>NC_140586.1:709178445-711578445 GCF_964204655.1 Triturus cristatus | reverse complement strand
GTTCTTTGTTCAGAAGGTGCAAGCTATTTATCAAACCTTCCCTACTGCCGTGCACTGCTCGAATCCAGTTGACTGTCCTGAGTTCAAGGATAGGATCCTGGACTGTCTAGCCCCCCTATCGGAGGAGGGCTTTGATCTCTTGAGCCAAAAAATTAAATCTGGCTCCCCGGCAGACCCCCTCAAACCGGCCTTATTTAAAAACATGCAGGATACATGTCGTGCTCCCTTGCTTTCCCTTATCAATATGTCCCTTGGTTCAGGGACTGTACCTACCAAGTGGAAGCAAGCGGTAGTCACTCCCATCCTGAAAAAGCCTACCCTCGACCCCACTAAACCTGAGAACTACCGCCCCATCTCCTTGCTGCCGTGGGCTGCTAAAGTCATCGAAACCCACGTGAATGGGATCCTGGCGGACCATCTTGATAAAGCTAACATCTTGGACCCCACGCAAAATGGTTTCCGTAAAGCCCACAGCACGGAGACTGCCCTGCTATATATGGCTGACCACCTGCGCTCCGTGCTGGACACCGGACAAACAGCGGCACTCCTTTTGTTAGACCTGAGTGCCGCCTTTGATACGGTGTCCCATGACATCTTGATGCGGCGGCTAGAGGAAGCTGGGGTTAGGGGGTTGGCATTAGGCTGGTTTCGCTCCTTTCTTTCCAACAGATCCTTCCAGGTTGCGATACCACCCGGTAAGTCCACCTCTCACCCGCTCACGTTGGGGGTTCCTCAGGGCTCATCTCTGAGCCCCACTCTTTTTAATCTTTACGTGAGGCCGCTGGCTGCTGTAGTCAAAAGCTGGGGCCTGACAATGGTTTCCTATGCGGATGACACGCAGCTGGCGGTCACACTAAGTGGGGACTCAGCTATGGATGCCCTCAACTTCTGTGAGGGGTTGCGCTCGGTGGCCAATTGGATGAATCAGAACTGTCTCCAATTGAACACTAAGAAGACAGAGGTGATGGTGTTTGGTAAGCTTCCTGGATGTTGGAATGATAGCTGGTGGCCCCCCGAGTTAGGTCTGACCCCTTCTCCTGCAATGGAGTTAAAGAACCTCGGGGTTTGGCTGGACCCTGCACTTAGTTTCACCTGCCATACGAAGAAGGTAGCTGCCTCTTGTTTCGGCATTATCAGGAGCATTAGGCCGGTGCTCAAATTCTTCGATGCCAGCACGAGACAACTGGTGGTCCAGGCCTCGGTATTATCTAGGATAGACTATGCTAGTGCTCTGCTTGCAGGCACGAACAAGGCTGAACTCTTGCGGCTACAACGAGTGCAGAATGCCGCCGCAAGAGCAATATTTGGGTTGCCCAAACGTTGCTCAGTGTCCGGAGTACTGCATACTCTCCACTGGCTGCCTGTTGCGCGGCGTATTGAGTTTAAGGTGCTTTGCCTGGCCTTCAAAATTTTGAAAGGCTTGGCCCTTCCTATTCTTACGAATCTCCTTACTCCGTACATCCCTTCTCGCTCTTTGAGATCCTTGGGCCAGAACTTAGCTGTTGTTCCCCGTTTTCTGCTGAACAGGACGGGTGGCCGCTCCTTTCGAGTAGTAGCTGCCAAGCTCTGGAACGCTCTTCCCTATGACATCCGTGCTGTGGAAGATTTAACCAGGTTCAGAGGTGTCATTAAAACGTTTCTTTTTAATAAAATTAAGTAACCCCGCTGCATTCTGTGTTGTTGTGTTCACCTTTTTTGGCGCCAGGACGCCCCTTTGCTGGGGCAGCTGTGCGCGGTACAAAAATCAGTAACATAACATAACATAACATAACAAGTAAGTAATACACATTATATTTTCTGGCACTTTAAAGCGTGAGATTTTACGCTGCAGGTAAGTGTTTTCATATATTTGAATAAGAGAATTGGAGGGTGTAAGCGGTTATAAGGATGGAGGGATGGTAAGGATAAAGGGATGTAAAGGTTTTTAGGGTTCATCAATGCATAAAGGTAGTGGATGGTAAGGATTTTTTAAAGATCAAGTAAGGGTCTGAGTTTGTATAGATTTTTAGGGCTCCGCAATGGGTAAAGCAATCGGTAAGGAAGGGGTAGTAAGGAGTTTTTGTGGATCAGGGATGGGTAAGGGTGCAGGTATGTAAAGTTTCAGGGTTCAAGGTTTAGGGAAGGGTGGAGTGTGTAAGGGTTTTTTAGGTTTCAGGGCTAAGTAAGGGTAGGGGCTAGTAAGGGGTTTTAGGTTTTATGGATGGGTAAGGGTGCACAGATGTCAGTGTTTTAGGGATCGGGTTTGGGTAAGGGTGGGGTAAGTAAGAGGTTGTAAGGATTTTTAGGGTGCACGTATAGGTGTGGGTAGGGAGTACTAAGGGTTTTTATGGTTTAGGGATCGGTAAAGGTATGAGGTAGTTAGGGATTTCTAAGGGTAGTAGGATTGGAAGAGGGGTACAGACAAAATAAAAACAGGGGGCTTGGGAAAAAAACATATATATACATATTAGCTGTAAAGGAAATTTGAAAATTTGATATGTTCAATATTTTGCTAGGAAAACCTTGTATAACATTTCTATTAGGTATCATTAGATGGATTTTTGATCGGAGCAGTGGTAAGAAGAAGAATAAAATAGATAATTTTTCTAAATATGTATCTGTGTATTTGTTTTAAAACTCCCTAAGAAAATCATAATGATGTTTTGAACTATGAATCAGTTGGATTCCTGATCTCTTAGGCTGAGTTGCTCAGGGCCACTAAAATCTTTAAAAATGTACTTTCCTATCTTCCAAGTTATATTAGTGGTTCTTGTTTGTTTAAGGTCACTCAGCTCCCTGAAAACATAAGCCTTCTTAACATGCATATATTGGCTGCCCCCTTGCTTCTCTGTTAGTGTGCGCTCTTACGCCATGCCACCATCCTGTGTGAAAACCAAATAAAAAGAGCCTGTGCCAGCAAGAATGCCCAGGGATCCACTGTGCTATCCATCAAGAACAGGCAGCGGCAAAAATGAAGCATGTCTCCAACTCCCAGCAGGTGAAGGAGCCGGGAGAAAGAGACACCGCAAGTCAATGCAGCTGCTTGTAAGTGCCAGGTGGGAATCCTGCACAGCGCTCCACTGGCTGTGCTCCTTCTGCTGGCCCACACTGGAGGAAAGCACACTCTCCTCTTAAAAATGAAACAAACCTTCCATTGAGTTAACAGTGATATACTTAGAAAAGAGGATGAATTTGCACACACTCGTTTGGAAATACTTCCTTGTGGTCAGAGGGCTCTGTTCAATGCTTGATTGATAGGTCTGTTCTATGTATGCAAATATGATTCTAAGGTGCGATGCAGATATACTTTTGCATGGTGAGTGCCAAGTAAGTGTGTTAAAATAGCAATCTGGCTTTGCACAGCTAGAACTTGGGAGGAAAGTGCTGATCATGTGCTCTGGTTTTTGTACCCCGATCAAAACATCATCAAACGTGGAGTGAAAAGTCTGCCAGATATTGCAGAATGTCTCCTGTGGTGTTCCTAACTTAATGAGCTGTCTTCATCACCCAGCAGGAATAATGCAGAGGTAATGTGTTATACCATGGCATGGTTACCCATCATAAATGGGATTCAGATAAACCACAATGGCGAACGAGAACGCCCTAGAACTTTCGAACGCTCGATGGTGGTAGCAGGCTTAGGACAAGACTTACCTCCACAGAAATGGAACTCAAATACAAACTAAGCAGAATAGGACAAAGTAAATTAAATACAATAATTTATTACGTTGAAAGTCATAAAAAGCAGAAACAGGTTAGAATATCCAGAACATGATCTACAATATTAACTGCATATTACAGGTCAATTAATGTGATTGACTTGATGCAGGTATAAAATTATTGTGGTACCACTTCTTCAGAACATATAAGTTGACTGGCATGCGCCATGTAGTCAGCCTTGCTCAAACAGTACCTACCCTGGACACATGAATAATGTTTAATTCCTTGGATTTGGATATAGTTGGTTCTTGGTTCTGGAGCATGTCAATGAATATTCTATTCCTTAGGCCGTCATAAAAGTTTTTCCACCGATTCTTTGCTGCTTAAACATTCTCATCAATAAGACCAGGATGTGGTAGTTTAAACTCAGAAAACCTGCTATTTGATAAAGTCGCCATTTATCACAAAGGCTCTGTGCCTGGAGCAGCGAGATTAGAAGCATTGATTCACTGTAAAATGTATAATCTATTGTTGGAACTGGCCAATTTGGAGAGTTATTGCCAACTTTTGTGCCTTCCTCCTGTATTTTCTATGACCTGTTTTTGTTGGTTTTATGACTCTGGGCACTTTAACACTGCTGATCAGTACTAAAGCACAAGTGCTCTCTCTTGTAAACGTGGTAAAATTGGTTTGGCATATTTAACCTGTAAGTCTCTTCTACAGTGGTATCCCATATACCCAGGGCCTGTAAATTAAATACTACTATTGGGCATGCAGCGCTGCTTGCGCCACCCACTGAAGTAGCCTTTCAAACCTGTCTCAGACCCGCACTTGTAGTTTACTGCCACAGTTACTTGGCTCTTAAAGTGGTTGTCACGTCTGAAACTCACAGGTTTGCATTGGGAATTCCCTGCTTTGTGTTTCAGTGGTAATTTCTGATATGAAAGGGGTAGTGTGTCCATGTTTGGTATGTTTGGAATAGTAGTAATAAATCCAACTTATTGGTGATAGGGGATTTGTTATGACTATTTTAGAAATGTCACTTTTAGAAGTAGACATTACTATGACTCATTGTGCCCTGCCCGATTGTGTATTCAATGTCTGATTTAGACTGACAGGAGAAGGGAATGTGCATTCACTCTAGACACTCACAAGAGGAGTTGAGGTGTATCCCATCCTTTCCTGGGTGACTCAGCTGGGGCAGAATAGACCTTGGCTGCATTTAGAGCGGTGGGCGGAGCCTCCCTTGCATCTGAATAGGCCTGTTATGCATTTGGAGTGGTGGGAGGATAGCACCTGCACCTGAATAGGGCTCTGACTGACTTTCACAATGCTGTCTACGCCGGCCTGTAGCATGTCTGGAGCCAGGGCTTGGGAGTGAATGGGGGTGTTGTGCACTTCTGAAAGTGTTTGAGGTGCCCTCAGAACAAAGACTTTTGCAGAACATTTGCAGGGGCTGTGACCCCAATATTTTTATATCCTGTGTGGCCCTGTAACCAGATGTTGCTGGTTCTACACCAGAGGACTGCTGGACTGCCAGGAGGAACCGCCTTCGGACTTGATTACTCTGAAAGTGCTAACCTGCTGCTTGTGGGGCTGAAATAAGGACTGCAACTCTGCTTAGAGGACCCTTGTGCTGGCCTGCCTGCATGCACACTGCTGGTGTGCCCCCAGTGTTGTTCAAGGAGTGCTCTTATGCCCCTCGTTCTTGCCAGCTTAGCGCCTAAAGAGTGATTTAATCCTTTGGTCTCTTGACCCTGAACCTAAGCATGTGGAGCGCTTATGATTGCTAGAAACAGTGTGTGTGTGCTCTCCAGCTCAGGTGCTTCAGTTCCTGTGAGTGCTTACTTCGTGGCACCGAGCGCGTGGAGAATTCCCTTCGCAGCACTTTAAAGGAGGACTGCTCTTGGGCGCAGACAGCACTCCTGCTTCTGCACCATTCACCAGGGCCGGACTGACTACTGGGCGTTTTTTGCTGGGGTGGCAGGGTGGGGTCCAGGTTAACTGCAGAGGGGTCGATTTTGCTGCTGGGGAGCTGCAGACACTTTTAAATGAAGAATGCAAAACAAATAGCTTTAAAGCTTACTTTTTAAAACATTTGTTTTGCATTGTTTATTAAGGAAAGCCCGGTAGCCAGACCGGCCCTGCCATTCACCTGCTCTTTGTGCCTGAGGCGCAGCTGCACTGTGAACAGTGTAGGGTGTGCCGCTGGAAAGAGGAGCTGCCATGGGCTGTGCTGTTTGACTCAGTGCAGGGTTCGAGGTTGCCAGGAAGGTTACCAGCTCACCTCCTGAGATCCGGTGAGTTTTCTCCACCCAGCCATTGAGGAATCCCTGCCGGGAGTTCCTCTGCTTTGCTGGGGCAAGGCCAATATCACGGACGGGAGGAGTCAGCCACCACAGAGGACGCGAAAGGCCGCAGACTAGAAAGGAGTCCTGCAGGCTTGGTGTTGTGACCCGGGCAAGGGAAAAGAAGTACGGCAGTGGCTACCGGTGGGGACCAGCAAGCGAGGAGGCGTGCCAGTACATTTTTCTTCTTGGTAGCCCGCGGCTGCAACCCAAACCACTCAGCCCCCGGTGATTGGTGATTGGGGCTGAGCTTCCTTACTGTTAACATCTGGGCTGCGCGCTCGTGGGCAGCCAGCCCTTTTGAAAGTGAAGGTCCCCCACCAACATTGGCAGTGTGGGGGCCTCCCCTCCCTGTTGTAGACATACCTGGGGAATTGTTGCTGAATTGTTGGGATGGGGTGGAACCTCGACAGGTGCCCCCGATTTCCTGTGAGAATTCGCCACATTCATGGTATAGGCGTGGGTGCTGCTGCACCTGGGATCCTTGGTATACTGCATAACGTCTAATAGGTGTGCAGATACGCTGCACCCTACATTCGCCTGAGGGGTACTTTGTGGTACCTGCAGTTAAATGTGCTGACTCATGAATGTTCCTACTACAGTTTATGCCTGAATGTTGTGATGCAGGTTGGTCTGACACTTGTACTGTCATGTTTGCACAGTGATTCCGGTCTCTTGGGTGCTTTACCCAGCTGCTACAGTTTGTGCCCTGATGTTATGATGTATGTTGTTTTATATTATAAACAACTCCCAGTAGGGAGAAATAGGGTCTTAGGGAAAAGTTTAACGACCAACTTTCAGTTCCAATCCCCAATACAATTTGAAAAAACTACAATAGAAACTGGTGGTCAAAAAAGGAACGTAAGGAACAAACAACCTATCTCTTAGCACCCAAATAGACTATCCTTCCAATGACAGTCACTCTAGAACAGAAATGTAAGTGAGAAAAGAAAAATGGAAAGGAAATAAATTCACAAGAAGTTGATAGGATTTCCATCAACTACCAAGAGAGGCCAGTGTCATCACTTGGTTATCCTTCAATCTTGCTACTACTCCTCAAAGCATTGAGGGAAATTATGTAGCAAAGATTGCAACTGGACGAAAAAGATAAAGCCAGAGAAGGAACCTTCAGAGACAGAGACTAAAGCATGGTCATGATTATACAAATATAGTAAATCGTCTCTTGTGTGATGAAAGTATTAGTGCAGTGCATATAAGTGAAGATTAAAAAGGGAGTTGGGAGAGAGAGAAACAACCTTTAATAACCATCTCTCTGCCAATCCTGTTAAAAACGTGTATAAGCAACTTTTAGCAAATAGGTTGCTTCACAGATTGGTCAACTAGTTTCAGCCTGAATGGACCTTGCTCCCGGCTTTCTTCAGGACCTAAAAATTAACCAGCTACTGCAGAATATGTGAAAGTGACAAAAATAAACAAAAATAATTGTCGTGCAATAAGAGTTGTCAAAGAGTACAACCTTAAGTGATGAGATCTCTGAATGAGCAGGGTACTCTTCACTCCTGTAAAAAATAAATAAACAAATATAGTCCTTTTTGTGATCTGAGTAATGGTTTGCAGTGTTCCTTACAATTCTGTGTATCTCAAATCAGCGATTTCAATCAGCTCTAATTATTGCATGTTGAGATACCGCACTGTCATGCAATCAATGGAAAAACAGTGCACTCACCTGCATTGTGTGAGATTCAGACCCCACCTCACCCGGTCACTAACTCAGGTTTGGGAGACCCCGCCCTATAGAAAATTAAATATATGCTGCCATGACGTCATTTGGTAGTTCTAATATTACAACCTGATTAGCGCCGTAATTCACGCAGTACGCGTTTTATAAAACGTCACTAGCCGGAGCCTCGGTACCTCCCACAAACTCAGGAGAGTCCGAGGCACCGACGGATAGGTAAGCGACATAACTACTTACCAGCGGGTGTGTGTGCTGTTCGATTTTAGAGTTAGCTTACCAGCATGCTAACGTTGTATATAGAGGAATTGTACTCTTCCGTAGCGTTAAAGCTACGTGTCAGCTAGTGGTTGTTTTGATTACTTTTAGAGCTAGCTCACCAACATACTATTGTTGCATACAGGGAATAGATTGAAGGATAACCAAGTGATGACACTGGCCTCTCTTGGCAGTTGATGGAAATCCTATCAACTTCTTGTGAATTTATTTCCTTTCCATTTTTCTTTTCTCACTTACATTTCAGTTCTAGAGTGACTGTCATTGGAAGGATAGTCTATTTGGGTGCTTAGAGATAGGTTGTTTGTTCCTTACGTTCCTTTTTTGACCACCAGTTTCTATTGTTGTTTTATATTGCCAGGATTTGCACAATGTGTACAGTGTTTTGATGTTGTTTTTATAACGTGTGCAACCTATAAGTACTTACTTGAGTGCACTAACTTGAAAGGTTCTGACCATTGCCTGATGGCAAAATGATTTATGATCTAAGTGATGTTATGGCAATTGCCTAGTGACACAGTGATTAATATGAATATGTTTTATGAACAATACAAAGGATATTTTTTTATATAACTTTGCGTGGAGTTTCTTTTAGTGGTGTGCCTAATGTATCACTGGAATGCGTGTGTTGCGCAAATGCTTTAAACATTGCCTATGGGATAAGCCTGCCTGCTCTGCCAAGCTACCAAGAGGGTGAGCAGGGGTTATCTTGTGTGTGTAACTTCCTTACCCTGACTAGAGTGGTGGGTTCTGCCTGGCTTAGGTGTATACCCTAGCCAACCAGAAACTTTATTTCTAACATCTATGTTAAGCTAAATAAAGAATAGAGTTTTTTTACGGATATTTTGTAAATACTTTCTCACTCTCAAAATTCTGTAAACTATAGTACTATGATAGCTTGTCAATATCTTTGAGAATGACGACAATTGACTGAAGTGTAAAGAGCAGTTCTCAATATAAGTTCCAGATCTTAATACCCCTGGCCCTATGAATTAGTTCCTTGTTTTGTGGTAAGTAATCCTTGTAGCATGAACCATTGTCCAGAAAGATGATGATCTGCATATCAATTTACATGTGAAATTGATGGTTGTGTACAGGGCCTGGATAACCATTCTGCTACTCTGCCATTTCCCCAGCAGTGGTAATCCATTGATGATACTTTGCCAATGTTGGTTCTGAACCACTGATATACTGAACCGTTTATGTTACTATGTTTTTGACAAGAGTGTGTGACAGATAATTTCATGCAGTGCGTATGCATTTGATTAGTGCATTAATGGAAAATGATCTTCCACAAATGTTAGGATGTTCATTGATGATGGCGATTAGTGAAGAAATGCCATTTTGATTGGGAAATATTAAACAGTGGGTAATGACAAGATAGTCTCCTAAGCTGAATACATGCAATAGACATATTTGTGGGTGTGGCACCTGCATTTATTAGTTTTCACCTGAATTTAGTCATTTTGAATCTCAGCACAATATGATGTTAATATGCTGCAGATATCTGTGTGAAATCATGATCTGTACCTCAGCAAGGTTGGCTAATCCTTCCATCCTATCGAGAATTAGAGAATTAGCAGATTAGCGCATTTTCCTTTTACGTTAGGATCTAATTACAACTGAGATTCAGTGGTACCTGAACATTCAGTTAACAATAGGCACTGTAAACTTTGCCATACTGTTATGCTAGTATTATTCCCAGTGCCACTTGAAAACCGGTGTCGATAAATTTCACGTTGACAAAGGGGCACCTGATTAGCTATTGTTAGGTGTTTCATCGCATACTTTGAAATGCACTTGACCAAAGCTGCTCTAAAAATGCACCATTTTGCTAAATATTTTAAGGTGTTCCATCTCTACATTATAATCTGTTTTGACAAATGAATATTTTCACCCACATTGCTGAGATTTTGAAGAAATAAACAAAAATCTAAAGTACATTATATTTGCATTTTTCTTATTCATTTATTTGTTTACTAACTTTATTTTCAATTTTGATATAAAGCACAGATACAGAAATGTTTGCAGAAAAATAATGAAAGTATAAAACAAAATCCAGGTGTCCAGGGTTTGGTCATAGCCAATTTGAGGTAGGGTGTCGCCCATGGTGTTAGTATTAATCCATAGAACCTTGAATTGGGATCCGGGCTGTCACAAAACAAGTCTTTGTGGTGATTGTGTGTTGCCTGTTCCTTGAAGTGAAGATAAGTTGCAAATTTGGGATTGCTTAAGAACTTAAGACATGACTGCTGTGACTCCCCCGAGGACCTTAAATCTCTTCATATGTGTTACAAGGCAGAGCCACGTCCGATCAAAGTTACAGATACCGTTGTGGTCTATAGAGGAAAGCTTTTCCATCATGAAGATTGCCCAGACCTTGATCCACCCCATCGGGTGCTGGGGTTGAGGGGGGGAGATGGTGGCGGTGCACAGTTGCATCCACATTTGGACATAAGGTGTTTTCAAAGGGAAACCTCTCTCTCCTCTTTGGTCGCCTAGGAGCACCAGGGGTTGTAGAGGTAGGGTAGATCCTGTTATGGACTTAATGTGGGATAAAACCTTCTTCCAGAATGCCTAGATGTGTCTGCAACCCCACAATGTATGGAGGAGAGTGCCCCTCCCCCCAACCCTTCCAGCACAGAGCCAAGCCCCCCAAACATCGCCTTTAATCAGACAAAGGGAGGTACTATTGGGTCATTGTTTTGTAGGAATTCTCTCTGTGCTGCATACAAATGGATGTTTCAATTGCTCAACCACAAATCTTGCCCCATGATTCTTCCAAGATCTCCATCCCCAACTCGCAATGAGGTGTCAGAGTTCATGGTAAAGCACAAAATGTAATCTGTAAATAATGCCAGTTTGTGCTCGACCATACCTACTCAGATGCCCCAGACAGCTGAGTTATGCATTATGCGCTGAACCAGTGGCTCCAGACAGAGAGCATGCATCGGGGGTAATAAGGGCAGCCCTGGTGCATACTCCTGGAAATGAGAATAGAACCAGGAAGTTCCCCATTGATTTAGATTTTTGTTATGGGCTTGGCATATCATATCATATTGTCTTCATTTTTACCCTCATCACGGTGCAAATCACAACATTGCATCTCTGTCGAAGGCCATCTCTGCATCAAGCATCATGCGAGAGATTGCTCGCCTGTTGCATGCTTTGTGTTGTCTCCTGCTAGTCAGCCCCTGAGGAAGCCACAAATAGACTTCTGTCTAATCACTAGTGAACTCCAACCTTGCAGTGTCGACTCCCTCATAAACATTCATGCTCTGGGGGACCATGCTCCGATATGGCTTCATATCTCTATTGTGACCCCCATTAGACCTTCCCTGCAACCTTGGATGCGTAATGAGATTGCGTTCCACGATCCAGCGCTATGCAACACTTTAACAAACGAGCTTAAACAACACTTTGAAATGAATGACAATTAGCAAGTCTCGGAATTGACTCTGAGCTACGCCGCAAAAGCAGTCATATGTGGGGAATTGATATGCAATTCCGCGATGTCCAAGCATGCTGCCAAAATGCAAAAAGAGGATTTAGAAGATCAGCTTTAGCCAGCGGAATAGAAATTAAAACAAGAAGGTTCATTGACAGTGGTGCGCAAGGTTTGTACCCTTCACAGGGAACCCCAGCAAATATCCATGAAAGCAGCAACCAATAAATTGATTTTTATGTGAGTGGGGAGAAAAAGTGCCAGAAAGCAGTTAAAAAAAGACAAACCATTTCAAAACGATGCCCTCTTTGATGGCTTCCTTCAATCCCTGTAGAAGGTCACTATAATCTATTGTGACAAATGTGGCGGGGGGGCCAAGACGGGCAATCCTTCATATCTCTCTCATACAGGAATACCCTGACTTCGGCAATTGCTACCATCAGGATGGATTCGGTGCCCCATCCTAATGGAAAACCAGTATGACAAGGATGAAGAATATTATGATCTTCAAGATAACTAGATAAATGCTTAGTAAGCACTTTCTCCAAGGTCTACCCCAGGACTGGACGCAAAGTAATAGGATAATTACCTACATCAGTTGGATCAAGACCTAAATGGGCCGGGTGCGAGGGCAGGGTCCTGCTTAGAAATGCAAGACGGGGAGTGGGCAAGTTGGAACGAGCTCAGGCGTGGGAGGGGCTGCTGGCAGTCCTAAAGAGAGATGGCAGAGCATCTGAGGCTTCCACCCCTGAGAGACCCCCACAAATAGAGAACCCCCAGGGGCCAGGTTATGACAGAATAGCACTACAGCTCCCGAGAGGGGGAAACACTTAACAGAACTACACAGAAGAGGACAGAGATGCGACAGAGGGGCTCCGGCAAAGCACCATCACCACCATCTCAAGCGCAGGAGAGGCTCTTATCTGAGCTCAATAGAGGTAGTAGGGAGACAGCAGTGCGGGGCGGGAAGGGGAGGAGGGAGGGGTTTAGTTATTTGTTGGGGAGGAGAGGGAGGGATTCTTCCCGTTTGTATGCGGAAGCGGTCTTCGACTGAATATGTGACTGATAAACTCAGGACTTGGGGTTAGTAGACCAAGTAAGGACTGCAATGTGATGCATTAAGCTGAACCTGTTTCTTGTCTACTGGCGCCACGGAAAGCGGACCAGCTGTTTAACATGTAAAAGGCAATACATTTTTTTTATTTTTTAAATGAGTTGGAGCAAGACCTGGTGTGAGAAATTGGGTTGTTGATTGGGTGGGTTGTTTATCCCGCACAAGGACCACCCACAATCCCTGTCATGGTGAACCACTAAAGTCATTAAATTGATCTGTCCTTAACACTTTGGTTGCTTGGTATAAAGCAGTCAGGCTTAACTTAGAGTCAATGTGTAAATTATTTATGCAGCGCACAAACAGTTATAAAGTGAAAACACAATGGAACACCGTTTTAGAAAAATAGAGTAAAGTTTAATAAATTAGTTGAAACCAAAATGACAAAAATCCAATCAGTAGAACCAGAGGTATGATCTTTTAAAGTTGAAGGTAAAAAATAGCACCTAAAAGATCACAGCACCAACCGCAGACATCTAGTTGCGCAAGACCAGCTCAAAGTCAAAAAATATGGCAGACTGCAATGGAGCGCAAGTTAGATACAAAAAGTGGATTGAGCCCGATCGGTGCTTGCCTTCAGACTTTGAAGAAATTTGTAGAAAAGTCTCTGAGAAGGTAGACGTTCAGTGAGGCAATGCAGCAGGATATGTCCGGGAGCCTCTGGACAAATCACAGTGAATATTTCCATGTTCGGCTTAGTCTCTTTTTTGGAAGTCAAAAATCTCCAGTGGACGAGGCAAGAGAGTATAGTCTATGAGGGCTCCATGAGGCTGGATACCCCTTCTGCGAAGGACCGCTGAACAGGATATACAGCTGCGGAGAAGAATGTAGCAAGCGCTGCCACAAAGTCAGGACGACCAGAGATGCTATCTGGGAGAATAGATGAGCAGGTTGTTACCGATCTCCTCTTAGCTCTCAGAGCAATTTTGAGCTAAAATGTTCAAAATCCAAGTTTTTGATTTTGGCTATTTGGCCACCTTTAGCACCACTCACAAAACTCCAGGACGTGGAAGGCACCACTTGGAGTGTTGGGACTCACTCAGGCTGGGATGGTTGGAGCCTTTTCTGTCCCTGAGGCTCAGATCAGGAGGCCAGCCAACTAGCATACTTAAATAACTACATTGAACTATGGCTAGATTTTTATATTAAGGCATTGTAGGATCATAGCCACTTCCTGATAGATTTCTAGTGTTGCTGCCTTCTAATTCATAGCAAGAGACCTTGTTGTACATTTGATGCTTAAGACCGAATAAGTCATTTTGTGCTTGGTATTTTATAGAAAGTGCTCTTAAGAGGCTCTGATGCATGACTCTACAGAGCAGGTAATCCCAGCTAAGGTGTCTATTTGTTGGCAGTTTCTGCATGTTTGTCAGATGTAGCATTAACATCTCCATTACCAAGGATATTTATAAGCAAAAAACTTTTTTAAAAAAAACCCAAAAATCTGAAATCTTTACAAACCCTGATCTTCCCATGGGATTTGGTGATTTGACCAAATCAGTTTGCCTATCTCTAGTGGCTAACTTCAAGACAACTGAGTCAGTTCAAGTCAATTACTTGACAAAGCATCAATTTGAAAAATACGTGTAGATGACAGAAGATCTATAATGAAGAGATGAAAGTGGATGAACACACCATTTTTTATGCACTTCAATCAGAAGAAAATTATGACAAGTTTAGAAAGAAACTGAACATTGACTTTTTTAAAGAAATAGTATAAAATCAAAAATTTATCAATTTTATTTCTGCAGTGAATGATGTATCTTTCATGTCCAATTGAATGTCAGTTTTGCATGCATATACACAGGCAGGCAATCATGCAAAAGAAAAATAGCCTTCAGGAAGATAGACTAGAAACACATGCATTTTTTAAAATACACATTCAAAGCAGTTTTGTTTTTCTTTTGTTTTAAGAATACAGGGGATACATTGTACTAATGTCTTTTGCTTCTGTTATTGGATCACTACTTTTGGATTCTTATGAATCCTTGCTATTCTCTGCATCCTTGTGAGAGATATTTTTAGGTCTCGCACCTAGCATTGCAGTACGCAGCACTGCTCACGCAGCGCGAGGCGTCTTGTAAGGGGGTTCTGGAAGCTGACCACACGCTCGTGCGTGTGGTTTTGCCGCAGCCATTGGGTTTCGTGTGTTTTTTTTTAAAAAAAAGGCACGCAATTGGGCAAAGGCGGGCGCATGTCCCGCCTTTGCTCCGCCCATTCCCGTCCGTGTCTAGCACGCGCAGCAGCGTGCGTTCGCCTCGCTGCCGCGCGCCAACACCCCTGCTCCTCTGTGGTGCGCGCGCACCACTGGTTTCCTCTCACTTTCGTGCCACGCGGCCGTGTCACTTTCACGGCCGCGCGGCCATTGCTTGTTTTCTTATACGCACGACATTACTTAAGTGCTAAATAGAATCATTGCCGACAGTCATCCTGATTACATCTAACATTATGGAAAATGTGCTTTCATACAGGCTATTTTGCAATGTTTAAAAATATTTGAGTGCCTACTTCCTATCTCTATTTAGTATTGCGCCTGAATTTTTTTCTTTACTTAATGTTATGTCTTCATTATGAAAGCTGTAGGATTCCTGATGTAGTAATAGGTCACATGAAAATCCCAATGGTGCGGTTCAGTCATTTTCAGGTGTGATATTACGACACTACTCTGACATTTCACCTTTGGAGTGGGGAATCATCTCTGGGTTACTGCACAGATTTCTACAGGTTTTTCAACATTCTGAGCCATGTTTTTTCTCAGTCACAATTTGTGCACCGAAATCCGTGAGGGCGCAATATCAGCTCGTGTGTCGCAATCCCAATAAGGAAAACAAATCCCATTTCCAACTATGAGGGGATTTGCGAGAATCTCGGAATGATGAAGCAAAATGTGTTTACAGAATCCATAAGCTTACTTTTCAGAAAGAAAATTGAGCACTGACTCGCAAGCCATCAGACGGAAGTCACCAGGACATCTTATAATGGCCAATTATTAGAGGAAAATGTTCTGTAAAATTCACAATTTATCCAAAGATTTGAAAAGGGCCTTGGAGCGGAGATCAGGGTATCACCTCGAAAGTCCACTGTCAGTCCTATGCCTATTGGGTCTTACTGCACCTCTGCTCCAGCTTTCGTTGGTATGCGGTAATATTATATATACGTTGTAAGCCACAGCTAGAATGCAAAGCACATGCAGACGCCCGTGTGGGGCAGCAGATGTTGCTAGAGTGAAGGGAACTCATGACTGGACCCGTCGAGCTGTGCTCGCTCTTGACTTCAGGCCTCTGTCCGTAAATGATCTGTCATCACTTTAGTCTCGTTGCTTACCCGCGCTCACTGTTCAGATTATGCCTTTCAATGACAGAGACTACACCTATTATGGGGAGGCCATTTTCAAAAAGGCTTTATTTATAGTAAATCTATTCGCTTGACAAGCTTATCCATCAGGTATTCACGGCAGAAAGAGCTTCGGTGGTGTTCTATTTGTACAGCCAACTGGTGTGCAGTACTTTCTATGTAATCGCCAAGTTCTTTCAAGTTAACCAATTCAGTGCTGGGTACCCGGGGGTCTGTATTGTCATTAGTCAATGACTACTGTGCCATGCTGTGTGATGGTTGATCGAGAAACAGACATCCATTTTGGGGTGGCAAATGGTAAAGCAGTCACCCTCAGATCCTTTGGGATCATTCTATATGGCCATTTACTATAACGAACAAAGCATAGAAAATAAAACGATGCTGATGTCTACCAGTCTATAAATATTATCTTTATTCACTAAATAAACATGCCTCCCCTTTCCTGTCCCTGTCAAGTCACCTGCTATCGGTAAATATTATCTGCACCAAGTTCTACAATCAATGGATCGCATCACATATACAAAAACGTTTTGGCTGACTGGTGTCTTAAGTTATTCAAAAAATGGAGCTGCGCTATTTTACTCCCTTACACAGTGGTAAATGGTTGCTAGTCACAGGATCTTTTAGGGTATGTGCTGCTTTTGGCTGGAAATATAGTAGCACTTGATGATATATCTAAAGTAAGTAGTAGAACATAACAGTTGTATATACAAAGCAACTTAACAACAAAAAACATTCTTGGGCACATCAGAAAAGATTCAAAATAAAATGTAACGCAACAACTGCAGTACATCAAAAAACAATCACATTGCAATAATGCAGCACAAAACACAGCAGCACAAAAAACCAAACACATCACCACCTAAACAAAACATCACACAACAATTGTGTACACATGTTCTACTCATACATTACGACCAAATTCCATGGTAAAAGGTGTTTGGATCAAGCGTTGCCTTGCTTACCACGAAGGACATGAGAACTAAGGACAAAAATGTTGTGTGATCCAGCCCATTGTTTCCATTGGTCTACGCCTCTACCTCATTGTTAATTCTTCAGTGAATCTACAAATTATCCCTAAATGGCGCCATTTCTTTCGGATGCTATTGACGCTACTGTCCTTAGGGGTGACCGAAAGTGAAAGTGGAAGTGTTGTATCTGAAAGCAGGTCACAGAGGATGGGGATCAGTTGATTAGTTCCCTAGAAGCAGAGAGGGCGTATACATTCAAGGAGGACTATAAACGCTTCACGGGAGATCTAATCTGATTTACAATAACATAGCATGAGTGCAGGGCTTAGTTTGAGAAAAAAAGAAAGAAAACAATTGTAGGGGCCAAAGGTTTTTAGGTCGAGCCTGGGTACCGCATGTGCTGCTTTGCGAGGTATGCTGCATTGAGGTGGGCACTTGTCCTCTGTCCCCTCTCCGCCCACATTTTTCATTGACTTGTGCATTGTCCACTGTACACAGTGGCTGTTAATTGGTCAAAAGGCTTAGCAGTTCCTCGTAAGTACTGCCTTGTCTCATTTTGTAACCTCCCATGGTATTGTTGCTCGATATGCTTTAATTACAGCCTCCAAGCACTATTTTCTCAAATAGCTTTTCTCCTTCCTACTGTTGCAGGCAGGACACACTCTCTCATAATGTTTTTTTTACTAGCACACATTTTCCATGCAACAGGTCTCTCATTTACAGGAGTTTAAGCTATTGGCATTGTAAATGTCAATGCCTTTTATTTATCTGTTTTAAAAACAACACAAAAGTAAAAGGCATTGTAATTTACAATGCCAATAGCTCAAACTCTTATAAATGCGAGACCTATTGCATTGCAAATGCTTGTTTTTATAGCTTTAAGGGCGTTTTTGGCAGGGGTCTTTGCCACAATTTTGCAAGATTGTGTCTTATAAAGTTAATTTCCAAAAATCAGAACCAAGTTAACAATTGTAAAGTTTCGGAAAAACATATGGACGGAAAACATCTACCCCCTTTGGAAGGCAGCGATTGTTTTTTTTAACTCTTTTTTTTATTGAGTTTGTGTTTGGCATTTATACAGTTTATCACAGTCATAGTCGAGCAAGAATAATGAGAAGGCAGCTATGTCTATGTTACCAACAAAGAACTTTAAAAAGTCTCTTGTTTGTTTGATTAAAGCATTTACTTCATAAAAGCCTTTGCAACTTCGAAAACTTTCAGATTAGTTTACATTTAAATGACTGTCGGTTCTTGTTCACTTCTTAGAGCAGAAAATTCCTTTTTTTTACGTCTGCTTTCGAGATAGACAAAAAAGTCATGGTGTTGAATTTGATTGATGAACTTTGCCATGGCTGATTGTTTACTTTAAATATAGCTCAAAAACATTAACAGTTATGATCAAGCCATACAATGCTAACAATAAATAGGCACAGAGCAAAATGTAAGAGCACAAACAGACCCATTAAATAACCACAGCATCACTGATGCAAAATAGATAATTTGCAAATCTAGACTACAATCCCATCAGACTGCAATCTTATGTATGGCCTGCCCAATCTGTGACTTGATCTGAATGTCTTACCCATTGGATATGACTGAATTTGTCAATGCATCTCTTGTGCTTTTCGATCTTGCCCTTCTAAAGGCACTCTGCACAAAGTCAATATAATGTATTGCTTTACTTGGAGCATGCTTGCTAGTCATACTAAGGGCCTTATTTTACAACTTTTCTGGTTACCCAGCGGTGCTGTCATCGTACCGTCTGCTGCAGGACCGTTCAAGCTGTGGTGCTGCTGCGGTCTTACAGCAGTTAGGCTCATAAGAGAGCCTAACACGCAGCCCACTGCTGTGACAGTGCCTGCAGCACGTTCCTGCACCATGCAGGAACAGGGTTGCAATTCCAGGGGGGGCACAACATGTGCCGCCCTCCATGCACTCCCAGGCCCTTGAGCAGCATAGGGGACCTGGTGTGGTCCCCTTAGTTGCCTCTTCATCACCCTTTTCCATGAAATAGGCGGTGGACAAGAAACTCAGAATAAGCTTGGCGGTACAGCAGAGACACCACCAGCAAATTACTGCTCCTGACCTCTGCACGACTGCCGCAGGATACTGGATCCTCAGCAGACGCAGCTGTCCTGTAGCAGTCCGACTGCCCAATTCTTAATACTGCTGGCAGGCTCGCAGTGTGGCGGTGGTTGGACCGCCACTCCGAGTATGACAGTCCTATGTATGGACCACCGTACTCATAATAAGGCTCTTAGTGTTTAAATCAAAGATGCTTTAAAATCCACTAATTTCACTTGCCCAGTACTCAATCAAATCATCCAATCTTCTCTGTTGGGTTTGAGAAACACCACTGCAGTTGCCCTTGGTATATTGGGGGGAAAGATGTTCTGATGAATTGGAATTTATAATGGCAAGCTAAATTGAAGCCCTGAAACAGAACAGTGAGCCAAATCAAAGACCTTGCTTATAACCATGCGCCAAATTGGAATCATTACACATGACTATGAGCCTAGCTGGAACCCTTCTACTCAACCATAAGTCAAGCTGGAGTTCCTTATACTCATTTATGAAACCCTTGTATACAGTGGTGCGCCAAACTGGAGTCTTCTTATGGAAGCATGAGTCACATTGAGACCCTTACATACAATAGTGTGCAAAACTGGAACTCTTATATACAGCAGTGAGCCAAACTGTTGTCCTCATGTAATGCGATGAGTTAAACTGTGGCCCTTTTGTAGAACTGTGAGCCAAACTAGAGTCCTCATGCAATGCCACAAGTGAAACTATGATTCTATCGTTCAACTGTGAGCCAATTTTGAATTCTTATGTACAGCAGTGAGCCAGATTGGAACCAGCAGGGATTATGATGTGCTTTAAAATGAGAAACATTTCTCTAGAATAATCATATGCTTTCCCAGTGCCCTAAATATCGTGATCTTTTTTAGCAGAAACATAGCTCAGTTATTCGCCTAATTTTTACTTATTAACTTAGCTTTATTTAACTCCAATGAATTTGATTTACTAGCAATGGTATGTTGTGCTGTAGTTTCCTTTTTGATGTTAAAGACTGTGGCTATACCATTTACTCATGGCCTTTTGATCTCCGTCTCGAGGACACACACCCGATGGACATTGATAGGTAGGTGTTGGCGGCGCCCCCTTTTCATGTTTGTCGGTATCCCCAATGGGTCCAATAGTGTTATCATCCAAAGGAATTCTTTCTCCATGAGAACCTGGCTCTCATGATTTACTTGTTTAATTTTCAGTCTAAGGATACCATCCCTTCCGGAAGTCCTTGTTACAGCCCTGAGGGTTTACTAACTTCTTTTGGCCATCCGAAAGAACCCTACTGCCAGGTACCCTATCTCACTATATGTGAGAATGCCTACTATTTGGTGATGGATCACTCGTTGTTTCATTCATTTTTTCATGTCTTCATCACTTGGATGGGTGTTATTTCTCTATTTTAGTTGATCGTTCTAGTATTATTTATTTTTAAGTAATTCTTTCTGTCGTAGAAGTTTTACATTATTCTGCTGAACTGTTGGGTATTGAGGACTATGCTTGGCCTATCAATCCCTAATCATATCATCTCTTATACTCAATTACTTCCATATCTCTTTGTTTTTGTTTCCTTTATTGCATATGTATAGCGCACTCTATTCCAAGTGTTTACACACCTTGTTTATCAGTTATGCTTGCCCGTCCCTTGTGGCAGATATGAATTGAGAAATCTATTTGATTGGATATCGAATTGCTGATCGTGTACATAATAACTTTGTATATCCTGAAATTGTTCATACTTTGTTCATGATTATTGGTCTTTCTGTTCCACACTACTGGTCCGTCCTCGCCCTGATGAAGGTGTAGCCCCGGCTGGGGCATTACACCGAAACGCGCGTCTGCGCTATTTGAGGCTACTGTGGTAGCTGGAACCCCACTACCCTTACATTTTGGATGATAACTGATTTTTTGTTACCATAATTAATATGTGGCAGACTCATCATATTGATGCCTTTTTTATCTTTTGAATATAATTGTGTGTCTTGACATATTAGATTATGTTGTTATGGAGTGTATGACAGTATGATTGTTGTTTCCTGGATGAGAGTTGTGGGACAGAAATTTGATATCTTTTTGAATTGTGGATTGATGCATTGTCAGATATATTTGTACATTTAACAAAATGGTGTTTAAAAATATAGAAAAATAAATGTAATTGATTTGCTTAATCAAAACCTAACTTGGTTGTAATTGTGTTCTTTTTCTCATAATCCCTGTGTTCATCTGCCACGAGGGTTTGTTATTATCATTAGGACCCTTATTAGGGCCTTTCTTGAATTCATTCTGGCAGGTATCGTATTTGTTGGTTGTCCCGGGTATGGGATCCCCTGGGCCAAAATCGGCTGGGGGGGGGTCGCATGGTTTTTCCCATCTCCCTTACAAAAAATTATAAAAAAAAGGCCGAGCCCCAGGAGATGGGGTCCCCGGGGCCGTAATCGGCCCCAGAAGGGAGGCTGCGCACCCCCCTCCCTTTGTATTTGAAAAAAAAGGGCTCAGGCCCCAGGGGATGGGGTCCCCGGGGCCGAAAAGGCTCAAGAGAAGAGGGGCCACACAGCGCCCTTTCTTAAAATGAAAAAGAAAAAGAAACCGGCAACTCGCCAGAGGCCCCGCCCCCTCCCTGCATGACTCTGCAAATGCACCTCCTGGTGCGCTCTGGGTTGGGGGATTAAATCCCCGTCGCTACTGGGGGCCAACTAGGCCACCAGGGACCTCCAGTAAGCCCCACTCAGTGGGATTGCTGAGAGGTGGTAGGAGTCCACACCCCTTTTTACACCAATCTGCAAACGCGCCTCTTGGCGCACTGCTGGTGGGGCGACAAGGTCCCCTCGTGTCCTGAGGACCTCAGGACTGAAGCGTACTTCATCCCCCAAGCAGCAGTGTGCCAGGATGCGCGTTTGCAGAGTGTTGTAAAAATGGGGCGTGGCCTCTGACCACTCTCAGCAATCCAGCTGTGTGGGGCTTACTAGAGGTAACAAGAGGGCTATTTGGCCCGCAGGGACCCTCAGAATGCAAGGGGACTTCATCCCCCAACCAAGAGCATGCCAGGAGGTGCGTTTGCAGAGTGGTGGGAAAAGGGGGCATGGCCTGCTATGAGAATTTAGCAATCCTGCTGTGTGGGACTTACTGGAGGTAATAGGAGGGGAAGTTTGCCACCAAGGATGTCCTTGGGGGCCAACTACCCTCCTGTTACCTCCAGTAAGTCAAACACAGTGGGATTGCTAAGAGATCTTCGGAGGTCAAGCCCCATTTTCCCACCATTCTGCAAACGAGCTCCCTGGCGTGGTCTTTTTTTTTTTTTTTTTTTGAAACCGTTTATTACAAAATTAAAAAAATATACAAAGATGGGCCTACAACCTTCAGGCCGGCCGCTAGCAAGCAAAAGGAGCATGTGATACAAACAATAGCGCGCATGCCGCGGCAAAGGGAAATGCACAGGAGTTAGAAGCGGTGGTAGCCACGCCATCCGGACCCCACATAACGGTTTCATTTTAATATAAATAACAACAAAAAACAAATCCACAAGGTAACCCACAATCGGAAACAGCAGCATGCGCTCCCCTAGAGGGGGGACCCTACCAATCCATAGGAGTATCAAGGGGGGGAAAAGGTCAAGACGGGGATTAGGTGGACTCAGTGCCCGGAACCGGGGAGATAAGCTGGCTAAGGGGACGGGGACGGTGACGGATCGGGCAATAACGGCGGGGTACAGATTCCCCCGCGGTAGGCGTTCCAGGGGCCCCATACGTTCACCCATGTCCCAGGCTTACCTCTCGCAACATACACCACCTTTTCCCGAAACATGCACCAATCCATGTTATCCTTCCATGCCGAGACAGTCGGCGACCTCTGGGAACCCCACAGTTGAGCAATGTCGCGTTTGGCCACCATATATCCCAGAGTCACCGACCGCGTCTGCGGCACCGAGTAGTCGGTTGGCTCCCACACATTCAGAAGGCATCTCCTCGCTTCGGGCAGCAGCGACACACGCGTAACCACCCGCAGGACCTCATGCACACCACGCCAGAATCGCTCCACCTCCGGGCATTCCCACAAAATATGGAGAAAGGTCCCCAACGAACCACACCCACGCTTACACAACCCGTCCACAGCATAGCCCATACGCAGTAGCCTTGGCCCCGTAACATAGACCCTATGGAGTATCTTGAGCTGGACGAAGCGAAGGCGGGCCGGTATGGCCACCTCTTTCGGGGAGGCCACCGCAGATACCCAGTCCTCGTCATCCAGCTCCAATCCATCGGCCACCCATGCCTCACGAAGGTTAGTCAGCAGTCCCGAGCGGTCATTGATAAGTTTTTTATAGATTAATGAAATCGTGCTGTCCGGTACATGTCCATCTAGCACTCTATCCTCCAGAGGGGAATACTCCGGGATGGAGGCAACGTCCGGGAATACGGAGCATAGCGCATGACGGATCTGCATATACGGAAAGTACTCCCTGTCCTGCAACTGGAATTCTGTCTGTAGCATCTCGAACGTTTTGAATCCCCCCCTCGTCCAGAGATCACCCACCCTGCTGATGCCTATCATGTCCCACTTCTCAAAGCCCTTCGAGGTCCACAGGGAGCCCAACTGCTCAGATGCGTATAGTGGCGCCGCCCGGGTCAAACGATCTTTCCACCCCATCGCCACATTAGCCGTGTGCCACACTCGTACCATGACACGCGTGGGGCCCGTCAGACGTGCGTCAAGCGAGCTGGAGTAAAGCGCTCGGTTATAATCACCACCCAGCAGTAACATCTTATCCATTTCAAAGGCCGGGTTTAGAGCGGGCCCGTACAGGCCGTGATTAATCGCAGCCAGCTGGGAGGCCCAATAATACCGTTTGATATCCGGGAGGGCAATCTCCCCGTCATACCACGGGAGCGTCAGCTTCGCCAGGGCGATACGCGGTCTACCTTCCCAGAACAGTCGGCGCTGCAAACTCTCCACCTCGCGAAAGTAGCGCGCCGGGACGACGTCCATTGTGTTCTGCAGAGCGTACAGGAAACGCGGCAGCGACATCATCTTAAACAATGCCGCCCGGCCGAGCGGCGAGAGCGGCAAGCGCCTCCAACGCGCGACATCCTCCTTCAGGCGCTGGAGGGGGGGAAGCAAGTTCTGACTATATCGGGCCTCCGCGTCCAGGGTAATGAAGACACCCAGGTACCGAAATCCCCGCGGGGCGATCTGGATAGGACAGCCCCGCGGAAGGATAGGATCCTCCCCAGAGAGAACATAGACGCACGATTTAGCCCAGTTGATGACAAGGCCGGAGTTAAGACCAAATGAATGCAATACATCAACCAGTACTATCAGTGATTTACGTGGGGAAGCCAGGTACAGGAGAATATCGTCAGCGTATAGAGATACGCGGTCCTCATACTCGGGGGTCCAGCGGAGACCACGAATAGAAGGTTCCCACCGCAGCCACTCCGCCAGGGGCTCCAAGGCGAGCGCGAAAAGGAGCGGCGATAACGGGCAGCCCTGCCGCGTGCCCCTGCCCAGCTCGAACGGAGCCGACACTCTACCGTTCACAACCACCTGCGCCAGCGGGCCAGAGAAAACAATTTTACCCAACTGATGAATCCTGGGCCAAACCCAAACTTTGCGAGCGTCGCCCAAATATAAGGCCATTCAAGCGTGTCAAACGCCATAGTGGCGTCCAAGGACGCCAAAATGGCCGGCTCTTGTATGAACGGGACACGTGCGAGCACCCCATGCAAACGCCGCAGGTTAAGCGCTGTATTGCGATGAGGGATAAAGCCGGACTGATCCTGGTGAATCAAGTCACACACTACGCCGACCAGCCGATTGGCCAACACCTTGGCGAGGATTTTGGGCTCCGCATTCAATAGCGAAATAGGCCGATAGGACGTGACCCGGTCCCGTGGCCTCCCCTCCTTATGGATAACCACGATAGTAGCTAGACGCTGGTCTAGCGGGAGGGAACCCGCCGAGTGGGCCGCGAGGAACATAGCACGGAGATGCGGCGCCAGTGTATCCGGTCGCAGTTTATACAACTCGATGGGAAGACCATTAGGACCCATGGCCTTGCCGGAAGCTACCGAACGTATGGCGAGGGCAATTTCTTCGGAAGTTGGAGCGGCGTCCAACGACACTCTGTCCTCCTCCGAAAGGGAAGGCAGCGCGATATCCCTGAGCAGGGCATGGGAATCCTCTTCAGAGCGGGAGGACACCGGGGAATACACCCCACGGAAATAGTCTGCAAAGCAGGAGACAATTTCTTCTGGTTCAGTGACACACACACCATTCTGTTTCTCAATCAACGGGACAACTCGACTCGCTCTCTCCTTTTTGTCCAGCCACGCAATCAATTTACCAGCCTTATCACCCACATCATACAGTCTCCCCTGTTGCTCTCTACTGAGGCCCCTGGCCGCCTCCTTATAGGCCGCTTGCTTGTGTCGGAGAACATGTAATTTGTCATCCGTCACCCCACATTCTAGAGCACCCTCCAACTCGGTTATCTCAGCCTCAACACGGGTCACCTCCTCCCGCTCGCGCCTCCGGGAATGGGAAATAAGGGACAAGGCCTCTCCCCGGAGTACCGTCTTGAACGCCTCCCACAGTGAGACCGCCGATGACACAGACCCCACATTCTCGTCAAAGTAGCGCTTAAGGGATTTAACCAGCTCTGCGCGAATGGTGGGGTCACGCAGGTACCAGGGATTAATCGGGACCACCCTACCCTCTCCCCTCGGAAGAATATCAAAGTGCAACAAGAGCGGGGAGTGGTCTGAAATACCCCGTGCCAAATGGCGCACCTCCCCTATCCTCCCCACATGCGCCGCCGGAACCAGGACATAATCTAGCCGTGAGAGACTACCATGAGCCCCTGAATGGAAGGTGTACTGTAGCTGCGTGGGATGCTTCAAACGCCAACAATCCACCAGCCCCAAGGTATCCAAGAGGCCAGACAACCATGCCTGGGCACGGGGGAGATCCCTAGGGGGTGACGATCCACAGTTCCGGAAACCACAGCATTAAAATCCCCCCCCACCACTAGAATCCCCTCCGGAAGGCCAAGGAGGAGGCGCCCCAGATCCGCAAAGGTGGTCGTCTGCAGCCCCGGCGGGACATAAACAGACACAAAAACGACCACTCTGCCCTCCATTCTACCCACCAAAACCGTGTAACGTCCCCTGTCGTCATGGAGCACTTCATCAATCTCCAACGGGAGCGAGTTCTGAACCATAATGCCCACACCCCTTGAACCAGACGTGAAGCCCGAATGGGCCACAAGGCGGTAGCCCCGTCGATTTATAGTGTGGTAAATAATTTAATTACCGGGACTTAATTTGATACATAAACATAATAAAATAGCTCAGTAAATAAGAGGCAGAATCCGTGGTATTAGAGGTTCGGAATGGGATTTATTCCAATGGTCGATTATAATCGGTTGCTCCAGGTTCCATCACCACGAAGGTTCAGGAAGTGAAGTACATACGTTATTGACAATCAATTACTTTTATACAATAAGCATTACAGTGAAGCAAATACAAGAGGCGTAACAATTGATAGTGGAGATAATATATTCATACGTGGCAAAGATAGGCGTAACTGGGTGTGTTTAAAGAACGTCATCAGATGTGATGTCATAAGAGGGTGGTTACATGAAAGAATTTCGCAATGTCAGCAGAAATACTTGGCAGAAATGCGCGCGCAGCAGCATGACGTGTGATTGACGTGCAGCTAGGGGGTGAAGGGGACTTGACATTTAGCTCTACATGTGGCGACAAATGTCTGGAGGGTCAAGTCAACCTAATCCCAAATCATATCTAACATCCTATGTTTAAAGAACTATGTTATCCAAAAGAGAGGCCTTCTTGGAGTAGAATCTTATTCTATACTGACTATACTGACTGTTAGTGCGTGTACAAGCGTCTAAGTGTCTACACTAGATGCGAGGGCAGGAATCTTCCATAGTAACAGTGCTATGAATTACTTGCATAAAGACAGAGAAGCCGGGCCTTTGCTCGGTAGCTGGCAGAATGTTTACTTAAGCTACTAGACAGGAATGCATTGGGCAGGGAGCGGAGCAGATAATTTCCGAAGGTGAAATACAGTTCTTGGCAGGCAGCAAGCTGATGTCAGGCATCGTGAGCCGCGCAGAGGATGAGACAAAGTTCATGGTCACAGATGCAGGCTCGGACTGGAGCTTCAGAGACAGAAAGCAAGAAAAGCTTGATGACAGAATCAGGGCCTACTTGCCTGGACTGTAAAATGGCATAAGTGAACCATATAAAGGCGGTGGCCTTTCGTACTTAGGAATGGAATATCCGGCCCATTCATGGCGGATCAACAGAGGACATGTTAACGGTGGACGCATATGTATTTGCGTCTTCATAACTGGAACTGGAGGGAACATACATGTACTTGTAACATGTACATAGAACCGTTGGGGTCCAAGATAGGGGACATAACTGATCATAAAAATCCATATTTCCACATTCCCTCCTTGTCCCCTACTTGCCCGTCAAGAGATATCAATCTTCATTAATCCATTGATCTGTTCATATAGCATCATTTGTTCTTCTTTCTTCTTCCGGGATCTTGAATGAAAATCTTGATGTGGAATGCACGATGTGGCACACAGACCACAAATCGCTGGTCCACATTGTAGGCATAAGCAGCAACTGAATAGTATGAGAAGGCCAATACCTAGGAAGGATAGAACTCTCCATCCCCAGGCTGATAACATGCTCCAAAACCAACCGGACCAAGTCCAGATGCCTGGATTCTGGTGTATCTGGCTCACAATCTTATGAAGGCGCGTTATAGCTTTATATACAGATGGCGAATTTTCTGGTATGAAAATGCAACAGCTTGATCCGATGACCCTACAAGCTCCGCCCCTATCGGCCAGGATGACGTCAAGGACAAGACGATTTTGAAGCACAACAATCCGCATAGCAGACTGCTCTTCTGTTAAATTGCCTAAGGCGGAAATAGTTTCGTTCACTACTGCTTCAAGGGTTCTAGTTAATCTACGTATCAGCTTACTATTAGTAACGGTACCTATATAGGGAAAGAGACCTTTATTGAAATCTGTGTATTTTTCCCATGCTGTTTCAGTGTAGTCGACTATTGGGAGATCTCTCCTTTCTCTATTGTGTACTAAATGAGTATTTCTGTGATAATCAGGAGGAGCTAGAAAAACAGGTGGCAAAAGGAATCCAATGTAGCAAGTACCATCCCAATCTAGAGGCAAACGTACATATGCCGTCTGACCACATATAAAATAGGAATGGCGGGAAGCTCTAAATGTCGATTTGCCTTGATCACTAAATTCTATTACAATGGTGCATCTACTATGGCCCATATGTATGGAACCATTCTTTCTTACACATAATTCACCTTTTACTGGAAATACTGACATGGCGGGCAAACTTGGATTAGCTTCGGATTCGACATTCAAGATCAGGAGATTAAGCGTAAAATTACCTAATCCATATACTTCATTTTCTAGATCAGTTCCTGTTCTTTTGGGAAGTCCCTCCTTGTTGGGGTGGCAGACTTTAAGTAAAACTAAGTTCGGATTTCCCCATACCCCATTGTCTTGATAAACTGCAGAGTTCGAATCTTGGGAATTAATTAAACTAAACCATGCTCCACAGGAGCCGTTGTGTGTGAACGGGTATGGAAAAAGAGGTAGAATTCCTTTATAGTTCTGATAGGGAGGGAGTCGGCCACATATCCAACAATTTGTAGCATTGCTAACCTGATGTGAATGGTGTAACATACTAATAAAAGTGTTATTGCGCAGCGCAAATCTGTATGACAATTCATGCGGAGGTAATTCGCTAAAAGAATGTTCAGCAGTAATATTATAAACATGTCTAGAAATAGGATAACATATGTGCAACAATATACTTGCAGTAATTATTAAAAGACTAAGGAAAAACAAAATTAATAACGTCACTGTACAATGACTACGCAGTGATTTACAGTACGCCTGTCGTTTCAGCATTTTTCGGGTGCATTCTCTATTCAGGTCCAAGGGATACATGTCAGAGACAATTCAACCGCTTCACCTCGGAGAGGACTTAAACAATCAAATTGCTTGACTGATTGGACCTGAGTTTTAGTTTATAAAGTTCGGCATTACTCTTTTCAACAAAAGGAAGTTTTGAGTCAATGGGTGAAGACACACAAGGTGTAGTTTTTATATCTGATGGTAGTCCATAAAATTTCTTGATATGACTTGAATGTATCCAGCCTTTTCTGCCCTCGATCTTCACGGCTGTCCTCGTCGTTAATAACACGAGCTGAGGCGACCTCCACCTAGGATCCAGCTGAGTCTTTCGATCAAAGTTCCTCACTAAAACGAGATCCCCCGGAATTACGTCATGGGGTTTCACTTCAGTGTTGTTAGGAAAAGCTGCAGCTACCTGTGAACGACAAGATTGTAGTGCAGACATCAAGGAAGCCAAATAATCTGTCAGCATATTACAGTCAATATCAGTTATTTTACGTGGTATAGGCGTCCCCCACATATTTGGTGGTCTGCCAAAGATCACCTCATACGGGGATAGCCCTGTTCGAGAGTGTGCTACCATTCTCATGTAAAAGAGTGCAACTGGTAATGCTACTACCCAGTCGACACCTTTCTCCCTGCATATTTTGGACAGTCTGATTTTTAAAATTTGATTATGTCGTTCCACGAGACCTGCTGCCTCGGGGTGTCGGACACAATGAAACTTCCACTGATAACCTAACAAAAGTGAAACGTGTTTCATTAGTTCGGATGAGAACGGCTGGCCGTTATCTGAGTAGACAGCACGTGGTAAACCGTATCGTGGGAAGAATTCTCGAACTAGCTGCTTGGCAGTAGTCGGGGCAGTGTAATCTGATACCGGGTACGCCTCTGTCCAACGGGAAAGAGCACAGACAACTACGAGAACATATTTGAATCCTCGACATCGTTCCATCTGGATATAATCCATCTGGAGGATTTCAAAAGGGTGATCAGGAGGCTGAAATCCACCCTGCTCTACGGGAATGCTTTTTCCTGGGTTGAACTGACAACAGATCATACAGGTACGAACTTTTTGTTTCGCTGCTGCTCGTAAATGCTTGTTGAACCAAATATGTTGAATGCTGTCTAGCATAGCTTTCTCTCCTAGATGCGCTGGACTATGGACAGTGTTAATAATGACTTGGACCATTGAATCAGGAAGGAACCACACAGATTTTTCCTTCGTCATCCATCCTTGATCTGTTTGGATCCCTCCTAATTCAGTCCATTTCCTTATTTCGTCTGGAGTAGCATGTGTCTGTATGTCAATTACATCAAGAGCGGGATCCTTAACCATCATGCAATGTGTTGGTGTCTGGACTATTGTCTTTGTCATGTCGGATGTTTGAGTTTGAGCAGTCTGTTTAGCTGTTCTGTCAGCTAGATCATTGCCTTGAGAAATGATATCAGTAATTTTCGTATGAGCTTTACATTTCATAATCGATATTGCAATGGGCAAATGTATTGCATCTAATAAGGCATGAATGAGGGGTCCGTGCTGAATGTGGGCACCGTGAGAAGTTAAATAACCTCTCTCTCGCCACAGCACGCCGAAGTCATGTACTACTCCGAATGCATAACGTGAATCAGTGTATATGTTGACTTTTTTATTTGTGGCTTGAATACAGGCCTGTGTCAGAGCGACGAGCTCTGCTGCTTGAGCGGACAAGGTATTTATACACTTGGTTTCAATAATTTCAGTGTCTGTTGTGACTGCGTAAGCGGCCACTAACTCTCCTGTACCTGTTCTCATACATGAACCATCTACATACAACGTCAAGTCTGGATCTGACAATGGAACATCTGTCAAGTCTTGTCTGGGTTTCGTCGTTATTGTAATAACATCAATACAATCATGAGCTAGTGGGTCTGTTCCATTTACAGGTAAAAGTGTGGCAGGATTCAATGTGTTACAACGTCTGATTTCTATATGTGGCTGAAACAATGTTAGTTCATACCCTGTAAGTCGTGCTATAGTCAAGTGTTGTGTTTGCGTTCGATTCACAAGAACCTCTACTGCGTGTGGTACTTGTACTGTCAATGGATGTCCTAACACTATGGCATCGCTTTGTCTGATTGCTAAAGCTGTCGCTGCCACTGATTTCAGGCACGCAGGCAGAGCCTGAGCTACGGGATCTAATGTACTAGAAAAATAAGCACACGGTTTGTGTGATCCTGCTTGTTCCTGTGTGAGTACTGACAAGGCAGTACCTTCTCGTTCTGTAACAAAGAGTGTAAAATGTTTTCTGTAACATGGTGTTGCTAAAACAGGTGCTTGACATAAAGCTTTCTTTAGGCTTTCAAAAGCTAGTGTGTGTTCCTGAGTCCAAGGGAGAACAGTCGATGTGGCTGCCTCCTGTGTTGTTAATTGAATGAGTGGTTTTGCTAGAAATGCATACTGAGGGATCCACTGCTACAATATGAAGTGAGGCCTATGAAAGCCCGCACCTCCTTTTGTGTCTTGGGTATTGGCATATTAGCAATTAGCTGGATACGATCTGGTGTAAGCTGCCTTCCCTCCTTGGACAGCGAGTGACCAAGGTAAATAACTCGCTGGACACAGAATTGCAGCTTAGAAGGGGACACCTTGTGCCCCTTTTCGGCTAGAAATTGTAAAACCGTCAGTGATGCTTTTTCACATTCAGGTTCGCTTCGGGCGGTGATCAGCAGATCATCGACATATTGAAGCAAAGCAGTGTTAACTGGCATGTGGATACTGTCGAGTTCTCGTTTCAGTGCTTGGCTATAGATGCTGGGGCTTTCTGTAAATCCTTGAGGTGCGCGTGTGAATTTAAAGCTACGTCCATTTAAACTAAATCCGAACAAATATTGGCTTTCCGGATCTATTGGGACGCTGAAAAAGGCATTCTTGAGATCAATTACAGTAAAGAATGTTGCTTCGGAATCAATAGCTGTCAGTAATGAAGAGATGTCTGGAACTACGGGGTATTGTGGTACAATACATTTATTTAATTCGCGCAGATCAATAACCAATCGATATACTGGGGGAGCTTTTGGATCAGTTCGTTTAAGAATCGGAATTATCGGTGAATTACATACATTGGAGTCGGTCTCCACAACCACTCCTTGGCCGATAAGTTCGTCAATGATTTGCAGTAAAGCCATTACAGCATCTGGGGGTAACTTGTATTGTCGCATTCGTGGTAGTACCACTCCTGCCTTTAGTGTGACTTGATAGGGTGTAATGTTCATGCAACCAACATCTGTAGGGCCTTGTGCCCATAAATGTGTGGGTAAAGTCTGCAGTCGGGAATCCATATCTCGAGACACATAATGACCTTTGAAATCACGTAAAAACAATCTTACTCCTTCCGGAGAACAACATATTATAGCTCCTAGAGCTTTCAGTGTTTTTATTCCTAACAAGTTTTCTGGACATGATTTAGTAAGCAATAAATCTGTAGTTCTGGTCAAGGGTCCTATCGTAAGTGGAAGAGGCTGTGATACTTCATTAACAATAGGTTTTCCTGAAAAACCAAGGGAAATATTCTGTGAGCCTGAGAGGGGTGCCCCTGGAACTTCACTACGTTTTATGGTTGTTCGACTTGCCCCTGTATCAAGTAAAAAATTTCTATCTTGGCCTAATAATTCACTATGTACATAAGGTCCTTCTTGGTCTACAGGGACCTCGATAAGGGGTAAGTCAACTTCCCTCTCTAGGCTGGTTCATGCGTATCGTTGATAATCAGGATAGTCATACTGTGCGGTCTGGTACAGTTGTCGTGTCGTGGTTTGTGTGGCAGCAACAGGCAGCGCTGGTGCAGCTGGCACAAACTGTATAGACTGTGGTGGAACTGGCATGGACTGTGCATGTTGCGGAGCTCCTTGTTCATTCTGATCCTGTCTGGGTGGCCGTGGTCTTTCTTTTGTATTACCTATGGCGATATTATGTTTTAAAACTGGACAATCGTGTACGTAATGACCTGGCCTTTTACAGTAATTGCATGTCCCTTTTACAGGTCCTGTTGAATCACCGGAATGTGTCGTACCCTTTTTATGTCCTTCAGCTGGAACTGTCTGGGAGACTAGCATTTTCATTTTCGTGTCTTTCATGCGTCTCTGTTCATGTTCTTGTTCTTCTCTAATTCTATTGTAATGATACTGTAACATTTGTAACATTTGTGATGGGGTATTACCTTGCCATGTACTCTCGAATTTTAATACTCTATTCTTCACTTGGGGCAAAGAATTTTCAACTAATTTTGTCACAAACAGATGTGGGTATGACTCGCTACTTGCTTTTATACCACTATTTATACCAAAACATTTTTCGAATCGGGCATAGAAATCACTAGTGTCTTCATCTTGCTTTTGTTTACAGGCTGAGATTGCACCCCAGTCTTCCTTTTTCGTAGTTAATAAACGTGGCAATACCTGTACTAGTAAACCTGGCAGTGCTTTAGTTTTGTCCCCAAGCCCCGAACCTGGACCTCGGGCCTTTTCTTCATTTTCTAATGCTGTCCACTCTATCTTTTGGTCTCCTACCTCCCACTCTTTTTCCTTGAGTTTTTCATAAATGCCAGCAGGCATTAATACCTTTAATATTGTCATAATGTCGGGATAGGTATACTCTCCCATGAGTAACATGTCTTTAATTTCTCGGTGGAAACCCGCTGGGTCTTTGTCATGACTGGGTACCACTTTCTTCATTTCTAACAATTCTATTTTCGATATGGGCGTATATACATATACACGTTTAAACTGATTGTCCTCGCCCTTTATTGGGTGTACTTCTCGTAAGGGATTCTGTCTGTCCATGTAATACATCGGTCTTTCCTTGATGGGCAATGAAACATGTTCTGGACATACAAAAAGAATGTACTGTTTTCTAGATTCTAGTATTTCCTTAATCAACTTAGTACCTGAACCTTTCCATCTATTCGTGAGTAATTCGGTCAATATATCAGGTAAGGGACCAGGATCTGAATGTTGGCTTTTATATAGTATAAGAAGTTGTTGAATCATATAAATCCCAGCTAAACGCTGTTCATCTGGGGTGAGGTTCAAAAATGTGTGTGCTACTGTATCATCACCATATTTTCCGGGACTGTCAATCCAATGAACGGCTGACCTGGCTAATTCTTGTTCATCCATAGAATCGAGAAAATGATAACCCCTTCGTTCTCGCAGTAATTTGTCAGCGGCTTGGAACAAATGCTCGGGGGATCTCATATTTATTATAGGTGTTTGGAAATTCCTGTTATTATCTGGACATATCGGACGTATCGGGTCAGTAAAATATCTAGTACTATTACAAGATCTTCCTCTACCTACATAGGCTATGGTTTCTGACTGTCCTGCGGACGGTCCTGATCCTTCTTCCTCCTCGTTTTGTTCAAACTGGTCTACCGTTAATATTTCTTCGTGTAGGCGTTCTATTTCTTTTCGGATCTTTCTGCACATGGCTATTATACATTTTTGCCTATCATGTCTCCCTTCTGATATATTCTGGCTCCATCTGGTAAGAGTTTGCATTATTTCCGGGTCTACCCCGGTCGGTCTTGATTTCTGATTACGCAATTTATGAGGAAACGTAACAGTTCCCCCTGTATTTCCACTTTCTGGTATTCCATAGCTCTGTTAATACATTCAGGGTCTCGCCCTGTTTGGACATAATGATATATATTATCTAGATGCATAGTCATTCCTGGTAACTTCCCTAAATACACCGCGGCTCGTCTGATACGTAATGATGCCATGATCATTTCGTCCTCTTTGCCGGGCACAGGGTCATATCTACAATCTACTAGAAGTTCCTTAAGCGTGCGGGCATTTATGAGTTTGGGGGTACGTGGATGTGCTGACTCTTGAAAGGTAAGTTTATTTATTCTGGGTGGCGTAGAAAAAATATTGGTAGCACCTCCAGTAGCCCCGTCTGGAGTATCGGGCGTGAAAGGATTCGTAGAACGCGATATAGCAACTATAGGTGTGGATGACACAGCTATAGAAGTAGCTGTAGGAACGGAAGTGGAAACGGACGTGCTTGCCGGAACTTGTGTCAGGATTTGATGCTGTAAGGATACAGGTACAGGATCTTGGCGTTGAACCTCCCCGGCCAACGGTCTATGTGGGGCGGGGTTAGCATACTCGGGAGCTGCGTCATCTAAATATGAGGAAAGAAAAACATCTTCTGCGGTTCTAGGATGCCCCTTAGGATGTACCTTTATTGGAAATAATGGGGGTGGCAAGTCTTTTGGTATCCCCGCAGTAGCCTTAGGTAATCCCTCGGCCAGAAGGGGATACATACCCTTCATAAGGGCATGTCTTTGTCTGTCTACTTGTTCTGATTTTACTCGTGTACCTTCTTCAATTAATAGATTTTCTTGAACTTTATTTGAATTCTCTTTACTCTTCTCTTCCTGTCTACGTGCTTTTTCTGTTCGTCTATACGATTCTTTACGCCATAATTCAATGGCGTCCTTCTGTGATTGTCTAGCTTTCTTTTTCCATAATTCTTCCTCTACTTTCACGATGCACTCTGCATCCCAGGTCCCAGTTGCGGGCCACCTCTGACTTTCTGGTAATTCCGTAGTGTAGTCTACCCATAAATCAAGAAATAATATAGCGTCTAGGCCGTGTTTATGATACATGAAGTACCCTGGAGTGTCCCTAGGAGGAATAGGAACAGCTTCTTCGAGTACCCCTTTTCTAGTTGTGATCTGTCTTAGTTTTGAAAAGAGCGGCATATTGAAAACTGATCTGATACTTGGTTTTGAACAAACTTAATACAATAAAACACAATAATGAACAGTCATTCATACCACATGCAGGACATATCAATACATTTAACATTTAACATTTACATGAGCAACGATGATGATGACGATGATCTAAAAAACTTAATCACTAAACATAATACTCGGCATTTAACGGAAATTTTCTGAACTTATATACTTGATATACTAGATATACTGCTAAACAGTACAGATACACTGCTAAAACAGTGCAGACCGGATTTGTGTACCCAAACCCGTCTTGACCGGCACAACCTATGTGCACGTCAGAACGCCTCCCCGGCAATGGTACTCACCGGGTAGCTCGGAACGGAAGGCCTCGGAACGGATCTGAACTGAACTTGAACCGGACTGGACTCGACTCGACAACTTCGGACACTTCAGGACATCGGAAACCTGGTGGGCCTCTGTATACCTCGGATCTTGCTCTCTCAGCTAGGCTCTGGTCGGGATACTTCGCACTTCTCACCGCCTCGTCTGGGTGTTGATCGCAGCCTCAGTCGCCCCCGCTTGACCGGAGGGAGATACAGGAAATCCTGCTGGTACGCGTTGTTGTCCGTCCAGCTGTGGCAGGAGACCGGGCCTGCAACGCACCGCCGGCGCGTGAGATGAGAAAGTGTCCCTGTTCGGGCGCCATTTATGTGGTAAATAATTTAATTACCGGGACTTAATTTGATACAGAAACATAATAAAATAGCTCAGTAAATAAGAGGCAGAATCCGTGGTATTAGAGGTTCGGAATGGGATTTATTCCAATGGTCGATTATAATCGGTTGCTCCAGGTTCCATCACCACGAAGGTTCAGGAAGTGAAGTACATACGTTATTGACAATCAATTACTTTTATACAATAAGCATTACAGTGAAGCAAATACAAGAGGCGTAACAATTGATAGTGGAGATAATATATTCATACGTGGCAAAGATAGGCGTAACTGGGTGTGTTTAAAGAACGTCATCAGATGTGATGTCATAAGAGGGTGGTTACATGAAAGAATTTCGCAATGTCAGCAGAAATACTTGGCAGAAATGCGCGCGCAGCAGCATGACGTGTGATTGACGTGCAGCTAGGGGGTGAAGGGGACTTGACATTTAGCTCTACATGTGGCGACAAATGTCTGGAGGGTCAAGTCAACCTAATCCCAAATCATATCTAACATCCTATGTTTAAAGAACTATGTTATCCAAAAGAGAGGCCTTCTTGGAGTAGAATCTTATTCTATACTGACTATACTGACTGTTAGTGCGTGTACAAGCGTCTAAGTGTCTACACTAGATGCGAGGGCAGGAATCTTCCATAGTAACAGTGCTATGAATTACTTGCATAAAGACAGAGAAGCCGGGCCTTTGCTCGGTAGCTGGCAGAATGTTTACTTAAGCTACTAGACAGGAATGCATTGGGCAGGGAGCGGAGCAGATAATTTCCGAAGGTGAAATACAGTTCTTGGCAGGCAGCAAGCTGATGTCAGGCATCGTGAGCCGCGCAGAGGATGAGACAAAGTTCATGGTCACAGATGCAGGCTCGGACTGGAGCTTCAGAGACAGAAAGCAAGAAAAGCTTGATGACAGAATCAGGGCCTACTTGCCTGGACTGTAAAATGGCATAAGTGAACCATATAAAGGCGGTGGCCTTTCGTACTTAGGAATGGAATATCCGGCCCATTCATGGCGGATCAACAGAGGACATGTTAACGGTGGACGCATATGTATTTGCGTCTTCATAACTGGAACTGGAGGGAACATACATGTACTTGTAACATGTACATAGAACCGTTGGGGTCCAAGATAGGGGACATAACTGATCATAAAAATCCATATTTCCACAATAGCACAAAAGGAGTTGCCAATGAGGTGTGTCTCCTGCAAAAAAACTATATCGGGCGAAAGAACTGCAGGACCACACCTCGTTTTATTCTGTCCCCCAATCCATTAACATTCCAGGACAACAGACTCAGTCCCCTACCCCCCATCATAAACAGAAGCCATCACTCGTCCCCCAGAGAGCACTTTAGAAATAACTCAACGATACTTTTGCCTTGTGGTATAAACGAACAATACCCCACCCCAACCCACCCACCCCAACAAAACTCCCCCCTCCCTGCACCCCTGCATGAGCCCAGACAGCCCCCCCAACTTGCAGTGTGCCTGTCGCCCCTATATAATGAAACTAGCTAAACCCCCTAGAGGAGGAAAGAGTACCCCTTCTAGACCCCACAAAACCTCCAAGGGAGGGGAAAGAACAAAGACAGAAGCTTGGTCGAAAGTGGCATCATAGTCGTCCAGAGTGAGGCCCAATATCAACCCCTCAGTCCCGATCCTGTGGGCCGTCTCCTCCCGCCGCCCCCCCCCACCATCTCGACCACTACCCCCAGGCAGAGTGTCCAGCCAGTCCCCGGCCGCTTCGGGACGATCAAAAAAGTGCGTGCGACCATCCACCTCTACCCGCAGCTTGGCCGGGAAGAGCATGGCGTATTTTAAGTTCATGTCCCGGAGACGGCGCTTGACACCCAGGAAACTCAGTCTCTGCTTCTGGACCGCTTGGGTAAAATCGGGATAAAAGTTCACCTCCATATTTTCCAGCTTAATCGGCCCTTGCAGTCTGGAGGCTTGCAAGATCGCGTCCCTGTCCCGAAAGTTAAAAATCCGGGCAATGAGAGGCCGCGGAGGGGCTCCGACCTTCGGCCTTCCCCCGGGAACTCTGTGGGCCCTTTCCACGGCAAAGAATTTACTCAGTCCCCGAGGCTGGAGATGGGTAGCGATCAGGTCCTCTACAAAAAGATCCGCCGCCACCTCCTCCCGTCCCTCGGGTACTCCGATGATGCGGATATTATTCCTCCGGGCCCGACTCTCGGAATCCTCCAGGCGCCGATCCATAAGCGCACTCGCCTGACGAAGTCGGTGCACCTCCGTTTGGAGGGCCGCCACCTCAGTCGTGAGGCACGACGTGGTTCGGGCCAAAGAATCAACCCGGTCGTTGGTCTTGGAGAGATCAGCCCTCACCAGGCCGACATCCACGAGGACCGCGTCGATCTTATGCGCCAAGGTGTCGAACCGCTGGCCCACCGAGGCCTTCATCTCAGCAATGGCGCCCATGACGTCTTGCAGAGTCAGATCCGTGGGCAAATCCGGGGCATCAGGGGGGCCCTCAGAGGACTTGTGCGGTCCGCCGGGAGATCCCTTCTGGAGGGTATAGCGGTCCATGATGTTGGCCTGATGTACGGCGCCACGCCGGGTCGACTTGGTCTTCGACCGATCTCCGTCTTGTTTCGTGGCCATCGCCACGGGTCACACACCCGCACCAGCTACGCCGTAGAGGGCAGGCAATCAAGGCCACGAGCTCCGGGGGGCCACCCCAGGTCGGCGGGGTGGGTCACAGCCGGCAGGCAGGCAGGGTCTCCCCGCGAGGCCACACCAACACAAAGAGCTCCGCGATCTCACTTGCAGAGACGGCAAGGGGGTGCGAAAGTGAAAGCGAAAGTGCGGGGTACGCGACTCGCCAGGCCCAGCCCGCTGTTGTTGTTCACTTTGCCACTGGGTCACCCCCCAGCGCAAATCCGGGGTCCGGCGAGAAGTAGGCCGCAAACTTCAATCGGTGCTCACTCCGGTACCCGAAGTCCGATTCGAGAACGGAGAACGGGTACCACCTCGGCTCAGGCTCACCGACACAGTCCCCTAAACCGAGGCAGGATGAAGACAGGATAAACGTAGGAGGTTGCGGAGGTCCTCGGGAGCCTCGCACCTACGCGGCCATCTTGGTTGCGCGCTAGTCTCCTCCCCCCCTGGCGTGGTCTTGATGGGGATTGAAGTCCCCTTTACTGCTGAGGGACTTTGGGGGCCATAAAGCCCTCCTGGTACCTCCTGTAAGTGCTATGCAGCGGAATTCCTGAGCGCTGGTCAGAGGCCCAGCCCCCTTTCTCCACCATTCTGCAAAAGTGACTACTAGTTAAAGAAGCATTTGCAATGTACTAAGTATTGCTTTTGCAAAAGGTAAGCTACTATGGTGCGCAAACAACTCTTGCTTCTTTTTGTTCCTCTCTTGCCTCTTTCTGCATTTCTCTTGCTTCTTCCTGCACCTCTCTTTCTTCTTTCTTTTGAGCCTCTCTTGCCTCTTTCTGCACCCTTGTTGCTTCTTTCTGTACTTCTTTTACCTTTTTTGTACCCTCTTCCCTCTTCCTGCACCTCTCTTGCCACTTTCTGCACCTCTCTTGCTACTTTCTGCACTTCTCTTGCCTCTTTATGCACCTCACTTGCTTCTTTCTGCACTTCCCTTGCTTCTTTCTCCACCTCTCTTGCTTCTTTCTGCCCCATTTGCTCTTTTCTGCACCTCTGTTGCTTTGTTCTGCACTTCTCTTGATTCTTTCTCCACCTCTCTTTCTTCGTTCTGCACCTCTCTTGCTTCTTTCTGCACCCCTCTTCCCTCTTTCTGCACCTCTGTTGCCTGTTTATGCACCTCTGTTGCCTCTTTCTGCATTTCTGCTACTTGTTTCACCACTTCTCTCGCCTCTTTATGCATCCTCTTGCCCTCTTTCTTCACCTCTCTTGCCTCTTTCTGCACTTCTCTTGTCTCTTTCTGTACCTCACTTGCCTCTTTCTGCGCCTCTCTTGCTTTTTATGCACCTCTCTTGTTTCATTCTGCAACTCTCTTGTCTCTTTCATCACTTCTCTTGCTTCTTTCTACGCCTCTGTTGCTTCTTTCAGTACTTCTCTTGCCTCTTTCTGTACTTCTCTTGCCTGTTTCTGCACCTGTCTTGCCTCATTCTTTCTGCACCACTGTTGCCTCTTTCTGCAGCTCACTTGCTTCTTTCTGCACCCCTCTTTCCTCTTTCTGTACCCCTCTTGCCTCTTTCTGTACCCCTGGTCCCTCTTTCTGCACCTCTCATGCCTGTTTCTGCACATCTGTTGCCTGTTTCTGCACGTCTCTTGCCTCTTTCTGCACCCCTCTTTCCCCTTTCTGCACCTCTGTTGCTTCTTTCAGCACTTCTTCCCTCTTTGTGCATCTCTCTTGCCTGTTTCTGCAACTCTCTTGCCTCTTTCAGGGACGTAATAGTTAAGAATTAGCATTTAAAAAACCTTACATATTCACTGAAAAAACAGAGGTTTCACTGATGTTATAGTTAGGAATTAGCATCTAAAAAACCTTATATTCACTGAAAAAAACACAAGTTTCAGGGACATTATTGTTAGGCTGACAGTTAACTTGTACAAAACCAGAGAAATTCAGCAGTTATAGTTAGGTGACCTAACTATAACTTGAGCTTCAGAAATGCACTGCTGATGACTTCACGTTTACATCACTGATGACATGGTCAGTGACATCACTGATGACATCTCAAATGACATCACTGATGTCATCATTAACTAAATATCTGATGCACTTCCTCACACCCTAATATAACCTATCATACACGCACTCTAAAATGCAGACTACCATTCTTGAAACCATAGACACACCAATACCAGTTAGTACATACCCACTCACTGATTCATAGGTCTACACACATCCACTCTCTCACCCATACAGTCACTCTTACACGCAGTCACTCGTCAATACAGCTACTGCTATATGCACTCATACACCCATACAGACACTCACAGACCGCCACTCACCCATAGAGTTACTCACACACCTAGTCAGTCACCCAAAGAATCAATCACACTGATATTTACTCACATATACAGTTATACACACACCACCCACTTATTCATACAGATACTAACACATACTTACTCTCTTATACAATCACTGACACAAGCAGGCACTCATCCATACAGCCACTCTCACAATCACTCACTCTCACATAGTCACTTATATATTCCAACACTCACATATACTGCCTTTCACACATATACCACTGAGACATTCATTTACTCACCAACACAACCATACGCACACTCACTCACCCATACAGCACCTCACAGATGCAATCATGAACCCAGTGAATCATCCACTCACACATCCATCCAGGGAGTCACCCCCCCATTCACCACACAGATACTCAAGCACCCATACAAGTACTCAGACAACCAATCATTAAGCCATATAGATACTCATGTAGCAACTCACCAACCCAAGCAGCCACTTACACACCAACTTACAGACTGATACAGACATTCACACAGATTAGTCATTCTCCCATGCATTCACTAAGACATGTTTAATCACTCACTTATACATATATATATATATATTACCTACTGGCAGTCGCCAGTAGGTAGTTATAGTTAGGACCCATTTTCCATAGGAAATCCGCAACATTCTATTTAGAATAACGTTGGCGCCGATTGACGAATCTTCGCAAAATTTTCCAAACTTTTGGCTAGCTCCGGTCCGCTTCTATCCTGAAAATTTCACGGTGATTCGTCAAGCAGAGGCCGAGAAAAAAGGGGGTCCCAAAACGTGTTTTCCCCATGCATTTTCCCATAGGACCTGTTGACGCAGCTACAGCCTAACTACTGAACGGAATTACACCAAATTGGGCAAAGAGGTAGTCCGCAGTTCAGACTCGTGCCTTTTGCTTAAATGGTGTAAATCCGTTCAGTAGTTCCTGAGAAAATTAGAGTTAAAAAGATAGATATATCTGGGCGGAGCCAATCCACACATCTTATCGTGAGATCTGATTGGCTGTCAGTACTTCATCCAAGAAGTGTTGGCAGCCATCTTGGGACCAATATACATGATAGCACCTCATTAAAAAGCATTGCAGTTAATAGAAGGTTTTAAGACTTTAGTTACATTATAAATCATTTGCTGATGGTACCATACTTAGGAATTGTGGTGTGTTCTAAGGTGATTTTACCATGTGAAAAAGCCTTCTGCTGTGATATCATGAATCATGTTTGAGAGAAAACTATTTTCTCATGCTTTTCCCACAGAGGTTTGGAAGGTGATCTATAAGCTAAACTGAGAGCATATTTTCTGTAAATTCACATTATCTCTCTCAGTCATGTGAGAATGAAGTCTGACATTCTCAGTAAAACATGTCCATCCAACAAGGGCAGAGACTGTCAGTTGATTCCTTTGTGTTCTACTGCAGCTTCCCAGAGTGTTCTAAAGAACAACTAGAGTGCTAACAGTCCTCCTTATGACAAACGTATTGCACACCTGAAGCCATCTTGATTGGAATAAAGCGGTAACTCTTAAAACATTTACCTTAAAAAGGAACAACATGAGGGGGTTCATTTTGCCATAGAAAGTATGATTAGTGCTGCAGAAAGAAAAATTAGGGCACATTTTGAGTGACTTCTCAAATCCTCTTCTATTTCATTAAAAAATTCTGACATGCAGAAACATGCACTTTCAATACCAGCAGCAGACTTCCCTGGTGAGCAGTAGCTTTACTACAGTGATCTAATAAGCAACTAGAGTGCTAACATTCTGAATTTATGGCAAATGTGTGACACATCTGAATGCCTTCTTGATGGAATCAAAGTAAAAAACTGAAAGTATTTCCTACTGAGGAGACTGTAGTAAATGAGGAAATTAGGAAACTTCATAACAAATAAGTCTCTCAAAATGGCCACCAGAGACGAAAGAGCCCAAATGTAGCACAAATCTCACCCAGATGTAGCCCAAGTATAGCCCAATGATAGAATGTCCCAGAGTGTTCTAACGAACAACTAGACCACTAACAGTCTTACTTATGACAAAAGTATGGCCCCTGAAGCCATCTTGATTGGAATAAAGTGGTAACACTTAAAACATTTAATTTACAAAGGAACAAAATGAGGGGGTTAATTTTGCTATAGAAATTATGATTAGTGCTGCAGAAAGAAAAATTAGGGCACATTTTGACTTCTCAAATCCACTTCTATTTCATAAAAAAATTCTGACATGCAGCCTGAAACATGCACTTTGAATACCAGCAGCAGATTTCCCTGGTGAGCAGTAGCTTTACTACAGTGATCTAATGAGCAACGAGAGTGCTAACATTCAGAATTTATGGCAAATGTGTGACACATCTGAATGCCTGCTTGATGGAACCAAAGTAAAAAACTGAAAGTATTTCCTACTGAGAAGACTGCAGTAAATGAGGAAATTAGGAAACTTCATAACAAATAAATCTCCCAAGATGGCCACCAGAGACAAAAGATCCCAAATGTAGCCCAAATATCACCCAGATGTAGCCCATGTATAGCCCAATGACAGAATGTCCCAGAGTGTTCTTAAGAACAACTAGAGCGCTTACTGTCTTAGTTATGACAAAAGTATGGCACATCTGAAGCCATCTTGATTGGAATAAACTGGTAACACTTAAAACATTTAATTTAAAAAGGAACACAATGAGGGGATTCATTTTGCCATAGAAATTATGATTAGTGCTGCAGAAAGATAGATTAGGGCACATTTTGACTTCTCAAATCCACTTCTATTTCATTAAAAAATTCTGATATGCAGACTGAAACAGGCACTTTTAATACCAGCAGCAGACTCCCGTGGTGAGCAGTAGCTTTACTACAGTGATCTAATGAGCAACTAGAGTGCTAACATTCAGAATTTATGGCAAATGTGTGACATATCTGAATACCTTCTTGATGGAATCAAAGTAAAACACTGAAAGCATTTCCTACTGAGGAGACTGCAGTAAATGAGGAAATTAGGAAACTTCATAACAAATAAATCTCCCAAGATGGCCACCAGAGACAAAAGAGCCCAAATGCAGCACAAATATCACCCAGATGTAGCCCAATGACAGAAGTGTGCAAAACACTTATTTTTTGTGTATTTGCAGTTTTATATAGTGCAACTTGTCAGGTATTGGAGTGCTTTACATGAGCATCGGTTACATCACACAAGATCAAATTCATTTTGGTTGTAGACATGGGGCGATTAAGTGATTTGAGCAGAATCACAGAATGTTGAGCTGAAGCAGAAACTCCAACCTGGTTCCCCAGTTGCAAAGTCTGCAATTCTGGAACTAACACCACATCCTCTCCCCTAGGTGCAACATGTAGGGCCATATGTAGGTAGCATAACATTTACCGATTCTTAAATACCAAATTTTACCGATTCGGTATTTATGAATCGGTAAATGTAATGTAGGTATACAATCGGTAATTATTACCGATTCGGTAAATATCGGTATTTAAGAATCGGTATTTACCGAATCGGTAATAATGCATCCCTTCCCATTCATTCCTATGGGCCTATATAGCTGACCACACAGGGAAGGTGGGAGGGGCCATGGCAGCAAGGAAGACCATGCATGGCAAGCGGGAGGGTTAGTGGCAGCACAATGGCTATGATGGGCAAGAAGGAGGGTGCAGGGGCATGCACAAAGGACCATGGAGGATAGAAGGGAGGGTCAGGACCTGGGCACAGACAAGAGAGTTCAGGGGAAGGGGCCTCACAACAGACCGCGCAGGGCAGGCAGGAGGAGCAGTTGCAGCACAACAGACCAGGGAGGGCAGAAGGGTGTGGCAGTAAAATGGACCATGGAGGACAGAAGGAAGGGGATAGGGGCATGGCATGTGGACAGGCAGGGTGGAGGTGACAGGGACAGGTTACAGTCATCTGACAATGCTAGGCAGGTGGGAGGGGAGTGGCAGCTCAACAGAACACTCAGAGTAGATAGGAGTGGCAGGTCCATGGAACATGGTGGGCAAAAAGGATGGAGCAGGGGGAGGAGAATAGGGACAGCAAGCTAAGCACAGAGGCTAAGCAGGAGGTCAATGATGGGCCGTAGAATTGGGCAATGGAGGGCAGGAGGAGTGGACTGGTACATCATGCAAAATGGAGGGCAGTGGCAGCACATCAGACCATGCATGGCAGGAGGGAGGAAGCTAGTCCATGGATTCAGATAACAGAGAATAGGGAGGAGGTGGATGGGGCAGCAAGCTAACTGTTCAGAGAAGGTGGGTATTAGGAACTTTATTGTTTTTAAAATGTGTGTCTGTGAGAACTACTTAAAAGTATGCAGCATAATCTCACTTTTATTCAGGAAGAAGAGGACGTTTGTGACTGTGACTCCGGGCTCACTTGGCAGAAACACCCCCTGACCCTCCACCCCCATTGCAAAATGTAATGCCCGTGAAAAGGGTAGGTGGACGCAGTGTTATATAGAACATAGTCCTGAGAGCACGATTGAAAATGAAAACTAGATATAGTATATGGTATAAACTATGCACCAAAAAGTGTGATATAAGATGAACCGGGGCGTGAAATATAAAATGCAATACATTCTGCTCAATGACAGATTCATTGGAGAGCGCGAGATAGCACAGGCACTAGCGCGTGCTATGCGATATGCGCCTTGGAGTGTAATATGCACAGGGCAGTGTTGTGTAACCTAACTAGTCTCTAAAGTTGTAATATAAAATATGTGCTGGGGAGTGTAATGTTGCATATGCACTGTGACAAAGATATGGATCCCAGATTGTAATATGTATGGCATAGCGCTGTGCGTTATAACATAGGCATCGAGGAAGGCACGTTAGATGGGGCAATATAACCCGTGCGAAGGCAAGTGTGGCATGACATATTCACGGGGTGGTGTGACAGTGCACATGGGCTAGAGAGTGTCATAGCATACGCACTAGCTGGTGGAATACAACACAGAGGTGTGTGGCACTCGGCGGGCACTGGTGGGTGTAGCACAGCATTGGGCTTAGCCAGGAGCACGCTGTGACTCTCAAGTGAGGTTCGCCTCCTTTCCAGAGAGTAAAATAAAAAGTATTACACATCCGGCGGTGGTTGTGTGTTTTAGTAATCGTGAGGGGGGTTTCTTGCATAGTTTGGTCGAATTTTAGTCGAATCCCCTTTGAATGGCTTGGTGTGCGTGTGTATTAAAGTGCCCGTCAATAGCTTCCCATGTTTGTATAAATAAACAACAAGGGTGTCTACTTGAAGAGTACCCACCGGCGGGGGTGCCGGGATAAGGCACGGTAGGGCGTCAGACACGTCAGAGCTTCACTAGCGGTGTAAATACATTCCACGTGGATTCATTGCATGCATAGTCGCCTTTTAATGAATATCACGCAAATCGTCATGGTGATAGGTACATACGGTTTGTCCAGCATGTCCTAGGTGTTTCTATAAATATTTTTTTTTTAAATAATAAAAAATGAAGGCCGGCCCCGGTGGATGGGGTCCCCTGGGCCATAAGTGGCCTGAGGAGGGGGGGAAAGCAGCCCCCTTCCTAAAGAATTTAAAAAAAAACCAAATAGGCCATGACCCGGGGGTTGGGGTCCCCGGGTCCGATTAAGGCCTTAGGAGGGCCAAATTAATTTTTTCAACAAAAGAAATTAGGGTGCAGGCCCTGGGGGATGGGATCCCCAGGGCCAATAAATTAGAAAAAGAAGGGGGGCCACACAGCCCTCCTTCTTAAAAAAAAATATATAAAAAAAGACCGGCATCGCACCGGAGGCCACGCCCCCTCCTTGCAGCACTCTGGAAACGCGCCCCCTGGCCAGTTGTAAGTTGGGGAATTAATTCCCCTTCAATACTGAGGGTCCCTGAGGGCCAACTAGCCCAACAGGTATCTCCAGTATGCGCCAGGGAGCTGCGTTGCAGACAGGTGTTCTGAGGTCACACCCCTTTTTACACCTCTATGCAACGCACGTCTGTGGCGCTTACTGGACGTACCTAGTGGGCTATTTTGCCCCTAGGGACCCTCAGGATTCAAGGGGACTTAATCTCCCAACTTAAAAAACGGCCACAGGGCGTGTTTACACAGTGGGGAAGGGAGGGGACGGGGCCTGAGGTGACGTGTGCAAACACGCCCTATGGCGCGTTTTAAGTTGGGGAAATAATTCCCCTTCACTCCTGAGGGCCCCTGGGGGCTAACTAGACCACCAGGTGCTTCCAGTAAGCGCCACTGAGCTGCGTTGCAGAGAGGTGGTCCAGGCCGTGCCTCTTTTTACACCTCTCTGAAACGCAGCTCTGTGGCGCTTACTGGGGGTACCTAGTGGGCTAGTTGGACCCTAGGGACCCTCAGGATTCACATGAACTTAATCTCCCAACTAAAAACGGCCACAGGGCGTGTTTACACAGTGGGGAAGGGAGGGGACGGGGCCTGAGGTGACGTGTGCAAACACGCCCTATGGCGCGTTTTAAGAGGTAGTTTTAATCCCCTGCCCTATTATATACAAGGGGCTTACAGAGGAGGTCATGCTAATCACTGGGGCACCCCAACGCATAGTGTTCCCTAGTCTATGTAGGTGTTTTCACTGTATTCTGAGTGTCTTTTAACATAGCACTGGCTCTAGGACTGGTTAGTCAGACCCAGTTACCACCAGTATCCGTCTGAAAAAGTTGAGGGTACAGGATGATTTTGCAACAAGGCTTCTTTCTGCTCTTCTGTTTGTTCTTTCTCCACGTTATCCTTCTTCCTGCACTTTTCTTCATCTTTGAGGACTTCTGTTGCTTCTTTCTGCATTTCTTTTTTTCTTTCTGTGCGTTTTTTCTTCTTTCTTCACATGTCCTATCTCTGTAGGCATAGTTAGAAATTAGCATTTAAAAAACCTTTGAAATTCACTGAAAAAACCATAGATTTCAGGCACCTTATAGTTAGGAATTAGCATTTAAAAAACCTTAGAAATTCACTGAAAACACCATAGGTTTCAGGGGCGTCATAGTTAGCTGGACTTTTCATTCATACAAAACCATTGAAATTCCCCCGTTATAGTTAGTTCAGCTAACTATAACTCGCGCGCCCGCAATGCACTGCTGTTGACGTCACATATTACATCACTCATGACATGGTCAGTGACATCACTCATGACATCACTGATGACATCGCAAAGGACTAGGTTTATCGTATTGCCCACCAGCGGATTTCGACTATGTCAAGAGACGAGCATATGTCTTTAAATTTGTAAGAACATTAAAGCTAAAAAAACATTTTGCTTTAAACCAGAACAAAGGAACATTGACATCCGGGAAGGTTTCACTGGAGGATATACATCCAGGCAGTTTATCTGTGAGTGATATGGATCTTTTACTCAAGCTAAGGCCTATGGACAATGAAATTGATTCCATTGACAATGTTACCGGAGCAATAGATGTACTTTGTGAACCTGTAGAGACCCAACTTTCTGCTAGCCAGGCACAGGATGTAGCAAGGCAACAGGAAGTTGATATTAGTGGTAGTGCCCCTACCAATTTTAAACCTACCTCAAGATTTATACCGTTAACCTCCAAAGATTCAGTTGATGTCTACAATGAGCTAGTCATTAATGACTTAAAGAACCTAGAGAAGTGTACAAGTGTGAAACATAAAACTTTGTCTAAGTATGAAAAAGAATACTCTGCGTTGATCTCTAAATTAGCAATGGATGATAACTGTATAGTCCGCAATGCGGATAAAGGTGGCAATGTGGTTTTGTGGGATAAGACTAGCTACCTCGCTGAAGCCTATAAACAACTGAATAATCGGAGTAACTATGCCAAAATTACGGAAAAAACTATGCATAGCAACTTTAAGTTGTTTAATGAACAATTGTACGCATGGTATAACCAATGTCTGATTACGCGAGATGAACTAGCATTCCTAAAAATTGATAATCCCGTTGTACCAGTATTCTATTTAATCCCAAAGGTCCACAAAAGCATTGAGAACCCCCCAGGCCGTCCGATCATCTCTGCAATTAGGGGGGCTTTCGAAAATACCTCCAAATTCATTGACTCTTTTTTATGTCCCTTAGTACAAGCACTCCCCGCCTATATTCAAGACACGGGAGACTTCTTAAAGAAAGTCTATGACCTCCCCTGGGAAGAAGACCTATTGCTGGTAACAATTGATGTTTCTACCTTGTATACCAGCATCAGGCATGAAGATGGCCTAAAGGCTACTAAACATTTCTTGGGCAATCGCCCAATTAAACTATGGTCGCACACTCAGATGCTGCTATCCATGATCTCCACCTGTTTAAATAACAACTTTTTGCACTTTAATGATGAACTGTACCATCAGATCTGCGGTACAGCTATGGGCACCTGCTTCGCCCCAGCTATGCTAATCTGCATATGGGCTGGTGGGAGGAGCAGGTGGTCAGGGCCAACTACCAGGTAGAATGGGAGGCAAATGTGCTGCTTTGGAGTCGGTACATCGACAACCTTTTCATTATATGGAAAGGGACTGAATTGGCAGCTCACAATTTCATTGATAAACTGCAAGTTAATGACCTTAACTTAAAATTTACCAGCACAGTTAGTAACACTTCGGTGAACTTCTTGGACTTAACGATTTACATCAAAGAGTCAAAAGTCCATACTAAACTATACAGGAAACCTGCATCCAGTAATACATTGCTACATGCAACTAGTTTCCACCCTTATAGCCTCATTAGAAGCATCCTGTACGGGGAGAGCCTAAGAACAATACGTAACTGTAGTGACGAAACAGTGTCCAATCAAGAACTTACCTGTTTGCAAAATCGCTTTAGAGCAAGAGGTTACACAGAGGAGGTCATCGAAAATGCCATAGTAAGGGCTAAAAAAAGAACTAGAGAGGATATTCTTTTTAAGGACAGTCGTAGTAAAATCAATCGACAACAGCCAGCAAACAATCAAATAAGAATGATTACCTCCTTTAATAAATGCCATGGGCAAGTGAGGAGCATACTCTCTAAGCATTGGCATTTAATTCGAAATGACCCGCTACTGGGTAAACTTGTCAAAAAAAAACGGCGATTTAATTCAGGAAAGCACTATCCTTTAAACAAATGTTAGTTACCAATATGATAACTAAAAAACGACAGAATACACAGGGAAGTTCTTGGTTAAAAAGAAAAGAAGGCTTTGTGAAGTGCACCAAATGTAAGGCATGTAGCTATGGTAAAAACACTGCCTCTAATTCATTGGGTCTTTCGAAAAGAACCAAGAAGATCAAAGGTTTCTATTCCTGTAAAACAGATTATGCTGTCTATGTTCTGCAATGCCCTTGTGGCATGAGGTACGTCGGCAGCACAATCCATCCGGTCCACAAAAGGGTGCTGCAATCCGGAATGGCGACAAAACATATCATGTGGCACGACACTTTGAGTCACACCATGAGAAAAATGAACAGGGTCTATTGTACTTTGTAATCGATTGCATACCTCCAAATGCCAGGGGGGGTAATCGAGAGAAAAAACTGAGGAAACTTGAGTCGTGCTATATTCTTGCACTCAATACACGTACCCCAATAGGACTGAACATGGAAGAAGATTTGATTACACATTTGTAAGGACTAGTATATATAAATTGAATGGAATTTAATACTAGTAGTCATCCTCCTCGGACTGTTTTTAACTATTTTTTGTTAATTAATTATTTTTGTGCACTATATATTTTTTTCACGTTTTGTTGGAGATATAAGACTTGTTTGAAGGATGTAACAATGCCCACTAGGGCATAAGGTTAATGTATATCAGATGTATTGAGTTTGATGTATATATCCCCCGTTTATTGAATGTACCCATTAGGGATTTACAAAAAAAATTTGGTCGTAGTAGGCTGAGCGTCAGTGTAGTTGTGCGCTCTAGCTTGCTCAATTGAATGAGATTATTTATTTATAAGATTGACAGTCACGATAATTAAGGTGGCCATTTCTACACTGCATATTTATGGGAGTGTGGATATAGAGACATTTGGGAGTCTTTTAATAAGATATTAATCTGTAATCATTACTATGTTGCTCGAAACATTAATACATCTGATCAGCGCTACATTCTACACTATCATGTGACAGCCTCTTCTAATTTTGTAGTTTTGTCGATGAATTCTTCAGAGTGTAGCCGCAATGTATTTACAGAAACTACAAATCTTTCTTCCAATACACTGAGTCTGTAGTCACATCACGTGACACCTCGCGAGCACAAACCTGTAAAATGGTTGGTTCTATCCTGTAACGATTGTTGGTGATCAAGCGTGCAGGTCAGGCGAAACGCGTTCAACCGGCTGACGGACATTAAAAGAAACTGAACCAGTACACGGCGTCGTCATCCCTTGTTTTTTCAAGGCATTTGCAATGTTATGCAGACTTTGCTAGGGTAGTCCGCGTTCGACGACGCACCCTCTGATCTGGTGCAGTGGTGGCAGTTACTCCAGCACAGAGGAGAAATATATATATATATATATATATATATATAAATCCTGACTCTCTGCACTTCCAAGCAGCTGGCGAACAGAGACATGAACCCAGCGATGTGAGGCCAGATGGTAATTTATTTGAGAACCGAGAACCTGAATGTCTCAGTGATGTCACTGACTATGTCATGAGTGATGTAAAATGTGAAGTCATCAACAGTGCATTGCGGGAGCAAGAGTTATAGTTAGCTCAGCTAACTATAACGGCTGAATTTCTCTGGTTTGTACAAGTTAAATGTCAGCCTAACTATAACGTCCCTGAAACCTGTGTTTTTTTCAGTGAATATCTAGGGTTTTTTTAAATACTAATTCCTAACTTTAATGTTATTAATATGTGATTTCTGATCCACCTGGGGCTGTCAGCACTCGCCGATGGGTGCCACGGTCTTGTGAGGATTGGCTCATGCAATAAAATCCAATACTCCACAAGGAAAGACCGGCACTCACTGGGTGTAGGCAAAGTTCTTTATTTAAAAACCAAAGGAACAAATATAAATTCTTTTTGACTTAGCCATGGGAGACAGTCCTGCGCTTGCGGGTCCTCTGAGTCAGCAACTCTTGACACTCGACCAAAGGGTATACGAGGCTTCAATGCCCACTTTGGTCTAAGCATCAGTAGGAAAAATGATGGACTTTGGAGGGCTATGATAGTGAAGTGAAGTGAAGTGTAGGGGTTAGATTAACTATTCTCACTCCAACAAAAGCAAAAGAAAAATTCTGGAAAGTGGTGGATTTTGTCGGTGGACAGATATACTATTCCAACTTAAAAATGTTAAAAAAATAACCTGTAGAACAAAATTTCAAAAAATCATATTTAAAATAACAAATATATACATCAAATATAAATACAATTAAATTAAATTCGGAAAATGAAATGTTTAGATTACAAATACATTAGATAAAGTTACACATATTTAAAATAAATACACTTCACTCCCTACAGATACCATATGCTCTGCTCTTCCCGGCTCGCCTACGGGTCGTATACCAGTCCCGCACAAGGTTTTTCGAGTCACCTGAAGAAGTGTTCACCTGGACTGGTGAGACAGTAAAGTTGCACCCCCACATGCTGCCTCCTCTGGATTCAGACTCGTTGACTGGAGGTCCTGCTCGTCAACATCCCAAGCCTAAGGACAAGCCCCCTAGGAGATCCTGCTCTCGTCGCCGCTCACAGTCCCGCAGTGTTGTCAGCAGATCAGTTTTGTCATCTGGGCCAGGACACTCGACCTCGTGAGTACTTTGGAATGCTCCTAATGGAGGAATGACACTGTGCCTGCTGTTTGATGTCTAACTATGGTGGCCGCCTTCTGGTGGCTGTTGGTGGGTCCGTGGGCCTCCTCTGGGTCGGGGGTTGGGCCTGTGTTGCTGTATTAGGGTTACAAGTGATTTCTGGCCTACATCGCCAACGTGGCATTCGTATAATTCTTCTGGGGCTGTTGCTCTACAATTGCATCACCCGACCGATGGGGTTCCATAGGGGGCTCTCCCCTGTTTGACCGTCCGAGGGCCAGGGGACAGGGCTCAAATATCAAATGGGCTCTTTGGGATCTGTTGGCAGGATGACTGGAGTGCTCCCGTTGGGGCCCCCAGGCTGTCTTGACCACGACGAATGCTTCAATGGTTATGAGGTATTGGAGGATGGAGGGTTGTTGGGGTTGGGGGGTTCCATATGCACTGTCTCTTCTCTTCTGTCATTGATATATGTATCTCGATTGATCCTGCTCATCTACATAGTGATTGAATTAATCTATTATACACTGTATATGTTATTGTATTCTTAATGTGCCGTCTCCAAGAAGCGGGTCCTGGTGGTCCTCCCCTTAGTTCAATTACCTCCGCAATGATAACTGTAAATGTCTTCTCCTATGGTGGTTTGGCGGTCTAATACTGTAGGTCTTCCCATAATTAGCTGGAATGTGCGGGGGGCTCTTGACCAAATCAAAAAGGGCGCTATCCTCCGACAGGCCAAACGTGATAATGCTGATGTCCTGATGCTCCAGGAAACACACCTGCTGGGTACCAAAGCCCCCTGTCTTCTCCGCTATGGTTTTGCACAGGTTTTCCACTCTGGCTTTTCCAGGGGTTCCAGGGGGTGGCCATACTTATCCGCCGACGGGTTCCATATCTACACTCCAGAGCATGGATGGATCCACAGGGCAGGTACATTATACGACAGGGCTCCATCTACGGGGAACAAGTAACACTAGGTTCTGTCTATGCCCCTCCCCCTGTCTTGGACCCTAGTGGAGCGCCTTTTGACACTCTGGGAGGAAATCCCCCCCGGTATGGCTGTTATTGGTGGCGACTGGAATGATGTGATGGATGTGTCCCGAGACAGGGCGGCTTTCCCATGGCCTGCCTCCCAACTAAATTGTGCTCCCTTGCTACAGGAATGAGGTGGACAGATACCTGGCATGCATTACACAGCCTGGACCGGGGCTATACTTATCTTTCCAATGTTCATGAGTCCTTCTCCCACCTAGAATATTTATTTGTCCCGAGTGGTGCTATTCTTAGGGTACAGGGGGTAGACGTTCTCCCGTGGGGCCTTTCTGATCACTCCCGGTAGCCTTAGGATTGCAACTCGGCCTGGCGCGACCGCCTTTCCGATGGCACCTCTCCACATGGAGTCTACAGGACAAGCAATATCGTGCATATATGGATAATGCCATAGATCAATACTTCGAGATAAATATCGGATCTGTGGAGGCAGCAGAACCCCTTTGAGAGGCAATGAAGTCCACGATACGCGGGGTAGATATCTCTTATTGTGCTGCAGCCCACCCGACACGAAAGGAGGAGTTGCTGAAATCTGAGGCTCGCTTGCTTGCTTTGGAGCGATCGAGCACAGAGGAAAGCGGTGCGCTGGCGCGCCGTCAGCTGGGCCTTGCGCGCCAAACCCATGCAGATTTACTGATGCAGGAGGCCAGGTTGGTGTGGCTGGCTACCCATAGCAGAATTTATTAATGGGGAGACAAATCGAGTAAATTATTACAACGTCTATGTCAGGGAGCTGTTTGTCCCCTAACCCTCCCTGCTATAGTGGGGCCGGGTGGCGGACCCCTGGACAATCCCCATGCAATTGTCGAAAACTTTGCGCAATATTATGCAACGTTATATACCCCTCAGGAGAAGGTATCCGAGATGCAGATTCATCAGTTCTTGGATGCCATCCCGCCCCAGCGCTTTTCTGATGTGGCTCGCGATAGCCTGGATTGTCCGCTTACGGTGCACGAATGCCTAAACTCGGGTAAGACAATGGGCCCTAACAGGTATCCCTGTGAATTCTATAAACGATACTCTACTAAATTAGGACCCCATCTTTTACACATTATAGAGGAGGTGAGGGAGATTGGTTGTCTGCCACTAGATTGGCGACACGCCGAAATAGTGATCTTCCATAAACCAGGTCGACCCCCTGATTGCCATGCCTCATATCGGCCTATCTCGTTACTCAACATCGAAGCCAAGATATTGGCCAATATGCTTGTACCTTATATTACCTTGGTTGTTCATCCAGATCAAGCCAGGTTTATGCCCCATCGGGCGGCACGGCATAATATACGTCACGCCCAGGTCGCAGTCGATACTATGCAACAACTCAATCTCTCAGAGGTCCTCTTCCTCACGGACATGGATCGGGCATTTGATTCACTCAGCTGGACGTATCTGTTTGCCCTACTTGACTGACTGAACTTAGGCCCACGGTTTTTATTCTATTTAAGACTCTTGTATACGAATATTACAGCCTCAGTTCATATTACAGGATCCGTCTCGTCAACGTTCTCGATGGGCAGTGGAACCAGACTGGGATGCCCGCTGTCACCGTTCCTCTTTGCCCTAGCCATGGAGCCCCTGGCGGCATGGGTTCAGCGTGATGCGCAGGTGGCAGGCTTTGAGGGGGCACATGGGGTGTCTGATCGTATTGCCTTATACGCGGACGATGTGCTTCTCTTCCTGACCCATGTTAATAGGACCGGCCCTAGATTGCTCCAGATCATAGAAATCTTTGGAAAGACCTCTGGGCTATATATGAACCCTAATAAATCCACCCTTGGGGTTCTTGGCCCTCAGCCGGCTCTTGGTCACTGGGCCTCTATGATACAGACGACCAATATCTGGGGGTCTTTTTGTCATCTTCTACTGAAACTTCATGGGAACGCAACATTCAATCGATATGGTTGCGGGTGCGGGATGAATTGAAAACATGGTCCCATATGCCCCTCTCTATACTGGGCCGCTCGGCTATTTTCAAGATGGTCTCCCTGCCACGCTTATTATATCAACTACAAAATTATCCTTTTTGTATCCCTCCATTGTGCTTTCGCCAGGTTAACTCAGTGCTTGGGCTATTCCTGTGGGCCGGAAAGTCCTCTAGGGCGGCTCTACGTATGTGTTTCAAATCTACCTATTGTGGTGGCTTGGCCACATCAGATATCCTGTCCTATTATATGGCCTCCCACCTGCTTGTCCTGAATGAGTGGTGGTATGGGGATTGCACTGACACGGCCTACTTATTGGAGCGGACACTCATGGGAACCCACTCTTTACATACCATACTCTACTCGGCAACGATGCGTTGGGTCCTTCCCTCTAATACTATTGTGGTGTTACGGGTTTGGAGGCAAGCCTTGCGTAAAATTGGATGGTGGGGTAGACTTACTATGGAGACCCCATTGTGGTCAAATGGATTGCTGCCCCAACTGGCGGGTCTGGCGGGCTTCCGAGACTGGGATGCCATCGGGATCTCCACCCTTGGAGATGTGATGCAGGGTACGACCCTTACATTTTTTGCGCAACTTCAACAGGACTTTATTATGTCCAAGGCCCAATTCTACAAATATTTGTAGTTTGGGAGTGACTCTGCTTGGCCGGGGCCTTCTTCTTTTCTTCCTTGTGCTTTAGTTTCTTACTGTGAGGGATGAGCAGCAACTGATGGGGGAGGGCATATTGACAGTGCATGGGGGGGTGGGGGTTTATTACTTTTCTTTTGTTGTTATTACATGTTGTCTTATAATTTGAAAATCATAAACGTCTATGCTCTTATTGTATCATATATGTGGCAGAAGTTCTCTTGGTTTCAGGGTTCTGCAGAGTATTTGTTGCTTGACACAATAAAATTTGTTTTAAAAAAAATCACATTAAAAATCACAACCTATACTAAAAAAAGTAATACAAATACTATTATATAACTAATACAAAAGTAACTGATACTAAAACTAAAATTGATTATATCAATTAACAACAATATTTAATACAACTATATTAAATAAAATATTGCATAACACCATATTTAACAAACCAAAACACAATATTCTCATCTAATATATTCTCCCCTACTTTATTTTTTAGTTAACAAAACCTTCTGGCACTTTATTTGTGTATCACAAACCATTTTCCACAATTTCTAATATTTCATGCTTGTTTCCGGTCCAGGGAAGACATGGCTTGGCAGTTCGGGCTGGACTGTTCCCATGAGGCACAGGGTCAGACTGATTTGCATATGGCCATGTCTGAACTGGGGTGGTGGGGTGAGCTAAAGAATGATGATGGATTAAACCCAGATCAGTTGACTGGGGTGAGTGTTTGATTTGCTCAAACTCTCCGTCCATCATCCCCTTTGGTATCGCTTTGTTCGCCCTAAATTGGCAGGGTATGCCCAGACGTGGGTCCCTTGCTCACTTTGCCACTGGATTGAAGATAGCCTGACTGATGAGGGTTATGAACAAGAAACCGGTCCCAGGATGCTTGTTTCCGGTCCAGGGAAAACATGGCTTGGCAGTTCGGGCTGGACTGTTCCCAAGAGGCACAGGGTCAGACTGATTTGCATATGGCCATGTCTGAACTGGAGTGGTGGAGTGAGCTAAAGAATGATGATGGATTAAACCTAAATCAGTTGACTGGGGGTGAGAGTTAGATTTTCTCAAACGCTCCGTTCATCATCCCCTTTGGTATTGCTTTGTTCCCCCTAAGTTGGCAGGGTATACCCAGATGTGGGTCCCTTGCTCACTTTGCCACTGGATTCAAGATAGCCTGGCTGATGAGGATTATAAACCCGAAACCGGTCCAGGGAAAATATGGCTTTTGGCAGTTCGGTCTGGACTGTTCCCATGAGGCACAGGGTCAGACTGATTTGCATATGGCCATGTCTGAACTGGGGTGGTGGAGTGAGCTAAAGAATGATGATGGATTAAACCCAGATCAGTTGACTGGGGGTGAGTGTTTGATTTGCTCAAACGCTCCGTCTATCATCCCCTTTGGTATCGCTTTGTTTGCCCTAAGTTGGCAGTGTATGCCCAGACGTGGGTCCCTTGCTCACTTTGCCACTGGATTCAAGATAGCCTGGTTGATGAGGGTTATGAACCTGAAATCGGTCCCAGGATGCTTGTTTCCGGTCCAGGGAAGACATGGCTTGGCAGTTCGGGCTGGACTGTTCCCATGAGGCACAGGGTCAGACTGATTTGCATATGGCCATGTCTGAACTGGGGTGGTGGAGTGAGCTAAAGAAGGAAGTTGGATTAAACCCAGATCAGTTGACTGGGGGTGAGTGTTTGATTTGCTCAAACGCTCAGTCCATCATCCCCTTTGGTATCGCTTTGTTCGCCCTAAGTTGGCAGGGTATGCCCAGATGTGGGTCCCTTGCTCACTTTGCCACTGGATTCAAGATAGCCTGGCTGATGAGGGTTATGAACCCGAAACCGGTCTCTGGATGCTTGTTTCTGGTCCAGGGAAGACATAGCTTGGCAGTTCAGGCTGGACTGTTCCCATGAGGCACAGGGTCAAACGGATTTGCATATGGCCGTGTCTGAACTGGGGTGGTGGATTGAGCTAAAGAATGATGATGGATTAAACCCAGATCAGTTGACTGGGGGTGAGTGTTTGATTTGCTCAAACGCTTCGTCCATCATCCCCTTTAGTATCACAACGCTATATCAAAGCACAATTCTTCCATATTGCAGCTAATGTTTTGTTTAGGTAATAGGGACTGACCAGAACAGAATAAAAAGAGACATTGTTGATCGACCTTGCACATTATGTTCCAACAGAATTTGAAGGGAAATCTGAGAATGTGAAAAACAATCTGTTATCATGTACAGGGCAGAGGCAAAGTGTTTCGCGAAAACAAACTGTAGCAGAGGCGTGCGCAAAAAGCAGCAGCATAGGGCAAGCAAACTCATGCTAACTTAGCAATGTCGACAATGCATCTAAGGGCCACCTAACCCCTTCTCCTTCTCTATGAGAATGTCTGCTGCCCCTATCTGTGAAGACCCTATAAGATCTGCCACTGGCAATAAGGTCACTAACAAAGTCTAGGGCTCAGAATAGGTCTTAGAAAATTATTCCCATGCTCAAGCCTTGGTAGTTTGGCTGCGAGCAGGCAGACTTAACTTCAAAGACAGGTACGTAAAGCATTTAAAAACACCAATTCAGTAAATAATTAAGGCATAATGCACAAAAAAATCTAACACCAATTGTTACAAATAGAGAATATTTTTATCTTTAAAATGACACCAAAACGACAATAATCCAATGTAGGGAACCGGATATATGAATTTTGAAAGATTACCATTATATACCACATAGAAACCTATAGCGCCTATTGGGACATCTAGTCACGATAGACCGGGTCAAAATCAAAGTTTCAGACCGACCGCAATGGAGCCCTCTCGGTAGGTCTCGTCAAACTTTTTACCTTCTGAATTAGAAACGTTTCTGGAGCGTTTCTTCCCAGGGTCTCTCAAAGCTCTCAGCCATCCCGGATTCGGTGAGGGTTAGACTCTTTGCCTCGCGACGAGCTCCCGGTCAAACTTATGGAAGTCCGACCTCTGGAGTGTTCCAGCGCGATGAACCAAGGATCCAGGCCAGCTTGCGGTTGAAGGCAGGCGGCTTGGCTCTCGCGGTTGCTCCTGGTCACCTTTTCTTCGTTCGGACTTTTACGGAGCTTTTTCTTGCGGGGTCCCTCGATACTCTTCACCAGGCTGGATTCTGTGAGGGTTCGCTGGCCTCAGATTTTGCCTACTCCCAGTCAAACTCTGGAAGTCGGACCTACGGAGCTTTTCAGCGGGACGAACCCGGTTGGCAGGCCGACTCGCGGTTGAGGGTCGCCGGCTTGGCTGGCCAGGTTAAGTCTGTCCACTTGTGGAGCTTTTTCCCAAAGTTACTCCAAACTTCTCCAAACTTCTGGAACTTCTTCTTGAAGTTCCCCAAAGGGTCTCAAAGTGTCTCAAAGTTACTCCAAGGGTCTGGAAGCTCCAAGATGGTCCTTGAAAGTTGAGGACTTCAGTTCCCACAATCCACTTGGACAAAACCCATACAAATGCATGGGTAGTGCTCCAGGTTGAGGATTCTTGGTGGTGATGTTCCAGGTGAGCTCTGTTAACCTGTAGCTTGTAGGAAGTCCACTCTTTAGTCCTTTCACAGCAAGGTAGTTCACAGGGATGTAGTTCTAGATGGTGCAGAAGAAGCAATCTTCAGAGTGCAGGCCTTAGTACTTGCACATCAAACTCCTTAGCATGGCCTTCCTTGCTCTCTTAGGTTTCAAGCAGCAGATCTGAGAGGCTCTGCCACTCTCAGATACTTATTCCAAGTTCTCTGGGTCAAGCAGGAGGGTACTTCTGTCCAATGGGGGACAGGGTAACGCCCCATGGTATGACCACATCCTTCAGAGTGTGACACTATTTTGTCCCAAAGTGCACCAATTCTTCCAAATTCATCATGGCTGATTTTCCAGCAGGGAGAGAAGAGCTGCCTAAACACACCCCTCTCCATAGTCCCCCCCCTGGCTTTTGCTAATTCCTTTCTTAGTCCTAGCATTTGGCTGGGTTCAAAAGAGTATAGTTGTAAACCACACTGATGTCTTCCCCTTCCATTCAAGTCCATTGTTTATGAATCCTCCCCCTGCTCTGGCATTCCTGTTTAGCAGAGCTGGTTAACCACAAGGGATCTTAATCACCGCTTCAAAGGAGCCTGGCTAATCAACTTAACTCTGATCAATCAGGACAGATCATTGGAAGGCTGAATCTGGGCTAACCAACAAGAAAGTCTTAAAACATCTTGGCTGTACATTCTAGGAGAAATTCAACAATATTATATTGTTGGATTTATCAGTATCATTATGGGAAGTCTTGCTATTTTAGCATTCTCCTAGAAGGATTATTACTTAATAACACGTTAACCTATTTGCAAGGAGATTTGCAATGGGAAAAATTGCTTAGGCCATTTTTCCAGCACCAGGGCTTATAAAATAAATATTTTATAAGTACTCTGCCTATATCTACAGAACCCCACCCCTGGAACACCTAGGGGAGACTTTAGGGGTTCTGAATATGTAAAAATATTGCAGATCCTCCCTCCACAGTGCTCAAAGCACCAAGGTCGATTGTGTGCAGCACTTTATCACAATGTGAGGAGTGAAATGTGCTATTTCACTTAACCCAAGGCATGTAAAACTCATTTTATAAGGGTCTTCCTTATAAATACCTGAACCCCCCACCCTAGGGATTTCTAGGAGAGACAATGGGGTTACCTAATATGCCCAAACATTGTAGGTTTTCCATTTTTAAGTGCCCCATACACCAAAGTCAAGTTTGGGCACAATTTACTTTTAAAAACAGTCCTGCAACACAGGGCTGCTTTTAAACCGACCTCGTGCTTTAGCAGTGCACACATACAAGTGCAGAGAGGGCTGCTGACCTCTAAACTGCCATGCCCTGTTATATACCAGGGACTTAGAGGTAGTTTCAACCCCCCTGCCTTATTATATACTAGGGCCTTATAGGGTAGGTCATGCCAATCCCAGGGATACCCTAACCCATAGTGTACCCTAGTGTATGTAGGTGTTTTCACTGTATTCTAAGTTTCTCTTTCAGCATAGCACTGGCCCTGGGCCTGGTTAGGCAGAACCCAGGGTCAGTCAGAGTCAGTTACCCCCAGTACCAGTCAGCAAAACGTTGGGGGTGTCCAGGGCACAGGATGACTTTGCAACACTCATATAATTCTTGTCCTAAAATAAAAGCAGTCAAAACTCAATAAGCTGTATTTTAGTTATTCTTCATACGCCAAGCGACAACTAGTTATGACCTTTTTCTTTTCAATGTGCCATTAAGAATTTCCAGGCTCTATGATAATAAAGGCAATTGCCAATCAGCCTAGAGTAGATCTTCTAACTCTGAAACTCTGTCGTGAGGAGCAAGACTAAGTAATGGTCCACCATCTCAGTAAAGCCCCTTCTGCCTCATGTGCCGTGCGGATCAATGATGTCAGGCATTTTATGAAATGTTAGGCTTCTACGGTTAAGTATTAGATGACTTTCATTGAAAGCACTAAATGAAAACAAGTGTATTGTTCTACATACACTTCTTGAATGGATGCAGTTGCATTTTCATGCGTGAGTGACTGTAGCCACATGTGCTATAACCTTAACCTGCTTTTCTGTCAAAATGTTATCTTAACCCTATTGATCGACCTTGGTTACAGCGCAAACTACACTCATTCCTGAAGATAACAGTCCAAAACTCCCTCCTGCTTTTGCATGTTGCCTTTCACCTTACTGTATGTTCTCGCATGTTCTACATGTGTCAAGGAGGCTTGGCTGCTCCTGCCGGTGCTAAGAAAGCTTGCTCTCTGCTGTCTGTTAATGACATTTACTGTTCTGAAGCTAAACTATTGTATTTGCAATGCTTGTTTTCCTTTGTTTCTGATAGGTTGAAATTAAACACAGCAAGCACATAATATGAGACTTGGGTTGTGTCTTGCAGTGAAGAGCTAATAAAATGGAATGTGGGATGTCTTGTGGAACATGATGGTGAATGATGGATCGATTATAGAATGGGTTGATCATTTGATCTGACTCGTTGAATGAGATCGGGTGCCAGCCTTCTTTTCCTGGAATTAAACCTATGTGAAGAGTTCCAAGGATCAGGAGAAGTAAATGAAGCTGTCTTAAGGTAAATGTTAACAGATAGTTCATTTAAGTCGGTAAAAACAAGAGGACAATGAGAGATGCTGACACCGCACCGAACATCACCTTCAATGCCTTCCAGTCCCTCTCAGTGACTTTACATTCACCCATCAATACATTCCAAAACACTCACACATGCTTGAAGCAGCTTACTCAGGACATCACAGTATTTTCTTCATTTTCCTAAAACTACTTACCTGCAATGTGCTCTTTTTGGTTTCCAGCACCGGGCTTCCTACAAATCGAACTACAAAGTGATATGATATTCACATTTTTAAAGCCTTAATACCCTCTATTGCATTTCATATGTTAATTTTTTTGAGTCACATTTTTTTATTATAATTAAATCTAGAATTGTTACACGCTTATATCGTAAAATGTTTATTTCAGTAGTACTTGATAGTTCAGCTATTATTTATATGAGTGGTTCAAACAGTCAACAATGTGTTTTAGGAGCAGAAGTAGGTGAAGGTGCATGTTGAATGCTATTTTTGACAGCAGTTAACTAAGAAGCAATATATTGTTTTTTTCAAAACAACCTGGAAAGAAAATTTAATCTAAATACCAACAAATAATAGGGAGAGAGGTATCTTGTTATGTTATGTGGATTTGTATAGTGCACTAATCACCGAAGAGTGTATCCAGGCGCTTGGGCAAGGTGTGTAAGTGTATGGTCCTGAAGGTGCTTATATAAAGAGCCAGGTCTTCAGCTTCTTGCAGAAGTCAATAAGTGAGATGGAAGCTCTGATGTGTTGAGGGAGGTCATTCCATGTCCTGGGTGTAATGTAGGAGAATGAGCTACCTCCAGTTTTGCTGGTGTGGATGCAGGGCGATTGTGCGTGTAAGAGCGAGGGAGAATATAGGTGTCTGGTGGGTTGGTGAAAGTGTATGTGTCTGTTAAGGTATTGTGGTCCTGTGTTGTTTAGAGTTTTGTAAATGCGTGCAAGAAGTTTGAAATGGCTGTGCTTGTGAATGGGGAGCCAGTGAAGCTTCCTGGGGTACGGTGTGCTGTGGGTGTTGCGTGGCGTGGGAAGTCGAGTATGAGTCTGTTCTGGATGGTCTGTGTAAAAGATTTGGGCATAGAGAGTGTTGCTGTAGTCTAGCCTGCTGGTGATGAGAGCTTGTGTGATGCTCCTTCTGGTGTTCTGAGGCAACCATTTGAAGATCTGTCGCATCATGCGTAGGATGAGGATGCAGGAGGTGCACACTGCATTGACTTGAGCCGTCATGTTGAGCTTGTCATCTAGGATGATTCCTTGATTTCTTGCGTGGTCTGTGGATGTGGGTGTTGGTCCTAGTTCCAACGGCCACCGGGTGAAATCCCAAGGGGGAGCTGAGTGCTAAGAGATTGGGCTTGTGCATACAGACGCTGTTAATACTTTTTCAAAAGCCAAGACCAGGGACTTGTTTTAACAGCCATAAAGGACTGATCGGCCTGCTGAGGCACTTGCTCTCTTCATATGGATCCATATCTCTGTTGTTCTATCAAAATATGTGGATGAAAGACAAGGCCAACTAAGAACATCGTACGGGTTCCTTTTGGTGCTAAGATAGGTTAGTCATTGGCAAGAGGGGTTGGAGAAGAAATGCAGGGAAACTCTCAAATAATGTTACAATGTTGCATTTCTTTCTAATTTTCTGATTATTAGCTGCAATTGTTGCCACTATTCTTTGCTTTTATAGTTACGACGATACATATTCTATGCACTAAAATTAGATTTTTTGTTAATAAAGGTCATAAAAGCTTTTTCTCACAGGACCGATCACAGCCCAAATTACACTATCCTCAAATAATGTGCAGGTGGTTTGTGCACAGCAGTCCACCGGGTTCTCTAATGCACAGGTGGTTTGTGCAATTCAGTTCTCTGGGCTCTCTGTCTCAAATTGGCATGTTGACTAAGTTTGCGCTGCCAGAGGTTCTGGAGATTCAAAGGCTTGGTCTGTATCCTGGAAAACTATCAGAAAACATATCAAGAGGTGATTTGCAACATCTATAGGATGTACTCCGATTGCGGGATAGAAAAGGATGGTATTTGCATCGTATAACTTGACCCAAACTCTGAACACTGCTATGTCCACAAGGATGAACCTATTTCTCATACTGAGGCTGAAATCATTCAATTCATTAACATTTCATTGACAGTGAAGCCGATTTTGCCCCACAGTAACAACAGAGAGGAATACGTTTGCAAACCAAAAAGGTTTATTATCAAATTAGTAAAGTTATAATATCCAATCACATCAATTAGACATTAATGGAAATTCACCTGAATACAGCGTACATGGATCTATTCCTAATAATTCAATTAGTAATGCAAATATTGCGTTATTAAATGCAACATATGCAAATCGAAGTAAAGTTTTGTTTCCATACAGGAAGCTCACAAATATTAAACTAAGGTTGTGGGCAGGTCAGGGAAATTCAGAAGCAGCAGGTGTCAGTAAGTATAACCAAATCAGTGTTCCAATAAGAATCAGAAGGAATGTGCTTGCTGTTTAGTAACTCCATGAGCAGAAAAATTAAGAGCATTGTTCTCAAGAGGAGCAAAAGGCCGTCCACCTGTAAAAGGTGGACAGGAGCAAATGATCTAACTGGCTAACAGACTTTTTTTTTTTTTTTAAACTTTATTTATAGTTTTGTCACATAATAACAAAAACAAAATTACATTTCGGCCAAGAGATACACAGCTCAACACGGACATCTTCTATCTGTAAGTTCGAGTTAGTCACACACAAAGAGAGAGGGATACAGTAACAGCATTCAGCTCAGCATAGGCTTTCACATGACCATCCCCTCCGTGGCCCGAATCCCACCGTCCTAGTGTATCGTCCGAGTCTCCGCCAAGCGGAAGGGTTAAAGGTCAGTGTATGTGCGAGGCGACCGGGGGAGCGACAGTCCCATCCTCCCACCTAAGAATCCTCTGTATGGGCCAACAGGTATTGTTTGAGTGGGTCCCATATGTCCGGGGATCTCGAGGCCCTAGGCAGCGTCTCCGCATACTTTGTAAGTTGATCCTGGCAATATGTTATATCTTGCAACCATTCCTTAAACTTGGGGGCTCGCCCTCTCCCCCATCTACACGCTACTCTGCGCTTGGCCAGCAGCAAGGACATCGTGACATATCTACTGCGCGCCCTGGGGATTTGCTTTGTGTATCCCAAAAGCGCAATTAAAGGGTCCCTCTCCACTGGCTGTTCTATCATCTCAACGAGCGCCTCAAAGATACGGTTCCAGTACTCCAGCACTGCCGGGCACTCCCAGGCCAGGAGCAGAAACCCAGCCCCCGCTCCGCCACATCTGTCGCAGCCATCCGAGTCTCGCAGCCCAAAGCGACATAACCTAGCCGGTGTGTAGTACATGCGCTGCAAATACTTGTAATGAATTATATGAATCTGGGCACTACCCAAAATTTCTGCGGTTTCTAGGCAGCAGTAGAGCCACTGGTCATCTGTTATTTCCCTGCCCATGTCATGTTCCCATTGTGTTCGAGCAGCACTACAGGGGCGGTCTCCTTCTGTTCGAATCATTCGATACAGGTTAGACACCAAGTGTCCAGGGGTCTTGCTCTGCAGCATGTGTTGCATTGGCTGGAAAGAGTCCGGCTCCCGTGGGAAGCTCGGAAAGATGGCCCTTAGTTCCTGCCGCAGCCGCACATATTGGAACATCTCCAACGGTGTAGGCTGTAAGCCACCAAAAAATTGAGCAGGGGTACAAAAGGTCAGTGTTCCCCAAGTCTGTTTTTGTACACGAGCGCATAGCTACCGAAAGCCTGTCTCCTGCAGCAGCGATAGTTCAGGGTGGTATGTCAGGGGCAAGGCCGCCGAATAAATACACGGCGCTCCCACGACCCTCCTAATGTAATGCCATGCTCTTATCGTACTCGTAATTGTTGGAATTTCCCCACCACGAGGACGAGGCGGATCATAAATCACCCCAACCAGGGGTATCGGGTCCGCTAGCCAGTGTTCCGCCGCCACCTGCGGCATGCAAGCTGGTGGGTGCACCCAGTAGTACAGGTAGTGGGCCTGGGCACATGCGTGATATAATTCAAAGTCCGGAATATCACAGCCACCCTGCGCTACAGGCCTCGTAAGCGTCGTCCACTGGACTCTCGGCTTCCTGCCGCCCCAGAATAGGCGCAGCAGTTCAGACTGCAGTGTTTTGAAAAATGCTCGTCCTGGGTAGTAAGGGATGTTTAGAAACAGGTATAAGAATTGCGGCAAGATCACCATCTTAATCAGCGAGGCTCTCCCCGCCATTGTCAACGGCAGGGTGATCCACCGCGTAATATTGGAGGCAAGCCGGCTCATAGCCGTTCCATAGTTGAGGCGGATCATTTTGTCCCTATCCCCCGAAATCCGGATCCCCAAATATCTCAGATCCGTGTCGCACCATGTTAGCGGGTAATCAAGGGGGAACCTGTGCACCGCCGGCGTCAGAGGCCACAGCTGCGACTTTCCCCAGTTTATAGATATACCGGAGAGTTTCCCGAATACTATGCATTCGCGCAGTGGCGGATTCAGATTGCTTTAAGGGTCTTTGACGTACAGCGTCAAGTCATCGGCATATAACGAGATTAGTATTTGTCTCAGAGGTCAACGGAGCGCTCTGTCGTTATGATGTTGCCGCAGCCTGCATGCCAGGGGCTCAACCGCCAGCGCGAAGAGTAGAGGGGTTAGGGGACAGCCCTGTCTAGTCCCTATAGTAATGGGGATCGCAGCTGAGACCCGTCCATTAATGGACACTCTAGCCGTAGGTTGCTCATAGAGTAGTCGTATCCAGGAGATGAATCCCAAGGGAAATCCCATACGGCCCAGGACACTAAACAGGTAGTCCCATTCGACCGAGTCGAACGCTTTTGTGGCGTCGAGGAATATTGCGGCTATCGGTAGCTCAGGCGCCACGTTCTGCATGATTGAGAACAATGTGCGGAGGTTATGGGAGGTCGCGCTCCCAGGGATAAATCCTGCCTGGTCCGGCAGCACCAGTTTGTCAATCAAGAGCAGTGCCCGGTTTGCAATAAGCTTCGCCAATATTTTAGTGTCACAGTTCAGGAGCGACAGGGGTCGGTAGGCTCCTTGCCTGGTTTCAGGAGAGATATAATCAGGGCTTCCCTCATCGAAGGGGGGAGAAGCCCTGCCTCCAAGGATTCCCCGTACACCTCCCGCAGGGCCGGGGCCATGATGTCAATATATTCTTTATAAAATTCAGGCGGCAGGCCGTCAAGTCCCGGCGTCCTGCCACACCTCTGCTGCATGATGGCCTCCCGTATTTCGTCCAGTTCGAACGGGGCATATAAAAACTCGCGGTGGTGGTCCTCCAACCACCCCAGTGCCACGTCCCCGAAAAAGGAGTCAAGCTCCAGGGCATCCCCGCGCTGCGTAGCGTATAATTTAGTATAGTGATCCATGAAGGCGGCTTGTATGTCTGCTGTGTTCCTATGCGCGTTTCCCGCCTCACCCATTATCTCGAGAATAGAGGTGGATCCTTTGGGTTTTCTGATCATGTCCGCTAGCATTCTCCTCGGTCGTTCCCCTTCCCCATATCTCCGGGCCTGCCAATATTTTCCCATAAACCTGGCCTCCCGAGTCGCCTCGCCTACATAGTCCGATAATTGTTCTCTAAATTCGATCGCAGCCTGTCCTCCATCTCCCTCTGACATGCGTATCTCTAGCGCCCTTAATTTCTCTTCCAGTTTCTGGAGTCGTCTCCTAATGTCCTGCAACACTCCAAAGCTTTTGGAAATACACACCCCTCTAATTGTGACCTTAAAGGCCTCCCATATTGTGGCGATCGACTGTACCGAGCCCCTGTTTCTCTGGAAGAGGCCTTGGATCTCCTCCTCCAGTTCCGTGCGGAAGACCTCGTCCAGCAAGGCCGCAGGCTGAAGACGCCAGATAGGGCGCGACCCTCCATCTCCTAGTATATCAATCGTTAAGTGAACTGGTGAGTGATCGGAGTAGGTGCGTGCTAAGTGGCTCACCCCCTCTATGCACGGTCCCAGACCTCTTGATATAAGGCAGTAGTCAAGTCTAGCCCAGGACGCCGCTCCCGCCGTAAAGTGTGTACCTTCCCTCCGGTGTGGGTGTCTGTGCCTCCATGCATCTACAAGCCCACCCTCCCCCAAGATGTCCCGCATCATTGCCTGCGAGCGAGTGTAATGGCGTGGCTGTGCGCTAGACCTATCCAGCCAGGGATCCAAGGCTACATTAAAATCCCCTCCCCATATGATGTGCGTGGTGTCCAGTGCCGTCACTTTCCCCCAGAGGACCGAGAAGAAGTCAGGCGCATCCACATTCGGTCCGTAGAAGCTGACCAGTGTGATCGTTTCATTTCCCATTCTCCCCCAGACTATGGCATACCTCCCCTGTGGATCTAGCACCTCCCCCTGAGGCTGGAAGGGCATGTGCCGTTTAATAAGGATGGCCACCCCTCTGGCATAAGAGGAGTAAGAGGCAAACAGACGGTACGCAGCCCACTTACTAGCAAATAAAGTAGGGCGCTGTGGGGTAAAGTGGGTTTCCTGCAGAAAGGCCACGCTAATGTGGTGGCGGTCCAAGTATGACAGTACCTGCCTCCGCTTTCTGGGGTCTCCCAGCCCTCTCACGTTCCAGGACATAACTCCCATACCATTATTCCGCGTCATGTTGCCCCGCCTGGGTATCCTTAATGTATAGGTCTGTCCGTGTAGCTGTTAAAGTGTCGTCAATGTCTGTGTTCATGCACCCTGACCTTGCGCTCACTATCGGTTCAATACATTGTAATGTAATCTCCCCAACTATCCCCCCTCCCGCCTCCCACTGAAACATCCCGATTATGCCAGTACAGTATGCCCCTCCCCTCCCAGTGAATGCCTCCGCAACTCGGCCAGTAAACCTGCCATATTGAGGCGTAACCAAAAACAATGTAAATCAGGGGTTCTCCCGGGTGGGGGCTTATCACCAGGCGGCAGCAAGCAACTCCTGCTCCCCCCAGAGGCGCGAAGCAGCTCTCCGCATCCCCCAGAGGCAGCAAGGGTGCCCGGTGTAGGTCGTGCTTGCTCCATCATGCCAAGTACATACTAGCACGGGTATCTATAGGCCATAGTGACAGAGGGTCCATAGGCACTTCCGGGTCCACCCTGACACGTCGAAAGTGCCACTCCCCTGTTACGCAGTTAGTCAATGTCTGATGTGGTGGGTGTCCCCGAGCCCTCAGCAGATTGGGGTGTTTTGTTACGCCGTTTCATCAGGTTGAAGAATTCCTCCGCTTGTTGCGGCTTGGTGAAAAACGTCTGCCGCCCCTGGTGGGTGACTCTCAGGCGTGCCGGGTAGAGCAGGGCGTAATCAATTTGCGCCTGACCCAGTTTCTGTTTAATTGGGAGGAATCGCCATCTGTCTTCCTGCACAGCGGCGGTGAAGTCCGGATAAATAGTGACACTTATACCTTCATAGCTTAGTTGTTTCTTTTCCCTTGCTACTCTAAGTGCCCCATCTCGATCTCGATAGTTAAGGAGGCGGGCTATTATAGGCCGGGGCGCGCTTCCCACCGGAGGTCTGGGTCCCAGAGAGCGGTGCGCTCTTTCCACTACGAACTGGGGGGACAGGGACTCCACCCTCACCACCGCCAGCAGCAATTTTTCTACATACAACTCCATCTTGCCCATGTTTGTGCTTTCCGGTATGTCTATGAGGCGGAGGTTGTTGCGTCGGCTTTGCGCCTCCATATCCTCACTCTTGGCAGCAATCACTTTCAGCAGCTTGTCCATCTGGGTTATGGTTTGTTGCATATGTGTGGCGGCATCTTCCGAGTCCGAAATACGTTTTTCCGCTTCCTTAAGCCTATATTCGTGCCCGTCTAGTTTGCGCACTATAGAGTCCATCTTCGTATTCATATCGTCCATCTTGGTCGCGATTGTCGCTATGCCCTGTCGCACTTCCAAGAGGATGGTTTTCATATCCGCATCAGCTTCAGGCTGCGTCTCTCGAGTTCCTGTCGCTACAGCCCCATCTGCGCCCTCTGGGGCTGCCTTGGAGCTTTTTTTGGTCTCAAACGGAAGTCGCGATTGTCGCGCGTCCGTCTTCCCCATCTTGCGCTGATGGTGGTGGAGGCTGTCCAACAACCCCAAGTTCCCACCAGTCAACCACCTTCTGTCTAGCCCCCGCAGTCAGGGCAGACGTCACTCGCTTTTTTCCCGTCTACCTGTGGCTTCGTTCAGGATTGCTTCGTCTTTGCAGGCCACGACAGGGCGTCCCCACTGCTAGACCGCCTCTCTTCGTCCCGTAACGCCGCCTCCTTCACTGGCCCCCGCAGCAGATTCCGCCTAGCCCACCGGCCCGTTCTCTCCAGGTCCCAGTATCGCCCTACGGGTCCGCTGTCTTAGGCGTTGCACATCATTACATACGCTCTGAGTTCGTGTCTCCTAGCAGCCAGCTCGTCCTCATCCTACAATCTGTGCTCATGCAGTCGAGATGCCAATTTCTCTCTCCCAGTCGTGTGCCCCAGATCGTACGAGCCGCAGGAGCACTCCATCTCTATCACCAGTCTCACATGCATCCAGCTCGTCGCCACCCGTCAGATCGGTCTTACCGCTAGGTCTGCAGCGCTGCGTCTCTCAGTTATATGGCCTCTTCCTCTCCGGTACTCTTCTACACCCTCAGCGGCGCGGTCGGCAGCAGGGGTCTCCGTTCTGCTTGTCGTCGCATTGTCCGGTGAGCGATCCGCTCCCTCAGTGGCTTCACCCTCCAGCCTCTTGCGCTTCCAGGCGTCTCTTTTGCGCCGCGGCCTGCTCTCCGAGGCCTGCGGCCGATCTGCCGTCCTGCCCCTGCTTCCACCGGCTGCAAGAACTCCGCGATCTCCGCCGGTGTAATGCTCGGCTGCGGGGCGCGCCACTACTTCTGTCCGTGCCCACTCTCTGCCAGTAGGGTGATGTAAGACGAGGGGTCGCAGTTCTCCCCTTCCGTCTCAGCCCCGGGACCAGCAGGGCCTTCTCCCCTCGTGGGCGCCGCGCCCTCACGTAGGTCCGCTCTGCCCAGTCACGGCCTCCGACTGGACACGCCTCCTCTCCGTTCCAAGTTCGATCGCCGTTCTCCGTCCGCCCTCTGCCTTGCTCTCGCTCCAACTTCCACCGTCAGTGCAGGGGCTCTCGAGCTCTCATTCCCCCTCTGTCCGATCACGGCGTCGGCATGTGGAGAGGATCATTTATAGGATAAAGGATACCGGGCTGCGGGAGCTTCACCTAGAGGCAGCCATTCCGCTCTTGCGCCACCTAGCGCCCCCCCCCAACTGGCTAGCAGACTTTGCACATAAAACATGACATTTCATCCAAGAGATACATTCCGCAGGTACCCTCCCAGTAAGAACTAATCAAAAGCCTGTGTTCACTCCTTACGTGGTGTCGACCGCTTTAAGAGACCTAGTTTAAATCCAAGCCAACCACCTGGCCATGTGTAAACACTCTCAGGAAGGGACATCCCCGAGGGCATACTACAGATCACATCCTTCTTTATGGTTATTGATATACCCAACTCTGGCACTAGTGGTGAAAAACACAACCTCCCTTATGCATTCATCCAGTTCACCTATGCACTTATTTCCATGCATTCTTCAACCCACACCATCCTATCTCTCCACCTGTCATATGTCTTAATACCGTGCCACTCACTTAGCTCTATACACGCTCATTAATTTATCCTTCTATACACACCGAGGTACCTACACCTGAATATTTGCTCAACCACACTAATTTATAAATCATCACCCTCACTGAAGCCTATATACATCCATGTATGTAGGAAACTTGCATCCAGCCATCCATACTTGCATCCATTGTTCAATCCAGCTGTTCAAACTCACGGAGCCAGCTCACCCACACAGGCAGCACTGTATGTACTACAACCTCCCAAACATCTATTTATCCTATCCTATCCTATCCTATCTATTTATCATATCCCATCTATTTATCCGATTTATCCACAGTCATAAATTCGTGATTGTATGCATTCAAAGTGTAACACCTGTATCTGCATGTGACAATATTTGATTGTGAGAGTGTGTGTTTGTGTGTATGTACCTGTAAGTATTCTGTGTGTGCTGTCCTAGCATATAACACAATATCACACGCCTGTTACAACAAAGTATACACATAGATGTAAAATGAGCCAAAGCTATTGAAATCGCTGATACTGGTTCTTCCTTTGAGCATGGAGGTGATCTCAAGTACTCAACTACCATATACTCACTTGGGCCCATAAACACACACACACACATTCACATAGGCTAGTAGATACCACTGGGGTCAATTTGTTGTTCTAATACCTGTAATATAAATTTATCTTATAATTTCCTACCAAACTTTCTGACCGAATGTACTTTCCTCTGGTCCATGGACCTTTTAGTTCACTGTTGTAGGTAACATTTAACATAGAGTAAACCTTCTTTAAATAACCACTGACTCGGGAGAGTGTTAAATGTTTATCTAGTTCAATTCATGTGAGCCAAGAACCAAAATACAATTAGAACACCGTTTTCTCCAAAGAAGGGAATAAAGTTTAAGACAAAATAATCGTTAAACAAAGTTATTACGATGACAGTACCTGAATAGGGAGAAAACAGAGAGAGCAGTACAATGACATACTACACAGAATTATAGTTACTTAGGATGGTGCGGAAACCAACCCCTTCGCCAAGGAGCTGGAATGGGTCCCCTGGGACAGATCAGGTGACAAAGGCTCTAGACAGGATTCAGGGACAGGATAGATGACCTCTTCTAAATACGACGCCTGCGTCGCACTCCTCTCTGACACTATCTTCCTCCTTGATTCTTCTGCGATCTTCTTCTAATATGTGCCTCCTCGGTTCTTCCGTGATGTTCTTCTAATTAATTGGCTCAAAATTCTAAGTCTGGAAAATGGTTCTTCTTCAGCATCTCGGTCTTGCTGTGTTAACTGACTAAATAAACTACCTCAATTATAATTTTCTAATGGCATGTACCACCCCTAAATGTTTCAAATATATGAAACTCCTAACTCTGATTGGACAGGAAAGGGGAGATGATCATCACACGATGATAAGTTTTAATACTTTTCTTTTAGCTTATTGTTCAGTGTTTCCGCCCCTTATTTTACTTTCCCAAGCTTTATTTCCCACCCACATTCACATTTTTATCGATCAAAAATATACATTTAGTATTTTCTTCATTCATCAGTCAGGAAAACAACTTCTTTCCCAGGACATGTAGTGGTCGTGGCCTTGGCTGAGGTTCAAGTACATCGTCATGGTTCCTGGCGGGTTACAAGTGCAGCTGTGCGAAGACCACCTGGGGTATGGACATCGGTCACACTTTGAGGCCCAAAATACGAATTAGTAAAGAAGTCAGAAAGAGACATATTATAGTCAAAATAAAATGATTTTACTTTATACCACCTATCTCTACTCTAACCCCCTTTACTTATGTAAATCTTTAGCATTAGCGTTTTAATAAATTTGCATGCTTTAGTTTCAGCAAAAGCATGCGCTTTAACATGTGAGTTCCAAGCGGCCATCTTGAAAGTGATTGCGCAGCTGCAAAGATTTCCTTCCAAGCAAGAACTTGTCATTACTACGTAGATTTAGTTGACGCATGCGCAGTACAGAATTCTGGGTTAGCAGCCATTTTAGTTGCACTCGGGTTACTTGTTAGTACGACACATAGCAAAGCTTCCCCTAAACTTAAATGTGTGAACTGTAATGCACGTTAGTATTCACAAACACAATTATTACAGATTAAGAGTTATTTTGAGAAGATTTCATCCGAGCAAGGCTCTTTTATACGAGTCCTTGCTCCATCAATCCCCTCTCTGATGGCATTTTATGCCATCACTAATTTCCCACCACCAAATCACATGCCAACTTTAGCACATTCAAATTCCTTCTTCAACCTTTCCATTTCCTTCTTTTTTGTTATCGTACTGTAAAATCCTCATCTTTTTATATAGATCTCCCTTTATTTATTCTAATTGTATCTCATCGTATTTTCTTTTCTTTCGCTTTTCAGTCACTTCACATCTCTTTCTTTTCTTACAACATTTGAACCATATCATTATTGCTAAGACTAATAGTGTTATTCCAAATCTTGGTAATATTATTTGACTTATTATACTCTTACCTATGTTAGAAAATCAGCTCCCTATGGTAGTGATACTATTTGTTAATTTTTTCCATACACTGTCAACTTCCAGTGGTTTTAAACCTTCCTCCAATTTTGTAATATTTTTAATATATCCTCCAATTTCAACACTTTTGTCCGGAATGTATGTGCAACAATGTTGCGCTTTCAGCATTTTACAGACTCCACCCTGTTTTGCCAATAATATATCAAGGGCAAGTCGATTTTGCAAAACCATAGATCTAATTGCAACCATTTCTATGTTGATCATCAAAAATCCTCCAGCAGTGTCAGTAGATAACCGATCAACTACTGTAGACAGCTGACAAATTTTCCGTGAATTCAGAATTACTCCCACTGAAGGTATCAATGCACTAAATATATCACCTACTATTTCTGAAAACCTAGCTCTCTTAGTACGTGTTAGTTCCTTTGCATCTTCATTGCTTCCAGTGATTCTTTTCACATGGTACACCTTTGGGAATACTATTCCAAAAAGCAACTCCTGTATCAATGATCAGGCAGCCTGAAATAGGCTTTATTGCCACACACGTAATAAACTCCAGGAAATACTGGATCTGTTTCACCTTTTAGTCCCCATCCCCCAATAACTAAGAAATGATGTTCACATTCACTGGAACCAATAAATGCATTATTATATTCAGTCTTTAATCTATGGAGGCAGATCTTCCCTTTCTTTTCAAAGTCCAAGGACATAGCAGCATGAGTCTTGCCAGTTATATAAATTTCCTCTTTCTCAGCCCATTGAGGTATTTGAGGTTTCGGTTCAGAAGACCTTCTTTGGAAGTCCTGTCTCCTTTGCTCAACTAAATTCAAAAATATATTTTCTTCTTCATGTAATTTACATGTTAAATTGTGCTTGTGTGCTTCAGCTATATCTATTGTTTTCATAGTTAGAAAATATTCTCCTATAAACTGTGCATCTTTAGTACTAAGAACTGGGTTCATGCTCTTTCGCATAGGGACCTCAGAAAAAATCACATCTACGTTAGAATCATAATATTGTAACTTTCCTGTTCTATATAACAAAACTTGCTAAAATACTACAAGAAATACCATAGGTTAGGGGAATATAGGGTGATATGTTACACCTTCTGCTACGGATGCAGGTAATTTCATACACACATAAAAATCACTGACTTCCATAGTGTCCACATATTGCACTAATAACTTTGTAAATACATTTAAAGCAGTGTCATTATTTATCACAGTGTGCTGGATATCTGACTCATCTGGGGCTTCTATTGCTACTCTATCTCCTTTAATGTTAGCTACCCTTTCATGCATGTTTGTGTTATTCTTTTCTTTTGTAACCATCAAATAAGGGATGGCTACTGTTAGTACTAACCAAACTATAAGTACTAAAAATATATACATATTCTACAACATCTTTGGACACAATTTCGTTTTGGTTTTCTAGTAGCCCTATCATCAGCTATTTTGGGCTAAGAAGATTTCTCTTCTTTACTTTCGAATTATTAGTAAAATATAAATTCTTGGGAAATTTTCAGGTTGGTCTCACTTCTTCTGTTCTGCATTTATTTCTCCATCACTTCCTTCATTTAAATCTAGATTCTCGAATTCTTCAAGAATTACATATGCCCATTCAAGACCCTTGAACTTATTGTTCAATACTTTTAATCTTTGACTTCTTCGTTTGGGCTTATCACTAGATGTTCCAGACAGACTAGAAATTTCGTTTACCTGGTCAGGTTCTTCATTAATTGTCTTGAAATGATACTTTAACCTTTTCATACCACCTGGCCAGTTATCACCTCTTCTGACCCTTTTTGCTTGCACGGCACTGTCACTGTCTTCGAGTGCTCTTTTATTTTCATTTAGTTGTGGCACAATCTGGTTATTTTTGTTTTCAGAGTCCCTCTCTGTCTGACCTTGTCCAGGGCTTATTTATGTAATGTCATTTTCTGCCTGGATGCATTCTTCTTCCCTGGTCTGACCCTGTTCAGGTTTTATTTTGATTTTCTCTTCTTCTTCTACCTGAACTTGTTCTTCTTTTCCTAACTGGTCCTGCTCAGGTCTTACTGCACTTTGGGTTTCTGCTGACTGAACGTGTTCTTCTAGACCTATCTGTCCCTCTTCAGACTCATGAATGGTTTCATTCACTTCTGTCTGAGTAGATTGTTCTCTCCTTGTCTGATCCTGCTCAGGTTCTCCAACAGCTGTATTTTCACTTTCCTGAGCTTGTTCTTCTATACCTGTCTGGTCCTCACTATTCTCCTGTCTCTCTAACTGGATTTACTTCAGGTATGTCAACCACGGGTATCCAGTCATCCTGACTTATGCTTGGTTGTTCTTGGTCAGCTACTTCAGGATCTGTTATTTTAGATCCTTCAGCTGCACAACCTTCTGCAGCCTCAACTGCTTGAGTCAGTTGGGGTCCTTCCTCGTCAGGTGCTGATACTCTCTTAGTGTGGCTTGCATGAATCCAATTAGGCATGCCTGCACATTTAACTGCTGTTGTTGTAACCAATATAACCTGATGTGGTTTTTCCTACCTGGGTGCTAGGCACGACTCTCAAGTGTGATTCTTCACCAACACCCAGTCACCGGGATTTAGATCATGTGCTTGATCCGGCTGCCTGGCAACTGCGTCGTCTCCAACTTGGCGAGAGATAGAATGCACTAGGTCAGCCAGTTCTTTGCAACAGTCCAATACCAAATCATCAGATATATTCAACAGTTTGTGTCCCGGTATGCATGCTTGCCTCATTGCTCTTCCCATGAGTATTTCATGGGGACTCAATCCTGTATTCTTGTCAAGAATGCTTCTGAGTCCCATCAGAACAAGAGGTAAAGCATCAGGCCACTCCAGTGGGGTGGATGCACACACCTTTGCCAGTCTTGTTTTTATAGTGCCATTCATTTGTTCCAACACTCCAGAAGCCTCTGGGCGATATGCACAGTGCAGTTTTTCTTCAATTTTAAATGCTTCACAGATTAGTCAAATTATTTCATTATTAAAATGAGACCCTCTATCTGATTCCAAGGTTACTGGAAAATTGAACCGTGGAATCAGTTCCCTCAACAATAGTTTGGCAACTGTTATTTTTTTTACAAAATCATTTTTATTGGCTTTTTAAAAAAAGTACAGTACATGAGCATCAGTATCATTTAGAATGTATGTCATCCCATTTAACTTCTTGTCATGAAATAGAATTACATCATATTGAGCACCCCCCTGACCGGTTCTAGAATTGGTACGTTTGAGGTGGATCGATAGGTGAGGCAAATTCTGTGTTCACGCAAGGTAGTTTGCGATCTGTACTGGAAGTCGGGCTTGGCTCTCATTGTCAGGCCTATGCTAAAAGTAGTGGTAAGTGCCAGCTAATGATGTAAACTGAAGCAAACTAGGGAGACATAACTGGGATACTCTGTGTCATATATTGCACCACTTGGTATGGGCTGCCTGATTACTGCATTATCGCTAGGTCTCTGACTATGCATGTGCACGGGTCCTGGAGTGTCGCATGAAGAGTAATGCGCGTATCGCCCATGCTTGGCCGTCAGCCTTGACCCACCGAGCATCTATTCTACCTGAGGACTACTCTAAGTTGCCGTGGGGCTCACCTGTACCATGGGGGAGCGGATAACCTGGGACTCTGGTGCATCCGATGTTTCCTGCACAAAGGAATGGAGTAACATATCCCACGGCATAGATATAGGATGTTTGCGGGCTGCCTTGACCTCTTCCTCTGCTGTGCACCACTTCTTGACTGCTCCCACCCAAGCTACTAGGGGAGGACCCTTCCAATGCATCGCTATGCACCGCTTGGCCAGAAGGAGCACCAGGGACGCAAAACGCGTCTTAACTTTCATACTCTTGCAGCGTTTGCTAATGCCCAGGGTGCAGGCCTCCCATGTGTGTATGTCCGAGAGCCCTGTGACTGCAAGGAGGGTGGCGTGGATTGTGGCCCAATAGACGCGGAGCGCTGGACAGTCCCAAAACATGTGTTTAAAAGAGGCGTTAGGTTCTGGGCATCTGGGGCAAGTGAAGGATCCATCTGGATAATATTGCTGAAGCTTTTTAGGAGTGAGGTATGCGCGGTGCAGAGTGTGCAATTGTATGTTTTTGAAGCGGTAGCTGCGGGACACCTTTTTAGGGAATTCTAGGGCACGAGCCTATTCTTTGTCATGGAGCGGTCTGTGGAATTCAGTTTCCCATTTCTCCCGGATGGATGCATGGGTGGCTGGTTTAAGGGCCCGTATCGCTTTGTATATCCAGGTGATCAGATGTCGTCCCGGGCCCATCTGTAATAGGGCATGAATTACCAGGTGTGTAGGGGGTTCTGTGTCTATCGTGTGCCACACTTTGCGACAGTCTCCGAGCAGTTGTTGATGCAAAAGGAATTGTCCCCTAGGGAGGTCCATCTCATCCGCCAATGCTGCAAAGGTCTGCAGTTGTCCATTGAGATAGAGTGTGCCTGCGTCCGTCAGTGAGTGCTCTATCCATGTGTGGAGCATCCGCTCCGTGTAATGTGCCCAATTCCTGGGGAATCCCACCAACGGCAGGATGGGGGAGTACATAGGTAGCATGCGGTACATCCTATGTATGCGTATCAGACAGGCGGGTGCCACTGTCACCTGGAGAGGCTTATTCCGAAGTGGTGTTGCCCCAGGTAGCAGCATACAGTTGATGATTGGGGTCTGGATCTGCCCGGCTATTGTGGTCAGTTCCCCCAGTGCCCGGCCCGCTGTCCAGCGTGATACCCATTGGAGCTGGGCGGCTAGAAAGTATGCCTCAAAAGAGGGGGCACCAAGCCCTTCCTGGCCTAGGGGCAACTGCAGTTTGGCGAGGGCGATGCGTCTACGTCCCGATCCCCATATAAGGGTCCAGAGGAGAGTGTCCAGCTCCCAGAAATAGGAACACAGGGGGACCACCAGAAGGTTAGCAAAATAGTATCGCAATTGCGGGATAAGGATCATCTTAGCAACTGCTATTTTGCCAGGGACAGCTAAGGGAAAATCCTTCCAAATATTTATGGAGGACCTGATGCCAGCCATTGCCCTGTGGTAATTTCCTTCCTAGAGGTCTTGCGGCGAGTGGTATAACCGGAACTCTAGGTATCGTACTGCTTGGGAGCTCCAGGAGAGGTTGATGCAGTCTAATCGTATTGGACACGGGGGGAGATCCTGCACAAGGGGGATACTGTTGATTTGGACCAGTTTACTTTCAGTCCCGCCACTGCCTCGAAGTCCTGCAGTGTGCGTAGTATGGGGGAGAGGTCTGCCATAATATCATGGATGTAGATGAGCACATCATCTGCGTACAGCGATACCGCATGGGTGGAGTCAGCAATTGGGATGCCCCAGCTTTCACTACCGTTGTGAAGGTGGATCACCAAAGGCTCCATCGCCATGGCGAAGAGTAAGGGGGACGCGGGCAACCCTGGCAGATACCTCTGCGCACTGGGAACGGAGCCGATATAAGGGGCCCTAGTTACGCTCTGGAGGTGGGTGTAGAATATATAAGCTTGGTGTATGCCCGGAGTCGGGGCCCCACTCCCATTAGGCGCAGGACCTGGAACAGATACAGCCATAAAAGGGTATCAAATGCTTTCTCCAGGTACAAGACCAGACACGCCGTACGAGGAAAGCGGTCCCGGATCTGATCCTGAACGTGGAACAGGTGCCGTATATTGTAAGAGGTGTTCCTGACCTGCACAAACCCATTTTGATCAGAGTGGATCAGTTTGGCAACTGTTATACTGTCATTTCTTCTACTGGGGTATGCCTCCACCCACTCTGAGAATAAACAAACTATGGCAAGTATGTACTTCAAACCTCTGCAAAGTGGTAATTGAATGAAATCTATTTGTAGCCTTATAAATGGACCTTCTCCCTTTCCAATTCTTCCCATACTGACCACTGTTTTTCTGCCTGGATTCATTTGTTGACAGGTTAAGCATCTCTGGCATAGACTCTCTGCTACATTCCTGAACTTTGGAATAAACCAATCCTGCCTAAAGAGTCTGATCATAGCATCTCTGCCTATATGGGTGTCTCCCTGATACATCCTAGTCAATTGTGAAAGCATACAGTCTGGCATTACTGGCCTGCCATCTAGGTAAATCCACACATCATCTTCTGACCTCTTTTGGCACCCTACCTTCACCCATTCTTCTTTTTCTCTCATTTCTACCTCATCTTGCAGTTAATAATAATATAATAATAATAATACTTTATTCGAGTTCAAGATTCATGAAGTCATAAAAGTAACATGTTCATACATAGACAAAAGTAAACCACAATAAAAATATTATTAAGCAGTACCTAGATAAATTACCTAAAAATTGATTAAACTTTTCCTTTTTCTTAAAATACTTTTTAAAAAGTCCAGCATTATTGACACACAGTATTCATCCTGTAAAGATACTAAGAACAATAAAGCGGGCCGGCAGTGTCTCCATGAACCATGTTTTTTTAAAAATGGCTTAATCCATCTAGATCTTTCCATCGAATAAAATTTACAGAAACAGATTACATGCAAAGTTGATTGGGTAGACAGATTGTCACACGGGCAATTACATAGTTTTCTTGCCCAATCATTAACTGCGGGGAAGGATACTAGACGGAAGAAGACGTCGAACCTTAGCCTAGTTAGCAAAAAACGATCAAAGCCCACCTGACACCATGTTAAATAGGGCTGAATGTTATAAGAAACCAGTATACGTTGATGTTGCAATACGTGGTTCTTATTAAATTCAACACCTAGTCTGAGTGATTCAACATGAGACCAACATAGCTCCTTCAAATCCTTTCTTGTTAAGCCGCACATGGACTCTGGTTGAAAGTAAAACTCGGGTCTACCAAGATCCCTTGTGAATTGACAAATATACTTCAACCAGGGTATCCTAAGTGCCCTATCCAATCCCATGCAATCCTTGAGGATATCTCTATTTAACGTTAGGACTGGAGAAGTCCATACCCTATACCAAAGCAGGACTGGTTGTATGCTAATCAGATCACTCACATAACGCATACCTAACTCTGCATGGCAGTTAAAAACAGGGGAACTAGCAGGGGTTGCCAGGATGAATCTTAGGAATGCATTCTCTACCCTTTGTATTGAGGAAAAATTGTTATTGATCCCCCAAATACCTGCCCCATATATGGCTACACTGATACACTTGGCTTGATAGATTTTTAACAGTATTGCAGGCGGTCTCTTCCCCAACTTTTTCGAGAAAGCCATAAGTGCAGCGGTGGCTTTCTTGAAAGACAATGTCCTATTTCTGATGGCTGGCCCCCAGGACCCCTTTTCCTCGAGGACTATGCCCAGGTACGAAAATATTTTAGATGGGGCAAGTTCCTCCTTCCCCGCAAACAAGCGGCACACTCTTTTCTTACTACTACCACAGGACATCACAAATGATTTGGAAACATTGAGTTTTAACCCCCTGTTATCCATAAAATTTATGTAAGTGTCCAGGGCAGTTTGGAGACCTATTTGCGTCCGGGACATAATCCCTGCATCATCAGCGTATAGGAGGGATGCGATTTGGTGCTGGTTGGCCTGAGGGGAATCGCGTACTGCAGCAACTAAAACATTTTCTAGGTCGTTAGTATACAGGTTAAACAGCAGTGGGGCGAGTACGCACCCTTGTCTCACGCCCCTTTTTACATAAAAAGGCTTAGTGCATTCACCATTTAGACCATATCTAACCTTCGCCCTAGCGCCGGCGTACAACTGTCTTAGAAAGGAAATAAGTACTTCGTCGACCTTCATGTCGCTCAAGATCTGCCACAATCGGTTATGAATGACACAATCGAAGGCCGCACTTAGGTCAACGAACACGACAAAGAGTTTACCCTCTTTGGCCTGGGTATATTTGCCAACTAATGATGTAAAGTTAAGAACCTGTTCAACAGTGCCGCAGCCCTTGCGAAAGCCGTATTGAACCGGCGATAAGATGTTGGACTCAGCGGCCCATAGTTGTAAACGATTCAGGATAACTCGCCCGGTGACTTTCAAAAAAGAATCCAGAAGGGATATGGGACGATAACAAGAGGGTTTATCCCGGTCCCCTTTTTTAAATATTGGTATAATTATAGAGTCTGCCCAGGTATCAATAAAGCCCCGCGCACAGCTAGCCTCTAGAACACGCATAAGTAGAGGCGACCAGAGCCCTGGCTGAATTTTGAATAGATCAATTGGGACGCCATCTGCGCCTGGCGCTTTATTGCCTTTGCTCTGGGTGATTGCGACAAAGATTTCATCAACGGTAGCGTCTAAGTTAATCGGAACGAAATCATCCGCCACTTGACCCTGGGTAATAAGCTTCTTAACTACCAATTTGTCTTTCCCTCCCGGATTATAAACCTCAGCAAAAAAGTCAACCCACGAATCTTCAGTGATGGCCACATCCATTCTATCGGTTTCCCCTGTAGTAAGGAAAGGAGCCCTGACCGCCAGCCAGAAGGCAGAGCAATCCTTTTCCAAGGACGCGTTATATAAACATTCCCACGCATCGTTCTTAATCGCGCATTTCCGAGCCTTCCGGGCCTGGTTGTACACACGTCTAAGGTGAATAATTTCAGTTTGATTCCGCAGAGTTTTCCCTAAGGCTATCTTTAAAGCAGTATGGGCCTTAGTGCACGCTGAATCAAACCACCCTTTTCTAGCTACTTTCCCCTCTTTAAGGGGACGATGTAGGTCCTCTTTAATAATCTTTGTAATTGTAGCGAAAGATTCCAGAATATCTGAATGAGATACTTTGTCCTGAAGGCACACATTAATGGAGGTTAATGCTTGTTTAATAATGTTCCTGTTCATCACCTCTTGATTACACTTTGACCATCTAAGGGCAAACCCATTCGTTCTATTTAGAGTGCAGTCAGTAGTCCAGGCCAGTTTCTACACCGGAGAACGGACTGATTTACAGGGGAGCTGTATGCTAAAACTTAGTGGGAGATGGTCACTCACCCCAAGAGTATGTGTGGCAAAATCGGTTAACCAGCTGGAGTGGGAGTTGGTAACGGTAACGAAGTCGATCAACGTACTGAACCCTCTCCCCACATATGTCTAGCTGAACTCCACCGGAGGTCTACAAAGCAAGTTAACAAAACCAAGATCAAATGATGCCATCATTTCATTAAATGAATCGCCCCCGCTATTATGATCGAAATGTGGTTGATATTCTGATTTATATTTTTCCTGATCACCGCAGCCACTCATAAAGTGTTTACAGAGGTGGTGGTTAAAATCGCCTCCCCAAATAATAATGGAATCCCGTGGGGATGAAACTAGCAAGGCTCCTAAATCCTTAATAAGAGTATTTATCATACCATTAACTAGACCTTTCTCAATACTATTATACAAGTTAACGATGAGCATCTCCACCTTGGGAGTCACCCGGATTAGAATAATCTGATAGTGATTACATTGGCCCACCATTTTTACTGACAAGGTCTCCATCAGGTTAGATAAATAGATAATCAGGCCCCCTTTATTTCTCCCTGAAGTAGAGGGACTAGCAGGTTGATGAAAGGTTCTGTGGCCGGTAATATGGATGGCTTCCAGGGACCAGGTCTCTTGCAGACATAAAATGTCTATGTCCTTAATATAATCAATCCATATAGGATTATCGATCTTGGAACGGAGACCGGCTACATTCCAGAAGGCAATCCTGGTTCCTTTATTTTTAACTGCCTCTAATTGGTCCGATGGTAGGGTTACCTTCTGCACGTCGCTTACACAGGGTATCGCAGTTGGTACACACAAATCAGTCGTGGCAGAAGTAACAGCAACCTCCGTAGTTGGGCGTCAGTCCACTCCTTCAAGTCCGCTCAAAACTGAGAAGCGATTGACCCCTACGAAACTACGGTGGTGACTGTCGTTCCCACTCCACATCTGATTAGGAAACGTTTTCCTGGGGTATTCCCAACCTAAATTAAGTGGGGTGCGGTAGCTCTTCCTACCCCCAAGCTCAGAGATCATACCCTTCGATTGTGGCTTTGCATTAAATAACGATTCGTCAATAATTCGTCTAACCAAAAAAGAATTATTAAAATTGAGTATAATGCAGTCTCCAGCTTTGGTCTTCTTAGATCTACCAATCCAGGCCACTCTACGTACCATTATTAAATCATTCCAAATGTTGTTACCCGCCATGGTGTTCTTTGTAAACCAGTGAAGCACCTTATTTTTTAATTGACCAAAGTCCTCATTAACGCCCTTATTCAATGCTGGGACATTTGCGAGCACTACTACTAAAGGTGAGCACACTGGTGGAAGGTTAATAACTGGTAAAGGAACCCGTTCAGCCTGATCAACCCGCTCTTTCTCCCTCAAACATTTATCACAAATTTGTAAGGATGTAGTAGTAAGTGAGGTGGATTCGGCAGTATTAACACTTTTAGTTAGAGGGGGCATCAAAGGTACAGTAGTGGTACAGTTATCACCAGAAAGGGTTGTAGCTACCTGGGTATTTAGACCTTGAGGGGCTGAGTTATTGCTAGATGTTATTTCAGTACAGGTGATCGACTTGGGCGATGTTATGTTTTCGAGCCTACGCGTATTGATATTGACAAGCTCACCCAAGGCGTCTAACTTACCATTAATGTTTTTCAATCTCTCAATTATTGGAAGGGTAAAGGAACGCAAAAGATGGGTTATGTTTGAAAGTGATACTACTGTGTCCTCGACCCTACCGCTAAATATAGCTCTATTATTTAAAGCAGGAGACAACAGAACAGGATCTATCAGTACTTGAGAGTTCTTCTTGGGTTTTTTAATAGCATTCTTAGGGCAAGTTACACTATGTATACCAGACAGCTTTATAACTTTAGATTTCCTGCCTGTTTGACTGCTCCCGCCCCTTTTCCTTTTCCCTTTCCCTTTCCTATCCAAACTTGGAGGAGCCGCTACCATTTTGGCTTCAGGGGCTACATGATCTTCTGGCTGTAAGCTTTTCCTGGGCTCAATCGGATAGAAACCCTCGGATGAATCAAGACTGCTAAAGGAGTTATTACTCTTAGACACAGAATCCTCGACAAAAGGGTAGTCAGAGTACGTTGAAATGCGTGGGCATAAGGAAGTCGAATCTGCCCTTGCTGGTGACACCACATTACTTAAATCTCCTAGAGAGGAGCGTCTGGCACTCAAAAGTTCCATAGACAAACGCTTTTCAGTCCGGGCAATCTCCCTACCCACAACATCGGCTGCTCTCAGGAAAAAGTCATCAAGAGTGCCGGTGGGTCTCCCACCTGCTGCGGCCGGTGTAAGGCAGCGTTTCCCCTCGTTATCCGTAGCAAGTGACATGATTACGTACAAAAGCAGAAGAGTCAAGGAGTTCTTACCAAGGGGATGTAGGCCTCAGGGACGTGGCCCAGCCCAGCCTCTATCGGCCTCGGACGGCCGTAGACGGCCCGCCCTTTGCCCGGGCATCGCCCGGCGCGTCCCACACGCGTCCCGCGAAGCGGGCCTCAATGCAATTTGAAGGCGCCTCCTGGCGCTGGCGCTGCGTTTGCTGACGTCGCGCCGCCGCTGGGGCAGCCGGGAGATGAAGTCCCGGGGCGGCGACGCGGGAAAGTGCCGGTTTCAGGGTCAAGCTATCCCCCGGTGACTCTTGGCGGTGGCGGCGTGCTGCTCTGCAGGTAGGTTCTGATTTTGCTTTCCTCCCCCTGCTCCGCCGGCCTCGATGCAATTTGAAGGCGCCTCCTGGCGCTGGCGCTGCGTTTGCTGACGTCGCGTCGCCGCTGGGGCAGCCGGGAGATGAAGTCCCGGGGCGGCGACACGGGAAAGTGCCGGTTTCAGGGTCAAGCTATCCCCCGGTGACTCTTGGCGGTGGCGGCGTGCTGCTCTGCAGGTAGGTTCTGATTTTGCTTTCTTGCAGTTGTCTTACTTCTTCCCATGTTTCCATTCCTAAGAGTAGAATAAGTTGGCAGCTAATTCCACTTGTTTCAATTTCATTGTTTACCGCCAATTTATTTCTGGCACAGTATTGGACAACCTGGTCAGCATACCTATTACCAGCTGCCACATAGTTATCTCCTGATTGATGTGCGGCACACTTGACCACTGCCACTTCTTTTGGCAATTGTATTGCTTCAAGCAGTTCTTTTACAAAATTTCCATTTTTAATTGGGGATCCTGAGGAAGTCAAGAAATCCCTCTGCATCCAAAGTTGAACAAAATCATGCTCAATCCCGTAACCATACTGGCTATCAGTAAAAATTGTTACTTTCCAGTTTTTCCCAATTTTGCAAGCTTTAATCAAAGTTATCAATTCGGCTACTTGTACAGATTTGACTCCTGGTAAATAGGATGCTTCGACTATTCCAGCCAATGTACATACAGCGTAAGCAGCACTTAGTCCTCCCTCCTCATGGCGCATACACGAGCCGTCTACAAATAGCTTATGTTCAGCATTCTTCAAAGGTTCTTCCTGTATGTCTGGACGGGGTTTGGTGCAAAGTTCAGTCACATCCAAACAGTTGTGCTCGACTTCATCTATCACCTCTTCTCCACATACATCTGGTAATAAGGTGGCAGGGTTAAGCACAGTACACCTGACTATTGTCACATTTTCAGCACCCAATATGGGGGCATATAATCAAGGACAGCGTTAAAATTATCGCCGGTTTAGCGGCAGGAAACTGCCGCTAAAGCGTCGATAATGGGCTTGAAAATATGCCCTGGAGAATTCCCATAGAAGCCCAGGTTCACACCAGAACATGGGCTTCTATGGGAATTCACAAGGGCATATTATCAAGCCCATTATCGCCACTTTAGCGGCAGTTTCCTGCCGCTAAACCGGCGATAATTTTAACGCCGATTCTTGATAATATGCCCCATAATTCTTTCATACTTAGTCATCCGACTAGGAGTAAGATACTGAGTTCGAGTTCTTGTTAAAAGAATCTCAACTGAATGTGGAACATGCACCTTTACTGGATGTCCCATCACACTTGATTCACTTTGTTCCAGACTCATGCAGGTTGCAGCTACTGCTTTTAAACAACCAGGTAAATCTGAGGCTACAGAGTTCAACGTAGCAGAGAAGTATGCCACTGGACGTCGCATCAAACCATGTCTCTGAGTTAAAACTGAAAGCCCACAACTATTTCTTTCACAACAAAACAGTGCAAATTCTTTCGAGTAATCTGGCATCCCAAAGGAAGGGACTTCACACAGACACTTTCGTAATTTCACAAATGCTTCCATAATTTCATCATCCCATTCTATTGGATCTTTTGCTCGTTTCTTGGTCATTTGTATTGGGGGTTTGGCTAGCAGAGAAAACCCTTCAATCCACTGCCTACAATATCCTACAACCTCAAGGAACATTCTTATTTCTCTCTGGGTTTGCGGCAACTTCATTTGTCTTATTATGTCTATTCTTTCAGGGGTCACTTTCCTTACTCTGCGTTCTATTTGGTGTCCTAGATATGTGACTCCGGGTCTGCAAAACTGCAATTTTTCTGGGGACACTTTATGTCCACCATCATCCGAATGATTTGACAAGGCAATTGAATCAGTAACTGTTGGAAAACGAGGCAGCATCTGTGAGGCCTGCACAAATAACATGACTACCTTTGTCCTTCACTGGGAACCAAACACCCAATTGTAGCGCCTGACTCTCAGAGGGTAGCGTTGCAGAGCAGTCTGAGGCTTACTCAAGGGAGGTGGTGTGGGCTAGTAATCGCCATTTGCAGGTGCGCAGAAATAACACTCATTACTTGATTGTCCAGTCTGTGCTTTGCTTTAGAAAAGTAAGAGTACATTTATTAAACACACACTACTCAATATGATGCACCAATTTACAAATATACAGAAGCTGTTGGAATTACTTTGTGACATTGCATAACATCGCCACCCCTCCCGTGGGGGGTCTAGTACCACCACTCACATGTATGCACATCCTCTCGCCCCCAATGCAGTTAGTTGAACAAAACCTGGAGCGAGGGCCCTGCGCACTGGCACCATCCCAGTGGCGGACCACCCCATTATCTCAACAAGCATTGAAAATAGGTAACCCTGCCTTGGTGACACATAACCCTGCCAGAGCATTTCCTGCTGACCATGACGTATACACCTCTACATCTGAAGGACTAGCAGTCTGGGTTCTTCACCTAAGCGCAGCAGCAAGAATACATGTTCTGGCATCACTTTAGAATGACAGTACTCATCACATTTGTGAAAGATTAGAATGCATTGCAATTACGACCCCTAAAGGCATCACAGATGAAATCACAGGATTACGCATATACAGCCAGACGCCCTAGCAGGAATGTCTGGCAACATAACCCCACTTTGCTTATGACATCACCTTACAAAGGTACTTCACATTACACATGTGACATTCGGTCCCTCTAAAAGAAATAATGTTAGTAAATGCATTTCTCTGGTGCAATTACACCTCTTCATCTCCAGGGGATGTCCTTCTCTATACATCCCCAGCTCAGTCTTTCATACCATGGTGCACTCCTCTTCCAGCTGTAAAACAAAAGTTCCAGCCCAGGAAGTGTTAAAATTGAGGCTGAGCCCTTGAGGGGTTATTTCTTCCATTTCCCCAAGAGACTTAGGGGGGACTTTCCTCTTTGTGCTGGGGGAGACTGCGCTTATCCAGCAGCTCCCCCTGCACCTCTGCACTTACTGGATGGTGACCCCGTTCTCCTGGGGCCACCGCAAGCAGAGAAGAACGTTGTTTGCCCTTGCAGGCCAGTCCTGGCCTGCAAGGCATTATGGGACCTTGTGCATATTCGAGTAGCAGCTCAACCGCTGCGTTGGGGAGAGCTGCGATCATCCGGCTGGTGGCATCACCGCATTCCGCTCTTCGGTGGGAGCCCGGTCCCACCCAGACCCTCAAGGGATACTTCGCAGCTCGGGGAGCCCAACCCCCGCTGCTCCTCCATGGTGAGTTCTTCTCGCGGCTCGGGGAGCCCACCCCCGGCCGCGCTTCTTCTTGCGGGGCCTGGTCCCACCCGGACCCCCGCAGTGTCACCTTGATGGAGAGCCACCTGGGAAGCCCACCCCCTGTAGCTTCCACCGGCTCCACACATGGCCTGCACCCTCGTGTGCTGCTGCGGGAGCCGGCACCACACGTCTGGTCTGCCCGCTCCGGCAAACAGACCCAGAGGCTCGCACCGGTCCCGCTGCCCTAGGGGGAGTGCGACGGCAATCCCCCACCTCCTGGCAGCTGTGGGGGAGTGTGACGGCACTCCCCTGTCCTCCCTCCTCACTTCGGGGGCCCGGGGATGGGGTCCTGGGCCCCAGGGGCATTTCTTCACGGGGAGCCCGACGGCGCTTTCTGGCTTGCCTTCTTCTCTGCCGGGGCCCGGAGTTGGGATCCCGGGCCCCTCCTCCTCCTTCACGGGGAGCGCGATGGCACTCCCCGGCTTGGGCTCATCTGCGGGGGGGGGGCGCGACAGTGCTCCCTGCCTACACCTCCTCACACGAGGCCCGGAGATGGGGTCCCGGGCCCCCGTACATGTTCGAGGAGGGCGCAACAGCGCTCACTGTCTTGTTTTCTCCCTCTTCGGGGCCCAGAGATGGGGTCCCTTACCCCTGAGTCTTCTTCACGGGGGGCGCAACGGCACTCCCCGCCTCCTCCACTGTTGCCGGGGGCCAGGGTGGGCTCCTAGCCTCCCGTTTTGGGAGACACTTCACGGGGAGCACGATGGTGCTCCCTGACTTTACTTCGTGTTGGGGGCAGCACCCGGGACCTGACCCACCCCAGGGGAATCTTCTAGACCGGCGGCGGAGCCCCACGCGCTTCGTCGTAGGTCAGCCAAAGGTCAAAGTTCGGCTACCTTCTGGGAGCCCGATCTCGACCCCAAGGGGACTGATTCTGTCGATGTCAGCCTCTTCTTGCTCTTGGTGGCGCTCCCCAGCCACTGGGAGCACTCTCCTTCGCCCTCCTGGTCGCACGGAGGGTGGATTCAGCAGGGAGCTGTCTTCACTGGCTCCCTGCGCCAGCCTTTCGCCTGGCTCTCCTCCTGGGCCTCTTTTCTCCCTGCGCAGAGGCCCCTACCTCTGTGCACTGGTCCTGGACTCTTCTCCTGGAGCTGTTCAGGATTCTGGAGCAGTCAGGGGGTTCCTTCTTCCAACTGCTCATTGCGCCAGGCTCCAGCACCCTCTGCCTCAGCAGACCACACCCCAGAGAGAGCTCCTCTTCCTGTGCAAGTTCTTTTAAGAAGTTGGGGAGGGGGCTGGCAGGAAGTCTCTGTTTGTCCTATCACACAGCGACACATCACTTCTCTGCCCCTGCTCCCTCCTTCCTGCCCAGGCCTTTAGGTTGGTTTAAGATGGCGTCGTCCAGGATCTCCTACCACATGGTCTCTGAAAAAGCCCCCTCCCCCAAGGCTGCCTCCTCCCTGGTGCAGCCTGGTGCCTGATGGATGGGCCTGTAGCCCCACCCATCTTCTCTTTGTGGAGAGGAGGTCTTCACTCTGGGAAGAAAGGTCATCAATCCAGGCTACTGAGGTCAGTCCCCAGCCAGGGCCTGGTTATGGCTGACTCAGAGAAATATGACAGTTCTGGATTACCCAAAAGCAGTACAAATATGACTTTGGACTCTGCAGAATACTTCTTCTCCCACCCGTTACAGTGGACTTTAGTGCGTGTCTGGAATCTGTAGGCCTTAGCAAAGTTAATCTAGCCCATGGGCTCCACATCCCCATAAGGGAATAATGAAGTGAAAAACACAGTAAAACACACTGACTTTCCCTGGTATGTTTCTTCCCACTGTATAAAGCCTATTCCATGTCACCACCCCATTCTGCATAAGTCCTGCCACACCAGTCTATCTGCACCTGCACCGGCTCCTTGGCTGCGCACGCTAGGAATCTCCCCTGCGCAGCCCCTACACGTGTGCACACGCATGTACACATGTGTCTGCATGTAACCAGCCCAGTGTCCCTTACTCCAGCTGCTGCACAGTGGCCTGGTCAAGCCAGGGGGACACCAGTAAAATCCCCATGCAGTCTCTTTCATGGTGAGTTCACTGTAGGTGAGTCCCAACCTATGAGACTCCCCCACCGTAAAAACTCAACAATTAGGTGCTCAAAAAGTGAAAAATCCGGGCGGCCCATAGTGTCAGAACCACCTTCTAACAGTAACACAGTCATCTCTTGTCTTAGACACGACTAATAAGTCATCAATATTCTGTACCAACACTGGCTTTCTGGGCAGCACTAAGGTTTCTGGGCACTTTTTCAATATCTGATTGAAAATTGAAAGACTTTCAGTGTACCCTTGAGGAACGCGATTCCTCAAACTTAAATGAGAAAAGATACTGACTATCTGGGTGTAATGGAATGGAGAAAAAGGCATGGCATAGATCAATTATAGTAAACCATCCTGCCTTCCTGGTATCATACTATATGGTACAGAATCACTGCTGGGATGGGCACTACAGGGCAACAGGGTACAACAATATTGTTAATCTTTCTTAGATCTTGAACTATTCTATATTTCCCGCTGGGTTTCTTAATGCCAATTATAGGTGAATTACAGGGACTGCTCACTATTTCCTTTAGAATTCCTTGTTCAATCATTCCATCAATTTCTGCTGCAACACCAGCTTTAACTTCGGGGCTCATTTTGTATTGTCGAGTATTTGGGTAAACTGCATCTTCCTTCACAGTTACTTTCATTGGGTCTACATTTACCATTAACCCTACTTCTTTTCCTGTAAACTCCCACACATCAGGATTTACTGTCATCTTGACATCTTCTGGTAAATCGTCTTTTGTCATCTTGGAATACATCTCGTTTAGCTAACATGATTTTGGAGACTCCGTCTTCATCTGGGGTTTATCTTGCAACACCGTCCGGCGTGCAAAATATTGTGCAATTCATTTTGCACAGTAGATCTCTTCCTAATAAATTTACGGGACTGGAGTTACACACCACAAGTGTGTTCAAAACACAAGCACAGGTGCACCACACATCGAGTTTTTTTGTTTTTTTTTGTTTTGTAAATCTTTTTATTAAAACTGATTCGACAACATGGCATAGTATCACAGAATCATAGCACAGTTGGCAGCAAAACAGAGGTTCTTCAGAACCACACAGCGATTTTGATACAGAAAGAACAATTATATAGTCCATATCCTATAATGGTGTTCTTCAAAATTTCTCTTTTTATTCCATTTTCAGTAGATTAAAAGCGAAGTCAAGATTATAACTTTTCACAACGGTACAGCTGACGCGTTTCGTCCTAGTACAGGACTTTTTTAGTGCACTAGGTATTAAGTGGATCAATCTCATCCAGAGGCCAGAGGATAGCCGGCTTCGTGGCTTGTAAATCATTCCCCGTCAAATGTTATACAATATCAAATGTGTACACCATCTATAACAAGACCATGAAGAGATGAAAGGATATGCCACTGACGGCTAGTAGGAGGATCCCAACATTCAGATGTCGATCACCACAGTAATATATTACACATGGGCTCACATCCATATTTTACGATTTATAGTTAAATATCATCCAAGTGTACAAATTCCTAGTCCTAGAACAAATACACCAAGAGTATGCAAAAGAGCCCACAGGATGGACAAGCAGCAACACCAGGCTATTATGAGCCTAAATGATATCAACCTCCGGGATTACATGAGGTATCTTACCCAAGGTCACGACAAGGAGGAGAATGCGTTCCAAATTCTGTCTCGTCAAGTAAATATTATACAAAATATCCTGTCTGGTCCATGGAACATGTACATATCCTCCTCCTGGTACCTCTCTCATTGGACATAATCTTTCTACCTTTCCTGTTTCTTTCAACAAAAATTCAGAAGTTGTTCGATTGGCATGTGCAACTTCCTTTGTTCCATCCATCTAGCTTTCCATTTGTCTAGATCACCCGATTTTTGTAAAATGGTCATTAATTCTTTAACCTGTAATTCATATTTTCCAAGTCCTTATCGCTGAATTCTGCTCTACATGGTTTCTGTAATACCTTGGATTTCCCTATTTCAACTCCCATTTCAGAAGCTAGGTCTGTCAGTTTCTCATGGAATATTTTTGTATTTCTAGTGATACTTCTACAAATGAACAGTAACTCTTCTTCACTGTAAGTATTTAGCCTGTCTAAGAAGATTGCATCCGAGCAAGTCTCTTTTATACGAGTCCTTGCTCCATCAGAGGTGATAAGGAAAAAGATACACGTCATATCCTCAAATGAGAACATTGATTGGTGTTGAGTGGCAACATTTTAAAAGGTTATTTTGTGATCATTGCTTCGGTCAGTTTGCATCTGTCGGTTATGTCCCTCACGACATAAAGTCATTATTGCCCGGTGAGAATTTCATTCCTGTTGTAGTGCTTGTTACTACCCGTAGGGTTTTGGTAAGCTTTGGGCAAACTTTTTAAAAACTGTTTTGCGAATGTTAGTGGGCAAATACCTCCTGTGACCTTTGACTATTCCCAGGACAATTTTGCTCCTGAATATTTGTTCTTTCAACAATCTATAATCACAGTTGTTATTATTTCTTTAGCCGTCCTATGCGTATGTACAGACCCATGTAGGCTTGTGTATGTGTATTTTACAAGGGCTACTAAAAAAAACTGAAATGAAAAATCAAACGAAAGAAAAACAAATCCGCAAGAAGCACATTCACCAGGTTGGTTTCATCAGCTGGGACAATGCCATTCTAGCAGAAAAATTCATCATAAATGGTTATTTATGAACGGAAACATTTTACAGAACTGGATTCTTCAGGTTGGCTGTTCATGAAAATCACATATGCTCCTCCTCCAGCTGCACTGATATTTCTGCATAATTTCTCGAAGTTTTTTACAACTCTAAATCCTAGTTTTTCTGTTGTTTCTCTGCCTTTATAGACACTTTAATACTTACTTAATCTCCTTATGTTATGTCTATGTCCCTAGAGGCAGAATAAAAGGACTGTTGTTTGCAATAATGAAGATAGTCTTTCTATTAAGGATCACGGCTGGACCTATCAGCATTAGGATGGTGTTCCCCCAAACCATGTGACTTACTCTTCCATTTTTGCTGATCTTGTTTTTGGTGGCCTTAGGACTCTGCATATTTAACCAATGCTGACTCGTACTAAAGCATGTGTTCACTCCTTAAAACATGATAATATAGGCTTATCCCCAACATGAATATTTAATTTACTTGTAAGTCCTTAGTAAAGTGACTCTATATGTGCCCAGGGCCTGTAAATTTAATGTTACTAGTGGCCCTCCAGCCATGACTGTGCTACCCACTTACGTAGACCTTTAAGCATGTCTCAGGCCTTCCATTGCAGCCTTTGTCCGCAATTTCTAACTACTATTTCGACATAGTAAAATAAACCTTTTGGCAGGCCCAAGCCCTCCTTTTTAATACATATAGGTTACCCCTGGGGAAGGCTCGGAACAGCCAAGAGGCCAGGGTGCAGAATACTTAAAAAGTGTGACATGTAATTTTAAGTTTTACCTGTCATGGGAGCGAAAAACTCTTACATTAGTTTTTCACTACTGTAAGACCTACCTCTCCCATAGACTAACATTGGAGTTGTTGCTCAAATATGAATTTTCCTTGAAAGAAACAAAAGACAAGAGGTGTTTGGCAAAACAGGAACAGTTGGTTTAATTAAATGCTTCAGTTGGGAGTACAGTCACAGAAGCGGGTCCGAGGACTGTATCAAAGCACAATCAACAATTCATTGGGTATCATAAAATGTTTCTGTCAATCCTTTTTTGGTAAAGCATGCTGGCCTTGTCTTTGGAGTCATAAATAAGGCCCCTGATAACAAATGCAGGTAGACCTCGATCTTGTGTGGACACAATTGGGGCCAGTGCGTAGTGTGTCCAGATGTCTGGCATGAGGGGCGCATGATCACTGCGCATACTGTGTGTGCTGCATCCTGATTGGCTGTGTGTTCCTAACTTCGTTTGGCATATGACTTTATGATGTTTTGGGAATGCTCACTCCCCTCCGGCCATGTATGCTTTATTTGGGACAATCTTCCCGGACCACTGTGGTTTTACAGCGCCTAATTTTGAGATTGATCTGAGTTTCCTGTTCGCTCTATTGTCTGTCAGCTACATGCCACCCCACCTGTGACCTGTCAATCAGTAACCTCGGGCCTAGGTCTCAAAGTCAGCCTGGCCACATATTTCTGAGTCGGGTTGATGGAGAGTTCATGACATGTGAATTCGATAATAAAGATGCGATTTCTCTCTTACATATGAATGTATCATTATTATTTCTTTAACTTGTTTTTATTTCGGGACTTGGATAGCAGCAACATACAGTACAATCACATACAAGAAACACATGGTGCGTAGTGGGTGATAAATCAAGTTGCAGTGCGTGGGGTAAATACCCACCATGGCATAGAGTGTAATCGAAACCGCTAATAACGCTGCAATCCCCCAATCAGGTACACAAGAACAGTGATATATCAATCAAATAAGACGTAACTGTTAAAAACTAGACAACAATTGACAGAGCAGTGCGTAACATATATCCACAAAAACACAGATTGACTTAATCCTACATCTATATCCATCCTATCCCTCCCCCTGCATGGAACTATAATGTACACAGTAACAAGTTGACAGGGCCAAGCCCTAATGCTCCACTCATAGAGTCAAACTAAACAGTGTCCTAGATGTACATTTTCACCGCTGCTAGCAAATTGCTTCAATAACCCATGCCTGCCCTGCTGAGGCCTGTTAGGCATCCCCGCCCCCCAAAGCCATTTGCTTGTGCTGGCTGATGGAATCTGAGTAATTGGGGTGCCTGTCATTGCCTCCATCCCGTAGGTCAGGAGTCCCCATCTGTGGGAGAGCATCTGCATCCCCACTTCTCTGCCCAATAGTTAGAAGGTTCCCAAATAGTATTCCCCATGTCTCCAGGTCCCGGTCAGCATTCTCGTCCATGCGAACTATGCATATGTGTCTCTCCTCCACGACTCCTCATTCACGCATGTCTGCCATCCATTTGGGTAGTCTAGAGGGCGCAGGTTGGATCCAAAAGATTGCAATGCTGCGCTGAACCAACACCAGTCCCAAGATCGCAAATTTATATTGTCTCTTGGTCCTAGACTTGGGGACTGGTAGAACCCCAAGGAGACAATGCTTAGTCGTTTCTTCGATCTGAAGTCCCATGATTTCCCGTCTTCAACACTCCCGACTAGTAGGACTGGAGTCAATGGCAGTCTCACGTCATATGGGTAAACATTGCTGGCTCGACTCACAGCGGGGACTCCCCGGCAAATGCACCACGCTGAATCGTGCTAACCTGTCGGGTCAGGTCGAAAGTATTATTATTAACATCTACTTTTTCAATATTAACAGAGCTACCTTATTTATTTATTTATTTTTTTTAAATCTTTATTTATAAACGTTTTTTTTTTAAACAAGACAGACACTTGCAGCTTAATCAGGAGCATGAATACAGTACATTGTTCTCATTAGCTTTTGGCACAGCTGGCGTTCAAATATGATCTTACAGGTTCATCCCATCACAGAGCTACCTTATTACATTTAATAATTTGGAATTTCCAAATGAGAGCAGGTAACCAGTTCATCTTTGGTGTCTCTGGAATTGTAATGAAAAATCTTGGTCGGAATGTTTAAAAAAAAATCTCCTATGCACCCAGACAGAAAAGGATGCTTCGGTGTGCCTAAATGGACCATCACTGGCAGGATGGGAGGGAGGAGCTGGGCAGAGCCTCACTTACTCTTAAATAGGCTTTGTCACACAAAGGATGCATATAACCTGTAGTTAGTATGGAGCCACGACAGGGAAGAAAGGATGCCTGGGGACTTCAAAGAGAAACCTCAAAAAGCTTCTCTTTCACTTCAAAGGCACAACTGGGTATAAATAGTGGATCTCAGACACCACCACCTCAGTATATGTCTGTACATGTGGATTCTCTGCCAGGAAGAAGGACTACTGTGCTGTTGAAAGGACTGCCACTCTGCTGGACTGCAGCCCTGCTGCACTCCTTACTTGCTGGACTGCTGCCTTGCTGTGTCAACCACTGCTTGATGCCCTCTTGCCTGGGTGAGGACCGGACCTGCATCTTGTGAACGCAGAACCTCAGAGTGACACCAAGGGCTAGTTGGCTTGCCTCCTGCCAAGCGGTGCCACCTCAGGCCTGGCCCCTTGAAAGTGGGCCTAAGGTGCTCTGCCAGCCCTTGTGGATCCAGCAAAATCGACGCATCTCATCCGGTGTGTGGTGCAACCCCAAGCAGAACTGATGCATCGCCGCTACTGCATGGATCATAACTAACAAAAAGACCCCCATTGCAGCTCGTCGAAGCATCAGAACTGTCGCTGTCCAACGCATCCTCAGCGCTAGCCATCAAATCCCTTGTTGATGGCAGCCTCAACGCCAATGCTGAACTCCACATCGCAGCCTCCACAACAACGGGCCTAAATACCTCAACGACAGAATCAACTTCCATGTACCCAAGAGAAACCGCTAATCCACCAACCTCGCACTGGCCAAAGCCCTGTGCATCCAAAGAGCCAGAGCTGGCAGAAGATCCTTCTCCCACATCGTAGCCAAGTCCTGGAACGAGCTACCGGCAGACATCAGACGTGCCCCTTTCCTGAACACCTTCAAGAAGACCCTCAATACCTGGCTCTTCGGCTAAGCAGACCTGCTGACCCCCGTCCCCCCAGCGCCTTGAGACCCTCACAGGTGAGTAGCACGGTTTAAATACCCTGATTGATTGAGCCTCGCAGCTCCTCGTAACTAATGCATCGCCTCGACTGAGCAACACATTCTTGATGGCAGTCTTCACATCACAAGCCTTCCTCAACTGGACCCTCCACGACCACGCAGGTCCTTGAATCGCAGTCTGGCCGCATCTCAGAACCGACGCATCACTTCTGCCGAACTCTGAATCGCAGCCTCACAGTTCCCTCAAACCGATGCATTGCCTCAAGTACTCAATGCATCTTCAACGCTGGACTTAACATCACAAGCCCTCGTCAACGGGATTCTTCACAGCGCTGCAGGTCCTCATATCAAAGCCCTACTGCTTCTCAGAACTGATGCATTGCTTCAACTGTGCAATGCATCTTTGACACAGATCCTCACAACGCTCTACAAACCAGGATTTAAGGTACTATGTTCATTGGGCTTAACTGGGTCCCTGTAGCCAGCTCACGCTTCATTGCGTTCAGCCTGATTTTTTGACCTCGTCCTGGTCCGGCGTGGTGATTTATGCCTTATGGCACTATTTTTACTAAAATCTTTCAAATTGAAGATCTATGGTTCTACTAATTGGATTTTTTTCGTTTTGGTCTTGTTTTATTTATTAAAATGTACTCTATCTGTTGTGGTATTCTTTTGTGATGTGTTTTGACTGTGTTACTGTTTGAAGTGTTGCACAAATACTTTACACACTGCCTCTGAGTTAAGCCTGACTGCTCTGTGCCAATGTAATGAGGGTTGAGCACATGTTAATTTAGGGTTCCATGTGACTTCACCTTTAGAAGAATTGTGGTTGCTTCTTGAGAGGTGTTTTACCACCTCAACCAGTATCTTACAAAAGTGCATTGTGCTCAGACAATCCTTTGAGACATTGCGAGTCAGTGGTAAAAGGATACTGCAGCATAGGTTTGACCTTATGCTCAGTACTGCAGGGGGAAAGCTTCCAAAGCAAGGCATGGTAATAAATAATATGTTTACTTTTTTAAACCCTATGGAGAGTGCAGCATCTCATACTTTGGAAAGGCTTGGCAATCTGCTGAACTACCAAATAATAAAAAAATTCTGTCATTCCAGGTCCACTCCCTTCATCTCTGGTCACTTTCTCTCTACTTTTCCACTCTTCCTCACTTTCACTTTTCTAGGATCAGCTCTGGGCTTTCAAAACCTGCCTCCAAAGGCTCCAGCCCACTGGGGAAATGCCAAGTGGGATAAAGGGCCCATCTAGGCCTGCCTCAAAGTTCTGTCAAATAAGGTTGTGCAGGGATTATCTGTCTCCTTACCTTATGAGTATGCATGTGTCACTCAGGGAACAGGTTTTAGACAAATGACTACGAAATCATACAATATGACAAAAATAATTCCAGAAAGAGAGGGGGCACCCTGTATTCCAGTGGATCCGGGGTAAAGAAGCTCAACACTTTAACAATGTTCCAATGGGTGTTCATGCAATGTACAGAACGATTAAGTTAATTATTCTCGAATATCATTTGTCGTCATAGCAGGTTTTGAGTGTGTTAATCTCTGCCAATATATGAAAGGTTTTTGAATGATTACCATTGAAACATTGTTCTAGTTTTGGCCTCTATTAAATAATTCCAGGCCAGAAGGTTTGCGCTAAAATTACTGTCTAGTTGATTTATGGGGTTATTTCTCGCAATATCCCTGTCACGAATTTTGGAATGCATTTTTTTCAAAGTAACTGGGGTTGGGTTTGTCTTCATGCTCTGGCTGGTGACCAGACTCAGAGGCCACATGATCATTTCATGCCAGTGGTTGCAGTGTATTTGCCTCACTTGCTTGCCAGTGCAAGTATCTAGAGAAGGTCTCCACTTAGTTGTGAATCACCTATAAATGGTGTGAGCCACTCTTTTTTTTTTGTAAATCTTTTTCTTAAATCTGATTCGACAACATGGCATAGTATCACAGAATCACAGCAAAGGTGGCAGGTGTGCGCCACTCTTGACGCTTCTACAGCAGTAGAATTAAATAGTACATTTAAAAAAACGCATGGTATCCTCGTCAAACTTCGAATTTGCTTTTTGTTTTCTTGGCACGCAATGCAACTGATATGATTCAAACATATTGTACACAGAATTTAGCAAGATAAGGAAGAGCGACGGAGCCTCATAACAATGCAACCGAGCCCACTCGGTGCTCACAAACACGAATCGAAAATATTTGCCATTTCCGAGTCTGCAAACGTGTTATTGTTCCCGTATTTGTTGTTTTTATGAAATCTGTGTCACAATACTCTACCTGATGGTACAATGAAGATCTAATTTCCGGTCCATCGCAGTGCATGCCAGTATACTTCGGATCTTGTTTTTTATAGAGCTCAGAACTGCGGCCAGCAATACCACCTTCAAGAAAAACCTCAAAGCATCATTGTTCAAGGAAGCCTTCCAAATGCACCAGTTCACCACAATGGCAGCGGTGCTGGAAGGGATTTTGGTATTTTATTTTAGGGGACAGGAATCTATTTTCTAATGAACCTATGGCCCTATGTATTATTGATCGGGTCGCAGAGCCTTTGGTGTTTTTGCACCTTTGCTGCTCTGCGACCTGATCTATATTTGCCCTGCAAGGGATGGATTTTGCAGTGCAAAATAAGAATTCAGTAGGGTTTGCAGAGTTCTACTGAATAGCTTTGAAAGCAGGTATAGAGGCTTGTGAGGGACTACAGATCTCCATTCACCATCTCAAAATGCCATTTTGTAGGACTTGTCTGTTGTTGAAAGCACTCTTGTAAACTGTACCTAAAACTGACATTGGACTTGGAGCCAGTCCACTGATTACCATTGGTTGGATTTCTTGTCACTCTCATTTGTATGGTTCTTATTCAATGCATCCTTTACTCTTCTTGTGTGTGTACCTCCCATCTCCCCAGGAGCAGAATTTTGTATCATCACTTTGATTGTATGACTTGTTTCTTCCACTACTCACAATCAGGGAAATATGTTTCTTTTTCATTAAGCCCTCCATGAGAGTGCATTGGATTTCTTGCTATTTCCTTATTTTACTGCTTTCCTCTTCAGATCACACCCACCCTGCATGATTGATGTTGTTCTCCCCCTCCACACCTCGTCTATATGTTCCCCTACCCCACACTGCCTTTTTCTGAGTAATTACTCCTACCTGGTTCAAATACCTCCATTTCTCCTCCACCCAACCTGTTGCTTACCCACGCGTTCACTTCACTCCCAAATGTGTACTCCATAGCTCCACTGCACCTCTGGTTCTCCTGTTGCATTATTTAAAAAAAATATATATCTTTTTTTTTGTATTTGGAGGTCCCAGAAGCCCTTTCGGTTTTGTTACTGCTAGTTGTATTGGTTAACTATATTACAAAACCCATGCAAAGATTACTGTCTATGAGTGCAAATGTGCGGGTGGCCATTCTGAAAACGTTTTTATAGTACGCATTGGATTTGGCCCTCTCTGCTGGGTCATCCCCATACCTTTTGACTTCAACATCCTGTTTTCGGACCCTTTTTTTGCTGGCTTTTAGGACTCTGTGCACTTTACCACTGATAACCAGTGCTAAAGTGCGTGTGTTATGTCCTTCAAACATGTTAGCATTGGCTTACATGCAATTGGCATATTTAATTTACTTGTAAGCCCCTGGTAAAGTGGTACTGCATGTACCCAGAGTCTTTTTCTTAAATCTGATTCGACAACATGGCATAGTATCACAGAATCACAGCAAAGGTGGCAGGTGTGCGCCACTCTTGACGCTTCTACAGCAGTAGAATTAAATAGTACATTTAAAAAAACGCATGGTATCCTCGTCAAACTTCGAATTTGCTTTTTGTTTTCTTGGCACGCAATGCAACTGATATGATTCAAACATATTGTACACAGAATTTAGCAAGATAAGGAAGAGCGACGGAGCCTCATAACAATGCAACCGAGCCCACACGGTGCTCACAAACACGAATCGAAAATATTTGCCATTTCCGAGTCTGCAAACGTGTTATTGTTCCCGTATTTGTTGTTTTTATGAAATCTGTGTCACAATACTCTACCTGATGGTACAAGGAAGATCTAATTTCCGGTCCATCGCAGTGCATGCCAGTATACTTCGGATCTTGTTTTTTATAGAGCTCAGAACTGCGGCCAGCAATACCACCTTCAAGAAAAACCTCAAAGCATCATTGTTCAAGGAAGCCTTCCAAATGCACCAGTTCACCACAATGGCAGCGGTGCTGGAAGGGATTTTGGTATTTTATTTTAGGGGACAGGAATCTATTTTCTAATGAACCTATGGCCCTATGTATTATTGATCGGGTCGCAGAGCCTTTGGTGTTTTTGCACCTTTGCTGCTCTGCGACCTGATCTATATTTGCCCTGCAAGGGATGGATTTTGCAGTGCAAAATAAGAATTCAGTAGGGTTTGCAGAGTTCTACTGAATAGCTTTGAAAGCAGGTATAGAGGCTTGTGAGGGACTACAGATCTCCATTCACCATCTCAAAATGCCATTTTGTAGGACTTGTCTGTTGTTGAAAGCACTCTTGTAAACTGTACCTAAAACTGACATTGGACTTGGAGCCAGTCCACTGATTACCATTGGTTGGATTTCTTGTCACTCTCATTTGTATGGTTCTTATTCAATGCATCCTTTACTCTTCTTGTGTGTGTACCTCCCATCTCCCCAGGAGCAGAATTTTGTATCATCACTTTGATTGTATGACTTGTTTCTTCCACTACTCACAATCAGGGAAATATGTTTCTTTTTCATTAAGCCCTCCATGAGAGTGCATTGGATTTCTTGCTATTTCCTTATTTTACTGCTTTCCTCTTCAGATCACACCCACCCTGCATGATTGATGTTGTTCTCCCCCTCCACACCTCGTCTATATGTTCCCCTACCCCACACTGCCTTTTTCTGAGTAATTACTCCTACCTGGTTCAAATACCTCCATTTCTCCTCCACCCAACCTGTTGCTTACCCACGCGTTCACTTCACTCCCAAATGTGTACTCCATAGCTCCACTGCACCTCTGGTTCTCCTGTTGCATTATTTAAAAAAAATATATATCTTTTTTTTTGTATTTGGAGGTCCCAGAAGCCCTTTCGGTTTTGTTACTGCTAGTTGTATTGGTTAACTATATTACAAAACCCATGCAAAGATTACTGTCTATGAGTGCAAATGTGCGGGTGGCCATTCTGAAAACGTTTTTATAGTACGCATTGGATTTGGCCCTCTCTGCTGGGTCATCCCCATACCTTTTGACTTCAACCTCCTGTTTTCGGACCCTTTTTTTGCTGGCTTTTAGGACTCTGTGCACTTTACCACTGATAACCAGTGCTAAAGTGCGTGTGTTATGTCCTTCAAACATGTTAGCATTGGCTTACATGCAATTGGCATATTTAATTTACTTGTAAGCCCCTGGTAAAGTGGTACTGCATGTACCCAGAGTCTGTAAAGTAAATGCTACTAGTGGGTCTGCAGCACTGATAGTGCCACCCACTTACGTAGCCCTTTAAACATGTCTCAGGCCTGCCTCGCAGCTTATGTGTGCAGTTTTAAACTGCCATTTTGGACTGGAAAAATACATCTTTTCAAAACACAAAAAGGCCAAGGGATATTTAAAGACCAGGCGGTACAAACTCCCAAAGAAACGATAAACACAACATTATACCGGGTCTAAAATGTATGTTCAACTATTAGAGGTTAGCTGACAATCAATGCTTCTGACAGATCCACAAATTGGAAAGAATCCTTTTTAAAGACCCTCACCACAATAAGGTGGCATGCTTCATCATAGGGTTCCTCCTCACATCACAACAATAGTTGGATAAAGTTGGGAAATGTAGTCCAGAAAATCTATCAGACCACAAGGTAAAACACCCCTGGCCTGCAAGTTGTTTGAAAATGTCATATCACTTTAAAAAATGAACCAAAGGAGTATGAAACTGTCCAAAGGTCAACCCAAATATCACCACTAGCTGTCCTCATGATAAATACATGTAGACTCAGTTATATTATTAGAAACACATCTGTGCATAGCAGATGTCCAAAATTTCTACACAAAAATGTTGCATCACAGAGGTGACCAAGAAGTAAAATTACAACGACCAATGTAATATCTATGGTAAAGTGGTCCAAGGAATATCATCATTAAGCCCACAGATGTGATGCCTCAATCAGAACACCCATCGTTGCTCTTTTACAAACAGGGATTCTGTTACGTCCTGGATATTGACTGGTATTGTGGGTTTGTCCAGTACAGTCCATGTTAAGTCATATCCCATGTGCCCATTCTGAAGATAGAGTGAATTCCGTTTAGTCACACTTCGTTTACGTCTAAGGGTACTGCAATGTTCTGTGATGTGTACCCAAATCTTCCTAGTTGTCTTGCCTTCATAGAAGAGGCCACAGGGAAATTCAATCACATAGATGACATTATCGCTGCTACAATTACTGTGTTGTTGCAATTCCCAAGGAGCAGTCAATGGCTACTCAAGTTTTTTGTTGTGCTGAGTAGAGCAATATAACCCACACGCTCCACACGGTAAACAACTCCTTAAAGGAGGTTGCATCCATAAAGTCTCCTGACTTGGTACCAGTGGGGACAAGGGTCATGTGCGTACCAATTTATTCCTCAAAGCTCTGACTATGTTTGAATGCAAGCAAAGGTTGTTGAAATGTCAGATTGCCTTTATTCAGTGTATTCCAGTTATTACATATCACACATTTTATAGTTATAGAAAGACTGTTATGCGGTTTCACTTTTAGGAACAGGGACAGACGAGTTTGAATTGCCTACCGGTTTGAATCACTGCCATGTTATCAGAGATTGATGAATAATAAGGTAGTTTTTGAATTTCACATAGATACATCTTCTGCATGTTTCCTTCACTTCAAATGCTGCATGTATCACTGCACGGTGGTTCTTGGTATGATTCATCACAATTGTCACTTACGCATTTTTTTTATTACACGTATAGCATCACATTATGATATAACTTTCCAGTGGCTGATTATATACTTTTCTTGATTCTTATGATGGTTGACGGCAACTCACATGGAGGAATGTCTCTCAAGTTCTGAGGTTGTTTACTTAATCCTGATAGTTGCAAGATTGATTCTTTATAGTAAATAGTACTTTAAATGTTTTTGCAGATAGATACCCCTGACGAAGGGCGAATGTTATAGTCCGAAATGCATTGGGATACACCCTACCGCTAGTCTCTGAAGAATAACTGGACTAGTTGACAAATGGAAATCAATTGATAAGAATCACATCCTTGAAATTAAAGCGACTTGATCAAAGACAACATCTACGCGTGTTATACTGTATATGATTTCTGTTTATGGATAATTATGTTTATGGATGGTTGACATATTCTCAATGATTTAAGTTGATTGATGCATGTTAGAATCATTGTCTACTCCCAGTCTGGGAATTAGTAATGCACACTGTGTCTGAAGTATACGTTCAAGGTACTTTTTTTTACTTTTAGAAAGTTGCCATTTTCTTGTCCCAAACATTTGGTGCCTGCTGTGTGTTTCCTGGGTCACATGACTAGGTTTTGCTGGCAGTTGGTCTTTGTGTATTGCTTCCAGTCACCGCCACTGCACAATGCAATCTCGATGCAGGACCTTGCAATGCTCTGCAATCAGGCTTTAAGGTACTTTGTTCAGCAGACCAAGCTTTGTTCCTGTATCTGGCCCATGCTCGATTGCGTTCGGCCTGAACTTGTGACTTTGTCCTGGTCTGGTGCAACCGGATAACCACAGTTAGCGCTTTCTGCTTTTAAGCACTATTTACACCTAAAACCTTTAAAATTGCATATCTCTGGTTCTACTGAATGCATTTTTGTTCGTTTAGTGTCAAATAATTTATTAAATGTTTCTCGGTTTTTCTAAATTGGCGACTCTTCTGGTGTTTTATTTCCACCACATTACTGTTTGTAGAGCTACATAAATACTTAACGCACTGCTTCTAAGTTAAGCCTGCCATTTTTGTGAAAAGCTACCAGAGAGTTAAGGTAAGCACAGGTTAATTTGGGGTTTGCTTGTGTTTCACCCTGCTTTAGTAGAGTTTCCCCCCATTTCAACAACTAACCCAGTTTCCTGTAGTAAATTATTACAAAAACCATTAAAATTGGTACTGTTCCCAATTTACTACATTACAGTATCACAAAAACCATTAACTGATGGTGCCTAAGTGCGTGCCTGCACACAGATGCATAGCCATCTTTTATAGTTTTTTACTTTCATCAACAAATCATTGATAGATTGCTGCTCATGCCTGTACTTTCAATAATTTTAAAGCCTATTTAAAGATGGCTGCCTGTGCGTGCATATAATATAACACATTTTAATCTCATGTTATCAGTTTTTTGTTTTCGTGCCTATGCCATATTCTTGTTTTTTTAGACTTTTATCTTTTGCTTGCTCTAAAGCTTTTTATAATGGGTATAATGGGATTGATATTTACATAAACACTTGGACTGAGTAGATAAGGAGACCACATGATTAAAAAAAAACAATAAATCTAAATGGGGGTTGTGATGTCTGCTTAAAACAGAAAAATAGTCTATTACTTCTCTCTAATATATCCTGTACGCATCTGATGACGGTGTATGAAGGAGGAGAGAAGGTTACAAATGAAGGTGTGGTGAGAAGTGACAGAAATATAAATAATCCTATGTAATGAAAGTATGATTGTATTAACTTTTAAACAGAGATGGTATAGGTATTATCTCACATAATGAAAGAAAATACTAAAATGCTTGCTATTTTTTAAGTTAATAATACGTTTTGAATAAAAGGCAAGATTTAGTTTAACATTTTGATACAGATTAATTACTGAATGTGTTGCCCTGCAGAAGAGTAAAACTTGAACTGCATTGGGAAATAGTAAGTTAAGTATTGATATTTTTCTGTAAAGATAATTGATAAAAGATAAAAACATATAAAACAGCACCTTCAAAATTCACCTTCTAGAACCTGAATAGGTCTCTCATTTCTCACTGTGGATTTCCACTCTTTACTGTTCCATAGGACTCAAGCTATGCCTCAGTGATGAGGCCTAAGTAAGCCGAAACCGGCCAGGGGTTGATCGTGTTTCGTCTGGAAGGGTCGTGGTCTGGCAGTTTGGGCTGGACTTTTCCTATTGGAGCAGGACCAAGGTGGATTTGCATATGGCTGTAGTCTGCCTAGAGTGGCATAGTGATGAAAAACGATGGAAGTGGATACATCCCAAGTAATCAGGAATTTTTCGATCACTTTGTTGTTTGCTGCTAATTTGGAAAATGACAATCAACATAGGAGAGGACGGCTGTTCCAGGAGATTTCATCAACATTTCATTTGACATAGCACTGCTTACAATACTGCCTCAATTAACTATTATTAAAGCAGTTTGTTCAATAGAGAAGAATATTAATCTTGGCTTTGTTAACATATGTTTGTTTTCTCTTTCTTTATGCTCCTGGTTCGTTCGCAACAAAATAATGTTGTATTTGTACTTTTTTTGCAAATGTAAAAACATTTCATGTTACAATGTAACAAAGAACGTTATATGACGTTTCTCAGAAAATAATTGTGACACAAAAGTGAAGATAATTCGATCTGATCAAGCAAAATTATGACATTGCTCAATTATATTTTCATAGATTCAATTTGGCATAGCTGAAAGAAATTTAATCATACTACAATCACAGTTATGATTACAGAGGATTGGGAGCTATAATTCGATCCAATGGTGTATCAAAGACGTGGAACTAGCTTATCCAACGTTTTATTCTACAGTTAACATAATTGTATGTATTCGCCCCCTACCCTCAAGCCCACTGTCCCATCACATCCACCTCTACAACCTTAAATCCTACCATCTAATCAATATTTCGAACAATCAACGCAGTTACTGACAAGGAGTAAAGATGTTTTTACCAACTGTAGGTTGCACCTCCTAATTCAAATGTCCAAGAAAAAGTAATTTATGAATGTCCATCCAGTATAAACAATGTTCAAGTTTCTTTATTCTTCTTTTTAATTTGAAACAAAGCACCGGGCAGCCAAAGTGTTTCGTTATTTTTGGAAAGAACTTCATCAGGGTGTTTATACTGCTACTTGCTCTTTTTAGCCTGGGGACGCATTTCTCAGGATAGTTCAGCTCAGAGCGCCTGATTTGATATATCACCTACGACTCGAAATGCCACGTTGCCGGCAAAACGGCTGATTAATAGGGTACCGCCGCAAGGTTAAAAATTATACCTGGCACTGCAGTACGATAGGCACAACAGCCATTTTATGCAATCTGCGAATTCGGACATTAAGTTGGCGGTGCAGGGAGAGCTCTTAGCTGAACTATCCTGAGGAATGCGTCCCCAGACTAAAAACAACAAGTAGCAGTATATTCGCCCTGACGAAGTTCTTTCAAAAAAAGCACGAAACGCGTTGGCTGCCTAGTGCTTTGTTTCAAATTAAAAAGAAGAATAAAGAAACTTGAACATTGTTTATACTGGATGGACATTCATAAATTACTTTTTCTTGGACATTTGAATTAGGAGGTGCAACCTACAGTTGGTAAAACTTTTTGTTGATCATTTGGATCGCCCCTTGAAAACGGCAGGGGCAGTGGTGTTGCACACCGTGAGAGCAAAATGCTCGAATGTCATTTGGACTAGAGGATGGTGGGCAAAAAGTGTGCTGTTACTTACCTAGAGGGAGGTGCGTTACATACACTCCTTAGTGTGTGTTAGGTTGTGCTGTTTCCTTGCTGGTTTTAAAAGGAGTAAAGATGTGCCAATGTCTTTCTTAACCAACTTCAAATTATGAATATTTTTTTTGTAATTTGAGTCTTAGGTCTTTTAGGTGCATCTTTGCTGCGCATATACAGAGAAGTAACGTTCATGTATGGATGATGCTGTATATTTCTCCTCTTCGTCCTCATCCAAACTGTTGTTGAGGACGTCTGTTATTGGTGAAGGTAAGTTTAAATCTTGCACTCCTTCTTGTTCAATCTTGGTTAGGTATACCTTAGGTGTCCATCTTCGTTTGGCATCACTTCCACTAATTTCAATGCTGATCCAAAGCTCATGTGAAGCCACATCCTGTGTCTTATAGGCGAGAAGCACCTCTCCCCTTTGGTAATTTGACATCGCTTTCCACAAACAGCTAGCTGTAGCTTGTATTTGTGGATCCATCTTGAAAACACCATATTTCACCCACGTAAATTCTCCCTCCTTCTCAGAGATCCATCATTCTACTAGAAATATGGACCAGCTTTTCAAGACTTTTTTTATAAGCTACTGTATGTATAATGCATGATGTCATATTCTCTGGGAAGTATGAACCTATGTAATATGTGTATGCTAAGGCTACTCATTTAAAGATGTGTGACCCTTTATAAGTTTGTTCAATTTTACCTCTTTTATTTTGCGTCTTCACTTCTATACACACTGAATTTGTTCAAGTATATAAAAATCATACATTGTCATTCAATTTGTGATGCTAACCACCAAACCCCCCAGAATCCAGCAATGTATAAACTGGACCTCTGATCAAGGGTTCACCCCAAAATCCAATGTGGCACAGATGTGCACATGAGACTTTATTTATTTTTCAAATATTTAGAATAAATGTAATGATGAAATAGCAGCATATGGATTAAGGCTATTTTTTGGATTAAGTTGTAAAAATAACATGTAGCACATTTGCACACACAACTATGCAACATGAGACATTGGCCAATGTTGACCTGCTGATCTACACTTATCACATTACCGCATGTACACATGTACTTTTCTTGCAGATTTTCTTAAATTAAGTAAAAATAATTAAAAAGCTGCACATCAGGATAACACTGTAAATTATTCTGAATAGTAAAAAGCTTGCACAAATACAGTGTTTTGTATTTACCATAAGGTGTTGGATTAGCACTGAGATACTGCCCTATTACTGCAAGTTTTTGCAATGGAACTGTCAGTCAAAGGTTTATGCTCCCCCTCCTAACTGTGGTAAACTGATCACTACGTAATAAATATTACTCAGGATTTTTTGACCTGTATCAGAGAACAGAGACATGAATGAAAATTAAGGGTATGGTTGTGTGGCAGCCACTGCCCCTGGCTTTTCCTTTGGGATCCATATCACTGCTGTAGCTACTTATGGGCCTAGCAGCACTGATAGAAAGATAGCAAAGCATGTTTACGTCAAGAAAGAGTGTCCTTCAACCAAGCTGCGCAGCTCTGCACACTTAATTTCACATTGGCGACGAGGTGAACTCAAAGAGCAGCACGCGGACTCCTCAACATTACTGCGGTTTATATCTAGAGCCCGGGAGACCTAGAGACTGGTCATTACACTCTTCTTCAACAAGCACACCAAGGAGTTAAGGCGGTGTTTGTCGTAATAACTTTCCTTGCTTTCTATGTAGCAGTTTCTGTCAGCCGTTAGACCAGCGCTCACATTCGTATGTTTGAGGCTGCTTCTATTCTTTTTTTTTTTTTTTTTTTAGTTCAAAAGAGTTTTATTAAACAATGAGCAGGAAAATGCAATACAAAATATCAATTGGGGAAGAGAGGGAGCGATATAAGGGGTAGGAAAAGGGGGAGGGGAGGGGGACTGCAAATGAAACGTATAAGAGAAAGTGCACACAAAAGCAATGAACATGGGCATTGAAAAGAAAAAAAGAAATTGTATCAATCCTGACTAAACAATAAATTACAAAGAGCATAAAAATAAAACAGCAGGGTGAAATATGCAGAACGTGAAAAGGGTATCATGGGGGCTTGGGAACTTCTTGTTGAGCAGGCGATGGGAGGGAGGGGCGAGCAGCACAATTATCTAAGTATAACGTAATGGGGAGCCACAAGTCTGCACGTTTAGCTGCCAATTGAACAGGAAAGACAAATGCATTATCAAGTCTATGGTTATAACAGACATTATACCACCACGCTTTGAAAGAAATGTTGGATGCATTTTTCCAATTGACAGTAATCTGCTGAAAAGCAACAGCCAATAGCACATCAACAATGCGAGCAGACATATCTACGTTATTCCAGCTAGTGGACAAACTGCCCAGGAAAAGGTGAGTAAGAGAAAAGGGAATAAAAGTATGAAAAATAACATTGATTTGGGCCCACACCTGTAACCAAAAATCATGTACATGTTTGCAAAGAAATAGCATGTGTGGTAGGGTAGCATTGGGAGCATCACATGACCAACACTTGTCTGGGGTAGTAGGAAATCGCTTATGTAGTGTAGAAGGAGTATGAAGTAGCCTGTTGTAAATAAAAAATAGGGATTGTGTTAACGAAGCCGCTCTGGAAGTTTTGCGCAATTTTGTCCAAATTTTGTCCCATAAGGATATCGGCCAGTCTATCCCGAGGTCACTTTCCCAATGAAGTTCAACCTTGGATTTAGGTCTAAGTGACTCGGGTGCGTGAAGGTATTTATAAAGAAGAGATGCTTTGGGGGCAGTGCGAAGGAGAGAATGAAGTCGAACAATAGGAGTGATAGAAATAGGGGGAGGAGGAGAAGCCGAAAGTCGTAGATAAATCTCCAGAACAGCAGCCTTGAGGAGAAGATACTTGGAGAAAAAGGATTGGGGTAAGTCAAAGGAAGAACAAAGGTCAGGAAAAGAAACAAAGGTGGAACCAGAAAAGAGCTGCGAGATCCAAATCAAACCACGGGTTCTCCATGATTTCCAGTAAAAGGGCTTATTACAATTAGGAGATATTTATTATGCCAGATAGTGGAAGAAATGAAATCAGCCACGGTCATAGGAGGGCCAGGAGCAGCTGACAGTAAGAGCTTAAGAGTATACTTGTGAATAGGAGTGGGAATCAACGAGGGCTTACGGGAAAAAGCAAGATATTCTGCAAAAGAGAATGGGGAGAGTAAAGTACGCTCAACCTTAAGCCATAAAGGGCAGGGGGAAGTGGAATCTTGTAACCAGAGGGAAGCTTGACTTAATAAAAAGGCCTTCTGGTATGCAGGGAAGTCAGGAAAGTTGACACCACCTTCAGAAGCCGGACGTATGAGCCTAGCCCGAGACATTCTGGATTTTTTGGAGTTCCATAAAAACGAGGATAACGTTGAGTTAATCTTGGTAAAGAATTTCACTGGAATGGGGACTGGAATATTGGAGAGTGTGTATAGAACAATAGGAGATATCATCATTTTAATAGTGTCAAGACGTCCCCACCAGGAGAGGTATAAAGGATGCCACCTTGTCGTGAGATCTGCAATCTTCTGTGAGCATTTGGACATACACAAAGAAATAGTGTCTGAGATTGAGGGGGTAATGTATAGACCTAGATATTTAATGTGGGACGGACTCCAAGTAAACCGAGAGTCAATAAATTCTTGCTTGAAAGTAAATTTGGTTAGGGGAAGGATCTCACATTTATCATGATTAAGTTTATATCCAGAGATAGAGGAATTTTTTTTTACTTCAGTCATGAAAGCAGGGATGGATTCTGCAGGTTTAGAAAGAAAGAGTAATATATCATCTGCATAAGCAGCGAGTTTAACATGCGAGTCCGCAATCTGGAAACCATGGATGGCAGGGTTTTGACGCAACCTGGAAAGGAAGGGCTCCAAAGCAAGGTTGAAGAGAAAAGGGGATAAGGGGCAGCCCTGGCGAACGCCTCTACCTAGGTCAAAATAGGAGGAAATTTGACCATTAGCAAAAACTGCCGCTCTAGGATGGGAATATAACAGGGAAACTAAAGAGATAAATCTAGGACCAAAACCAAACCAAGTGAGAGTGTGGAAAAGATAGCGCCATTCAACACGATCAAAAGCCTTTTCGGCGTCAAGGGCAATCGCTGCAAGTGAGTGCTGGTAGCGGGAGGACTTTGACAGGATATTAAATAAGAGTCTAGTGTTGTCCGTAATATATCGGCCCTTAACAAACCCAGATTGCTCCTCGCCTAGTAGATCGGGGAGAAGGTGGTCCAGTCGAATCGCTAATGTTTTAGCGAGGAGTTTGTAATCAATATTGACTAGAGATATGGGTCTGTAATTTTTGCAGTATTGTGCATCCTTTCCGGGTTTAGGTATGAGGCAGATATGGGCATCCGAGAAAGTCCCTGAGGAGGCACCGCAAGAAATAAAAGTATGAAGTAGAGAGTGAAGTCGTGGGATCAGCAATTTAGAAAAGTGAAGGTAGAATTCGACAGTAAAGCCATCAGGACCGGGGGCTTTGTTGGGTTTGAGATGTTGCAATGCAGTAAGTAGTTCCTGTTGTGTGACTTCCGATTCTAAGGAGGAAAGATCTGGAGGGAAGTCAGCTGGTGTATGAATGGTGGAGAAGAAACGAGCAAGGGAGCTGGGGGTAGACTGGGTTTCAGAGGTATACAGGGTTTCATAGAAACGTGAAAATTCAGCAAGTATATCAACATCCATATGCTTTAAATTATCATCAGACTCATAAATAGATTCAATATTTAACTTATTGTGCTTAATCTTCAAATAATTAGCTAGGAGCTTTCCTGCCTTGTTCCTACCCCCATAGAATTTAGCAGTAGATTTCAGCAGGTACAAGGAGGCATCTTCTGTAGACTTCTCATTAAACTTCATTTTTGCTGCAATGACGGCTGTCAGGCTGTCAGCAGAGTGTGAGGTAAAATACGCATGTTCCAGTGTTTTAATGTCAGAAAGGAGATTTTTAGTAAACCTTCGGGCGTTCTTACGTTTGTTCGCGACGTAACTAATAATAAAGTCACGTGCTGCTGCCTTAAAAGCATCCCAAATAATGTGGTCAGGGAGGGTATCGTCATCGTTAAGGAGGAAAAATTCATCGAAAAAGGAAGTAAAGGTGGCTGTAAATTTGGGGTCTGTGAGGAGGAAATTATTAAAACGCCATCTCCTAGGGCCAACATTTTTAGGGAGTACATCAACACTTGTAAGGACGGGAGCATGATCAGAGAGCAGTATCGGGCCTATCTCAGAGTGTAGGAGTGACTGAGCGAGGTTGTGGGAAAGAAAGATGTAGTCAAGTCATGACTGGGAACGGTGACAGGGAGAATAAAAAGTGTACTCCCGCAACTTTGGATTGGAAAGGCACCAGGAATCTACTAGTTTATGCTGTGAAATAGCATGACTAAACAGCTTGTGGGGCTTGTTGGGGACATAAGGGGCTTTGGACACCCTATTGATAAAGGGATCAAGAGGTTGATTACAATCCCCTGCTAGAATAAAGTTGTGGTCCATAAATTTAGTTAAAAGTGGAGAAAAATCAGCCCAAAAAGAAGGTTCACCTGTGGTAGGACCATATACATTGAGAAGAGAGACTGGAACACCTCTAAGTGACAACTTAGCATAGACCCAACAACCAGAAGTATCCGACTCATGGGTGATAACCTGGAGGGGAAGAGACTTGCAACAAAGAACTGCCACACCATTGCGTTTGCCATCACCTTGTGAGAAAAACAGTTCACCCACCCAACCACGCTTAAGCTTAACAGATTCAACCTCAGTTAAATGCGTTTCTTGGAGGAAAGCAATATCAACATTCAATTTGGCAAGATGTGACAGAATCCGTTGACGCTTAATCGGGGAATTAATACCCTTCACATTCCATGACAATATATTCAACGACATGATAGCAACTTATTTATAAAAAATGTGAGTGACAGATCCAATGAGAGAAAAGCCCATGAAAAGTAGAGGGGACAGAAGGAAAAAAGAGGGATTAGTGGAAACATGTTGTAGAAAAAGAAAGAAAACAAGTGGTCATAAGTATGAGCCATATCAAGAAAGGGAGAATAAAATGCAACAACGTCGGAAGTGACCCAGAAAGCTAGAAATAAGGAAGAAGTAGAGAGAAACATGGAGTCAGGAGGACAGGAAATGCAATTCTTACAAAAGACAAGTGCAAAAGCAGTAGCAGAAGGCAGAGAGTATAAGAGAATAATAAAGACACTGGAGTAAGGAGCCCGAAGGGGGAAAGAGGTTGAGAAGCGAGTGTAGTAGGAAAAAAGAAGAATGCAATCCTCAGAAGAGCAAAGAGTTTTGATCAGTAATAATAAATCAACATGAAAATATGCGGACAGGAACACAGACATGAGAAGAGGTAAAAGGGAAGGGAAAGGAGAAAAACCAACAGATATGCCAGGAAGGTAAATAAGGAAATACGGGAAAAACATACCTACAAAGGGAAGATACGAGAAAGGGTGGAGGGAGGAAGGAACCACAAGGGTGAGGCAGCACATCGAGGAGCAGCGAGGCTGGGGTCGGGAGACATCATCAAAACACGAGGACAAACTCCTGTAGGACGAAAAAAGGAGAACAAAGGATTAAAATGTGACGGGAAGTCAAGATGGAACCATGACTGAACACGGAAAACAAGGAACAGCCATAATGTTTAAACAATAAAAGAAACATTAACGATGCCATCCGAAGGAGCAGAGAAATTCAGGTGAGCTATAACAATGAAAAAATTCTAAAGAAACACAGCATAACATGCATAGCTATAGAAGAATTATAAAAACAGTGTTCATCCAAAAGCAGAGGATGATGGTCTGGAGGCATCCATAGCAGAGGATTTATGCGCATTAATGAAACTTTGTAGGCGCACTGGGTCCTCATAAGTTGTAGTCTTGTTATTGTGGGTGACTTTAAATAAACACGGGTGATAGAGGCCGTATCGCGCCCCCATCGCCCGCAAATCCGCTCTTAGATTCAGAAAAGCCTTCCGCCGGGTAGCCGTAGCCTTATCATAGTCTTGCGCAAAAAACAGGGAAGATCCAGACCAGGTAAGATTCGGGGAGGCTTTGGCCGCCGCCAAAACCATCAAAAGGTCAGTGTACTCCAAAAAGTAGATGATGACCCCTCTGGGTCTCTGAGATGGAGAAGTAGAGGAAGGTGGTCGACCCAACCTGTGAGCTCGTTGAATGTTGAGGGACTTGTCCTGTGCCAGATGCAAGAGCTTGGGAAGGAACGACTTGAAGAAGGTGATTGGGTCAGATCCCTCAAGTCCTTCAACCAGGCCATAAATACGAAGGTTGTTGCGCCTGTTTCTGTTTTCCAACTGCTCCACTTGTTGTTGAAGATCAGAGACTTGAGATTTCAAGTTGGAGACCACAGAAGATGTTTCTTGGAACGACTGAACAGATTTTTCAACTAAAGTTACTCTCGTTTCCATTTGCGACCAGTTATCCGTAAGGACCTGGAGCTTAACATTAGTCTCTTCCATAAAAGGACGCAGGGACCTTATCTCTTCTAACAACAATTCCATGGATACAGGCCCCGAATGTTTTGGAGGCGAAAGAGAATTTGATTTGAGTCTTTTTGTGTTAGATTTAGAGGTATCCTGCGGGTTCTTAGATGGCTCCATTGGCGTATCTGAGCCAGATGAGTTAAGAGAGTCTTCTAATTGCGACAGAGCGGAGAAAACCTTAGAATTCTTCACAAATTGGGGCGTGGTAGAACGAGGCAGGCGCGACATTGATTTAAGTCTGCCCATGTGGCGAATCCGTGGAATGGCTAGCTCATTGGAGGTCACAGGAAGCAAAAATGAAGACAGCACAAGAAAGAGGACAGCAGGAGTGCGACGTCGTCTGGATACCGCAAGAAAGGAGTACAGCTAGCTTCAGAGCACCACAATGAAAACATTCATCTGAGCGCACACAAAAAAGTGAGTGAAGCCGTCCGGAAAAGGATCAAAATATCATCCATGCATCAATGTAGAGTAGAGAGGTGGCACCAACTCATTACGTAAATCAAAGTGGACTCAGTCAGAGGAACAGAAAGATGAAAAGAAAAGTCCCGTCACATACCTCACAAAAGTCCGCAACGCATAAGAGCGTCAACAGCAGAGGGCCTCCAGGCGCGGTGTAGTGAAACAATTTGCTGCTTACAAATGAAAGCAGATGAGAGGGATAATGATGAGTTCATGACTGAGAAAAGGGTATATGAAAACAGACCACTCATGAAGGAACGTCGTCCTTAAAAGAAATAGGCAGTCCAATAATGCTGACGCTTCATAATAGGATGAGGAATCAGGAAAACAGGCATATTGAGAGTCGTTAAGGGCTCGGAATTACAAGCATGGAGAGCGCTGAGCTGGCATCACAACAGCAGCCTCATAATGCGCGTCGTTCTACGAACTCAAAATGGCGGCCGCAACCTGACAGGACTTACAGATGCAGTTTGCAGCGTCACGGCGCCACCAAAAGGCAGTCGAAAACAACGAGTAGGGTCAGGGCATGTTCCTACACTTCACCCGTCAATCGTCATCCGGAGACCAGGGCAGGAACCGGCATGTCTTCCAACACCGCCGCGGAGCCTCACCGATGCGCCGCCATCTCCCGCAGGCGCCAAGCAACGCCCCAGGCTGCTTCTATTCTGTTCAAGAGATGGACTTGAGATAACATCACTGTGTGGCATGAGCGCAATTATCTTACACAGCACGTAGACACACACACACGCCACAAACAGCGCTCAAATCACCATTTTGGTTGCCGTGCAGCGCACTCAAGACGGTATTTCAGTCAAATACTGATAAGTATTTACTTGTGGATTAATCCTGCACGTCTTCTCATCTCTGTGCTGGGAGGCCAGTTCCTTCAGCTTGCTTTTTCAGGTGCTGACAGTGATCAGCACGCTCAACGTATTTGGCAGTGGTATTTTATTGCAAGTCTGCTATCTAGTGGATGGAGGTGCTAACAGCAATTAGCATGCTCGGGTTCATCAAACCTGTGTACTTTCAACAGCGATTAGCACAGTTTATCATTCAACTGGATTCTTGTTCTGTAGCAATTGGCATGCTTATTATTGTGCTAATTCTATATCATGGACTTAAAAAAAAAAATATGAGGGGTATATTCACAAGAACCCGTGCTAAACATCTCCAAAACATGTTAACGCAACTTTACACATCGCAGCCTATCGCGGGAAAATAACCCAGTGTCAACGTGGAATTCACAACACGGCGGTACCATGCGATATTCTGCCCAAAACGCAGATAATGTCTGCGATACAACCACCACGACAGAGATAAAAACATAAACCCCAACATGGAAAAAGACACGATGTGCCCAAACGTGATAAGAAAACAGTGACAACCAGAGAGAGGCCAGCAATACCCACGTGTAATGCGGGAAAAAGAACAAGAACAGCATACGGAAAATGCCACTAGAAAACAACATCAACTACTGGGTACCATGGATGCACCCTGACCGACTTCAGAGGACAACCTGAACCCCACAATCCCCACGGAGGATCACCCAGGAGGCAGGGCCCGTGGAAGGCCAATGAGAAGAGGAAGAGGAAGACGGGGTACAGTCGCCAGGAAAACCCGATCATCGCCACGGAAGAGCCAGAACACCACCACCAACTGTACGTCACCTCCAACGTGTCTTGGCAATAAAGAGCCAAAGATGGTGCACCACCTCGGATCATGTGAATGCCATCGCATGGCAGAGGAGGACAAGGGAAGAGCACAAGAGGCTCTGGACTGATGTGAATGGCAAAACCAAGCTGAAGCTCGCTGCCAACACGAAAGCAGCAACGCTCCCCAGAGGAGGGGGGCCAGCAGAACACCAGGAGCCAAATGACATGTAGAAGATGGCGGCCACAGTCACCAGTCGGGAGACGGTGACAGGATTCGGGGATCCGGACACTCTCCAACATGACCTGACACCACATCAACAGTGTGCGCACCGACCAGGGAGGGGTGTACGGGGGAGATAGGCACAATAGCACACATGCACAATGAAGCAGAGCACACTGCACACCCACAATGACTCAGGATCATTGTATTTTTTTAATGTTTTAATTTTTTTAAATTTATTTTAAAAGTTTTATATAGCACTAGCTTGACCCGTAGGTATCAGAGCGCGTTACATACATACTTTAAAGAAAAACAGACGGAAATTGCATTACATAGTAGGCAGGCAGTAAGGCAGCAGAACCAGGGATAAAAAACAATACAGCATGGAAGATAAGGTGGTTAACACAGTCCGGTCACCAGCTATCCTTGAATGTCAAGAGAGAGGAGTAAACTCGGATATTGAAGTCTAGGTTAGTTGACGTTGGTCAGGAAAGTAATTGTTAAGGAGATGGACTTTCAGGTCCCTTTTGAAACAGGAGAAGAAGGGGTTGCATCTGAGGACTCTAGGCAGAGCATTCCACATCCTGTGTGTGTGAGTGTGTGTGTGTGTGTATGCATTTGTATAGCGCACTGCCACCCCCAACGGGGGGTATCTTGGCGCTTTTACTCATACCGCTGAGGAACCCTTCCTGGCCTTTCCCTGTGAAATGTCCACTCCTGGGCACCCCCATGGTGAAGCGAGGCATCCCAGCGCTGCTGGGGCCGTTGTGGAGATTAAGCAAGCTATTGCCCAGAGTTGCAGCGTGGGACCCATGATTAGAATAGGCACTGAGGCATGAATTATCAGGTCCGAGGAAATTGAATCCAAGACCCACCGAGGCGGGGGATTGAACTCTGGTCCCGGGCCAGAACTCTGCTTCAGGGTCTGCCGCTCTAACCATTGAGCCACACTTCTCCACAACCTGGGAGCGTTGCCAGAGAACGATCGGTATTGTGTGGTTTTCTTTTTCAGTTTCGGAGGAATAAGAAGGAGTGAGTTGGAGCTTCTCAGCGTTCTGGATTGACCTGCTCTTACCAGTTTGTTGTTCTGGTAGTTAGGGGCCGGAGAGTGAAGGGTTTTGTGTGTGATGCAGGCCAGTTTGAAAATACACCTCCCTTCCATGGGAAGCCAGTTGAGGGAGTTGAGATCTGGAGTGATGTGTTCAAATCTTTTTACTCCAGATACGAGTCGAGCGGCCATGTTCAACACTGCCCTTAGGGGGGCTAGGTGAGCTTTTGGAGTCCCTGTTAGGATGGCGTTCCCGTAGTCGATTTTAGAGAGAATTAGGGATTGGACTACTGTCTTGAGGTCATCATGGTGAAGAAAAGGTTTCAATTTCTTGAGGTGTTTTAGAGAGAAAAGAGCACTTTTTGCAGAGTTTTTGATGTGGGCCTCCATAGATAAGTTCTTGTCAAGGGTGATGCCTAGAGACTTAACTCGGATAGGACCATGGGGCAGGTTAGGGCGACCAGATTCTTGAGCCACTCTTGCATTGGACGATGGTTGCTATTTGGAGAGAATAGGATTAGTTCTGTTTTATCTGGGTTGAGCTTTAAGTGGTTAGCGTTGAACCAAGTTTGGATCTCGGTTAGAGTGGTTTGTCCAAGTTGAAGGGATTCTGGGACACAGCCTGAGGTGAGAGAGGCGTTGATGATTTTTGTCCAGAAAGGGGAAATGGTGTGGTCAAGTTCTTTTATGATTGTGGATGGGATGGGGTCCATAGTGTGGGAGGAAGGTTTTAGGTGAGAAATTATACTGAAAACCTCATTTTCCGACATTAGCTCAAAGTCGGACCAATGCGCATTGTTTTTTAGTTGGAGGCAGACCTGATTGTCCTTGGTAAGAACTCTTTCTGAATGATCAGGGGTGGTTAGAGTGGGGCAGGTTAAGAGGGAAGGAGGGTTAGAGGTTTGGATGAAGGATTGAACAATTTTCGAGACTTTATTAGTGAAGAAGGTGGCAATTTCTTCACAGCGCTCATTGGTGGCTTTGATTTCTTGAGAGGGAGTGCAGTTAGTTTGTCTTTTGACAATGTTGAAGAGTTCTCTCGGTCTGTTTTTCACCAGATCTAGTTAGCTGCGGAAGAAAGACGCCTTTTCACTGGAAATGTGTTTTTTGTATGCTTGCCAAGCAGATCTAAGTTGCGCTAGGTGTAAGGTCGAGGGGTTTAGTCTCCAAGACCTTTCCATTTTTCTGAGTTGACGCCTTTGCTCATTCAGATCCACGTTAAACCAGGGTTTACATTTGGTTCGCCTCAATTGTTTGAGTTTGAGAGGAGCTACTTGGTCTAGAACCTCTGTCATTTTTGAGTTAAAGTGTGTAGTGAGGTCATCGGCCGTCGATGATGAGGGTTGGAGTTGAAGATGGGCATGAATGTGGGTCATGATGCGGATGATGGTTGTCCTTTTGAGCCTGTAGTGGGCAATGATTTCCTCGGGCGTTAGGTCTGTGAGAGTGGTGCGTTTTCGGTAGGTCCGCTGTTTTACTCTGCACTGCCTCTGTGGTGGTCTGGGGGGGTCGGGTCCGGGTCCTGGGGGTGGTGGCGGTCCTGGGGGTGGTTGGCGGTGGGTGTTGTGGCCCTGTTGGGGCTCCGAGCTGCATGAAGAGTAGCTCATGACGTTGTTTGTTCTTCAGGTGTGGCTGTGTGCGGGGCTCCGTTGTCTACTGCAGGTAGTCGTCCGGCTTTACACCTCTAAATACCTGCTGCTACCGCGGCTTATCACGTGTTTCTGACTTGCATCGCGGATCTGGCTGTTCGTTGTGAAAGTGGTGTTGTGGTTTTTTCATGTGTTTTTGCACGGGAACGCCTACACTGCATCTCATTAGGGTTAGTTGGTGGTGTCCACCGTGGAGATACATTTTGGGCCAGTTATCGCATGAATACTGGCGGTGTCTGCAGTTTGCACAGGCTTGTGAATGGGGTGTTAAATCTATCTCCACTTTTGATGCGTTAAGGTGGGGATAAATCGGAGATAAGTCCTTGTGAATATCCCCCTAATTTTTTTGAGTTTTTGTGTTTCTATTTATTTTCTTTTTTGCTGTTTCTCTTTTTCTTTCTTTTCTCGATTGTCACCTGTTAAAGCATACTTTTTGTTGAAGTACAAGTTTTAATTGACAATATATACATGTTTTAGTTGGTTTAAAACAAAAAAAATAATATATATATATGTATATATATATATTCACTGAAAAAACCATGGGTTTCACACACGTTATAGTTAGGAATTAGCATTTAAAAAACCTTAGAAATTCAATGAAAAAACCAAAGGTTTCACACATGTTATAGTTAGCTGGACATTTCACTCGTAAAAAACCAATGAAATTCCCCCGTTATAGTTAGTTCAGCTAACTATAACTCGCGCGCCCGCAATGCACTGCTGATGACGTCACATATTACATCACTCATGACATGGTCAGTGACATCACTCATGACATCACTGATGACATCTCAAATGACATCACTGATGACATCACTGATGACATCATCCAGTAAATGTGTGTTTTTCTGACAATTAAGTATGTTTTATATATGTATATCTCAAGGTCGATGGAAGAATAAATGGGTATATAAGTGTCTAAATGGATGATTTGTTTTTGAAAAATTGATTGTGTAACTGACTGATTAAGTGTATCATAGTGAATACATGGCTTAGTGAGTAATGTTTTAATATGTAAATATCTGTATCAGTCTCTCACTTTGTGTATAAGTGGCTGCATGGGTTGGTGAGTAGCTACATGGGTGTCTTTATAGGTTATTAGTTGGTTTTATGAGTATCAGTCTGAGTGTCTGCATGGTTCGGTGGGGGTATTACGTAGTGCATAGGTGCATGAATGAGTGACTCACTCTTTGTATGTGTTGAAGACAGCATGTGTGCAGGACTCTATGGGTGGATGAGTGAGTGTATGGGTGTGTTAGTGAATGAATGACTGTCTCAATAGTGTCTTTATGAGTAACTACATATGTTTTAAACTAGTATATGTGACTATTGGTGTATATAAGCGAGCATATGTGAGAGTGAGAGATTGAAAGAGTTCCTGTATGAATAAGTATGTGTTTCTATAAGTGATTGTTTAAAAGACTAAGTATGTGTAAGTTTCCGTAGAAGTAAGTGTGGTGGTGTGTGTATAACTGTATGCAAGTAAATGTATGTTTGATTCTTTATTAGCATGAGTGACTATGTGTGTGAGTAACTCTATGGATGAGTGGCATTGTGTAACAGGATGTATAGGTGTATGAGTACATATGATGAGTGAGTACATGTATGAGTGACTGTATAGGACTGTTGGTGAATGAGTGGATGTGTATGTGGATCTTAGAATTACTGAAGAGGTTGTTGTAACTGGTATTGGTATGTCCATTGTTTTGAAAATTTTAGTCTCTATTTTTGAATGTGTGTATCAAAGGTTATATTAGGGTGAGAGGAGGTCTGCCACTCTATCACAAGGATGATGTCATCAGTGATGTCATCAGTGATGTCATTTGAGATGTCATCAGTGATGTCATGAGTGATGTCACTGACCATGTCATGAGTGATGTAATATGTGACGTCATCAGCAGTGCATTGTGGGCGCGCGAGTTATAGTTAGCTGAACTAACTATAACGGGGGAATTTCATTGGTTTTTACGAGTGAAATGTCCAGCTAACTATAACATGTGTGAAACCTTTGGTTTTTTCATTGAATTTCTAAGGTTTTTTAAATGCTAATTCCTAACTATAACGTGTGCGAAACCCATGGTTTTTTCAGTGAATTTGCAAGGTTTTTTAAATGCTAATTCTCATATTTTCCTTTTTTTTTTTTTTTTTTTTGCAATGTTTTTTACATATTTTTATTTTAAATTTATATCCTCTTTAAAGACTATGGTAAAATTTTAAAAATTCTACAATATATTTTTTATTTTTACCTTTTTTTTAACCTAAACAGGTAAGATTTAGTAGTATAACATAGTGAATCTTTTCTTCCCTTTTCTTTTTTTTTTTTTAGTATTTTTTTAACGTGCGCTTACCGTACGTGCACGTCTTGCTTTTAGTACGTTAGATTTCTACGCTGTTTGCGTACAGTTACGCAATTTGCGTTGACGTGCGTCACGCGCACGCGGCGCGTAACGCGTACGCTGCACGCGCATGTTACGCGGAAGTGAAGGGGCGTGCCTGTTTTGCGCATGCGCGCGTGCGCGTGTCTTTTTTACGCGCATGCGTACTTTTACCGTAAGCGCTCCGTAAGCGCACCGTAAGCGTAACGTACGCGCACGTTGGGTCATGTGATCAAGAAACAACACTTTTGATTGGTTTTTACTACTTTCAGTTCTAGAACTCTCCTACACCACACCCATTCCCCTCATTTCTGCTTGTGATCCCTTAGGAGAAGGAGCTGAGTTGTCTTTGTGATACGATGGCAGAACAGCAGACCTCTTCAGAGAGTGAGGCTAGCAGCACTACCTTGAGGCAGAGAAGGAGGAAACAAAAGAGCTCTTTCATATGGGAGTATTTTTCTTTTCCAGAGGGCAAGAAAAAGGTAAATGCACCTTTAGTGACTTGTAAGCTTTGTGACCGTGTACTTTCAAGAGGGAATCCTAACAAGAAGTATTCCTTCGGGAATCACACTATGTTGAGACAACTTCATGATGTACACGGTAGGACATATGCTCGACATACTGGAGGAAACCCTTCAGTAAGTCAACCAAGCACATCCACAGCAGCTCAGCCTGGTCCATCATCTGCAGGGCCGAGTCCATCTTCGGCAGGTCAGCTGAGCCCTTCATCTGTGGGGGGAGCATCTCCTTTTTCTGGTCCTCTGGAAACTAACCATCGGTTTGCGAGGGTTACAATGCGGTGCGCCACTTGTCATGGTCTAATTTGTCATAGGGAGACCAGTGTTGCCCTAGTTAACAATAAAATAGACCAGCACATTTGTCCTACCGACTAATATTCCCATTCTTTCTTTCCTCTGTCCCTGTACGAACACAACGGCTCTTTTAAGAGCCAACCTTACCTTTCAACTTTTTTTTATATATTTTTGTAAACTTTTTTTTATTTTTTTTTTTACCGTACGCGTACGGTACGCGTAATTATTATTATTTTTTTTTTAAAAAAACACTAAAAATCAATTATCACATTACAAGGTCCTTAAGAGATTACAATGAAAAACTGAAAATGTGATTGTGGAGAAGTGGAAAAAAGGGACCATGAAATTTCTGACTTACCATACCCACTCCAAAAATTATTTATTAATTAAAATTTAATTTAAATTGCTATAAAAATGGTTCAAGTTTTCGAAAATTTTCTTTCTCAATCTGAAAAAAACGAAAAAAGTATTAATATTTAATAAAACATTTTATAATACAGTACACATATTTACATATTTTCCAAAAACAATTTTTTGCCTTTTTTTTGCTGTTTTCAGAATATATTGCATTTCACTATAAATCGTGAAAGCAATTGCATTCATCACTTAACAGCGGGCAAAAAAAAAATGACAATCTCAAAGATTGTTTAAAAAAAGCCCAGAATCTCTTCTCAGTTAAACATAACATTATCGAAATGCAAAATATTATTCATTAAAAATATCATCTAATAACAAAAACTATTTCTAAAAATTACCGTCTGACAATTTTCTTACAGAAGCATAATCTCAAAAAAAATATATCTCAAATAAATCCACAATACATCTAGTTTCCTTTCTTTTAGGCCAAATGTTAATTTTTGAAATTATTTTTTGATTAAATTTCCAACGATAATCCAATAAAATTTCAAAATTTAAATTGTACAGATGTTACCGATTGTCTCTAAAATTTTGGTTTCCGAAAGATTAATTAGGATTTAATTAAGTCCACAATACAATTGGATACCTTTCCTTTAGGCCAAATGGTAATTTTAAAAATCTTTTTTGATTAAATTTCCAACAGTAATCCAATAAAATACAAAAATTTAAATTGTACAGATGTTACCGATTCTCTGTAAAATGTTGTTTTCTGAAACATTAATTAAGAATTATATAAGTCCACAATACAATTGGTTACCTTTCCTTTAGGCCAAATGATAATTTTAAAAATCTTTAAATTTGAAAATTCCAATGGTAATCCAAAAAAAATGGTAAAATTGTTTTGTACAGATCTTGCCAAGTCTCTCTAAAATTTAGGTTTCAGAAAGATTAGATAGGAATTTGCTAAATCAAAAGGCAAACGTTGCTTGAAAATCAATTTTGAATCATTACACAGTGTCCAGCCTTTTTCACATTTAAGATAAACTGTGTAATGTCCAGAAGTAACAGTAGGTCCTTCATGGAAAATTATTGCAACTGTTACAAAAGTTTTTCCTGAAATTGATAATTGCTGTCCTGTAAACTTCTTTATTAAAGTATCCAATTTTGAACTATCAGCTCTACATCGTTGCATCATTAAAATTACATACTGTCCGTATTCCTTTAAAATTAACGTTGAAAACATGTCAGATTTACACTCACCGCATTGCATGCTATGATTAGCATCTTTAACTAATTTAGCAAAAGTGACTGTTTTACTCTCTGGCAATGTTAAATAAATAAACCTTTCAGAATCAACATTAGAGCCACATGTATTGAAACAGTTTTCACAACTATGTTCCCATTTATAAGACAGACCAAACAAATTTTCAATGTGTACACCTTCTTCTTCCAGTACCTGAAGAAAATACAACAAGAATTCCTGTGCGTCTTGCTGTACATTTTGAGAAAACTGTGTACATCCTGAACATACATCTAAAAGTTTTCTAATTTCAGTAGCACTTTCTATTTGAGTTTTATCATTACTCAGCTTTTGAAAAAGGAGACTCAACTCAGAACAGAATCTTTTTCTCTGATTTACTATTATCTGCTCTTGCAAACTTTCCAGATAAAATGCAACATTCAGCACTACATTAGCGTAGCAGTTGACACCAGAGCTATTTTCAAAATGACATCCTACACCTCTTCTTCATTTTCCTTTTTCTTTTTGCTTGCAATTACATCACTCCTCTTTTTTTTCCTCCTCTCTACATCCTCATTACAGATATTCTCATTTCTCCTTTTACGAGAAACTACACGTTTCTCTAACACAGGATACTGACCTAAATGAGGAGCATAGGTTCTTCTTAATCTATTGTACTCATTTACACAATTTGCATCAGCACTAACTTTTGAATCATCAAAGTCTATCATGAATAAACCAGATAATGTTTTCACTCGTGACAAAGCTACATAAGCCATACCTTCTTTGAACACAGTTGAACCAATGTTTACAAATGCACAATCTACAGTCAATCCTTGAGACTTGTGAATAGTTACAGCATATGCTAGAGAAAACGGAAACTGTTTCCTTTGTGCATATAAGTCTTTCACAAGCATAAAACGAACTGTACAACGACAAATGTCTATAACTTCTTCTATCTGATCAAATTTTATTTTTAAACATTCAATTCCATCTTTTTTCTGATAATTAATAAAACCCACAACTCTTCCCATAGCTCCATTAACTAAACCTTTTTCAACATCCAAATTTCTCCTTAAAAATACTCTACAGTTCATGCAAACATATAGATTTTTTTCTAATCCAGCAGTTTTGGAAATGTTCTTCTCTAGTGAATCCAATTTATTTTTCAGTTTGCCTGTTAATGTGATAGTAATTCTTCCATCCTGAATTTTGGCCACTGCTTCCAATTTCCTAATCTCTTCCTTTTCCAATTTCAAAAGCTCCTCATTGAATATTGAGCATTCACGTAGAGTTGGCATTAAGCAGATGACACTTTTCTTTTCTGCAATGTTCTTGTATATCTTCTCTGCAACTATTTCTTCCTTTGGAAATAAATTATGTAGCAACCGACTCTGTAATGCTTTTGTGCCAGCTTCAGTGAGTAGTCCAATTCTGATATCTTTCAGAATACTTCCATATTCTTCATCGTTTGCTTGTCTCATATTAGTAGTAAGTTCCTTGTACTCAAAGAAGGACCAAATATTTGCATTACCGATGCTTCCCAATGACTTCTTTGTATCTTCATGTGTCACAGTATTAAACACTGGTTGTCCTTTAACTGGAGTAAGCTGTAGAAGATCCCCAAAAACTATGACATGTTTTCCACCAAATAACACGTCATAGTTTGCTGCATTCTTAAATGCACAAAGGCTAGCATTAAGTTTGATACCATGCTCACCTCATCAATAATGAGAACTTGCATCTTCTTCAATACTCTTGAAACTTCCAAGCATGCTTCTCCAGTTAGCTTGTGGTATTGTATTTTGTTCTCATGCTCCACTGGTAACATTAGCAAACGATGTAAGGTGATTCCTTTTATGTTATATGCTGCTAACCCAGTTGGAGCAGTAACCACACAAGACAAAGTAGAATCCGTTTTTTGCTGTAGGTAGCTTCTGATGACTTTTATTAGGAAACTTTTTCCAGTTCCAGCTTGTCCGCTTACATACATCCTGATTGGATGAAATGATGTGCATGAGCACTCTTTTTTTTCATGTAGTAATCCGTGATCAATTTTGTTTCTGATTTCTTCATAAATTTGTTGCTGCTCTTCATTCAGTTGTCTTTCCAAATTTGGTAAGTCTATAAATTCTTCTTGAGCTTGATTCATAGCCGTTTCCACTTCATTCATGGCTATTGCAGCTTCATTTTCAACGATTGGTTGTCCTAGGGGATCTTGACTGAGTGTTCCTGAACTTTGGCTGTCTTGAGAACTGTCTCTAGCTACTTCAGCTGCAATTGTAGTTTCCTGTTCAATTTCTTCATTTAACATTTGCACATAAGTTGTGAATGTACTGCATTGTATGCTGTCTTTGCAAGCATTAAATGAATCTTCATAACTTTGAAATTCTCCCAGTAGTTCATCCTCTGTACGCCATGGTTTAAATAGCTGTAAAAGAGCCAAGTAGTAAAGTTCCTTTTTGTCAGTAGTGTCGCAACTCAGCTTCCTGTGATTTATCAAACTTCCTTTTGTTTGCTTCACCAAACATCCTTCCTCACCAATGACTTTATATTTTCCATTGTTGATGTCTTCTGCAGCTTTCCGTGAATAAATGTAGTTCTGCAGCACTTCATAGAGACACATGTTCTCCAGATGATGACTTCTCTTGGGATAATATGTGTCCAACATGTTGGCTGTGCTTGAGAGCGACGTGTTAGAGGTTTCAGAGTGGAGGCCGTAATAAAGAGTTACTTAAATCTTCACCTACCTGTTGCAGGCGTCAATATAACAACAAGGATATGGATCTCATGGGTGTCATGAAATATGTGTTGGAAGGATGGCCAAGAGAAACTAGCATTGGCATAGCCAATAGGTCTCGCTTTTGAGACCTTATAAGTGTTTAGTTATCCATCACAATATCCTTGGTGCAACAACATCAACTGTTGCATGGCTAAACACTTATAGGGTCCCAAATGCAAGACCTATAGGCTATGCCAATGCTTGTTAGATTGTAAACTCAGAGTCCCTCATTACCAGAAGGTCTCATAATTCCGGTATGCAAAGTTACTGCTGTTCCTGTATCTAACAGAAGGCGTGGAACGTTTGGAGGCTAAAACGGCCTACCCGTAGTTTTCCCCGATGTGTTTCCGCAGGTCAGGCCTGATAAAAGCATACCCAAATACCCGATAATTACAAGGTCTTGGAGAGTCTGGTGTGGTTAGCCCAAAAATATGTATGTTTAGGACACTTTAGTAACTTGGGGGCATATCAGCAAGGCGAGGCGATAAAATTATCCCCGCTTTTGCGGCCGTTTTCGGCCGAAAAGCGGCGATAATTTTATCGCCTAATTAGCAAGCTCACGCTAACGCGTGATAACTTGCATTAGCGTAGGAATTCCTAACGTCCAGCTTTGCATCTCTAATGAGATGCAAAGTGGGCGTTCCTGACCTGACATGACAGGAGAAATGTCGCTAAGCGACATTTCTCCTATCATCAAGCCCCACGCTATGAAGCATAGCGGCAAGAAAAGTAGCGATAACCCCTGTTATGGCTACTTTCCTTACGCCTGCTTCAGGACTGACTTAGCCATGATATCCTATGGAAGGTGGATATCATGGCTAAGTTTGTGAGTCCCTATCAGCAAGCTAACGCCACATTGCGTGAGATTATCGCTGGGTTTCCAGTGATAATCTCACGTTAGGCAGTTAGCGTGAGGATTTTTATCGCTTTTGAGATAAGCGTTGCTAATAGCACGCTATCTAAGCGATAAAAATCCACGCTAGCCGGCGATAATTATCCTAGCGCTAAGTGCGCTTAGTGATAATTATCGCCGTTTGTTGCTGATATGCCCCAAAATCACTAGCCCGTGAATATATGCAACATGTTTGGAAGTCTTATAAAATCTTACTACGCTCTTGAGATTGTTGCTACTTTAAGAACACTGGGGCATATCAACAAGGGCTTTATCTCTGCTTTTTTGGCTTTAAAAGCCAAAAAAGCAGAGATAAAACTAGCACCCTATCAACAACAGGGTGCTAACACGCAAATTCGCATGTTAGCACCCTTTTACTCTACGCTTCCCCTTGCATCTCTAATGAGATGCAAAGGGGGCGTTCCAGAGTAAAATAATAGTAGAAATGTCGCTAAGCGACATTTCTCCTATTATCAAGAATGTCGCTAACCCTGTTAGAGACAAAAAAAGTAGCGCTAACCGCGGTTAACGCTGCTTTTTTACGTCTGCTAATTTTCAGACTAAGCCATGATATCCTATGGAAGGAGGATATCATGGCTGAGTTTGCCTGTCCCTATCAACAAGGTAACGTGTGATTATCGCTGGGTTTCCAGCGATAATCTCACGTTAGCCTGTTAGCGTGTAGATTTTTATCGCTATTGAGATAAGCGTTGCTAATAGCACGCTATCTCAGCGATAAAAATTCACGCTAGCCGGCGATAATTATCCTCATGCTAAGAGCGCTGAGCGATAATTATCGCCGGTTGTTGTTGATATGCCCCAGTGTCTGTAAAATAAAGATGAATTTGCAAAAACAGTGAAACTAAACATTTTCATGGCAAAGAATGAATTATTCCTTCAACTGTATTCGAGTTTCATTGAAGTTTTTGACGTTTTTGGTTTCCAGCAATAGGCAAAAGTGGTCTCTTAATTCCATTAACCGGAGATGCTTACATTATCTCAGGAAAGGTGTTATATCTTTTAAATGCACAAACCCTGCAATCAAGAGCTGTGAGGGGCTCGGCTAGGTTTTGCGGAGTGACCTGTTGTTAAGTGAAGCGTTGTTGTCTACTTTCAGATTTTAATAACATTTGATCAGTCCGACAAACCTTTTCTGTTAAAATCTGAAAATTATGCTGTAGACAGTGGAGAAGTGTCTGGGGTGGCAACTGTATATTTATGTGGTTAAAAAAAAGATTTAAGACTAGGTTTCTGAAGTGGCCCGTGCCACATTTCAGAGCATCATGGCTCAATAGTACCATTATGTTGTTGCTTGTTGCTTCAGTTTTGACCTCTTTCCAACAGCTGTCATTTAACTATTCCAACTATTTATCTTTTAAAGTGAGAATGACCAACTTTTTTTGCAAGTATTTTTTTTCTTGTGCAGTTGGTTTTGTGAAATACCTTACATTTTTGTAACAGAAAGTTCTGAGATCGGTTATAGCAGCAATGAATGACAAAGTGCTCATTCCGGACTAGCCAATTACTAATGGGTCCTGTCACAGTACTGTGGTCCAGACCTCATCTCAAACCCAACAGTTTTTACGGAAGCCATCCAGGGCGTTCCGCTGTTCCTGCCCCACCACACTGTAATAGCCACTACAGGAAGGACGCAGATTGCTTGCCTGGAATTGGCAACGTCTTTTAAGTAAAAAATAACTCCAAGTAGCAGGGGAAATCAGTATTTGTACCAGCATAGATTAGAAGCTTAGAAACCAGTAGAGTCATAGATGGTACCCGCCTTCGTAATTCTATTACCGAGCAGGAGTCCAAGCAGTGACAAGGAGTCATTTTCTAGATAAAGCCAGGCCTCAATTACATAAACAATAAGGCCTCATGTTCTTCTGCATGCAGGCTCCTACTGGGACATCTGACTCAACAGTCGTAGTTTTATCACAAGGAAAATCAAATATGTACATCAACGCCGTGTTAGTTCTTTAGACAGGACCACCTCAGGTATCTAGCAGGAAGGCGGCCTTCAAATCTTGAACATTTTAGATGGGCTGTAAACCATCCGAGCAATCAGGCCACCATCGCACCCCTCCTCTTTTGAATTACTATCCAGGATTTAAATTGGGGTCTACAGCACACACTTTAATCCATGAGCACCCTATATTTCCTCCATCCTCTTTCTTTTTGTGTAGACAACTTCCAATATTCTTGGCAACATTTTATTAAGTGGCAATTGAAATGGTCAGCTTAGCTCTTTCCAGGTTCTATTGCTTCAAACGCCCTTGAGTGCATCTTGTCCAAGTTTCCTACATTGCTCTCCTCAAAATCTGTATGGTCATCCGCAAACTCCCCTATACATGTACATGATGACCACATTCAGAGTTCAAAGAATGGCAGAAGATAGGGTAACAATAAAAATAAAAGAAAACTCAGAAAACACAATACTGCAAAATCATGGTTTTAGAAATAAAAAAGGCAAAATTCTAACTAGCTGATTTCACCTGAAATAAAACATTTGATGGTCGTCCTGCTCATTCAGTCCATATTTTTGCTAAGGTTAACGCCCTAGCAACCACAAATCAACTCTGCTGAAAGTTGTACAAAGATCTATAAATTAGGGCCCGAACACCAGCAATCAGCTACTCTGCCTACATATTCCATCAGGATCAGATGTTGGCCAAGAAAGAAAAGCTAAAAAGCTACGTGGAGGGTATAACAGCTGCGAGTTATCCACAACAATATGTACTTTGCTGAAATGTTGCATTTGTGACCGGTTTAGCAGTAAACAGAAGAATAACCAGCGAAAATTAAAAGCCACTATGTAAAAATCACGAACTATATATACACTGAGCAATCAGAACGCTCCACACCCCTAATAAGTAAAAAATAGAGCAGTTCAAAAATAACTTGACATATACATATATGAAGGTAATGTACTTCTTGAGTTTAATTTCTGATGTTCACGATCTCTAGCAATGGAATGGCAGGCTTTAAAAAAATGGTTTTAGATTTCTCTGGGAGAAAGGCCCTCTTCTAATTCCAACATTTTAGTTTGGCATCCCTTTATTCAATGGTATCATTCAACATCCAATGCCACAGTAATTGGATACTTGATTTCCAAATTTGTACTCTTCCGCACTGATTATTGTGATAGCATTTACACAGCGCTTACTACTCCATACAAAACTATGGTTTGCAAGGTATTCTCACAAATAGCCTCTATAATTTTAATCTACCACAAAGAAGCTGCAGCTGGAATGGTTTGCTTGACTGCACAAGACTTATTCCAATACCAACAATGGCCAATAACTACTGCAGTAGCCATTAACCTTGGGTTCCGGAGAATACCGGGCAGGCACGATGCTCCGGAACCCAAGGTTAATGGCTACTGCAGTGGTTATTGGCTATTGTTGGTATTGGAATAAGTCTTGTGCACTCAAGCAAACCATTCCGGCTGCAGCTTCTTTGTGGTAGATTAAAATAATAGAGGTTATTTGTGAGAATACCTTGCAAACCATAGTTTTTCACATCCTGCAGTTTACCTCAAAGTTTGAGGCCAACCCTACATTCAGCTCCTTATCAGAGATTCCTCCACTACTAACACCTGCAACGAACTCCATTCAGAAGCCCTGAACGAGTTTCCTACTTCACCCTCTCCCCAAGAGACACCCAAATCTTTGCATCCTTACTACTCATTTCTAACATTTCAACTCTCGGCTCCTGTTGACACACGATTTCCATCACAGTGTAAATCGGAGGAGCATCAGGAGACGGTTGGTGCCCAAAGACTCAGTACTTGGAGTACTGTGTTCAAGTGTGGCTCAGACACTTGACAGTGTCAGACACATTGATCCTCTGCACCTCGGATACCTAGGCGTAACAAAGCCACTTTAAGATAGCCACATTGCGCCTTCTGAACAAAAGTGGAGATTCATCATTTATGCAGGGAAAAAGTTGACCTAGAGGTGATTTAGAAGGGGACACTGGTACATGGCCAGGAAAAGTGAGAGGATGAGGAGCAAGAAAGGAGCAAAAGGAGAACGTCACCTTCAAAGAAATAGGTTGAACTGTTTAAATATAAACACACACCGACAAAGCGCATAGTTTTGACTTTTGTATAGTGAAGTGTTCTTATTGTGGCACTGGCAATTGGTTTGGTTGGACTTAAAGAAACTTTACAATGAGGGATGGGGAGAGGGTGGATTTGTTCTCTGTAGGTGTAACTCCAACTTTTATTAAAAATGCACTAACCTTGCTAAATTCATATTTAGGACAAGGGGGCATTTCTTTAAGAATGCCTGTGAGTAAAGTCAGGAGAGCCCCAAATGAGAGTCACTTGATAACCAAGGCAGTGCTCACTGGTTCAAAGCAGGGAGACCCTACTGAGAGAGAAAGGGTCAACAGAAGGAGAGAGCGGCAAGGGCAGCAGGGAGAAGGCAAAGGAAAAAGGAGAGAAGGAGGCAGAAGGATGGAGTGCGAGTGAAGAAAGAGAAGTGATCATAAGGTCAGTGAAAAGTCAGTCCAAGAGAGGGGGAGGACAATGAGAGAAAGAAACACGTTAAGGAACGGGAGAACAGGAATAAAGATTAGCATCAAGGTTCATGGGAAAACTATGAGCTGAACGAGAACGCAAGATAAAAAACAGTGAGGCTGGCCAGAAACAAGAAAATGAAGGAGAATATAAGAGGAAAGAAACAAGAGGCAGCTCAAGATAGGGAAACATGAAAAAAGAACATAATAGGGAGGAAAACAAGCATTGGCTGCACGCGCGAGACGCCATATGTGGCGGGGAAGGGGGAGAAGCGGGAGTAGTGTGCGCGGGTGGCCAAAGCTTGGAAAACAAGCATTGGCCACGCGACGCGGGCGGAAAAAGTGAAAGCTCCAGATGACGCCTCGGGTGCTGAAAGCTGCCGGCTGCGTGCGTGGACGCTCGCGTGAACCCAAGCGCTAGGCCGCGTGGCAGCACTTTCAAAACCCGTACACTAAATGTCTCGGCCAGCTCAGCGCATGCGCTGGATCAGGCGAGACCTAAAAACTTTGAAACCTTCTTTACAACCATACTGGAAGATGGTGGATGAATTATCTATTGAGAGTGGTGTTTTGGTTAGAGAACAAAAATTGATTCCTCCAGCGTGTTTTAGAAAAAGGATTATTGAAACGGCTCATGCTAGTCATTTGGGCATGACAGCTACCAAAAGGTACATTAGAACAAGGCACTGGTGGTCATCCATGGACAGAGAAGTTGATGAGGTGGTTAGGGATTGTGCTCAGTGTTGTATCAGTGATAAGCATCTAGTGACCTCAGTTCCTGTACTTACGGTGGTGGTGAGTCCAGATAATGTGTGGAAGAAAGTATCAGTTGATTTTCTGGGGCCTGTTCATGTTCTACTGGTACAGATGAAATATTTTATTGTATTAATTGACCAGTTATCCAGATGGGTTGAGGTCAAAGGTGTGGCTGAGCCTAAAACTGCCAGTGTACTTAGAGCTTTTATTGGATAATGGGGTGAAATTCACCTCTACATCCATGCAGGATTTTTTTTCTAAAGATGGTATTAAACATGTTCGCACACCATTGTATTGTCCTCAATTTCAAGGTGAAGTTGAAAGATTTAACTAAGTATTGGTGGAGTGTGTGCGGATGGCACGTGGGTCTGGAGTGGATTGTGCTGATGCAATTGGGGACACCTTTCGGGCATATCGCAATACTCTGCACTCGGTTACGCGTCAGGTGCCTTTTGAGCTGATGAGGGGGCGGTGTGTCAGCTCCTGTCTATGTCCAGATTGGTTCTCGGGTGTGATCAACAAGGAGTTGGATGTAAAAATGTTTGCTGGTAAAGCAAAAGCAGCAGGCGATGAGGCTAGTAGGATTAAGGTGAATGATTTGGAGAGTAAGAGTAAGCGCAAAAGTTCTGTGAAGGTGCAGGTTGCTGATTGGTTTTGGGCCGAAGATCCCCTACTTTTAAGAAAAGAGAACCCATTCAAGTAAAAAGAGTTTGTGGAAATTCTGTGCGGATCGCTAATGAACCGTGGTGTAACGTGTCTAGTGTGGCAAGAGTGGATAAGTGCAGTGTGGAGGTGGGTAGTGAGAATTCAGCTTGTAAAGAAATGAGTGGATTCAAGAGTATTTCCAATACAAAGCAGCTGGGTCTGGTGGCTCAGTGGACTAATACCTCAACTGCAGGGTCCTGTGTTTGACCTCATGGTCACAGGTTCAAATCCTGTTGGGTCCACTCAGCCTTTCATCCATCTGAGGTCAATAAAATGCGTACCATTGAGTTGGGTAACGAGAAACATGTTATTCAGTGCCAAGCCACCTTCGGGTGAATGTGTGCTTTACAAATACACATGTTATATGTGCAAGAATCTGGTTGTTATTCTTAGGAAGAGTTCTTGTGTCAAAATATTACCAAGGGGGTTTATTGATTCATTGTTGTGGCTGTTTGTCGTTCTGTGGGAGTTGATTAACTTGTCCTTCTGTGTGTGTGGTTTTCCATAGTTTTGTCTGTAGAAACGTTGAATGTTTGTGAAGGGGAATGTGTGTGGTGTAGTCTGGTGTGGTGTGTAGGTGTAGGTGTCATAGTGTTGTTCTAGAGTGTTGAGAGAGTGGCGAGTGAGAGGTAAGCAGGCAAAAGGGTGGAGATTGGTGGTCAGCTCTGGGGCCCTTGTGGATGTATTCATTTCATATTCTAGGTATCGTCAATAAAGAGTGTCCTTAAACCAAGCTGGGCGATTCTGCACACTTAATTTCACACGTCATTAATGGGCTTATTGTGGGAAAAGGCCCACAACTGTGATGTCATTGGGCGCCAAACGTTACATTATGCACTTTCCGCTACCTTTGCCATTTTGATGACTCAACAACTACGGGACGATCCCTACACAATGACAACAGGTGTGCCCGTATGCACTGTTGTGTTAGACTGTTAGAAAGTTGTCTGTTTTAAAAGAGTGTTCGCATGTATGCATGTCTATATCTGTCTGTCCTTGAATTTGGTACAATACCTGTCATTGTAACAATTCAGAGGCCATTGAGAATGGAGTTCAGGCTACTTAGATATTCGTAACTTGTGAGTTCTGCCACTTTTTCATTTTATTTTCATGTGCCACGAACCTGAAAATAAAACATTTTTTTCTTCCAAACAATTATATTTATATTTCCACTATCAATTAGAACCTACGGAGCCTGCAGCTGATTAGCCAGTTTAGCAGGTTTCATTTACCACTCTACATCACCGATGTGCCAGGTAAAACAGACTGCAGGAAATTCACAATCTAAAAGCCATCTACAGACTTATCGGAGTAGCACCCATGCATGACGATATTTCACCGCACACTTACACAGCAATGACCCTTTAAGTATTAGAGAGGGAAAGTGGCAAGGAGCCTGAAGGGACATAGGAGGGGAAACTGGCTGCCTCTGGCTTCTGACTGCTTCATAAGTGCTTGGATGGGGCGCCATCCTTCTTTTGCACAGGAATTAAAGCCCAGAAATGGATTAACTCCATGCGGTCAGACAACACAACTCTTTCCAAAATCTAGCTTATTATTCAAACAAATGGGACTTTAAAAAGAGCCAGAGATTTTGTTTTAGCCTTTTAAATTCTTTGGATACTCAAGTGCCAAGCAGCAAGTAGAACTGCAATTATGAAAGCAGGCATTGTTTAATACACTTGAATTTTAACTGGATTACGACAAATGGATCTTAGAACAAATTCATTCTGGCACACGAATTCACCCACTTAAAAGTTGAATGGTTTCCTTGAATATAATTAGAGTTCCATTCAGAGAAAAAGGTTGTGTACGGAGCAATGGGTTTGAGTCCAGGGTAAACATTGTGTAATTTGGAACGCATTAAGTCCAGAAGTATTTTTCAGCAACAGTACAATAACTGTGTACTTATTGCAAAGTAGGAAACATTAGCACCTGCCCAAAGGCAACTACATCTCAGAAATATTCAAGAGCAAATCATGTTGGGCCAAACTATCCCAATGCCAACATCTGGCTTTTGCGCTGAGGCAGAACTTTGCAACCACTAATGACCCCTGGTACAGACCATGCCAGGACAGGATTTGAAGTGAAGCCACAGGTAGTGATGTCACAGGAAGTAATATCAGCTCTATATTACTCCACATGTCAATAGAAATTGTTTTATTTTTAATAGCCTATGGCCATAGATCTAAGTGTTTGCAAATGGGGAATTCCGTATACTTACGCGAGTTGGAAATGGTATCTACATGAGAGGAACAGCTGTTTTCTTATGCTCCTTATTTTTTAGACCTTAGCATTGAATCCCTAAAGGAGTGGCGCGTGGAATTAAGAGCGATAGGGCGGGAACTTGACAGACGATGACGAGAGAAAATGAATATGGGGCATATTATCAAGAAACGGCGTTAAAATAATGCCCTTGACAATTCCCATATAAGCCCATGTCCTGGTGTCAACATGAGTTTCTATTGGAATTCTCTGCGGCATATTATCAAGCCCATTATCGCCGCTTTAGCGTCAGTTTTCTGCCGCTAAAGCGTCGATAATTTTAACGCCGTGCTTGATAATATGCCCCTAAATAATTAATTTGCCCTCGTCGCCGTCTTTCCAGCCCCCACCCGCACACCTCACCCCGCTTCACCGCTCTTACCTGTAGGGCCGCTTCTGAACCCATGCACACGTTTTAATAAAGCTTTTTGAATTAAGCACTCACTGTAGACATCTTTGTGACCTTCAAGTCATATGTCCTCATACGGAGAGAGTCTCCTTAGACCTTCATCCTTGTAAAGTCAATAACATGAGTAGCCCTTTGGATTAAGTAATGATAAGTGTTCTGTTTGAAGCTCTTTAGATAAAAGAATCATATAAACAATATGTTAACATTAAAAGCATAGATTGTCTCTTTTTTTAAGAAAAAATTGAAACGTTTCTTTAAAGCTAGTGTTAATTTGAGTTGAGTCGAAGCATCACGTGTTTGAGGCCTGAATACAGTGACCAAGGGATACATGGAGGCCATTAAACGCTGCGAAGAATGAATACCCCCAAAATACACTGCCACTAGTTTCTTCAGCTCTTTCAAATACAAAGGGGAGCTGCTTAGGGGTTTAAAAGGGATTTGCGAGGACACATTGAAAGGTATGCAATAGTATGCAATAAATAGACATTCCATGAGCCACAGAGGTGGACAACAAGGTGACACGTTTGATTCAAAGTGTAGAAGGCGTCGGGCTACTCTCCCCCAGGCCTCTTGTTAGGGGTGGCAGTGGTTCCTCTAAAAACATTGCCGGAACGCTGCCCACCTGCATCCACCTACCTACCACCAGTCCCATTCTGGACTCATGTGATTGCAGCATTGTACCTTTGCAGGGGCTCTATTAGAGAAACAGCCCTTTTGCAAAAGTGGCATTTGCATCGGCTTTCAGTACTTCGGTACAATATTGACTTTGAATATGCCCTTTGTGAAATACAAACGTATCCACAACACAAGTGTCATAATTCTAAATATTGATATTAACACAGTATTGATGTACAAACTATAGACATACCAAATATCGACTCGTATGAACATTATACAGACACAAAAATATTGATACGTAAACTCTTGAGAAATAAGCTATCGATACAACTATAAAAAAATACATTCATAAAAAAAAAAATCCAAACAAAATATTTTAATAAAAAATAACAAATACACCTAACTGCCAGAGAATGTGTGACAGTGTTCTCAGTTGTATGTTGAAGGAGTGACTGTAAACGATTCCTACCTGTAAGGCCTGCATTAAATATGGTTTTACAATCTTTAATCTCCTGGCCAGGACTTTAGGCAGTATTTTCATATCAATGTGTAATTAGGAGATGGACCAATAGGTGATGCAGTTCAAGTGGTCCCTGACGTGTTTGAGATTTAGGAAGATTTAAGCTATGTTTAATTCTGATAAATCCGTCCCACTCTTTTTGTTACTTAGAATACTCTACACAGTAACAGGATTCGCTCTAATTCATTTTGTAGAATTTAACTGCAAGACCATCTCACCCCCAAGGCCTTCCCTATGAGCATATCATTATTGGCTGTGCCTATTTCGTCTTTTTTTATGTCACCCTTCAAAATGTGTCGTTGGTCTGTCAAAAGCTTTGGGGGCATATTATCAAGACAATTATTGCCGCTTTAGCGGCCGTTTTAAGCCAAAAAGTGTGGCTAATTCTATTGCAGTATTAACAAGGACGCGCTAACAGGCTTTAGCGTGTGTTTCCTTGTGTTAGCACCCGTTTCACTAACGCCTTGCATCTCATCGGTAATGAGATGCAAAGTAGGCGTTCATCACATTCAGTACATGGGAAAATATCGCTAACGCAGCTTCGTGCTATTTACAACGATGCCCCATACCCGCGTAGCGACAATAAAAATCGTGCTAAGACCCCATTAATGCTGGATTCTAACGTCAGAAAAATTTCTGACTTAGCTATATTATCCTATGGGAGGTGGATTGTCAGGCTAAGTCCACTATGGCTTATTATCAAGGAATTCCCTATCACTGAAATTTTATCGCTGGATTACCAGCGATATTTCAGCATTTCGCCGCTATCGCTGGAATTTTTATTGCCTTGGAGATAGCCGTTGATAATAACGCCCTATCTCAGCGATAAAATCCAGCGATAGCCGGCAATAACTAAAATTGCGCTAAGCGCGCTTAGCGATATTTATCGCTGTCAGTTGATAATATGCCCCTTGGACTGGGGAATGCCGAAGGGAACATTGACTCCTCTTCCAAAATCCCAGTATGGTCAGAGTGATACACTGTGAGGAAGAAGGGAGCAAATTCAGACGTTATTGCCGAAGGGTTAGTTAGGCTCCTGCCTCAGTTCATCAGTGATTGCCGGTCAGTACTTAATTTGGAAAAAAAATAAGTTCCAGGACTCTCCTCAGGAGTCCACTGCAGCTTGCACCACACGTTCCTAATGCCATGCTGCCAATGATAATAACAACAGAATTACTAACCTTCACACTCCTACAAGTGTGACAATTCACACTATTTCAGGCCCCCAAAGCTAGAAAAATTAGAAGAATGAGTTGGGTCTCCGGTAATAGTAATTATTAATATATATTGAATTAATAATTAACTTTTGTGCTCATCTCTAAAATAGCCGGACATCGCCAGCTTGTGGAAGGCTGTCACAAGCACCGGCGTTGACAAGTAAGTGACGGTGCCCAGCACCGGAAACCACCGGCTCAAATTAAGCACTGTATCCGATGCTTGGAATCATAGAGTTTCAGCTACATTGACAATAACCTGCCTTTCTTTTCACCTTGTTCATATTGTTTATGTGCTATTAGAACACTGGAATGTGGAGCACTCCAATGAATATAATGGAGTGCTTCGAGCTTCTACGGGCCGGTAAAAGCCCGCATAGCAACATTCCAATGTTGTTTTCATGATGGGCTGTAGTATGAATAACCCAATCCAAAGCAAGAAAGGAAATATATTCTTTTATTCGCACAACAGGAAACAGGTGTGCTTGGTCCAGCAGCGGTAACAGTAATGACTGGAACCCAGCACGGAAACATTAGAATACATTGTGGAACCCTACTACATCATAGTGTTCTACATAAGAATGCATATACAACACATCCCCCTCATTATAGAGAAAGAAGAAAATATTGTGAAATATAATCCAAAGAAAACTTACCCCCAGTTATTTACTAAAAAAAACAAATAATAAAAAAAGAAATTGACCCACCACAAAATCCTTCAACCAAGTAGGTAAATTCCTCTTTCTTTCATTCCTTCCTTCTATTACCACAGGACACTCACCTATAGTATCACTACTCGGTACACAATTTTCTTGACTAATTGGGCTGCTAATATTAGAGGAGCAAAGGGGATCATTTTTTTTATTTATCTCTAACTGACTTTTCTTACATGGCACAACTCTTTTCAAATTCCATACTTTTCCATTCTCCAATAGAACAGCATTTTTTTAAACTTCAATAACTTTTCCTAGCTCATAGAATCTACTAATACCCATAGCTACTTTCACTGGTTTTTTAATTCTCACCCAATCACCAACTTCCACACAAACATCTTCTACATTATTGCGTAAATCATAATATTCTTTGCTCTTCAGTGGATTTTCCACCAACTTTTCCTTCACAATCTCAGGCGACCACTTTAAAACAGCACAGTCACTCAACCAAACAGGATTAAACTTGCACCTAGGAGACCTACCTCTCATCATCATGAAAGGTGATAAACCAGCCACATCATTTTTAGTGATTCTATATGCCCAAACAGCTTTCTTAACAGCCAACCTCCAGTCAGTACCTTTAGAAACAGCTCCTTGTATTGTCACTTTCAACACACGGTTAAACCTTTCAACTGTGCCATTGCCGCTAGGATTATAAAGTGCTGTGGTTTTGTGTTTCATGCTCACACATGTGAATTATGTCTTAGCCACTAATGAAGTAAATTGTACACCAGTATCACTCAAAAGAATGACAGGAATACCTTCTGACAAAAACCCGTTATCCAAAAATTCAAATACTGTGTCGGTGTCAGCTTTACCAACCACTTAGTAAATAAGTCCATCAAAACGATAACATACTCCTGTAAATCTCCAATGAGACCCATTAAATCAATGGCAACATTTTCCCAAGGTTGATTCGGAATATCAACCTCAGATATGGGAGGTCTTAATGCGCGAAAAGTTTTATCTGAAACAGAAAAAACAGCACACTTACCAGCAAAAGCTTCAACAGCTTTGTACACAGAAGGCTACCAAAAACATTCCTTAACAATATTTGTCATTCTCACAACACCAAAATGCCCTTCATGACACAAATTTAAAATCCAATTCCTCATACCTACTGGGGGAATTACTGTACAACCTCTGAAAACAATGTCATTTTCCAAAGATAATTCAGATCTGATTGCCCCAAAAATCTTACATTCCCTGGAAAGCAAATCCTTCTTCGGCTACCCATCGGTCATAAATTTAACAAACTCCAATAAAACTTTGTCCTCCAAATGTTTTTCAACCCAAGTTTTGTGTTCGATGGCAGATGGGCCAGAATCATGTATGAAAGCCACTTTATAGTCATTCCATGGGTCATCTTCACAAACTTCTAATGGGTTAGGTAATCTGGATTAATATACAGCAATCAGATTATCTTTTAACTGGAACATATACCATTCTGTAAATATAATATTTCATCCTCATAGACATCCTTGCTAATCTCGCAGAAACTGATGAAACACCTTCAGTAGACAATAATTTAATGAGCGGTTTATGATCACTCCGAATGACTACAGGCATACCCCATACAAAAGCTCTGAAATGATCAAGCGCCCATGCACAAGCTAGCGCCTCACGTTCAATAATTGGATACTTTTCCTCTGTAGGAGATATAGATCTGGATGCAAACAAGATAATTCTTTCCTTTCCATGTTCATCCCTTTGGGAAAGGACCGCCCCCAGACCTTTATTACTAGCATCCACAGTGATGTAATTATCTAAGTTAGGATCAAAGCTTGCTAAATGTGGTACCTTTTCAAAAGATTCCTTGATATACTAGAATTCATGGGATCCGAGCAAAATTGAACATGTTTCTTAAGGAGTTGTCTGATATTAAATACTTTTTCTGCGAAGTTTGGGATAAATTTAGCACATTATTCAGCCATTCCCAGGAAGGACCGTACCTCATCCTTCCTTGTGGGAGATGGTACATTTGCAATAGCATTTATTACGGCAGGTTTAGGTTTAACTCCTTCTTCATTGATAATATGACCCAAATAAGATACACTTCTTTCCGAAAATTTACATTTACTTAACTCAATTGTTTAACCCCTTCGACGCGCATGACGGAACGGTTCCGTCATGCACGTCGGTTGAGCTGTGCGCATGACGGAACCGTTCCGTCATGGCCCCGCCCGCGCACGGAACCTTCAGCGTGGCGCGGAAATCCGCGCCGCGCTGAAGGGGTTAACCTTTGCTTTCTAAAATTCCTAATACTTAGCATCATGTTGAAGTTTATTCTCTCCAAAAACTAAGACATCATTCTGGAAAAATAATACACCTTTTTCTTTTCCAAATAGATTGTACATAAGTCTCTGAAATACTGCCGTAGCCGAAGCAAGGACAAAAGGCATTCGTTTACATTGTAAACATCCCAATGGTGTTATAAAAGCTGTAATCTTCCTTGACTTTTCAGATAACAAAATTTGGTGATACGCAGTGGAAAGATCGATGGTTGAAAACCATGTTGCACCCTTGAGACAAGACACCATTTCTGTAATTTTAGGTAATGGAAAACGATCAATAAATATATTGTTATTAACATGGCGTAAGTCCACACATAAATGGATTTTTCCGTTACTTCAACGTTCAATCACTCCCGGATATATCCAATCGGAACACTCCACAGGTTCAATGACATCCATGTCCTTTAATCTTTCAAGTTCTTTAGAGACTTCTTCACGAATCAATATGGATACCATTCTCATTTTATGTACTTTAGGAACAGCATCAGATTTCAAAATAATCTCATGTTCAAACCCATCCAGCATACGTAATTCTTCCTTGAACACTTTAGGATCCTCCTTTCCATTTCTTTTGCCACGGTAATACCTTCATCCACTACTAATACTTTGTCAACACTGTTAGGATTTTTCCGTTACTTCGACGTGCAATCACTCCCGGAGAAATCCAATCAGAACACTCCACAGGTTCAATGACATCCATGTCCTTTAATCATTCAAGTTCTTTAGAGACTACACATGAATCAATATGGATACCATTCTCATTTTATGTACTTTAGGAACAGCATCAGATTTCAAAATAATCTCATGTTCAAACCCATCCAGCATACCTAATTGTTCCGTGAACATTTTAGGGTTCTCCTTTCCATTTCTTTTGCCATGGAAATGCCTTCATCCACTACTAATATTTTGTCAACACTGTTAGGATCAAGAATAATATGTAAATTCACCTTGATCATGCCAGCCCAGTACAGATGGGCCACTTTTTGCTACATATATCTTCCCTCTGCCCTTAAATGCAAAAGACAACCATTTATAACCAATAATGTCTATTCTTTCGCCAGTGAAACTTCCAGGATTAATATCAGATGTGGACAAGTGATTTTCAATTTTTCCTATAAACTTTTCTTTCCATACTCCTTCGTTAACAATTGTAAATGGTGAACCGGAATCAGCGAAAAATGTTATCCTTACACCACCAATAGACATGTTGCATTCTGGTTTCCCTTTAGTGTTTTTCTCATCAATGTTGAGGACAAAGTTTCTTTCTTTTTTTTAAGTTTAAAGAAAGTTTATTGAATATAAGCAATAGATACATCAATAATACAATCTAGCATATAGAAGCAATATCAAATAGACAATAAACTATATATACTAAGGAAAGAGAAAAAGAAAAGAGGGGAGAAGAAGGGGGGAAGGAGAGAAAAAGAAAAATATATGTAAATCCTATAACAATACCATAGAACAGTATTATACACCAAATATAACAGGTACATCGTAATGAACTCACTACCACGAATTCACTTATATATTGAGAGTATATGTAAAATAGAACAACATTTAAGTTACCTTAATGGAATTAAACTTAATTTAAGGAGGCTTGGAAACTTCTTCTATGGCAGGAACATGGGATGGTAATGATTGAGCAGATAAATCTAAAAAACTGGTAACAGGAAGCCATAACAAGTCACGTTTAATAGCCAGAGTAATCGGGTAAACATAAGCTCTATCCAACCTATGATTATAACAAACGCCATACCACCAGGCTTGAAAAGAGACATTAGAAGCATTTTTCCACGACTTAGTGATCTGTTGAAAGGCAACAGCAATGAGTAAGTCAATAATAAGAGTATTAAGGGAAGTGGATGAAGGCCAAACTTCCGCAACACTACCTAGAAAAATGTGAGAGAAAGAAAAGGGGACATGTGTGTGAAATATTTTGTTAATTTACTGCCAAACTCTAATCCAAAATTGATGAATGACTGGGCAAGTAAACAACATATGTTTAAGGTCTGCAACAGGAGCCGGGCATGACCAACAAGTAGAGGGAGAGATAGGGTTAATCTGATGTAATTTGGCTGGAGTAATTAATAGCCTATTTTATATAAAAAATAATGTTTGTGTAGTATTTGCTGCCCTAGAAGATTTCCTTATCTTAATCCAAATGTTATCCCATACTGACGTGGAAAAGGAAGTGCTTAAGTCGGATTCCCAATTAGTTTCAACTGCAGATTTGTCTCGAGTCTGATTAGTATGTCTCAATTTATTGTAAATTTGAGAGGCTGAGGGGTTCGATTTCAAGAATGAAATCGTAACAGGAGAAGATATGATCTGTGTGGAGGAAACCAGAAGCTTATCATAGGAACTTTGGGCAGCTGAGGTCAATAATTTATATTTAGAAAGAAATGAGGAGGGAAGAGAGAAGCGTTGTTGCAATATACGAAAAGGAATGCAAGTATCGCCTATGAAAAGTTGATGAGTCCACTTAAGACCAAGATTGAACCATTCTTTCCAAAAAAGGGTCCGATTTTTGATCTTAATACGAGTATTATACCAAATCGGTGATTGTAAGAAATGGGTACGGTCATCTAAACCATCTAGCGTAAGAGGGTGAAGAGTTTTACGAGTGTGTTTAAGAATAGGAAGGGAAAATTTCTGAGGAGTATTCGATATGGATAAAAAATCATCAAATGAGAGAGGGTAAATGAAAGAGGATTCAATATCTACCCACAGAGGTAATGATAACAAATCAGTCGTATTCTGAGATAGTAGGGAAGAGGAATTCTTAAGAAAGAAGGAAGTATGGTATAATGCAAAATCAGGGAAATTAACCCCACCCAAATTTTTAGGTTGTTTAAGTTTGGAAAAAGACATCCTAGATTTTTTGTTCTGCCACAAAAATTTTGATAAAATAGTATATATTTGTTTGTAACAGGATTTAGGGATGTTAACAGGCAGATTAGATAAGAAAAATAAGATTATAGGGACCAACATCATTTTTATAGAATCCAATCTACCCCACCAAGATAAAAACAAGGGATGCCAACGTGTTGTGGAACTAATTAAAGTCGATTGGAGGTTTTTAAGATTGAGCGATACAGTTTCCTTAATAGAAGGGGTGAACCATGAACCTAAGTATTTAATTTTGGTAGAATTCCAGTGGAAAGAGGAAGATACAAAATCAGCATGAAAACAATATTTATTTAATGGAAGAATTTCACATTTATCCACATTAAGTTTATAACCTGAAACAGAAGAAAAAGAAGAAACTTCTGAAAGAAAAGCCGGTAGAGAGGTCTGAGGGTTAGATAGAAATAAAAGAATATCATCAGCGTACGCCGAGATCTTTAAGTGTTTATCCCCATAAGGGAAGCCAGTAATATTTTCGTTCATCCGGATTTTAGATAAAAAGGGTTCTAACGTCAAAATAAATAAAAGGGGAGAAAGAGGACACCCTTGTCTGACACCACGGAGAAGTGGGAAAGAGGAAGAAACAAGGCCATTAGCTAAAATAAACGATCTCGGAAAAGAATAAAGTAAAGAAATATAGGATAAAAATTTAGGGCCAAAACCAAACCAAGTAAGAGTTGAAAATATAAACTGCCAATTAACCCTGTCAAAAGCTTTTTCAGCATCCAAAGCTACAGCTGCTAACGAAGACTTATGAGATTGAGATTTACTAAGGACATTGAAAAAGAGGCGAGTGTTATCTGAGAGATGACGACCTTTAATGAAACCACATTGTTCTTTGCCAATTAAATGAGGTAAAATACTGTCCAAACGAAGCGCAAGGATCTTTGCAAAAATCTTATAATCTAGACTGATTAAAGAGATAGGTCTGTAGTTCTTACATAATGTATGATCTTTACCCTCTTTTGGAAGAAGGCAAATCAAAGCTTCTTGAAAAGAACCTTCAGATTTTCGGGAAGATATAAAAAACAAGAATAAGTTGAGTAATTTAGGGATAAGTAATTTGGAAAAGTGGGTATAAAATTCTATGGTAAAACCGTCAGGACCTGGCGCTTTTCCCTTTTTAAGTGACTGAATAGCAGTAAGAATATCTTTAATCTGAATATCAGATTCTAAAGCAGAGAAATCAACATCTAAAGAAGGAGGTGGAGGGATGGAAGCTAAATACTGATCAATGTCAGATAAAAGAGGAGTAGATTCAGGAGTATATAGGGATTTATAGAAATTAGAAAACTCCAAAAGAATGTCTTCATCTTTATGAAGCACAGCATTAGCAGAGGATACAATAGAATCGATTTTAGTACGTTCCTTTTTGATCTTGAGATATTTAGCAAGAAGGTTGCCAGATTTGTTCTGCGCACTATAAAATTTAGCACTAGACTTGAGTAAATATAAGTTTGCAGAGTCAGTAGAAAGCTTATTGAAAGAGAGTTTAGCATTAATTAATTCTTTCAAGGTAGATTGACTTTTCGATGAGTAATAAAGATGTTCCAGTTTTTTGATTTGTGAAGTAAGTGCTTGAGAGGAAAGAAAAGCTGCACGTCTTTTTCGGCCAACAAAGGATATAATAAAATCTCTAGAAGCAGCTTTAAAGGAATCCCATACAAGTTGAGGAGATAATTGAGGGGAATCATTTTCTTTAAAGAATAAAGAGGCGAATTCGAGAAAGGCTGGCGGGAATTTAGGGTCTAAAAGAAGAGAGTTATTGAATCTCCAGCATCTATTTCCTTTAATGGGAGGAAGTGAATCTAAATTCAAGGAAACTGGGGCATGATCAGAGAGAAGAATAGAGCCTATGTCCGAATGAGAAATGTGTTGAAGAAGAGCTTTAGAAATAAAAAGATAATCTATTCGGGATTGAGAGGAGTGAGCAGGTGAGTAATAAGTATATTCTTGTAGTGTGGGGTGACAAAGCCTCCAAGAGTCTACAAGAGCTCTTTGAGAAATAGCAGACATAAATTGAGAATGCATAGAGGACGGGACAAACCTGGAGCTGGAATTCCTGTCAATAAAGGGATCCACAATCATATTGCAATCCCCCCCAAAAATTAAATAATCATCAGTACATTGCATTAAACGGGAGAGAATTTGAGGCCAAAACAATTTATCTGGGGAAGTGGGGGCATAAACATTAAAAATGGTGAGAGGAATCTTGTTAATTAGCAAAGAGACCACAACCCATCTACCCTCAGAATCATTATCTTGACTTATAAGTTGAACATCTAAGCGCTTGTGACAGAGAATAGCAACGCCATTGCGTTTTCCGGATCCTGGTGATGCGAAAACATTGCCCACCCAACATCGTCTCAATTTAGTTGCCTCAGTGTCCGGTATATGGATTTCTTGTAGAAGAACAATATCTCCTTTTAAGTTTGCAATATGAGACAAAACTCGTTGACGTTTGATAGGAGAACCCAAGCCTTTAACATTCCAAGATATAATGTTTAACGACATATTAGATCTTATTTAAACATATTCAGAACTGTTCGTAAAAGAATATATTGTGCATAAAGACAGAAGTAATCAAAAAACACATCAAAACATGAAAACAACTTCTTATTGTGGAAAAATAGCAGTGAGAAACAAAGAAGATCAGGAAACAGTGTAGAAAAAAGAGAATGAGGATAAGAGAAACATTGTAGACAAATGAGAAATATAAGAGGACAACCAGAGATAGAGAAGAACAGAGAAATGAGGAGAAAGGAGGGAAAGAGAGAAAGAGATAAGGAACAGAAGAACAAATTAAAGCTAACAATTGATAAAACAGTACAATAACAGAAAAACGTACCACAAAAGAACAAGAGTAACGGGGTAGGTGGAGCCATATGGGGAGGGCCACACGCCAGACAGGAGGACGCAGGACGCGACGTACACAGAGAAACACCATCCAGGCGAAACGTAGAATATTAAGTAGGGGGGTACGGAAATCACAACCTGGCAAAAAAGAAATAAAATAAGATAACAATTAATGTGAGAAGTGATAATGACATCAAAAACTTACGAAAATGACTGATACACACGAAGTGTACATTAACGGGTAAGTACGCAACAAACACTACACGACATATCATGGTTTAGAGATATCCATGGAAATTCCTTTACAAGAGTCCAAAAATTGTTGCAGGACAGCTGGATCTTCATAGTTGGTGGTTCTGTTGTTAAGAGTCACTTTAAAAAGGCAGGGGTGGAATAAGCCATAACGGGCATTCAAACTGCGTAGAGCTGGTCTCATATCTAAAAACCTTTTTCGACGGTCAGCAGTTATTTTGGCATAATCCTGAGCGAAAAAGAGGTTGGAACCGTTCCAGGAAATTTTTCCTCGTTGTTTGGCTGCTTGTAAAACCTTAAGTAGATCCGTATACTCCAGAAAGTACAAAATTACTCCTCTGGGTTTTGTTGATGAAGATGAAGAACGGGGACTCTGGCCCAAACGGTGTGCACGCTGGATATTTAATGGAGGAGATTCCGGAAGGGCAAGAAGAGTCGGAAGAAATGACTGAAAATAGGATATGGCGTTAGAACCTTCAAGACCTTCAGCCAAACCATAAATGCGCAAGTTATTACGCCTATTACGATTTTCCAATTGTTCAACTTGTTGCTGAAGACGTTCAACATCTTTATGGATAAGAGGAACCTTGTCAGCGAATTCCTGAACAGCATCAACACGTTTCTCCAGACCCTCCACCCGCTGTTCAGTGTGAGACCAGTTATCTTCTAATCTCAGCAAACGGGTGTTGGTTTCCTTCATATAGGGTTTGAGGGCACGAATCTCCTCAAGAAGAAGTTCTATTGAAAGAGGTGTAGAAGAGCCAGTGGGAGATGGAGGATTCGCTTTCCCTCTTTTCCTAGGGGTGAGGGGAGCTGAAGCTGGAATTTTAGACCCCTGTTTGGAGCCCAAACGAGTCGTAGACGAAGAGGAGCTTTTTATGGCCATAGAGTCACTGAGAGCTTCATCTGTAGTTTCTGGTAAAATAGTAAAAGGGTTGAAGTCCTCTAAAGAGGTACCAGCGGACTGTGGCACCTCTTTACGGCTGGTTCGAGATGCCGCCATATTGTAGAGCTTGTTAGACGCAGAAATGCTGATGGCGGCTTCAAAAGAGACAGACCCAGAGAGTATTGTAACACAAAGCAAGCTGGCAGAGGTACGGAGTCTGGATAAAGCAGTCTTAACCCACAAGTCCAGAACCAGACGTGGAGCAAAATAACTTGAAGTAAATAAATAGCACAGCTGGAATGTTCAAATATGAAGACCCAAGCGCATCCTAACACAGGAAATCAATGAGGCAATAGAAAAATTCTGGTTAAGTAGTCATTTCAGGCGATAATACGCAACTTCTGAGGTAAAATATCAGGGAATGTGAAAAACGCCTGAAAAATGAAAACAAAATGGCGGCCGCGAGTGCATTTCAGCCGTTTTGAGGAGAAAAAGCTGTTAGGAGCTCACCAAACGGTGGAAAAGATATTGCATTGCATCAGGATACACTTCCGACGCTGATATATGCACTTTCCGCGCTCCAAAAAGGAGCGAAAATATCCTGGAGAGGGTGGACTGTGTCACGGTACTACGGAGCTCCCGAAAACGGCGGCCATCACCGAAGACGCCGAAGCCACGCCCCCCACAAAGTTTCTTTCTTGAAGATTTAAAACACTGCCCTGCTTATCATTATCCTCCTCATTATCACTGCTACTTGAACTTTTAGCATTGTATGCACATTTTATTTTAAAATTCTTTTTGCGACAAACTTTGGCATAATGTCCTATAACACCACAATTCTTGCACTTTTGTTTGATTGGAGGGCATGACTTACTATATGCTAGGTGATCTTTACTTCCACATCGGTAGCATTTCCACTCTGAATTTGTCACTTTACTTTTCGATTCGTATTTCTTATTGTACTCTCCTTTACGAAAAGTAACTTTGTACACACATGACAAATCTTTGTCTGGTTGTTGAAGTTCTGTTGCACATCTCCCAGACATTTCTGCTTTACGTACAATAGTAACTACTTCATCCAAAGGTGAATCGCCGTTCATCCATAAGCATTCCTGAATAGTAGTATTATTGCTATGCATTACCAACTGATCTCTTATAAAATCATCGTGGTTGGCACCAAACTTGCAATCAATAGCTACATTTTTGAGTTCAGCAAAATAGTCATCCACTGCTTCACCTTTATGCTGTTTGTGTTGAAAGAATTTAAATCTGGTAATTCCTATGCACACTTTCGGTGCAAAATATTTATCTAAATCCTGTAAAGCTGCTGAAAATACATTTGTATCACCTCCGAAAATGCCTTTAGGCATTCCTTTATAAGTTTTTACCCCCACTGGACCTAAACAGTGTAAAAGGAATCTCTTTTTCTGTTCTGCCGACATTTTTTTATTTTCATCATTTGCTGAAATATAATTTTCAAAATATTCCTTCCATTCTGTCCACTTCATAGAAGGCTCATGACCAAAAACTCCAAAACTATGAGGAGGATTGATTGAAAAATTCTGTTGAGCCATTGTGAAATTATTTTAAAAAGCAGAATATTATAAATATAATGAAGAAATACTTCCACCTGTTTTCTGTGTCGAAAGCAACGATTGTGTAATTCACAATGAACTCATTTAACAGCTGATCGTATCGTTGCCGATGAAACTGACTTGACGCTGCCGATGAAATTGACTTGACGAAGAAAAACAATATGGATTCCCTTGGGTCACATTGCGTGACGTCAACGTAATTGTCTAAATGATGTACGATGTTGCGTACGCTGATCCAGGCACGTAGCACAATCCAGTGGCTTGCATACAATCAATGAATACGTCACTTCATTGTTGCTCCTGGAATGCGAGTAACGTGAGCACTTGAAAAATTCTGTAGAGACGGTTCTCCAACGGCGGTACAACTGCACAAGATGTAAGTACAACGGATCAAAAATCCCACGTTGTACAAAAAAACTAAATTCCAAGTGAAAGACGACCATACGCAATGCGCTGAAACGAAGAACAAAAATATATATTTTATAAAAGTCCAAAAGATGTTTCTCAATTTTCCCCCCGAAAAATATATATTTGGATTCCTCTAATGTAGTTCGTCCAGCTCGTCGCCAAAAATTGTAGTATAAATAATCCAATCCAAAGCAAGAAAGGAAATATCTTCTTTTATTCGCACAACAGGAAACAGGTGTGCCCGGTCCAGCAGCGGTAACAGTACTGACTGGAACCCAGCACAGAAACATTAGAATACATTGTAGAACCCTACTACATCATAGTGTTCTACATAGGAATGCATATACAACAAGGCCTCTCGGAGCCAGAGGGGATTTAAACCCCTCAGCTTCGAGAGGCGTTTGTTTTATTTGTTAGAACATTCTGCCCTCTAGTGGCAGAATTTTCTAATAGCCTTATAGCCCTTTGTAGCTGGGCTATACCGGCTATCAAAGTCCCGCTCCCTTGTTAAAGGCCTTGCCTTTGGCTCGGGCCTTTAACGCTGGAGTGGGCCTTTAATAGTCGGTATAGCCCACTACCGTGAGCTCTAATGCTATATTCTTGCCAAGGCACTATCTGCCTTTGAGGTATGCCGAGTATTAAAGTCGATGTTTCACTGTAAGTAACAACCTTAGTGTAGACTGTTGTGTCTCTTGTTGTATAGGGCAGTCAGTTGGTTAACCTCCATTTCTAACTGTGTCAGACCCTCTCTACCTGTCTTTTTAGTCATTGCGGCATCCCCGTTATCTCTCCTCTCATATAGACTTTACATGTTGTTCAAAGTGTGTGAGCCAGGTCAACAGAACCCTCAATTTTGTGAAAGATTTGTGTCTGAAAAGAGTGTGACCAAGTTTTAATAGCAGACATATCACCACGAGACAATAGCATTCCCATGAACCTGTTGGGGGGGACAAGTAAGCCAGTGTCACTTTGCAGATGGACCATATCATGGTCAAACACACCATTATGGATGAAAGAGGCATCCACCAGTCTTTGTAGGTTTGCCTCTGGTACAAGAAAAAAGCAAATGTGGGAGCAGGTTGTATGGACGCAAGAGGTGAATGTGTAATTCCTCTCTGTCTTGTGTAAGAGTCTCCATGGGTTCACTAAAGCATGATCAGTCATAGAATCCTGCAGTCATGTGCAGGTGAGGCCCATCTTATCTATCCAGTAGTGGGTCTGAGACTAGATTCCAGTCAGCTCCTGTAGATTTGATGTTCTGGCTATCTCATGGAAAAACTGTGCCAGGAAGAAAGTCGCTTTTATGCACAGTTGTATCCTACCACAACTGTCAATTCCCGTATTTTATATTTGACCAGCATATAGTGGCCTTCTGGGTCTGTCCATGTCTTTAGAACATTCACTGGTAGAGATTTCCCACTCAAGATGACCACTCCACTTTTCCTGAAGAATGCTAACCTAGAGTAGTCCATGTGTGTGTGCCAACTTCTTGTCGCATAGAATACTCTCCCTGACCAATCATGCTTCAGCTTTTCACATGGTGCGGGAGAGATCTATTTCTTACAGCAGGTATGTCTGGGCGTTTGTTCTCCAGGGCAGTGAGAATTTTTCCCTCTTAATGAAATGAGTCGGTCCATTCACATTTAAAGAAAGGATTGAATGGAGTTTTAGCCTAACTAGTGTCATGACTGGGGACTGTTGAATCAGAAAACGGAGAGAGAGAGACAGAGAGAGATAGAATGTTAGGACCCGAGGTACTTGGCTTGAACATAACTTGGACCATGGCAGATTTATCAGGTACCGGAGTGTGTGACCTTTCAGTTGTGTGCCAACAGTGGCCTGCGAAGTAAATGACTAAAGAGTAGTGGATGGGAGGGTATTGACAACATCTGGGTGAGTGTGTATTTATGTCAGGTAACACAAGTATGGGGTTCCTAGGTAGGGTTTTGTGTTTGGGTGAGAGGTAGGAGAATCAATAGAAAACCAGAAATGAGTAAACTAATGGGGCCTATTCACAAAGATGAATTTGCATGTGTAGATTCGTCATAATAATATTACTGTAATATTACAGCACCTACTAGTAACACTATTTTGCTTGTCACTAATTCTGCAAACTGGGTGGAGCCTGTGAGAACAGGATTTACCAGTGTAAAGTAAGTACTAGTAACTTTTCACTCGTAGGCGGAGATCTCCGCCATTGGAGCGGTGAGGTCTGCATGGTAAACTATAGAGAATAATAAAGCAGTTTATTAATTAATAAAAAACTATTAAGAATATTTTGATGTAAAATAAGAATGTAAATGAACTCAAAATAGTTACTATTATCATAGAACTAATAAAATATTGTCACAGCACATCAACTCATCAAATTAATTATTTAATAAATAATTGAATAATTAAAATAGATTAATTTAATTGATTATAATTATTGTTTTTAACGTAAAGTAATATTTAATTACAATACGTAAATCCAACTCTCCACATGGCCAAAGCCATGCTGCGCATGTTCCCTCTCCCCTTTGAACATGCGACCGTGCCCTGGGGAATGGGGTCCCCAGGGATAAAATTAGCCTGCGAGGAAGGCCGTGTGGCCCCTCTCCCCCTTAGCACATGCAGCCTGATGCCGGGGGATGGGGTCCCTGGCACCAAAATTGGCCCGGGGAGGGGCGACGTGTACCTCCTCCCCCTTTACAATGGATCGGGCCCCAGAGGATTGGGTACCCGTAGTCGAAATCAGCCTTGGGGTACCTGTGGTCAAATTCAGCCAGGTCTCAGGGATGGAGTCCCCGGGGTCAAAATCATTCCAGGGAGAGGGCATGTGCCCCCTCCCTCTTTACAATGCAGCCGGGCCACAGGAGATGGGGTCCCCAGGGCCACAATCATCATGGGGAGGGGGCTGTGTTTCCCCCACCCCATTTACAATGCGACCGGCCCCCATTAGGGCCCCCTCCCCCAAAATATAAACGTTTGATCCCCCCAGGACCTGGCCCACCTGGGGAGGGGGGGAACAAGCCCAGGAGACTGGGCTTGTTTTTTTTTTTTCAAATTTATATACATTCAAAATAATTTATTTTATTTAATATCATTTCCAGAGTGTTATATTAAGTCCATGCCTCCATTATTTTTTATAGGAGTGTGTTGCTGTACCTGTGAGTGGCCATGTGGGGGTGCTGGACATACTCCAAGGCTGGTCTGGAGTACATTTACCTCTTTTTTGGGTTCTTTTTGACTTTGCAGGCTACTATTTATGGGATACAGTTCAGGATCAATATCATGAACAGACATTAATTGGTGTAAGGAGGCCAATATCGCGGGTGTAGTGGAAAATGGTCGCTGTTCCTCAGAAACACAGTCCTCTTTTGATTACTACTGTTCTGGCAGCCTATGTCAGTGGTTCAATCTCTTTGGAACCAATACAGGTGGATACCTGTAGCCACCTCCCAGACAGCCGCAATGGCAGAGCCTCCCTTCCTTCCTATATTTCGGTTGTTTATGTTTATTGCTACACAGGCTGGTATCCTTCATCCATGGTTCAGTGTCTGGACTACCAGTATCTAATTCATTGTGTGGCTCTTGTATTGTTCTGGCTTCTTTGATTTGTTTATAGGAATCCCCCACAGACCGTCAGGCTGCGGGAGCGGCCCGTACAGGTAAGAGCGGTGGGGTGGTAAGGGACTCGACAGATGATGAGGGAAAATTAATTATGTATTTGATTTTACCTTGTTGTCATCTGTTGAGTCCCCACCAACCCACCGCTCTTACCTGCCCGGGCCGCTCCTGTCAGCCCGGCCATGCTGCTGTCACAACTGTGTTTCTTGTATTCATGAGGGCTGATGGTCAGATTGTGCTGCTCCTCTTTCATCATCATCCAGAAAGGTCTAAGATGTTTACTGTAAAAGAGTAAGTCATCTAAATCTCCAGGGGAGGGACCACAAGGCCAACATAAGTCTGAATCTATTAGTCCTAGTTTATGTATTCGTGTAGGGGACCAAAAAGATCTATGGACCTGCCAATATGTACAGTAATGGGAAACTTTGTGACACAGGAGGGAGTCCCAAATGTCATCCCAGTGACAGGGAGGTATAGCGTTGATAATATTGTGTGAACATGATTTCTCCCATTTATTTTGAACATTTGTATTATTTGAATTAGACTTAACAGAAGCGGTATGGGGCGTACTTGCTGGGTTCTCAAGGAAGCAAAAGCAATATGTGAGGTGAGGTTGGCTGAGCTTTCGGAGGGCAACTTTAACCTTCAAGAAGTTATAGAAGTCGTAAGACTGGAGATGGAACTTCTCAGAAAGCATAGCGAAAGATAGCGGATTTTTGGCAACCCCTAGGTCTTCGATAAAAAGAATGCCACGAGCAGCCCAATCTGTCCAGAAGGTCGTGGTAAGATCAATCTTCATGGAACGGCTATGCCACAATGAGGCTAATTAGACCCCTCTGTTTTATTAGTGAAGTATTTATCCAAGGTTTTTATGGCTGAAAATACATCCTTAAAGATCAGGAATGAGTGAGTACCTTTGAGTTGCTTAATTGTTAAGGTACTAATTAGGGAGGGAGGGCTGACTAACTCAACCTCAGTATCAACCCAGGCGGGATGAACAGGGAATCAAGATTCAGCCACCATGTGGCTTGTCTAGCCAGAAAGGCAGTTTGATAGTATCAGAAGTTTGAGAGGCCCAAGCCACTTTTAAATTGTAATTGTTTACAGTTTCCATAAGAAACTTCTTGCATGCTCATTTTTTCATATGAAAGAAGATATTAGTGCATTGGCTGATTTGAGGAAGAAATCAGAGAGTTTCACAGGGAAAATACTCAGGATTTGTTGCACTAGCATAATTTTGATCGTTTCTTTTCATCCCCACCATGTGATATGCCGAGGTCACCACATATCTGCTAACCTTTTAACAATAGCCAGCAAAGTATTCTCTATATGCACTCTTGTTTCTTCAATCATTTAAAAAAAATGTAAAACCCAGGTGTTTTAGTTAGAAGGTTGCCATTTCAAATTGGCTTGTGCAGTTACGAGCGAAAAAGAATATTCAGAGGGAAACTTAGGGTTTTTTCCTTATTTATGGAGTAGGCCAATACTTTAGCATATTTACAGATAGCAGCAAGTATTTCCGGCCCGGGCTGTTGAGTGGTCTTACCCCGAAACTAGTCCCAGATTGCTTGTTTCCAATCCAGGGCATACCTGGCTTTGGCAGTTTGGACTGGAATGTTCCAATGAGGCACAGGGTTAAGACTGATTTGCATATAGCTGGGTCTCAACTGAAGTGGCGAAGTGAGCTAAAGAACAATGATGGATTCAACCTAGATCTGTAACAGGGGGTGAGTGTCTGAAAAGTTTCAGCGCTCCATCCATCATCTCCTTGTGTTTGCTTCATTTTATTGAACCATACGTGTGCTCTTTCACTCAATATGTTATTGTATTCGTATTTGAGTGACTTTATCCTTGTTGCAATATTTTGATCAAGCAATAATGTTCTTTAGTATTCCAATTTTTTTATTTGCATTTTCAAGAAGTTCAATCTCATATTCATATTTGTGTTCCTAGTTACCATAATGTAAGTATTGCCCCTCTAATGGTTGCCTTCATCACATCCCAAACCGCAATCATAAACATTCTTAAAGAAGTTAGATGATTGTCTGTGGCCTAATACTTACAGATTACACCCGCATGTGCTGGTATTGTGGTGAAACTGATGGCTCATTTATCCACACTGCATTTAAGTGTACTAAGAGATGGACAATCTGTTCATCTGCACATCAGAAAATAAATCAGATCTTCAGTATGAGATTTACAATTGAATCCTCATGCTCTTACATAGGAATTTTTACTAATAGACCACTTTTAAACCTGTAAACGTTTTTTGTTCTATTACTGGATTTGCTTATGCCTGTGGGTTTGAAACAGTAATGTGTAATTGGAAAAACGCTCCCACCTTGTCACTCTAGGATTGGTGGACGTGGGAGTGCCACACCAATAGATGTGTCAGTCTCATGTGAAATGTTTCCAAGCATCGGAACATCAATGGCGACCTACAATGAGGCAAGGTTGATGGTTATTCACAAAAAAATGAAACCTCCTTCATTGCCTAACAAGACTTTGCTATTAAAACCAGTGGTAGCAGGATAGTCTACTATGTACTCAAAAACTAACATACTGGGTGCGAGGGAGACTTCTCCTCTTTTTTGCGGATATCGACCATTGGCAACAAAGATCTGACTCCACAGGTCTCCGTCCTTCTCCTTTATCCACTGATAACTTTCTTATGTCTACTCTTCATTATTTCTGTCCTTTTTGTGATCTCCATCTATGCCATTTACTTTTCTAAAAATGTATCATCAGCTCATTATCTTTTGTATTAAGTATTCCTTTCATCAAAATGGACTAATATGGAGACTCAGGTTAACTTAAATATGACTCTTGTTACCGGTAGCAATTAGCAACCACGAGATGAATGAATGATGCACTTGTAAACACACATGTTCCCGGGAAGCATTTTGGTGCCAGGACTGACCTAGGAGAACTGAGTGTAAATGACCACAATGGAGCTAATTCAAAAGATGAGCCTTCAGAGCTCCACAGAAGAAGTGTGAGTTATGATAAGACAGAGGCATAGCAGTAGTTGGTCCCGCAATTTTGGAGCCTGAACTGAGAAAGCTCTGCCTTCCACACACGTTCACCAAAATCGAGGGCCAATGCTGTAAAGAAGGATGCTAAACAAAGTGAACAGGATGGCAGATACTTCAAAATTCAGGCATGATCGCCGGTGCTATGTAGTGTCTGATGTGCCAAGCATCAGGGCTTAAACCTGGCTCTCTGCTCCACCTGTAACACAGCACAAAGACCAATTGAATAGCCATATTCAGAAGAAATTGTAGTTTGGCCAAAGCTATATCAGGTAGCAAGTGTTCAAGTCAAGTCAAGACAGTACGGCTGAACCTCCCACAAGGGCACTCATCTTCTGAGGCATAACAAAGGTTTTTTTCTCAGAAGTCTTATTTGAAATAAAAAAGCAGATTCTTCTGACCTAGCTTGATTTTCCAAAAGACGCTCCTTCTTGAACCAGAAGCCAGTTCTTACCTATGCTGTTGGAGCAGAAAGTAGGACTGTTAGAAATGGGGGTCTCTAGTTGGCCGAGGTAGGTACTTTTGTCCAAATAGGGTCCCTTGCTTCTAGTCAGGGTAAGGGGATACACTCCTAAAATAACCCCTTCTCACCCCCTTGGTAGCTTGGCACGAGCAGACAGGCTTATCTCAGAGGTCGTGTGTAAAGGATTTGTGAACACCTACAGTAATACAGTGAAAACACTGCAAATGGACACCACACCAGTTTAGAAAACTAGAAAATCATTATCTCAACCAACAAGACTAAATACGATAAAAATCCAACATACAATACTCTTGAAAAATAGTACTTGTGCAAAATAACCTTTAAATTGCAGGAAAATCAATAAAACACAATTCCACCGACTCGATAGCTCCTCCTGGGGCTACCGCGATACTGAATACGACAGAGTCTAACAATTCCAGCCAACCGCATCGATACGGGCCAGCTAAAGCGTCGACAGACTCGGACACAGTACCTTTCTTGTTGAAACCAACACGTCGGTGCGAGTTATTCGAGGCAAACATCACGGTCGCGTTGTGAAGCGGAACATTGTGGCAGGCGGTGTCCTCACGATGCGGTGCAGGCAGCGGCTCGTTGATGGAGTCGGTGAGGCCAGGGCTTGCGTTTTAAGGGTGAAATGGTGCTCCCTGCGGTGCTGGCAAGTCATGGTTCAGCGATAGAGCCGGGCGATGTACCGGTCGGTCATCGACGGAGTCGGTGATGTTCTTGCAGCATGTAGCGAAGCGTTGTGGAGTGCGGTGCCCTCAGGACGCGGTACAAGCAACGGCTCGTTGACAGAGTCGGTGAGACCAGGGTTGCGTTGTGAAGCGAGGCGCTTCTCTCTGCGGTGCTTTTAGGACACGGAATCCTGCGCCGTACTCGATGACAGAGTCAGTTACCCTTTTCTTCTGCGGAGACAATCAGAGACGCTGCCCACAGACACAGTGAGGTCTTTGCTATTCCTGAGACCTCTAGAACAGGGTGCAAGCTCGGTTCAAGCCCTTGGAGATCTTTTCTGCAAGCAGGGGGACAAAGCCAGCAGCAAAGTCCTTTTCTCCTTTCCTTGGCAGTAAGTAGCAGGCCAACCCCAGACAGCAAACAGCACAGGGGCAGTATTCCTCCTCAGCTTCTCCGGCTTTTCTGCTTGGTAAAGGTTCCTCTTGATTTCCCAGAAGTGACCGGGTCTAGTTAGCGCTATATAAAACTCTACAAATAAACTACATAAATAAAAGTCTGGGGTCTGGGCCCCTCTTTTTATACACAAAAATCATTTGTTCTCTGGCCAAAACCAGTTCTGATCTCACTGGTGCAGCTTCCTGGAAGGGGGTGGAGACAGCATTGTTGAAGGCAGACCAGGCCCATTCAGGTGAAAGGAAATCTCCTCCCCCTACTCTAAATGCAGCCCAGGTCTATTCCTCCCAGCCCTGACTCATCAAACTTTTGGAGCCACTTCCCCTCTCCGGCCCCTGTCATCCAAAAGCCAGACAGCAATACACAAAACTAGCAGAGGCACACTGGATGGTTAGGCAAGATAATACCCACTTTCTAAATGTGGTATTTTCAATCATAGAATGTACAAATCACCCTCACTAAAAGATGCAGTTTAACATTCTGAGTTCAGGCATATTAAACTGGATTTGCTACCTTGTTCCCAGGGCCAGTTACGTTTATAAGATGTTATAAACAAACTCCCCATTCTGTCTTATGAGAACAGACAGCCTTGCAATAGTGAAAAACGAAATTGGCAGTAATTCAATATCAGGACATGCCACACACATCAGGGCATGTCCTACCTTTCACATACAATGCACATAGAAAAGGGAAGGTTTAGGGAGGGACTGGCAAGTGTGTGCACTTGCCAAGTCGATATGACAGTCCCAGACTGCACACAAGATCTGCAATGGCAGGCCAAAGTTATATTTTACAGGCTGCTTCTGTGGGTGGCACAATCAGTGCTGCAAGCCCACCAGCAGCATTTGATTTACAGGCCCTGGGCACACACGGTGCACTGTACTAGGGACTGACTAGTAAATCAAATAGCCAATCATGGAAACACCAATCCATAACAGTAATTTACAAAGGGAGCACTTGCACTTTGGCACTGAACAGCAGTGGCAAAGTGCCCAAAGCATCTAGACCAGCAAAACGAAGCCCAACACACAGCAAAACACCGGAGGCAAAGACAAAAAATGGAGGGGAGACTCACTACAATGGTGGCCGATCTCTTGGGAGTTCTCTTCAATAAGGCGGAAAAATCTGGACAGACCATCAGCATTGGCGTGTTCTGTAACAGGGCGGTGTTACACCGTAAAGTCTATCCCCTGTAGGGAAATGGACCACCTCAACAGCTTTGGACTCTTACCCCTGTTATGTTATGTTATGTTAGGAGTATTTATATTGTGCACAGCTGCCCCAGCTAAGGGGCGTCCTGGCTCATGACCGGTAAAAACACAACTAACACTGAATTGAAATCCCAGGAGGGGGAACATCTAGATAGGGGGAAAATTAAAACAAAAGGGTTTTTTTGGCTTTATGAAAAAGGAAAAGATCGTCCATCACACGAATCTCAAACGGAAGCGAGTTTTAAAGTGCTGCTGGTTTTACCCGAAAAGACCGACCACCAACTCGGCTGAGCTTAAACCTCGGCACCACAGCGAGTGCCTGGCCCATTGATCTTAAGGGGCGAGTCGGAACATAGCTAGATAAGAGATTCGAAAGGATCTGGGGAGCTACTCCTTTCATGATCTTAAAAGCCAAGCATAGGACTTTGAAATGAATTCTTGACTTAATCGGTAACCAGTGTAAGGATCGTAAAGTACTTGAGACCGAGCAAGACCTAGGCAAGCCAACTATGGCTCTGGCTGCGGCATTTTGGAACCGTTGAAGGCGGATGATTTCTGCCCTCTTCTGCATCCACCATCAGAGAGGCCTGTGGTCTGTCTGAACCCGAAAGTGAGTCCCAAACAAGTATGGCCTCAGTTACTTCAGCGCCCAGACCACAGCAAATACCTCACGCTTAATCGCACTCCACCTCTGTTGCCGTGGAAGTAACCTCCTACTAATGAAGGCTACGGGTTGGTCTAGGCCCTCTTCGTTCAGCAGTAGGAGCACAACCCCCACACCATGCTCAGAAACATCTGTCTGCACAATGAATTCCCCTGAGAAGTTGGGTGCCTGAAGCAAGGCTGCCATGCACATGGCAGATTTCAGGGCATCAAAAGCCTTCTGGCAGGCATCAGTTCAATTCACGGTCTTGGGCTGCTTCCTGGAAGTCAGCTCTGTCATGGAGACAGCAATGGTGCCATATCCCTTTACAAAACTCCTGTAATACACTGTGAGTCCTAAAAAGGCTCTGACCTTTGTCTGGGTCTTGGGAGGTTCCCAAGCCAGAATGGTATCAATCTTGGGCTGTAGGGGCGCCACCTGGCCGCTCCCTACCTGGTGTCCCAAGTACACCACAGAACCCTGCCTGATCTAGCACTTACTCTCCTAGATCGTGAGACCTGCCCTGTGCAGAGCCTTCAACACTTTCCAGAGGTGGTGCAGATGTTCCCCCCCAAGTGGCACTGAACACTGCGATGTCATCCAGGTAGGCAACACTGAAATCCTCCAGTACAGCCAACACCTGGTTGACCAACCTCTGAAAGGTGTCAGGGGCATTCTTTAACCCAAAGGGCATCACCCGGAATTGGTAGTGCCCCTACGGTGTGGAGAATTCTGACCTCTCTTTTGCCCCATCAGTTAAGGCAATCGGCCAGTACCCAGACGTTAAGTCAAACGTGCTGAGGTACAAGGCAGCTCCCAACCGATCAATTAGCTCATCAGCTCTGGTGATGGGGTGCGCATCAGTCCTTGTGACCGAATTTCTCCCTCGGTAGTAGTTCACACAGCACCGGAGTTCTGGTGTGACACCTGCTGCGGCAGTCTTTGGGACCAAGACCACTGGGCTGGCCCAATGACTGTTTGAGTGCTCAATCACCCCTAGCTCTAGCATCTTGGAGACCTCTTCCTTGATGCAAGCCTTGACCCTGTCAGTCACTCTGTAAATGTTGTGATTTACAGGAGGACTGTCCCCAGTGTCAACATCATGGACACACCACTGAGTGACACCAGGGGTCAGGGAGAACAGAGCAGCAAACTGCCCCAACAGTTGGCGACAGTCACTCTGCTGTTCAGGAGTCAGGGCGGGGGAGAGTGATGGTCAGGAAGAGGCTCAGTCTTCTCTTCCATTCCAGTATCTGTTGCTAGTAGCATGCCCACTTCGGACCTCTCCAAGTGGGGCTTCAGGCAGTTCACATGCAGGACCCGCAAAGGGTTCCTAGGAGACTGCAAGTCCACCAAGTAAGTGATGTTACTCTTGCGCTCCAAGTCCTCAAATGGTCCAGTCCACTTATCCTGGAGCTCACAGGGCTCCACTGGGGCCATGACCCATACTTTCTGTTCAGGCTGAAACTCGATCAGAGTGGCATTCTGATCATACCAACGTTTCATCACCTCCTGGCTGGCTTCCAGGTTCCCCTGAGCGAGTTGCCTAAAGCGCTTAGTCTGGTTTCTGAAGGCCAGCATGTAGCTATATACATCTTGGGGATGTTTACTGGGAGCTTTTTCCCAGCCTTCTTTCTCCAGACTCAGAGGTCCTCTTACAGGATGGCCATACAGCAGCTCAAAGGGACTGAGCCCTAAGGATTTCTGTGGCACCTCTCTGTAAGTAAATAGGAGGCATAGTAAGAGGACGTCCCACTTATGCCTCATGGGGTCACCATGACCCATAATCATGCCCTTCAGGGTCTGATTAAATCTCTCAAACAGCCCATTGCCTTGGGGGTGGTAAGGAGTCGTGAACTTGTATGTTCCCAAGCCAGGATGGTATCAATCTTGGGCTGTAGGGGAGCCACCTGGCCGCTCCCTACCTGATGTCCCAAGTACACCACAGAACCCTGCCTGATCTAGCACTTACTCGCCTTGATCGTGAGACCGGCCCTGTGTCATGAACTTGTATGTAACACTGCACTCCTGCCACAGGGACCTCATATACTTGGATATGAAGTTGGTATCACGGTCGGACACCACCTCTCTGGGGAACACCACACAGGAGAAAATCCTCATCAACCCACGACCCACCACGGGGGCCGTCACAGTCCGCAGAAGGATGGCTTACGGGTACCGGGTGGCATGGTCCATTAAGACCAGGATTAATCTGTTGTCCATGGCTGTCCTGGGATCCAGAGGCCCCACAATGTCAATACCCACACTCTCAAAGGGGGTGCTAACCACAGAGAAAGGCTGGAGAGGAGCCTTATACTTCCACCCACTCTTGACCTGCAATGAGTATCAGAGTGCTTGCACATCTTGAGGAAATATGAATTTTTATGATCGATTGTGTCCCCTATCTTAGACCCCAACGGCTCCATGTACATACTACAAGTACATGTATGTTCCCTCCACTTCCAGCTATGAAGACGCAAATACATATGCGTCCAACGTTAACATGTCCTCTTTCAGATCCACCATGAATGGATCGAATATTCCGTTCCTAAGTATGCCTTGCCACCGTCTTTATATGGTATACTTTTCACGTTTCTCAGTTCTGGCAAGGTAGGCCCTGTATTCTGCCATCGAGCCTTTTCCTGCTTTCTGCCTCTGAATGCTCCAGCCTGGACCTGCATCTGTATCCATGACCTTTGTCTTACTTCCTGCGCGGCTAACGGTGCCTGGCCCGGCCTGTTGCCTGCCAAGACTGTATTCAGCCTTCAAGTTATCTGCTCCGCTCCTCGAGAAATACATTCCTGTCTAGTAGTTTAGGTAAACATCCTTCCAGCTACAGAGCAAAGGGCCCGGCCTTACTGTCTCCATGCAAGTAATTCATGGCTCCTGTTGCCATGGTAGGCCCATGCCCCCTCGCATCTCATGTAGACACGTAGACGCTTATACACGCACTAGTAGTCAGTATAGGATAGCCTCTGCCTGAGAGACCTTTCCTTCCAGATAATACAGTTCCTTAAACACAAGATATTAGATACGATTTGGGATTAGGTTGTTCTGACATCCCAGACTTCTGTCTCCTCATGTAGGGCTAAATGTCAAGTCCCCTTCACCCTCCAGTTACACGTCAAACACACGTCATGCTACTGCGCGCACATCTCTGCCAAGTATTTCTGCTGACTTTGCAGGATTCACTTATGGATCCACCCACCTGTGTCATCATCATAATGACGTTTCTAAGTACACGCCTATTGTAACGCCTTGATTCATTACGTATGTGTATTCTTATCTCTCTTCTCAACTGTCACGCCTTCTGCATATGTCTTTACTGTAATGCATTGACTATATATATGACAACCTATCAATAATGTATTGCTTTATCCCTTCCCGAACCTTAGTGGTGACGGAATACGATTGCCTGGTTCGAACCAATTCCTTTGTAAGGAATAAACCCATTTTTAAACCTCAAATGCCACGGATTCTGCCTCTTATTTTTACTGAGTTATTCTTATTTAATTTTACCGCATAAATTAAGTCTAGGTAATTAAATTTACCACATAATTGGCGCCCGAACAGGGACTCCTCTCACACCCCACGCGCCGGAGGTGCGTTGCAGACCCGGTCTCCTGCCACAGCCGGACGGACAACTACGCGTACCCGCAGGATTTCCTGTATCTCCCTCAGGCCAACGGAGGTGACTGAGGCTGCGATCAACACCCAGACGAGGCGGTGAGGAGTGCGGAGGATCCCGACCAGAGCCTAGCTGAGAGAGCAAGATTCGAGGTATAAAGAGGCCCACCAGATTCCGAAGTTCCGAAGTAACTAAGTCACGAGTCAAGTCCAGTCCAGGTTGGTCTAGTCCAGACCAGACTTTCCGAGGCCTTCTGTTCCGTTCCGTGCTTCCCGGTGAGTACCGTTGCTGGGGACGCATCTAGACGTGCGCATTGGTTTGTGCCGGTCAAGACGGGTTTGGGTACACAGACCTGGTCTGCACTGTTTCAGCAGTGTATCTGTACTGTTTAGCAGTATATCTAGTATTATGCAAGTTAACTAGTTTTTTCTAATTATTATTGTTCGTTCTAAAATGTTTTAATATGTTTTAAATGTCGTGGTATGAGTGATTGTTCGACCTTCATTATTGTGTTTATTGTATTAATTGTGTTCAAGTCCGAGTAAGAACCAAGTAGCAAGGTTCAAGATGCCGTTATTCTCGAAATTAAGACAGATAAAAACTAGGAAAGGGATACTCGAGGAAGCCGTTCCCATTCCACCTAGGGACACTCCAGGGTACTTTATGTACCACAAGCATGGCCTAGATGCCGTATTATATCTCGAATTGTGGGTAGACTACACCAAGGATTTAGTAGAGAAACAGAGATGGCCCGTTGTTGGGACATGGGATGCAGATTGCATCATGAGAGTAGAAGAAGCATTATGGAAAAAGAAAGCCAGACAGTCACAGAAAGATGCCATTGAATTATGGCGTAAAGAATCGCATAGACGCACAGAGAAAGCGCTCAGAAAAGAAGAGAGAAGTAGGGAGGATTCAGACAAAGCCCGAGAAAACGTATTGATTGAGGAAGGTATCCGAGTAAAAGCCGAACAAGTAGACAGACAACGAAACACTCTTATGAATGGTATGTATCCTCTTCTGGCCGAGGGTTTACCTAAGGCCACCCTGGAAGTACCGAAAGATTTGCCACCTCCATTGCTTCCGACTAAATCGCACCCCAAGACTGCAAAGGACATTTTCCTTTCTTCCTATTTAGATGATGTAGCCCCCGAATATGTTAATGCTCCGCCGCCACGCACACCGCCTGCTAATGGCGCTCGACCCCGAGAAAATCTGTCCCCACTCCCGCAGCAACATACTCGTCCGTTCAAAACCTTCCGCCCGTTCCTTCACTTCTCCCTGCATCCATTCTTCCTACCTTACACCCAACGAATTCTTTTGGACCTAGCACCTCAGGAGGTGCGACAGGAAGTTTTCATACGCCGCCATCAGTGCGTCGATTGACTTATAGGGATTTAGCACACCAACGTACACCGCAAACAGCGAATTATGACATACTTAAAGAGCCTCTTACAGACTGTAGATATGATCCAGTACCAGGTAAAGACGACAGAATGATGCTATCATCAGTACGTCTACGACGAGTTGCGAACTATTTAATGATACTACCAGGAATGATTGATCATCTAGACAAAATATATCACTTTGTCCAAACAGGGCAAGGTCCTGAAAGTATTGGCGAGGCCATGGCATACCAGAAAGTGGACACGCAGAAACTATTGTTACGCTTCTTTATAAACTGCCTGATAAGACACAGAGATAGGCCAGGTGTAGATGCGGAAGAAATGAGAGCCCTTAACAAATGGGGCCAGAATATAGCAGACGGAAAACATGATAAACAGAATAGTATAGAAAGTATGTACCGAAGGATCAGGAAAAAAGTAGAACAAATATGTGAAAAAGAACAGCCTGAAAGAGAAACAGATGCAGATAAGACTGAGTCCTCGGGGGAGGAGGAACAACTAGAAATGACAACAGGACAATTACAATTACCAGCTAGAGAAATGATAGCTTATGTAGGTAAAGGAAGATCCTTCAATAATCCAACACGTCCGATACGTCCAGAAAGTAAGAGAAGTTTTCAAGCAGCCATGTCAAAACCAAAGACCCCTGAACACTTATTTCAGGCTACTGATAAAATACTTCAAGAACGAATGGGGTACCATGTACTCGATTCTATGGATGAACAAGAATTAGCCAGGTCAGCAGTACAATGGGCTGACAGTTCTGATAAATATAGTGATGATGCGCTAGCACATACGTTTTTGAATCTTTCACCAGACGAACAGCGACTAGCTGGTATATACATGATACAACATCTCCTCATATTATATAAAGGCCAACACTCCGATCCTGGTCCCCTACCTGATATACTGATAGAACTACTTATGAATAAATGGAGAGGTCTAGGTACAGATCTAATTAAAGTAATTCTAGAACATCGACACAGATATAGTGCCTTTCTGTGTCCAGAACACGATCCAGCTCCCTCCATGGAAAGAAAGACGTATTACATAGACAGACAGAATCCCTTACGCGAAGTGCACCCAGTTAGAAATGATGATAATACTTTTAGACGCGTGTTCGTGTACACGCCTATAACTAAAATAGAACTATTGGAAATGAAAAAAGTAGTGCCCAGCCATGACAGAGATCCAGCAGGTTTTCACCGTGAAATAAAAGACATGCTACTCATGGGTGATTATACCTATCCTGACATTATGAAAATATTGAAAGTATTATTGCCTGCCGGTATTTACGAGAAACTCAAAGAAAAAGAGTGGGAGGTGGGAGAACAAAAGATTGATTGGACAGCATTAGAAAACGAAGAAAATACCCGAACTGCAGGCCTAGGGCTTGGAGACAAAACTAAAGCATTACCAGGATTATTAGTACAAGTGTTGCCACGTTTATTAACTACGAAAAAGGAAGACTGGGGAGCAATCTCAGCTTGCAAACAGAAACCCGACGAAGACACTAGTGATTTTTATTCTCGATTTGAAAAATGTTTTGGTATTAATAGCGGTCTGAAAGCAAGTAGCGATTCATATCCACATCTTTTTGTAACGAAACTAGTCGAAAATTCCTTGCCTCAGGTTAAGAACAGAGCATTGAAAGTAGAGAGCTCTTGGCAAGCTAATACCCCGTCACAAATGTTACAGATGTTACAGTACCACCAGAATAAAATTAGAGAAGAACAAGACCACGAACAAAGACGTATGAAAGACACAAAAATGAAAATGCTCGTCGCCCAGTCAGTTCCAGCTGACAGTCATAAAAAGGGTGCGACACAGTTCAGTAATTCAGCAGGTCCTGTTAAAGGGACATGCAACTATTGTAAACAGCCAGGTCATTATATAAACGATTGTGCAGTTCTGAAACATAATATCTCTACGGGTAAAACCAAGGAGAGACCACGTCCGCCCAGACAGGATCAGATCCAACAACAAGTTCCCCAGAATGTACAGCCTATGCAAGCTGCACAACAGACCGTAGCGGTCCCACAGTCACAGCCTAGTGCCGCAACACAAAACACGACACAACAGATGTACCAGTATGCACAAAATGACTATCCAGATTATCAGCGATACACATGAAACAGCCTAGAGAGGGAAGTTGGCTTACCCCTTATAGAGGTACCTGTAGATCAAGAGGGTCCTTATGTACATAGTCAAGTATTAGGGAAAGACAGAAAGTTTTTAATTGATACAGGGGCAAGCAGAACAACTATAAGTCACGACGAGGTTCCAGGGGCACCCCTCTCAGGCTCACAGAATATTTCCCTTGGATTTTCAGGAAAACCTATTGTTAATGAAGTATCGCAACCTCTGCCTCTTGCAGTTGGCCATTGACACGGACTACAGATTTATTGCTTACAAATTCATGCCCAGAAAACTTGTTAGGTATAAAGACACTAAAAGCTCTGGGAGCTGTAATATGTTGTTCCCCGGAGGGGGTACGACTATTTTTGCGTGACTTTAAAGGTCACTATGTCTTTAGAGACATGGATCACCGGTTACAGAATGTCCCTGCACATTTATGGGCACAAGGCCCCACTGATGTAGGTTGTATGCATATTACACCATATCGGGTCACACTCAAAGCAGGAGTGGTATTACCACGAATCCGACAATACAAGTTACCTCCAGATGCTGTAGTGGCTTTGCTGCAAATCATTGACGAGCTCATTGCACAAGGAGTGGTTGTGGAAACGGACTCCAATGTGTGTAATTCTCCTATTATTCCAATTCTTAAACGCACTGATCCAAAAGCATCTCCAGTTTATCGATTAATTATTGATCTGCGCGAATTGAATAAATGCATTGTACCACAATATCCCGTGGTTCCAGATATCTCTTCACTATTGACAGCTATTGATTCAGAAGCAACGTTCTTTACTGTAATTGACCTCAAGAACGCCTTCTTTAGCGTCCCAATTGATCCGGAAAGCCAATATTTGTTCGGATTTAGCTTAAATGGACGAAGCTTCAAATTTGCACGCGCACCTCAAGGATTCACAGAAAGCCCCAGCATCTATAGCCAAGCACTGAAAAGACAACTTGACAGTATCCACATGCCTGTTAACACTACCCTGCTTCAGTATGTCGATGATCTGCTGATCACCGCCCGAAGCGAACCCGAATGTGAAAAAGCATCACTGACGGTTTTACATTTTCTGGCCGACAAGGGGCACAAGGTGTCCCCTTCGAAGCTGCAATTTTGTGTTCAGCAAGTTGTGTACCTTGGGCACTTGCTGTCCAAGGGGGGGAGACGGCTCACACCTGATCGCATCCAGTTAATTATAAACATGCCACCACCCAAGACACAAAAGGAGGTGCGGGCCTTCATAGGTCTCACTTCATACTGTAGACAATGGATTCCCCAATATGCATTTCTAGTAAAGCCACTCATTCAGTTGACAACCCAGGAGGCAGCGACTTCGACTGTCCTCCCTTGGACTCAGGCACATACACAAGCTTTTGAAGACTTAAAGAAAGCCTTATGTCAAGCACCTGTTTTAGCGACACCATGTTATAGTAAGCCTTTTACACTCTTTGTTACAGAACGCGAAGGTACTGCCTTGTCAGTACTCACTCAGGAACAAGCAGGTTCACACAAGCCGTGTGCTTACTTTTCTAGCACATTAGATCCAGTAGCTCAGGCTCTGCCTACATGCCTGAAATCAGTCGCAGCGACAGCTTTAGCAATCAGACAAAGCGATTCCATAGTATTAGGACATCAATTGACAGTGCAAGTTCCACATTCCGTGGAAGTTCTTTTAAACAGAACTCAGACTCAGCACTTGACTATAGCACGACTGACAGGTTACGAATTAACATTGTTTCAGCCACACATAGAAATCAGACGCTGTAGTACATTAAATCCTGCCACACTTTTGCCATTAAGTGGAACAGACCCATTGGCACATGATTGTATTGAAGTCATTACTATTACGACGAAACCCAGACAAGACTTGACAGACGTTCCATTATCAGATCCAGACCTGACACTTTATGTGGATGGTTCGTGCATGAGAACAAGTACAGGAGAATTAGTGGCCGCTTACGCAGTCACGACAGACACCGAAGTTATTGAAACAAATTGTATTGACACATTGTCAGCTCAAGCAGCAGAGCTCATCGCTCTGACACAAGCCTGTATTCAAGCTAAAAATAAAAGAGTCAACATATACACAGATTCACGTTATGCATTCGGAGTTGTACACGACTTCGGAGTCCTTTGGCGAGAGAGAGGTTATTTGACTTCTCATGGTGCCAACATTCAACACGGTCCCCTCATTCAAGCTCTGTTAGATGCAATACATCTGCCTACTTCGATATCTATCATGAAGTGCAAGGCTCATACAAAAGTCACCGATATCATTTCCCAGGGTAACGACCTAGCAGATCGAACGGCTAAGCAAACAGCACAGAATCGGACTCATGCAACTGACTTGACAAAGCCAATAGTTCCGACGTCGACACACTGCATGACAGTTAAGGATCCCGCCCTTGATGTAATTGACATACAGACACATGCTACGCCAGAGGAAATCAAGAAATGGACTGAACTAGGAGGGATCCAAACAGATCAGGGATGGATGACGAAGGGAAAATCTACATGGTTTCTCCCTGACTCAATGGTTCAAGTTATCATTAATACAATACATAGTCCAGCACATCTAGGAGAGAAAGCTATGTTAGACAGTATTCAAAACATTTGGTTTAATAAACACTTACGAGCTGCAGCCAAACAGAAAGTCCGTACTTGCATGATTTGTTGTCAGTTCAACCCAGGTAAAGGCGTACCTGTAGAGCAAGGTGGATTTCAACCTCCTGATCACCCTTTTGAAGTCCTCCAGATGGATTATATCCAGATGGAACGATGTCGAGGATTCAAATATGTCCTCGTAGTTGTGTGCGCTCTTTCCCGTTGGACAGAAGCATATCCAGTCTCAGATTACACTGCCCCGACCACTGCCAAGCAGCTGGTTCGTGAATTCTTCCCACGGTATGGTTTGCCCCGTATCGTGTATTCAGATAACGGCCAACCGTTCTCATCCGAGCTAATGAAACACATTTCACTCCTGTTAGGTTATCAATGGAAATTCCACTGTGTCCGGCATCCCGAGGCAGCAGGTCTCGTGGAACGTCATAACCAGACTCTGAAAATCCGACTTTCTAAAATTTGTAGAGAGAAAGGCGTCGACTGGATAGTAGCCTTACCAGTTGCACTATTTTACATGAGAATGATAGCACATTCTCGAACAGGGCTATCCCCGTACGAGGTGGTCTTCGGTAGGCCACCAAATATGTGGGGGACGCCTATACCTCGTAAAATCACTGATGTTGATTGTAATATGCTGACAGATTACCTTGCTTCCTTGATGTCTGCACTACAATCTTGCCGTTCACAGGTAGCTGCAGCCTTTCCCGACAATACCGAGGTGAAGCCCCATGAAGTGGTTCCCGGAGATTTTGTCTTCATAAGAAATTTCGACAGGAGGAGCCCGCTGGAGCCTCGCTGGCAAACGCCGAAATTGGTACTTCTGACCACGAGGACAGCAGTGAAGGTCGAGGGTCGCAAGGGTTGGCTACACTCGAGCCACATCAAGAAATTTCATGGACTACCTTCTGATTTGAACTCTCAGCCCTGCCCCCCTCCACAGACTGGTTCAAAACTCCCCCTGGTCGAGAACACTGCTTCCCAAAACTATAAACTGAAACTAAGGTCTAGCAAGTCAGACAATTTGATTGTTTAAGTCCTCTCCTAGGTGAATCGGTTAAATTAGTCTCTGACATGTATCCTCTAGACCGAAATCGAGAGAGAGATAGACAAAAACAGCTCAAAAAACGTGCATATTGTAAATTACTTCATAGTCACTGTATAGTGACATTGTTGATTATGTTTTTCCTAAATCTTCTGATTATTGCTGCAAGTATACTGTTGCACATATACTATCCTATTTTCAAGCGTGCTCATTCTGCTTACAATGTTACTGCCGAACATTCTTTTAGCGAATTACCTTCACATGAGTTGCCTTATAGACTTGCGCTGCGCAATAACACATTCATTAGTATGTTACATCATTCCCATCAGGCCAACAACGCTACAAATTGTTGGATATGTGGCCGACTCCCTCCCTATCAGAAATACAAGGGAGTTCTGCCTCTCTTTCCTTATCCATTCACACACAATGGTTCCTGTGGTGCATGGTTTAGTTTGATTAATTCTTTAGATTCAAATACCGTAGTTTACCAGAGCAACTGGGTATGGGGAAACCTGAACTTAGTTTTGCTTAAAGCCTGCTACCCTAACAAGGAAGGACTTCCCAAAAGGACAGGAACTGACCTAGAAAATGAAGTATATGGATTAGGTAACTTTACACTTAACCTCATGATTCTGAATGTTGAATCCGAAGCTGCATTAGTCTTGCCTGCTATGTCCGTATTACCAGTCAAAGGTGAATTATGTATAAGAAAGAATGGTTCAGTATACCTGGGTCATAGTATATGTACTACTGTGATCGGATTCAGTGATAAAGGCAAGTCTACATTTAGAGCTTCCCGTCATTCCTACTTCATTTGTGGTCATACCGCATATATACTTTTACCTCTAGATTGGGATGGTACCTGTTACATTGCATTCCTTCTGCCACCTGTTTTCCTAGCCCCTCCTGATTATCATAGAAATACCCATCTAGTACACAATAGACCCCAGAGAGATCTCCCGATTGTCGACTACACTGAAACAGCATGGGAACAATATACAGACTTCAATAAAGGTCTCTTTCCCTACATAGGAGTTGTCTCTAACAGTAAACTGATACGCAGATTAACCAGAACCCTTGAAGCAGTAGTGAATGAAACTACCTCTGCCCTAGGCAACTTAACAGAGGAGCAGTCTGCGATGCGGATTGTTGTTCTCCAAAATCGTCTTGTCCTTGACGTCATCCTGGCCGATAGGGGCGGAGCCTGTAGAGTCATCGGATCAAGTTGCTGTGTTTTCATTCCAGAAAACGCGCCATCCGTATATAAAGCCATAACTCGTCTTCATAAGATTGCAAGCCAGATACATCAGAATCCAGGCACCTGGACGTGGTCCGGTTGGTTCTGGAGCATGTTGTCAGCCTGGGGATGGAAAGTCCTATCCTTCCTAGGTATTGCCCTTCTCATAGTATTCAGTTGCTGCCTGTGTCTACAATGTGGACCAGCGATTTGCGGCCTGTGTGCCACATCATGTATTCCACATTCAAGTTCTCGTTCAAAATCACGGAAGAAGAAAGAAGAGCAAATGATGTTACATGAACAGATTGATGGATTCCTGAGGATCGATATCTCATGAAGGGTCCGTAGGGGACAAGGAGGGAATGAGGAAATATGAACTTTTATGATCGATTGTGTCCCCTATCTTAGACCCCAACGGCTCCATGTACATACTACAAGTACATGTATGTTCCCTCCACTTCCAGCTATGAAGACGCAAATACATATGCGTCCAACGTTAACATGTCCTCTTTCAGATCCACCATGAATGGATCGAATATTCCGTTCCTAAGTATGCCTTGCCACCGTCTTTATATGGTATACTTTTCACGTTTCTCAGTTCTGGCAAGGTAGGCCCTGTATTCTGCCATCGAGCCTTTTCCTGCTTTCTGCCTCTGAATGCTCCAGCCTGGACCTGCATCTGTATCCATGACCTTTGTCTTACTTCCTGCGCGGCTAACGGTGCCTGGCCCGGCCTGTTGCCTGCCAAGACTGTATTCAGCCTTCAAGTTATCTGCTCCGCTCCTCGAGAAATACATTCCTGTCTAGTAGTTTAGGTAAACATCCTTCCAGCTACAGAGCAAAGGGCCCGGCCTTACTGTCTCCGTGCAAGTAATTCATGGCTCCTGTTGCCATGGTAGGCCCATGCCCCCTCGCATCTCATGTAGACACGTAGACGCTTATACACGCACTAGTAGTCAGTATAGGATAGCCTCTGCCTGAGAGACCTTTCCTTCCAGATAATACAGTTCCTTAAACACAAGATATTAGATACGATTTGGGATTAGGTTGTTCTGACATCCCAGACTTCTGTCTCCTCATGTAGGGCTAAATGTCAAGTCCCCTTCACCCTCCAGTTACACGTCAAACACACGTCATGCTACTGCGCGCACATCTCTGCCAAGTATTTCTGCTGACTTTGCAGGATTCACTTATGGATCCACCCACCTGTGTCATCATCATAATGACGTTTCTAAGTACACGCCTATTGTAACGCCTTGATTCATTACGTATGTGTATTCTTATCTCTCTTCTCAACTGTCACGCCTTCTGCATATGTCTTTACTGTAATGCATTGACTATATATATGACAACCTATCAATAATGTATTGCTTTATCCCTTCCCGAACCTTAGTGGTGACGGAATACGATTGCCTGGTTCGAACCAATTCCTTTGTAAGGAATAAACCCATTTTTAAACCTCAAATGCCACGGATTCTGCCTCTTATTTTTACTGAGTTATTCTTATTTAATTTTACCGCATAAATTAAGTCTAGGTAATTAAATTTACCACATAATTGGCGCCCGAACAGGGACTCCTCTCACACCCCACGCGCCGGAGGTGCGTTGCAGACCCGGTCTCCTGCCACAGCCGGACGGACAACTACGCGTACCCGCAGGATTTCCTGTATCTCCCTCAGGCCAACGGAGGTGACTGAGGCTGCGATCAACACCCAGACGAGGCGGTGAGGAGTGCGGAGGATCCCGACCAGAGCCTAGCTGAGAGAGCAAGATTCGAGGTATAAAGAGGCCCACCAGATTCCGAAGTTCCGAAGTAACTAAGTCACGAGTCAAGTCCAGTCCAGGTTGGTCTAGTCCAGACCAGACTTTCCGAGGCCTTCTGTTCCGTTCCGTGCTTCCCGGTGAGTACCGTTGCTGGGGACGCATCTAGACGTGCGCATTGGTTTGTGCCGGTCAAGACGGGTTTGGGTACACAGACCTGGTCTGCACTGTTTCAGCAGTGTATCTGTACTGTTTAGCAGTATATCTAGTATTATGCAAGTTAACTAGTTTTTTCTAATTATTATTGTTCGTTCTAAAATGTTTTAATATGTTTTAAATGTCGTGGTATGAGTGATTGTTCGACCTTCATTATTGTGTTTATTGTATTAATTGTGTTCAAGTCCGAGTAAGAACCAAGTAGCAAGGTTCAAGATGCCGTTATTCTCGAAATTAAGACAGATAAAAACTAGGAAAGGGATACTCGAGGAAGCCGTTCCCATTCCACCTAGGGACACTCCAGGGTACTTTATGTACCACAAGCATGGCCTAGATGCCGTATTATATCTCGAATTGTGGGTAGACTACACCAAGGATTTAGTAGAGAAACAGAGATGGCCCGTTGTTGGGACATGGGATGCAGATTGCATCATGAGAGTAGAAGAAGCATTATGGAAAAAGAAAGCCAGACAGTCACAGAAAGATGCCATTGAATTATGGCGTAAAGAATCGCATAGACGCACAGAGAAAGCGCTCAGAAAAGAAGAGAGAAGTAGGGAGGATTCAGACAAAGCCCGAGAAAACGTATTGATTGAGGAAGGTATCCGAGTAAAAGCCGAACAAGTAGACAGACAACGAAACACTCTTATGAATGGTATGTATCCTCTTCTGGCCGAGGGTTTACCTAAGGCCACCCTGGAAGTACCGAAAGATTTGCCACCTCCATTGCTTCCGACTAAATCGCACCCCAAGACTGCAAAGGACATTTTCCTTTCTTCCTATTTAGATGATGTAGCCCCCGAATATGTTAATGCTCCGCCGCCACGCACACCGCCTGCTAATGGCGCTCGACCCCGAGAAAATCTGTCCCCACTCCCGCAGCAACATACTCCTCCGTCCGTTCAAAACCTTCCGCCCGTTCCTTCACTTCTCCCTGCATCCATTCTTCCTACCTTACACCCAACGAATTCTTTTGGACCTAGCACCTCAGGAGGTGCGACAGGAAGTTTTCATACGCCGCCATCAGTGCGTCGATTGACTTATAGGGATTTAGCACACCAACGTACACCGCAAACAGCGAATTATGACATACTTAAAGAGCCTCTTACAGACTGTAGATATGATCCAGTACCAGGTAAAGACGACAGAATGATGCTATCATCAGTACGTCTACGACGAGTTGCGAACTATTTAATGATACTACCAGGAATGATTGATCATCTAGACAAAATATATCACTTTGTCCAAACAGGGCAAGGTCCTGAAAGTATTGGCGAGGCCATGGCATACCAGAAAGTGGACACGCAGAAACTATTGTTACGCTTCTTTATAAACTGCCTGATAAGACACAGAGATAGGCCAGGTGTAGATGCGGAAGAAATGAGAGCCCTTAACAAATGGGGCCAGAATATAGCAGACGGAAAACATGATAAACAGAATAGTATAGAAAGTATGTACCGAAGGACCAGGAAAAAAGTAGAACAAATATGTGAAAAAGAACAGCCTGAAAGAGAAACAGATGCAGATAAGACTGAGTCCTCGGGGGAGGAGGAACAACTAGAAATGACAACAGGACAATTACAATTACCAGCTAGAGAAATGATAGCTTATGTAGGTAAAGGAAGATCCTTCAATAATCCAACACGTCCGATACGTCCAGAAAGTAAGAGAAGTTTTCAAGCAGCCATGTCAAAACCAAAGACCCCTGAACACTTATTTCAGGCTACTGATAAAATACTTCAAGAACGAATGGGGTACCATGTACTCGATTCTATGGATGAACAAGAATTAGCCAGGTCAGCAGTACAATGGGCTGACAGTTCTGATAAATATAGTGATGATGCGCTAGCACATACGTTTTTGAATCTTTCACCAGACGAACAGCGACTAGCTGGTATATACATGATACAACATCTCCTCATATTATATAAAGGCCAACACTCCGATCCTGGTCCCCTACCTGATATACTGATAGAACTACTTATGAATAAATGGAGAGGTCTAGGTACAGATCTAATTAAAGTAATTCTAGAACATCGACACAGATATAGTGCCTTTCTGTGTCCAGAACACGATCCAGCTCCCTCCATGGAAAGAAAGACGTATTACATAGACAGACAGAATCCCTTACGCGAAGTGCACCCAGTTAGAAATGATGATAATACTTTTAGACGCGTGTTCGTGTACACGCCTATAACTAAAATAGAACTATTGGAAATGAAAAAAGTAGTGCCCAGCCATGACAGAGATCCAGCAGGTTTTCACCGTGAAATAAAAGACATGCTACTCATGGGTGATTATACCTATCCTGACATTATGAAAATATTGAAAGTATTATTGCCTGCCGGTATTTACGAGAAACTCAAAGAAAAAGAGTGGGAGGTGGGAGAACAAAAGATTGATTGGACAGCATTAGAAAACGAAGAAAATACCCGAACTGCAGGCCTAGGGCTTGGAGACAAAACTAAAGCATTACCAGGATTATTAGTACAAGTGTTGCCACGTTTATTAACTACGAAAAAGGAAGACTGGGGAGCAATCTCAGCTTGCAAACAGAAACCCGACGAAGACACTAGTGATTTTTATTCTCGATTTGAAAAATGTTTTGGTATTAATAGCGGTCTGAAAGCAAGTAGCGATTCATATCCACATCTTTTTGTAACGAAACTAGTCGAAAATTCCTTGCCTCAGGTTAAGAACAGAGCATTGAAAGTAGAGAGCTCTTGGCAAGCTAATACCCCGTCACAAATGTTACAGATGTTACAGTACCACCAGAATAAAATTAGAGAAGAACAAGACCACGAACAAAGACGTATGAAAGACACAAAAATGAAAATGCTCGTCGCCCAGTCAGTTCCAGCTGACAGTCATAAAAAGGGTGCGACACAGTTCAGTAATTCAGCAGGTCCTGTTAAAGGGACATGCAACTATTGTAAACAGCCAGGTCATTATATAAACGATTGTGCAGTTCTGAAACATAATATCTCTACGGGTAAAACCAAGGAGAGACCACGTCCGCCCAGACAGGATCAGATCCAACAACAAGTTCCCCAGAATGTACAGCCTATGCAAGCTGCACAACAGACCGTAGCGGTCCCACAGTCACAGCCTAGTGCCGCAACACAAAACACGACACAACAGATGTACCAGTATGCACAAAATGACTATCCAGATTATCAGCGATACACATGAAACAGCCTAGAGAGGGAAGTTGGCTTACCCCTTATAGAGGTACCTGTAGATCAAGAGGGTCCTTATGTACATAGTCAAGTATTAGGGAAAGACAGAAAGTTTTTAATTGATACAGGGGCAAGCAGAACAACTATAAGTCACGACGAGGTTCCAGGGGCACCCCTCTCAGGCTCACAGAATATTTCCCTTGGATTTTCAGGAAAACCTATTGTTAATGAAGTATCGCAACCTCTGCCTCTTGCAGTTGGTCCATTGACACGGACTACAGATTTATTGCTTACAAATTCATGCCCAGAAAACTTGTTAGGTATAAAGACACTAAAAGCTCTGGGAGCTGTAATATGTTGTTCCCCGGAGGGGGTACGACTATTTTTGCGTGACTTTAAAGGTCACTATGTCTTTAGAGACATGGATCACCGGTTACAGAATGTCCCTGCACATTTATGGGCACAAGGCCCCACTGATGTAGGTTGTATGCATATTACACCATATCGGGTCACACTCAAAGCAGGAGTGGTATTACCACGAATCCGACAATACAAGTTACCTCCAGATGCTGTAGTGGCTTTGCTGCAAATCATTGACGAGCTCATTGCACAAGGAGTGGTTGTGGAAACGGACTCCAATGTGTGTAATTCTCCTATTATTCCAATTCTTAAACGCACTGATCCAAAAGCATCTCCAGTTTATCGATTAATTATTGATCTGCGCGAATTGAATAAATGCATTGTACCACAATATCCCGTGGTTCCAGATATCTCTTCACTATTGACAGCTATTGATTCAGAAGCAACGTTCTTTACTGTAATTGACCTCAAGAACGCCTTCTTTAGCGTCCCAATTGATCCGGAAAGCCAATATTTGTTCGGATTTAGCTTAAATGGACGAAGCTTCAAATTTGCACGCGCACCTCAAGGATTCACAGAAAGCCCCAGCATCTATAGCCAAGCACTGAAAAGACAACTTGACAGTATCCACATGCCTGTTAACACTACCCTGCTTCAGTATGTCGATGATCTGCTGATCACCGCCCGAAGCGAACCCGAATGTGAAAAAGCATCACTGACGGTTTTACATTTTCTGGCCGACAAGGGGCACAAGGTGTCCCCTTCGAAGCTGCAATTTTGTGTTCAGCAAGTTGTGTACCTTGGGCACTTGCTGTCCAAGGGGGGGAGACGGCTCACACCTGATCGCATCCAGTTAATTATAAACATGCCACCACCCAAGACACAAAAGGAGGTGCGGGCCTTCATAGGTCTCACTTCATACTGTAGACAATGGATTCCCCAATATGCATTTCTAGTAAAGCCACTCATTCAGTTGACAACCCAGGAGGCAGCGACTTCGACTGTCCTCCCTTGGACTCAGGCACATACACAAGCTTTTGAAGACTTAAAGAAAGCCTTATGTCAAGCACCTGTTTTAGCGACACCATGTTATAGTAAGCCTTTTACACTCTTTGTTACAGAACGCGAAGGTACTGCCTTGTCAGTACTCACTCAGGAACAAGCAGGTTCACACAAGCCGTGTGCTTACTTTTCTAGCACATTAGATCCAGTAGCTCAGGCTCTGCCTACATGCCTGAAATCAGTCGCAGCGACAGCTTTAGCAATCAGACAAAGCGATTCCATAGTATTAGGACATCAATTGACAGTGCAAGTTCCACATTCCGTGGAAGTTCTTTTAAACAGAACTCAGACTCAGCACTTGACTATAGCACGACTGACAGGTTACGAATTAACATTGTTTCAGCCACACATAGAAATCAGACGCTGTAGTACATTAAATCCTGCCACACTTTTGCCATTAAGTGGAACAGACCCATTGGCACATGATTGTATTGAAGTCATTACTATTACGACGAAACCCAGACAAGACTTGACAGACGTTCCATTATCAGATCCAGACCTGACACTTTATGTGGATGGTTCGTGCATGAGAACAAGTACAGGAGAATTAGTGGCCGCTTACGCAGTCACGACAGACACCGAAGTTATTGAAACAAATTGTATTGACACATTGTCAGCTCAAGCAGCAGAGCTCATCGCTCTGACACAAGCCTGTATTCAAGCTAAAAATAAAAGAGTCAACATATACACAGATTCACGTTATGCATTCGGAGTTGTACACGACTTCGGAGTCCTTTGGCGAGAGAGAGGTTATTTGACTTCTCACGGTGCCAACATTCAACACGGTCCCCTCATTCAAGCTCTGTTAGATGCAATACATCTGCCTACTTCGATATCTATCATGAAGTGCAAGGCTCATACAAAAGTCACCGATATCATTTCCCAGGGTAACGACCTAGCAGATCGAACGGCTAAGCAAACAGCACAGAATCGGACTCATGCAACTGACTTGACAAAGCCAATAGTTCCGACGTCGACACACTGCATGACAGTTAAGGATCCCGCCCTTGATGTAATCGACATACAGACACATGCTACGCCAGAGGAAATCAAGAAATGGACTGAACTAGGAGGGATCCAAACAGATCAGGGATGGATGACGAAGGGAAAATCTACATGGTTTCTCCCTGACTCAATGGTTCAAGTTATCATTAATACAATACATAGTCCAGCACATCTAGGAGAGAAAGCTATGTTAGACAGTATTCAAAACATTTGGTTTAATAAACACTTACGAGCTGCAGCCAAACAGAAAGTCCGTACTTGCATGATTTGTTGTCAGTTCAACCCAGGTAAAGGCGTACCTGTAGAGCAAGGTGGATTTCAACCTCCTGATCACCCTTTTGAAGTCCTCCAGATGGATTATATCCAGATGGAACGATGTCGAGGATTCAAATATGTCCTCGTAGTTGTGTGCGCTCTTTCCCGTTGGACAGAAGCATATCCAGTCTCAGATTACACTGCCCCGACCACTGCCAAGCAGCTGGTTCGTGAATTCTTCCCACGGTATGGTTTGCCCCGTATCGTGTATTCAGATAACGGCCAACCGTTCTCATCCGAGCTAATGAAACACATTTCACTCCTGTTAGGTTATCAATGGAAATTCCACTGTGTCCGGCATCCCGAGGCAGCAGGTCTCGTGGAACGTCATAACCAGACTCTGAAAATCCGACTTTCTAAAATTTGTAGAGAGAAAGGCGTCGACTGGATAGTAGCCTTACCAGTTGCACTATTTTACATGAGAATGATAGCACATTCTCGAACAGGGCTATCCCCGTACGAGGTGGTCTTCGGTAGGCCACCAAATATGTGGGGGACGCCTATACCTCGTAAAATCACTGATGTTGATTGTAATATGCTGACAGATTACCTTGCTTCCTTGATGTCTGCACTACAATCTTGCCGTTCACAGGTAGCTGCAGCCTTTCCCGACAATACCGAGGTGAAGCCCCATGAAGTGGTTCCCGGAGATTTTGTCTTCATAAGAAATTTCGACAGGAGGAGCCCGCTGGAGCCTCGCTGGCAAACGCCGAAATTGGTACTTCTGACCACGAGGACAGCAGTGAAGGTCGAGGGTCGCAAGGGTTGGCTACACTCGAGCCACATCAAGAAATTTCATGGACTACCTTCTGATTTGAACTCTCAGCCCTGCCCCCCTCCACAGACTGGTTCAAAACTCCCCCTGGTCGAGAACACTGCTTCCCAAAACTATAAACTGAAACTAAGGTCTAGCAAGTCAGACAATTTGATTGTTTAAGTCCTCTCCTAGGTGAATCGGTTAAATTAGTCTCTGACATGTATCCTCTAGACCGAAATCGAGAGAGAGATAGACAAAAACAGCTCAAAAAACGTGCATATTGTAAATTACTTCATAGTCACTGTATAGTGACATTGTTGATTATGTTTTTCCTAAATCTTCTGATTATTGCTGCAAGTATACTGTTGCACATATACTATCCTATTTTCAAGCGTGCTCATTCTGCTTACAATGTTACTGCCGAACATTCTTTTAGCGAATTACCTTCACATGAGTTGCCTTATAGACTTGCGCTGCGCAATAACACATTCATTAGTATGTTACATCATTCCCATCAGGCCAACAACGCTACAAATTGTTGGATATGTGGCCGACTCCCTCCCTATCAGAAATACAAGGGAGTTCTGCCTCTCTTTCCTTATCCATTCACACACAATGGTTCCTGTGGTGCATGGTTTAGTTTGATTAATTCTTTAGATTCAAATACCGTAGTTTACCAGAGCAACTGGGTATGGGGAAACCTGAACTTAGTTTTGCTTAAAGCCTGCTACCCTAACAAGGAAGGACTTCCCAAAAGGACAGGAACTGACCTAGAAAATGAAGTATATGGATTAGGTAACTTTACACTTAACCTCATGATTCTGAATGTTGAATCCGAAGCTGCATTAGTCTTGCCTGCTATGTCCGTATTACCAGTCAAAGGTGAATTATGTATAAGAAAGAATGGTTCAGTATACCTGGGTCATAGTATATGTACTACTGTGATCGGATTCAGTGATAAAGGCAAGTCTACATTTAGAGCTTCCCGTCATTCCTACTTCATTTGTGGTCATACCGCATATATACTTTTACCTCTAGATTGGGATGGTACCTGTTACATTGCATTCCTTCTGCCACCTGTTTTCCTAGCCCCTCCTGATTATCATAGAAATACCCATCTAGTACACAATAGACCCCAGAGAGATCTCCCGATTGTCGACTACACTGAAACAGCATGGGAACAATATACAGACTTCAATAAAGGTCTCTTTCCCTACATAGGAGTTGTCTCTAACAGTAAACTGATACGCAGATTAACCAGAACCCTTGAAGCAGTAGTGAATGAAACTACCTCTGCCCTAGGCAACTTAACAGAGGAGCAGTCTGCGATGCGGATTGTTGTTCTCCAAAATCGTCTTGTCCTTGACGTCATCCTGGCCGATAGGGGCGGAGCCTGTAGAGTCATCGGATCAAGTTGCTGTGTTTTCATTCCAGAAAACGCGCCATCCGTATATAAAGCCATAACTCGTCTTCATAAGATTGCAAGCCAGATACATCAGAATCCAGGCACCTGGACGTGGTCCGGTTGGTTCTGGAGCATGTTGTCAGCCTGGGGATGGAAAGTCCTATCCTTCCTAGGTATTGCCCTTCTCATAGTATTCAGTTGCTGCCTGTGTCTACAATGTGGACCAGCGATTTGCGGCCTGTGTGCCACATCATGTATTCCACATTCAAGTTCTCGTTCAAAATCACGGAAGAAGAAAGAAGAGCAAATGATGTTACATGAACAGATTGATGGATTCCTGAGGATCGATATCTCATGAAGGGTCCGTAGGGGACAAGGAGGGAATGAGGAAATATGAACTTTTATGATCGATTGTGTCCCCTATCTTAGACCCCAACGGCTCCATGTACATACTACAAGTACATGTATGTTCCCTCCACTTCCAGCTATGAAGACGCAAATACATATGCGTCCAACGTTAACATGTCCTCTTTCAGATCCACCATGAATGGATCGAATATTCCGTTCCTAAGTATGCCTTGCCACCGTCTTTATATGGTATACTTTTCACGTTTCTCAGTTCTGGCAAGGTAGGCCCTGTATTCTGCCATCGAGCCTTTTCCTGCTTTCTGCCTCTGAATGCTCCAGCCTGGACCTGCATCTGTATCCATGACCTTTGTCTTACTTCCTGCGCGGCTAACGGTGCCTGGCCCGGCCTGTTGCCTGCCAAGACTGTATTCAGCCTTCAAGTTATCTGCTCCGCTCCTCGAGAAATACATTCCTGTCTAGTAGTTTAGGTAAACATCCTTCCAGCTACAGAGCAAAGGGCCCGGCCTTACTGTCTCCGTGCAAGTAATTCATGGCTCCTGTTGCCATGGTAGGCCCATGCCCCCTCGCATCTCATGTAGACACGTAGACGCTTATACACGCACTAGTAGTCAGTATAGGATAGCCTCTGCCTGAGAGACCTTTCCTTCCAGATAATACAGTTCCTTAAACACAAGATATTAGATACGATTTGGGATTAGGTTGTTCTGACATCCCAGACTTCTGTCTCCTCATGTAGGGCTAAATGTCAAGTCCCCTTCACCCTCCAGTTACACGTCAAACACACGTCATGCTACTGCGCGCACATCTCTGCCAAGTATTTCTGCTGACTTTGCAGGATTCACTTATGGATCCACCCACCTGTGTCATCATCATAATGACGTTTCTAAGTACACGCCTATTGTAACGCCTTGATTCATTACGTATGTGTATTCTTATCTCTCTTCTCAACTGTCACGCCTTCTGCATATGTCTTTACTGTAATGCATTGACTATATATATGACAACCTATCAATAAAGTATTGCTCTATCCCTTCCCGAACCTTAGTGGTGACGGAATACGATTGCCTGGTTCGAACCAATTCCTTTGTAAGGAATAAACCCATTTTTAAACCTCAAATGCCACGGATTCTGCCTCTTATTTTTACTGAGTTATTCTTATTTAATTTTACCGCATAAATTAAGTCTAGGTAATTAAATTTACCACAATCTGGGGCCAGTAAAAGTGGGTGACAAGCCTTTCAAAGGTCTTGTCGTGTCCCAAATGTCCGGCCAAAGGCACATCATGAGCCAGACCCAGTAGGAAGGCTCTGAAGAGCTGGGGTACCACCAGCAAACGGGCTGACCCAGGCTCAGCAACCTTAGGCTCGCTATACAGGAGACCATTCTCCCAATATATCCAATGTGATACAGACTGATCACCTGCTGCCTGGTTTGCAGCCTGCTGCCGCAAACTAATGAGAGAAGGGCACGTCTGCTGCTCTTGGCAGAATTCCTCAGTGGAGGGGCCTCTTTCCTGCTGCCAATGGGTCAGCTCAGGCAGGTCCCCCAGTTTAGCCACTTGTTCCCCCTAGGCTCCAGGGCATCCCCCTCAAGGATTGCCTCCTTCTAGACTATGAGAACTTCAGGGGCCAGTTTCCCGGCCCCCTGCCTCTTCTCTTTCTGGCAGGCACCTGGGCAACATTTTCAGGCTGTAGGTCCTCCTGAATGCCCTTACCGGCTGCCATTGACCTAGTGGCCCCGCTTGCCCACACAGGCAGACCCAACATCTCCAAATGAGACCTCCGCTCCACCTTCGCCGAAGGGGAGCTCTCCAAATCATTGCCTAGCAGACAGTCAACAGGCATGGCTGGCCTCACAGTTAGTTTCTAGGTACCTGAGACCCTCCCCCCACTCAAAGGGAACCTGTGTGTCATGATCACCTACCACTGACAGGGTTCCAAAGGGCACAAGTCAACTATCTTTCTCCCTCTGTATGGAAGAGGACGGTATGGATGGTAGAGAATGAGGTGCCACTAGAGGGCAAATGGTATAAGAGAAACTACAGGTCCCAGAAGCCCTTGGGACATCAAACAGGAAACCAGATCTGGCATTGCATTCCTCAACGTGGCTATAAAGCCCTTCCTCTTCTCAGAGTCGGGGCTTGACATACTTTCCAGTTTTCCTGAAGTTCCTGCAAAGCGGATGGTATTCCCCACTGGATTCAAGCCTTCTTTGAGACCTGTTTTCACGCGACTGGCACGCTGTGTTGTTTCCAGTGCCTGGTATTCCTGTGTGCTGGTTTCTTTTGGAGTCCGGTTCATCTGCCATTTCAGTAAAACTACCAGGAACTTGAGCAGCATGTACGCCGACTCTCCTCAGGTATTTAGGTGTTGCGAGAGGGTCGCGCTGGTGCGCTCCTTCTTGTTACGAGACTTCGTGTATTTTTGCAATCCCATAGTATTGGGCTTTCTAATGTTTTGTACGTCCCGCTGCTGTGATAACGGTGATATTTGGCCGTTCCTTTGACAATCATGCAGCAGTTCTCTCTGCTGTGCGTTAACAGCAATGCTTGGCAATACCTTTTGCACCCATGCTTCAGCTTACTCCGTTGTGCTGTAACAGCGAGATTTGGCAGTTCTTTTGGGCATTTACACTGCAGTTTCCTCTGCAGTATGTTCTGGAACTTTTATTGTGTTAGTGGATGCGCTGTGAGGATGACAGCATTAAGAGCACAGTTCGTGTCTGCGCATTGTTGGGGCTTCTCTCCTGCTCATTCGTGGAGTCATATTCCTCTGCAAAAAACTAAGACTTCTACAAAACCCCAGAGGTAATAGTTGTTCTATTGTATGAGTGGGTGCTTCGAGCATAGCAGCGAATATGAGCCTGAATGTTTCTTTTCCATGCAGTTAGCTAATGTATGTTTTCTTGTTGTTCTTTTGTGCATAATTATTCTCGAGGTGTCCTTTGAAGATAACCTGAACCCTAGATAACGACGCAGGGTCAGAAGAGAGTCCCTTGAGCCACAGTGTTTATTTTATCCTCTTCCCTTTTCTCCCGGTGTGCTTCCTTGCACAGTAGTGTTTGTTGCTCTGTGTGAGGTAGTGCTCAGGGGAGGAGGGGGGCTACTCTACTCGCCATCGTCCCCGCTGGCAGACCTCTGAGGTTAGTGGCTGTTTACTGGTTTGTTGGGGTTACTGACATCACTACAGATTGTCAAGCCCAAGACTAATACCCAGCCCGAACGATGGATACCAATGTGGTTTTAACTTCGCTCATGGAGAGCCTTGCGGCTCTGCAGCAGGAAGTTCAAACCTCTTGCCTAGAAAATCAAGAAATGAGGAAAGAGATGGGTACTTTGCGTAGGGAAGTAGCAGGCATTTCTAGAAAAGGGACTGGGACTTATATTAAGGGCTGGACTCTTCCTCCCCCGGTATCAATCACGCCAGCTGCTTCGGGGGGTGGGTCACAAGGCACGGGCTTCTTTTCAGCGCCTGGGTTGATCTTGAGTGAGTTAGTGGTCATCCACCTGACCACAAACCTCAAGATATCTTTTACCCTGTCGTGTGCTTGAGTGCTGTTGTCTATTTGGACAATAATTTGTGTGTCGTCCGCATAGTTGAAGACTTGGCAGTTCATCGAGGCGAGCTTCTTGATCAAGGGTCCTAGGTAGATGTTGAACAGGAGGGGGATAATGCCGATCCCTGTGGAACACCGCAGGGGATCGATCCCCTCTCTGACGTCAGGTCCCCCATCTGAATTTTGTGGGTGCGATCTGACAAAAATGATTCGATCCATCGGAGAATCGACCCTCCAATGCCGATATCTCTTATTCTGTCCAGGAGTTGTGAGTGATTGACCGTGTCGAACGCCGCCGACAGGTCAAGAAGGACTAGGACGCAGGGTTTTTTGTTGTCAGCTTTGATCCTGATTTCGTCTAGTACGGACAACATCACCAATTCTGTACTGTGATGGGACCTGAAGCCGGCCTGCCTATCCTCAAGCAAGCTGTGGGTCTCCATGAAACTGGAGAGGGTTTGGAGAACGTATTGCTCCAGTATTTTAGCTAGGAAGGGCAGCTGAGATATGGGTCTGAAATTTTTCATAATGGAGACGTCAGCCCCAGACTTTTTGAGGAGGGGAATGACTCTAGCTTCTTTGAACTGAGATGGAACTTTTCCTGATTTCAGCGAGAGGTTCATCAGGGCCAGGATTTCGTCCTCAATTGCTGGGAAGGCTAGTTTAAAAATCCTTGGAGGGCATGGGTCTGAGGGAGAGCCAGATTAAATTTTTGTTGCGATGCCTCGCAGTGTCACCAAATCAAGGGGCTGAAAGGAAGAGATCAGCTCAGCCCGTTTTTCTTGTGACTCCACCTCAGTGTAAAAGGGGAGCTTAAAGGTGGAGGGCCCGATTCACAGAACTAACTTAAGACAAAATCCTAAACTTACTACTTTTGGTATTCACAGAAGTTAGGATTTTGTCTTAAGTTTGTCTTAAAACAAACTTAAGACAGACTTAAGACAGTCTTAAGACAGACTTAAGACAAACTTAAGACAGACTTAAGACAAACTTAAGACAGACTTAAGACAGACTTAAGACAGACTTAAGTTAGGATTTTGACTTAAGTTTGTCTTAAGTCTGTCTTAAGTCTGTCTTAAGTCTGTCTTAAGTTTGTCTTAAGTCTGTCTTAAGACTGTCCTAAGTCTGTCTTAAGACTGTCTTAAGTCTGTCTTAAGTTTGTCTTAAGACAAACTTAAGACAAAATCCTAACTTCTGTGAATACCAAAAGTAGTAAGTTTAGGATTTTGTCTTAAGTTAGTTCTGTGAATCGGCCCCATAGTTTTTAATATCCGTCAGGATGTCTTGGACCTTTCTGAGAAGAAGGATAAAAATTTGTTACAAGATTCCTTACTAGATGGCGCGACTGGCACCTGTTTTAGGCTCAATTCATTGAGAATATTAAATATTTATTTTTGTTGGTGGCTACCTGAATCCTGTTCTCATAGTGTTTTGCCTTGCAGCTAAGCAGGGTTTTTTTGTAGGTGGCGAGTTTTACTTTATATTCTACAAAAGCTTGTGGTTCATAGGCTTTGCGCCAACGTCTTTCGTAGTGGCGAAGTGTACTTTTCAGGACTCAGAGTTCTTGTGAGAACCAGGGGGAGCCTTTCCGCTTAATTCCTGTTCTTATTCTTCTAGTTGGTGCAAGTAAGTTCATGGCAGATGTAAGTTGACTGCCAATGGAGTCCGTCCATTCATCCAAATCTAATGTAGTTGGCCTCTTGACGGGGTTGCTCCGAAGAGAGCTCTCTAGGCTGGGACCCAAGATTTTGTTCCAGCTTCTAACTAGCTTCCAGGTGGGAGGCGGACCGGGGTTATGTTTGATAGAGGGGAGTAGGAGGTTGATGAAATAGTGGTCAGACCACCCGCAGGGAGAGATGTCCAATAAAATCACGGAGGGAAGAGTTGTCCATGCCAGGTCAAGGGTATGTCCTTTCACGTGGGTAGGACCTGACACTAACTGGATAAACCCGAGGGAGGTAAGCATGACCTCAATTTGTTGGGCTTGTGCCCCTCTGGGTGTCTGGTCCCAGTGGTAGTTAAAGTCTCCTTCTAGCAGGAGTTGTCGAAAGCGTGGCCGGAGGTTAGTGATACATTCGATAAAAAGATCAACGAAAGAAGGTGGGCAGCTAGGCGGGCGGTAAGTAACTATGATTACTATATTAGAGGAGCTATTGCAGACCTTAGTGGCTAAAATGTCTGCTGCCTCCAGGTTTTCGCCAGACAGCTTCTCGATGGTGAAGTGGTTTTTATAAATTAGAGCTACCCCACCGCCACGCTTCCCTGCTGTCCTGTTGTGCCAACAGGCATCATAGCCATCGGGCAGGGATGCGATTAGCGTGGGTCCCGAGTCCTCGTCGAGCCATGTTTCGGTCAGGGCGAGGATATCGGGGGCGTCCTCTTGAAGGAGGGTAAAGATTTCGGGGGCATGTTTCTGTAGTGATCGTGTGTTGAGAGTGGAGAGTTTCATAGGAGTATAATGCTTCGGATGGGCATGACCCATATTGAGCGGGGGAGAGACACAACGTGTCTCCTTCACCTGTGATCTGGGAATACCTTCTCTCTGGAGGGCAAGCGAAATTTCTGGCTTTGGTAGATGTAAGCCAGCGCCCAGTGCTTGTAGCTCATTGATCGAGTAATTATAAACATGGGCAGAGTTTTTGGCCCCTGGGCCCTTTCGAGCGCGGACGGGCGCAGACGGGCTTGCCTTAGGGGCGCCTTCGGCGCGCCAGCGGCGCACCCGCTGCGCGCGTCCACTCCAGCGTGCCGCTTTTGTGCTCCTCGTGACCCTGGCCCCTCCCCTTCAATCAGCCCTGGTGAGCAGCAGCTGAAGCCCCCTAGACTCGTGGGGAGAACGGGGAAGAGGTGCAGGACCGGTCAGGAGAGCCCTGAGAAGCCAAAATTCGAGTTCGTGGCAAGCGTAAGTTGTTTTTTAAAATTCACAGCAAAATAGGTACAATTTTAAAAATAATACAAATGTTTAAAAGCTCACAGGTAATAAGCGATTAAAACAATACTGTCACTGCCTGGGCTAGCGCTTTCTGCTATCGCTTGTTGGGGCTTCTCTCTTGCTCATTTACGGAGTCATATTTCTCTGCAAAAAACTAAGACTTCTACAAAACCCCAGAGGTAATAGCTGTTCTATTGTATGAGTGGGTGCTTCAAGCTTAGCAGCAAATATGAGCCTGAATGTTTCTTTTGTATGCAGTTAGCTAATGTATGTTTTCTTGTTGTTCTTTTGTGCACAGTTATTCTCGAGGGGTCCTTTGAAGATAACCTGAACCCTAGATAACGACGCAGGGCCAGAAGAGAGTCCATTGAGCCGCAGTGTTTATTATTTTATCCCTTTTCTCCCGGTGTGCTTCCTTGCACAGTATTGTTTGTTGCTCTGTGTGAGGTAGTGCTCAGGGGAGGAGGGGGGCTACTCTACTCATCGTCGTCCCCGCTGGCAGACCTCTGATGTTAGTGGCTGTTTACTGGTTTGTTGGGGTTACTGACGTCACAACACTGTGCCACTTAGCAGAGGCAGTCTGAATTGTCAGCGGCAACTACTGGGTAGAATGCGTTGGGGACCACCTGCTCTTCAGATACCATGCGACAACTGACAGCTGTCACACTGGCTCCAGTGTCTCTCAGAGCCTCCACACTATGGCTATTGATGGTCACCCACTGCCTGTACCTTTTAGTGTTATTAGGCAGATGAGCTCTTGGGACCATCCCACTGTCTCCTAAAGAAACCAGGGACATTTCTGTGGGATCCCACCCATCTTGGGCACCCGACTCCTCCCCCAAGGGTGCCTTATCCATCTGCTAAGGCGGTGCACCAGTGAGTGCGGTGGCAACATTTTTGTGACTCCTAGGATCCCCTTGGAAGTGGCCCACCTGACAACAACCATAACAAGCCTTGGAACCCCTCTGAACAGGCTTACCTGTCGGGTCCAATGGCTTCTTCTCAGTGGGAGGCTGGGAACCCTTACCTTGGTTCCCTTGGGGATTACTTTGGGGCTCTTTCTGGAACTCCTTCTGTTTACCCTTGTCCCCCCACTCTTCTGCTGGGGACCCTGCCCACCTTTGGTGGAGTCTCCCACACGACCTTTTTGGACCCTGGTGCTGACCCAGCCGGTCTGCCTCCACAGCAAGCTTTTTGGGATCAGTCAGCTTACTGTCAATCAGGTGCCGGCGTAGCTCTGTAAAACAATTATCTGACAAGTGCTCCCAGGCAACCAAATCATAGAGTCCCTGCAAATCATTCACCTTGCTACCCTTCACCCCACCATCCAGTGCTCTGCACAAATAGGACATATACTCCACCCAGGGACTTGACTCCAGCTTCCAACAGTTTCTAAATTTCTGCCTATAAAGCTCTGGGGTAAACCCATACCTGGCTCTCAAGGCGTCCTTCATGGGGGCATAGGACATCTGATCCTCAGTGGGCAAGTTCAGTAAAGTTTCCCTCCCTTCACTGAAAAAGTGGCCCCACAACCCCGCTCACCAATCTTTCTCAGGAACCCGATGGGCCCTCATTGCTACTTCATAGGTCTTGAACCACTGACCAATGTCCTCATGCTTCATAAAATCCTTAATAACATCTTTAGGAATGTATAGCTTTTCTTCCCCAGGCACTGATGGTGTGCTTCCACCCGAGGGTTTGATCTCTAAACTCTTTGCTTTCAGATCCAACTTCCTCAACCCTCTCTCATGCTCTAAAAGCATCCTTTTTTCTTTCATGGCCAATTTTTGCTTTTCCAACTCCAACTTCTTATTTTCTATGTCACCCTCCTTTCCCAGCCTGAACTTAGCAAGTTTCCTCTCATGCACCCAATCTCTCTGTCTCTGTCCTCCAACTCCTCTGGAGACAGACCCCTTTGAGAAACACTGCTGCCATCCACGGAAGGTACCCTCCCTCCTGGCAGATTCAATTGCCCTTCCTGTTGCTTATCCATATTCTCTGCCTCCACAAGAGGCTCCTCATTCTGCCCACTGGCATTTCTGGGTTCCAACCAGGCCCTCAGCGCCTTTTGGTATTCATCCTTCCTGGTGAGGCTTTTCACAGAGACTTTAAATTTCTTGCAGATAGCTTTCAGTTGAGACACAGTGTAGGTGTCCACCCTATCTTCCTTAAATTCGATATATCAATGAATGCAATAGATTCTGGCTTGGTCATGATGAAAAAATTGACAGTTCTTTACTTTGCAGGAAAAAACAATCCAAGGTAAAAGTTCAGTAAAAGTATGTGGTCATTTAATGGTCTGCACTGTGCTAGTAGTGTACACCACTCACTGTATGTAAATCACAAATGCAAGTCCAGGATCATCACCGCTGACCACCAATGTTAGAAATGGGGGTCTCTAGTTGGCAGAGGTAGGTACCTTTGTCCAAATAGGGACCCTTGCTTCTAGTCAGGGTAAGAGGGATACACTCCAAAAATAACCCCTGCTCATCCCCTTGGTAGCTTGGCACGAGCAGACAGGCTTATCTCAGGCAGTGTGTAAAGCATTTGTGAACACCTACAGTAATACAGTGAAAACAGTACAAATGGACACCACACCTGTTTAGAAAAATAATAAATCTTTATCTCAACCAACAAGACCAAATACGATAAAAATCCAACATACAATATCCTTGAAAAATAGTACTTGTGCAAAATAACATTTAAATTACAGGGAAATCAATAAAACACAGTTCCTCCGACTCGGTAGCTCCTCCTGGGGCTACCGCGACACTAAATACGACTGAGTCTAACAATTCCAGCCAACCGCATCGATACGGGCCAGCTAAAGCGTTGTCAGACTCGGACACAGTACCTTTCTTGTTGCGACCAACACGTCAGTGCGAGTCGGTCGGGGCAATCGTCGCGGTCGCGTTGTGAAGCGGAGCGTTGGAGCAGGTGGTGCCCTCACAATGCAGTGCAGGCAGCGGCTCGTTGACGGAGTCGGTGAGACCAGGGCTTGCGTTGAACAATGAGATGGTGTGCGCTGCGGTGCGGCAACGGATCCGGGTGATGTTCGAGTCGGGCAGCGACGGAGTCGGTGACATTCTTGCAGCGTGTAGCGAAGCATTGCGGAGTGTGGTGCCCTCAGGACGCGGCACAAGCAGAGGCTTATTGACGGAGTCGGTGAGACCAGGGTTGCTTTGTGAAGCGAGGCGTTGCTCTCGGCAGTGCTTTCAGGACACGTAATCCTGCGACGGACTCGATGTCAGAGTCGGTTACCCTTTTCTTCTGTGGAGACAATCAGAGACGCTGCCCACAGACACGGTGAGGTCTTAGCTGTTACTGAAACCTCTAGAACAGGGAGCAAGCTCAGTTCAAGCCCTTGAAGATCTTTTCTTTAAGCAGGGGGACAAAGCAAGCAGCAAAGTCCTTTTCTCCTTTCCTAGGCAGCAAGCAGCCACTGCAGGCCAACCCCAGACAGCAAACAGCACAGGGGCAATATTCCTCCTCAGCTTCTCCGGCTCTTCTCCTTGGCATAGGTTCCTCTTGATTTCCCAAAAGTGATCTAAAAGTCTGGGGGCTAGGCCCCTCTTTATATACACACAAATCCTTTGTTTTCTGAAGGCAGAGAGTGTCTGTACCCAGCCAAAGCCAGTTCTGTCCTCACCCGTGCAGCTTCCTGGCAGAGGGTGGAGACAGCATTTTGAAGGGAGACCAGCCCCATTCAGGTGAAAGGAAATCTCCTCCCCCTACTCTAAATGCAGAGCAGGTCTATTCAGCCCAGCTCTGACTCATCAGACTTCTGGAGCCACTGACCCTCCCCAGCCCCCGTCATTCAAAAGCCAGACATGCAATACAAAAACCTAGCAGAGGCACACTGGATGGCTAGGCAAGAAAATACCCACTTTAAGTGGTATTTTCAAACACAGAATGTAAAAATCACCCTCACTAAAAGATGCAGTTTGACAGTCTGAGTTCAGGCATATTAAACTATATTTTTCTACCTTCTTCCCAGGGCCAGTTACGTTTATAAAATGTTATAAAACAAACTCCCCATTCTGTCTTATGGGAACTGGCTGCCTTGCAATAGTGAAAAACGAAATTATTTTCCAGGCTGCTTCTGTGGGTGGCACAATCAGTGCTGCAAGCCCACCAGCAGCATTATATTTACAGGCCCTGGGCACATACGATGCACTGTACTAGGGACTGACTAGTAAATCAAATAGCCAATAATGAAAAAACCAATCCATAACAGTAATTTACAAGGAGAGCACTTGCACTTTGACACTGAACAGCAGTGGCAAAGTGCCCAAAGCATCTAGACCAGCAAAACGAAGTCCAACACACAGCAAAACACAGGAGGCAAAGGCATATAATGCAGGGGAGACCCATGCCAATGATGCCGGGTCTAGCAAGTCCTCAGCTGACTAGGCCAGAACCCAGCAATCCGCATAGTATCCATGCCACAGATCAGCAGATCTCCAAAGGACAGGGCTGAAGTGTATGCTCCCTGGGGACGATCAACACTGAAAATGGACTGGGTGTTGTCAGTACTGCACATAAAGTCCAGGCCAAAAGATTTGATAATAGACAGAGGCCTTATGTATATATTGAATACAATCAGAGAGAATGTTGATCCCTGGGGAACTCGGCACAGTGCTGGAGAGGGCTTGGCACAGAAGGTGGGAAGGACAAGGTATAACAGCCTAGTCCAAGTGCAGCCAACTAGGCGAGTAAGTTAGCATGGTAGACTTTGCCATTTAAAACATTGGAATGTTTAGCGCTTCGTTGAAGACAATGGTGTGCTCAGGGCTTCTAATGGCTGGTAGTAGCCTGGAGCTCCAACATTCCAATGTTTGCTCACAGCAATAGCTGTAAACAAAGACCTCACGGAGCCCGAGTGGATTTCAGTCCCTTCGGGCTATGTGAGGGCTTTGTTTTACAAATTAGAACATACTGCCCTCTAGGGATGGAATGTTCTAATAGCGTTAGAGCCCTCCATAGTGGACTCTATCGTCCATTAAAGGCCTGCTCCTGCTGGAGCAGAGTTTTCTGTTGAAAATTTATCGGGTTTTGAAGCTTCAGTTGGTTATACGTGGTAAAATTAAAATTATTAATTTTTAATTACTAATTATTTTGTTTTGTGTAAATGTAGTTTTACTAATTAACATGAATGGAATTAACAAGAGAAAACTATACGCGGGTGTGTGCTTTTGTGTTCGCTTAAATAATAAATGTGCGTGTTTATTAAATAAATGTTGCTGTGTGCTGTTTATTTTAAAGCACAAAACGCTTTTGAATTAATGCTTTTCTTATGTTGCAAAGGCTAGATAATTACATACACATAAGGGTATTAGTGGGGTTAACACTGTTTAATCATTATGCTGTGGTAACGTTGTTTTTGTCTCTTTTAATTAAGATTATGCGTTTTGGCCTGTTACAAAATGGCCGACATTTGAAGCCTAGTCTCGAGTGAGAGTTTGTGATGAAAAAGGCCTTGCTGAATATGGATGCAAGTCATCTGACTACAAGTCTTCGCCTGGTTAAAATTTTCCGTGAGGACAGCAGCACTGGGCCGGCATCCAAAAAGCTTCTGAGTAATCTTGGAGGACAATGGAGCTGTATAAAATGAACTCTGAGCTCAGCAGGGGAAATGTAGTTGTCAAAAGATACTTTAATATTCAGTTCCTGTTCTGTCTTTTTATTTTTGTGATTTTTCTGAGCGGAGATTTTTTCAAATGTAGCGATGCTACATCCTTTTCCTTCTCGCTCTGCTCAGCGGTTCAGCGGATGAAGTAATGTTAAATGTTTCTTTCTTTTGTCTGAATTATTATAAATATACTAGACTAGAGAGGGTTTGCGTCATTGCGTTTTGCCATCTATGCCACTTCTTCCCAAATCTGCGTTGGTGAGGATCGTTGCTGTGAGGACGGCGTCTTGAGAGACTTACTGAGAGACTTGTCCTGACCCATTCTGACGCTTAGCTAGAATAGGTAATTATGAGAAAAATGATTTGCTATGATTGATTTTAACTTTGACTAATTTTAGATAAATTTTCATTATTATAATATGGTGTTGGTGGTTATTTCTTGTCAATTATTGAGTATTCCATTTTATTATTAGTGTCTAGAATTATTGTTTAAATCAAGACTCAAGACAGTTCCATTTAGGTCTTATCGACCATGGTGCAGATGCAGGGTGTTTAGAAGGGTTTTCTTCCTACAGGTTTAGTGGTAATAGAGTAATTGAATGTATGTTAGTAAATTAATATACCCTGATCTGGATCACTCCCTTGTTAAAGGCCCTCGCCTTCGACTCAGGCCTTTAACCCTGGAGCATCCCTTTAATGGCTGGTGGAGCCCGCTACATCGTACTTTAAAGTTATAAGAGATCAAGAAGCTAAGCGGTGCTTCCTGGTGATAGAATGTTTACTATTCAAGGAATTGTCGAGTGAACAATAAAGAGATAGGTCAAAGTCCTCATTATTTTCTGAGGAAGGGAAATTGAAATGGCACATTGTAGTGAAAGGTAAATTTGTCGTTTCTCTTGCTCAATAACTATATGTTTTCTGTTTGCACATCTGACTACCAATAAAGTTTTGAAAATCAAAAAGGAGCCCAGCCGCCTAGGTGGATGGTTCATTATTCCATAGGTTGGATTAATGAATCATCCACCATCCATCATAGAAGAATGACAGAATGTAATCTCTTTCTCTCTGTGCCAAAGACAGGTCAAAGCTCTATTTCATCTGCATGGAGGAGCGACATGAGGCAGCAAGCATCAAGGGTAGCAAAACACTTCTAAAAAGGGCCCTGTAGACAGTGCTTAAATGGTGATAAAATAAGTGCTGGGGCGCTAGTCAGGAGGCCACTGCAGTTTGCACCCAACATTGCTACTGTACTTACACAACTACTGAACATCACACTGATGTGTGACAATTGAGACTGTTCTAGGACGCAAGCGCTTTAAGGATAGCTTGGGTGGCAGGTATTAGTTGTTGTTAATATATATTGAAGTAATAAACAGCTATGTTTCTGCTCGTCTTTTAAATGACACAAACAGCACAACCATGTGGTAGCTGTCATTAGTGCAGGTTCAAGCGATTAAGTGCCGGTTAAGTGCGGGAGCCGAGCACCGGAAAACACCCGCTCAAATTAAGCACTGCCTGTAGAGAAAGAGCAGAATAATGAAGTGCTCTGGGGGAACCCTCACCTGGCTTGAGAAGGAAAGGACTATAGTGAGCCGGGCCCTTACTCTTTTGTGAGTGGCTGCACTTTCCAAGTGCACTGTGTGTGAGATAAAGCCCAGGTAGGGCTAATTATGTACCATGTCAATCAATCAATCAATAAATCAGTGGTTTACAGAGTGCTCTACTCACCCGTGAGGGTATCAAGGCGCTGGGGGGGGAACAGCTCCGGGTCAGTCGAAGAGCCAGGTCTTGAGGTCCTTCCTGAACGTGTGGAGGGTTGGGGAGCGTCTGATGTTGACCGGGAGCTTGTTCCAGGTTTTGGCCGCGATGTGGGAGAAAGCTCTCCCGCCCGTTCTGCTTCTACGGATGCGGGGACCTCTGCCAGGGCGAGGTCAGTGGAGCGGAGGCTTCTCTTGGGTACGTGGAAACATACTCGGTCGTTGAGGTATTTGGGTCCGATGTTGTTGAGGGATTTGTAGGCGTGGGTGAGGAGTTTGTAGGTGATGCTCTTCTCGACGGGGAGCCAGTGAAGGCTTCGGAGGTGTTGGGTCATATGTTCATGGCGCGGTGTCCCTAGGACGAGTCTGGCGGAAGCGTTCTGGATGGTTTTCAGCTTGCTTAGAAGCGTTTTGTTGATTCCGGCGTAGAGGGCGTTGCCGTAGTCAAGTCTGCTGGTGATGAGTGCGTGGGTGACGGTTTTTCTGCAGTCGGGGTGGGAATCCATTTGAAAGTCTTACAGAGGATGCGGAGGCGGTTGAAACAGGTGGAGGAGACGGCGTTGATCTGGCGGTTCATGGAGAGGGAGGAGTCGAGGATAATGCTGAGGTTCTGAACGTGGTCTGTCGGGTGGGAGGACTCCCGAGGGCGAAGGGCCTCCAGGTGTTGTCCCAGGCGGAGGTGCAGGGTCCGAGGATGAGTACCTCGGTCTTCTCGGAGTTGAGCTTTAGGCAGCTGTACTTCATCCATGCTGCTACGCTTCTCATTCCTTCCTGGAAGCTGAGCCTGGTGATTTCTGAGTTCTTGGTGAGGGAGAGGATGAGTTGAGTGTTGTCGGCGTAGGATACGATGCTAAGCCCGTGCTGTCTGATGATTGCGATGATGGGGGCAATGTAGATGATGAAGAGCGTTGGGCTTAGTGAAGATCCTTGGGGTACCCCGCAGACGATGTCAGTGGGGTCGGAGAGGAAAGGGGGGAATCTTAACCTCTGGGTTCTGCCAGAGAGGAAGGATTGGATCCAGTCGAGGGCGGCTCCTTGTATTCCTATGTTGTGGAGTCTGGTGGCTAGTGTGCGATGTGAGACGGTGTCGAAGGCTGCGGAGAGGTCTAGGAGGATGAGGGCTGCAGTGTTTCCCTGGTCGAGCAGCATGCGGATGTGTCGGTGGCAGTCTCGGTGCTGTGGTTGCTGCGGAAGCCAGACTGGGAAGCGTCCAAGATGCAGTTTTCTTCGATGAATCGTGTGAATCGTGGTGTGGGGTGAGGGGCACATAATGTTCTAGGATTTCCACCCAGGCGCATCTCCTGGTGGCAGAGCTTGTGTGCATTAGGGAACTCCATGTATTGAAATGTGCCATGGTGTTGTCAATATTAACAGTACAATACATTACACAGTCCATTCAGAGAAAGAACAATGCATGAGAGCACCTTAATAGACAAAAACTGAAATTTCATGAAGCCCAAGAGCATAAATGCTTTCTTCTTTTCTTCCCTCATTCCACTTTGCTTTATCTCTTCCTTCCGTTCTCACCCTTCTTTCCATTCTTTCTCTTTTGCTCCTTATTGTTTATTCCTTCTTTTCTCCTTAATCTACTCTACCTTTCTTTCATTCTTTGTTTCTTTCTTTTTCTTTCCAGGATCCCTTCTCTTCCTCTGTTTTTCTCGTACTTTTGTCTGCATTTCTTTCTTCCATTCTATCATTATTTCTTCTTTTCCCTTTCCGGCTCACACTGTCATATGGCTCCATTCAGGCATCTGGTGCTGTTGACATTCCTTCAGTGAGCCCCTTAGCTTTAAGTGAGCCCTCTCTCGCTTTCTCTCTCTCTCTCTCTCTCTCTCTCTCTCTCTCTCTCTCCCTCACACACACACACACACACATCCTTCCTTATCTACAAATAAGTCTGTCATTGTAAGTTACCAATTTCACTGTATCATGACACGTTCTTTGTCATATAGTTGTTGTTATCGCATCATACGTGGCTTGTTGTCTCTATGCACACTGTTGTGCTGTTGAAGACGTTTTTTTATAGCGCTTTTAACTGAAATCCCTCCAGGTCGGCACTTTGTCACCTGGAGATGTACCCAACGATTGTCTGGGGAGTATGGTGATCGGCTCTGATAGGACCGGATTCTTGCCTACCTGAGTCTCTCCAAGAATCCTCTCAGGCCGCCAGGATCTTTTTATCTGCTAAATAGTGTAGAGGGGAGAAAACCCAATTCTTAATTCATAATCACCAGAATTAAATCTCATTGAGAAGGACCACTGACTCCGAATCTAAAATTTGTAGGATGTTATTACAACCAAAAATAACTGCACATACAGACACCTTCACATAAGGTGAAGAAGATAAATGGGCACTAGAACAAACGCAAGTCTACGTAAGAGTCTCATATGACTCAGAACAAAAAGAATAACCAACTCGAGAAGAATAAGAACTGCAATGGTTAAGCCAATGTCTACATTAGGAATCATTAGCCTAAAAGAAAAACAATTAGTCTATCCCTACTCTAGCTCTAAGGTGACATCCCTACTTAACATTTCCCTCCCAGGCAAGAGAATAAAAGGTGTCAGAAGTGAAGACTTCCTTAGAAGTGCATTCACTTAGTCAAAGCTCGTTCTAGGATGCTCCTTCAAGCGTCCCATCTAAACCTCAACTGCTCAACCCTTGGGGCACTGTCCCTAATACAAAATCCCAAAAACGTAGAACACGCCCTTCGGCACACCTCTTCAGCCAGGTCTTCTCCCAGTACTTTTCCAGCGAAACTTGTACTCCATCCAACGACGGTTAGCTTGACCTTGGGTCCCTGGCACCTTCTTCGCTGAAAGTATCATCCGTGAATTCCAATGTACTCCCCTGTTGGCTTCTCGTACCATCCTAACTCCTAAAACAAAGACCTAGTCTCTCTAATGAGCTAAATGTCCTTGCACCTGCAACAGAAACATGGGAACGAAAAACTTTTCACTTCTCTGAGATTTTCCATCCTCCTGAAACCCAAAGCCTTTACCAAGGGAAATCATTATCGGCCTACAACGTTAGCTAACATAAGAAATGAACAGACCTTTCTCTTTAAACGTATATGCGATCAGGCCTTTACACCTTTAAGCACCTTACTAAATCACACTTTAAGCATTAGTTCATTATTCTTTTATGCATGAATAAGCAAACTGCATGTACACTTTACCATAACACACGTTTAACTAACACGTTGCATTACATAAAATCAAACATTATGCATTTACTAAAATACATGTGCAATGATCTACGACATTATAATTCATGGAAAGCATGGTTACATTTCTAATCACACCTATGTTAAACAATACTAATAATACAATTTCTATGTCACACTTAAACTACTTCGATTAATATGTGGGTGCGGACTAACAGTGCACCCCTACAAATCTCAGGATAACGTGACGCTCTATCAGTTCCCCCCTTTGATGTCAAATGTCATCACACCATCACACAATCAATTCCCTTGGAGAAAGAACTGACCTAAACAGTACTTGTCGGCATCCTTCCCCGACGGAATCTTTCCATACTCTTAATATTCTGATACTGACTGTCCTGCAGTCTAGCCATTCGCATTTCACTCGCTCTGAGAGCTCTTTCAATTCTGTTTCCTCTGTACCACTTATAAGCTCTGATGAGACCCCACAAACAGATCACACAAACCACAACAATGAGAAGGGGTTTCAGCACGAACCCAAGGAACCCTTTTCCCAAATTCGCAAACCAATTTCCTACACGACCCAATCCTTTACTAATCTTTTCCCACACACCCTCTTCGGTCAGATCCTCAATCTCTTGATGAATTGTGGTAATATTGGCTATATATGTCTCCAGATCCTTACTATTGTCTGGAATATACGTACAACATTCCTGAACCTTCAGTACTTTACAGACTCCGCCCTCTTTTGCTAATAATACATCTAAAGCAAGGCAGTTCTGCAAAACCATCGTCCTTATCGATAACATCTCTCCATCCACCAATTTCAAAGACCTTTCTGTATTCATTGACAACTCATAAACCACTGTCGCCAACCTTCTGATCTTCACATCATTCAAGACCACACCCAAACTCGGTATTATCGCTCCAAAGACATCACCAATCACTGCTCCTGCACTCACAGCTCTCTTGGCTCTAGAATGATGTCCAGTCTCCAAAAGCTCCAAATCTTCTGCATGATAGATTTTCGGGAAAATAATGGCCAAATAACATGTACCATACCAATTCGCAGGCAACCTCACATAGGCATTCCTTCCACACACATAATACACAGTTGGAATCACTTCCACCGAGCCTTGCAAAAAGTTCTTAGCTGAATTTTCCGTAGTGAAGACATGATCACACGTACTTTGTCCTACCGAAACCTTTTCATAGTAGGTCTGAAGACGTCTCACACACAACTTCCCCTTTTGCACCTGGTCTAATGCTATGGGTCCATAACTCCCCTTTGATCTGTGTAATCTCTCCTCATCAGTCCAATCTACTGGACTATCTCCTGTATTTCGCGTTTGTGTTAGTTTTCTATACCTATCTTCTACTTGACCTATAAACTTCTTCTCTGTATCTGACAATGAACATGTCAAATTATGTCGATGAGCATAAGCCGTATCCAGTTCCAAAGATGGTATGAAATACTTCCGGAGTCTCTCTTCTGATTTATAATAATCATACTTATTCAAATGCTTGTAAGTTGGAACCTCAGGAAGTACTGCATCGTAATTGGAAAAGAAATACTCAAACTGACCTCTTTCATAAAAAATACTAAGCAACAAACTACAAGAAATTCCATACGTTAGTGAAGTTGATGGTATCTAATACCCTCATCTACTGAAGAAGGTAACTGCATGCACACATAACAGTCGTTCGCATCCATCGCATTAACATACTCGTACAACAACTTTGCATACGCATTAAGCTTAAAATCACTTCTAGACAGGTCTATGTGAAATCTACGACTCTCTTCGTTTAGTAAAGCTCTTTTAGCTCCTATAGTGACCTCCTTTTGGCTAGAAGTGGAAGGTGTAGGTGTTCCCTGTACCTCTGCTTTCTGCTCATGTGAAACGATATGAGTGTACCTACTACTAATTTAGACCTTCGGTGAGTATTTCCAGCACCTACCATTTTTGCAAAGTTCTCAAAGATCTCGGTTTCAGCAACAATTAAGAGTCTCTTTTCTCCTCCAGATATTGATTGTCAACCAATTCGAACGATACTTCAAGAGCTGAAAATCCCCTTGCAACTTTCAGTTCCCTATTTGCACAGTCCACAAAAGACTTCCCTAGCCCTCTTTCGTTGTCTCAATGGAAAGTCCCTAAGTTTTTTCTTCTTCCACTCGGGCCTAGGTTATCTTCTTTAGACTTTTATTATACAAGGAAGTTCACCTTCAGTCCAAAATAAGATCAGCTCCCAAAATCTCTAAAACACACTGCAAAAGTTCAAGACGAAGCACCACTAATTCCTGATGCGGTGGTACATAACCAAAGGTTGGAAAGACCAACCTCACCAGGATCAGCTCACGAATCTTACTCAGAAGTGGTGGATTCAGAATAGTGAGGGTCAGTATTCCTTCGATCTCCACCCCTGGAGCCAACAGCAACACATCCAGTTCGGAGAACCACCTACCAGTGTCAAGGACCTCAGTCTCCCTGAGCTCAACACTCCTGGCATCAGTCACAGCGTATGCCCACTCTGGTGAGGCATACCTTTGACACAGCACTCTTCTCCTTCTGGACCTTCTCAAACCACCTCCAGCTTGCTCTTCGTCGCTCTGTTCAGATTCAGATGTTTCAGAAACTGGGGCAAGATCTCTTTCAGGTGCCAATCTCAAGTTCAGCCGTCTCTGACTCACGGGCCAAACATCTTCTGCTCCTACGGCACCTCTGCTCTCCCTTGGGGTACCCTGTGCACTGCTTCCTCTTTCAACTGAATTTGACTCTACTCCACCCACAGCAACACTTTCTCCGTCTGAGTCAAATTCGGGGCTTTGATTTGCACAACCCCTTTCAGCTCGATCTAGTGCAAATCCAACTGCATCAGCAACCCTCACAGCTTGGCATGCCCTCTCAGATGGCCCTGCCACCTCAGCTGGATTTTCATTCACGAGAGGGGCTGTATCTTCCAAGGGTGCTGGAACTCTGCGGGTATGGGAGGCATGCACCCAGTTCGGCAGTCCCCCACACTTCACTGCTGTGTTCGTGACCTTTATTACCTGGTACGGGCCACACCAACGAACATCCAGGCAACTCTTCCTCACGTGTTTGCGGACAAGCACCCAGTCTCCCGGGCACAGGTCATGGCACAGATCACTTGCGGCTGGAACAGTTGCTGCTTGCACCTGCTGGGACACAGAATGGACTACGTCAGCCAGTCCCTTACAGTAGTCGACAATTAAATCATCTGTGATGTTAATCAAAGCAGTAGCAGGTATCGCTGGTAATCGCATTGCCCTCCCCATCAGGATCTCGTGAGGTGACAACTCCGTTCTCCTACCAGGAACACTGCGAAGGCTCATGAGGACCAAAGGCAGTGGGTCAGGCCATTTCAGGGATGTTGAAGAACACACTTTGGCCATCCGCGCTTTCAAAGTCCCATTAATTTGTTCCACAATCCCAGAAGCCTCTGGTCGATAACTGCAATGCAATCTCTGATCCACATTCAAGGCAGCACAGAGCAATTTCATGATTTCACTATGGAAATGTGTCCCTCTGTCTGACTCCAAAGAGGTCGGAAATCTGAATCTAGGGATAAGTTCCCTCAACAACAGCTTAGCTACAGTGAGTGTGTCGCACCTACCTGTTGGGTAAACCTCCACCCATCTTGAAAAGACACATACCACAACTAAGATGTACCTCAACCCATTACACTTCGGCATCTCGATAAAGTCCAACTGCATCCTATGGAAAGGCCCTCCTGACCTCCCAATGTGACTCAGTGTTACAGCAGTCTTCTTTCCCGCATTCATCTGCTGGCATGTAACACACCTCTGACACACAGCTTCAGCAACCGCATGAAACTTCGGATTGTACCATGTCTGTCTGAACACTCGCACAGTTGCGTCTCTTCCAAGATGTACTGCACCATGTATCAATCTTGCCATTGGGTTCAACAGATTTTCCGGTAATACAGCTCGTCCATCACTCGAAACCCACTCATCCACATCTCCCTTCTCACATCCTGCTCGTATCCAGCTATCTCGTTCTTGATCAGGAACCTCATCCTGCAATCGTTTTAGTTCCTCCCATGTATCCGCCATGGTTAACGTCATGCTGAGCTCAGTTCTTTCTTGGCTTTCTCCAGTGTACCCTCCTGTAAATATGCATCCTGGTTCTGCACAAAACCGGGCAACTTCATCTGCGTAATTATTTCCCAGGGAAATGAAATCATACCCCTTACTGTGTGCTGAACATTTAACAACTGCAATTTCCTTAGGACATTGTAACGCTTCCAACAACTGTCTCACATATTCCCCATTCCTAATGGGTGAACCAGAAGATGTCATGAACCCTCTCTGTGACCATAACTGTCCGAAATCGTGAACCACACCAAACCGGTACTGACTGTCAGGGTAAATCGTTATCCGAATCTGATCAGCAACCAAACAGGCATGGGTCAAAGCAATGATTTCAGCTACCTGTGCGGAGTGTACTCCTTCTAAACAAGCAGCTTCAGCCATTCCTGTGATAGTACATACAGCAAATGCTGCTCTTAATCGACCAACATCGTCTCTTAAACATGAACCGTCCACAAAGAAAATTTCATCAGGGTCAGGGAGCGGTTCATCAACAATGTCTGGTCTCGGTTTGTTGCATAGTTCAGTCACATCGAGACAATCATGATCCTCACAATCTTCACCATCTGCATTTGGAATAGGCATCAATGTTGCGGGGTTCAAAACAGAACACCTCTTCAAAGTCACATTTTCTGCAGCAAGTATAACTTGCTCATAACGTGTTAATCTGTTGTTCGTGAGGTGCTGTGTTTTGGTCCTCGTCATCAACAGTTCAACAGAATGTGGCACATAAACTGTAAGTGGATGTCCCATTACAATACTCTTTCAATACTGACACCTGTTGCAGCAACGAATTTGAGACATCTGAGCAACGCAGAAGCTACTGGATCTAAAGTAGCTGAAAAATAGGCAACTGGTCTATGGACACCTCCATGAGTCAGAACTGAAAATGCACAACCTTCTCTCTCGCAACAGAACAATGTGAATGCCTTGTAGTAATCAGGCATTCCTAAAGCTGGAGCGCGACACAGGGCTTCTCTCAGCCTCAAAAATGACATCAAACAGTCATTGTCCCATGGTACCGAATCACTCACATCCTTGTGCGTCAGCCGTTGCAAGGGCTTCGCTTCAAAGGAGAAGTTGGGAATCCATTGGCGACAGTAACCAACCATTCCTAAAAACATTCTGACTTCTCTCTGAGTGGTGGGCACAGGCATGTTCATAATAGCCTCAATGCGATCTGGTGACACCTTTCTCCTGACCGGATCACTGACATAATATAGAATGCCAAAATATCGACCTGCCAAAATATCGTTGACAAAATATAGAATGCAAATATATCGAATTCCTATCTACAAACAGGTAAGTACAAAAATATCGAATCAAAAATATTGTTGCTACGCGCTGGGGGTCCGCGCCGTACATATGGGGGTGGGGGTCCGCACCGTACATACGGGGGAGTGGGGGTCCGCACCGTACATACGGGGGTGGGGTGGGGGTCCGCACCGTACATACGGGGGGGTGGGGGTCCGCACCATACATACGGGGGTGGGGGTCCACGCCGTACATACGGGGTGGGGTGGGGGTCCGCACCGTACATGTGGGGGTCCACGCCGTACATACGGGGTGGGGTGGGGGTCCGCACCATACATACAGGGGTGGGGGTCCGCGCCGTACATACGGGGTGGGGTGGGGGTCTGCACCGTACATACGGGGGGGGTGGGGGTTTGCGCCATACATACGGGGGTGGGGGTCCACACCGTACATACGGGGGGGTGGGGGTCCGCACCGTACATACGGGGGTTGAGGGTCCGCACCGTACATACGGGGGTGGGGGTCCGCGCCATACATACGGGGTGGGGTGGGGGTCCGCACCGTACATACGGGGGTGGGGGTCCACGCGTACATACGGGGTGGGGTGGGGGTCCGCACCGTACATACGCGGGTGGGGGTCCGCGCCGTACATACGGGGTGGGGTGGGGTTCTGCACCGTACATACGGGGGTGGGGGTCCGCGCCGTACATACGGGGTGGGGTGGGGGTCCGCACCGTACATACGGGGGTGGGGGTCCGTGCCATACATACGGGGTGGGGGTCCGCACCGTACATACGGGGGGTGGGGGTCCGCACCGTACATACGGGGGTGGAGGTCTGCGTCGTACATATGGGGTGGGGTGGGGGTCCGCACCGTACATACGGGGGTGGGGGTCTGCGCCGTACATATGGGGTGGGGTGGGGGTCCGCACCATACATATACGGGGGTGGGGGTCTGTGCCGTACATACGGGGTGGGGGTCCGCACCGTACATACGGGGGGTGGGGGTCCGCGCCGTACATACGGGGGTGGGGTTCCGCACCGTACATACGGGGGGTGGGGGTCCGCACCGTACATACGGGGGGTGGGAGTCTGCACCGTACATACGGGGGTGGGGGTCCGCGCCGTACATACGGGGTGGGGTGGGGTGGGGGTCCACACAGTACATACGCGGGTGGGGGTCCGCGCCGTACATACGGGGTGGGGTGGGGGTCTGCACCGTACATACGGGGGTGGGGGTCCGCGCCATACATACGGGGTGGGGTGGGGGTCCGCACCGTACATACGCGGGTGGGGGTTCGCGCCGTACATACGGGGTGAGGTGGGGGTCCGCACCGTACATACGGGGGTGGGGGTCTGCGCCGTACATACGGGGTGGGGGTCCGCACCGTACATACGGGGGGGTGGGGGTCCGTGCCGTACATACGGGGGTGGGGGTCCGCACCGTACATACGGGTGTGGAGGTCCGCACCATACATACGGGAGGGTGGGGGTCTGCACCGTACATACGGGGGTGGGGGTCCGCGCCGTACATACAGGGTGGGGTGGGGGTCCGCACAGTACATACGGGGGTGGGGGTCCATGCCGTACATACGGGGTGGGGGTCCGCACCGTACATACGGGGGGGGTGGGGGTCCGCACCGTACATACGGGGGGTGGGGGTCCGCACCGTACATATGGGGGTGGGGTGGGGGTCCGCACCGTACATACGGGGGTGGGGGTCCGTGCCGTACATACGGGGTGGGGTGGGGGTCCGCACCGTACATACGGGGAGGGTGGGGGTCCGCATGTACATATGGGGGTGGGGGTCCGTGCCGTACATACGGGGGGTAGGGGTCCACACCATACATATGGGGCTGGGGGTCCGGCACATCCGTCCACGGGGGGGCTGGGGGTCCGGTGCGTCCGTCCGCGGAGGGGCTGGGGGTCCGGCGCGTACATCCGCAGGGGGGCTGGGGGTCCGGCGCGTCCGTCCGCAGGGGGGCTGGGGGTCCGGCGCGTCCATCTGCGGGGGGGCTGGGGGTCCGGCGCGTACATCCGCGGGGGGGCTGGGGGTCCGGCGTGTCCGTCCGCGGGGGGGCTCGGGGTCTGGCGCGTCCGTCCGCGGGGGGGCTGGGGGTCCGGCGCGTACATCCGCGGGGGGGCTGGGGGTCCAGCGCGTCCATCCACGGGGGTGCTGGGGTTCTGGCACGTCCGTCCGCGGGGGGGCTGGGGGTCTGGCGCGTCCGTCTGCGGGGGGGCTGGGGGTCCAGCGCGTACATCCGCGGGGGGGCTGGGGGTCCGGCGCGTCCGTCCACGGGGGTGCTGGGGGTCTGGCGCGTCCGTCCGCGGGGGGGCTGGGGGTCTGGCGCGTCCATCCGCGGGGGGGCTGGGGGTCCGGCGTGTACATCCGCGGGGGGGCTAGGGGTTCGGCGCGTCCGTCCGCAGGGGGGCTGGGGGTCCGGCGCGTCTGTCCGCGGGGGGGCTGGGGGTCTGGCGCATACATCCGCGGGGGGGCTGGGGGTCCGGCGCGTCCGTCCACGGGGGGGCTGGGGGTCCGGCGCGTCCGTCCTCGGGTGGGCTGGGGGTCCGGCGCGTACATCTGCGGGGGGGCTGGGTGTCCGGTGCGTCCGTCCACGGGGGGGCTGGGGGTCCGGCGTGTCCGTCCGCGGGGGGGCTGGGGGTCTGGCGCTTACATCCGCCGGGGGGTTGGGGGTCCGGCGCGTACATCCGCGGGGGGCCTGGGGGGGTGTTCGGCACGTACCGGGCCCCCTTTTCCTCACGCTTCGCTGCGTACTTGGCTTTTCCGGCACTTTTTGGGTGCCGTAAAAATATTGCCGTCCAGAGTGCTGTCGGTACGAATCGTACTTGCTGGTACGTAAAAGGCTGCCTAACTCCGTCCGCATGTCGCTTATGCGCTGTTCCAGATCACATTCGGATGTATTTTTGTGTCGGTCGGTGTTTTGTACGATTCGTACGGAAATGGTGTTTCCGTACGAATCGTACTTGCATGTTTGTATGGTGTTTTTACCGGGTACGAGTCGGACGGAGAAAACGCTCCGTCCGACGATTCGTACCCGGTTTCTCCAGGATCGGAATCGGCCCCCTTGTGTCCATTCTCAGCCAAATGATTCAGTAAAGCAATGGTATCAATTCTGCAAGCATCTTCTGTTTCTGAGGCAACAAGCAAATCGTCAATGTATTGCACGAGAACGGAGTTCTGCGGCAACACAAAACCTTCAAGATTCTTCTTCAGAATCTGATTAAAGATCAATGGACTCTCTGGTGCCGATTCCGATCCAGGTAAAAAATTTTGCGTACAAATCGTATCCGTATATTTTCACGTACGAATCGTACAAGTACCGTACAAACTGCGAAGTACGATTCGTACGTGAAAAATACATACGAATTGCCCCCTGGGATAGCGCTGGGGTATGGTCCTGGGGTACGGAGCGTACATACGGGGGGCTGGGGTACGGTCATGGGGTACGGCGCGTACATACGGGGGGCTGGGGTACTGTCCTGGGGTACGGCGCGTACATACAGGGGTGGGGGTACGGCGCGTACCGGGCCCTCTTTTCCTCGTGCATCGTGGCGTACTTAGCTTTTCCGCCACTTTTTGGCTCCCGTAAAAATATAGCCGTGCGGAGTGCTGTGGGTACGAATCGTACTTGCTGGTCCGTAAAACGCTGCCTGACTCCGTGTGGACGTCGCGTACACGCTGTCCAGGATCGGAATTGTATGTATTTTTTAGCCGCACTGTGTTTTTACTATTCGTACGGAAAAGGTATTTCTGTACGAATCATACTTGCTGGTTTGTACGGTGGAATTCCCGGGTACGAGTCGTACGGAGAAAACGCTCTGTACGACCATTTGTACCCGGGTTTTACAGGATCAGAATCGGCACCTCTGTGTACCCCTGTGGGATACGACACCAAGTTAACACACGGTTCTCCAGCCTGAAGGCAAAAAGAAATTGGCTTTCCTCATGGAGTGAAATCGAGAAGAATGCTTGGCACAGATCAATCACGCTAAACCACTCAGCTTCACATGGAATTTGGAACAGTATCACAGATGGATTCGGTACCACCAGACAACATGGAACAACTATCGTGTTGACCTTTCGCAGGTCTTGTACGATCCTGAATTTCCCACTTGGTTTCTGTAGTCCCATGATAGGTGAATTACATGGGCTTCCCATGATCTCTTTCAGAATTCCCTGCTTGATCATAGACTCAATTACAAGCTTGATCCCTGCAATAGTCTCAGGTGACAAATTATACTGGGGTGTCCTAGGGAACTCTACATTCGGCTTGACCTGAATCTTCACTGGCTCTACACCTTTGATCAATTCAATCTCCTCTCCACTGAAGTCCCACACATCAAGTGACACAGAGTCCCTCAAGTCAAGGGGAAGTTCCTCCACTGTCAGCGCTGGGTACATTTCTATACACACATGCTGATTTGCAACCTTAAAGGTCGCGTCATCATCTCTTGTCTGTACTTCAACTCCCTTTGGTGTGCAATAGATGGTGCAATTCAACGTGCACAACAAATCTCTCCCTAACAGACAAACTGGACTCGAGTCACACTCCACGAACTGGTGTTGATCTCGTAATGTTCCTATTCTCTGAGGGATTGGCTCTGTCAATGGGCTAGTCAATTTCTTATTTGCTACGCCAACAACTTGTCCCGAGAGGGGTAGGTTGGGGACTACTGCTGATCTTACAGTAGACCGGGTAGCACCAGTGTCAACCAAAAAGGTGGTAGGGTGACCATCAACATCTGCTTCTACAAATGGTCCCCTCTGGTCTACCTCCAAGACTGCTCCAAGTGTGCAGTCTTCCTCCCCTCTCAGGCACCGTCATGCCAACGGGTCTGGACCGAACTCCTCACTCCCTTCGAACAAAGGTATCTGTTGAAAAGTTCGGACTCCCTGCTGAACATTTTGAACCCTAGGTGGCTGAGGAACTTGCACCTGTGGACTACTAGTCCCCCCTTTCACCATCCTAGGTCTAGTCACTGTGGGAACTACTTCAGGTACAGGTACCTGAGCTATCTCGACTTCTTGCTGCACCTGATTTAGGGGGTTCAAGGGACACTCGCATTTCCAATGTCCAACCTGATGACAAAGATGACACGCGGTGGTCTTTTTCAATGTCACCACATCCATCCCTGTCTTGGGATCAACTGACTTTGGTCTTCCCTGATTCTGGGCATTCTGATTTCCTCCTTGGTTATTTCGCTGCTTCCTTCCTAATGTCCCTCCACCAGACTGAGCTTGAACCGTTTGCATCTGGACAAGCATCAACTTATCCTTCAATTTCCTGTGCTTCGATTCTATCTCATCACTACAGTACCTGCCATACCGTAAGATTTCATCTACAGGCTTATTCTGCCAACAAATCAGATGCTGCTGAATCATAAGACTAACCTCTGGTCTCAACCCCAGCACAAACTTTGAAACAAACTGTCCCATGTCTTTCGTCTCTAAGGCATCCAATCCACTGTACTGCTTGAAGGCCTGCAAGAGCCTTTCATAATACTCATGCACTGTCTCTTTTGGTTCTTGAACTGTCCGATCTATCTTAACCCAATCTATATCCTGAGGTGAAATGTTCGATTTTAGCCATGTAATCACTTGCTCAAACTTCTTCATGACTATAGGTGACGGACCATTCGAAACAGGGTCTCTTTCGGGCTCTGAAGTTGGCCACTCAACAGCAATTTTACATGCGGACCATAAATCAAGTGAAACCACAATGTCAAACAATGTATTCAAGTCAATCCACAACACCTTCGAGATCTTAACAAACCGGTCAACCTGCGTGTACCACTCGACAGGCTTCTCCCGCAAGCGGGGGAAATCGTTCGTAAATGCAGCCAAATCACCCCTACTCCAAGGCACATGCACGTACCCTCCATTCTGTACCTCTCGTAAAGGGAAATTTCCTACATCCACCATCCCCCCACCTGGAGGTGGCGTCTCTCCTATCATCCTTTTAGAACTCTTCTTCTTAGACCACCTTTCTTCCCATTTGTCAAGCATGATCCATGCACGCATTGCTCTAATCAGATCTTTGATATGGGACCTCAATCCCATGATCCTTTTCCCTTCCAATTCTTGGTCGCTATACTGCAACCTGTGGCTTCCCTGCAATGACTTTGTTTTGGACAGATCCGCATCATACCGTTTGGCCAATTCTGACAATTTCTCAAGCGCAGTTCTTGCCTTGCGAGTCACATCTTTCGCTACAAAAAGTAACTCATCTTGTTCATACATGTATATCCTTTCAAGAGGCAAATTTCCACGTATTATCTCATCTACTTCCGCTTTCAATCTTACCACATCTAGCATCCTCCCTTTCAAAGCTTCCTTCAATATTTCTCGACAAGCTGCCCTATTCCGTTCATCGTACTCGCATTCCTGTTCTTGAGGTCTAATCCCCTCTGTGCTCCTAGAAACTGAACAATTTCCTACATTGCCTTGTTCACTTTCTACAGTTCTCTCACTCTGATTCTGATTTCTCATCGGCGGTGCCCACATCCGCAAATCTGATGTTGACTCAACCAAAGACCTCGGTCTCACTGACCTCGCATCTACCTGTCTCCTAGAGGAGTCTGCGGTGGCTGGCAGTGGCGTGCTCCATTCTATAGGTTTTGGAGTCTGCTCCATCCCATTCACTGATCAATTTCCCTCAACCACACTCCTCGCTCCTACAGCTGACTGTACTAGACTCCCAACTCTCTCTTGATCTGGGTCGTAAACTGAGACAATGGGTCCAATGGTAACCGGTACCTTGAGAGCATCTGGTAACCTCACACTTCTCCCAACCTCTGTGTTTCCTACAGGCTGATCTTTCGTGCCCTCAGTTCCCGTCGAGATCTTCCCTTCTACTCTAACCTCTGACTGAGTCTGTGATCCACTAGTCCCTTCTGCTTGAGCCGACTTCCCTTCATAAGAATCTGGATTGTATGGAGGTGGTCTCTCAGACAACAACCTCTCTACTAGACTGTCATCTGTATTGCTGTCATCGTCATCCACACTCTTTGCCTTAGCGCTGTCTGTCTTTACCAGTAGCGGGTACAACCTGTCTCCCTCTATCGTTTCTACTCTCCACCTTTACTCTTGTGCATCCCACCTCGCATCCTGGAATGCCTTGATTGACTTCTTCACCATTTCTTGACTTCGATCTCTTTTCCTGTCATGCGCTGCTCTAATCCATGCATGCAACGCCTCAAACTGAGTTGGTCTCAGCAAAGGTCGTAACGAAGACATTACAAATGTCAACTGCTACAACACTTCCAACCTGAAGGAGCCATATTGTGGGAAAGCCAATTCTCCCTCGCCCTGGGTCATTTTATGCCAATTTTCAAGCCAAATTAGAGTATGTAATCCCACATTCCTTGCCATATAATGCGCCGGAGTATCCTCGGGAGGGGCTTCTTCTCCCCCTCGAGTAACCACATGTTTATCACCTCTACATAATTCTCTGAAAACCTTAAAACATTTACAAATTTTCGATCGCACACAATGTTTTCGTTCACTTCCTGATGTCAATCCACCAATAGCAGCGCGACTCACCCCAATCGACCTATAGCAGCGCAACACCTTCTGACGTCACGCTTCCTCCGCTCGCAGCAGTTCCCCTCCTTCACAATTCGCGTCTCACCCTTGCATTCGTCCCATTCACACGCTGAAGTAATTATCTGTCCACGAAACGACCGGACAATCACTTCTCTGACTGTCTCCGACAGTCTCTCGAAATTGTCGACCTCAACTGGCAACTGTCTGTCCGCGAAACGACCGGACAATCGCCTCAACTGATAGGTTTCAACCACTCAATGTTCCACATACAACAACCCACGACCAGCGTCGGTTACTCATGCACTCACACATTCGTACCCCCTATCTCGATCTGGGTAATCGATGACGTCTCACGATTCCCTCTCGGTGGTCAATAAAATCTACCTTGGGTGTCTTCTACACCACAATCACTTAAGCTGCTCGTCAAGCCTAAGATTTTCCCGGGCTGCGCGCGCTCACAGCCTGATCTCACAATCACTCAACACTCACTCCAACTCCGCAAGACATCACACATTCAAATCAACACCACAATCTACACAACATCTCACCCTATTCATACTCACTCCTCCACAAACTGCTGCTATCCGCCGCACCGCTAGTCTCCATCAATCTCCATCAGCCGCCGTCATCCGCCGCTCACCATCCGATGGGTCACCATCACTTGACTTCTGTGGGCCTCCAAGATCTCTTATCCTGATCTAGATCTCCCCCTCACTATCAGAGATAACCATCCTACTCTGCTACTAACTGAAAGGACCGGATTCTTGCCTACCTGATTCTCTCCAAGAATCCTCTCCAGCCGACAGGATCTTTTTTATCTGCTAAATAGTGTAGAGGGGAGAAAACCCAATTCTTAATTCATGATCACCAGAATTATATCTCATTGAGAAGGACCACTGACTCCGAATCTAAAATTTGTAGGATTTTATTACAACCAAAAATAACTGCACATACAGACACCTTAACACAAGGTGAAAAAGATAAATGGGCACTAGAACAAGCGCAAGTCTACGTAAGAGTCTCATACGACTCAGAACAAAAAGAATAACCAACTCGAGAAGGATAAGAAATGCAATGATTAAGCCAATGTCTACATTAGGAATTATTAGCCTAAAAGAAAAACAATTAGTCTATCCCTACTCTAGCTCTAAGGTGACATCCCTACTTAACATTTCCATCCCAGGCAAGAGAATAAAAGGTGCCAGAAGTGAAGACTTCCTTAGAAGTGCATTCACTTAGTCAGAGCTCGTTCTAAGAGGCTCCTTCTAGCGTCCTTCTAAACCTCAACTGCTCAACTCTCGGGGCACTGTCCCTAATACAAAATCCCAAAAACGTAGAACACGCCCTTCAACACACCTCTTCATCCAGGTCTTCTCCCAGTACTTTTCCAGCAAAACTTGTACTCCATCCAATGATGGTTAGCTTGACCTTGGGTCTCAGGCACCTTCTTCGCTGAAAGTATAATCCGTGAATTCCAATGTACTCCCCTGTTGGCTTCTCGTACCATACTAACTCCTAAAACAAAGACCTAGTCTCTCTAACGAGCTAAATGTCCTTGCACCTGCAACAGAAACATGGGAACGAAAAACTTTTCACTTCTCTGAGATTTTCCATCCTCCTGAAACCCAAAGCCTTTACCAAGGGAAATAATTTTCGGCCTACAACGGTAACTAACATAAGAAATTAACAGGCCTTTCTCTTTAAACGTATATGCAATCAGGCCTTTACACTATTAAGCACCTTACTAAATCACACTTAAAGCATAAGTTCATTATTCTTTTATGCATGAATAAGCAAACTGCACGTACACTTTAACATAACACACATTTAACTAACATGTTGCATTACATAAAATCAAACATTATGCATTTACTAAAATACATTTGCAATGATCAACGACATTATTCTTCATGGAAAGCATGGTTACATTTCTAATCACACCTATGTTAAATGATACTAATAATACAATTTCTATGTCGCACTTAAACTACTTCGATTAATATTTGGGTGCGGACTAACAGTGATTATGATGCACCCCTACAAATCTCAGGATAATGTGACGCTCTATCAGCTCCTTCACAATGTCTCATTCTGGAACTCTCTGTATAAGTGGGTGAATAGATATGGACACCTGTAACCTGCTCTAAAATGGACATATACTTAATATTGTGGAGTTCTGCTGCTCATTCATAATGGAACACTTCTGTGCTAGTGGTCGGGGCCTGTTGCATGTAGAACCGTTGATGCATTGGTCTCTGCAACAGCTGTGCAGCATTGCTATTACATTCTGTGCAGACTCAGAAATAGCAAAGACAAAAGGGAAAGTCTTTATATAACAATTTGTTAGGATGAACTGTTCCAGTCTCACCACTTTGGAATTGCCTGTTTGAACCTATGGCTTTTTAAACCAATTTCTTTAGCAAAATGTGCAGGTAAATGCTCCATTTGACCACTTTATATCAAAAAGTTCTCTCAGAAGAACTAGGGGGCATATTAACAACGGACATATCACCGCTTATCCGGCGCATAGCGCCGGAAAAGCGGCGATCATAATTTCGCGATATTTACAATGCGCCGCTAACATGCATTAGCGCATGTTAGCAGCAGGTTTCCTAACGTCTCGCTAATTAGATGCAAAGTAGGCGTTCCAGAGGAAAACAGCATTGCAATATGCGCTAACACGGCTTCGCCAAATTAACAATCCGGCAGCGGACCCAAGAAGTGATGCCTGAACTCGCGCTAAGCCCCCATTATCACCTGATTTTAACGTCTGCAAAAAAGCAGACTTAGCATCCACACATCAGTATCATCGAGCTCTGCCATTATCGCTGATCATTTATCTCCGGATTTCTCACGTTGAAGGGGGTTTTGGCCGCTATCGCTGGATTTTATATCGCCAATGCGCAAAGCGTTGTTAATACAGCGATATCATGGCGATAAAATCCAGCGATAGAAAAAAACGCGCTAAGCGCGTTTAGCGATAGTTATCGCTACGTGTTATTAATATGCCCCTTGGGGTGGTGAAACTGTGGCCAGTTATGTCATTTCCGCATCTGCCTCCTGCTGATTGGAAAAAGTTAGGAATGCACGAAAATTCCCTGTGAAAAAGAATTCTCATGCTGGACATTGAGGAGTCAAGGAAGCAGGAATTCTTGTGCCGCCCAGTCGTGTCGGGGACAGTCATTATAATGAATGAAATGGTTATCTCAGTACATTAATAATTACAATGGCTGACACCCGACAGAGCTCTTCAAATGAACTTTCCCAGCAGCAGAGTTTGAGTGTGGTGCCTGCCTGCCAGGAGGATACTGCAGTCAAGTGCTGCACACAGACCTCCCTACAGGGCAGATGAGGGGCATTGTAGGCTATTAAGGCAATTACATTGCCCAGCCCCTCATAGTGCTTAAAAAAGTCAATGTGATTTTTGTGGGTTTTTTCCACCACTGAACAGCGAACTGGTCCAGTTCCAATACACGAGTAGAAAAAGTTATCAAAATTCCCAGGTTTTGTTGCATAGAAGTTTCACCCATCACTATGAAGCCCTCTGAAGTACTTGCGCTCACTCTCTGAAATTTGGAACATCCCCAACCACCTATAAATTCCCCACGCTGCTGCTGAAATGCATTTACAGAAAATCGCCATGTCAAGAAAGAAGCACTTTGATTGAAGATAAATCTGCTAGGGCATTGCTGTCCGGCGCCAAGTGTATGTACTCTGATCCCCTAAAACATGGAGAAATTGGCTAATCTCTGATTTGCATATTTAACTTTTCTATAAGGCCATTGTATATGGCTTGGAAATACAGCCATGGCATGAAAAGTTAAATGTCATCTGTACACTGCAGCACTTTTTGTGCCATTCACTAGTGTGAAACGAGAAAACATAGCTTAATGCCTACCATTGCAGCTTGACTTCTGCAGTGTAAAACCTGTTAAAATACCCTTTTGACAGATAATCCCCTATTCCCTTTTTAAATATTAGTAAGTCGCCCCCACATAGGCCTTACAGCCCACAATGCAGGGCATGGTATTTAAAAGTGTGGCACGTAGAAAATTAATTGCATCATGTCCATAGAGCGACAAGGCTCAGAAAGCTATATTCACTGTGGCAGGCCTAGCTGTCCTATGTTAAAAACCAGAGTACAGATTCAAATACTATTACTGTATCCCAGGAATGGGATCAGCTAGAAAAATAATTAAACAACGATTTTAATAGTCCTTAAAAATCCAATTCAGTGGTGAAGTTGGATTTTTAATAAATATTAAGGAAACGTCAAATCTAAAAAGTCACCTTTTCCCTGCTTGAAGTTCCTGGGGGCTAATTCACATTATCTCTCCAGCTTCTCCCTGCCCGAACTTGGCCTGAGGGTGTGAATGAGGTGTGAAATGCCTCTTAGGAGAACATACTAAGAATACTTGAACTCCACAGAAAATTCAAAGTAGGGGTTGTGGGCATCCCGTGATTCCACACTGTCAAACACTGCTTGACAGGTTTGTTGAACCATATGGGGCACACTTGAAAGGGAGAGAAGAGGATGATAGGACAGCTCTTGTTTATCCCCTGTCTGGTTCGTTGCTTAAGGACGTGCTTTTGTCCTACCTGACTGCTGGCTCTTTTGTTTGTTGTGGGTACAGCTCTATGTTCAAACTGAATTTTAGTGACAGATGTGGGAAGACACTGGTGATTTCTCTATGACTCTCCCACGCATGAGGATCTTGGGACCATGTAGAGCTCCTGTCCTGCTCTGTGGTTAAGACTGTTTCTGGGTGATCAGGGCATGCACCAAATTGGCACAAGTGTGAGCTGCTGTGTCCCGTCGTTGGAGTCCCTCTCCCCTGCTCCCTCGCTACCAGCCCTGAGGCTTCAAGGCCTGAGATACTGCAGAGAACAGAGAAGGAAATCTTTGCAGACGTACGCTTTGATTACACCCGCTCCTGCTGAAGTGGAAAGTTCTGGCTCTGAAGTACGCAGGTGTTGCCTTTGTGCCACAAATGCCAACCACATCTTGATCCTCCCTCACTCCCACTCCAGGACCTGACTGTTGCTTCTGATAGGCTCGGTTAAACTGGATTCAAGCTGAGAATCGCCCAACAGCTCGGCAAATTCAGGTACAAGAGGGCAATCAGCGCGAAGGCTGTAGGAAGAGGCACATGGCATTGTACTGTCCCAAGAGACTCTTTCTGTTTGGTAGTTAGAATAGGGCATTTGTAGCACATGGCAGGTATTACTCCTTAAAATAGCAGCGGCAACAGTGGCCATAACGACGAGCGGCAAGCAGTGTGCGGTGACCAGGCGGAGCAGAAAAGCATACAAAGTGCCAGAGGTCCATTAAGATAAAGGGACCTAAAACATTTTTCTACAGTGGCACAACTTGCAGCACTTTATCATATTTGGAGCCACAGCAGACCCTGTGGTCTCCAAGTGGTAGCAGTGACCTGTGTGTGCTCAATAGGCCCCCTCCCAGGGGTGGGCAACCAACAGTGTGTTGCGGAGGCGGTCTGTGTAGCAGTGGCATGCTTCATAACCTCTTCATAAGCACAACCAAGCCTCAAAAAAAGCGACTCACTCAAGACATTTCAGTCAAATCTCGTATGTGAGGCAAACCTGCGAGGGGAGTCAAGCATCTCACAACACCCACTTTGATGCAGAGAGCCAAGACTTCAGAGGAGGAGGAGTAGCAGAGTTCTTGCTTAGACAGACCTCTTTCAGAGTCCATTTCCAATGAGAAAGTGGCTTTGACGCATCCGGCAGCGGAAGGTCTTAGCGAAACCAATCTTACTGGTCCATCAATGGTGGAATTGCCTCCTGAAATGTCCCCATATATATCGGCTATAGGAGGGGGCAGGAAAGGGACGGATACAGTCAGCAACCTCAAGGCTCATCTAGCCCAAGAGTGAATATTATCCTCTCATAAATTTGCCTTCCCGCTAGCTATTGGATCCGGATCCTCTGGTCTCAACTTCGCTCCTCACAAATCTTTACTCAAGGATGCTTCTATGTTCAAAAAGCTGCCTAAGTATCCCATGTTCTCGGCTGCTGGTCCTAAGAGACCCCAGAGGGAGGAAATAGTCTTAGCGGCTGGTCAGAATAAGACAAAGAATGTATGTGGAGCCAGGGTGATCCCTGAGGGTCTATGCCCTATCACAAAAGATTTATCGAGCTGTTTGGAGTGAACAACTCCATATAAGGCAGCAGTTATTTCTCATGTGAGAACTGACAACTCTGTCCTAACCCTCTTCAGGCCCAGCTAACCACAACAGATTAAGAGCTTTTGCCCGGGTCGATCCTTCAGCAAATATGACAAGAAATCAGGGAGATGCAAATTTCACCAGAGAAGGCCAATACAGAGACAAATGACCAACTTGGCCAGATCAATTGCAAAATTCAACTACTTACCCTATGGGTCGCACAAGCGGAGCAAAGAATCTCTGACCTAGAAGATTAACAAAATTAACAAGATTCTACTACTCTTATCTCCAATCAGAAACAGCTGAGCTACAGCTGAATCTTGAAGATGTTGAAAATAGGTCTAGCCAAGCCAATTTGCAGTTTGTTGGGATCCCTGAGGGTCGTGAGAGCGGGCAGACAGTTGCTAAATTAATTACAGATTTAATTAATAAGCAATATAAGTTTATAAGTATACTATAAGTATATTATCAAACCCCTTCTCTGATCACTCTGGGGCCGATTCACAGAACTAACTTAAAACAAAATCCTAAACTTACTACTTTTGGTATTCACAGTAGTTAGGATTTTGTCTTAAGTTTGTCTTAAGACAAACTTAAGACAGACTTAAGACAGACTTAAGACAAAATCCTAACTTAAGTCTGTCTTAAGTCTGTCTTAAGTCTGTCTTAAGCCAGTCTTAAGTTTGTCTTAAGTCTGTCTTAAGTCTGTCTTAAATCTGTATTCGGGTTTTTGGAGTGGCGCACTACCAATGTATACACAAAGTTGTTATTCACAATGAGTCGCAAAGTCTTTATAGTTAGTAAACCAATAATGTCTTTTATTGGAAAATGTTTGTCATTTTTAAGACGATTGTCAGCCAACGCGTTTCGTTCAGAGATGAACTTCTTCAGGGCTGAAAATTACAATATAAGGTACATAAATATATATACGACAACAAAAACATACATGTACAAATTACAAAAGTTCTGGTGACATAGAGGTGAGTATGTAGGCAGGATAGTGAAGGAAGAGGCAAGGGGATCAGTGTTTTTAGGTCGGGAACAAGCGTCAGGTAGACAGTGCGGGAAAAAGGTCAGAGCAAGTAGCAGAAGTATAGAAGGAAATGTGCATCTGGAAAAGAAATGAGAAAGGGGAATGTGGTGGAGACAGGCAAAGACAGACTGTGATCAAAAAGCGTTCTCCCTTTGTTGTTTGTCCTTTCATCTGTGTGATATGTCCTAAAAAAATTGTGTATCACAGCTAGTTAGATCTATGCATTGTGTATATGTAGTGTGTGAATGCGCGTGGGGACCATTTCAAGCCAGATTAATCTAAGTGGTGGTACGTGGTATAATGCGAAAAAGTACAGGCATGTCCCTAGTTGTGTGTGCACAAGGTCTAATAGTTAAAGGTTGCATGTCCCCTGTTCTAGAATTGAGTACAATGGGGAAAAAGTACAGGCATGTCCCCAGTTGTGTATGCACAGGGTCTAATAGTTAATGGTTGCATGTCCCCTGTTCTAGAATTGAGTACAATGGGGAGAGTTACATACCATGTGCGAGTGTTATCTTGTGTGCACTGTAGCGTGTTGCTTGCCAGTCCGGGCCTCCTTGATAAGGGCTCGTAGTCTGATGGAAGAAAAGCAATAAAATGAGAGTGACCCCAAATAGGACGTTCTATTCAACAGTAATGGAAAAAAAAGGCTGCCCAAAATGAATGGTGAAATAAGTGAGTCATATGTAATCCCGAGAATAATGGGATGGGGGCTATGTGAAGAAAAAGGGCCCGGAGTGAAGCGGGCGTAAAAAAGTGGTTGGGTGAATATACCGCAGAGATCGAAGGGGCAAGAAATGGTGCCCCGGGGTTGTGTGATACATAGTTTCGAATATGCCATGTTAAGTAACAAGGCGGGAGCAGGCGCAAAGACATTCACGACCGAAAAATGGAGCGATCGGTGAGTATGGTAGCAAAGGGAGACTAGTTAATCCATTAAAGGTGGTAGGACGCGTGCTCAAAAAAGCGGGAGTAGGCGCAAAGATATTCACGACCGAAAAGTGGAGTGATCAGTGAGTCGGGTAGCAGAGGGAGAGTAGTTAATAAAATAAAAGTGGTTGGAGGCGCGCTCGAAAGGTGACGGAAAAGGAAGAAAAAATAATAATAACATATGTTGCTATGGTAGTGCAAGGCAGGCTCGGGCTGAAATACTAATGGACGTAGATAAAAAGTAAAAGTTAGAAAAACTAGTTGCGTATGCTTGAACAAAGTGTCTATGAAATCCGTTCGGGTTAGAGACTAGAGAATAACTAATTTACGGGACATATATCGGAAACCGAGCCCATGAGGGAACGTACCTGGTAGATCAAAGAAAAGGCTGCTTGCTGCTCCGTCCAGTCGAGTCAAGTGAATGGGGGCAGAGGAGCCGATTATATACTGAAAAGCGCGGGGAAGAAGATAGCAGGAGACGTGCGAACAAGCACGTAGTCCGTAAGGGAAAATGACGTGTCACATGATGGCTGGAAGACTCATGGATGTATCTATGTTGTCCGAGCGGTGGGAGGGCTGTAATGGTGGCAGTGTCAGAACAAGCGCGTCTCTTGGAGGCTGGAGGAATGCATGGTTGCATCCATGATGTCCGAGTGGTGAGGAAGTGGCAGAGTCAGAACAGGCGTTTGGGAGAATCCATGTCCTGTGTAAAAGGGGCGTGTATGACGTAGGTGGTGAAAGCCTGTCTCCTAAGAAGACAGAGAGAAGGGCAGGGTCAGAACAAACGTGGTGGAAAGATGAATCGAAGGGGGCGTCAAATGAGAAAACGAAGTATCCAAATAAGCAGAGATATAAAGTTGGTAAAGTAGGAAGTAAAGAAAGTCATTAAACCTCGGACAGTTAATGGTGTCAAGTGGATACGAATATATATATAATAAGAAATATAAATATGTAAAAAGAGGCAATGGATATACGGAAAATACTGTGGGTCTAGGAATGTTTGTTGAAAAACCTAGTTGGATGTCAAGGCCGATCAAGAGGCATAAATTGCCCTGCGTAAATAAGGGGAGGCAAAAAATGATGTCATGTAAGAGCTGCTCAGACAATGTAAATGGGCCTGTGCCGTGTTGGTAGCCACTGTGTATAAGTATCTATCTAAGGAAGTAGTGAAATTCATGGTCAGTATTATGTCCCCGTTTGACCGCATCCAGTCTGCATATCCATTTTGCCTCTGTTTGTCTTAGTGTCAGTTCTCTATTGCCACCCCGGTTGTTGAGTGGGATGTGGTCAATTCCCAGAAAGCTGAATTTAATCGGCCCCGTGTGTGTGGAGCGATAGTGTTCGGTCATTGGGTATCTGCTGTCATTGTTGATGAGTGCCCTGCGGTGTTCCTGGATTCTGGTCTTAAGGTTGCGAGCTGTGCTGCCTACGTAAATGATTCCGCAAGGACATTCCAAGATGTAAATGACAAACTGTGTGTTGCATGTTATGTGGTGTTTGATTTTGTGTGTTTGTTTAGAGTTGTAACTCCACTCTGTGCGTTTGTTCTGGCCTAGGCAACAGACATTGCAGTTGGTGCAGGTGTAAAAGCCATTAGGTGCTGGTGGTAGCCATGTACGTGTGTTGGTCTTGCTGGTGGTGACATAGCTGGGACATAGGGAGCTTCTCAGGGTGCGCCCTCTTCTAAATACAACTGATGGGTGGTCAGTAATAAGAGGACGCAGTGACGGTATTTCGGTCAGTAGGTGCCAATGTTTCCTAAAGGTCTTAAAAATGTGGCTGCTGTGTGCTGTGTAATCCGTGAAAAAAGCTATTCTGTCCTTCTGTTCTTTTCGTGGATTGCTGGTCTCTTCTGCGTTAGTGTTGGTAAGGGTATCCGCTCTGGGTAGTGTGAGTGCCCTCTTTTCAGCTTTCTCTATTGTTTTGTGGTTGTAGCCCCTGGCTTTGAAGCGTTCTTTTATGTCCTTGATGTTCCTACTGAAGTCCGTGTCCTCGCTGCATGTGCGTCTTGCCCGTACCATTTCCCCATAAGGGATATTGGAGATAACAGATTTAGCGTGGGCACTCGTGGCGTGTAATATACTGTTGCAAGAGGTGGGTTTGCGATATAATGAGCTGTGAATTGTCCCATCTTTCACATAAAAATAAATGTCCAAAAATTCAATGTGGTTCTGGTGGTGTTGCATGGTGAGTTGGACATTGAAAGGGTTGTTGTTGAGATGATTCAAGTATTCGTGTAGGGATAGTTCTGTGCCTGACCATAGACAAATTATATCATCTATGTATCTCCCCCAGTACACAATGTTTTCGGTCCAGGGGGCAGCTTGTCGTCTTAAAAATGACAAACATTTTCCAATAAAAGACATTATTGGTTTACTAACTATAAAGACTTTGCGACTCATTGTGAATAACAACTTTGTGTATACATTGGTAGTGCGCCACTCCAAAAACCCGAATTCAGTATTTCTCTGCTCTGCAGCTAGCACCCAACAACGGCAGGTGCTGGAAGTGGCTAACGCACACCTTCCCCATAGATATTACGGACGTTAATACTAAGGGTACACTTTGGGATAGTGCGGTCATTGTGTCCGCCGTTGCCTGCGACCATACACCACTGTCTTAAATCTGTCTTAAGACAAACTTAAGACAAAATCCTAACTTCTGTGAATACCAAAAGTAGTAAGTTTAGGATTTTGTCTTCAGTTAGTTCTGTGAATCGGGCCCTGTGTTCCCTTTTTTGAAGTGTCATTGAGGGATCAGAGGGCCGAATGGCCTTGATGGTCCCTCTATAAGTCACTGTTAACAGATGAAAACTGGGTTATGATTATGCGTTCTGTTATAGATGAGTTCTTTCTAAGAAATATTGCCACAGCTTCTACTTTTGCAGCTTAGGATGATTTCAAAGCCTTGATTCAGGTGAAGTCAATCTCCTTAGGGCCCAAGTGAATGAATTAAATTTGTTTGGTTTAGAGTAATGCGCCCTCGTAAAGTCTCCACCCGGGAGAATCCACCTATCCATACAATAGGTGGGGTCATCACCACTGCGGTATGTACATTGGTTTATAGCGGATAGGTGTGCTGCCCAGTAGTACTTTCTAATGTCAGGGAGGGCAATACCCCATAATACGAACCAAGAGTTAGTTTATGGAGTAATATGTGTGGTTTCCCGTCCCATAATAGGTCCCTTTGTGTAGCTTCAATGTCTTTAAAAAATGCAGGTGGGACTGGGTCTGGGTAGTTCTGGAGGGCATAGAGGAAACGTGGCAACGCCATCATTTTAAAAAGTGCTGCCTGTCCTAGGAGGGACAAAGGGAGTGTTTTCCAGGTGTTGGTATCACATCTGAACCTCTGCAAGGGCGGGAGGAGTTTCCGCTCATAGCGAGTCTTGGTATCAGTGGTAATAAAAATACCAAGGTATTTAAATCCTTCTGTGTCTGTCTGAATAGGGCAGTCCTTTGGCATGGAAGGGGGACTCCCATGTAGGACGTATAACAACGATTTGCTCCAGTTAATTTTATAGCCACAGTTCCTTCCGAAACTGGTGAATATGTCTAGAACCACCCTTAGTGACTTTTGGGGGGAAGTAAGGCAAAGAAGGATGTCGTCTGCGTATAAGGAGATCCGGTCCTCCCACCCTTCTGCCCATTTAAGTCCCTGGATAGAAGAATCCCTTCGTATCCAGGCTGCGAGCGGCTCAAGGGATAGCGCGAAGAGCAGTGGCGAGAGTGGAAAACCCTGTCTCGTCCCCCTACCGAGTGTGAATACTTCCGAGATTTTGTTTTTTGCTACTACTTGGGCTAATGGTTCCGTATAGAGGAGCTGCACCCATCCGATAAAATTAGGGCCAAAGCCCATCTTTTTCAGGACCGCCATCAGGTATGGCCATTCCAGTGTATCGAACGCCATTGTCGCGTCCAAGGAAACTACTATTGCATCTTCTTGAATAGTGGAGCAGTGCCCCAACACTCCGTGATGACGTCGCAGGTTAAGGGCAATATTGCGGTGCGGCATGAAACCCGATTGATCAGAGTGGACCAGTTTAGCTATTATTGGCCGGAGTCTATTTGCTAAGAGCTTGGCGAGTATTTTGGGTTCTGCGTTCAACAGGGAAATCGGTCAATATGAAGCACATTTGTCTTTTGGTTTCCCCTCTTTAGGAATGGCTACCAGGGTGGCGATACGTTGGTCTTTTGGCAGTAGTCCCACCTCTCTACTGTCTTCATACATACGTTTTAAGTAGGGCGCCACTCTGTCTGGTTTGAGTTTGCATAGCTCAATAGGTAGACCATTGGGGCCCAAGGCCTTGCCCGGTCGGAGTTCCCTTATTGCCGTAGCCAACTCATCGTTGGTGAGTGTGCTCTCTAATGCTTCTCGGTCCGGGTCAGAGAGGATAGGTAGTCCGATGTCTGCAAGTAAATTGGAAGAGTCATCCTCCGGGAGTTCCGAGTCCCTTTGGTACACCCACTCGAAATGTGCAGCGAACTCGCAAACTATGTCGTGGGGTTCAGTAAGAACACCGCCGGCACTGCTTTTTAGCTCCGAGACTAGTCTCTGCTCCCTTTCTTGTTTGTCTAGCCAGGCTATCATTTTGCCCGCTTTGTCTCCCTGGTCATATAAGCGTCCGTCCCTGTCTCTTGCAAGAGTTTTTGCAGCGTCAGTTGCTATTGCTTTGTATTCGGCCTCTTTAATTTGCAGTTGATGAAGGGCAGCTTGGTCTTCGCCATCTTTCGCTATCTCTTCAAGTCGAAGGAGGTCACGTTCAATAGTGACCATTTGTTTTTCTTTTTCTTTGCGCAGCCCCGCTATAGTCGAGAGGGCATGCCCCCTGATTATCGTTTTAAACGCTTCCCACAGAGTGGTGGGGGAGTCCACTGTACCTTCATTTTCTAAGAAGTACTGGTCAATGGCCCGGATGATATTAGCTTTGGCTTCCTGGTTGTGAAGATACCAAGGATTTATAGGTGCAATACAGCCCACCCTTTTCTCCCCAACAGTGAGATGGACCCACAGAGGGGAGGGGAGTCATCTGAAATGCCCCATGCCAAGTGTTTGATTTCCTGCGTGATCACGTTGCAGTGGAGAGGCATGAGGATGTAGTCTATCTTGGAGAGGGTATGGTGTGATCCCAAAAAGAATGTGTACTGCTGGAGGGTCGGGTGACGCCGTCTCCAGAGGTCTGTGAGGCCAAATGCCTCGATAAAGTTAGAGAGCCAGTTTTGCCCAGCACTTATGTCTCGTGGCGGTCTATCCGACCTGACACAACTGAATTGAAGTCCCCCCCGATTATAAGTTGCCCTTCCGGTAAGAGAGTAGGAGCATCCCAAGATCCTTGTAAGATTGTGTTTGGAGACCTGGTGGGATGTAAACTGTTAACAATGTAAGTGTGTGTCCCTCCCATTGTCCCGAGATCGCCGCGAAGCGCCCCAGTGGGTCAGTCCAGGTGTGTGATACTTAGTGGGAGGGTACGTCTGAGTAAGATCCCTACCCCTCGAGACCCCGATGTGAAGCCGGCGTGCGCCACCATTGTGTATCCCCATCTGTTAAGTACCTTACAATTGTTTCCGATTAGGTGCGTCTCCTGGAGCAGGGCGGCACCCGGGAGGTGGCGCTTTATATGTTGGAGCACAATACTCCTTTTTATCTTGTCTCCCAACCCATTGACGTTCCAACTCAATAGTTTTAGACTTTTATCCCAGAGCGTACTTATTGTGACAATATACAGTTCTGCACAACCTGCGATACATGTAGTACCACGACTCGCAATATATTGTAGCTTGCATGACCAATGTGTAACCCCCCTGTTCCCTCCCTTCCAAAACCAACAAAAATAGTGTACAACACATTCAACCCTTAAACCTTCCCTACTCCCACCCCCCTCCCTGCTACCCTGCCATGTAGGTTTGAAACTACCCACATCCCCAACTAGCAGAGTGCCTATCGCCCTAGGAACTAGTCAACAGTGACATGGGGAAGTGAGCTAGTATCAACTCTGGCCGCCAGAGGCCCCCCCCCTTTTACTTTACAAACTTTCTGCCAGGTTTGAGATCCCAAGATAGTATCGGTCCCATCGCAAACAACATTGTTTCTACCCCCCTTACTGCAAGGATCCTGCATTACCATTAGCGATGCAAAGTCAGTTTATGAGTCCGGTACACCCCAACGTTTTTTCACGTATGGAGAGTGAGAGAAAGGATCAGACAGTTGCGTTCTCCCAATTGAACTTTTTTTCACTAAAGGCAACTGTTGCCTACGACTGTGTTCCCCAAGAGGGGTTACAGTTTTCTTCCTCGAGATGGTCCTACACTACTTTCGTCAGTTGGAATATCAAAGATATTGACGGAAACGCCTCACTCACATAATAGTGACATGCTTCATCATCGGCGTTACCTCCACACCCAGATAAGGTGGTACTATCTGGGCGGACTCAACCATAGATATACCGGGAGTTCTTATAAGTAGGTCACTGGTTAAGAGGCGAACCAGATTTTTTGGTACATACATTAAAAATACCTACAAGTGTACCTCCTCTTGATGCTTTATTCTGAGGCACTTGTGATATCAATAAAAGCCTAATGTTGGGGTTTTTTTTAACATTAGTGTGTTCAAATTTACCCTCTACTAGATGCCAACATGTTTCGGCCCTCCCTAAGTAGCCCAGTCGGGTCTGGGGCCTTCGTCAGGGCGTGGTGTTTATAAAGCCTACTTATGAGTCCCTCTTGGGGCTTTTTACATGTAATTCATGCACACCAGAGGTGAGGCCTAGTGCACTCACCTGTACGTCTTTTGTTCCAACTCCAGTAGTATTTCTATAAGGAGTAAAAAAAGATTTCTTTAATATACACTCTAGTATCTAGTTGATGTATTGCATGACTTCTGTACATCTAAAGTGCTCATAATTGTTGCAATGATATTGAGTGATTTAGTGCCAACTGACTCCGTGCTCACTATTCACTTGCATGTGAGACTATTTATTCGTGTTTAGTATATATATGCCATCTCCATTGTGCTGGCCCCCTCAAAAATGACTTCCACCACCTACAGTGATGATACACTCCATGTCTGTAGTGTTTTTAGAAAAACACGAAGTGCTTCTTGGTTTTTTGGGGACGTGGTGATTGTACACCCATGTGATCCAAAGGATCGGTGTACAATAGACTCCCTTGGATTTCAATTTGAACCCCATGCACCCAACTTCTGAGTGTTTTTGTGCTCTTATCCACAAGGTATAGCATCAATTTGTGTACTCATTTAACTTTTGTTGTGTATGAATTCAGAATGTTTTTGAGTGCACCCTAATTGGTGCATAGCTCACCTACTGGTGGATGCTATTAAGCATCATGCAGGACGAAGTGTGTCAAGGGTGGCGTCCTGTAGTCACACACTGCATTAAACAAGAAGGGTTTAATTACTAAAAACATTGTGTCTCTTACCCTCTGTTTGTATGTGTGTCCACGACCTTAGACCCCCCACTGATTCTGTTAGTTTATCATATGCCCTTATATAGTAGACACATGTGGGGGGGAAGAAAAGAGAGAAGGGATTCATATAGATTTTGTTCGAAGAAATCAGTTCTTTTCTGTTCTCAATTGTGTGGTGATTTCACCTCCATTACTACGGTAATCTGTGTGATGGTTACAAAATCTCCAAGTAATTTCCGCCATTAGTTTGCTACATATTGAAGATTATTTAAAATATTACTATTCTCCCGTTCATCATATCCCTATAGGTAGTGGGGGTAATCAAGTCGCGCTCTCAATATTATTTTGGGTCGGGTTGCCAACTCGTTTCAACTCCCCTTGGTCGTGTAGACGATGTAAGCACCCGTTCACACCCCCATTCCGTTTATCTATGTACATCCGGTACTTCCATACTGCTCGTAACTCGCTTGGGTCTAAGTTAACAAACAACCAAAGCAGCGAGCGGTTGAAACTTATTTCGTTAAGGATACAAGCACCCGTTCACACCCCCATTCCGTTCAACTATGTAAATCCGGTGCTTGCATGCTACTCGTAAATCGCTTTGGTCTAAGTTAACATATGCCAATAACGTGGGCGGTTGAGACTTACTTCATCAAGGTACCGCCACCGCCGATCTGCCTAGTACACCACTCGCCTGCCGTCGAATGATGATGGCACTTCCTCGAGTTGTTTAATACCAGGCTCCTGATTGGTTAATCAGGCACTCTCTCCCGTCGCGTGCTTTCTCTATCGTCTTTCGGAGGACTATTAGGCTCACGGGAAGTGTTGGGCTTGTGTTTTGGGTGATCATGGGTATTGTAGTATGTAGCAATTATTGACGCGTTTTTTTTCGTGGAACAACGTTATTGTGAACACATTTAATTCCGAACAGGAGGCAAGTAAAAATTCATCTGTTTCCTCATATGTGATAGCGCTCATGCTGTTGTTTATATGCTGAAGCGCTTCATTTGAACTAGGCACACTTTTTTCATTCTGGTGTTTATCGACGTGTTTTTCACGTATAAACCGGTTAATAAAATCAACCCTAGTTTTTGGAAATGTAACCAGAGAGAGTTAGACATAATGTATTTCAAGTTTTTAATAGGATCCTTTCTGACCCTGTAGATCTGGGCCGTGTTGTTTTCAATATTCGGCTGGTTTAGTTGTTTCAAATTATATTCCAAGTCATATTGCCTCGCTCACTGCTCCCCATATTCGTTACTCTCAAGGTATACGGGAGCCAGCCTATAGTAAGTCATGAATTGAAGTATTTGCACATTAATGTTTGTGAATTACCACTTGGACCCAAGCGTCTGCCATTAGATAATGATCATTTAGAGCTACATCAAGGTTGTCCACGGTATTTCTTCGTTCAATCCTTGTGTTGTGCTGGACAGACGGTATATCCATCGCTGTTCCAATTTAAATAGTTGTTTCTCAGTACTATTGTTCGGTAACTTTTCGATTACTGTCCATGTGAAGTCATTTTCATTATGTTTATTGATTTGAAAATGACGCATCATTTTTGTGATCGTTTTTCCACACCTAAATGTACTCCGGTGTTCATTAATTCGGACCTTGACCTTCCTAGTCGTCATGCCTACATACTTCTGGTTACAGATGCAGGTCATCACATACACCACATTCTTGCTGTTGCAATTGCTAAAGGAGCGTTGCTCCCAAGGGGTTTGTAAACCCACGTTGATCGTCTTACTGGCTTGTGTCAGCCGACACACATTACACGATCCACATGGGAAATGTCCGACCACCTCTGGTAGGTTCCACAGTGTATTTTGTTGTCCTTGCTTTGTTGGTAACTTTGGGCGAGTATGGACAACAGAATCTTTTATCGATTTTCCTCTTTTGAAAGCAAACAACGGTTTTTCCAGTTTTAGGCCCCCTGAGTTCAAGGTTTTCCAATGTCGTAAGACTATTCTCTTTATTCTGTTTGAATCTGTTCCGAAAGTGGTAACGCACACAATTCTTTTTTGCTCTGGTCTTTCTGAAGGTTCCAAAAGTCCTTCTCGATTATTGTTTTTTGCCCTCCTATAAGCTTGTTTTATTAGTCTCATAGGGTACGTTTTTGTCTTTAACTTGTCAGATAGTTGTTTTGCATGAGTTTCATACTTGGCTTTGTCTGAACAGTTTCTCCTTAGTCTTAAGAACTGCCCTACCGGCAGATTGTCTTTTAGTGCCTTTGGGTGGAAACTGTCATATCTTAGTAAGTTGTTTACATCCGTTGGTTTGTAAAACACTTCAGTTTCCAACACTCCTTCATTTGCCCAGATTTTCAAGTCCAGGAACGTTGCCAGGAGTTGTTAAAGATTTGGAGGTGCCACCTTTCTGCTAGTCTGTGCCTTACGGGCTACCCCCCCTACACTTTATCAACAAGACAAATTATACATTACGGTTTGTTGATATAGTCCCATCAACTCCAGCTCAGGAAACCAAATTCAATCAGTCTCTCTGGGTTACTGGCAAACCCGGGCTACTTGATCTTGATCTCCAGGAACGCAGGCTGTGCCTTTCTGTGTCTGATCTATTCCGACGAGCGGGCGTGAGTCTCTCTCCAGTTGCCCCCCGTTTCCGCTGCCTTTTTCTGTACTGCCTTACCGTCCAGTCAGTCCTGCACCTCCAGCGGGGTGGCGAAGAAGAGTGATTTTCCTTCCGCTATTACTTTGAGCTTCGCTGGGAAGAACATCATATACTTGATCCCTCTTTGTCGGAGAACTGCCTTCACCCCCTTGAAGGAGCGCCGTTCCTGCTGGACTTTAAGCGTAAAATCCGGGAAGAACGGATAGTCAAATTTTCGTATTGTAGATCTCCCTGGACTCGAGCTGCCTGCAATATTGCGTCACGGTCCCTATAGATGAGAATTTTGGCGATAATAGTCCTGGGGGCCACACCCGGTTTAGGCCTGGGGATCGGCACCCGGTGCGCCCTCTCAATGGGGAAGAGTGAGGAGAGCCGCTTTGCTTTGAGGTGATTTAGGTTTAGATTTTCAAGGAAAAGGTCCATGTTCGGCCCTTCCATGCCCTCCGGGACCCCAACCACTCTAATATTACTTCGACGGGCCCGCCCTTCTTGATCTTCGAGTTTCAGAGCCATTTGACGGTGTTGGTGAATCAGGGTGTTGACCCGTTCCTCAAGCTTTTTCGTGGAGGTCTGAAGTCCCAGGACGTTAGCTTCATTAGTTTTAACTTTGTCCGCTGTTTTGTTCATATCGGCTCTCATCAAGTTCATTTCAATGAACATTTTGTCCATTTTTGTTTCGAGGGTGGTCCCCAGCCCTTGGATAGCAGCCATTATGGATGTGAGAGACGGTTCACCCGCACCAGGTTGGTCCCCCTGAGCTCCCTCATCCTGCGGAGTTGACTTCGGGACAGCATATTTATCTAGTTTGTTAGATTGCACTGCTGTGGCAACCTTGGGCTTCATTGTATATTTTCACTGATCAGGGCCACACCGCAATAGAATGGCACTTCTCCTCGCGAGGTTCTGTCCCCCTCTCAAAAAGCTGTAGGCCACCTGGGCAGTAGCCTTCGGCGACCGCCGTCCGTGGCCTCTGCGCCAGGATGTGTGGCAGGAAGAGTAGCCACCCCGCGGCCTCCAGGGGTGTCCTCACTTATTTGCTAGGTAGTGGTTTCGTCTGGTAAGCAGGCAAAATGGTCAAGGGTCTCTGGAAACAACCCAACCTTCACGGCGCTCGTCACATCTGCGGGCACCGATAAAGACTCGCCGTGTCAGGTGTTAAGTTCGTAAGCCCGTTGCTCCCCAATCCAGAAAAGGGAGCGACCCCTTCTATTCACTTCTGCCTCAGGCGCGGCCCGTATAATCACCTTAGGGCGCCCCAAGTAATGCCGCAGTCCTTATTACTGAGTCTGCTGTCCCCGCCTCGGGAGGGGAATGTAGCCTTCCGTCCACTTGCTCCACGAGCGCTGCACACCCCAGCTAGTCCGCCGCGCCGTGCTCTATCATTCCCCCGGGTACAAGGGTGCACCAGGCCGGGGGCGGTACAGTGGGGCCTCCGCTCACCTGGATAGTCCAGACAAAGTAGTAGTAGCAACACCGCGCTGCCACCAGTGGCCATCCCCGCCCGGCGTCCACAGCAGTAGGAGCTTCTTGTCGGAAGGCCCACGACCGGCAGCCCCTCCCCCACAGACGGTGTCGATTTCTGATCGGGTCTCCTGCATTGATGTCGGACGCCCGCAGAGCCCCACAGATGTATTTCAGGGGGGGGTCCAATAGTACAGCTCAGGTCCTCCTTCGGGTGCGCGAATCAAAGTGTGCTGCGCGCACGCCAGCGGCCGGTCACGTTCCTCTCAGGCCGTGTTCGGTTATACAGGCTGCCGCTGCGGTGTCTCTCGGAGAACTAGGCCGCCTCTCTGCCCTCCATCCCACCTCCGGATACCAGGGCGCGCCGGGTCGGGGGCCGTACAAGAGAGCCTCCACTCACCTGAATACTCCGGATAATGCAGGAGCCGCAACACCGCGTCGCCACTAGTGGCCGCCCCAGCCCGGCACCCACAGCAGCAGGAGCGTCTTCTCGGAGGGTCCGGGACCGGCATCCCCTCCCCCAACAGGCGATGCCGATGTCCGAGCGGGCCTCCCACGATGATGTCAGACGCCCGCAGAGCCCCACAGATGCATTCCAGGGGGGTGTGGGGGTCCAACGGGGCGCTCAGGTCTTCTTGCGGGTCTGCGAATCGAAGTGCTCAGCGGCTGATTACGTTCTTCTCAGCCAGTTGCCGGTGCGGCGTCTTCCGGGGTGCAGAGCGGCCTCAGGGTCCTCGATCCAGGTCAGATTTCGTGGCGATCCGGTCCCAGCCGATGTAACTGATATGTGGAATACTTTGGGTCTCCTCCTGTCGGATTACAGATGGATTAATCAGGGGATTTGGACCTCGGCTCCGGCGGAGCTCGTTTGTTAGGCAGCCATCTTAGTTGGCGCAAAGCCACGCACCCGGTTATTAGCATTCTTAAAAAAGATAAAACTCCTGAAAAAAACAGTCTTATACCGCCCTATTAGCCTACTGAATAGGGATTACAAGATCTTCCAAAAAATCATAACAGCTAGGTTTTCCCCTTTAGCTCGAACTGTTGTTCATTCTGACCAAAGTGGATTTTTACCTGCTTGGTTGATCTCATCCAAAACCAACTTTCTGCTGCAGGCTATCGATTCTTACTCATGTAGCATACAAAGGCTCAATCAATCAATCAGGGGTTTATATAGCGCGCTACTCACCCGTGAGGGTCTCAAGGCGCTGGGGGAGAGGGGGGACCGCGTTTCCGGTTCAGTTGAAGAGCCAGGTCTTGAGGTCCTTCCTGAATGTGAGCAGGGTCAGGGAGCGTCTAATGTCCACAGGGAGCGTGTTCCAGGTTTTGGCTGCGATGTGGGAGAAGGCTCTCCCACCGGTCCTGTTTCTGCGGATGTGGGGGACCTCTGCCAGGGCGAGGTTAGCAGAGCGGAGGTCCCTCTTGGGTACGTGGAAGGATACTCTCTCGTTGAGGTATTTGGGTCCGATGTTGTGGAGGGATTTGTAGGCATGGATGAGGAGTTTGAAAGTGACCCTCTTCTCTACGGGGAGCCAGTGAAGGCCTCGTAGGTGTTGGGTCATGTGTTCCTGGCGCAGTGTTCCCATGACGAGTCTGGCTGCGGCGTACTGCATGGTCTGGAGTCTGTGCATGAGAGTTTTGTTGATTCCGGCATAGAGGGCGTTGCCGTAGTCTAGTCTGCTGGTGAAGAGTGCATGGGTGACGGTCCTTCTGCAGTCGGGGGGGACCAACTTGAACGTTTTAAGGAGGATGCACAGGCAGTTGAAACTAGGGGAGGCGACAGCGTTGATCTGGCGGTTCATGGAGAGGGAGGAGTCCAGGATGATGCCGAAGGTTCCGAGCGTGATCTGTGGGGGTGGGTGGGCTCCCGAGGGTGGAGGGCCACCAGGTGTTGTCCCAGGCAGAGGTGCAAGGGCTAAGGATGAGGACCTCGGTCTTTTCTGAGTTTAGCTTCAGGCAGCTGTTGTTTTTCCAGGCTGCCACGTTCTTCATGCCCTCCTGGAAGCAGTGTCTGTTGTGTTCGGGATTCTTTGTGAGCGAGAGGATGAGCTGGGTGTTGTCGGCGTAGGATACGATGCTGAGCCCATGATGTCTGACGATGGCAGTGAGGGGGGCCATGTAGATGTTGAAACGCGTGGGACTGAGTGAGGATACCTGGGGGACTCCGCAGTTGGTTTCCGTGGGCTTGGAGAGGAAGAGGGGGAGTCGGATCCTCTGGGTTCTGCCGGAGAGGAAGGATTGGATCCATTCAAGGGCGGTTCCTTGAATTCCTGCGTTGTGTAGTCTGGCTGCGAGGGTGCAATGTGACACGGTGTCGAAAGCTGCGGAGAGGTCAAGGAGGGTGAGGGCTGCGGTGTGGCCCTGGTCGAGCAGCAAGCGGATGTCGTCAGTGGCGGGGAGGAGGGCGGTCTCGGTGCTGTGGTTGCTGAGGAATCCAGACTGGGAGGCGTCCCGGATGGAGTTTTCTTCCAAGAAGGCGGTCAGCTGGGTGTTCATTAGTCTCTCAGTGACTTTGACTGCAAAGCGGAGGAGAAAAATGGCCCGTAGTTTTTCAGGTCCGTTGGGTCGGCTGATGGCTTCTTGAGGAGGGGTTTAACCTCTACTCGCTTCCAGTTGTCAGGGCAGATGCCTAAGCTAAGGGAGGCGTTGATGGTGCATTTTAGTTCGGGTGCGGACCGCAGTGTAGGCCAGAGCCAGCGGGCAGCGCGGGCCTACCGCCTCGTGGCCTCACTTCCGGGTCACAGACTTTGTGGCACCCATTGGGCTGATCGTGTGTGCAAAAGACACACAATTGATGTACGTAATGCTGAACAAATCAAAACTGAGCGAGTGTGAAGCCTGCGATGTTGCCGGGTGTGCTGGTATGTGCTCTGCCATGGAGTAATCAAGACCCAGCACCAAAAGTGAGACCTGGTAGCCTGCGGAGCGTGGCTGCATGGTATGGAGGGTGCAATGTCCGCGGGCCCCGGGCTTGTGGCTTGCAGCGGCACGTGGTGGGACATCCAGTCTACACGCCGGTGGCGGAAGGTGAGCAGTGAGGCCTGTGTGTGCATGGGCGGGCATGCTTCGTGGGCGGCCGGTGCCTTTGTGATGCCTCTGCCTGGGTGTGCATGGGTGGGCAGGCGCTGTTGTCTTGTGCAAATGTGTGTAGTGTGCCAGTCATGTATCTGGACTCTGATTCAGATGACAGCTCTGACTCAGATGTGTTTCCTGGTGTACTGCTCTAAATACCGGCACGTGGTTGGAGACACACCGGTGGCAGCAGGTGAGCAGTGTGGCCTGGGTGCGCAGGGGCGGTTCTCTCTCTCTCTCTCTCCCTCTCTTCTTCTCTCTCTTTCTCTCTATCTCTCTCTCTTCTTCTCTCTCTCTCCCTCTCTTCTTCTTCTCTCTCTCTCTCCCTCTCTCTCTCCCTTCTTCTCTTTTTCTCTCTCTAACTCTCTCTCCCTCTCTTCTTCTCTCTCTCCCTATCTTCTTCTCTCTCTTTCTCTCTCCTTCGCTCTCTCTCTGTCCTTTGATGTGCACAGGACACACCTTCTCACCATGTTTTTTGTCTTGCAGGCTGTGACCTACGGACTGTCCCGCGGGGAGCCGCCATGTGTCTTCATTTAATTTTGGTGTTCATGTTAATAAAGTTTTATTTGTTTCTTTGAAAGAGAATGTGTGATGCTCATTTCTGTGACGACACATGCATTTCAACTGTTCTGATTGTGCGACATCATGCAGAGCATATTGTACATGTTTTTGTGTAGCTGATGTGGCATGTCTTTGTTGGGGGGGCCAGGGAGGGGTGGTCCGGGGGTGGTGTCGGTGGGTGTTGTGGCCCTCTTGGTTGACCGGGCCGCATGATGGGGGGCTCCATGGCATCTGTTGCCCTTCCGATGCGGCCCTGGGCTTTGCTCCCTTTTGTGGTGCTGGCTGCCGTCCGACTTAACACCAGGTCAGAGCAGGTGTAGATTTCCTGGTGCTAACGTGCCTTATCGCCGGTTTCGTGTTTTTATCGCCGATCTGTCTGGTCGTTGAGAAAGTTGAGGTGTGGTCGCGGCTTTTGGCACGGGAACGCCTACTCTGCATCTCATTAGCGATAGTTGCGGTGATCCTCTGCAGCGATGTTTTTTGCGGCTGCTATGTCGGGTAAACTGGTGCTGTGGGCTGTTAGCACCAGCTTGTGAATGGGGATGTAAATTTATCATGACTTTGGCCGTGATAAAGTGCCGTTAATTCGGCGATAGCTCCTTGTAAATATGCCCCTACATGCATCCAACCCACACCACAGAGTACCACATCATGCCACTCAATTCAACAGCATACCACATATACTTAAACGCAAAAACATACCACTCCACCACATAAAATTCCATTCCACATAATTACACTCTGACACACCTAATTCCAAGACACTCAATGCCACATAATTACTATACACATATTTCCATTATGCACCATGTCATATAATTCAACTACACAAATCCACCACACATAATTCCACAACTAACAATTCCAAACCAAATAATTCCACTCCACACACACGCACTCCAATCCAAAACACAGTAGTATCACACATTCTCACTTACAGCGTCAATACCTCCAACTCTCACAAATGCGAGACCAATTTGCGTTGCAAATGCTTGTTTATTTCATTCATTGGTCGGTTTCCGTGTGTGCTATTGTGGATGTGGGAGTGGGAGAATGAGTCAATTAGTGGGTGAATAGATATAGGAGTGCAAGGACGAGGGACTAAGCGCATAGATGATGATTAAGTGGAAGGACTGAGGGATGTTTAACTGCATGCTTGAGAGCATACAGGAACGTTCAGTTATACTACTTACAATCCATAACTATTGGCTTTGCCACTGCCTGTTTGGTTTTTCACAGGCTGCGTGTGGCTCTGTGCAGATTGTAAAGCGGAGCATTTAATGAGAGAGATGTTCTTTGCCAAAGTCCACATAAAGGCTACGAATGGTGACTTTAACACGGATCTCTAAACCACAACACAAGAGCGCCCTCTTGTGGTTGAACTTGACACTTTTCGGCAAACACCATGAAATCTCTGGTTGTATATTATCTTCATTTGCTGTCCAATGAATGTGTCCTTTCCAAGTCCCAAAAGGGCAGAAATCGGGATGACTTTCACCATGACTGCCTTAACAGAGAAGACACACACTGTTCTGAAACATCGGCGAGAAAGGTTCATAGTAATACTCTAAGAATTCAGCCCAGACTTACAGTATTTTGCGCAAAGGAGTGCTGGGTGAAACTGTAGTCGTTCATTGCGCAACTGACCAAAAATATTGCAGCACCATATTTAGCAAGAGCCATCAGCTGATGACGTAAACAGTCAGCTTGTGATTAAAACGTCTGTTCTTCCTGAGCTCAGCTGTAGGACTTGTACTAGAAGTACTCTCTGGCGGAGATTCTCAGACATTTTGTTCTGGGTTAGCGTCACAAAAGTGACTCGCTTTCCAGTACAAAACTTGTTTTTCACAGGAAAGTACACTGAAAGTAACGTTTATATTACTTAGCTTCAAGGGGGAGTAACATGGGTGATAATATGGGCGTTCCCATTCAACCACCCATGGTTTTGACTCTGGTCTGAGATCTGCTCTCTCCCCAGCAGCTCCGCTGTGCCTTACCTCGCTGCTGACTCTGGGGCAGATTTACAAGCCCCTTGCGCCTCATTTACGCCGCCGTTGCGTCACTTTTGTGACGCAGCGGCGGTGCAAATCCTGCATCATGGTGCGGGGTACTTACAACGTGACGCATCTGGGAGATGCGTCACGTTGTAAAGCTCTGCGCCACATGTAGGCGTTCCTGCGCGGGGGGGGGGGGGGGCGTTCCGGCGCAGGAACACCTCCTAAAAGTGGCTGAGCATTAACAAGATAGGGCCCCAGAGCATTGCTGGAGCTGCGTCGCACTTGCGACGCAACTCCAGCAATGCGCCGCCTTTACGGCACAGATGCGTCACGCATCTGTGCCGTTTTTGCCCCATGGTGCGCCGCATTGCAAATGCGGCGCATCCATGGTGGTGGAGCTGTGGCGCACAATAACTGGCGCATCCCTGCTGATATGCAGGGATGTGCCAGTTATTGTAAATATGCCCCTCTGTGTTCATCTTCCCTGCCTGTGTTTCGAGGCCGCTGCATTCAACTCCTTGCGATGCCTTCCCCAGCCTGCCAGCTTGCTCCAGCCGAGTCTGTGCCCCTCACTGTGTCGTTCTCTGCCCTTAATGCAGTAACTGTGCCACTTTGTTTGTTTTTTACTGTTGTCACTCATTTTGCTTGTTTTATTGTTTTTACTGTTGACTCTGTGCCTCGTGTTGCCCGCCTCTCTTGCCCGCCGGTACTGCCCCTGCGGCCTCCTGCCCACGACCGTTTCCGCCTCCCAGCTGCTCGTCCCTAGCCCCTCCTCTACTTAATGGCGGCCGCTGCGGGGGAGTGCGAGCAAGACCTCTGACTTCTGGTCTGAGATCTGCTCTCTCCCCAGCAGCTCCGCTGTGCCTTGCCTCGACACTGACTACGTGTTCACCTCCACTGCCTGGGGTTCGAGGCCGCTGCATTCCATTCCTTGCCGTGCCCGCCCCAGCCTGCCAGCTCGTTCCAGCCGAGTCTGTGCCCCTCACTGCGTCCTGGACCGTTGTCTGCCCTTAACGCGGTAACTATGTCACTTTGTTTGTTAGGTCTCGCCTAGCGTTGCTGTGCATGTGGTGCTCTCTTTGCGAGGCATGCTGTATTAGGACATTTTTTAGAAGTGGTGTGGAAGCCCCGCCCATATTTTTCATTGGCTGGCGTCGTCGTCCATGGTAAATGCTGGCTTCCGATTGATAGTGAGGCTTCTTAGTCCCTCCTTGTTACCGCCCTGTCTCCTTTTGGGACCACCAATCAGGACTTGATCATTTACTTGCAGCGTTACACTGTCTCCTTCATTAATCGGTAAACACTATGGGGCATATTATCAAGGACGGCGTTAAAATTATCGCCGGTTTAGTGGCAGAAAACTGCCGCTAACGCGGCGATAATGGGCTTGATAATATGCCCTGGAGAATTCCAAAGGAAGCCCATGTTCTCGTGTGAACATGGGCTTCTATTGGAATTCTCAAGGGCATATTATCAAGCCCATTATCACCGCTTTAGTGGCAGTTTTCTGCCGTTAAACCGGCGATAATTTTTAACGCCGTCCTTGATAATATGCCCCTATATTTTTTCCACAATGGCGACAGCTTGTTTTTCAAAGTTGGCAGGTCTTTCGAAAGACTACTAATCCGTTAGGTTTTAACTCTGGACAAACTGCCATCATCGTGCTCGCACGCACATTAAAACACTAATTTACCAAGATCTCGCCCGAACAATTCTATGGCTGGTGGACGCGCAGTGCTACATACACGACTATCAGCGAGTCGCCACCACGCATGCTCTGCGTACGGAGCTGGGGCAGGAGTATGTGTGCTCGGCAGAAGAACGGCCCCATTGCTGGTGCTGGGCGTCATGTCACCACTGAGCGGCTGTGGAGCGCTGTTAAACACACTAGAATTGAGCTCCCGTACCTCCTTCCTCAACCGGGTGAGTTATATACAGACACAGCGTGCATAGTGAACATAGGAGAGGGACTAGCATGATGTGACGCAGTTACAGAGTGTCCAGAGCGACAGGCTCTAATATTGTCAGCTATTGGCCATATCAAAGTCATGCAAATCCTTGTTTTATAAATGTTGTCATCTGCAAACGGTGGAATAACACTTTAAGTCATGAGAACAAAACGTGTAGATTTGTATTCCTTGGAGGAAGATAAAAGTCTTGATACGATCTTAACTTGGTCATTAATCAGACTAACAGAGCGGGCATTGAAATCTGACTCTGCTCTGGTTCACAGACTCATGGTATTTGCTGAAAGTTGTACTTTTGCTTTCCAGAAGACACAGTTCACTGAAAGCAATTTGCGCCTCTAAAATCCAGCTATTCCAAATTGGCCGTTTTATAGCGCAGTCCGTGATTGGGTGTGAGGTTAGGCACAAGTGATAGGTCAAACGTCAGAGCTTGATTTACATATTAGGAATCCTGAGCTATTATCTTTTTCATTTTTGAAACACGGCAATTTGCGAATTGGTAGTGTGCATTTTATACATTGTATGCCACGCCCTTGGAGCATTTAGTGCCCTGTCTTTATATTCCCACACCATCTCCCCTAAATTAAAAATAAATAATCCACCCTCAGTTTGCAAGTACATGTAACGGAGCCATTTATAAAGCAGTGGGCGATGATTACTTGAGAAGCGGAGGAAGCTCATCACTGAGGTCACGTGCAGAGTGCGTCTGTCACTCAAGTACCTTGGGGAAGGTCTGAGACAAGAGTCGGCAATTGCCCCAGCAGGGCATCCCCTGTAAAGGGGAGCGAGCTCCCAGAGACCCGGGGCTCAAAGGGGGCGGCAGGAGACGCGTGGCCGTGTGTCTGGTCCTCGCTAATGCTTACCCCCTCCGGGCATTGGAAGTGGCTCGCGGCTGGCGCTCCTCTGAGTGCAATGGCTGGGGTGAGGTAATGGCGCTTCATAACCCAATTCAGACTACTGTCCTCCCGCTTTTTTATTTAATAGAATTTTGTTCTTTCACTTTAATTACCTACTTTTCAAAGAGGAGAAGTATGATAACTTACATTATCAGACGTTTGTAGAATGATTTACATGCCAAATATTTTTCATATCACGGACGTTTATGGGTTCTTAGAGCCGTCGGTGATCTTTGTTGCCTCTTCCACATTTATCATGAGCTCTAAAGCGGGTGCAGCCACGGGCTTGGGAAGAGGATTCCACTGTGACTGGCTGTGCTTTGGAAGTGGCTTGAGTTGTGAGTGGCTTCATCAGGACACAACTCCTAAACAAGCATTTACAATGCAATAGGTCTCGCATTTACGTGAGTTTAAGCTATTGGCATTGTAAATGACAGTGCTTTTTTGTATGTTTTAAAAAACAAAAATAAAAGGCATTGTTATTTGCAATGTCAATAGCTCAAACTCGCATAAATGTGAGACCTATTGCATTGCAAATGCTTGTTTTGTGCTGTTGTCATTCATTTTGATTGTTTTTACTGTTGACTCTGTGCCTCGCTTTGCCCGGCTCTCTTCCCCGCCGCTGCTGCCCCTGTGGCCCCTCCCCCCTGCCCACACCTGTTCCCGCCTCCAAGCTGCTCCCCCCTCTTCCCTCCCCTACTTAATGGCTGCCGCTGCGCCAATACAAGCCCGTCTGTGCCCGTCCGCGACCCGATCGCAACCAGCGCCAGGGACCCTGGATCTCCCTCCACTAACAGATACAACACAGCCACCCTCCTCGCACTCAACCCTGGAAGGAATAACAACTGCCAGCAGTCCACGCCGAACAAGACCCGCGGCCAGTTCTCCTGCTGCCGCCAGACCTTCACCACCCCCCCCCCGGCAAACAACACCGCTGACGCCATAAGATGCATCCTTCTCAACGTGCGCTCCATACACAGACATGTCGTGGAGATCTGGAACCTCCTGGACTCTCACCCAATGTCGCCTTCTTCAACCTGGACCAACGCCTCCTCCGCCCTGACATCGCTATCACCATCCCGGACGGATACAAGATCCAGAGGAATGACCGCCCCAACCACTCGGAAGGAGGCCTCACCATCGAGCACAAAAACTCCCTTCGCCTCACCACCTCCTGCCAAACCTTCCCCTCCGCTGAACACCTGCACCTCCAGGTACAGACCAGCCCCAACTACACACTCCGCGGCACCTCACCTACAGACGCACTGGCCACCAGGCCCCCTTCACAGACACCATCACCGACCTCATCGCACTCCACGCCATCGCCGCCATGGACTACATACTTGTCATAGACCTAAACTTCCACCTCGATAACTTCAGCGACCCTAACTCCGCCACCCTCCTCGACAACCTCGCCAACATCGTACTAAAACAACTCGTCACCACACCGACCCACAAGGCAGGACACACCCTCGACCCCATCTTCGCCGGAGGAAATAGCATCCACTTTAGTCACACCACGCAACCCCCATGGACCGACCAGTGCGTACACTTTCTCATTGACAAACCCAAGCCACCCAAACCCGCTCTGCACCCCGCGAAGGAACTGGAGCAAAGTCACAGAGGAACAGCTCAACTCCACCTTCAACCTCAACACCCCCACCACGGCAACCAACGCCAACCTCGCAGCCAGGGAACTCCACACCTGGATCGCCAACTGCGTAGACAAGCTCGCCCCCACTACGCAACCCTGACAAACAGCGCCCTAGGAAAGCCACTGGTTCACCACCAACCTCCAAGAAGCCAGGCGCACCTGTAGACGCCTGGAGAGGAACTTCAGAAACAGCAAGACGCCAGGAAACTACACCACCTACAAGAAAGCCATGACGGAATACCACCAACGCATCAGAACCACCAAAAGGACCTTCATCCACAACAGAATCCTCGTCCACTCCAGCAACTCCAAGGAACTCTTCAGCTTCATCCAGGAATTTACCAAAATCATTCCTTCCCAGGACCTCTGCAACAAGCTCGGATCATACTTCCACCTGAAGATCAAAAACCTCTATGACAACTTCAACAACCTCACACCAGACTCCGCAGCCACCCTGCCCACTATCGCTTCCTGGATCCCGGTCATGACCGAAGAGACAGCATCAACCATGAGAGGCATCCACTCAGGGGATCCCACTGACCCCTACCCACTTCACATCTACCACAGAGCCACCACCGCCATCGCACCCGAACTACGACGCACCATCAACACCACCTTCGAGACCGGCACCTTCCCCGATGACTGGAAACGTGCGAAGTTAGCTCAAGAAGCCCTCAGCAGACCCCATGGACCTCAAGAACTACCGGCCCATCCCGCTCCTCCCCTTCACGGCGAAAGTCTTTGAGAAGACCGTCAACGCAGAACTAATACGGTTCATCGAAGATAACGCCATCCTCGACCCTCCTCAATCCGGATTCCGCAGCAACCACAGCACCGAGACCACCCTACTCGCTGCCATAGACGACATCGGCACCCTTCTCGACCAAGGCCACACCATAGCTCTGATTCTACTCTACCTGTTGGCAGCATTCAACACAGTCTCCCACCGCACTCTCGCACCCAGACTACACGACGCCGGCATACGAGGAACCGCCCTCAACTGGATCCGATCGTTCCTCAGAGACAGAAGCCAAAGGGTCAGACTGCCACCCTTTCTCTCTGAACCCACGGAAATCGACTGCAGAGTCCCACAGGGATCATCGCTCAGCCCAACCCTCTTCAACATCTACATGGCCCCCCTCACCGCCATTGTCTGACAGCATGGCCTCAGCATAGTATCCTACGCCGACGACACTCAGCTCATCCTCTCCTCACACAAGACCCTACCACCACCAGACTCAACTTCTGGGAAGCAACGCAACACGCCGCAGCTGGATGAGCAATAGCTGCCTAAATCTCAACTCGGAAAAGACTGAAGTCCTGTTCCTCGGAACCACCCCATCAGCATGGAACAACACTTGGTGGCCCACCACCCTCGGCAGCCCTTAGAGCCCCACAGACCACGCCAGAAACCTTGGCATCGTACTCGACACCTCCCTCTCCATGAACCGACAGGTCAACGCAGTCGCCTCCAGCTGTTTCAACACCCTCCGCATCCTCCATAAGACCTTCAACTGGATCCCCCCTGAGTCAAGGAAGACAGTCACCCACTCACTCGTCGCCAGCAGTTTGGACTACGGTAACGTCCTCTATACCGGCATAAACAAGTCCCTACTCCGCAAGCTCTTGACTATAAGAACACCGCCGCCAGACTCGTCCTTGGTATCCCTCGACACAAGCGCATCAGCCAACACCTACAGAAGCTCCACTGGCTCCCCATTGAGGAGAGAGTCACCTTCAAGATACTCACCCACGCCTACAAATGCCTACACAACACCGGACCCCAATACTTCAACGGCAGAATCATACTCCACGTACCCAAAAGGAACTTCAGATCCACCAACCTCATCCTCGCTGAAACCCCATGCATCCACAGAGCCGAAGCAGGGGGAGATCCTTCTCCTATATCGTGACCAAGACCTGGAACGAGCTCCTGATCGACATCAGGTGCGCCCCCTCCCTGACATCTTCAGGAAGACCATCAAGACCTGGCTCTTCGGCTGAAATAGAACTGCTGACCCCCCCCCCCCCCTCCCCAGCACCTTGAGACCCTCACAGGTGAGTAGCGCGCTTATAATTCCCTGATTGATTGATTGAACCATATCTAAAAACAATAGTAGACAGGGTTTAGTGCCAAGAGTTAACGCTATTTGAAAGGAGGTGTTAAAAATATTTTTTTTTTATTTCTCCTTTTTTTCTGACTTTGCATGCGTGCTGCACTGTGCAGCACATCTACAAAGGGGCTTATTTACAAGAAACTGATTAATCGCTGTGTTAAAGCAGTGATGTGCTAGTTTCCTTGCGCCTGCAAGAGAAAGCCTTGCGCCACCATGGATGCACCATATTTACAATACGGTGCACCATGGTGCAAGGATTGACAGATGCGTAAAAAATTCTGATGTATCTGTCGGCGTAAAACCTACGCATTGCTGGAGTTGTGTCGTAAGCCTGAGGCAACTCCAGCAATGCATGGGAGAGGCCTTTTCTTATTGCACTGCATCACTCCTTACACCTGCTCCAAGCAGGCGTACGGTTTTGACGCAGTGGCGCCCTAGAAGTGTTGCAGTGAAATGTTTTAGATTTCACTGCATCCCTTTGATGAGGCTTTCTGCCATGGGAACGCCCACCCTCCATACATTATACCTGACACATGTATAATGTGGCGCATGGGTTTACAATGTGACGCATCTGCCTAGGTGTGTCACTTTGTAAATAGGGCGTAATCTGGTGCGCGTCACAAAAAGTGATGCAACAGCGGCACAAAAGGGTCACAAGGGGCTTTTAAATAAGCCCTATAATAGGAAAAGTTTAAAGTGTGTCTACGCATAATATTTCGTACTGAAAGGGAAGTCTACAGTACAAAATCTATGGTAGACTCAGGCATGCACCCTAAAACTATAGCGCTAAAGTGTGTGCCTGGCAGCTAAAATCAGTACCGGCGCTATGGAGCGGGGAGGATAGAGCCATATCTATAGATGTGGCACTCTCCTGCTCCCTCAGTTTCATGCAACGCAGCACAGCATCTTTGGCTGCTGCGCTGTGCTCCCTGATTCTTTTGAGAATCTGGGCCTATGTGTGTGCCATCGCACAGGGGTCAGACGTGAGACTGGGCTTTAGTGTGAAGCACACATGTAAAGCCTAAGTATATCAGTCACTATACCGTTCGACCCCTTCCTCGCAACTGTGTAAGCCTGGCTACTTTAGTAAATCTGGCTTTGTTTCAAACTGTATTGATTTTACTCTGTTCCGCCCTAAGCACACCCCCTTGGCATAAATTAAGAGAATGTTTTTTCAAAGCCCACTTGAGAACTTAATGAGATGACCTTTTAACTGTAAATGTATCCCATGTGCAAGCCCGAAAGTTAGTCAACGTGCAAGTTTAAGTGAGACTGGTGTTGTGCTATCCACACACACATTTTTCCAGCACATCTGGCTTGAAGGTGGGAAACAACCTTTACAACGCAGTCATTACAACGCACTACCTTTACAACGCAGTCATTACAACGCAACATCCTTTACATCACATGCCATTACAATGCAGCCATTACAACGCATGTCACTACAACGCATGTCATTACAACACATGTCACTACAACGCATGCCATTATAATGCATTATAAGGTAAGTAATGGGGGAATAGTAATATTTAACTCTACACTATCCAACACTTACCCTATTGTTGCACTCACTGGAGTGGGAATAATAATTTTTACCCCTACACTATCCAACACTTACCCTACTGTTGCACTCACTGGAGTAGGAATAGTAATTTTTACCCCTACATTATCGAACACTTACCCTACTGTTGCACTCACTGGAGTGGGAATAGTAATTTTTACCCCTACACTATCCAACACTTACCCTATTGTTGCCCTAAAAGTAATATGCGTTGTAATGGTATGCGTTGTAATGGTATGCGTTGTAATGGAATGCGTTGTATGTATAGCTTCTAAAAATGCGTTGTGATGGCATGCGTTGTAATGGATGTTGCAATGTAAAAACTGCGTTGTAAAGGCATGCATTGTAAATGTTTGCGTTATAACGTCATACAACCCTTGAAGGTAGACAATCCATTTGTCTATGCCCCCATGCGAAGTGGAGACTGCAAAAAAACAGAAGAAAAGAAGAAAAAGTGTGTTCTCTCTAGGGTTACATTTGGGGGCCCATGTTGACATTTGTAGACTTAAATAATTTATTGCTCTTTGTCCACTTGCATCTGCAATCCACCCACCTTATAAATAAATTATCCGCCTTGGCGGTGATGGAGTCGCATCCATTCCATGACTTTCAAAAACATCAAGAGCACAATCTTGGTGTCACCACTGGGAATGAAAAAAAAGGCTCCAGAAGACAACACATTGAAAGGGAGGGGGTGGAGGCAAATGGGGTGTGATCAGGAAGGGTGGAATCAGGATTGCACAAGTCATAATTTAAGGATCAGTGGAAATCCATCTATGGCATGTCACAATGTTTTTATTAAGTCCATGCTTGTCTTCCTCATCCCAGGCCCAGCGGTATTCTCCTACGTCAAAGTTACTTTTGTTAGTTTTAAATCTGGAAAAGAACTTTCAGTCTCCATGCTATGAATTTAAAGTTACAACAAACAAATGATGGACGGAATGCCGACAATGCATACATTCTCCCCCAGAATGTCTGCATTGTCAGCATTCCGTCCATCATATGTTTGTTGTAACGCTTTTCGCCCTAAGTGGGATGGGTATTCCCAGACGTGGGACCCGTGCTCACTACGCCACTGGAGTCAAGCTATCCTGGCTGATGACGGCTGATAGCCAGAAACCGGTCCTAGGATGCTTGATTCCGGTCCAGGGAAGACATGGCTTGGCAGTTCGGGCTGGACTGTTCCCATGAGGCACAGGGTCAAGACTGATTTGCATATGGCCATGTCTAAACTGGGGTGGTGTAGTGGGCAAAAGAACGATGGATTTAACCCAGATCTCTTGACTGGGGGAGAATGTCTGCATTGTCAGCATTCCGTCCATCATTTGTTTGTTGTAACGCTTTTCACCCTAAGTGGGATGGGTATTCCCAGACGTGGGACCCGTGCTCACTACGCCACTGGAGTCAAGCTATCCTGGCTGATGACGGCTGATAGCCAGAAACCGGTCCTAGGATGCTTGATTCCGGTCCAGGGAAGACATGGCTTGGCAGTTCGGGCTGGACTGTTCCCATGAGGCACAGGGTCAAGACTGATTTGCATATGGCCATGTCTAAACTGGGGTGGCGTAGTGGGCAAAAGAACGATGGATTTAACCCAGATCTCTTGACTGGGGGAGAATGTCTGCATTGTCAGCATTCCGTCCATCATTTGTTTGTTGTAACGCTTTTCGCCCTAAGTGGGATGGGTATTCCCAGACGTGGGACCCGTGCTCACTACGCCACTGGAGTCAAGCTATCCTGGCTGATGACGGCTGATAGCCAGAAACCGGTCCTAGGATGCTTGATTCCGGTCCAGGGAAGACATGGCTTGGCAGTTCGGGCTGGACTGTTCCCATGAGGCACAGGGTCAAGACTGATTTGCATATGGCCATGTCTAAACTGGGGTGGCGTAGTGGGAAAAAGAACGATGGATTTAACCCAGATCTCTTGACTGGGGGAGAATGTCTGCATTGTCAGCATTCCGTCCATCATTTGTTTGTTGTAATGAATTTAAAGTTGACATCTGAAATCCTTCTTAGAGCGTAACCCTGCCCCAGCCTACACCAATGCTTGATTGTCATGTATTTGGTCAGATTGTGGTCTGCCAGGTTAGGGTTGCAGTATTGCAGTTCCAGTTTTTTTATTTGCTTCTGTTGGTACATTTTCTTTTATTCGCCTCTTGTTCATCCGTCTTTAAATCCCTGGATGTGGTCTGCCTCCTCTTCTTTTTGTGTCCTTGCTTGTGCTGAGCTCTAGCCAGGCCGGTATTGGCAGCCTGCCAGTGTCAGATGCCCAACCAATGCACAGAGAATCATTATCACATGTACTCTGAATCAGAGCTGTATGAGTCCTTCTTCAGGCTATCTGAAATGTATCTGAAATCAGTGATTGACAGTGTTGTGGCCTGTGCCTTAACGTCAAATTTGCGCCCTTCTCACAAGAGTAGGTTTGGGGATTTTGATGCTGATGACCCCTTGTACACTTCGTCCACTAGAAGATATATCCAGGATGCTCGGTTGCAGGAGCTGGTGTGATACACCAGGGTCTGTCTGGGTTTCACCCACCAGACAAATCCTGCATCATGGTGCAGGGTACTTACAACGGGGTACTTACAACGTGACGCATCTGGGAGATGCGTCACGTTGTAAAGCTCTGCGCCACATGTAGGCGTTCCTGCGCGGGGGGGGGGGCGTTCCGGCGCAGGAACACCTCCTAAAAGTGGCTGAGCATTAACAAGATAGGGCCCCAGAGCATTGCTGGAGCTGCGTCGCACTTGCGACGCAACTCCAGCAATGCGCCGCCTTTACGGCACAGATGCGTCACGCATCTGTGCCGTTTTTGCCCCATGGTGCGCCGCATTGCAAATGCGGCGCATCCATGGTGGTGGAGCTGTGGCGCACAATAACTGGCGCATCCCTGCTGATATGCAGGGATGTGCCAGTTATTGTAAATATGCCCCTCTGTGTTCATCTTCCCTGCCTGTGTTTCGAGGCCGCTGCATTCAACTCCTTGCGATGCCTTCCCCAGCCTGCCAGCTTGCTCCAGCCGAGTCTGTGCCCCTCACTGTGTCGTTCTCTGCCCTTAATGCAGTAACTGTGCCACTTTGTTTGTTTTTTACTGTTGTCACTCATTTTGCTTGTTTTATTGTTTTTACTGTTGACTCTGTGCCTCGTGTTGCCCGCCTCTCTTGCCCGCCGGTACTGCCCCTGCGGCCTCCTGCCCACGACCGTTTCCGCCTCCCAGCTGCTCGTCCCTAGCCCCTCCTCTACTTAATGGCGGCCGCTGCGGGGGAGTGCGAGCAAGACCTCTGACTTCTGGTCTGAGATCTGCTCTCTCCCCAGCAGCTCCGCTGTGCCTTGCCTCGACACTGACTACGTGTTCACCTCCACTGCCTGGGGTTCGAGGCCGCTGCATTCCATTCCTTGCCGTGCCCGCCCCAGCCTGCCAGCTCGTTCCAGCCGAGTCTGTGCCCCTCACTGCGTCCTGCACCGTTGTCTGCCCTTAACGCGGTAACTATGTCACTTTGTTTGTTAGGTCTCGCCTAGCGTTGCTGTGCATGTGGTGCTCTCTTTGCGAGGCATGCTGTATTAGGACATTTTTTAGAAGTGGTGTGGAAGCCCCGCCCATATTTTTCATTGGCTGGCGTCGTCGTCCATGGTAAATGCTGGCTTCCGATTGATAGTGAGGCTTCTTAGTCCCTCCTTGTTACCGCCCTGTCTCCTTTTGGGACCACCAATCAGGACTTGATCATTTACTTGCAGCGTTACACTGTCTCCTTCATTAATCGGTAAACACTATGGGGCATATTATCAAGGACGGCGTTAAAATTATCGCCGGTTTAGTGGCAGAAAACTGCCGCTAACGCGGCGATAATGGGCTTGATAATATGCCCTGGAGAATTCCAAAGGAAGCCCATGTTCTCGTGTGAACATGGGCTTCTATTGGAATTCTCAAGGGCATATTATCAAGCCCATTATCACCGCTTTAGTGGCAGTTTTCTGCCGTTAAACCGGCGATAATTTTTAACGCCGTCCTTGATAATATGCCCCTATATTTTTTCCACAATGGCGACAGCTTGTTTTTCAAAGTTGGCAGGTCTTTCGAAAGACTACTAATCCGTTAGGTTTTAACTCTGGACAAACTGCCATCATCGTGCTCGCACGCACATTAAAACACTAATTTACCAAGATCTCGCCCGAACAATTCTATGGCTGGTGGACGCGCAGTGCTACATACACGACTATCAGCGAGTCGCCACCACGCATGCTCTGCGTACGGAGCTGGGGCAGGAGTATGTGTGCTCGGCAGAAGAACGGCCCCATTGCTGGTGCTGGGCGTCATGTCACCACTGAGCGGCTGTGGAGCGCTGTTAAACACACTAGAATTGAGCTCCCGTACCTCCTTCCTCAACCGGGTGAGTTATATACAGACACAGCGTGCATAGTGAACATAGGAGAGGGACTAGCATGATGTGACGCAGTTACAGAGTGTCCAGAGCGACAGGCTCTAATATTGTCAGCTATTGGCCATATCAAAGTCATGCAAATCCTTGTTTTATAAATGTTGTCATCTGCAAACGGTGGAATAACACTTTAAGTCATGAGAACAAAACGTGTAGATTTGTATTCCTTGGAGGAAGATAAAAGTCTTGATACGATCTTAACTTGGTCATTAATCAGACTAACAGAGCGGGCATTGAAATCTGACTCTGCTCTGGTTCACAGACTCATGGTATTTGCTGAAAGTTGTACTTTTGCTTTCCAGAAGACACAGTTCACTGAAAGCAATTTGCGCCTCTAAAATCCAGCTATTCCAAATTGGCCGTTTTATAGCGCAGTCCGTGATTGGGTGTGAGGTTAGGCACAAGTGATAGGTCAAACGTCAGAGCTTGATTTACATATTAGGAATCCTGAGCTATTATCTTTTTCATTTTTGAAACACGGCAATTTGCGAATTGGTAGTGTGCATTTTATACATTGTATGCCACGCCCTTGGAGCATTTAGTGCCCTGTCTTTATATTCCCACACCATCTCCCCTAAATTAAAAATAAATAATCCACCCTCAGTTTGCAAGTACATGTAACGGAGCCATTTATAAAGCAGTGGGCGATGATTACTTGAGAAGCGGAGGAAGCTCATCACTGAGGTCACGTGCAGAGTGCGTCTGTCACTCAAGTACCTTGGGGAAGGTCTGAGACAAGAGTCGGCAATTGCCCCAGCAGGGCATCCCCTGTAAAGGGGAGCGAGCTCCCAGAGACCCGGGGCTCAAAGGGGGCGGCAGGAGACGCGTGGCCGTGTGTCTGGTCCTCGCTAATGCTTACCCCCTCCGGGCATTGGAAGTGGCTCGCGGCTGGCGCTCCTCTGAGTGCAATGGCTGGGGTGAGGTAATGGCGCTTCATAACCCAATTCAGACTACTGTCCTCCCGCTTTTTTATTTAATAGAATTTTGTTCTTTCACTTTAATTACCTACTTTTCAAAGAGGAGAAGTATGATAACTTACATTATCAGACGTTTGTAGAATGATTTACATGCCAAATATTTTTCATATCACGGACGTTTATGGGTTCTTAGAGCCGTCGGTGATCTTTGTTGCCTCTTCCACATTTATCATGAGCTCTAAAGCGGGTGCAGCCACGGGCTTGGGAAGAGGATTCCACTGTGACTGGCTGTGCTTTGGAAGTGGCTTGAGTTGTGAGTGGCTTCATCAGGACACAACTCCTAAACAAGCATTTACAATGCAATAGGTCTCGCATTTACGTGAGTTTAAGCTATTGGCATTGTAAATGACAGTGCTTTTTTGTATGTTTTAAAAAACAAAAATAAAAGGCATTGTTATTTGCAATGTCAATAGCTCAAACTCGCATAAATGTGAGACCTATTGCATTGCAAATGCTTGTTTTGTGCTGTTGTCATTCATTTTGATTGTTTTTACTGTTGACTCTGTGCCTCGCTTTGCCCGGCTCTCTTCCCCGCCGCTGCTGCCCCTGTGGCCCCTCCCCCCTGCCCACACCTGTTCCCGCCTCCAAGCTGCTCCCCCCTCTTCCCTCCCCTACTTAATGGCTGCCGCTGCGCCAATACAAGCCCGTCTGTGCCCGTCCGCGACCCGATCGCAACCAGCGCCAGGGACCCTGGATCTCCCTCCACTAACAGATACAACACAGCCACCCTCCTCGCACTCAACCCTGGAAGGAATAACAACTGCCAGCAGTCCACGCCGAACAAGACCCGCGGCCAGTTCTCCTGCTGCCGCCAGACCTTCACCACCCCCCCCCCGGCAAACAACACCGCTGACGCCATAAGATGCATCCTTCTCAACGTGCGCTCCATACACAGACATGTCGTGGAGATCTGGAACCTCCTGGACTCTCACCCAATGTCGCCTTCTTCAACCTGGACCAACGCCTCCTCCGCCCTGACATCGCTATCACCATCCCGGACGGATACAAGATCCAGAGGAATGACCGCCCCAACCACTCGGAAGGAGGCCTCACCATCGAGCACAAAAACTCCCTTCGCCTCACCACCTCCTGCCAAACCTTCCCCTCCGCTGAACACCTGCACCTCCAGGTACAGACCAGCCCCAACTACACACTCCGCGGCACCTCACCTACAGACGCACTGGCCACCAGGCCCCCTTCACAGACACCATCACCGACCTCATCGCACTCCACGCCATCGCCGCCATGGACTACATACTTGTCATAGACCTAAACTTCCACCTCGATAACTTCAGCGACCCTAACTCCGCCACCCTCCTCGACAACCTCGCCAACATCGTACTAAAACAACTCGTCACCACACCGACCCACAAGGCAGGACACACCCTCGACCCCATCTTCGCCGGAGGAAATAGCATCCACTTTAGTCACACCACGCAACCCCCATGGACCGACCAGTGCGTACACTTTCTCATTGACAAACCCAAGCCACCCAAACCCGCTCTGCACCCCGCGAAGGAACTGGAGCAAAGTCACAGAGGAACAGCTCAACTCCACCTTCAACCTCAACACCCCCACCACGGCAACCAACGCCAACCTCGCAGCCAGGGAACTCCACACCTGGATCGCCAACTGCGTAGACAAGCTCGCCCCCACTACGCAACCCTGACAAACAGCGCCCTAGGAAAGCCACTGGTTCACCACCAACCTCCAAGAAGCCAGGCGCACCTGTAGACGCCTGGAGAGGAACTTCAGAAACAGCAAGACGCCAGGAACCTACACCACCTACAAGAAAGCCATGACGGAATACCACCAACGCATCAGAACCACCAAAAGGACCTTCATCCACAACAGAATCCTCGTCCACTCCAGCAACTCCAAGGAACTCTTCAGCTTCATCCAGGAATTTACCAAAATCATTCCTTCCCAGGACCTCTGCAACAAGCTCGGATCATACTTCCACCTGAAGATCAAAAACCTCTATGACAACTTCAACAACCTCACACCAGACTCCGCAGCCACCCTGCCCACTATCGCTTCCTGGATCCCGGTCATGACCGAAGAGACAGCATCAACCATGAGAGGCATCCACTCAGGGGCTCCCACTGACCCCTACCCACTTCACATCTACCACAGAGCCACCACCGCCATCGCACCCGAACTACGACGCACCATCAACACCACCTTCGAGACCGGCACCTTCCCCGATGACTGGAAACGTGCGAAGTTAGCTCAAGAAGCCCTCAGCAGACCCCATGGACCTCAAGAACTACCGGCCCATCCCGCTCCTCCCCTTAACGGCGAAAGTCTTTGAGAAGACCGTCAACGCAGAACTAATACGGTTCATCGAAGATAACGCCATCCTCGACCCTCCTCAATCCGGATTCCGCAGCAACCACAGCACCGAGACCACCCTACTCGCTGCCATAGACGACATCGGCACCCTTCTCGACCAAGGCCACACCATAGCTCTGATTCTACTCTACCTGTTGGCAGCATTCAACACAGTCTCCCACCGCACTCTCGCACCCAGACTACACGACGCCGGCATACGAGGAACCGCCCTCAACTGGATCCGATCGTTCCTCAGAGACAGAAGCCAAAGGGTCAGACTGCCACCCTTTCTCTCTGAACCCACGGAAATCGACTGCAGAGTCCCACAGGGATCATCGCTCAGCCCAACCCTCTTCAACATCTACATGGCCCCCCTCACCGCCATTGTCTGACAGCATGGCCTCAGCATAGTATCCTACGCCGACGACACTCAGCTCATCCTCTCCTCACACAAGACCCTACCACCACCAGACTCAACTTCTGGGAAGCAACGCAACACGCCGCAGCTGGATGAGCAATAGCTGCCTAAATCTCAACTCGGAAAAGACTGAAGTCCTGTTCCTCGGAACCACCCCATCAGCATGGAACAACACTTGGTGGCCCATCACCCTCGGCAGCCCTTAGAGCCCCACAGACCACGCCAGAAACCTTGGCATCGTACTCGACACCTCCCTCTCCATGAACCGACAGGTCAACGCAGTCGCCTCCAGCTGTTTCAACACCCTCCGCATCCTCCATAAGACCTTCAACTGGATCCCCCCTGAGTCAAGGAAGACAGTCACCCACTCACTCGTCGCCAGCAGTTTGGACTACGGTAACGTCCTCTATACCGGCATAAACAAGTCCCTACTCCGCAAGCTCTTGACTATAAGAACACCGCCGCCAGACTCGTCCTTGGTATCCCTCGACACAAGCGCATCAGCCAACACCTACAGAAGCTCCACTGGCTCCCCATTGAGGAGAGAGTCACCTTCAAGATACTCACCCACGCCTACAAATGCCTACACAACACCGGACCCCAATACTTCAACGGCAGAATCATACTCCACGTACCCAAAAGGAACTTCAGATCCACCAACCTCATCCTCGCTGAAACCCCATGCATCCACAGAGCCGAAGCAGGGGGAGATCCTTCTCCTATATCGTGACCAAGACCTGGAACGAGCTCCTGATCGACATCAGGTGCGCCCCCTCCCTGACATCTTCAGGAAGACCATCAAGACCTGGCTCTTCGGCTGAAATAGAACTGCTGACCCCCCCCCCCCTCCCCAGCACCTTGAGACCCTCACAGGTGAGTAGCGCGCTTATAATTCCCTGATTGATTGATTGAACCATATCTAAAAACAATAGTAGACAGGGTTTAGTGCCAAGAGTTAACGCTATTTGAAAGGAGGTGTTAAAAATATATTTTTTTTATTTCTCCTTTTTTTCTGACTTTGCATGCGTGCTGCACTGTGCAGCACATCTACAAAGGGGCTTATTTACAAGAAACTGATTAATCGCTGTGTTAAAGCAGTGATGTGCTAGTTTCCTTGCGCCTGCAAGAGAAAGCCTTGCGCCACCATGGATGCACCATATTTACAATACGGTGCACCATGGTGCAAGGATTGACAGATGCGTAAAAAATTCTGATGTATCTGTCGGCGTAAAACCTACGCATTGCTGGAGTTGTGTCGTAAGCCTGAGGCAACTCCAGCAATGCATGGGAGAGGCCTTTTCTTATTGCACTGCATCACTCCTTACACCTGCTCCAAGCAGGCGTACGGTTTTGACGCAGTGGCGCCCTAGAAGTGTTGCAGTGAAATGTTTTAGATTTCACTGCATCCCTTTGATGAGGCTTTCTGCCATGGGAACGCCCACCCTCCATACATTATACCTGACACATGTATAATGTGGCGCATGGGTTTACAATGTGACGCATCTGCCTAGGTGTGTCACTTTGTAAATAGGGCGTAATCTGGTGCGCGTCACAAAAAGTGATGCAACAGCGGCACAAAAGGGTCACAAGGGGCTTTTAAATAAGCCCTATAATAGGAAAAGTTTAAAGTGTGTCTACGCATAATATTTCGTACTGAAAGGGAAGTCTACAGTACAAAATCTATGGTAGACTCAGGCATGCACCCTAAAACTATAGCGCTAAAGTGTGTGCCTGGCAGCTAAAATCAGTACCGGCGCTATGGAGCGGGGAGGATAGAGCCATATCTATAGATGTGGCACTCTCCTGCTCCCTCAGTTTCATGCAACGCAGCACAGCATCTTTGGCTGCTGCGCTGTGCTCCCTGATTCTTTTGAGAATCTGGGCCTATGTGTGTGCCATCGCACAGGGGTCAGACGTGAGACTGGGCTTTAGTGTGAAGCACACATGTAAAGCCTAAGTATATCAGTCACTATACCGTTCGACCCCTTCCTCGCAACTGTGTAAGCCTGGCTACTTTAGTAAATCTGGCTTTGTTTCAAACTGTATTGATTTTACTCTGTTCCGCCCTAAGCACACCCCCTTGGCATAAATTAAGAGAATGTTTTTTCAAAGCCCACTTGAGAACTTAATGAGATGACCTTTTAACTGTAAATGTATCCCATGTGCAAGCCCGAAAGTTAGTCAACGTGCAAGTTTAAGTGAGACTGGTGTTGTGCTATCCACACACACATTTTTCCAGCACATCTGGCTTGAAGGTGGGAAACAACCTTTACAACGCAGTCATTACAACGCACTACCTTTACAACGCAGTCATTACAACGCAACATCCTTTACATCACATGCCATTACAATGCAGCCATTACAACGCATGTCACTACAACGCATGTCATTACAACACATGTCACTACAACGCATGCCATTATAATGCATTATAAGGTAAGTAATGGGGGAATAGTAATATTTAACTCTACACTATCCAACACTTACCCTATTGTTGCACTCACTGGAGTGGGAATAATAATTTTTACCCCTACACTATCCAACACTTACCCTACTGTTGCACTCACTGGAGTAGGAATAGTAATTTTTACCCCTACATTATCGAACACTTACCCTACTGTTGCACTCACTGGAGTGGGAATAGTAATTTTTACCCCTACACTATCCAACACTTACCCTATTGTTGCCCTAAAAGTAATATGCGTTGTAATGGTATGCGTTGTAATGGTATGCGTTGTAATGGAATGCGTTGTATGTATAGCTTCTAAAAATGCGTTGTGATGGCATGCGTTGTAATGGATGTTGCAATGTAAAAACTGCGTTGTAAAGGCATGCATTGTAAATGTTTGCGTTGTAACGTCATACAACCCTTGAAGGTAGACAATCCATTTGTCTATGCCCCCATGCGAAGTGGAGACTGCAAAAAAACAGAAGAAAAGAAGAAAAAGTGTGTTCTCTCTAGGGTTACATTTGGGGGCCCATGTTGACATTTGTAGACTTAAATAATTTATTGCTCTTTGTCCACTTGCATCTGCAATCCACCCACCTTATAAATAAATTATCCGCCTTGGCGGTGATGGAGTCGCATCCATTCCATGACTTTCAAAAACATCAAGAGCACAATCTTGGTGTCACCACTGGGAATGAAAAAAAAGGCTCCAGAAGACAACACATTGAAAGGGAGGGGGTGGAGGCAAATGGGGTGTGATCAGGAAGGGTGGAATCAGGATTGCACAAGTCATAATTTAAGGATCAGTGGAAATCCATCTATGGCATGTCACAATGTTTTTATTAAGTCCATGCTTGTCTTCCTCATCCCAGGCCCAGCGGTATTCTCCTACGTCAAAGTTACTTTTGTTAGTTTTAAATCTGGAAAAGAACTTTCAGTCTCCATGCTATGAATTTAAAGTTACAACAAACAAATGATGGACGGAATGCCGACAATGCATACATTCTCCCCCAGAATGTCTGCATTGTCAGCATTCCGTCCATCATATGTTTGTTGTAACGCTTTTCGCCCTAAGTGGGATGGGTATTCCCAGACGTGGGACCCGTGCTCACTACGCCACTGGAGTCAAGCTATCCTGGCTGATGACGGCTGATAGCCAGAAACCGGTCCTAGGATGCTTGATTCCGGTCCAGGGAAGACATGGCTTGGCAGTTCGGGCTGGACTGTTCCCATGAGGCACAGGGTCAAGACTGATTTGCATATGGCCATGTCTAAACTGGGGTGGTGTAGTGGGCAAAAGAACGATGGATTTAACCCAGATCTCTTGACTGGGGGAGAATGTCTGCATTGTCAGCATTCCGTCCATCATTTGTTTGTTGTAACGCTTTTCACCCTAAGTGGGATGGGTATTCCCAGACGTGGGACCCGTGCTCACTACGCCACTGGAGTCAAGCTATCCTGGCTGATGACGGCTGATAGCCAGAAACCGGTCCTAGGATGCTTGATTCCGGTCCAGGGAAGACATGGCTTGGCAGTTCGGGCTGGACTGTTCCCATGAGGCACAGGGTCAAGACTGATTTGCATATGGCCATGTCTAAACTGGGGTGGCGTAGTGGGCAAAAGAACGATGGATTTAACCCAGATCTCTTGACTGGGGGAGAATGTCTGCATTGTCAGCATTCCGTCCATCATTTGTTTGTTGTAACGCTTTTCGCCCTAAGTGGGATGGGTATTCCCAGACGTGGGACCCGTGCTCACTACGCCACTGGAGTCAAGCTATCCTGGCTGATGACGGCTGATAGCCAGAAACCGGTCCTAGGATGCTTGATTCCGGTCCAGGGAAGACATGGCTTGGCAGTTCGGGCTGGACTGTTCCCATGAGGCACAGGGTCAAGACTGATTTGCATATGGCCATGTCTAAACTGGGGTGGCGTAGTGGGAAAAAGAACGATGGATTTAACCCAGATCTCTTGACTGGGGGAGAATGTCTGCATTGTCAGCATTCCGTCCATCATTTGTTTGTTGTAATGAATTTAAAGTTGACATCTGAAATCCTTCTTAGAGCGTAACCCTGCCCCAGCCTACACCAATGCTTGATTGTCATGTATTTGGTCAGATTGTGGTCTGCCAGGTTAGGGTTGCAGTATTGCAGTTCCAGTTTTTTTATTTGCTTCTGTTGGTACATTTTCTTTTATTCGCCTCTTGTTCATCCGTCTTTAAATCCCTGGATGTGGTCTGCCTCCTCTTCTTTTTGTGTCCTTGCTTGTGCTGAGCTCTAGCCAGGCCGGTATTGGCAGCCTTCCAGTGTCAGATGCCCAACCAATGCACAGAGAATCATTATCACATGTACTCTGAATCAGAGCTGTATGAGTCCTTCTTCAGGCTATCTGAAATGTATCTGAAATCAGTGATTGACAGTGTTGTGGCCTGTGCCTTAACGTCAAATTTGCGCCCTTCTCACAAGAGTAGGTTTGGGGATTTTGATGCTGATGACCCCTTGTACACTTCGTCCACTAGAAGATATATCCAGGATGCTCGGTTGCAGGAGCTGGTGTGATACACCAGGGTCTGTCTGGGTTTCACCCACCAGACACTAAACCCCAGGTTAGTTCAGCCAATATTCTGCTTAGGGGTCTAAAGCTCTACCGCTGCATAAGACTCTAAGAGTTACCTCTACAAAATATGGAAGGAAGTTGAGAAGACTGGTTTTCCGCACTTCCTTGCTAGAAATAACCAGTGGTGGATTTTGAGACTGACTATTCCTCAGTTCTTAAGTTCAAATCTCTCCTTGAATGACTGGCATGGTCATCTGGAGTGGCTACGTCACAGGGCTCTGGTGATCTCGAAGTTGAGGTTGGCTTTAAACATGAATTTTATTTGTTGAACTTTTCTCCACAGGCAGGGTGCTGTGCCTCCTCAGCTACCCAGGCACTCTGTAAGAACTTTCAGACCTTGTATGAAGCTGTGCTACAAGGCTCACGCTCTATGAACCTTCTGACTTTGATGGAGTTGGTGACACAGTTCCAGTCTGATGCTACTTTTGATGGCCTTTACTCTGTGCCTCTTTTTTCTCTAATTGCCTTCAGTGGATAAAGATTTGCAAGATGACTGCAAAGGCCAAAGGCCCACATCACTTGGCTTACTTTTATGGGACCCAAGCCTTTTGGTCCTGAAGTAATGGATTTGCTGAAGTTGCACACTGACGAGGAGATGGTTCAGCCTTTGTGTCCTGTTGCACCTTGAAGTGGTAGTGCTTCTACTACCATCAGCAGCAACATCCTCCCCAGCTATTTAGTAGGAAGGCCATTGCCAAAGGCCCCATTCATATACAGGCTTTCCCTCCTGCTTGTTCCTATCTGTATGCACTTCAGCCATGATTATGGTGCAAGACCTTGTCAGCAGAGGAAGCTTGTGATCTCCCTCAAGTTGAAAGATTGACTCTGCTCAAGGAATCTTTTTGGTCATCTCTTCGGTATATGACAATAAATGTATCAACTATCCATCTCCACTTTGATACTGTCTGTTACATCATTGCTCTGTTAAGAAGGCTGTCCTCCAGAGTAGTGTCCATTGTTTCCTGTTTAAGCAAGCCATCTGCTGCAATCTAGGCTAAGAGGCAGACCTAGAATGTTATAGCATTTATTTTCTGATGCCAAAGTCATTAGAGGACATTTGACCCATAATGGGTTCACGTTTGTGGCTTACAAACCTTTTGGGATGGTGTCCCTTCAATCCGCCATTCCACTAGCTAGATTTCGTGCCTCCCTCGCTTCTTTGAACTTGACTGATACCTCCACCCATGTGCAGGTCCATCTTGCCTCCCACTAATTCCTGGGACTTTTGATAGAATGGCACCATTTTCAATTCTAGGTCTTTCCCTTTGACCTGGCAACCTCTTAAAGACTCTTGTTTTTCCATCAGGCTCTCAAAGACATTCCAGGAGTATGAGTATGTGTTTCCAAGACAGGCTCTGAGTTCCTCCTCAATAAGCACACATCCCACTTGCTGCCTTTATTGGACTTGAATTTGATAGTGGGTAGGTTCCAGACTCTTATGGGATGCATGTCTGTTCGCATGGGCAGTGCCTGGTTTATCACATTCTTCTTTCAGATGCGCTTTGTTTGGAATCTCTGCCTGACACTGGTTGTGGCTTCACAATGTGTTATCAACCACAACAGCTGTTCTTCACTGGGCTTTTCCCTACCCAAGGCATTGGCTGTGGTATCTTCTGTCTCACTAATGTCTTTGGGTGATGGACTTTAAGGTGCTCTTTCCAGTGATACCAGAGATCAGGTGGTTGGTGAATGGGTCCCTCATCACTGGGAAGTCCTTGGCACTGCTAGCTGTGTTGGTATTGGTGTTAGGTACCATCTTATAGAGCTGTGTGGTCTCCCTGGGATATTATTTGGTCCAAGCTACCTGTGGAGGCTTGTTGTTCCTCTAGCTGGATGGAGTTGATGGCCATTTGGTGGTGGCCTTGTTGTCTTTGTTTTCTGCTCCTGAGCCAGGCACGGATAATCAAGTGACTCCTTCTATATGAACACACCGGGTGCCGTTAAGAGTGCTGTGCTAGAAGGAATGCTGCAGTATCTGTGTGCTTGGGCAGTGGAACACCGCAGAGGCACACCTGATGTCCTAGTGAGCTGCTTACCACTTGGGTTGGGCTTTCCTGAAGGGTAGCAGAGTCTGATCTCCCACTCCTGTTGTCACTGATGACGCAATGTGTTTGCGTGCCAAGAGGATGTTTGCTTCATCAATGTCCATTCCTTTCCAGACATGAGAGAACATGGAGAGTTGATGCTCCCTCCCAATTGTTTAGGTACTCCAGCCATCGACATTTTAATTTGCTTTATTAACAGTAGAGGAAATAAAAACACACACAGCAAGGCCATGACCATCATATTCTTACCAAATATGATTAAATACCCGCATATCTGACTGGAGGCAGCCGGTCCCAAGAAAAGTGCCATTGTCCATGAGAGACCATCCTTTCATAGCTAACCAATATATATGTGTACAGTCCGACTTAACCCACCCGCATGCACAATCAAGTATTTATTGCCAGTATCTACATGTAGTACCGTCATAGTCTTACACTACAATTCAAGTGTGTACAATGTATTTTGCAATTCTCTCAAAATGGTTGGCAAAAGTCTTTAGGTTTATTTATTTTCGGTATAATTTTATTATAAAGCTTGAACTCAGATCTGCATGACTCACCTTCACGTATCCAAGCAACTGCTTTCAAAAGGGGAGCCCCCTCCACCCAAATTTTTGGCAGCAACACTAACAAAGCAGTGAGCCGTCTTATTGATTTTGGGCTATTCCAGTAGCATGGCCAGGGGGTGAGACATGAATGCCATATGCCAACTTCCTATGAAGTGCCCCACCTTTATTTTGCCAGATGTCATAGATTCCTTGACAATACCATGCTAGATATACAAATCCAGCCTGCGGCGCTCCACATCACTGACATGTATGATCATTTTCCAGGTTTATTCAATATAATTTCTTTCTAGTTATATATATCCTCTTTTGAAACTTAAAATGTAACAGTCTATGTCTGTGGTTATTCATCACAAGCACAGTTTGTGTGCAGTAGTATACTAATGTTTTGTCTGACCATTGCTCTCTGATATCCTCAGCCCACTTTCAGCAACCAATAACCCCATATCTGTTCTGTTCTCTGCGAACCACTTATGGGCCCTCAGTATGATGGCGGTCAGTTAGACCACCATCGTATCGGGCAGGTGACCGTCTGACAATGAATCGGCGGTTCCACCTGCCCTGTTAGGATGGTGCCTTTTTCTACTGCAGCTTGTGCTGCGGCCCAGGAAAAAGGTCACAACACAAGCCGCAGTAGAAAACACCATGTGGTGCCTGGCATATCGTGCATGGATGTGCACTTACCCCCAGGTCCACAGAACATTCGCCTATAGGGGCCCTACTTGGGGCCCTCAAAGTCCTCTGCCTGCCTTTTCATGGTGGTGGGACCGCATGAAAAGTTGGAAAAGGGACATCTTAATCTTAATGGCAGTACCTGTGCAGGCACTGCTTCCAATGCAGAGATAGGAGTCCGACAGCCGCCCAAACGGGATCTTGGATCCGGTCGAAGACGGCGGTCCTAACCCCTAGCTCTGTGCTCCGACCGCTGGTATTGTAATCCGGTGGTCTGACTAATGTTCAGAATATCAGGACCGCCACCGACGGCCTGTCAGTGGTGGTCCACCCAATATCGTAATGACCCCTCTACAGTTAAACAATCAATCTCTTTGTGTCCTCTAATCTACTTCTGCTTGTAAGCACACTCTAAGCTTGGGGTTCCTCAGGGAAGATTGGATACTGTGCCTTCACAGCATTCCTCAGTCTAAAATATACAACTATGTCTAGCGGAGTACTATTCACAGGACACATAGTAATCCAGTGAGATCAATGTCTGATCCTGAAATAGCAGACCAACATGTGCCAAACCATGTTTTCTTAACGTATGTATTGTCTATCAAGTTTTCGGTTTAAACCTATAATAACCCCACCAAAAGAGAAACAGCCTTCATCAGTGTAACCAAATAAACAGTGACAAACACCTGCACAAAGAGTAAACTGAGAGAGAATCAGTCATTTTTCTTTTTCTTCCAGAATAGGCCAACGTAATGGAACTTTATTAAAAAAGGTAGCACCAATAAAGACTGGTCTAAGGCTTTTCTGCTTGATATTTGTTGCTTATGGATGTCACTAAAAGATTGTTTCTTCTTCCTTTTGTTTCCTCCAGTTTCGTGTGCTTCAATTAAAGCCGCAGGGTTTAAAAGCATGTTTTAGGTCTGATCTAAATATTTTATACACTATAGATAATCCTGGAATATTTAAATCATATTTGATTCTTTGGCAGTGTTTAATTGTTTCACTGATTGGTGAAATCGCTGGCTCATAAGAACCATGGACAATGTGTATAATCACATTTACCCACAGATACAGAATGGGCCAAACCCTTGGATACTTCAGCCCTATATTTCTAACAAGTCAGTATCCATAGCAGGTCACCTGCCTAACACCCCAAGCTTCAAACATTCAATGAAAGATGCAGTGACAGGTATCTGTGAAAAGAATGATGTCACCACCACACAATTCATAGCTGCAAGGTGCCCCATTGTTATGTGTGATACCTTTCTATGCCAATCCTGGCTTTTTACTCAATTGCACTTTATGGCTGCTGTTACTGAGCCCATAGTTACAATATTAACAGCTAAATTACACATTACAGAATACACTGTAATGTCTATTAACCCCTTCGCTGCTAGGCCTTTTCCCCCCTGTGCTAAGCTTGGCTATTTGGGGGAGTTCGTGCTTAGGCCCCTGTAACTTTTTGACCACATAAGGTATCCACACCAAATCTGCGTCCTTTTCTTCCAACATCCAGGGGATTCTAAAGGTACTCAGGGTTTGTGGATTCCCCTGGAGAGGACCCAGAAATTAGCCAAAATACAGCTAAATTTTGGGGTTTTGGGGAAAAATGGGAAAAAAGTGCTGCAAATGAAAGCGTCCAGGTTTTTCCCTACAAATGGTATCAAAAAAGGGTTTGTGGGGATGAAATCACAATTTTCCCAGCTTTTAGGGAATGACAGACTTTTGTCAGAAAACTAAAACGTTTTACACAGTTTTGGCATTTTTCTGGGACATAGCCTATTTTTGCTATTATTTGTGCTTTCAACCTCCTTCCAGTTAATGGTAGACATGGGTGTGAAAGCAATAATGGATCCTTGAAAGCTATACATTTGTGAAAAGTAGACAAAATTCTGAATACAGCAAGGGGTCATTTGTGTAGATACTTCAAGGTTTCTTTATAGAAACTAACAGTTAAATATAGGAAAAATTGAAAATTAGTTGAAGAAAACATCCTTTTGTGTCAATGTTTTCACTTGTAACTTCTTCTAATTATGACAGCTCTTTGAAAGCAATATACCGTTACATCCGCTGGACCTTACTGTTTGTGGGGATATATAGGACTTGTGGGTTCACTAAGAACCCGACGTACCCAGAGCCAAAAACTGAGCAGCGAATGTATACAAGGCAAAAATCAGTATGAAAGACACCTATGTATTTCAGAAATGGGAACAAAATATAGAGTTTAGAATCAGTAGATAATTGCACATTTCCGAAATTGGGAATAATCATACTAGCATGAGAATTATCGATCATTTTTCAAAATTACTTCTTTTTTACACATTGTCTTTCATTTGGAAGGCAGAAATGCATCGAAAGTCAATAGGTAATAACAGTTGCTTTACAAATCTGAATTACCCTAAGTCTCCCAATAAAAATGGTACCTTTTTTGTGGGTAGGCATAGTGCCCACGACAGGAAATTGCTCAAAACTCAATGTGAACACACCACATTTTCACAATGAAAAATTACCCTTTTTTTGCAAAGTGCCTAGCTGTAGTTTTTTAACCCTAGCTCTGCCGGCACCTAGGAAAACCTAGCAAACCTATACATTTTTGAAAACTAGACACCCGGGGGAATCCAGGATGGGATCACTTGACTGCCTCTCACCAGGTTCTGTTATCCAGAATCCCTTGCAAACCTAAACAAATGTCAAAAAAACACATTTTCTTCATATTTGTGTGGTGGAAAGTTCTGGAATCTGCATGGATCCACAAATTTCCATCCACCCGCGTTCCCCAAAGTCTTCCAAGAACAATGGTACCTCACTTGTATGGGTAGGCCTAGTGCCTGCGAGAGGAAATGGCGCAAAACGCAACATGAACACACCACAATTTCACAGTGAAAAATGACCCTTTTTTGACAAAGTGCCTAGCTGTAGTTTTTGAACCCTCGCTCTGCTGGCACCAAGGGAAACCTAGCAAACCTATACATTTTTTAAAACTAGCCACCCAGGGGAATCCAGGATGGGGTGACTTGACTGCCTCTCACCAGGTTCTGTTACCCAGAATCCCTTGCAAACTTAAAACATTTTAAAAAATAACACATTTTCCTCACATTTCTGTGGTGGAAAGTTCTGGAATCTGCATGGATCCACAAATTTCTACCCACCCCGCGTTCCCCAAAGTCTTCCAAGAAAAATGTTACCTCACTTGTGTGGGTAGGCCTAGTGCCTGCAACAGGAAACGGCGCTAAACGCAACGTGAACACACCACAATTTCATAGTGAAAAATGACCCTTTTTTGGCAAAGCGCCTAGCTGTAGTTTTTGAACCCTAGCTCTGCCGGCACCTTGAGAAACCTAGCAAACCTATACATTTTTGAAAACTACACACCCAGGGGAATCCAGGATGGGCTGACTTGACTGCCTCTCACCAGATTCTGTTACCCAGAATCCCTTGCAAACCTAAAAAATTGTCCAAGAAAACACATTTTCCTCATATTTTTATGGTGGAAAGTTCTGGAATCTGCGTGGATCCACAAATTTCCACCCACCCCGCGTTCCCCAAAGTCCTCTTAGAAAAATGGTACCTTACTTGTGTGAGTAGGCCTAGTGTCGGCGACAGGAAACGGCACAAAACGCAACGTGGAAACACCACAATTTCACAGTGAAAAATTACCCTTTTTTTGGCAAAGTGCCTAGCTGTAGTTTTTGAACCCTAGGTCTGCCGGCACCCAGGGAAACCTATCAAACCTATAAATGTTTTAAGACTAGACACCCAGGGGAATCCAGGATGAGGTGATTTCACTGGCTCTCACTAGGTTCTGTTACTCAGAATCCCTTGCAAACCTAAAACATTGTCCAAAAAAGCACATTTTTCTCACATTTCTGTGGTGGAAAGTTCTGGAATCTGTGTGAATCCATAAATTTCCACCCACCCCAAGTTACTCAAAGTCTTTCGAGAAAAATGGTACCTTACTTGCATGGGTGGGTCAAGTACCTGCGACAGGCAAAGGCCCAAAACCTATTGAGGCGACATCAAAATTACCTATCACAAACCAACCTGGTTTGCAAGGGGAGTTCCATGTCTTTTTGGCTGGGAGCTCGGCGGCAACCTAGGGAAACCTACCAAACCCACACATTTCTGAAAACTAGACACCCGGGGGATTCCAGGGCGGTATGGCTTGCGTGGATCCCTCAATGTATTCTGAACCTGAAATTTAGCTGAAAAAAAATCAATTTTTTCGCACATTTTTGTGTGGGAAAGTGTGGCATCACTGGGCTGACACAAATTTCCTACCACCCAGCATTTTCCCAGGTCTCCCGATAAAAATGATGCCTGACTTGTGTGGGAGGCTCAAGTACCAGCGACAGGCATGGGCCCAAAACGTATTGAGGCGACATCAAATTGCCTATCACAAAACAACCTGCTTTTGCAAGAAGGGGTCCCATGACTTTTTGGTCCGGGGCTCGGCGGCCACCTAGAGAAACCTACAAAACCCACACATTTCTGAAAATTAGAAACCCAGGGCATTCCAGGGAGGTATGGCTTGCGTGGATCCCCCAACGTTTTCTTACCCAGAATCCCCTGCAAACCTGAAATTTAGCTGAAAAAATCACTTTTTTCACACATTTTATGGGTGGGAAAGTTGTGGCATCACCGTGCTGACACAAATTTCCTACCACCCAGTGTTCCCCCAGAGTCAACATCAAAATTGCCAATCACAAAATGTTTTGGGTAAGAAAACTTTGGGGGATCCATGCAAGCCATACCTCCCTGGAATCCTACGGATGTCTAGGTTTCAGAAATGTATGGGTTTGGTAGGTTTCCCTAGGTGGCCGCTGACCCCCGGGCCAAAAAGTCATGGGACCTCCTTTCAAAACCAGGTTGTTTAGTGATCGGCAATTTTGATGTCGCCTAAATAAGTTTTGGGCCCTTGCGTGTCACGGGTACTTGGGCCTCCCACACAAGTGAGGCACCATTTTCATTGGGAGACCTGGGGGAACCCTGGGTGGGAGGAAATTTGTGTCAGCCCCGTGATGCCACAACTTTCCCATACAAAAATGTATGGAAAAAGTGATTTCAGCTAAATATGAGGTTTTGCAGGGGATTCTGGGTAAGAAAACGTTGGGGGATACATGCAAGCCATATCTCCATGGAATCCCCTGGGTGTCTAATTTTCAGAAATGTATGGGTTTGGTAGGTTTCCCTAGCTGGCTGCTGAGCACAGGGCTAGAAATCCAGGTGACCCCCCTTGCAAAACCAGGTCATTTTGTGATAGGCAATTTTGATGTTGCCTCAATATGTTTTCGGCCCTTGCCTGTTGCGGGTACTTGACCCACCCACACAAGTGAGGTTCCATTTTTCTCAGAAGACTTTGGGGAACGCGGAGTGGGTGGAATTTTGTGGATCCACAGAGATTCCAGAACTTTCCATTACACAAATGTGATGAAAATGTATTTTTTTTGGGTCAGGTCAGTAAGGTCACCCGATCTTGGATTCCCCTGGGTGTCTAGTTTTCAAAAATGTACAGGTTTACTAGGTTTCCCTATGTGCCGGCTGCGCTAGGGCTCAAAATCCACAGGTAGGCATATTGATTAAAAACAAATCTGTGCTTTGTTGGATTTCTGCCGGCCTGGGGGGATATCGGGGGTGGGGTTGCCCCGATATGCCCCCAAGGTGGGCAGAAACACTGTGGCTATTTTTTGGGGGGGTTGGGGCATCGGTATGCCCATTCTGGGCAGCCCCCATGCATAAAAAAAGCCAGCGTAATCATTGGCATCTAGTGGGCTTTTTGTCCCCTCGGGGGAGCAGATTGGGGGCTACTGCACCCCGAAAAGCTGTAATCTTTGCGGGTAGGGGGTGGGGGCATTGGCATGTCTGTTTTGGGCAGCCCCCACCCTAATTAAAATTTGCCCAAAAAAATCCCAGGCGTCTAATGGGCTTTTTGCCCCCCAGGGGGGGGCAGATTGGGAGCTAATGCCCCCATCTGCCTCCCAGGTGGGGCAGAAAGCCTACTAGATGCAAGGGATTTTTTGGGCAAATTTTAATTAGGGTGGGGGCTGCCCAAAACGGCATGGCAATGCCCCCACCTTAATTAAAATTTGCCCCAAAAAATCCCTGGGGTCTAGAGGGCTTTTTGCCCCCCTGGGGTGGCAGATTGGGGCTGCTGCCCCATCTGCCCCCAGGGGGGCAGGAAGGCTGTAATTTTTGCGGGGGAGGGATTGGGGGCATGGGCATGCCCATTTTGGGCAGCCCCCACCCTAATTAAAATTTGCCCAAAAAAATTGCCTGGAGACTAGTGGGCTTTTTGCCCCCCCCGGGGTGCAGAAAGCCTACTAGACGCCAGGGATTTTATGGGGCAAATTTTAATTAGGGTGGGGGCTGCCCAAAACGGGCATGCCAATGCCCCCACCCTAATTAAAATTTGCCCAAAAAATCCCTGGCATTTAGTGGGCTTTTTGCCCCCCCCAGGGGGCAGATTAGGGGCTACTACCCCATCTGCCCCCAGGAGGGGCAGGAAGGCTGTAATTTTTGTGGGGGAGGGGGTGGGGGCATGGGCATGCCCGTTTTGGGCAGCACACATCCTAATTCAAATTTGCCCCAAAAAGATCCCTGGGGTCAAGTGGGCTTTCTGCCCCCCGGGTGGGCAGATTGCAGGCTACTGCCCCTGCCCCCAGGGGGGGCAGAAAGGCTGTAATGGTGGCGGGGGAGGGGGCATTGGCGTGTCCATTTTGGGCAGCCCCCACCCTAAAGAAAATGCACTCAAAAAAATCCCTGACGTTTAGTGGGCTTTCTGCCCCCCCCGGGAGGGCAGATTGGGGGCTACTGCCCCATCTGACCCCAGGGGGGCAGGAAGACTGAACTGTGCCTAATACATTATGCGAAGGCCCTTGCCCAAGGGGCCGCTTCCCCCTCCCTGGTGTCTAGGGGGTGGATCCCTGTTTGGGGATCGCCCTCCAGGGATCCACTGGGGAGGGGTACTATTGGAAAGGGGAGATTCTCCCCTTTCCAATAATACCTCTGCGCGCTGATCGTCATTGCACAGAAACCAGGGAGGGGGCCTCCGGAGCTGGGGAAGCTCTTCCCCGGCTCCCAAGGTCACAGGGGAGTAATAGAAATCCCTCTGCTGTCTGCAGCAGAGGGATTTCGTGCCCCTGGCCTCATGACGGAATGGTTCCGTCATGAGCACAGGGGCACCGATGCTCATGATGGAACCATTCCTCCATAAGCATCGAAGGGGTTAAAAAGTCAGATCTGACTTAAAGTGAGACATTTGCAATGTGGACACTTGGCATCCATGAATGTCCACACAACAGCAGTGCCACCTTAATGTAGTCAGGGAAAGAGTGCAGAAAAGCAGTAAAAAGCATGAGTAAAGTATCATATTTCAGGTGCCTTACAATGAGGGGCTACAAATTAATCTGGTGTAATTCAAATTTTTAAAAGGTGCCACAAGATACTGTGCTGTTGGCAGGATCAACTACCCTTACAATGCCATTATATACAGAAATGAGTAGGTAAATGACCCCCAACAGTGTTCAGGAATTTGTTTATTAAAACATTTGAAAATAGCACTCTCAATGTTTTAATCCATTAATAGCCCTGTACACCAGAAAGAGTCCCAACAAACTGAGTCTGAGAAGTAATGAGATGTGTGAGAGGATAATGTGATGTGAGTATGAGTGAGAGTGCAATGCACAGACTTTCTATGCTTTAAACAGTCTAACATAAGTCTATTGGACACAATGCCTTTTGGAAGACACTACATACTCTGTGTTACATCTCCTTTAAATTAAATATGTGCTTTGTAACAATAACCGCAAAAAACAACAGGTTTTGTAAACACTGAAAAAACACAGTTTGTATCTATTTTGGAGGTTAAGCAGCAGAATTAACACTGATAAGAACCAATTTCAAAATGTCAGGAAAACACAAAGAAAACACCACTGAAATCCACAAAAAATAAACACTGAAAACAGGATAGCCTACGTATCTAGCACTGCAACAACAAGGTTGGTGGGAAAGCACAGCTGTTCTCAAGTGGGCTTTCTGGAGAGTACAAAATCGATAATCCACCCTCTCTACATAGAGACATCTAAGCACCAAGGGTGCACAGGCACTACTGTAATTATTTCCATGGGATGTTTAATTCAACCATATCAGAACATTGCCAGCGTACCACAGTGCATCACTTCAGTCTCAACAATATGTGTAAGCAGGGGAAAACATAGGTGCCAAAACATGGCATAACTGGTCTGTGCCACCAAATGAGAAAGCTTGAGATCTGGTATGGGAAAACCCTATACTAGGTGTATTAGAAGCCCCACAATGTTGCAAAAAAGTTTTGGTGGAAACACAGGAATATTGGAAAAGTGGTACAAACAACATGGTAATACAACCATTTTTCACAGGGATTTACGGCCCGCCATTGACAGTGAAAATTTAATCCACTTCTCATTTTGCATAGTCAGCTTGCTAATTGCCGGCCCATTACTGTCCAGGACCGTGATTCTCTAAATTTCTGTAGATATATGCCTAGGGATTTGACTGAATCCACACACCAGTATAAAGAGTATTCCAAGGTGCACAGTCTAGTGGCAGCATTAGCAGAAATATCTCAGATTTATACAAATTTATGATTATCCCTGAAATAGCACCAAACTGAATATTTTCTCAAATTATTGAGAGTAGGTTATCCCCCTGGTGTGTAATAAACAAATATGTATCATCTGTATACAGCGATAAAGTTAGGCGCCCCTTTGTGAAAACAAGGCCCTGTTGCTAGTGACATTCCCTAATCATTCAAGCCAATGGCTCCATGGCAAGCGCAAACACCAATGGTGATAGCCAGCATCCCTGTCTAGTACCTCGCTGAAGGCCAAAGGGCATGAAACATACCATATAACCCTAATCCTCGCAACTTGGTCTGTGTATAACAGGCTGATAAGCTTTAGGAATGAGTCTTTGGTATATGCTGTCCCACGTGCGAAGGTAAGAGTCTTTTTTCAACCAGAAACTGCCACTGCAGGTAAATCAGGTTCCACTTGATCCATGGCGGCAAATAGGGTATGAATGTTGTAAGAAGTCTTCCTGCCAGTAAAAAATCCCACCTGTTCTGGGAGGACCAGTCCATGCTTCAAAGACTTTAGCTTATTCACCAGGACTCAGACCAGTGTTCTGAGGTCAATAGTGAAAAGAAACAACGGTCCTTATGACTGCTTCTTCACAGTGTATTGCCCAGGCTTGGGTATCGTTATTAAAACTGCTTCAGGATTTGTACTAGATACAAGATAAATTCTAATATGTCAAAGTGATTGGAACTTGTTTTATTCTCATCTCTCATGTCTATCAATTCTTTACAATGTAGATGAATGAATACACTTATAAGTATAAGGGAGCTGACACGTGTTTCGTCAAGTTGACTTTTTCAAGGCCGAGACGTTGAAAAAACTGCAATTGAAGTATATGTGTCCCAAAAAGAAGCATCTATGTAGTATAAGATGACCTCTCCATGTAGTGTGTATGTTGCAAACTAAGGATGCATTTCCATGTAAAGTTCGAAAGTTCCTGTCTATGCTGAAAGCTTAACTAGTATCGGAAAGGACTGTGCCAAAGATGTGTGTTATGGAAAAACAATTTGCAGGGCTCTGATAAGCCTAGTATGCTGTGCCCGTCCTCATCTGAGACCCACACTTAAAATATAACTAAAATAAATAAGTATAGCACAATTTACATAATTGATAATCAATTAGTTAATCAACAATGAATAATTATTTGTTAATTAATCATTGCTTAATTGTCATACCAACCTAGACCCCTATAAACCTAGCATCCCACAACTAAATTATAATGAAAATAAATCAGTATTACATAATGCAAGTAATTAATTATCAATGAAATAATTGATAAATAGTTAATTAATTGCTAAGTAATTATTACTTAATTAACTTCCCACCTTATATTCCTACAAACCCAATGTCCCACTTCTAAAATATAACAAAAAAATAAAATGTTCCGCAATTTTCATAATTAATACAAAATCAACTAGTTAATAATAAATAAATAAATGTTAATTATTACTTAATTAACTTTACACCCTGTACCCTACAAACCCAGCAGCCCACACCTAAAGTATAACAAAAAATATCATTATCACACAATTTACATAATTAAGAATCAATTAAATTAGTAATAATAAATTAATAATTATTTGTTAAATAAGTATTACTTAATTATCTTCCCACCCTATATCCCTACAAACCTAGCAACCTGCTACAACACTATAAATTTCCATTACGGTTAAATAAAAAATGATATACCCCTTGAAATTACAAACTGTATCTAAAAATATTATTAACAATTATACAAACAATAATAACACCAAAGTAATATATGAACTAAAACACATTAAGATAAGTAAAAAACAATGGGCCTCATTTACAAAAACGGACACATAGCTGCGTCAAGGTAGTGATGAGTCAGAAATATTTGCGCTTTTAATGCCATAGATGCGTTGTATTTACAGGACGCGCCCCACGGCGTAGGTCACATGGTGCGTCAAAAGAAAATTTACACTTCAGTGGGATGGCTGCCTTTGTGAAAACTGACAAATGTGAAAGCAAAGTGATGTAAGGGTGGTTTGTGGCACGTAAAGTAAAGCTAACAACTTTTATGTCACTTTTGTGTGCGTCAAGCATCAGAAAACGAATAAAAACGTTTTTCAAGAAAAATAAAACAACTCACAAAAGGCAAACATGGAGCAGAGAACAGCAGCCAGAGCTACAACCCCAACAACACCAGCACCAGCCAAAATGTCCCGACAGACTCCCAGGAGAAGAGGAATAGAAAGTGTGACTTCAGTGAGGATGAGAATCACATCTGTATCACAGAAGTGACAAAGCAAGAGCATCAGCTCTTTGTCACCTCCAAATTGCCATTAGGGAAGAAACAAGCCATTTGGCAGTCCATAGTGGCCAAGATCAACAGTGTTGGGCAATCTAAGAGGACACTGCAAGAAGCACTGGCACGATTATTAGCACAGGACAAAGAAGAAACTGGTGAACCACCTGAAGGCAGCCATGCAGTCTAGAGGAGGATAACCCGTGGAACAGGAGGAGCAGGACCACTTGGAGAAGCGGGCGTCCAGGGGATTTGGTGGCAGCAGTTTCCAGCCTGGACAGTGCTGGCTACGAGGACCAGCAAAACCTATAGGGTAAGTGGTAACAAGGGGCAATATGGGCAAAAAGATCATGGTGGACAGTGCTGGCTAAGAGGACCAGCAAAACCTATAGGGTAATTGGCAATAAGGGGCAATATGGGCAAAAAGATCATGGTGTCCAGCACCCCAAGCTATATCCCTGCCTTACACTGTGCTGTGTGCAAGGTAAAGGGTAGGAATCTTTCTTATGTACAGTTAAACATCACATAAATGTAAGTCATACTGTCTAATAATATTTTACACTGCTCAGTCCAGCCCCGTCAAATGTGTCTATTCTATGTGTGATGTGCAGTACCAGGCCAGGCTCACCTTTGTATACTGGGACTTGCAGTGGAATGTATCAAATGAGTTAGCAGAACTACAAGTTCCACAATGTAAAGCAAAAAAACATTGACTGGAACAACACATCATGCATGGATACTTGAAGCCTGCCCAACTTGACTGTGATAATACAGGACATCTTGCACTGTGAGGCTAGTGTGTCTTACTTGGGCCCATGCACCCAAATAAGGATGGTAAAGTAATGGAATGGAACGGGCTTATCAGAGTGTAAACCCATCAACTGAGAGCGGGCATCAGTGTGGCAAGTGAAGTATCAACACATAGGAACATGAGAAGAGCCATGTGTTTAGTCAGTAGCATGAAACTACATTGCGCACGGCTGTCCCGACATGCGGGTGAGAGCACACAAGCATCGCATGCCATGGTAGGAACCACCTAAACTCCTGTCATATACCTATTCAAATTGGGGGTGTGGATGAATGTAAGTGATGCACACCAGAGGACCATTTGTGTTGAAAAAAACATGGTGTGTGAGCCTGGTGGGCCCCTGGTAGTGCAGTGCATTGTAGGTGTGGCTGAGCACATAGAACTGGCACTGTGTTTGAATGGTCAGACATTGGATCGCAAGGAGGTGAGAAGTGACATGTGTACTGCAAGGGAGCCTGACCAATACACATGCACTGCTGTGCCTGATAGGGTCACACTTGTGTCACAGATGGGAAAGGATGACAGAGAAGAGCCCATTGGTATACTACATCCAATGTGATATTGACCTGGGTGAAGGTGTGGCACGCGGCAGGAGGGAGTCCAAAAAAGAAAAGTCTTACCATGCCACATGTATCAAAGTAGGAGGATATGAAACAGTGATTTGTGAAGTAACAGGATGAACTAGTTCACCACCACAAAGTGCAGGATTCAGGAATGGTTGGAGGCTGAGGTGTATGGACCTAGTAGTGTGGCAAACCTGGGTAGGTACATGTCACCAATTCCATCACTTCTAGCATGTGGGGTACAGCTGGACCCAAAGCCCTCAAATAGAAGCAGCTTTGCCAGTCAATTGGAATGTTCATGCCTATTGGTGGTGTTGAAGTCAAATGAGAGTCAATGTATGAACTGGGTTCCATCAGTGTGTGACAGTACGTTGAGTTCCTGGGCCCAAATGAGGATTGGGGCAAACACAACAGTTGATGGACAGAGTGCTGAAACTTTTTAACCACTCACCCTGAATCACAGATCTAAGTTTAGTCCATCGTTCTTATGTTTACTATGCCACTTCAGTTTGGACTCAGTCATGTGCAAAACAGTGTTGACCCCATTCATCATGGGAACAGTCCAGCCCGAACTGCCAGACCAGGTCCCCCCTCATCAGCCAGGCTAGTTTGAATCCAAAGTCACAGCGAGCAAGGGACCCACATCTGGGCATACCCTGAGCCACTTAGGGAGAACATAGCAAACACAACAAGATAATGGATGGAGTGCTGAAACTTTTCAACCACTCCCCCCAGTCACAGATCTGGATTTAGTCCATTGTTCTTATGCTCACTATGCCACCCCAGTTTGGACCCAGCCATTTGCAAATCAGTCTTGATCCTGTTCCTCATGGGAACAATCCAGAACAAGCGAGTTCGCAAATGAGGATTACCAGAGGAGTCATGCACACGTACAAGTGAGCGGGTCTGAGTCAACGAATGTGTGAAACTCTGTAGAATAATCTAGCAATGATGAAAAGGAGTGAGCGTCAGTATTAGCAATCAGTGGAGGCTGGCACAGGTATGCGTGGTGAGGCAGATCAGTGCGGCGGGAGGGATAGCCGACAGACAACAGAATAGGTGTTATTTATTTAGCTATACCTATTCAGTCGTCTGTCGACTTACCCCGATCCTACCCCACCCCTGACCCGCCCCAATACGTTTACCTGTGCCGGCCACCACTGCTAGCAATCAACCTAGTTTGACAGTGCCCATCCCCTCAAAGTCGATACACAGTGCCCACTGTCCACAACTATGTGTTCAATTAAATCACATGAGTATACACAAACAAGAAACCCATACAGGGTACTTACCCTCACACATACCTGCAGTGTAGAAAGGTTGTTAGCTGTGTAGAGGTGTGTGGATGTGTGTGAAAAATGAACCCTTTGCCACCCTTTGCCACAGGAATGCACATTGTGCATGCAAGACAGCACAACAAGGGAGAGGGCTGTGGTGTACTGTGTGAACAGCAAACTGCTGGATCAAATCAAATACATGACCAAACCCACATCACCTTGCCAGGAGCTGTGGGCTGAGTAGTGGCTACAGAGAATGCAGTCAACCTGGGGAATTGGTGCAATGTGCACAGTAATGGTGTAAATATGTGAAACCACAATCAGTATAACTCTCCTGGAAGAGTAAGGTAATCAGCATGGTAGATGTGGTGGACCTTACCTCAACCTAACCACACAGCCATCGCAGTCCAGAGAGCTGTATAACTGTGTCGCAATGTGTGTCATGATATGAAAAGTCATCCTTTTCACATAGTGGTTGTGTGAACAATGTAGAAATACTGTCATCTGAAAGGCAACAATAGTGCAACTTGACCTCAATAACTATGAGTAACATATGTCCTACGCATAAATGTTGAACTGAAAGTGAATGAGAATAAAGTCTGTATGTCAGCCAGATAACTCATGTCAACATCTAACATAGATAACCATTTACATATCTCTATTTCATTGCAGAGGGAAAAACAACACCTCCTGACCAGCTGCGTGTCTTGGATGAGGAACCTGCTGAGGATGTCAGCCTGCCCACCCTGGACAATGACACATTCCAGCAAATCCTGGCCTCCTTAGATTCATCATCAGTGGTGACGGGAAGGGCTGACAGCCTCACAGGTTCTCCAGAGAATCCACCTACCACCAGCCATAACCCATCTGCCAGCCCAAACCTGGGCTCCGAGGACCCCCAAGTTGACTTCCAACCGTGTACGGTGGGAGTCCAGCAGCAACTGGTAGATGGGGTGTGGGTGGGGGATGGAGACCATGGCGGGCCCCCTAGAGGGAGTCCGTAGGTTCCTCAGTCCCAATAAGGACTCATCTGAGGCAATAAGAGGCACCTCCCCTCCACTCAATACATTGGATCAGTCCCTGGCTGACATCACTTGGGTCATGAGGCAGAGGCATAAACAAATGCCCTGCCAAAGTGGCACCAGTGAGGTTGCCACCCAGCTGGGGGTGATGCGCACCATCTTTGAATCTATGGAGCGGAAGCAGGATTCCTACATTGCAACAATGGGTGCCTTACACCGCAATGTTGTTGCCATGCTGACAAGCCTTCTTTGCCTTCTCCACTCTGTGCTGCCTTCCTTGATGGCACAGACAAATGCTGCCGGGGACATGGGATCCAAAACTTCTGCCCCTGATTTGTGTGTGCCTCAGTTGCCTCCTGCACAAACAACACCTACCTCAGGAGTGGCACCACACACATTACAGGACAAAGACAACATAGACTGTGGGATTGGTGTCCAGACTGATTCCAGACACCCCCACCGGGTATATTTGCCTGTTTACCAGCTAGCTCACAGTACCACTGTAAACTCCTATAACCAAGGAGAGAATAGTTCATGGCAACTATCGAACATGACAACCCTGTCCCATCAGGGATCATGGAAACAGTACAGTACGGTTCGTTCAGTCACTCGTGCTCACTTTAACTTAGAGAGATACACAGAATAAACGGTGGGGACGTTTTCAATAAGCATTTATTGAACCAGCGTCATTCTAGTGTAGAATAGGTGAAAAGGTGGTGTTAGGTGTTGAAACAACCATAAGACAGAAACAGATATAAATGATTATAACCACCAATAGAGTAAAAGGCAGCATCTGATTGGTAAGGAGGGCAGTCGGGCATTGGCCGATGGGCCGGTGCCTAAGGGTCACCTGTGGGCTGTTTTTTTGTTAGCTCTATCAACCGGCCCACAGAGACTCACTGTCTCTTACCTGCCTCTTGCAGCAACGTTGCTTTGTCAGTATTCTAGCCACTGCAGACTTTAGCTTGGCCACCGTGGGGCCGGGGCAGATGCTCAGAAGCAGTGTCTCCCATCCCTGCAATTAAACTGTGGCACCTGGCTTGGAGCAGGTTATACCACAGTTGGGCCATTATCACCTCAGCACCGCTGGAGCAGCAGCAGCTCTATGCTTTACTTTACCCCTCCACTGCCAGGCCATCGCCCTGAGGCTATACTTGGCTGGGAAGGTGGAAGAGTAAGTAAAGGGGCCCTCCTGTAGCCTGTTGTTGGCACCTCAGGACCTCAGCAACAGCCTTGGTAGAGGGCGTATATGTTTGCATAGGCCTTGTTGTGAGGCATCTTTCACAAAGAGAATGTCCCTATTCCTTCTTGTCATGGCTTTTCTGCCTTTGTTTAGTTTTTAACTATCTGTCATGGATCATTAAAGTAGCTTTAGACCACATTTTAGACTCCATTCACCTGTGTTTATTGTTTAAAGTACATATTGATCAGAGGAGAAAATAGTACCAGCATTAGACGATTTTCTTAATTTTCCTACAACTAGGACATTAAAATACCAGTAATGCTGGTAAAAAATGGGCAGGTGGCAAACATAGCCACATCGGGAGTTGTGGCCTTTGGGCCACTTTATTTCACCTCACTCTCCCAGCCAAAAGGTAGTGCATCTAGCTTTCACCAATGTTTCTGGCTCTATGTGCTTTAAAATATGTAATTTATTATATACATCTCTAAAAATGAGCCCAATGAGATTAGCCAAATGCTGTTTATTAATGGGTGAAATCTGGGAATGTGGGCCACTTTTTTAAGGGGTGCCCGGGTCGAATTGAGATCCCAATCAGACCCTGGTAAAAGGATGGTAGATTCCTACCATAGTGCTAAAACAATGAATACAGGCAGGTATAAAAGTACATGAGAGTAATAAATGCAAACTCCTTCGATGCAACCCTAACTAGAGGTACCTACGTGTACCTAGTAAGTATGTAGGTGTAGAGCCAAGAATACACCTAGGCCAACCCCATTACCTGAAGTGAGAGACTGTGGTACCCCATCTTGGTCTCAAGATGGACACCCCATGAGGGATGTCAGACCACTGCGAGCTGGAGTGTCTGCATACAGGCGTCTCGCGTCAGTGTGTCAGCATGGAAGTCTTTCTCCTCTCCCTGCCTGGGCAAAGACGTTGTGTATATGTACCCAAAAGGTATTCTCAGGGGATTCTACCTTGCTGTGTCATGTCGGTCGAGGATGACGGAAGGAATGACCCTTATACATAGTTTTTATGCAGAAGATTTTGATCCTGCTGTGGTTCTGAGAATCTTCATAGAAAATTAATGAGGCTAGTTTTCGGGGAAAACCACACAACATTTTATGTAGTGCTTAATTAGGTAAAAGGCCAATACCAAAAACCCATTATGTAGTGTAATAGTGCGGCAAATTTAGGTGAGAGGTTAGGAGGATACTCGGGCTTATATTGGGGTACCCTATGAAACATAACACCCACTCCTCATCCGACCGGACAACATACTAAAAAGGGAATGCCCTTCTAATCAAGCATTAAAACATTGTTGAAAATGCATTTAAAATGTCTAAAAATTCATAAAATCTCTAACAAATAAACTCTATTAGTCCTTTAGAATATGTTCATAGTCAGAATAACTTTATTTCGCCAACACAATGAAGGCATGAAAAGTATACTACAAATAAAACATTCCACAACAGTACAATAAAGTTAAAATACAAAGGATTATACAAAATTACCACATTAAAAATGTATACATACAAAATGATTAACACAATACATTCCTCTTTTAAAGATAAAAGTTTAGCAGATTGAACGTCTCTTTTTTAGGGCAGATACAAAGAAAGACGCCAAGGGTAAACAGGTAAGAGGGTCAGATAATAACTGCAGATAGTAAAGCGCCACACAACACTATTTAAAATTCATTTTACGCATGAGGGGGATAATAAACTTTTTCCTTTCATCATGATAGAATTTACAGAAAAACAAGAAGTTCATATCATTCTGTATAGATCGCTCATCACAGGTACAAAATGGGAATATGTTCATATATATAGTCTGAGCCATTGAGTAAGTCTGAAAGCCATGGAGCTTAGAAAGAGTATAGAGAGGAAAATGTTTGTTTGAAATTTCAATTTTGGTTGTTTTGGAAAAAGGCAGAATTATTCTCAGTATACGGAGAGCCAAATGTTTATGTGTCCTGTGTGGGAGACGCAACATCACTGCTGCTTGCCTTCGCAGACAATGGTCCCTGTAGCACCTCACAGATCAGGTCAGTTGAGCAAAGATGACCTTCCCCAGTTCCCACGGACAATGCTAGGGAAGGCTTTGAAATATCCAGAGCCTGTGTGCCTGTAGAGAAGCCGGTATCCGATCCAACAGGAGCTGATGCATCCCGTGGTGGCTCTAAGAATGCCAACATCAACATGAGAATACTTTGAGGACACTGCAGTACATAGGCTGTTAACTGGTCCAGCAATGCATCCACGTGTTATGTTTTTCTGTCTCTTTTTCTCTTGTGTTTGTTGTTATGTTTCTGGTTTTTACTGAGCTGCCTCGATAAAGCGCCGGGACACTCTACGGAGTAGCTGTGCGCTATAGAAATGAAAGTTTAACATAACATAACATAACACATAACGTCCGGTGGCACAACCGATAGAAGTGTTAATAAGAGGTCCAACACACATTCTTGTCCACAGAATAGGCAGCAGAGGACAGGCAAAACACAGTAAATCCAGACTGTTCGAAATGATAGGAACCAAGTCTCGCTTAGTTCCCGAAGTTGAGATGTGCCCAGATGGAGTACCATGCGATCACAGTAACGTTTTTTCCATCTCCTTGGTGACTGGGATGTCCATTGCGTAGCAGAAAAATTAAATTCAGGATTCCCACTATCAGGGGAAGGATTAGTGGAAGTCCTCCGAAAATGCTTCCGAATACGGAGTGTATGAAGGCCGGAACCAATCCAAAGACTGTCTGGAAGGTGCTTAACAGTCCAGAACCTGCGGTCTTAAATAGGTGTACTATATTCTTTGTATCAGACATGTTAAAGATACGCTGTACCATTTCTCCAAAATGGAAAGGGCAGTTAGTTTGTACCAGTGCCTGTATCTCAGCAGAGGACCTTGCAACCTGGAGATCAAAAGTCCCTCGGCCGAGGTTAAGGGCACGTCTTTCTGTAAGAGCATGGCTTTCATTCGGCTCAGAGTATCAAACCGTATAATTGAAACATTCAGCGAATGCCATAACGGTGCCTCCCTGACTGTTGATGGTAACTCTGGAACTTACAGTGACAAGATATGCGATACCTGGAAGCATCCCACAACAACCCTGATCATTCAGCATTAGGTAAATCCCATTTGAGAACAGCCTGAACACAGGATTAATCACGGCATCTGGGTACCCTTTCAACTGACAGGACAAGTTTGCAACTGAACCGTTACAGGCCCCATGAAGCATAATATCCTGGCAAATGAGAGATCAACTCAAAGAATTATCGCAATCTGTACCGCTGAAAAACACTTCAGTGTCTTCGTTGCTGCATCTAAATCTATACGGTATTTCCCAAGATTCATGGATGAATTCCCTACCCATTACTTCGTATCTGCCTACCTGGTGGTGTTCAATGCAATATTTAACCTGGAAAGTTGTTACTGGCAATGTGATATGGCCATGAATTAACAATTCTGTTCCCGGTGACTCTGCTACAGTGAAAGGTAATCCGTCTAATTTTTCAATGCGCAGTATTGTATATTTCACATCCCTTTGTGCCATTGTTATCTGCTTTTCAGTCAAATTATATGCAGAGAACAGAGATGTACTGTTGATGTATCTCCAGGTCACATAACCAGAGCGCAAAGATTGTAGCGTCCAGCTTAATGACATAATAGGACTAGGCCTGGGCGGTAAATTCCGTTCCGCTCGCAGAATTTGGGTAATTTCGCGCTCGGTGGAGAACGCGGAATTGCCCAAAATGCTGCGTTCCGCGGCTTCGCGGAATTTTTTGCTTGTTCACGTTCTCAAAATGCATGTATGCGAGACATTTTCCCCGAGCATGCAAACAATGATCGCGGACAGGAAAAATGCATCGCGAACAAGCAATTCCGCGTGTTCGCAGAATTTCTGCGTGTTCACAGAGATTTTTTACCATTTTGCAGAGCTTTGCGTAGTGCGACTATGCAAATTCCGCCCACCCCTAAATAGGACATAACTGTGACTGTCCGTGTTGTAAGATGACAGGCCCTGTTCCAGTATGTCTTTAGCAGAAGATACAATGCTGCCCAGCGAATAAATCCTGGATGTTAATGCGGTCATACCATTATCAACCACTGATAAGGCCTTTTCTAGATTAATTCTGTCTATTTCACGCCATCTTTTCGAAGCTTCTTGTTGAGAGGGTTTCCAAATTTAATTGTAAGTGGCATATAAGAAGAGTTTGGTATGACATGGCTTATGGGGATCTAGCAAAAAAATCCCTTAAATCCATGTCATCTGACAGTACGGACAAGTGTTGTTTCACCTGAGATAGTGTTGAGGTTCTTAGCCAATCTAGGCATAACTTCCAAACAATGTATGATGTCACCAACACGGGATGTTCCCGTTGTACATCGCGTCAGTCAGGCCTATGGATACTTAACCCTTCGGTGGTACCCCTGAATCATGACTGACACCTATTTGTGTTGGTAGGCCAAACTAACCATCCCTTCTAATTGGGGGTTGTTGATTTGTATGAAATGTCCTGTGTGATGTCATCTAGTGTACCTTCACCATTTTTTGTGTAATTTTGCTAACCCTTGAAGTGTGAACACAAGAGAATGCCAGGTGTGTTCAAGTCCTTAATCTTGGCTAAACCAAGAAGGAAGTCAGTTGCACAATGTCGTTCAGGAAAATCATTTGTTGTGGTATGAGGCATGCTCCAAATAGTGCTTCAGATCCCTGAGCCTGCCATTCTTTTGTCTTTTGTCCGATTTGACTGATTTAGTGTCTAATAGTGTTTTTCCATAAGCTGAAACCCTGTTCAGACAGTTGGGCAATAAAGGATGCAGAGTATATCTGTTTTTTGCTAGTGAGCATACTTTTCTTTGAAGATAAAGGTTCAAGCATATAATAATATGAGGATTGATCAGATGTATTGAATCCAGACAAAATAAGCAAACTATTGTGAAAACGTTTGTGAACTACCTTTTGGTGGTGTTGGGCAATGTCCCCATTGGTAGTATGCAAAAACATTCCGTGGTGCACTCGTTTTATGCAAAGTTAGATGACCATAGTGTTGATACCAGTACATTTCGTTAACATCAGAAGAGTCATCAAACATTTCGTTTGTTGAAAATGTTGCAGACAGTTCTAAATCAGACAACATATTATTAACAGCTTCAAAATGCCAATCATCAGAGTATGTACTGGATGTCATTATATAATTTAAAGAAATTTTAAATCATGTGGTACTCTACATTTAAAAGTTCTGTGGGACCGGGGCAAGATGGCCGCTGACTGACTTCAGGGAGGGCGACGCGGACTCTCTTCTCCCTCTTCAAAGGTCCCGTAATGCCCAGTTAACTTGAAGGGTATGCGTTGGTGGACTCACTGCGAGGGTGTGAGAGGTGTGCTGGCTGCTGACACACATGGGCTGCTCTCACGGCTGCTCCTGCGGTATTCCTTACAGCGTTCCTCACGGCACTCCACGGCTGCTATGTATTAGCGTGACCCTGCGGGACGAGTAAATTGCCGAAAGTTGCGGGCACCATAAAGGATGCTGCTATGGAGGTGAAGTGAGCCCCTAAGGATGCCCCGCAGGATTTGGCCTCAGACGCTGGCCAAATGCGGCGAGGCGGCACTCAAAAAAGAAGGGTGAGGAAAACGCTCTGAAAATGAAAGATATTGGTGTGGCAGGGAGCACTAGGCTATGTACCGCGGCCGCCACAGCTGGGGAACACTCTATGCGACAGCCTTCGTTGTTGGAGGCATTTGCAGGCAGAACGGCTACAGTTATAGCAACAGAGCCCTTAAACATTGTTGATTCCCCGGCTCCTGTCCTCGCAGTGGCGGAGTGCGATGGTAGCTTGCTCCTGGCAGCGGATGATCCGGCCTTTCACTCTCAGGGCAGTGATTCTATGTTGACCGCCCAGGTGGATTCTGGGCTTAGTAGTTCTTTGCCTCAGCCTCAATCTCTGCCTAAGATAACACAGATAAAAATTTGGGGAGGGCTGGAGCGTGGCATATGGGCACAAGCACAGAGGGAGGCCCTCCATCTGCTACATTTTTAAATGAGATTGTCGAGGAGGCAGACTCTGTGACGGCAAATGTAACGACGGAACATGACTCGCCAAACAATAGCGCTGATAAAAACGATAATGAGGACGGGATTAGCGGGGCTGGTTTAGATACAACCTTTGTCAATATAGGCTGTCAACCAGCTCATATTCAGCCTCATACCTCAGCGCAAGCCCAGGCACTGCCAGACGTGCTGGAGACTGATGGAGACAAAATTAGTAGTGCTTCAGGAGATCGGAACAATCATGGTGTGTTCGCTTCTTGGGCAAGTGAGCCCCTGCTCTCCCCAGGAGGAGATAAATATTTCTCGCTAAACAATGACTCAGATACATCGGAGATCAGTGAGGCGGAATCATCTCAGGAGACGGCATCAGGAGAGTCCTCGGCCACCCAGAAGACGTATCGTAGACGATCTATGAATTCCAAATGGCGGGCCAAAACTAAAGCGAGATCCTCGGATTCAGCTACAAGGAAACTTGAATGGGATTATCTCGCTTCAACATAGACAGCGTGTACTGGCAGCGGGCTAGACTCAGGAGGTGTGATGCAAAGTGGCGCTGGAGGATTAAACAGCTCTGGTAGCGGGCCTCCCCCTCCAACACTGGAATTATTGTACTCCACTCTTAAGCAGCTGCACCGGGAGGCGAGACAGGAAAGTAAGAGATCGCTACTTGCTACCAAGAAATTGCAAGGGGCCATACGTAAAATGAACAAGGTGTGCACTGATATGTCGGCGCGAGTCACCCAAGTGGAAGAACGAACTGCTGCTATAGAGGTGGAGGTTGATAAACTACAATCATTTAAGGCCATGCAGGAAAAACAATCGTTAGATGTATGCTGGAAGCTTGAGGAATTTGAAAATCGGCAGCGCCGCAATAACGTCCGACTGTTAGGCCTGGAAGAAAATGTGGAGGGTGAGAACATCATGGCCTTTGTTATCACGCTGCTGAAGGGTGCCTTTCCGGACCTTGCCCCTTGGAATTGGGAGATGGAAGTACAACGGGCTCATCGTTTTCCAATGTTCAGGAAAGCTCGGGCGAAAAGCCAAGGGAAACGACCTAGAGCCATACTGATTTTTGTAGGCAACTTTTTGTTAAGACAGGCTATAATAGAATGGGCCAGACCTGATTCAAAACGCTCGTTTGAAGGACACACCTTCTTCGCTCGGCTGGACTTTTGCCACACAACGGTCGAGCAAAGATGGAGACTTCGACAGATGATAACCCCGTTTCAGGGGGTGGGTTGTGAAGCTTTTCTGCTCTTTCCCGCTCGGCTCAAAGTTATCCATAAGGGGAGGGTCAGAATGTTTTTCTCTGAGGTAAAGGCACAGGAATTTCTTACGGAGCTAAGTGAAATGCGGGGGCAGCGGGCGGTAGCTAGTACTGAAATGGGGAGGGCAACAGCTGATGATTAAAGCTTTGCGGGGTTTTGATATATTTTTGATATATTTTTTTGTGATGTAGTTTGACATGAAGTATAATGTCTGTGGCCGTCATGGCTCGCTGATCACTGATTACTGATGACTGATGTTCTACGGGGCTTTGATATATCTTTATGTTTGATGAAGTTTGACATGAAGTCAATTGTCCTTTGCTACCATGGCTTGCTAATTATCGATGATGAATGCTCTACAGGGGTTTAGATATAAATTTATCTCTGTGATGAAGATGGATATGGAGCATAATGCGTTTAGCTGCCATGGTTTGCTAGATGCTGGGATCTCAAGGGTTGGGGCCCTTAATATCAAGGATCAGTCCACTGAGGCTATGTACTAATTGGTTTAGGGGGATTGTCGGGGGGGGGGGAAGTCCGTGTTGCCGGAGGTGGAAGTTCAGCGGCCATATTAGGTCACGCTTGACCTAGTTGCCTGTAAGGGGTGTAGGGGTGGTTGGGATGGAGGGGTTGGTGCTGTGGCTCTATGGTGGGGTTCGGTTTGGGATCAGCACAATATGAGTTAGCACGATTGGTGAGGGTTAGGAATGAGGTTTGTATCTTGGTGCAAGGTGTTTTAACTTGGTTAAAAAATGGTGGGCGAATGAGGGTGATGAGTATCACTGAGAGACCTAACGGGGGCAGGTGGATCTGGGTTCATTATAAGGAAGGAGGAAACTTTATACGATGAGTTTACGGATTGCAACAGTGAATATTTGTGGGTTAAACAACCAAAATAAGAGGCTTAAGGTGGCAGTTTGGCTTAAATCTCTATGCGTAGATTTTCTCTGTGTTCAAGAGACACATATAAAGGGTAGTGGAGCACGTATTCTGGAACAATTGGCATATAGGTTCATGGTGTATACCACACAGGGCTCACGCACAAGGGGGGTGGCAATTCTTACCCAGAGGAATGATGTAAAGGTGGTAAAAAAAGTCTGCTGACCAATGGGGTCGCTGGGCGTTGGTTGAATACTTGTTAAACGGTATTAAATTTACACTATGTTCTCTTTCTGGATCAACATGTGACGATCCGGAAATGCTAGAATTTCTAGATGCTAACTTAGCAACGTGGTCCACCCCAATGATACTTTGTGGGGATTTTAATAGTAATGGTTTAGGTGTTCAGTGGGGCAGTTCAGGAAGTAAATATGCTGGTAGGAAAAGAAGAGTTGGCTTAGCGCTAACAAATTTTGCCATAAATAATGGCCGAACAGATCTATGGGCATACCTGAATCCCACAGATTTAGGTAGCACTTTTTTTTCGGCTCTGCACAAGGCTATTTCCCGATTAGATTATTTCTTTGTTTCTCCCATATTGAGAGGCACCCTCGGATACTCTCGGACCACAACCCATTGGTCCTCACAGTTAGCTTTACTGGGGGGGATAAGCAATACCGGAGATGGACTTTCGAGCGGAGGTTGCTGTATGACCCAGAATATGTTTTACACATGAAAGGGTGGATCAAAGAATTCTGGGATATTAATCGTGGGAGTACTAATGCGGGAATAGTCTGGGACGCTTTTAAGGCGGGGATTAGAGGGGAAACTACTAGCTATAGTTTGCATTGTCAGAAGAAGGAGGTACAGTGGGAGGTGGCGATTAAAGATAAGTTAACTAAGCTGGAAGAGGCACTAGCTACTGCAATTAGTAAGGGAGAGCCAACTGAAGAAATAATACTTCAGCTAGCTATATACAAGGCTGAAGTTAACTAACACATCTCGGCAAAAGCTGCAGAAATCTATTTGGCTTAAAACGAGCATTGTTATGAATATAATGAACGGGTGGGGCATACTCTGGCTGTAAGAGCACGACAAAAAGTGTCGGCAGGCCAGATTTCAGAAATTTATGATGCTAATAAAAAGGTTATAACAGACTCTTTAGGGACCCGAGAAACGTTTTGGCTTATATAGTAAACAATCGTCAGAGGCGGCGCAGGATATTCGAAAGTATTTAGATAGAATTTCTATACACAAGGTTGACCCTATCGATAGGGAGAAACTTGAGAGGTTGCTGACCCATGAAGAAATATTGGGGGCATTGCAAGATCTACCATCTGGTAAAGCGGCTGGCCCTGACCAGATCCCACTAGAGTTCTACAAAATATTTATAGATATTATTGGATTAGATATGATTGAGGTTATCCTGTCGGCTCAAAGGGGGGGGCCTGCACCCGAGTCTTGGGCCGGAGCGGATGCTATAGTTTAAAAAAAAAAAGATAAGCCACCTATGGAGCCAGGTTCATACCATCCCATTACATTACTGAACAGTGATGTCAAAATCTTTTCGAAAGCTATGGCCACAAGGCTAAACAATATGTTAAGGAAAACTATTCACCCCTGTCAACATGGGTTTATAGTCGGCCGGGGGACCATGCAGCACGTACGGCGAGCGATAACACTTTTTGATGCTACGGAGATCTCAGGAGACCCTATGGCCGTTTTGCTTTTAGATGCTGAGAAAGCATTTGATAGGGTCTCCTGGGATTTTCTATGGGAATCGATGAGATGTTTTGGGATGGGGGAGGGCTTTATTAAAGCAATTCAGGCATTATATTCGGCACCTACTGCTCGCCTAAGGCTAAATGGTGACCATACTCTGCCCTTTATTATCCAGCGGGGGACCAGGCAGGGGTGTCCATCTTCACCCCTGCTATTTGCAATATATATGGACCTTTTATTACGGCTGTTTGAGGCCAATAATGGAGTCCCCCAATTGTTTGTCAGGGTATTGAATCAAAAGTTTTAGCCTACGCTGACGATGGGGCCATCGTTACTGCCGATCCGACTTCGGCATTGACGGTGGTAGAGTCAATAGCGCAAGATTTTGGCACATATTCAGGATATGCTCTGAACCGGACTAAAACGCAAGTTATAAAGAATCAGTTCGTTAATTGTGAAGATCCTCGGGTCACAGATTCAGCAGTATATCTGGGAATTACAATTATGTCTGACTTAGAGAGCCTGGTAGCCAAGAATATTGAGCCAGTAACTAGGAAGGCTAGAGCTGATTTTGACAGACTAAATCATTTTCATTTATCACTGGTTGGACGATGTAACGTGGTGAAGATGATGTTTTTGCCAACATTTCTTTATTTGTTTAGGGCAATCCCGCTGGAATTTCAAAAGCATTGGTTTATTATCCTGGAAGGTATTATTAACCGATGTATTTGGGCACACGGGAAAACTAGGAGGGCTCTCCGGTTTATGTCTTTGCCACGGGAGAAAGGGGGGTTCTCAGTTCCTGACTTTCAAAGTTATTACTGGGCTGCTGCTTTCCAATACATGGGTATATTGTTTGGGTCACTCTCCGGGGATGTGGAAGGCAAAACAGAACTCCCCGATGTTTATACGCGGCTACTGGGGGAGCATGCAGAGAGCTGTTTTGGGCAAATTTACGGAGCCCAGTTATTACAAAGGACGAAATTCAAGACGCTTATAGCTGCTTTTAAGATCTCGGGGGGATTAAAAAGAAAGATTGGGCTGGGGAGACTTAACTATTACACACTACTTTATAAAAAAAAGCACTTTTCCGGAAATCTTTTCAGATGAGGTCATGGCAGTCTGGGCAATGAAGGGAGTTCGGAGGGCCGGGGATCTAATAGCGATCGATTGGTTTCGCCAGTTTGGCTATATTCAGCTGGAGTTTGGGTTGGAAAGGGGTAACTTTTTTAAATACTTGCAGCTGCGCAGTTTCTTTGGTAAAAAATTGGGGAGGTTTTGTGGGTTTAGCAGAAATAAAATCATAGACACTATCAGGGGTAGTACCAAGGGCACTATTCGTCTATTGTATGCAGAACTGATAGCATTAAAACAAGATGATCTGGCTAAGCTGAGAATAAATGGGTGGATCGTGTGGGGGCCGCACCAGAGGGGCTTGTAGAATCTCTAGAATTAGCTCAGACGGTTTTGTGCTCTGTCGGGCTCCAAGAGCAACATTTTAAAACTGTCTTTGCTTTATATTATACTCCAGCAAGAAAAGCGCGGTGGGGCGTGCTTTCGGGGATTACCTGTCCGCGGTGTGGTGGGTTGGCAGCAGACTTCGTGCATATGTTTGCATCTTGTCCATGCCTTCAGTGCCTATTAGAATCTATCACGAAATTCTTAGATCGGTCTCTGGTGCTAAAAATTATACTAACCCCCGCTTTGGTCTTACTGGGAGTAAGCTGTAGGGAACAGAATGATATGGCGTATCAATTCCTCTTTATGGTTACGGCTGTATTACGGATGAGCATCGCCTCTGCCTGGCTGGACCCTTCACCCCCCACTTTTCATCACTGGCTTTCGCGTTTACTCTCAACTTATACAATGGAAAGAGCTATTTATGAGAGGAAGGGGAAAAAATTGAAAATGTTGGGACGGGGTATTTGGCCCCCCCTCGCAAGATGGAAGGATTTATAGAAATTATATTAATCCAGATTTATAAGTCAAACTGGCACACTGATTTATTTACGGGGGTTTAGCTTAGTTTTTCTTGTTTTCTTGGTTAAACCCAGATGTATGCTCTATGTTTTTTTTTCTTTGGAGATATATTGTCTCCTACTGCTTAAAATGTTTCTATTATTGTGACGCTTTGCAATTATTTTTAAAGTAATATTTTGTAACCTTCTTCCTAAAACCTCATATTGTTGTTGTCTGTATTTGGTTGTATACTATGCTGATCTTTGGGAATTTTTTTAAAACTTGAATAAAAAAAATACAAAATTAAATAAATGTTCTGTGGGACCAAATACATCATATGAAACCGTATCCCAAACTATTCCGTCTGGAACTGGAACTGCTTTAATGTTCACATAGGACAGGTCTCTTTATTCACGATGAGATGACAGAGGTTTTAGCACCAAGTTCACATTTGATACTGTTGAACATTCTAGAAGATAGTGTCCATTAAACGTATCCAGAAGAGTAGGAACAGTAATCCAGTGATTATCCAGAGCTGTAGCCACGGTGAAACTAGGTATGTCTTCTTCAGAAAAATGTAAAAATCATGAAGTTCTTTTTTGCGGTAAACTGGAGCTGGCTGTGACTCAGGTTCGCTTGGATCCAGAGAAAATGTGTCGAAATTGGTGAAGTAGCCAGATGCAGTTTGATCTATCTTTGGTAGCTCAGCAGGTTTTGTTGAACTGGCAGTTGTCCCCTGTAGAGGCATATTGATGTAGATGTTGGTGTTAGGCTGAATTGATATTTGCTTTTCACTCGATCTTTATTGTTGTTCAATTTCAATAGGAACAAGTTCCATTTCATTGTTGGAAACTCCTTTACTTCGAATTTTAGACTCTTTGAGCGTTATAAGTCTTTCTATCTGAACTTCCTGTATGGTAGCGAGAGGAGAGCGGCGGCTACCCAAGAGCCCATGTGGCCTGCTATTCAGGATGGGCCACATAGTGTGGTTTGATCAGATCAATTAAGATGAATTTCTTCTCTTTTTTTACCGGCAAGAGGCGGAAGAAGTACTGCTCTTGTTCCTTCGACAGCCAGGACAGGTACAGGCTTTCTATATGGTGGCCCAAACTCTTTTTTGTCCATAATCTTTTCTCTGACAAGATCCCTGACTTCTTGGATCCAGACATGTCTTGTCGTGACTGATTTGACTTCCCCAGTGGCGGTGCATTTTACTTGCACGTTGCTTTGTAGTGCCCGGAATTCATTACGATCCTATAAAAAAGCCAAACATTTGTCGATATCAAAAGGTTTTTCATCCACCACTGTGCTTTCATAATCAAGATCAGGTAGCCACATTTTCGTCCCAAACAGGATCTTGCAAGGGGTGACACCTCCTAGGGAACTTCTTGGCATATTATTTAGTGCCCTCTGGACCCCGTATAGGTGATTGACCCAACTACCATCCGAACCTAATACCCTTGCTGTTAAAGATTTCTTTAAGTCACGGTTTTTCCTCTCCACAACCGAATTTCCCACGGGATGGTACGGAGAGGAGCATCTCAATACAAAACCCAAACTTGGCTTCCTTGTAAGCCCTATAGCTAAACGCCGGGCCACAGTCAGAATGTAATGTGCCAATTGCGTATGTCCCTATGAAGACTCCCAAATCTTCTATAACAGTTCGAGCATCAGCCGAGCGCTGAGGCCAAACCCACAGGAATCTAGAACATAAATACACTGCCACCAAGATGTACTTGTAAGCCCCAGCAGATTGTAAGGGGCAGCAGTGGTCCAAATAGGCATAGGCGAGAGGTATGTCTGATATTAGTAATGGTGGTTGTACCAGACGTTCTACGGTGGAACCCTTCATCTGCTGACAGATGTCACACTTAAGTACAAATGCTTCTGTTTGTTTTGTTAAACCTGGCCGCCAATAGTGTTGTTTCAATAGTGAAACTGTTGCAATAATCCCTGCGTGTGCAGAACCTAGACCCTTGTGTGCAGCTAGAATTAAACCTAATCTGCGATCCATGTTCGATATTCCTCTATCCCCCGCTCCTGGAATTTAAGCATACAGAATATTTTTTGCATCTAACTTGTAGGAGTCCTTGAGTGGAAAACCTTTCGGCAAGGCTGTGCTGTTTTTACGTGAAGCAATGACAGCTACCATTATCTGTCTGTCTATTCTCGTGTTAGAACAAGTGATTGCAGCTACGGTGGCAGTTCGTACTGCCCCCTTTGTGGCTTCATTAGCCAATGAATTCCCTTCAATGTGAAAGCCATCACGTTGATGACTCATCGTGTGTATCACGTGAGCTCTTGCCAAGTCTTTTTTCAACTCTGCCACTTGTTCCCAAAGCATTTTGTGCTTTATTGTGCAACCTTTTGAGTCTTTAAACCTATTCTGAACCCAATAGTGAAGATATTCATTGTAAGACTGGACACAGTAAAACGAATCGCACACTATGGGTGTGGGGAATTCCGGATCAGTTTGTATTAGTGCCAGTAATAGGGCTTTTATTTCTGCCAGCTGTGCCATGCAATCTCCTAGAGACTGCGTCTTTGTACGGCTAGGATGAAACTTGCCATCCTGCATACGTCTCTTTACAATTACACAAGCTGTGCTGTATTTCTGTTTACTACATATGGCAGGCTGAGCAGAAACGTTAGTGTAAATTATGTATTCATACTGATCTAGAGGCCTTATTTAATTCGGAAGAGGATGTTCTTGTTTGTATTGCAGGAATGCTTGTGTTTTTAATATAGAATCAAATTTGTAGTCTACATCTGTTGCAGTGAGAGAATTAGTCCATTGTATCCATCTAAGATGTAAAGCTTTTGCATTTGTAACGCCTGCCTTTATAATGGCCTCTAAGGTCGGTAATGGAGTTACGACAATTATTCGTTTCCACTGAGCCAGTGCTCTTTCTTTCACTACAGCAGTTTGTACTGCTGTCAGATTTTTTCCGTAGAAGCAATGCGCATTTCAGCATTTGTGTACGAGTGTGATTTGTATGCTATCGGTACCATTTCGCCTTCATTGAAGGTTAGGTAGATGTACCCTGATTGACCTGTGATTACACAGATCACCAGATTTGTGGGATTTACACATGTGTTGTAGGTGTTTGGAAGCTATCATGTCAGCTTGTAAGGAACAAAGTATATTTGTGTGTTCCTTTGTCCAATGTCTAATTGAAAAATCAGGTCTGATTAAATCATAGAAAGGTTTTACTTTTTCTGCGTAATCCTAAATTTATGTTCTACCAAAATTTAGGAATCCCAATATGGATTGTACATTTTTCAGAGATTTTGGAGGTTGGAGCAGCGCACATTTTTCTAAAAATTTAGCTGCCAGGCTTTTCTCTGCACTTGAAAGCTCATATCCAAAAAATAGGACATTGAGGTGGGCTATTTTCAATTTTTTAAAGTTGAATTTGTAGCCCTCAGAGGTGAACCCCAAAATAATGCTGCTCATCCTGGTCAAATGGTCGATTAAATCATCGTCCGTCAGATAAATATAATCTACATTGGATAATGCCTCCTCATCCAAATAATGAAGTAACTCAGTTGCTCTAGCTGAGAACAACCCGGGGCTATTCATATACCCTTGGGGCAGTCTACAGAATTGACGCTGAGAACCGAGTACTGAGAATGCTGTGAAATATCTGCTTTCAGGCACTATATTTTGGCAGAAAAATCAATTTGAGATATCTAGTGTCGTTTTGTATCTTTTCCGCACAATGTTTTTCATTAATGCGGCACTGGTGCATTCTGTACTGCAAATGTTTTTGTACATGTCTGTAGTCTAAAACTAGATGGTATGAATTATCAGGTTTCATTACAGGAAACAAAGGATTATTATTTGAAGAGGTGCAAGTTTCTATTAGACCTTGCTATTCAAGTTGATCTAAGATCTCCCTGACTTGCTTTTTGCCTTCTCATTCAATAGGGTATTGTCTCTGTGGAAATGGAGTATTTTTTACTGGGATTACATGGTGAGGTGACTCAGCATCCTGTCCTACATGGTTGTGATATAATGCTGGAGCAAGTGCTACCGCCCACTCCTGCGCTTATGTATGTTTTAAGTATACCAGAACGAGGTCGGAAAAAGCTGGTAAAATTACTGTGCCTCCCTTTGGGCACTCCATAACAATCTCAGGCAGGCAATCTTTTTCAGCCAAAAGGATGCCAAAGCCAAAAGTCAGGTTTTCCCAAATGAGTCCTCTAATTTTCCTGGGTTTGTCCCCCTCCATTTGGAGTGTTATCTCAGGTAACCTATGTGGGACACTTACCTTTGTATCAGGTGTTTCCACCTTAATGTGTTCGTTCATCTTCGCTGTCACCAGAAATTCCATGAGGTTCTGGTGAGATATTGTTACTTCTGCTGCGCTGTCTAGCATCGTCAGAGCCCATTCCCCGTTCAGAAGTTGAGTCCTCAGAATTCTAGGCATGTCTAACTTTAAGGCCTGCTACTTTCTTCTTTTTAAATTGAGGTTTTGATTTTGGGTTAACTTCTTTTTTGATATAATAGTCCGAAGTACGATGTGTGTCTCTGGACTTTGTCCATTCTTCTTGTCTGTGTTCTGACTGTCCTTCCCACTCTGGGTTTTTTGATGAACCCTGAAAGGAACGAGATGAACGTGTATCAGTATCCTGATACCTGTCACGTTTTTTTAATGTTATCACGATTCCTATGGTTGTACCTACTTTCAGAGGGCTCCTGTTGAGGAGACCCACCCCTGGATTGTGATCTGTTCTCTCAATTTTTTTGCTTTTTATTATTCCATTTCTTCTTGGAAGAATCAAGTGATTGCTTGGTGTTCTCCTATTCAGGTACACCCATGAGGTGAGGTTTTGTTGCTATAGCTCCCAAACAATCTCTACCTAATTCAGAGTGGTATCTTCGATAATTTTAGGTAATTCACGCTCCTGTTATATAGGAGTGAAATCCCTTAGGTGTTGGCATATTGCCACTGCTGCTGACTCCCCTTTTATATTTGCTAATATAATAGTTAATACCTGGGCAAACTTTCCTAACAATTTCATCCCTAAGTTCAGAGCAGGTTCTGCTCCATACTCATTCTGTATTTGTCTTAATACATCTGGTATTAATGCTATTGAAGGGATACCATGAGTTCTGGTATATATGGCAGCAAAAACTGTACCACAAGAGGTGCAATCCTCTATCTGGGGAACTATCCCCATTGACAAGCAGATTGTTAGCATTCTGTGTTTTTCTTCAGGGCTTGAGTGTGGAAACACTGCCTCTAACTATGTCATTTTCTGAGCTATCAAGAATCACATTTGCTCACGACTGGGGGGCATTTTACCCATAACTGTGTGTAGCATTTGTGGAATGATTTCAGTTGTAGATCCCTGAATTAGTCCTGCTTGTGTAGCCCTTGTGGGCTGAAGTGTGAGTGTTCTCATCACAAACTGTGTCAGGTTTCTGTGAAGTTTTATTATTTCTTTGTGTAGTGGACATAAGTCTGCTAAAGGCATTGTGTCCATGTCTTGTTGTGGTGTGTAAGCCGCTAGGACCGGCCATGTTGCTCTGTCTCTGCCGAGCGGACCGAGTCTTACTTTATCTTTTGTCTGTGTGGGAGGGCACCTTTAAACCAGTTTATATGCTCCTGGTAGGTGATCTGAACTTCAATATCCACGTATGGACAGTAATCCCCTGGTGTTTTATCTTCAGTGTAAGAATGAAGGTGGGAATATGACCCATGAATAGAATACTCAGTTCTATATGATTTGTGTGCCTCAATCACGAATGTTACTGTCCCACCCCTAGCTGTGACTCCATAGTTTTCTAGTTTTAAAGTAATGGCAGCTCTGACATGTCCTGAAATGTTTATTTCGCCTTCTTGTTCTGCTTCCTCCACTGGCACAACGAGATCTTCATCAGCCATTGCGTTGAAAAAATTGCAAGGAAACTGAGATAAGGTTTTATGCACAATAGGAACTGTTTGTCCTTCAAGCTTGAATAGACCCACATCCAATACATAGGATATGCCTACTCAGTTGGGGAGGAAGTTCTCTTCCCACTCCAGACATCTCTGTGTGAATGTGAGTAGGGGGTCTCTTGAGAAAGCACGACGGAACTACTCGGATTTGACCATTAAATAAGAACCAAACCAACATTGGCGGCGCCATGTCAAGTAGTTCCTATAAACCTATACAGGATCTTCGCATTTAGACAACATAGACTGTGGGATTGGTGTCCAGACTGATTCCAGACACCCCAACCGAATATTTTTGCCTGTATACCAGCTAGCTCACAGTGCCATTGTAAACGCCTCTTACCAATGAGAGAATAGTTCTTGGCAACTATCGAACATGACATCCCTGCCCCATCAGGGATCATGGAAACAGTAGAGTACTTTTCGTGCAGTCACTCGTGCTCACTTTGTCTCAGAGAGATACACAATAGGCCTTTATTGAACCAGCGTAATTCTAGTGTAAAATAGGTGTGAACAAACAACCATAAGACAGAAACAGATATGAATGATTAGAAGCACCAATAGAGTAAAAGGATGGTAGATTCCTACCTTAGAGCTAAAACAATGAATACAGGCAGGTATAAAAATACATGACAGTAATAAATGCGTACTCCTACGATGCAACCCTAACTAGATGTACCTACGTGTGCTTAGCATGTATGTAGGATTAGAGCCAAGAATACCCCTAGGCTGAAGTCAACCCCGTTACCTGAAGTGAGATACTGTGGACCCCGCTTGGTCTCGAGATGGACGTCCCGCGAGGGATATCAGACCACTGCGAGCTGGAGTATCTGCATACAGGAACCTCGGCGTCTTGCGTCAGTGTGTCAGCATGGAAGTCTTTCTCCTCTCCCTGCCTGGGCAAAGATGTGGTGTATATATACCCAAAAGGTACCCTCAGGGGATTCTATCTTGCTGTGTCATGTCAGTCGAGGATGACGGAAGGGATGACCATTATACATAGGTTTTATGCAGAAGATGATAATCCTGCTGTAATTCTGAGAATCTTCATACATAATTAATGAGGCTAGTTTTCGGGGAAAACCACACAACATTTTATGTAGCGCTTAACTTGGTAAAAGGTCAATACCAAAAACCCATTAAATAGTGTAATGGGACGCCGCCACCTACACAGTTGATGCTGCCGGTCCGTTGGGGGACTCAAAGCCCCAGAATCCATCACTCCCAGGAGGGAGGGGCCGCACCTGCACCTGCTCTCTTAAGCGCCATTGTTTTCCTGCGGTACGGGACGGCGCCACCGCCACTCTTACTGCAGCTGGTCGGTTGGGGGACTCAAAGCCCCAAATGGTTTCGCCCTGATAATCAACCATGGGATCACATTGTAGTGCCAGCCAGGAGCTTGACCATGTGATTTTGTGTTAAACATGTGGAGCAGTTAACACATGTCACATGGATTATTGTGCTTCATTGTCAGCCTACAACTATTGTTTTAGGCAGAGAAGTTGTCATGGTGGACTTTGCTAAACAGTATGTATTGTAATGTGGGAAATATTCATGTGGAACACACTGATGCTGTTACAAGGAGCTGTGTACTACAAAAGTAGACACAATAAATTATTTTTTTACGTGTACGTGTAGGACTATAACTTGTAGGTGCTTGTGTAGTTGTATGCCTTGAATTTATAGTAATTTCTGTGGCAAATGAATTTTGAGATTGGTATCTTGAGAACACTGTGGGGCCTTGTCCAGGTTAAATATTATTCTATGTTGATTACTGATGTATGACATGGTTGGCTGGGTTGTGTTTGATTTGTGAGTTTCACATTGCTTGATTCATATGCTTTTCATTTGGCCTACTGACTATACAGATCAGGTGAACCGTCGCATTAGTGACATCTGTCAATGCCTCTGTCTGCCTACGTTTATTTGGGGACATAGACAGTCAGTTTTACTGGAAGATATGTGTGTTTGGTACTGTTGGTTTCACAGTGTTTTCCAGGATTGAGATATAGACTTATCTGGGCCCTACACTGAAATGGCATGCCACATATTGCATTTTCGCATATTTCTTATTGTGTTGCTCCTGAAACTTTGGGCAAAATGTGTAACACCCTTGCTGATTTCCACAGTACTTGTTCTCACCGCACTGACCTTGTTGACCTGTGAGTGATACGAAGAGTTGGTACACCATTGAGGAGACACTCACCTCAGACTTTTCGGTGTTGTTGCCTTTGTAATCATAATTGACTTGTCTGTCATGCCAGATGATTTAGTTAAGATTTGTTAGCCAGTGCAGTTTATGTGGTTCTATCCATCCACACAGAGTGAAGTAGCACATTGCAATTCAGTTACGTTGTGTTGCTACTTCCATTGTCAGATTAGAAAGTGCATGTCAATGTGGTACATCATTGTCTACACATTGCATGACATTCTTCCTACTATGTGCACATGACATAAGGACACAGATATTTTGGAGAGTTGCACTGTTCAATGCAGCAAGGCACCTTTCTGCACTGCACTACATCACAGAGAAAGGGCAGTAGTGCCCAGTATTGAGGGCATATAGCTCATTCCAGAACTTTCTGCCTATACTCGCACACAATGTGCTACCTAGCAGGGACACAAACACAGTTGCGCAACAGATGCTCAGGCCTGCATTGCATGCAGGATTGTGTTCATGCAGGAAGGTACACCTTCCTGCACAGGGTGCACCCTCAGAGGCCTGATCGTCTGCGTATGTGTGCCACAGAATGCAGCACACATAGGGATTGGTAGTGACTTGGATGACTTCATTGTATTTTCATCATTACACATCACCCAGTGAAACCAATTTATTTCTCACGTTTTTCTGGGGTGGAATACATGACATGCCTCATGAACCATGAGAGTGGTATGGAGATACGCCCAAAATGCAGTTGGAACACCTTCTTGCACACAGGGATGCTACACTGCAGTTTGGCCAGCGTTGCATTGCTCTGACTCTTTATGCCATTCAAAGGCACACAAAGTGGATTTGCGTGCCTTAACATGTGTGACTTGGGGTTAGCATTGCACATGTAAAATGATGGATGGTGCAGGTATGAGGCACACCCTTCATGCATGCGGCCCTATCTGCATCGACAGACACAAAGATGGCTATCATATCATACATTTCTCACTGTTAGTAGGTCTGTTAGGTACTTGAGTTTTGCTTACCAACAAGAAGGCCATTCCCATATTGCACTTTCTGGAAGTGCTTGATAATGGTGGAGTGCCTGAAGATGTATGCGTCATGAACACTCTCTGGATATATGGCCAGCATATTGGTGAACATCCCCGATTTTAGTGTAGTTCCTTTTTCCCTTATAGGCTCTGCGCATTGGAATAATATACACTATAGTTCTGTGCATAGGACTGAGGTCAGTATGCTCGTATCGAGTATATTAAACTTAATTACTTGTGTGCCAGCTAACTCAGAGGTCACGAGAAACTTCTCGAATGAACAAGAAGGGATTAGTTTCTGACAACTGCATAAACATGGCAACTTTGTTTCCTTTCGAATTCGGAACGTGTCTCAGAATCGTGGAAACAATAAATAACAGTTTCACTCAGTCAATCGTGAATGCTTAGTTTCTTAAGAGTTACACAGAAAAATAGAAAGACGGGCGTATTCAATAAAAAGGATTTATTGAACAGTCTTAGTTCTTGTGTAAGAGATATGAACTGTCACGATCATTAGACAGTAAGCAAGATATAATATGCACAGCGTCAGCAATAAGAAGAAGTAAAACTGCAACAGCATTGTCTTTTAGCTATGACCCATATCTATATACATACACATAAATACACAGGCTAAAAGTGGATACTCATCTGGTGCTTCTAAATAATTCTACCCCAGTGTACCTAACTTGAATGTAGTGCAAGGTAGGAAGTAGGTGCTGATTTAAGCTATAGTTGGTCTGAGCTTAAGTTAGTATTTTATATGAGATGCCAAGAATTTCATTAGGTTCTAGTCAGCTCCGTACCTTAGAATGAGAGAGGTGGGAATCTCTTTCCAGATCGCGAACTCTTAACACCCCGCAAGGGGAGTTGGAACACTGGAAGCTGGAATCTCTGCGTGCAGGGAAGACAGCGTCTGTTCAGTGCATCAGGCGGGGACTCGAACTCCTTCAGGACTTGCCGTGGCGAGCCGTATAGCCGAGCTGTGAGGTGCCGTGAATTGCTGGGGCAAGTGAAGGTATATTTATACCTGGAAGGTGTCTAGGAATGCTAGCATTGACGTAAAGTCAGGCAGAGGAAGATGTCATGAATGAACCCCTAAGGAATAGTAGTTCATGCATAATAGATGCGTTCTTGGAGAAATCAATAATCCCAGCAGGGAAAATCCCAATGGCTTAAGTGTCTGGTTTCTAAGAACTCGTTGTGACGTGGGATGGACGGATGTAGGTGACCAGGCCTGTATTTGGGTCTACATGGCCAATGCCTAAATAAGGACTGGAATATTATGCCTAAATAAGGACAAGTCGAATTGTGCCTATATAAGGACATGATTCAATAGACCTATGTACGGGTATCTAAAGCGACACACAACACGATGGTACACGATGGCCTGAACATTGATCAAGCATGTGTGCGTCAAGGTCCTGTATGCAGTCTATGGCACCCATAACATGTGGAAAACCAGCAGTGGCATAGAAACCTGGCTTGGTCTCCATCTGCAGTTGTTGTGTGTTCGGGAAGAGGAGGTACTGGGGTGTTGAGTGGATGATGGAATCCAGGACAGAGGGTAGGAAAGCCAGGAAAGCTGGCTGAGAGATTCCTGCAACTCTGGATGTTGTATTCTGGAATGAACCAGATGCCAGCATGTAAGAACAGCCATGAGCTTGACCTTCAGAGGGATGTTTGTGGACCTGGAAGTTTGTGACTGTAACCGTGCCGCTATCTGTTGTAGCATTTAGACTATGGACTCCCCCCATTGATTCGGTATTAGGTGATGACCTTATCCTCCCTGAGATCAATGAGGGAACTCTGCTGCCGATAAATGCACTACCTTCTCCTGTGCTGCCTACAGGGGGAGGGGGTTGTGGTTGGGGTGGTGCTGGTCACCATCTTGCAACTCCCAGCTGCAAAATTAGCACCTGCATGGCGTAGTTGAGCTTGCCAAACTGTTTTTTCCGCCTTGTGTTTATATACAACACCCAATACATCGTTTCCTATGACTGGGTTACCAATACACAGGAATCTTGACGCATTTCTGGCTCAGCATGCCGCTTGGCGACGGTGCGTAACTTTAAAAACAACTCTTATGTTCTGTCAGATAACACCTGTCTTTAACTTTTGCACCAGAAATATATCTGTTCTTTGAGTAAGTTATATATATAGAGAGATAAGATATTTGGGTACCAAGATGGCAGTTTTAAGCTAAGAACTATTGGCAACCAGTAACTAGAGTCAGAGAATATGTTTATCCCTTCAAACTATAACCATGATTCTAATCTCCAAAATGTGCTTCTTCTTTGGCCTACAGGCAAGTGTTTCTCTTTGCCCAGCCAGAGTAGCCTGTTCATTTCTGGTAGGAATGACTATTCTTTTATTGTTTTTTGTTTTTCTGTTGATAAACTGGAATCCAGATATACTCAAATTTTAACTGTGTGAAGAGATGTCTATCAAAAGGGTCTGACACTACTGTGAAAGTTATCGATTATGGTTTATTACCAGATAGCACCAACTCTTATTTGGTTTAATGCTTGCTATTTGCCATCCGTCATCTCCACAACCCTGTAGTGGTTGTGAAGAAATGCCTCATTTTGTATGATCACCCCATGTTTTTGGACTGATGCTGCTGATTTTTCGACTACCCAAAAAATGAAAAACTGACGAAATTGATGCGATGTCACTCAAAAGATCTGCACGATGATAGGAAGTCTTTAAGTCAAAGAGTGCATATGAGGCCAAACTTGTCCAAAGGTCTTCGCAAATTTAGAGAAATAAGAGAACCAAACACATTCAATGGGCCTGATTCACAAACTGCATTTTGTTGTACAACTTGCTTACTACAGAATGAAATATACAAACCTACGAGTGGCCTATGCATGGAAAACTCTGCCTCCACCTCTCCTATCTTTTCTGAGGAGAGATTTCCATACATGTGCGATTACTATTAAGTAGTTGGTGCAGCGCAAAACTGCCCACTTTACACACCACAGAAGTCTAACGTTATCTGACACACAAAATGAATGACCTATTTTGCACATGATTCTTACATGACACAGTGATTTATGCAAATGTTTCATTTAATAATGCTATTGCAGGGTGTCTTTGCTGTAGAAGTTACAGTTTATTTACAGAGTGCTTACTAATGTTTGAAAATATATTTCTGATGTTTAACGTAGGAACCATTTTCACCTAATAGACATGAATTTAGTGGAACTGATCTAGAAATAATCATTTGAAGTTGATAAAGTGACTGACGTAATAACAAAGTAAATGTGCTTCATTGAAACTAAAGGAACCTATGATTTCTATACGAGTGGTAAATGTTAGTAATATGTGTGATTTACTATGAAACCATCCTTTCTAGGTTATTGTGCTTCACTGCTGAACCCGAATCATTATACCTAAATGTGTGCTATATTGTCTGTAAAAACCTTCAGGGACAGAGTCACCTCCCGCCTGCTTGGCGATCTACCCACTAGATTTAGATGTTGGCGGGTCCATAAACAAAAGACAGCCAGAGTCCCGCCGACTCTGCTGGGAATTCTCACCCGCGTTAAAGGCATTATAGACAGAAGCGACTGCTGGTGGGACTGCAGCCAATATGACCACCAAGCTAATCATAATTGGGTTTTCAGTAGAGGCAACTGCGGTGGCTGAATAGAAGGAAAATAGGCAAGAACTTACCTTTTTTGTTTTTTTTTACTGTTTTCCACATCCATTTCTGTCTTGAGCCCCATTGTACAGGTCCCTAATTTGCTGCTGTTACTCCACCACGAGGCCAAACAACTCCATTGTCACGGGGATCCAAGGTAAACAACTTTTACATTTGTCTCACTATGAACTGTGTGTTGACAATTGCTATAGCCTTGTGTATTTTTGTATTGCTCATACATACAATTTTTCCTAATGTGTAATGAAGTAGTGTTCATTTTTGTACTTACTTTAATCAGGGTAAAACAAACACACCTGTGTTGTGTCTTAAATAAATATTGTTGTTGTGGCGCTTGGAGGTGTTGTGCTTGTGGTGCCTGTAGGGGTGCATTCAGTAGTGTGCGTATGTTGTTTGTGTGGGTTCAAATATGTAACATAAAGGGGCATTACACAATACCTACATACGTAAACACAACATATATGTGTATTGACACAAGAAAAGTTGTACTTACTAGTCTCCACTCCACCAGGGACTCATTCCGTCAGCAAACCGCCGCCTGGATAATGCCAGCACAACGGAGACATCTAGATTGGCTCTGGCCCGATGGCAGCAAAGCCAGCAGAGTCTGCACACATCTAAATATGGCGGGTGGGACTCTGTCAACTCATTTGAGTACTTGAGTGCTGCCATGATCTAAATCAGGCCCTTAGTTATTATCTCCAACTATCCTTATATGTGTAGATTATTAGAGCAAGTCAAACTATGAAAAAGTCATGCAATGTGTGCATCAATGTTAGATGTATGTACTTTCAAACGTAGTACTCATTCATACTTACCATTGAGTGATATGATTTTTCACTGTATGCTAATGCAATATGAACTAAAAGGACTAAAACAATATTATTTGTATGTGTTTAAATGTGCACACAAATATTAAATGTGCACCATTGATTTTATACCTTAATTTGACATTTACTCAAAAGGCCTGTATTACATTGTGTGCATTTCATAAAATCACTGTATTTCACTTTTGCTAATTCGACATTCTTGCAGTTATTCTTATGCATTGCTAGTTTAGAATGGATATGTTTCTTGTAACAGCAATAGATACATAGTCTGTGAAAGAGACCTTGATGACAAGCACACAAGAATTGAAGTACTAATGAAAAAGACTACTCACCCCTAACCTGGTTGTGTGAAAGAGATGTTGTTCCCATGTCCAGTGTGGGATATTTAATCAATTTTAAGGTCGACAGCATGGGATGGAAGTCAAACAATAAACATTTTATTGACGAGGTGACCAAGTGAGTGTTACCTGCTGACTTTCCGGACTATGACCTATCAACAGCCCATTCCGATTTCAGAATTTTTCTGATTTTTTCAGATGATTTTGCCTGGAACTCTGCAGAACCTTCCCTTTCTGACTCTTTGTGGATTTCTTTGCTGAGCCTCATTCTGCTGACCCTATGCAGAATGCTCCGTGAGCACTTTGCAGATCCCTTTCATAATTCCCCTCTACCCCTGTGAATGGACTTTATGAGATGTACACCTCATGATCCCTTTGGACTTTGCTTTAAGTAGGGGAGAGGATGTGGCCTAATGGCTAGGGCAGTCGCTCTCAAATCTGGGGAACCAGGTTTGAGTCTCAGCAACGACGCACAACATCTTGTGATTCTGGGCAAATCACTTAATCTCCCTGTGCCTAACAGAAATGAATGTCTCCTTGTGTAATGCAACTGTTGCTCATGTAAAGCGCTCTGATACTCAATACCTTTGGGTCAAGTTCACACTATATCAAACTCTGAAAAAGAAAAGTGTAGTTTAGGCTTGCACTTATTTCTGACCTATTGAAAACTCTTGACCAAGCTTTTGATATGCTAAAACTTGATTTATTCAGTCCACTTGACTTATCTGTGGTTTTGAAACCGAACCCTGATTTCTGAGACTCCCTGAATTAACTGAATCATTCTTTACCCTTGGACTGTACTTGGCATATTTATATTGCTAATGTATAGAAGGGATAGCTCAAGAATGTTTTTTGAACAACAAATGCTGATGTTGTTGTTCTGCATAGCAAGTACAGAACTTCTTGTTTGCTTTATATTGGTCTGCCTTAAGTTCTTTAGGAGACTTGGTCTTCCTGTTGTAATCCTGTATCTTTATAGCATGGTCTTGAGGGTGATCTTCTTGAATGTGATTACTAATTTGTAATGAACACCCTTGAACTTGGATACTGATTCCTGGTCCTCACTGTGTAGCCAAATTGGTTCCACTTTTAATTGAATGAATGATGTGTGATACCCAATTCCCCCCCCCCCTCAGTGCGATAAGAAAGGTCCATCAGAGGCCCAAGTGTAGGTGATAGAGCACTGAGATAAAGAGTAGAAAGTGAGGGATGTTATAGTTAGGGTCATATTTTTGTCATACAAAACCAGAGAAATTTAGCCATTATAGTTAGCTGAGTTAACTCCCTTGCAATGCGCTGCATATGACCTCACATATTACATCACTCATGACATGGTCAGTGACATCACTGATGACATCTCAAATGACATCACTGATGATATCAGTGATCGACATCATCCACAGTATCTCTGATGCACCCACTCACAACGCTATAGAATCTTTTATACACCCACTGCCACTCCCACAGTCATTTACAAACCCATTCACAGAGCCATACCGGTACTTAAACACCCACTCACTGATTCATATATCTACACACACATCTACTTGCTCACCCGTACTGCCACTCCTAGACCCACTCTCTAACTAATACAGCCATAGACATATCCACTCATACACCCATACAGGCACTCACACACTGAGTGAGTCACCCATAGAACTACTCACACACCTAGACACTCACTCATATATACAGTCGATTATGCAGCCACTTACTCACCCAAACAGGTACACACACACACTTATTTACTCATACAAATAGTAACACATACTCACTCACCTATACAGTCATTGACAGAAGCATGCACTCATCCATATAGCCACTCTTACATTCATTCACTCACACATAGAGTCCCTCATATAGCCCGTCACTCGCCTATACTGCCTTTCACATACCCAGTTACTCACCCATACTGACATATGCACTCAATCACCGACACAGCCATACAGACACTCACTCACCCATACAACTTCTCACACTCACACACAGTACCCCATACAGCCACTGACTCGACCACTCACTCATCCATACAGGCAGTCACACACCTCCTCACCCACACATACAGACACCCTGATAACCGTAGAGGTAGTCAGACAACCAATCAATCACCCACATAGCCATTCACGTGCCCACTAACACACTCAAAACCCACTTAGACATCAACTGACAGACAGATACACACATTTACACAGTCAGTCACACACTCACTGATCTTCCGTACAGTCACTCATACACCCACTGATTCACCAATACACCTTGGTAGATATATATTTAAGACTCTTAAACTTTTTTAAAACATTCACAGTCACTCGGTCATCAGTGAAGTCATTTGAGATGTCATCAGTGATGTCATCAGTGATGTCACTGACCATGTCATGAGTGATGTAATATGTGAGGTCGTAAGTAGTGCATTGCAGAGGTGAGAGTTATAGTTAACTCAACTAACTATAACGGCTGGTTTTGTATGAGTAAAATCTGAACCTAACTATAATGTCCCTGAATCCTTGGTTTTTCACGGTTCTAGGAACCTTCCCAAAGGACCCTTACAGAACCACTTGGATTAAGGAAGGTTGGAGAGTCACCTCACCCGTGGATATCCCAGGAACCAGGATTCCTACACCAGGAAGCCCAAGTGCATAGGGGTGAAGTGGAGTCCAAAACGTCCATAGACACCAATGGAGGTTCGTGGAAGATCAGCAGCTACAGCGTCTTGTGGACCAGCCCTGTGGAACCAGGATGAGGAATCCAGATGAGAAGATCCTGAAAGTAAAGTGGACAGAGTATAAACCACTTGGAGGTGACCAGGGGGCACAGAAACACAATACCAGCCCTGTTTGGAGGTTCTTGCTGTAACACAGTGAGGATAAAGCAGCAGCTGTGGAGCCCAGGGGACAATGCAGGAGCACAGGAGCCATCCACGAGTTGTCCCATGCTGGTTGACGAGTGCAGGAAGGTCAGTGGCCAGCAGGCCCACCAATAAGGTTTGGCAAATGTAAACAACGGTTTGTGGGAAAAGATGCTGTGTTGTTGACCAGCAAGGTCTGTGGAACTAACCCAGCAAAGGTAAGTCAGGGCAAGCCCTTGCATGCAGGAGGGCCAGCAGGAATCGATGGAGCCCCCTTGAAGACCCTCTGGCAGCAGGCACATTGAGTCGCAAGGAAGCCTCAACAGCACACAGAAGTTGAAGGCCCATGACGCAGAACATGCAGGCAGGATGTCGTTCTGGGCTGTGCTGCAGGCTGGGGCTTCTTGGAACTTGATATTTTTTTGCAAATAGAGCCAACAAGCCTTGGTAACGCCAAACAGACGTGGTGCACAGGAAGGCAGTCTACGTTGGCTGGAAAGGGATTACAGTCTTGCAACTTTCCGGATAGACTGGTCAGGCCTCTAGAGAACCAACAAACCACCACCTGTGTTGCAGAGTCAGCAATGTCAATGGGAAACCAGGATCAGCAAACCAGTCGATGACGTAGAGGTGCCTGCAGATGCAGGGAAGTGATTCCTTCACTCCAAGGGAGATTACTTCTGGCTGGGATGCAGGCCAAGTGTCTGGTGACTCAGTGGATGCACAACCATGGAGTTGCAGAACTTGGAAAAGCACAGGGATGAAGATGTAGCAGGAATCTTCCCACCGGAGCAGTCTTGTTGCAGTTCCTGGTTCAAAGAACAGCAGAGTTCAAACGACAGGCAGTTGGATCGAGAAGCTGCTATCGGGGCGAATCTAAGGACCCACCCTCAGGGGAACCCTTAAGTAGCCATAAAAAGGGGAAGGACCTCATCTCTGGTAAACTTGATTGATTGAAAAGTGCAGTGACCTGGAAATAAGGGAAACTTTATATCCAAAGTGAAAGGTGCAATGGCAGCTGTGCAGACACAGTTTGCGTGGGCTCCTATGGGCGGCATAATACATACTGCAGCCCATAGGAGACCCCTGGTGTACCAATGCCCTGGGTACCCCAGTACCATATACTAGGGACTTACAATGGTACCCCAGTATGCTAATTGTGGGGTGTACATAGTACTTACCAGAGAACTTAGAGGAGAGAGCACTGCCACTGGGGTCCTGGTTAGCAGGGTCCCAGTGAACACTGACACCATGCAAAAAGGTGGATTATCTATGCCAGAAAGATCCTACTTTCCTACAACTACATTAACTATACCTCGCCTCACTACCTATACCTTTGCATATTAGATAGGTTATAGCATGAGAATAATCATTGGATTTAATAACAACATTTATGACATCTGAAATTACTTGATTTGCCAGAAAACAGTGCATGTTACAGTGGCGAGTTATAGTTAGGCTGTGCACAGTGGACGGCTAGCCATAAGGCCTGGCCCTCTGGACCCCCATCCCCCAGGTCCTTGCATTAAAGGAGAGGGTGATCCTCCTTTCTGAGCCTCGATAGGCCCTGGGGACCCAATACACCAGGGCCACTCCTTAAAATTAAGGGGAGGAGTGCATAGCCCCCTCCCCAAGCTTTATTAGGCCCTGGTGACCCCATCCTCCAGGGCAGTTTTTGTATTAAATGGGAGGGGGTTAGCGTGGCCCACCTCCCCGAGCCTTGATAGGCTTTGAGGACCCCATCCCTACAGGGCCACTCATTAAAAATAAGGGGAGGGGGCACCCATCTTCAGGTGCATTTTGGCCCCAGGGATCCCATCCCCTGAGTCCTGGCTGCTTTTAGAGGGGGAGGGTGTGCCTTTCCTGGGCCGATTTCACCCTAAGGATTCCCATCCCCTGGGGTCCAGCATTAATATTTGGGGGAGGAGGGCACACGGCCCCCATCCCTGGGCAAACTTTGGACCCCATCCCCCAGTTCCAGGCACTGAAATTAGGGTGTGGGGAGCACTCAGCCCCCTTCTCTGGCCGATTTCGGCCCCAGGGGCCCCATCCCTTGGTAAACTAATGTTGGAGGCTGCCGGGGAGCCCCAAGGCCTGAGCCTGCTCCCTGTGTCCACTGAGAGCCGGCATTGCTCCCATCCAGAGGAGCAGCTAATAATGCTAATCCCTCCAGTGAACAAAATTTAGATGTGTTCCCCTGCCTGCAGTTTTGCAGGCAAGGAAACAGATCTAAAGTCCACTGCCAGCGGGCCTGGAACATTTTTAAAACTCCTGCCCGCTCTGAACGGACTTGGTGTTTGCTCCCGCTTGGCATGAGATTTAAAAATGCTCCCGGCAATCCAGAGCAAACACAGGGTTCCCTGCACGCACCACTGTGGGCAGGGAAACTGCTATTTCTCTGGGGTGGGCACCCTGGGGCATAGCTCCTGAGCGGACACCGGAGGTGGCCTCCCCGGGGCAATTAGTGGTTCAGGGAGGGGAGCTGCGTGGCCCCCTCTCCCCATTTGCTGCATTTTTGGCTCCAGAGGTAGGCTCACATGGGCATTTTCAGATTCGTGGAGGTGGGTCACATGCCCCCCCCCCAATTTTATGAATGATCATCCTCAGGGTGGGCTTCCTGGGGTTTATTAAGCTCCCCAATGGCTAAATTTTTGGCCCTGGGTGGGTTCCCTGCGGCCTTTAGAGGCATGCAGAGTGGGCGCCCTTCCCCATAAATTATAAGATTTGCCCTAGGGGTGAGCTTCTTAGGGTCTCAAATGGCTCAGGAAGGGGGGCCGAGTGTCCCTCTCCCCATAAAAATTGTAGATAGGCTCCCCGAGGCTTATAGTAAACAAAAAATGCCACAAGCCGCCATTTTGTTTCCATCCTGTGAGAGTCTCACGGTATCGTAGCAGATTCTGTCTCTTTTTTTTCATCCTGGATGGTCACTCTAGGTGGCCCCATGGGGCCTAGTGGGCCAGGGTATCCCTACCCAGCCCCTATATATATTTTTCTTTACACAGTTACATGACAGGGGACTATGGGCCTGATTTAGATGTTGGCGGTGTTATCACCAAGACGCATTGGCGCCGGGCCTGAGAAGACCGTCAAGATGGCAGTGTTCTGTCTGCCGTATTTAGATGTTACAGTCCTGCATGTGGTGTACTGGCGGCGGTTCGCTGATGGCGTGACTCAATGGACTTCATTCAATGGCAGCAGCTATAGAACGGAGGTAAGTGACACATTCACACTGTCCCTGAGCCATTGGTGCCCCTGCACTACACACTACACATCATATACACACATTTACCTATATCCAGTCCGAAATAGCACAACCTGTCCATGCTGAAAACACACATTGACACACATCCGTGACACAACATACACACACCATTGACACTCCACCCACGCACCACACAACCACAACAAACAACACAACTACACACTAAGCTACACAAACACACTTACACACATCCTTTCCTCACCCTGGACATCGCATTGTATGCACACATAGACATACTGACTCACACACAGAACTCCCAGCACAACATGACAGGTACAGGTCCCCTGGCAATGTGCGCACATGGACACAGTTGACAGGTGTGAATGCACTGTCATTGTGTTGCTAGCATTCATTTGACAATGAATACTGGCACCATAATGACAGTTATGTATGTGTGCGATATGTTTTGTGTCCCTACCCATGTCTGACACACTCCTCGACATATGCATGTTACAGTAACAAAAAAAATTACGGTGACATGTATAAGTCTCCAGTGGTTCCCACCTCCCGAGCAGTGCCCACCCAGTGTTCCCTGGAAATGCGGCTTCCCTACCTTGTAGTCCATCGACGAGGGAGAGGGGGTTGGGATCTTGTTTTCTCCATAGGTCGGTGGCAGCAGCGAGGGCAAGTGTTGTCCAGTCGTGTTCAATCAAAGATGGGGGTGGAAAGTGGTGAAAAGGTTAGTTTTCACACCCTTTCCCTCCCAATTCACCAACTAAAGATTGGCGGTCGGACAGCCCCTTTTTCATTAGCGGAAAGGCAAATCGAAATCTACACTGCGGGAAAGCTGGCTGTGGTCGGGCCGGCATCCCCTTTCCCTTTCCAATGTTTCTTGGCGGGGTATTTCGCTTGTGGGACCACCTCCATCTAAATATGGCGGGTGGACCATTGTGGCGTTGGGTGGGTTTAAAGTCAAAAAGTTTATGGCTGGACCATTACCACCAACATCAAAATCAGGCCCTAACTCCCCGAGTCCTGTAATGGCTGCCAGCAAACATTTTCTGATGTTGCTGACAGCAAGTGAAAAGCGCTTCGGAACAAGATGGCCCAAGGGAAATAAAGCTCCCAGGGTCAATCAGAACTCTTTTTTTTTTTAAATTGGCGCCCTGAGAGAGTCTCTGAGACGTTTGCAAGACCAACTGCCCATTTTATACATATATCTTACCTCTTGGTGGTTAGGTTATAGTTATAATTAGGTCTGTTTTTCCATAGACACAGCATTTATTGGTTTGCTATTGGCTTTGGCCCCATTTGACCAGTCTGCACAAAACTTTCCCCAAAAAAAGCGCAGGCCGAGAAAAAAAGAGGGTCCCAAAACACAAAATCCTCATGCATTTTCCATATTCTTCTTTAGACAAGGATACAGCAAAAACTGCTGAACAGAATTTTGACGAATTCATCAGGAAGTCAGATCTTGGTCCACAGATTGTGATTTTTGTGATTTAGTGTAAATCCGTTCAGTAGTTTTTGAGATATTAACTGTTAAAAAACATATATAAATATTTGGACTGTTGGGCTCGATTGAGTCTCTCGAGCGTCCCGTACGAATGCAAAATTAAAAATGGAGCCCTGTGATTAGGTGAGAGGCCCATTTTTACCGTGAGCCTTCATGCTCTTGCGGTGGCGAGAAGGCTTCTGCGAGTCTCCCGCGAGCGATCTGATTGGCTGGCTGTTAAAGTTTTGGAAATTAAATGGCCACCATTACTGTTTACTGTGAAAGATTGTAGGTGTTTTGAAAATGAAGTAAAAAGCTTTATAAGGTGCAGCAGAGAGGCATGCTGTCCCCCTAGATTTGGAGAGGATGTTTCTAAGGCATAACTACCAAGATGAAAATAAATGCATATTATTTTAAAAACTAAATTGCAATATCCCACAACTCTCGCAGTATTGTGAATAGTAAAAAGGAGTAGGTGAATTCTCAATACACTCTCCTAGTAGAAATGCATATTGTGGCCCTTGTTTTTGAGAGGAAGTGTGTAAGACATAAGTACTGTGATGAATAGAAGGTAAGTTTATATTTGTTAATGTTACGATCTCGCAAGATTCTCACAGGATCGTGAAAAATAGGAAGGAGTAGGTGATCTCTAAATACACTCTGGTATGCACACTTGTTACTGTAGGAAGAAGTCTTAGTGGAAACGGGTTTTTATCAGGCCTACTGATCACACCCATCAGTTAAGGAGGAGTTGTGAGTAGAGTTAAGGCTCCCCCACTCTCCATTACGCACACCCATCATATAATAAAGGGGTCTCAGTGGAAAAGCCAGTCCCTCCCCACACCCCACCACAAACATTCGTCATCTGAGAGAGAGGCCAGAAAGGAGAGGTCAGTCCCTCCTCACATACTACTAAGCACATCCGTCATCTGAGAAAGAGTTTTGAAAAGAGAGGTCAGTCCATCCATACACCCTAGTAGGCACACCCATTATCTGAAAGAGAGGTCTCAAAGGAGAGACTAGTTGCTCCCCATGCAGCGTATTACGCTGACCCATCATTTGAGAGAGACGTCTCAAAGGAGAGGCCAGTCACTCCCGATACACCCTACTACGCACACCTGTCATCTGAGAGAGAGGTCTCAAAAGGAGAGGCCAGTCCACGCACACACCCTACTACTCACATCTGTCATCTGGCGGGAGGTTGCATTTATGAATGGTAATTAAGTATTACGTTACATTAAAAAAAAACTTGCAATTCACTGAAAAAAACAAAGGTTAAAGTAACGCTGTAGTTAGGTGAATTTGTCAGTGCCAACATTAAAGTTTTGAAATTAAAAAAACATAGCAATTTACCAGTTATAGTTATCAGCGCTAACTATAATTAGCACCCCCACCATGCACTTCTTGTGACCTCACGTAAGACTTAACTTGTGACATGTTGTATGACATAATTTATGACATCACTGATGACATCTCAAATGACATTCTTGATGACATCACTGATAACATCATCCAAGCTTTATTAGTAAACATTGTTTTATATCCAACTTTGTTTTTATTTAGAAAAAGAGGTGAGCTCAAAGTACACAGCTGTGTGCCTACAACCATCCTGGCCGGCAGCGAACAAAATCAAAGACTATTTTACAAAGGCCTTACAGCCTAACATATCGCATAGTTTCCCCTTCCGATTCTCTGCCTGCAGCGTATCATACTCAGGGGGCCCACCACCCCACATCCCACCCAAAGCCGCGTATGTGCCCGATGCGGGGGCGGGTAGGGCAGGTGTAGCTGGTGTTACCCGGTAATCTCCGACACGAATCTCACAGCTGGGGGCAACCCTGTCGCTAGGCCGGGGCTGCAGCGTGCCGCGCGTGTACACAATGTGTGAGGTAGCTCATGTGTGGCGGTGTAGCGCCCCGATGTAAGCGCGCAGGGTCGGAAGGGGTTGGATAGAGGAGCGTCGCGCCACCGCGTTGGGTTATCAAGGCCCTATTAACGCACTTAACCTCTACACGTCCTGAAGGCAGGACAAACTAAGTAAACAGAAAGCGGGGGGGGGAAAGTGGCGGGGGGGAGGGGGAGGGCGGCGGAGAGGGGGAAGCAAAACGGCAGTCATCGCAGCGGTGTGGACAGGGAAGTCCAAGTCTAAGGGACGCAGCATGTGGGGAAGCATGTCTGTACCGTGGTATGGTCCAACCCCGGCAAGCCCACCCGCAGCTAGGGACCCCCCAACGTCGAGGGTGTCAATGCCCCCGGCCGTGTGAGAACCTCAGAGCGCGTCTGAGATATCTCGTCATCGAACAGTTTCAAGGCCCGCAGTCTCGGCGGTTTCATTCGCGCGTGTTCTATCCTGCCCAAATGGGCCACCAAGGGAGACCAGAGGGTCTTAAACCTGGTGTCTCTAAACTGAAGGCGGGCTGTAAGCAGTTCCATCGCCAGTACCTGCCAAAGACGAGTGAACCACACGTTGATGGACGGTGGCTCCGCCTTCTTCCAGTACACCGCCACCGTTTGCTTTGCAGCACCTAACATATGAAGGCTCAGGTGCCAATCGCGGCCTGTCATTGCCCTTCGCGACGTCGGCCGAAGGCCCAAAATAATCGTGAGGGGGTCCTCTGGCAGGGGGTAACCCAGCACCTTCTTGATGTGGCTGAGGACTTCCTTCCAATAGGTAGTCAGACTCGGGCATGTCCACCAAATATGGATAAAGTCTCCTGGCGCTTGAGCACAGCGCCAGCACAGCGGGGACACCTTGGGGAACATCTTCTGCAGTCGGACAGGGGTGTAGTACCACTGGGTCATCACCTTGTAGGCCGATTCCTGTTGGGGAATGCTGCGGAAGGTTTTAGGGATATCGCTCCAGAGCCTCGTCCATTGGGCGGGATTAATCTCGGAGCCCGAAAGATTCTGCCATCGCTCTTGGTACGGGTGTAGGCCTGGCCGCTGAGAATGCTGAAGCACTTTATAGACTCTAGAGACTAGGCCCTTGTATGAGCCAAACGTACGCGCCAAGTGTTCAAACTGGGTGAGAGGTCTCGTGGCCGCCTGCATCAGCGAAGAGCCCTGCACCCAATGCCGAAGCTGAGCGTATTGGAACTTGTCCCCGTCTGTCAGCCCAAAGTCCCTTTGGCATTGCTGGAAGGATTTGAAGGTCCCTCCCTCGAAAAGATCTCGGATCGTCCGGCAGCCACTTTCCGTCCAATTCTCGAAGTATGGCGCGCAGCAGGCCGGCGGGAACTGGGGATTGCGAGCTAAAGGGGTGTGCGGTGAGGGGAAGGTGGTGAGGCCCCTGCGGACCGCCACTTTATCCCAAATCTCTAAGACCGTCCTAGTGGGGATCGCCATATACGCACTACGGTGACGCGCCGCCCGGGGCAGCCAAGCGTGATCCCAAATCGGGCGACAGGTAACTGCCCTGTCCATGTGGAACCAAATTTTCTCGCTTTCCCACGCCCCCCACTCCAGGACATAACGGAGGTGTGACGCCCAGTAGTACTCAAGTAGATTAGGACAAGCAAGGCCGCCTCTATCCCGAGGGAGCTTTAGTATTTTGTTAGAGAATCGCGGCTTCTTACCTCCCCAAATAAAGGAGATCAAGTCCCTTTGTAGCCCCTGGATGTAATGTTCCGGGATGGGAGTCGGCAGGGTCTGAAACAAGTAGAGAATCTTTGGCAGCACGGACATCTTAATCGCATTGAGGCGACCAAGCCAGGAAAGCGGCAGTGCCTTCCAGGCGCGCAAGTCGTCTAGGACAGAGCGCCTGCACTCCGGCCAATTGGCCTGCGTCCAGGTGGCTAGGTCCGGCGTCAGGTTGAGACCAAGGTATCTCACGGAGTCGCTCGCCCATTGATATGGGGTGCTCGTCCGCAACGTCGCTGCCTCCGTCTCCGGGATCGTGAGATTGAGCACCCAAGACTTGGCGTGGTTAATTTTAAGCCCGGAGGCCCGCTCGTAGGTATGTAGCAACGATTGCGCGGCTGGGAGCGAGGTTGAGGGCGAAGACAGCGTGAGGAGGAGGTCGTCAGCGAAGAGCGCAACCTTATGGTCACGTCCCCGAAGGGAGATACCCTTGACATCCGGCGACTGGCGAATGAGAATAGCTAAGGGTTCTGCTACCAGGGCGAAAAGCAGAGGCGATAGGGGGCAACCCTGCCGCGTGCCCCTGCAGATGGGGAAAGGCTGTGTGAGTTGGCCATTCACGCGCACCCGGGCTGCCGGGGCAGCGTATGGGGCCATGATGCGTGCTTCCATTTTGGGTCCAATCCCTACTTTCCGCAAAACTGCTCGAAGGAACTCCCAATCTACCCGGTCGAACGCTTTTTCAGCATCTAGGGACAACAAGCAAGCCGGGATATCCCAATGCCTGGCCTTTCCCACTATGTGGGCAATGCGACGAACATTATCTGCCCCCTGGCGTTGGTGGATGAACCCCACCTGATCCGGGTCCACGAGGTGTGGGAGATGAGCACTAAGCCGTTTGGCAAGGATTTTAGTATAAAGTTTAAGATCCGTGTTCAACAGGGCTATGGGCCGGTATGAGGAGCAGAGGGTGTGGTCCTTCCCTGGCTTTGGGATGAGGGCAATCTCGGCCATCGCCATGTCCGGGGACGGCCCTCCCGAATCTGCGAAGGAGTTAAAGAGACGGAGTAGGTAGGGTTGCAGCTGCGGCAGAAAGGCACGGAAGAACGCCACCGGTAGCCCGTCTGGTCCAGGTGTCTTGCCTAGCGGAAGATCTCCCAGGGCTCCCGCTATTTCTTCCAGCGTGATGGGCTCCTCTAAGCGCTCAGAGTGATGTTTACTCAGCGGTTCCCATTCGCATTTACCCAGAGTCTCTGTGATCAGCGCAGGGTCTGGCGGGTCTCTCTCGTACAGGGAGGAATAGTATTCATGGAACGCCCGAAGTTTAGCTGCTTCGGTGGTCACCCATGTACCTCCCCCTCCCTGTAGCTTCGCAATGTGGGCCTTTGCCGCCCTCGCGCGCAGCCGCCGCGCTAGCACCTTTCCCACCTTATCCCCACCGATGTAAAAGCGCTGCCGGAGCGCAAGAAGTGCCCGTTCCGCCTTATTCGTCCGGTGTGCCCGTAACTGGCCTCTAAGGACCGCCAGGCGCCGCTTATGGGCCGCCAATGGGCGGGTCTGGTCCATCTTCTCCAGCGTCTGGAGTTCGCGGGTGAGTCTGGTTTCATACAGTTGGGCCTCCCGTGTCCGCGCGGCAGAGATAGCCGTGAGGGTACCCCGTATCGTGGCCTTGAAAGTATCCCATAGGAGGGGGAGGGGAGTCTCCGGCAACTCGTTGTGCTCGAAGTATTCCAAGATGGCTGTCTTTATTTCCTCCCTGTCTCTCGGGTCCCGTAGAGCATGATCTGGGAACCGCCAGCGGCGCGGACCGGGGGCGCGAGTGGAGCGCTCGTGGAGTAGCATCTCCACATGGGCATGGTCGGAGACCGAAATGCTCGAGTGCGAGACCGATATAGTGTCTGGGAGCAAAGAGTGGGAGACAAAGAGCATGTCGATGCGGGAGTAGGAGCGGTGGACGTGCGAGTAAAAAGTGAAGTCTTTCAGCCCCGGGGAGTGGTAACGCCACACATCTACCAAGGTCAGAGCAGTAAGGGATTTTTTCACAGTAGCCGACAGGGCCCCCACCTCGGAAGCCTCCCCCACAGCGGTCTAACTCCGCGTCCCAAACCAGATTAAAGTCCCCCCCCACTATGAGGTCCGAATCCACCGGGTCAAGATACTCCCGGATGACCCCGCGCAGAAAGGTGTCCTGCCCCTGATTAGGCGCGTAAAGATTGCAAAGCGTAAGCCTACGGTGCCCCCTCGTGAGCTCCACCCTCAGGACCCGGCCCGCAGTGTCTCTACGCACCTGTGTGTCCCCATGACAGAATCCCGCCCGGCAGAAAATAGCAACCCCCGCTGTCTTGGTGGCCGCTGAAGCCCAAAATCTGTGAGGAAAGCGCGGATGGGCCATACGACCCACATCAACCCGCAGAAGGTGCGTCTCCTGCAGGAATACTACGTCCGCCCCCTGTTGGAGCAGGTACCTCCAGATCTGATGGCGTTTTCTAGGCGAGTTAAGCCCCTGCACGTTCAAAGAGACGACCTTCCAGGAGGGTACAGTAGTCATAGACATGGGTCAGCATGTGCAGATGTCCCCCCCGCCACCCCCAGCCCCCCCACAGAGCCCCCCCGCCAGAGGGTAAGGAAATAATGAGGAAGAAAGTCAAAGAAACAAAGGCAAACGAAAGAATTAGAGTCACAAAACGGCCAACATGGCCAACAAGGACTATTCCAGTCTAGGGAGTGGCCAGGCACTTCGGCACAGGCTATCCCAGAGATGTCACTCTCCCAGGAATAGTGGTGGGGGTCCGTCGGCACTACCGCCATTCTCCAAGGTCGAAGGAGCCCCGGGCCGCCGCCCGGCATCAGGAGCTGCAGCAGCGACAACAGCGAGAAGGCCGCAGTCTCTTCCCGCACCAACAGCCGGTAACCCCAAAGCGGGCCATCTCATTTACCCAAGGGGGAAGGAGCCCAAATTGCATGCCCGGAAGGCTACTAGGGAGCGGGCTCCTGTGACCCCGCCGGCGAGGATCCGGCCTCCAGCGACCGAATGTGGCGTATGATGTCTTGCTTGTCCTTCGAGGAGCGACTAGCAGCAGGGGAGGGGGAGCGCCCCGCCCGGCGCACCCTGGACCAGCGAGGCTTAAGCGAGGCTCGAGGCCCCGCGGCACCGCGCACCGGGCTGGCCGGAGGGGAGTCCGGGATCTGGAGTAGCTGCGCGGCTTCCCTGTAGGACCGCAGCACCCGTCGTCCGGACTCCCAGTTGAAGATGAGGGCGAAGGGGTGTCCCCATTGATATCGAATGTTAAGGTCTCGCAACTTGTCCGTAACCGGCCGGAAGGCCCGCCTGCGCCTGAGGGTCGTGGGGGCCAGGTCCTGGAACAGCTGTATCGGAGCCCCGTTGAATTTGATGTCCGTCCTGTCTCTTGTCGCCTTGATAATAGCCTCCTTTTCGACAAAGAAGTGGACCCTCGTCAGAATATCGGGAATCAAACCTGGCCTTCCGGGTGGGCCCGACACTCTGTGGGCCCTGTCCAAAGTCGGCGGAGAAGCGTCGTCATCCCCCCGGAGTTCATGCAGGAGGTCCGCCACGAAGGTCATGATATCTGCCCCCTCCGCGCCAATCGGGACGCCCCTAATGCGAATGTTATTGCGGCGCCCCCTATTTTCCAAGTCCTCCTGCCTGATCTGCAGCTCCACATTCTGCTCCTCCAGGGCCGCTATCCTCTGCCACAGGCGCTCCTGGTCCTCCGAACGGGCGTCCAGGGTTTTCTCCATGTCGTCAACCCTGTCTCCCAGCTCCCCCACATCTTTTTGGAGCTCCTTGACGCAGGCCTGGACCTCCGTGCGCAGCGAGCCGATTTCGGACTTGAGGTCCTGCATGAAGAGCGCCATGAAGGACTGTGTCACTGGCTCCGCCGATCCACCGGCTCCAACCGCCTGCGAGCCCGTCGGCGCCCCTCCAGGCTTGCTCCAAAGGTCCTTTACTGTGGCATCTTTCGCGGGCGCCGATGGGTCCTTTCCTGGCTTGGTGCGCGTCATCGTGCCGTTATACGCCGCCTCCACAGGGAGACCCCAGCCGCAAGACGGCCCGTCCACTCAGCGTCCCTGGGGGGCCAGCCAGCGCCGAAGGGTGTACAGGCCAGGTCGAGTCGCGTCCAGCGTAGGGCTGCTCCACACTCCAAGTCGCGGGCCCTGTCGCAGCGCCGCCGCAGATGTGCCTCAGGTGCAGTAGTTAACCAAGGCCTCGCGGCCCACGCCGATACGCGTCGTCCTCAGGGCACGGAAGCCACCAGGTCGCCGGGCCCACCAGATTCCGACTCAGGGCCCTCCCCACTCACACAGGCAGCAAACAGCACAGCGTCCGGCGCTCCAAGAAAGCGCGCTGTCCCCGCAGCTCAGCAACCACCTAGGGGGGGCCGGTAGCCAAGCAGTCCCACCGTCCCGGGTCCCGCTGTCACTGCACCCCTCAGCCCCGCTCCTCCGTAGTGTCCAGCAGGAGGGGCGAGCTAATATCCTGGGCTCGGTCCGGCCTCCCGGCCCACGGCCGCCGCCCGCGAGGTCCAGCCAGCCCAGCCGCCTCCGGTCCAGGGCTCAGATCCAGGGCCGTAGTGACCTCCCCCGCTCTAGGCCTCCAAGCGCCCCCACTGCAGCCGTCGCCACCACACGGACAGTGCTCTCAGGGGCCCCCCAGCGTCCGGGACCACCGCTGCCAGGGCTCCCTCCGCTACTCCAGGCTTTACCCAGCCAGGGTGAGCCGCCCCGCGGGCCGATGCCTCCCGCCGACCTCCTCACCTCAGGCGTAGTCCAGCGCAGCAGGATCCGGCGCTCGCATGCAGCGGCCGCAGCTTCAGCGGTGCAGGGTCCCAAAATGGCGGCCTCGCCCGCCGGAGCAGACGTCCCAGCTCCGTTGCCCTCGACCGGTACCAGGGAGTCTCGGCCCCCGCTCTCCGACGCCTCCGATCGCCTCCAGGCCGGCCAAGCGGCCTCTCAGCAGGCTCCAGCTATCGGGCAGTCCACGGGACCCAGCAGCGTTCTCCAGCGCAGATCGCGCAAGATGGCGGCCGTCTCTTCCGCGCCCGGGAGCTCCCAGTGTCCGGCCTCCGGTGTCGCCAGTCGTGCTCCCCGAGCCCGGCACACCAGGCAGCGGCAGCCCCCTCCAGTTCCGATAGCCTCTCGCACCCAGGAGAAGCCGTATACCGGCAGTCAAAGTGCTTTACGAAGCTTGTTTTAGCCGGCGGCAGCCCGGAGCCCCGACAGCTCGCGTCCTACTCCATGCTCGGCTTCAGTAAACATTGTTTTATAAACGGGTATTCCATTACAGCTATGAAAGTAAGTGCAAAATAGCTTAGAAGAATATGGAGTGTCTTTACTGCTATCATATATACAACCACCATAGGTAAAGTAAGCTTGTGTTATTTGCAACATTAACCCTATACCATACACTTCATGGGTAGATGAGTTCATTGTGACTATTAACCACCGATAAAAGGACAACGTGTCCTGCACACCGTGTTCAATCTGTATACAACTGTATAACATCACTGATGACATCATCCTATGAGTGTGCTTGTTTGTTTTATAGTTTACATAGTGGCGGGTAAGTAGCATATTACTTTTCAAACTCATTATAAACTAATAATTGTCACCATGAATTCGGCTACCCATAAAGTGTATGGTATAGGGTTAATGTTGGAAATAGTACAATCTTCCTTTTGATGGTCATTAATTTGTTGCTGGTTACTGAGGAAGGCATGGGCACACAAAATCACTGGAGTTTCTCATCTCTGATTTGCTAGAGACCTAAAAGATGGTCTAGCTGAAACTGAGACCTATAAAAAAACCTCCACTATGTTGTTTTTTTGCACGAGGGAATATAGAAGCCCTCTAGGATATGGCCCGTGGAATTCCCAGTATACACCTTAAAAACTGCTGCCAGCACAGCCAAAAATGTGTAGCTTTGTGAATTGGAAAAAAACATTCAGGCAGTGATGTAAATGTCTGCATGTACTTTAAAAATGTTATGGTGAATCGGGCCAAGTATTTGTATATGTAGGGTACAGTATATGTACAACATGGACAGATTTTAATTTGCTCTATGATGTATATATGGTGGCCATCATTATGCTTGCAGTCCAATTGTATGTGGCATCCATTCCCATTCTCAGGAGCGCGAGGACTAGCTTCTGGTACTTAATGTTCATCTTTGAACCAAACCCATGTGTTCTGCCCTTGATTGCAAACTCTGCATAAGACTGTTGAACAATGGTTTCAAGGATGGAAATCCCCAATGCAGAACTTATTTTGCAAAATGAAAACATCGCATTGTGGGTGACGTGTTTGAAAAATTTAATAGGATACAGAGAAAAAACAATTTAATACAATCCACATTGGTGTCTCACTAGCAAGCAACCACAATTGTTTTTCATTTCTGCTTTTGGGTAATTCCTTTCATACTGAAAACAACAGACAATACGCTTTGACAAACATTATACTTGACTATGGTATACTTCTGTTAAAAGCTGTGAATCAGATTTTTTTGATAAACAGATTTTATTGATTCTAAACTCGGAAAGATGGTAAGATATAACAAATTGACGCTCTGGTATCTTGTTACAGAGAATGACACAGCATTTGGTGAAAAGCAACGACATGCCAAGAATACAATACAGTTAAATAGAGCAGCTTCCACATCACAATAGTAGTTTAATCTTAGAGAGGGGTCAGTGCCTTGCCTCATAGACTGGTCTTTCTTATTGGGCACACCAGTCCATATCTCGGCACCATAACAAAAGGGTGGGAGGACTAAAATATATCCATCAAGCATCAATGTCTTATTTGGCGACCACAAGGGCCGCACCTAGAAATTACCATGCAGCTCTTGTGCCTCTGGAGCCCTTGAAGACACCAATCAATATCAGCAAAGGGTAAAGAGGAACCTCCCATCCTAGGACGTTCGTTAGGTCAACGGCCACTGTGGATCAGTAGTTTTTAATCAAAGAGCAGGACCACACCTTGTGATAAAAATCAGCAGGATCCACCCCACAACAGGGCAGGAGGGATCTCGAAGCAGGCCCGCCCAATGTATTTGGGCTGGGAGAGGTAGGCATAGTAAAGATAGTATGCTTGGATCAGCTGCAGTCTAGTAGAGATATTGAGCACCCTGGGAGCCATCAGTGCATACCTTCAGTCCTCATCTTTGATAGGGCCCACCCAGCCCAGCCCTCCCATCAGGTTCTGAGATGGTCCAGCATGCTGGGAGCATTGATTATCTAGGTACAATAAATCTGGTAGATTCCACCACAGCCCAGGTTACCCATAAGGAGCTTGGACTAAACTCTGGCAGGGTGTCAGTTTCCAAGATAGGAGAGTGAAGTGCATGTTGGAGCCATAACATTGAGTATGGGCAAGGGTGTAAGTGGTTTGCAAGTCGTAGAAAGAGCGTATGTGTGTCCCTGACCAGACGTCACCCAGTTGTGTAATGCCAATAAGGTCCCAGTTTTTAAAACCTTTCAGTGCTGCCACCTCCCTCAGTCAAGTGTCATGCCAGAGAGGTGTTTGCTGTGTAAGCTTCATGTCCCATTGTACACGTGGCATAGAGTTAGGGACTGGAGCAGTGGTGGCCTGCATAACTCGCAGGTGGTGGGCGGGTGCAGGGGAGGGTTGTGGGAGGCGCAGGAGGGGGGATAACGCAGGAGGGGCAAATATAAAAGATAATAATAAACTTACCTTGCCGCCGGGTCCTGCGTCTCTGCTCCTGCTCTCCTCATGGAACTCGAGGAACAGGAAGCAGACCCCACAGACCAATCACAATGCTGGGTTGTGATTGGTAGGCATCCAGGCTCCCCTGACCAATCACAACGCTGCAATGCCGCGCTGTGATTGGCTTTGAGCGTACAGGTTTGATGCTCAACTAGGGAATGAGGGCTTGGGCATGTTCTCCACGCAGGCTGTAATGCAGCCTGCATGGAGAACGGGGAAAGTGCGCATGACTGGTTTGGGAGGCCCGAGGGGGCCGACCAAACAGTCATTGCGCACTTAGGAGGGGCAAACCACTCCTCCCCTGTCGTGCTCCAAGAGCCGAGCAGCCCTGCCCACCCGTCATCCCACAAAGCAGCACAAAGCATAAAACGATAACACAAAGTAATTATAATTTTTTGTTTCTACTATGCACTGCTCAAAAGCAGAGGGGTGACGCTCCTCCGCCATAGCGGAGGAGCCACCTCTGGATTGGAGAGTCGTAGAGAATGGCTTGTAGTTGAGGAAAGCCCAAAAATGATAGCTCTAGATGAAAATCAGGATTCAACAACCCCCATTCAAGGAGATGAGAAGCTAAATAATAAAGATAACGATTGGTCATCCCTAAGCCACCATCATAAGGACCTTGCCGACAGTGAGCATATGCAAGACGGGGTCGAGACCCATGCCACAGGAAGGATGCGTCCCTCCCTTTCAATGCCTGGAGCCATGTCATGACATCATCCGCATATAAAGCTATACGGTCCTCCTGACAGTTAACCCACATCCATCCCCTTAACTGTGTATCTGTATGGACAAGTTGATCTAGTGACTCAATTGCAAGTGCAAAAAGGAGTGGGGAGAGGGGGCAGCCCTGCCTGTTCTCCCATACTATGGGAAAGACTGCAGGAAGGATGCCATTAAGTAGGGATGGAGTAGGGGGCTTAGATAATGCCACAAAATCGGGGTCCAACTCCAGCCCGAGTCAGCAGTAGTTGGAGGTAACCCTAGTTCACCGTATCTAAGGCCTTTGAAAAAAAATCAATAAAAAGTATAGCTAGATCATGTGGCAATCGATGGTGGTGAGCCAGGGCCACATGAAGGTGTCGGAGACAGGGCCTCATGCTGCGGGTTGGCATAAAGCCCCATTGGTCCAGATGAATCAATGTGGAAAGGACTTGCTTGAGGTGGCTAGCCAGCGTGGTGGCAAAGATTTTGACCTCCCGGTTAATGTGGGATATTGGATAATAGTCAGTGCATGACGTAGATGGAGGTTGTGTTTTGGGGATCACATCAATAGTGGCAGAGTACAGTTCTGTAAGAAAGGCACTGTTGTGACACACCTCTTTATAAAGGGGCAGAAGGTGAGGAGTTGTCTCTCACGGAATGTAGTGTAATATTTTGTAGGAAAGACGTCGGGTCCAGGAGTTTTCCAAGCCAGAACTGATAGCACTTCCCCAACTTCCTCAGCTGTAAAGGGCTTGTCTAGCATGCAGGTTTCAGCTGGAGATAGGTGTGGAAGGGGAACAGCATCAAGGAATCGGACAGGGAGTTCTGTGTTTCTCCCCAAGGGGGCAGTGTATAAACCTTGATAATAGCGGGTGAACTGCTTGTGCAATCACCAGAAGGGGATTACATGGATGACCATACTTGTCAATAATTTGGGGTATTTTCCTGTCCATCTATTGACGGGAGGCCTCCAATTTTTGTCTTACCATCCACAGATCCTAGCTGTTGTAGACCACCAAAGGCATTTGGAGGTTTCAAGAGATTGGAGACGTATTTCTTCATGAAGAAGACACAGCTGGCGGGAAATGTGGTCCTGGGGATAAGACGAGAGGTGTCGGACCACGTGCAGGGCACATGCTTCCAGCTGGGTGATGTGACAGGAGCAAGCACGCTACTGTGCCCTAATACATCCATTGGCAAATCCCTACAGTGTCGCCTTGCTGGTAGCCCAAAGGGTGCCAACCTTCACGACCGAGCCCTCATTCCTGTGAAAATACACTTGGAGTTTGGCACAAATAGCTTGGACGAAAGTCTCATCCTGGCTATGTGAGGCATTAAAGTACCACACAAGGCGCTGGAGAATGGTCCGGTCCGAAAGAATTTGGACTTGCGAGATAGCTTGGCGGTCCGTAGCAGGCAAGAAAACCAGATCTATTCAAGAGTGAATATGGTAAGCAGCTGATGTATGTGTAGATAGACGATTCCTCTGGTGCCACGTCCTCCAGGCGTCACAGAGCCCAAGAGTAGCGGGCCAATCCAATAGGTGACGCGACCCGGAGAACCTAAAGATGGCAGAGAACCCAGTGGTGTTGAGTTCCAGGTTAGGTACTGCATTAAAATCGCCTCCAATCTGTGACAGACCCTGTAAAAGGCCCAGAAGGAGTTTGGAGAGGTCTTGGAGGCAGGAACTGAGGGATGCGAGTGGTTTGCATACGCTCACTAGGGTAATAGTCTGGCCCTCCAGTGTTACTGTCAGCACAATGAAGCGACCCTGTGTGTTGCGCGTTTCATGAGAAACAAAGAAAGCAAAGGAACGTCGCAGCAGACTGGCTACTCCCCTGGGCAGAACCTCCATGAAAACCCTGTCATAGCCCATACACACCAAAAAGGGGCAACGATTGCCCATAAGATAGGTTTCTTTAGGACCTCAGGTCGGTAGCAGTTCACTAAAAGTGAGGACAGCTGCATGTTTCATGCAATTTAGGAGACCATTAACATTTCAAGCCAGTACTCGAAAGGTCATCATTATCGAGGATAAGGGTGATCATGTGCAAAGGGTATATGAGAGAAATACCTGTTGTATCGCACCCAAGGATCAGGGTGTGTGGCAGCTTGGCATTACAAAGAGTCGTGATTGGAATCACACTGTGATAGCTATTGTGTAAGCATTTGTTGAAACATGGGAAAGGAAAAAAGAAATAAAGATTCATACAATAAAATGCTAACAACTGAAATATCGTCAACATGTGACTGATCCCCATCCCAAAATCCCACCCCTCCCTACATTTCTACCCCAGAAGCATCTGTTGCCCTGAAAAGGAAAATCGTTAATGAAAACAACATATACAGCAATGAAGAAACATCGAAGTGAAGAACCCCATCATAGTGAAGGGTAAATTAGTAACTGCCATCATGTCTGATTGAAACGTTCATTGAGAAGGTGGAAAATATAGCAGATGAACAAAGCAAATAGGCAGACAAAGCAGCCCCCTTGTTTTGGAACCCTGCACCTGTTAGAAAATCGTTTCGTTTTTCGTTTCAGAAATCTTTATTTCGATCACAGATCATAAAAGATACATAGTAAAATATGGACAATTAAAAAAGTATTAAACATGATGTGATCCAATGAATTAAGACATTAAAATACATTAAGAGAAAAAAGGAAATATGATGTACTGTACTAAAATCTGACAATAAGTCAATTTATACAAGTCTTTTCAGGACGCTGCTGCGGGTAAACCACATGGAAGTTAAGAATTTCGCAACTGCAAAAACGACAATGGGAGAAAGGTCTGACTTTAAGACCCTATAGGCTGGTTGGAAGGATCTGAAGCCCAAGTTCCTAAGTAACGGGACTAACCAGCGTTTCCTGCTCCTCTTGTAGCCCTTGCAGAAAAAAACGGCGTGAACTTCGTCTTCTTTCGGATGAGCACAAACAGGGCAGGTTGCTGTGGTGGAGCATGGAGACCAAGACGCTGTGAAAAAAGCTAGAGGAAGGCATCCATATCTCCATTGAAAGAATAATTTCCTCGTTAGCAGGGGGGAGATCGCATCCAGAGTACTTTCAAGGCAGTAGGCGTCTTTTGCTTTCAGGAATAAGTGGGTCAAGGATCCTTCACGGCTCTCGTTGATGGCTCTTGTGAGCATCAAATTGTAGTATGCTCTTGCGAGTGCCTTCTTTGAAATCTTTACACAGGATTTGGAAGGATCGGTCCATAGTTCCGGATAGCCCAGATCCTCAAACCTGCCCTTGACATAGGTCAGCCACGGAATCCTCGAGGCGTTCCGCAGCTGTAAGAATTCCTGAAGTTCCTCTCTATAAATTGAGAGATCGGAGCTACACCACAAACGCCTCCAAAAGGTTAGGGGTTTAAGACCTAGCTCCTCTGATATTGGTCTTACTCCCAGGTCTAATCTAAGGGGGAGTAATGGAGTGCTTTGAGGGAGGGCAGTTACCTGTCTCAGGAATTTGTTTTCGGTGGACTGTAACTTTGGGACATGAGTGTGACCCCAGATTTCACCCCCGTATGTAACACCCGCCCTTGCTTGGGTTTTGTATATATGAATAATTGGGGTCAGTGGACGGTAGAAAGATTTGTTCGCCAAACGCAAAGTGCCACCCGCCAACTGTGCCAGTTTGATGGTCGCTTTGGCCTGATGAGACGTCCACGATAGATGTTCGTTTAACGTGATCCCCAAATATTCAATATTGTGCACACGTTCCAATTGTGTTGTGCCGAGCCTGGGTGGGGCACGATTCCGGGGCTTGGGGTTCAGAATCATGAACTTAGTTTTTTGAGGGTTGATTTCCAGTCCCCGGTCGTTACAAAAATCTAGAAAGCCATCCAAGATGCGCTGGATCCCCATAGGGGATTTAGACAGCAGCAGGGTGTCATCTGCAAACATAATTGCTGGCACCCTGCTGCCGGTTAATTTTGGAGCATCCGAGTTGTGAATCCTGTTTAGGTGGGCAACTACCCCGTTCACAAAGATGCAGAACAGGGTCGGTGCAAGCACACAACCCTGTCTCACGCCTCTGCGAACGGGGAACCTTTCGGTTAGTTTGCCACCTTTGCCACACCTTACGCGAGCGTAGTTATTGTGGTGCAGTCTCATCAGGATTGTCAGGATGTCAGTAGGTACGTCCAAATCTTCCATAACTCTCCATAGCCTCGCTCTGGGCACCAAATCAAAGGCGGCGCGTAAGTCTACAAAGATGGTGTATAGACTGCCGCCCTCGATTATGGCTGTTCTCCAGTAGAGGAGATTTAACCTGAAGATTTGGTCTATGGTTGACACGCCCTCCCTGAATCCTGCCTGGTAAGGGGACAAGATTTCCATTTCTTCGATCCAGGCCTGCAATCTATTCAGAATCAGTCTACCGAACAATTTTTGGGATATATCGATTAAACTGATAGGACGATAGTTGGAGGGGAGCAAGGGGGATCCCTTTTTGAAGATTGGGACCACCTCTGCTCCCCTCCAAGTATCAGGCACCTCCAGTCCCCCGGCGATAGCATTAAATATTAGTGTGAGATAGGGTGCCCATATTCCAGGTTCCTGCTTAAACAGGTCACCGGGCACCCCATCGAGACCAGGGGCTTTTCCAGCAGCTAACCCTTTAATGGCTTCCCTCACTTCTTTTTCAGTGAAAGCAACCCCAATCGGGCAGAATGAAATTGTGGGACCATCTCTGTTCTGTTCGCCCCCACCCTCTGCGTACAGGGCTTCAAAATGGGTCTGCCATACCGTGGGGGCTATATTGGGCTCTATTGCGGAAGATAAATCCTCCGTGCCATTCGCCACTACACGCCAAAATTTATGGGAATCTCTGGTTGTTAAAGCATTAGTGAGATTTTCCCAGTAATCGTGGTCCCATTCTGCCTTTGCATTCTCCAGGAGGATTTTATAGGATCTTCTCCTGGCGCAAATTTCATCTTTGTTGTGATGTTCCTTTATGGCAAGTAGCAAGTTGGCCTTGGCTTCCCTGCAAGCAGCATTGTACCAAGATGTCTTTGGTTTAAGGCCATTCCTTTGCCTTGAAGATGAAAATAGATCCTGCTCTAGGGTAGTGAGGATGCCTGCATGTATTTGTGCAAGCTCTCCTCGCATAACGTCGTCTAAAACCCTAGATCCTAGCTGGAAGGCATCCTCCAGTAATGGGATTATCCTTGCATATAGGTGGGATATTCGATCTGGGTTGCTGGCCAATTTCTCCCACTTGACCTTCCTACGATTATTTTCAAGTAGGAGGCCCGTTTTATCTTTAACCGACCCATTGATTCTTGGGTCTCTCCCAGGTAGACAATAGGTCAATTCCAGGGAGTTGTGGTCACTGTCTAGTCTTGGGGTAACTTTGAAGTCCACTATTGCTGACCACATGGACAGTTTAACCATTATGTAATCCAATCTGGATTCGCTGCCGGGTTTATTAAAAGTATGAATACTTGGCGTGTCTGATTTAGTGCGACCGTTGCATGCCCTTAGACCAAGGTTGAGGGTGAGGGCGGTTATCTGTAGGGCTAGTGGAGTCCAAGCCCGTGGGGAAGGTGCCGCCGTCTCAGGTATGAGCCAATATGAGTCTTCTTCCAGAGAAGGACCATCACGTAGCCCCGGCAGTGGTTCATATTGAGCATTAAAATCGCCTCCTACCAGGCAAGCCAGTTCGCTTGGGATACCTTCTAGGAGCTTGGCTAGCTCATCCACTGTGCCAGATTCTTTATGCATTGGAACCGGCCTTGAATAGATATTAATTACTATCAACTTCGATGAGTCTGGCCACTCGAGTGAGACAGCCAGTAAATCATCAGAAGCGGTCTCTAGATAAGTAGCTTGGCAACCCAAATCCGTGGCTACCCATGTAGTTAGTCCCCCAGATGGCCTGCCCCTACCCCCCCATTTAGCTGCTTTGAAGAAGGAGGCAAAACCCGGAAATACTATTTCATCACGCGCCCAAGTTTCTTGTAATAGAATTATGTCCTTCGAACTGATATATGTACCCCATTCTGTGCAATCTATCTTGCTAGCAAGGCCAGCCACATTCCATGAAATCACTATTATTTCTGGTGGTTGGGTGGAGGCCGTGCCCATATGAGCCAAAGTGGTGGTGGTGCACTCGTGGGGCCGCCGAAGGTTTGTGGGAACGAGGGACGTGCCCATGGGGTTATTATCATGGATGGGAGAGGAGGGCGCGACACTTGGTACATGTACAGGATCAACTGTACCAAATGCTGAAGGATGAATATCAGCAACCGGGTCAAATTTGAGCCCATTTATGTGAGATATTTGAATTGCGCTCCCCTCATCAACCGCATGTCAGTCTACCATCTCAAGGCTACTAAAGCGGTTATGGGTAGATAGGTGGGAGGGGTAGTGAATTCTATGTGGCCCTGGAATTCCCCTCCTCTGTCCACCGCCTCCCCCCCTCCTTCTTGCAACAGTTTCCCAGCCGGCCTCACTCCCATAAGTAGGGAACTGCTCTGTTGGTCTTTCCCTGTATGGCGGATAATTGTTGTTCTTCCTCCGACTATTTTCCCAACCCTCCAACTGCTCCTGGTGATACCTCCACCTATGATCCTCCAGGTTGTAAAAATTTGAGGGGTAAAAGAATGAGAGGGGCAATGGTTGGATGGTGCTCGCAAAATCCCCATCAGCAGCACGGGTGCAGATATATGCGGCTGCATTCGGATCTCTGAAGGTGACCAGAATGCAGTCGCCACCGATGGATTTCTTAGTATAGCCCACCCACGCTGCCCTCCTAGCCATGGTTATATCGCTAGTAGTACCTCTCGGTAACGGTCTATTTACGGAGAGCCAATTAATTACTTTATTTATTAGTGAGATGGTGGATTCAGATGTAGTAGAATTTAATTCAGGGACCCCCACCAGAACCAGAGTGTAAGGTGCTACTTCTGGGGGGAGGTTTATGAATTTGGATTTAGAAGTAATATCAGGTTTCTCTCCAGTAATAGGAGGGTCACTCTTAGCTTTGGCCGGAGGCTGGGTATTATTGTCTTTCAGCGGGAGGGTTGATTTTGAGATAGTGGTAGCCGATTGTTGGATGGGAGTGGGAGCCAAATTTACAACCAATGGTGCCGGAGCGTTGATTGGTACAGGTTGTAGGGGTTTGGGATTAATTTGCGGGGGTTTATTAGTAGTTGGTGTGGGAGGGAAGTTGTCTTTGGTAAGTTTTGAACCTGGTCCCTCTCTAACTAATTTGGTCCCACTGTTGGCCGTTTTCCTTGAGTCTACGAGTTGCACGGTAGCCTTTTCAATACTAACTAGTCTGGCTTCCATCTTAATCAGTCTTGCCTCAAGAGGGCTCAACAGAGACCTAACTAAGGTGCCTATATCTTCTAGAGTAATATCATCTGAAATAATATCTGCTGGAGCATTGCTAATAGGTTGTGGTAAAGAAGTTGACTTACTCGTTCTAAGGGGAGACGGCGGTCCTAATGTATTCCCAGTGTGCTCGGAGGAAGCACCCATCTCCCTTTTGCCTCTAGCTTGCTTAGATTTCGAAGTTTTAGTCCTATGATCTACTTTATTTTGGAGGCCCTGCTTCTTTTTTGGAACAGCCCCTTCCCTAGTACCCCTGTTGTTGTCTAGGTTAGTTCCTGCAACTTTAGCTATCTCAGTGTTCTCTATGGGTGTAAGCTGGGGGTTTTGCGTGTTGGGTAGGGCCATAAGGCTCATGTCCTCGAGGTAACTCGGGGCCTCAGTAGTAAACTCGGGATTGGTGGAATTAATGGCTGGGATAGGACATATTGCCGGGTCTATACTTTGGTTATTTGGAAGACCAGATCTATTTTCTGGGGTTCTAACGTGGGCCATGGGGCCCAATGAGGACCTTCTTACCCAGTCTATTTCTTGTGAGATTCTGCGCTCGAGAACCTCTATTTCCTCAAACAAAAGGGAGCCAGCTTTGGCAAAGTAAGTGTCAATAGGTCCTTTAACGGCCCCCGATGTAGTTTGTGAGGAAGTTTTGCTCCTGGTTTCCCGTGTGCACATTTTACTCACAGTTCAAATACCTTTAGATCCAGGTGAAGAGGGGGGGCCCGGACCGGACTCTCACGTACTCCGGTCTTCGCCCCGGTCGCTCCCGCGCTCTCCCGCGCAGCGTCAATCTCCAGTATTTATATCCCAAGGACCAATGAGGTGTGTTGTGACAAGGTGTGGGCGGGGCGTTCAGGGAGAGCGGGGCCAGGTGACTCAGCCTCCGGGTCCGGGACTCCTGGGAAAATGAGTCCCGGTTCACGCTCGCAGCCCTGTAGCCTCACAAGCCCCACACGAAGCAGCCAGACAGGCAGGAGACCAGCAGCGGCAAGAGGAGGTGAGGGGGATCCGCAGCGGGACCCGCGAAGCGGGTTCCGCAAGTCGTAGATGTGAACAGCCCTCAAAGCGTAGATGTGAACAGCCCTCACAGCGATGTAGCGCCAGCCAGAAGCAACAAGCAGCGTCCCACGAAGAGAGGGTCCAGGTGCAGTTTAAATTTAGCAAGGTGTGGGCGGGGCGTTCAGGGAGAGCGGGGCCAGGTGACTCAGCCTCCGGGTCCGGGACTCCTGGGAAAATGAGTCCCGGTTCACGCTCGCAGCCCTGTAGCCTCACAAGCCCCACACGAAGCAGCCAGACAGGCAGGAGACCAGCAGCGGCAAGAGGAGGTGAGGGGGATCCGCAGCGGGACCCGCGAAGCGGGTTCCGCAAGTCGTAGATGTGAACAGCCCTCACAGCGTAGATGTGAACAGCCCTCACAGCGATGTAGCGCCAGCCAGAAGCAACAAGCAGCGTCCCACGAAGAGAGGGTCCAGGTGCAGTTTAAATTTAGCAAGGTGTGGGCGGGGCGTTCAGGGAGAGCGGGGCCAGGTGACTCAGCCTCCGGGTCCGGGACTCCTGGGAAAATGAGTCCCGGTTCACGCTCGCAGCCCTGTAGCCTCACAAGCCCCACACGAAGCAGCCAGACAGGCAGGAGACCAGCAGCGGCAAGAGGAGGTGAGGGGGATCCGCAGCGGGACCCGCGAAGCGGGTTCCGCAAGTCGTAGATGTGAACAGCCCTCACAGCGTAGATGTGAACAGCCCTCACAGCGATGTAGCGCCAGCCAGAAGCAACAAGCAGCGTAGAAAATCAAATTGTGGAGATGCGAGAGATGGTAGGAGATGGAAGTAGATAATCTTGATCTAGTTTCTGTTCCTCCCCACCAGGAGCAAGATTGGAGTGCAGCATGGATGGCAACTGGGCTGTGACTGGGGGGGATTGTGAAGGAGATTTGGATTGAGCGGCTTGACGTTTCCTCCAGGATCGAGATTGGGCATCAACAATGTTCAACAATGTTCCTTGTGAGTCAGTGGAGCCAGACCGGAGTGATGAGGAAGTGGTGTGACTGCAGAGTGGATGATCCTCTGTGAGTGTAGCAGGGAATCATAGGCAGTATAGGAGCCCTATTGCCCTGAACTTTTTGCTTTACCTCTGTGTAAGAGCTGCATCTCTGCTGTACCTCCCGGGTATAGTCAGGGAAGACCTTGGCATCTCGACAATGGAGCTTGGGTCGTGAACGAGCTTCTCTGAGTATAGCATCTCTCACACTATAATTAAGGATTTGAGCAATCACATTTGTCTGGTAGAGGCTCCTGGAGGAGCCTTAGGGGTCAGTGCTTGGTGGGCCCTTTAATGGCAAACCAGGAGGACAACTGTTCGGAGGGCCTCCAGGATTTGATCAAGAGTTCTAAGAAGTCACCGAACCGTTGAGATTCAGTGCCTTTGGGCGGCCGCTACGGTGGAGTTCCACGCCTCCACGTAGCACCTGAGGGCCGTGTTGCTGCCCCTCCCCTTCTCGAGGTCAACGATGGAGGCTGCGAGGCGTCTGCCGTTCCGTGCTGCAGCGCTGGCTATGGATGCGCGGCTCTGATCTTCGTTTCTGCCTGCCTGCGGATTTTGGAAGCCGGAGTCATTTCCCCAAGTGGATTTCGCCATACTTTCACTGTTTATATTATGGGGGTGCATTGAGGAGTTGCGGCCGACAGCAGGACGAAGCGGTGAGAGGATGCAGGTTTGAATTCTTCAGTTGGACTTTCAGCGCTCAGCACGTCGAGGGAGGTACTGCTGAAATTGTTTTCTGTGCAAAATAGATGTGACTGACTCTCTTTTGTCCGGGACTCTGCTTGCAAGTGGTTGGCTTTGAGGCAGGCTGTGGCAGGCATTGGCTAAGTATGCAGGACAGAAAGGAGAGATAAAAGGAAAGGGAAAAAATCGCACATGGAGTGTTAATGTCAATATAACTCACCCGCTTGCAGGCTTAGGGACTGAGCTGGAGCTGGAGTCGAGTCTGCTGACGCCAGACGGAGGAGTATGAAGACACTACAAATTCTAACTACGCCGAGTTAGTGCTGTTCTGGTGTCTTTGTCCGTGCGTTGCTCCTGGGGCTATGGTGCTGCGCTTGACATATTGAGGGAGACGACGCCCGCAGCTTTTTATTTATTTATTTTTTTATTTTTTGGTGAGCTGGAGCCTGATTGTTACTTTGCTCTGCCTCTGTCGGCGGATAGTTTCCTTGGACAAGTTGTATCGGTACTGTTCCCTTGAGGTGGGTTGAACGGCGCTGATTGAGCTTTGGCTGTTTCAAAGTCGACTGAGTAACTATTCCACATTTGTTCATTGTTGGGGGAAAATCGTTAATTAGGCGAGTGAGAGGAACAACTATTGACGCACGCACTATGGGAAAACTTTTAAATGCTCGCGTTAAAGCTAAGCAGCGCCGACAGCAGGCAAAAGAGGCAGCGGCAATAGCCAGGTTAATAGACGGTGCTGTCTCTAAGGAAGGTGATTTGGGACGTTCACCAGAGAGCTCAGAGGCTGAGGAGACATTAGTAGAAAACTTAGTCCAGCTGAATATGGGGGATGAGATTAATGTTTTGCATTCTGGGGATCACTTTGAGACTCTTGACTCTACTCAACCTCCCTTATTGTGTCCTCCATCTAAACAATTTCCCCTGTTTACTAAAAAATCACTTCTCCCCTCAACTAATAATGCGACCTCCATTGGGTCTCCAAATCTGGAGTTAGGCCTGATTCCGCAGGCGGGCACAAATGGGCCGTGCCCTGTGGTAAACACCTCCTCAAGACCTCCTTCTATTGGTCTTCCTACATCTGAGTTAGGGGGGGAAGAAAAAAAGATAATACTGGATGCTGCCGATGTTAGAAAAGATGATGTAGGGAACACAGTAACACAGCCTTTTGAAGTCCCTGATAGGGGATGTGACAGGATGGTGACAGACCCCCTGGGCCCCCTGTTAGAGATGGATACAGAGACGGAGGGTGAAATGAAGATGTCCGTGAAGGACATGTTGAATCTAATTCTGGATGAGGTGAGAGATATTAAAAGGTCGCAAAATGCCGAACTTTCTGCGATTCATCAGAGACTGGATAAGATGGATAAAATCGAGGAACTAGTCTCCTCTTTTCCAGCTCGGTTACTTGAGGCGGAGGAGAGGATCTCTTCCTTAGAGGACCAAATTATTGTGGTAAAACAAGAGTCTAAAGATGTCTTTAAAACAACAAAGGCTCTTGAAATTAAATTGGACGAGTTGGAGAATTATAATAGAAGATCCAATTTACGCATTGTGGGGGTCCCTGAAGGAATTGAGGGGACAGAAATGCTCGGTTGGGTGACTACGTTTCTTCATCAGGTGGTGATACCGGAGCATAAAGATGATCTCACCATCACTAGAGCTCACCGGGTACCTGTTCGCCCATTCCCGAATTCAACTCTCCCGCGAACTATTCTTTTGAATTTTGCCGATATTAGGGTAAAGGAGCGAATTCTTTCCAAGGCAATACAACAAAGGCAGTTCCCTGTGACTGATACAACAAAATGCCGAATTGTTTCCGACATGTCCGCAGCAGCAGCGAGACGCTCGAAGGAGTTCGTCAAAATTCTACATCTATTCAAAGCTAAGGGGGCCCAAGCAATGATTGTACAACAATCCAAACTCAGAGTTCTTATTAAAGGAAAATTTTATATGCTTTCAGATGTGGAGGAAGCACAGGCGTTGCTCCAGGGAATTCAAAATGGCTAGTCTGGTCGTATGATTTACATTTGAATGTTTTGCAACAACTTAGATCACGTGTTTTTTTTTTTTTCTTTTTCATTTTTCCATGTCTGCGAATCCTTAAGTGTTTGGGGGGGGGTCACGGTCTTGGGGTTAAGGGGTGTGAATTCAGGACACCTCAATGTCAAGGGGTAGGTTCCTGTGGTACGCGTGGGAAGAAGTAGGTAGTGCTAGGAGGGTGCCACAGGCTGTAGAGGGGTTGGGTGGGGTAAAAAAAGTAAAAAATGAAGTTCTTGGCAAAAAAGGAAAAAAAAATGCGTTGCTTTTATTTTTTGCTACTTGGTCAAATGTTGGAGATAAACGTGGTCTTTGTGCTGAATTATCTGGTGAATACTGATGATGGTATTGATTGTTTAAAGCTACATTAGACAAAGGGGAAAAATGCGTGTTCTGGGTTCTAAGTTTGGGCCCTCATTATGACTAAAATAAAGCTGAAAATTATTTCTTTTAATGTGAACGGTCTAAATAATAAAAAGAAGATGCGGGCAATAGAGACATGGATTCTGTCTGAAAATCCAGCAGTTATACTTTTGCAAGAAACTCATATTCCTATCTCAAAATCTGATCATTTTTCCATGTTTAAGGGGTAGGCCTCTTATCGGGGATTTTCCTTTTTCTCGGAGTCAGCGAGAGGAGTCGCACTCTTTCTTAGTAGGAGATTAGAGGCGGAGTTGATTCAATCTGATGCAGATACCCAGGGTAGGTGGTGTTGGGCCACGTGTAAATTAAAGAATAGACCACTGCATATTACCTTCGTAAGCTTTTATGCCCCCTTGAATGATTGCCCTGCAATATATGACGAAATGTTTCAGTCCTTACTAATGGTTGGGGGAGATATTGTGATCGGAGGGGACTTTAATATTCTTATGAAACCAAACTTGGATTCCACCACTGGCGGGAAAAAGCAGTTGAAACCTAAATCATTTCAGATAATTATGAATAACGTAAGGATTTTCAATTTCGTTGATCCATGGCGTTCTTTAAATCCCTATAAAAGAGAATACACTTGCTGGTCGGGAAGGCATAAGTCATTTTCTCGTATCGATTTTTTTCTGGTTTCCTCAAAATTTAAAATTCAGCATTATCGGATGTTACATAATGGCTTCTCCGACCATGCGATGTTAGTGGCTGAGTTTGTGTTGGAAGAAAGCACGAATACTCAGAAGCGATGGGTTTTCAATAAGTCTTATCTCTCTGATGAAACATGGGTATCTTTTCTCAAAAAGGAGATTGGGGAATATATTGAACGAAATATGGGAACAGCCCCCATACATGTTGTATGGGACTCACTGAAGGCATTTATTCGGGGGGTAGTTATAGGAAGGGACGCAAAGGAATCAGCCATTTATAGGGATACAAAGAATCAATTGCAGCAAAACATACAGGTCTTAGTAAATCAAATGTATCACAATCCCTCTCTTAAGATACAAAATCAATTGAATGCCGCAAAACGGGAGTTGAATGCACATTACTACACTAGAAGTGAGGAAATCTTTTGCAGACAAGCTCAAAAAATTTACGAGCATAGTAATTTTACGGGTAAATTCTTGGCATGGCAGGTTAAAGAACGTGCTGCAGCTAATGTGATTCGATCTCTTAAATCTCCAATTAGTGGCGTGGATACCTCAGATCAGGGAGAGATTGGAACAATTATGCTGTCCCATTATGAGAACATCTATACCTCATATCACACTACGGATCAGGGGAGATTAAACGATTTTTTAGATAAATATGGTCTTCCTACTCTTTCTCAACTGGACCAAGAAGTAATGGCGTCATCATTTTCATCTGATGACTTAGAGTCTGTTGTTAAAAGCCTTCCTTATGGTAAGGCCTGTGGTCCAGATGGACTTCCCGCGGAATTTTTTGTTACGTTCTTTAGTTCCTTTTCTGCACTTCTTCTTTCACTAGTCAATTCTATGCTGGAAGGTGGCCCAATCCCCGCGTCCTTTTACGATGGAACGGTGGTCAGTTTCTTGAAAAAAGGGAAACAAGCCCTAGATCCCAACTCTTACCGGCCTATAACATTACTGAACTCAGATTACAAAATTATTACAAAATTACTTTCTATTCGTTTTAACCACGTTTCTTCGCAATTGATTCACGCAGACCAGAATGGCTTTATTGCTGGCCGTCAATTAATTACAAACACACATTATCTGATTGAGGCATTAGATTATTTTGAAACACGTAGAGTTCCGGCCTTAGTTCTCCTTTTAGATGCAGAAAAGGCTTTTGATTTGGTGGTTTGGGATACACTTTTTTTTATATTACAGCACTTTGGTATTCCTTCTCAAATCATTACCCTAATTAGGAATTTATATCAGGGGGCAAAAGCTCATATCCTTGTTAATTCAGCTATAGTAGGCTCGATTTCAGTGCAAAGAGGGACGAGACAAGGATGTCCACTATCTCCTGCTCTCTTTGCTTTCTTTATTGAGCCTCTAGCAGTAGCAATTAGAAAAAGTAAGGATATTCTCCCACCTTTTGCCTGTATGGACAAAATTAAACTATACGCAGACGATATTATGTTGCTGCTGAAACCTGAGATATATACGCAAACACTGGTTTTTTCGGTCTTTACAGAATTTGAAGCACTGGGGGGGTATCGAATCAATAAGAAGAAAACTGAAATTTTAATCTGTGGTAGTAATAATCCTGATTTACACCCAGATATTCAGAGCTGTGTTAATAATAGACCCAAAAAGTATTTGGGTGTTCTTTTCACACCTCTAGTACGGGATTTGTACACACTGAATTTCGAGCCGCTGATTCAAAAAGTTTGTGATATGTTTTCACGTTGGAATCTATTGCCTTTATCCATTCTGGGCCGGGTGGCATTAATTAAAATGTCAGTACTTCCCTTATTTAACTTTTTGTTTTCTACTATCTCTTGTTCTCTCCCAGGCTCTTTTTTTTCAAAAGTGGAATCTTTATTTTCAGCTTTTGTCTGGGCGGGAAAAAAAACCTCGAATAGCTATTAACGCCTTATATGCAGATAAAGAACAAGGAGGTCTTGGTCTGCCAAATTTGAAAGACTACTACTACGCTTATTTTGCACAGTATCTCTCAAGATTTAAACACTCAATACCTAGAGTTGCTTTATTTATAAACTTTTTTTTCGACTTAATTTGTAAAGAGACCAAAATTCCTTCTCCTCTTTCGATACTTAAATCACCCAAATTAGTCAGATCTAAGGTCCTGAGCTGGTTTTTAAAAAAACGTGAAGTCATGCTAAAAAGGTACTCTCTTCCTCTTCTGAGCTTAATAACTCCACTGAGGGACGCTGTTCTGGGATTCGGGATTAATATCGGGTTAGAAATCATACATAATTGGGCCAGAGCTGGGTTTACAACTTTGTCGAGCTTTGTGAAAGATGGAGTATGGTTGACTATTGATGAGATGTTCACTTTAATTCGTGGAAACTTTCTTCTTATGGGTTCATATGCTCTATTGTATAAATCTTTGGCTCAACTCGATTTAGCACAAAATAGTCAACTGTCACATTTAACAAATGACCTTTTTTGGTCCCCACTTTTTAAAAATCCTGGAAAATGGAGGAAAAGTTTAGCACAAAGTAGGGAGGAGGATTTAAGCGCCAAAGCAATAAAAAAGTGGGAAAAGCAGGAAAACATTAAAATAACTGATAACTTTTGGAAAACCTTAAATAAATTTAATTTTACGGTTTTGAGAGGTGCCAATTGGCGACGAATGCTTTTCTTTAGTAAGTGGCTTTTATATTACACTCCTGCAATTTTGGCTAAAATGTATAGCACTTCGTCGTCTATTTGTTTTAGATGCACACAACCGTACCTGGCTAACTGGCCTCATATAATGGCTTCTTGCCCTAAAGTTAAGTCATTTTGGAAAGGAATGTTTTCTTTGCTTTCTCTTCATTTACATTTTACGATCACTAGATATGAAAATGTAATTATATTCGGATTGGACCTTGAGTTAAATTTGCCTGACTCTATGGCGAAACTTTTGTATATTTTGGTAGCAGTGGCCAGATCACTGATTCTTCAATATTGGAAGACAGAAACTGTCCCAACTGTGGATGAATGGTATCAAAAAATTAAGAAAGTCAGGAAATCCGAATTTATATTTGCACAGAGGATCGGGGCACTGCGTAAATTTACCCAAATTTGGGAATCTTATTTTGACTAAAGTTATCCTTTGAATGAGACAGATATATTTCGATATTCGTTATTATAATTTAAATTGCTGAACTCTTTTTATATATGGTTTGTGGGGGTCTCTTGCTCTTTCTTTTTTGTTGATGTACTATGTGTTGATCCAGCATTTTGTCTATGTGTGACAAACTGTTTTATTTGCTCTAATGGATTGCCAAGAACCCAATAAAAATAAAAAAAAATAAAAAAGAGATTCAGTGCCTTCTATACCTTCAGAGATGACAATTACGTGCACATTATTGTGCTAGGAGTGATTCTAGGGATCCTCATTATGTCTGTGAAGCTCTGTTGTGCCGGTAAGCAGGTTAGAGACCTGGGTTTTAGGAGTGGCAACTTCATCTTCTACTGTGGAGATTCGGGGTTTAGGTTCTGTAATTCATTCTGCAGTATTTGGAAGATCTTGGTGAAGCAGTGCCACATCCATTCTCACTTCTCTGATTTTAACCTTCATTGCAGCTTGTGTAGTCTAAATGGCTTGGAGGATTGTGACAAGATCGCTGGATGAAGAAGCAGATGTATCTCCTCCTGTGTGTCTAGGTTTCCCGCTTGTGGGTCCAGTAGACTATTTCTCCATGCGAGTTTGTGATGTTGCGGAACGTGTGGGTTTACCCTTACCCATGGTGTCGAGACAGCAGGTAATTTAGTTCCCACAAGCAGGAATCGACCCGCTTGCCGTGAGATTGCAGCAGAACAAGCTGCCGATCTCGTGTATGTACTAGCGAATGTCTGCCTCAGGAGGAAAGAGGCATAGGCAGAAAGCTGGTTAGGAGCAAGGCATCATTGCATGCAACATTAAGGGAGTTCCGGGAGTCCTCACAGCCAGGCAGAGTAAATGAGAGGATGACATGGGGGGCACTCTAGCATAGTAACTGGTCATAGGGTAATTGAATGATCACGGCCGGAGTCCAGGTATCATTGTATGTGGGTCCAGCCAGGTTTGTTTGACAGTGAGCTGGGCGAAGGAGCAGGCGAAGGAATAAAATCAAAGTCCCACCCTCATCGTAAGGTCAAAACATGACATATTGTATAGGCAGGCAGTGTGTACAGCAGAGTAGAGAGCCCCAACAGAGCATCAAATCTAGTTCTCACCTCACAGAGCCCCAGGCCTCCGGAGGGTCGAATCACAGGTCTTGAACAAAGGGCCAGTCTCTCTGATTCACCCAGATAGCCTCCTTTCTCAGTCTGAGGGCGGGAAAGCGATGACTGAGGAACTTGGTGATAAGGTAGGGCCCAGCTCCTGGACCCCCAAGGCCCGGAGGCTGCCATAAGGCCTGCCGCAAGGAGAGACCCAGCCAACCACAGCAGCAGCATGCAGAACTGCACCTCCTCAATTGGTTTGCATCGTATGTCCAGCACGGGGAGAAAGAGGCTGGTGCAGATGGAAGCAGCAGAGGCAGTCTGGCCTAGCACCAGCCAGGGCATAAAGCACAGGCACTGGAAGGGTGTGGAGAGACGCTGTTGGCAAATCATGACTCTACAACAGCGTGTCCACCCCTATGTGGTCGGGCCTGGTATCAGTGAGCCACAGTAGTTCCCCGGCACAATCGCTCAATGCCATCAATAAAGAGCCCCACAGGGTGCAGCAAAATGCCACTCATTGGTTGGCCTGATATCGCCAAGCTTTCCCAGCTGACAATCACTACCTACTGCAGGTCTCGGGGGGACAAGGGCGTGGATTGCCGACAGTCCAAATCCTTAGTGGCTCTATGAACAGCACTACAGTGTGAGGAGAAGGTTAATTCAGGCAGACAGGCCAGTGACAGTGGGGTAGCAGTTCTCCCCTCCGCAGACCCCACTATATAGCCCGGCATGGGGGAGATCGGAGTTCTCTGTGGCGTGTATCCCGGATGGGGCTGAGCTCAGCACTGCAGGTCTGGGGGCGATCACTAACAGTTCAGAGCCACAACCGCACTATGTGCAGCACTGCTGCATTGGGGGAAGGATCAGGTGAGTAGGACACTTGAAGCTCCAGGCTGCTCCCCATACCTGGCTGTCCCAGACTAGTAGCAGCGGGGCTGGCTATTCTCCACTTCACAGGCCCCACCGTGTGGCTGACACGTGGGGAATCGGGGTTCTGAGTGGCAGGTAGCTCGGATGGGGCTGAGGCGATCGGCGGCGACACAGCCAGGGGTCAGGCAGTGGCCCCTCAGCAGCAGCCGGTGTGGTGTGTCAGGGTCTTGTCTCGCCAGCAGGCGCCGGGTCACTTTTGAGATCCTGGGGTTACCTCCACCCCATCATACAGAGCTTGGGGACTACAGGGGAGTGTCCGATGACAGTTAAGTATTCGGATATTCGGCGGATAATAGGGGTTCAGTGCGGAGCTGTGCTAGAAAGCAGCCTCCATGATGACCTTCCAAGCCACGCCCCCAGGGAGTCAGATGTAATGCTCATGTGAAGTACAAATGGTCAATCACCTATTTAGCATTCTGTTAAGTCTTTGAAAATCTCAGTCACAAGTTTTCAAAAATGCAAATATTTTTACATTGATGGATTCCCAAAAATGTTTTTTTTTGTATGTCTGTATTTCTATATGCATTCTGCACAAATTACTATTGCACTTGTTCTTTGGCCAACATCATAGGTGACCAGCTTGAAATTATAGAGACCTAACGGACAGCCTCCGCTTGTGTGGTCAATTGCCTCTTCTATATTGCTATGGTTTGAGGAGCATCTGCTTCTAGCTTACTGGCTTCCCCCTAGGGTATCCTTGAGAAAAATACTGGAGCTCACAGTGTTAGGGAATCCACTGTCACAAACAAAGCATTTCTAGGAAGTAATGAACATCTAACAGCTATCATTGCAGAAGAGACCCTTTCTCAGTATACATAAACAAAAGTCACGCAGGCTGCCTCATGTGAACTTTATTTATTAAGCTAGATTGGTTTGCTGGACAATGAGATACCCACTGCTCAGCTTTTTAGAGAGAACCATATAGATTTAGATGCTGGTTGGTGGCCCACCATCTGTCAGGGTGGTGGACGTCATCTCCTCTGCTACCCTGGCTTGACTACCGCCACCCAAATTAAAAGTTCACCGTCTGCCCTGTCGTGACTCCAGTGCTTTCAAAGGAGTCAATGTTGCAGCTCCTCTGAAGGTATTGAAAGTTTTGTGTGAAGTGCCATCTTTTCTGCGGCCATACACCAAACTTGTTTTGTTTTTTAGTAACAAACTCCTAAAGTAGGAGTTTGTTTCTGGGAAAAAAAAACTAACAGTCCTCAGACCCTGAGAATTTTCTTCAAGGGTGTGGGGGCTTTATTTTTTTTCTGGTTGTTACCTCCAGGTTTTATCTGGCGGTGATGGACAGAAAACTAGGACATCAGGCCGTCCGCTCTGAATAGGGCGGGCAATCTGATATCCTTACTCCAATGGCCATTCTCCTTTGGACTGTTGGAGTAAGTGTTCCGATGGCAGAGTCAGTTGGAGTACTGCTGTCAGGAACCTGACTGTCTGCTGATGACCAAGGGTTTGGCGAACAGGCCACTCAGTCTTGTTTGAGCATGTTTTCAAGCATTATTTATGATTCCACCTGTTGCATTTCAGTGAGTAAGGGTCAAATAAACTGAAGAGATTTGAAGGCTCAATTCATAATGTGCACCACTAGTTGTGAAATGTGCATGTGTACCTTTTATTAATTCACTAAAAAAAATGGCAATACAAACTATGGATGCTCATGGCCAAAACGTTTCATTTGCAATTAAAATCATTTGGATAGGCGTTGACGCAACCTCCTTAAATACAGAGCTAGAAAGTCTTTTTGGAGGAATATGTAGAGCTGAGTGAATAGCCATACCTCGTAACATCATGCCAAGCCGCACCACAACTCATCAGACCATATAATGGCAAATTCCACAAAACCTGAGTGTCTGTGCAATACGCAAGAGGATACCATTATCAGTCACAAATGATAACATGTCTAAGTTTACCTCTGTGAATCGGGCTCTCTCAACCCATCATGAATCCTCCCTAAACTCCTTCCATTTAGTTGTAAAAAACTCCCCATTTTACAGCCACTCCCCCAGCTCTTACACATTTACTACTAAGATATATACCTACATATGCGGAGATCTCTGCAGTCGGAGCGGAGCTCTCCGCATATAAAAGGTAGGAGAAGCAGAGGCGGAGACCTCCGCGCGTATGCTAGCAAATAGCAGTTTGCAGTAGGTTAGTAGTACCATTGTAGAACTAAGATACAAACTGCAAAATGCAGTTTCAGAATTAACCACAAAGAGTCCTTCTCTGTCCCATTGAGGACTTTATTGATTGGAGCCAAACAAAGAACAACCTTTATACAGTGGCCTTTGCAGAGAGAAGGAGAGCAAATGGATACGTACCAGGACAGGGAAGATATCACTTGAAAGACCTACATTGTCTAACATGGTAACCCACTTTCATCAGGTCATATATACATTTGGGATCCCCCAACCTGGGTGCCCCAAACCCACAAAACAGTGCACCCTGATTTCATGCTGTGAAGTAAATGAGGGATCACAGTCATGCCAGACCACAAGGATGTACCAGGTAAGCAGCTCCCCTAGTAGGGGAGCAAAGAGAAAGTCCTGTTCCCCACCACTGTGTGTCATAGCCTGCATACTGTGATGATAGTTGTAAGGCAGCACATTTTGGCTTAACCACCAACTCCGGCAGGTCCAAATACTCTGTAGGTGAGCACCTTGCTAAAGGACATGCAGATAGCCTGTCTGGGGAATGAATGAGTAGCAGAGCTGGAGTCTTCATTCCAAGTAAAACTTTTTTGTGCACCTAGGTGCTGCCATTATTGACATTTTAAAAACTATTTTTTTTACCCAAAAGGTGATAAGACTCAAATTGCATTGACATCAGTTTGTCACATATGCTAGCAGTGCACAGTAGAAAGTAAGAAAAGGAACAGCAAGAGTAATTAATTTTATCTTCTTTCTATTTCCATTTTTTTAAAAGTACTAAGGTAAATTTAGCCAAAGTAAAAATGCTAGACTTTCTCCTCAGGGGATGCCAAAATGAAATGCAGAAGAAGCAAAGGATTGAGCAGTTCCTACAAGAGCAAAGGGGATGATTCTTCCAATAAGTTACATTTTAATGAACACGCCATCCCAAAATAAAATGGCATATTTTGGTGTTGAAAGCAAATCAGTTGTGCATGAATGGACTCTCTTAGTATACATTGGCTGCAGGAAGCTCAATAATATTGACAAGACAAGATCCAACAAACAGGCCAGCTGGTACACAGAAGACCTTAAAGACACGAAACAACACTTGAAACAGAAAGAAAATGTAGAACCAGCCATGAAACCATCAACAGAGCCACCTACAAGACTGCACTCAGATGCCATCACCAATAAATAAGAGACACCAAGAAAAAAGCGCTACTGCACAGCAACAAAAGAAGCTAAAACAGCTGCAAGGAGATCTCGCTCATCAGGTACTTCCCCTCGCCCTCAGCCACCGTCAACATCGCAACCACCAAACAACTGTGCCAACCTATCCAACATCTTCCACAGCAAAATCTCAAATGTCTACAGCAACCTGACCTTAGAGAACTCATCACCAATCTACCCACCACCAATCAAGATGGCCACGTGACCAAATAGACAACCCTTATCAGAAACAACACAGAGTCAATCATGCTGACCATCTTCTCAGGGGGTCCGTTGGATCCATGCACCGACCAGATCTACAACCTCTATCACATCCTCCACCTTTCTGGATGAATGGAAACTTGCAGAAATCAACGCCTTTCTAAAGACGCCTACACTGACCCTAATCAACTGAGCAACTTCCGACAAATCTCCCTGTTTCCCTATCCAGCCTAAGTATTTGAGAAGGCCATCAACAAGCAACTCACACCCTACCTCGAACTTCATCAGCTCCACAGCACACAAACAGTACTCATCGCACCCACCGATGACATCCAGGCCATTCTGGACCAAGGAGAAACAGCAGTCCTTATCCTGTTCGATCTTTCCATGGCTTTTGACACTGTCTCCAACAACACCCTTATCAGAAGATTCCCACAGATTGCATACAAAGATCTGCGCTCAAATGAATCTGCTCCTTCCTTACTGGAAGAACCTAAGGGTTCAGGCTACTACCCTTCACATCGGAGACCAAGAACCTGATATGCGGAGTCCCACAGGGATCAAACCTCAGACCCACCCTTTTCAACATATATTTGACACAGCTCGCCAACATCATCTGATCACAAAACATCACCTTCATCTCCTACACTGATGACACCCAACTCATCCGCCACCTGACGGACAAGACAACCACCAACTGCATGACTATGGTAGTAGACCGAATCTGATCCAACTGCCTGAAGCTGAACAATGAAAAGATCTACGTGCTGGTCTTCGGCAACAAGACCTTCCCATGGGACTACTCCTGGTGGACTTGGAGCTAGGACTGACACAAACCGACCATGCAAAAAATCTAGGGATTATCCTAGATGGCCGCTCAACATGACGGCACAAGCCGACGCGTTTACCACCTTCTGCTTCCACAGCCTTCTCATGCTGAAAAGGATCTCCAATGGTTGCCACAGTACATGACACGGACCATCACAAAAGCACTCCTCAGCAGCAGGCTGGACTACGGAAACACTCTCTATGCCAGAATCTCTAAAGAACTCCTACACAGACTGCATGCCATCCAGAGCACCGCAAGACTCATACTCGATCTCCCATGCCGCACCCATATCACACCATACCTCAAGAAGCAGCACTGGCTCTCCATTACAAGCGCAGCCAATTTAAACCTCCTACGCACCGATACAAAGCCCGACACAATGCTGGGCAAGCTTACCTTAACAGCCACATACACTTTCATCAGCCCTCCAGACACCTAGAGTCTGCCTCACTCTCACTCACACACAACCCCTGCATCTGCAAAAGCAAAGCACTGAGGTCGCTCATTCTCCTACATTGCACCCAAGACACGGAATGACCTCCCTTAACACAGCAGAGCCTCCTCCTCACTCCTTGAGTGCTGCAAGAAGCTGAAGACCTGGCTCCTCGAATAACACTGTGGGGACCACACACCTACACATCTGCCCAAGTGCCTGGGTACCCTCAAGGGTGATTAGTGCACTATACAAATCAGCATAACATAACAACATAACAATATGTTGAAATATAGAGTTACCTTGGAAATGCCTGCTGGGTGTCATAGCACTTGTGGTCATGTGAGGACTGGTATTCAGACACAGAGGTATAACCTCTCCTGTGACTCCTGGCTGGTGAATTGAGCAAGTGCTTTTGCTCTTGCTCAAGCATGTACATGTACCTTTGTTCTCGCTTGCCAACTCAAAGATGCAGAAGTGCAGGGCATGGAAGGTGAGACTGCAGGTGTGGGTCAACTGTGTCGGCTTTATGACACATTAGCTCTACACACACTGCCCCTTGGTGTTAAGTGATATAAAGAAATGTTTTAAGATGAGTATTGCTTATGAATATTCAAATGACGTTTTTTCAATATAAAGTAAGAGATTGATATATAATATGTGTTAAGACATGGATTTCAATTCAACCAAATGATCTTATTTTAGGGCATGAAATGAATTACCATTTAATCAACAACATCTCATTTTGTTTTTTTATTTGAATTCACAGTATTAAGGATTTTGACATTTTTAAGATACATGATTATGGATATGTACAGTTAAATCTGCTCTCATGAAGCAATCATTTAGTGAAACTCGTGTTGAAGGTTTTTGCATTCTGAAGACTACCAAGCTATTGGTAATGATGAAATAAATAAAGACTATAATTTTCATTAAAAAGCAATATTTGCGTGGGTTTCCCCAATTAAATTCCCATGTGACAATGGGTTGAAAGATTTAAATATCTATTGTATGATTAGCACACATGCTGTTCAACCAGGATTTATAAGATAACTCTGAAAAAATCGTTCCAGTGTAAAGTGATTCATTAAAATGTTATGGAAATCAAAATATCTAACATATTAAACTTATTAGCAACGGAGACATTAGAAATGAGCATGGAAAGTACCCATATATTCCTAAATACTAGTGTAATGTTTAAATGAAGGATTTCATTTTACACCGGACTGATTTCTAGACCATATTATTTTTAAATGACAATTAAATGCTATAAGCAATACTGAGTAGAGTGAGTTTTTAAGGTGCAATCTTTTGTTCCTATTCTTTAATTGGCTGAGACACCCTAGGCTTGCAAAGCTGTATTGGGAGACACTGTTCGGACTCAGGACCTGATAGTTGCTTGCAAAGGAAGTCTGAAGTATCCTGAACTGATAACCACTGCAGATGTATGTCCTGACTACATATTGACCTGGCACTGATGATCCAAACCTAGCTATTGGACATGTATGTTATGTTGCTTCCTATGTATTCCTAACATTGATACCAAAAATTAATAAACTTTATATTCAAAAAAATATATCAATTAAATACCATGTGTAAAGGATTACCTTCTTTGGTTTTAGAAGATAAACAAAGTATATTTTCGGAGTGAGATAACCTATCCACCTTAACAGGAGTGAGTAGTAAAAATTCATAGACAAAGAATTAGGGGGCATATCACCAAGGGCTTTATCTCTGCTTTTTTGGCTTTAAAAGCCAAAAAAGCAGAGATAAAACTAGCGCCCTATCAACAACAGGGTGCTAACACGCAAATTTGCATGTTAGCACCCTTTTACTCTACGCTTCCCCTTGCATCTCTAATGAGATGCAAAGGGGGCGTTCCAGAGTAAAATAATAGGAGAAATGTCGCTAAGCGACATTTCTCCTATTATCAAGAATGTCGCTAACCCTGTTAGAGACAAAAAAAGCAGCGCTAACCGCGGTTAACGCTGCTTTTTTACGTCTGCTAATTTTCAGACTTAGCCATGATATCCTATGGAAGGAGGATATCATGGCTAAGTTTGCCTGTCCCTATCAACAAGGTAACGTGTGATTATCGCTGGGTTTCCAGCGATAATCTCACGTTAGCCTCTTATCGTGTAGATTTTTATCGCTATTGAGATAAGCGTTGCTAATAGCACGCTATCTCAGCGATAAAAATTCACGCTAGCCGGCGATAATTATCCTCACGCTAAGAGCGTTGAGCGATAATTATCGCCGGTTGTTGTTGATATGCCCCCAAGCCATGATATCCTATGGAAGGAGGATATCATGGCTAAGTTTGCCTGTCCCTATCAACAAGGTAACGTGAGATTATCGCTGGGTTTCCAGCGATAATCTCACGTTAGCCTGTTAGCGTGAGGATTTTTATCGCTATTGAGATAAGCGTTGCTAATAGCACGCTATCTCAGCGATAAAAATTCACGCTAGCCGGCGATAATTATCCTAGCGCTAAGTGCGCTTAGAGATAATTATCGCCGGTTGTTGTTGATATGCCCCTTACGTCTGGTATTTTTCTGACTTAGCCATGAAATCCTATGGAAGGAGGATATCATGGCTAAATTTGCCTGTACCTATCAACAAGGTAACGTGAGATTATCGCTGGGTTTCCAGTGATAATCTCACGTCAGCCTGTTAGCGTGAGGATTTTTATCGCTATTGAGATAAGCGTTGCTAATAGCACGCTATCTCAGTGATAAAAATTCACGCTAGCCGGCGATAATTATCCTAGCGCTAAGTGCGCTTAGAGATAATTATCGCCGGTTGTTGTTGATATGCCCCCTAGTTTGTGCAATATTAAAAGCCCTAGATGTTTTTTACTGAGGGCCAGCAGTGAGAAGGCTCATATATTTCTTCAAAGAGGCAATGGCAAACAGACGTATATGAAGTGAAACTTCATTTTCCACAAATCCTACATTTAAATTCCCAGACGGACATTTGGAAATATTGATACAAAATGTCAAGTTTCTTCTGAAGATTCTCTCTAAAGACTTAGATATATATTTTTGGGGATACCAATACAGAATCCTTATCATCATCAATGATGCTATTAATTATTTTACTTTCAATTTCAAATGACTGGCAAGCATTTTACCCACTTTGTCCTGTCAGCCACAAACTTGACTTTAACCTGTACCATTAAATGAATTATGGTCTGTCAGTTTTATTTAATTTCATTTTAACGCTAATATTGTCAAGCAACATATCAGAAGACCTGTTAGCATGAAAGGAATGCTCAAGGATTTAAACCAACAATGCAGATCTTTATGGGCTGCACTGGAAGCTTTTTTCAACATTAGTTTTTTTGCAATATAAGCTATAATTAAAGCTCTAAGAGAAGATATGAAAACATCCCAATTATTGGCAATGGAAAAATCGGAAGAGATATGAAATGTAAATAATGCATTAATACAAGAAACTGTTTCTATATGGAATGAAGTATATGATAAATAGTTATTTAATCTCCATGTTCTACGCTCTTCACAATATCAAGTAATCCAAAAAAAAAACTCTAGATGAGCTAGATCAGAGGCGAAGTTGGGCCTCATGTCAGCTTTTTGATAAATAGATGTAAGGCCTTATTAGTAAAAATATATTCGATCCTAGAAATGGCTCTAAAAAGAAAGGATAAGTATCTTGTATCTGGAGTGTATGTTTTCTTTGCATCAGAGTAATATAGCTGATTTAAATAGCTGATGTAAAGTCTTCATGTATTCAGTTAACATAAATGTAGATTTACATTTCCTTTAAAGCAATGGGCCCATGATCTGAATTTAATCTCGAACTACATTGATCTTCTCATTGGAAATAGTCATTAATTTAACTGTAATTGTGTTACAGGAGGAGGCCATGCATATTTAATAAGGATACATTAATTTATGAAACAAGTCAAAATATCCACCTTTCTTCATCATCACACTCCTTTGTTAACCTCTAGTTTTGAAGATTAATGTCTAATTATAGCAATTTCATCCATTTGTCTAATGGCTGGTGAAAGAGAAACATTACCTGCCAAATTTATCTTGAGCCTTTGAAATTCTATGTCAATAAAATGAATTTCTTGGATAAAAACGATTAAAGTATTGATTTAGCTACGTTCTTCAAAACATTTTACCCCTTAACTGAATTTCCCAAAACCTATACATTCTAAGAAGTAACAGTAGACATGTTTAAAATAAGAAATATATGGTACAATAATAAGTATCGCCTAGAAACCCAATGAGAGTTGGTACTTTACCATTTTTGACATTTTGAATGACTTCCATCATCACAGAAGTAGTTTGCTGCTTCCAAGTCAGGCTTTTCTTCATCTTTTAAATGGGAAAGTCCGAGCTCTACCTCAAATCTTTCTATGCCCCTTCAGCTAATTCTCTTAATTCAGAAATGCATTGTAGAGAAAACATTGGTACATTTTGCCCAGATTTCATCATCCTTTTAAGTGTGTTAACAACCCCCTCCCAGACTTTATTAGTCCGAGATTCTTGCATTTTGACTGCTATGACAAACATTTACTCTTTGTCTCATGGACCTGTAAGAGATCTCTTTGTCTTACAGCTAATATCTCAGAGACACTGGTGCTTATTCAGTCACATATTATTGTTTTTTTCTACTTTAATTTTCGCAAAAGCTCTGCATAACTTGAATCTGACCTTAAGCCTGTAAAGGGCTGTTTAGGCTAATTCATGGTCTACCTATTACCTACTGCTAGCCTCTCTAGTCTAACTGAGTATTTTGTAATAACTCTGCATATGAAAGAGTTGCATATGGAAACAATTTTCTTTCTAGAGTCTATTGAGTCTATTTCTTGATCGGTATAAAATTATATGTTTGGATTCCTATCAGCCCGGGGGGCGACCAAAAAGTCAGCGCCCACAACAGTGGGCTAGCCACTCCTTCCTGGCCCTCCAGCCGACCCGCCCACCCGCCCGCCCCCAACCAAACCCTTCTGCTTTCTCGCAGTGCGAGTAGCAAAAACATAAAATTATATTTATAATACCATTTTATGTTTATGCTTCTCGCACTGCGAGAAAGCAGTGGGGCGACGCTCCCGATTTTTCCTTTGCTACTCAGCTGGTAGTGTACTTTTAGTATGTCCTCTGTCTTCCAGCAGGCCACATCTACATATTAGCATAACAGCCACAAAGATTGTTGCAGCCCTTTGAAACAGAGGGAACCAAGGAGAGTGGGTTCCAGTCAGGGACAGCTTTCTCTCGGTCCCTTCCCTGTTTCTCTCTGATTTCTGGTCATGGTCGACCATTCTATCTTCTTCATCAGCACAGATGTTCAGGGACAGCAGGAGTTTCAGTGGCTCATCAACCCCGAAACTTGACAGCAGTCAGTATCTAGGATAGCGCTAACCTCCAATTGACGCTCATCCTTAATATTTGAGATTAGTTTAACATAATACACAGTATTTATCAATCGTAAAGAGATATCCTAAGAATCCCCTTTACTTAATCGGTGGGAGAGGGCTGTCAGTTCTATCTCAAGGTTTTGAAAAATTATAGGGTCAGCTATATTCTGGCCATATATGTTCACCACTAAAAATATTATGTACATTTTTTCAGTACTGCAGTGCCTATCTGCCTGCAAGATCTGCTCCTGTTTTGAATTGCTGAAATCCACAATGAATTCCTTGACAGAAAAGCAACATCTCTACTGGTATTATCTTGATGCAATATACTAACCAATGTTGACAATGTCATCACTGGAATATGGGTCTCTTATTTTAAAATGTTGTCTGCTTTCAAAACCAGTATAGTAGCACTCCATTTCACGAATTGTGCCCAACCAAGTCTGCTAACACTCGAAATAGAAATAAATAAAATACTCAATATGAGACTCTATCGAATTGAAGTTTTGATTTACTTAAATGCTAAACACCACAATGGCATGAGAACTGTTTGAGTTCAACATCTTCTGAACTTCTATGCTAGACCTAAACCAAGCCACCAACCCCTACCTATGTCCAGCAGGGAACCCACGTGGTCCTAAGCTGAATCACCTTGAGCTTCCCCTAGATCCGGGGTCAAAAGATCCAATTTCAACAATACACACTCCTGTCCTGCAGGCCCATATAGAGGGCCAAACGCATTCAGCTTAACAGTTTAGTTTTTTTATGGGACAGCAAAGAATAATAATCCTAACTTAAGCTATTAAGAAATGTATGCACTAACTCTGTTCTGATTTAACTTAATTTCTGAACATTTTAAAATTTTGAAAAGTTATGAAAAGACCAGTTTGATTCCTTTTATTTTTTCATCTTCCTTTCTTTTGCACTCTTTTCCCCTCCAGCTTATCCCCCACCTTCAATCCCCTCTCCACGTCCCTGTGCATTCATATCATGGTTTAAAAGTGATTTAGACATTATATTGTCTTCACACCATTCTTACTACCAATGATGATTTGAAATAAATCGGATGTATCTTTCTTATTGCAAATTTCAGGGTTCTTTTCCCTTCTTAGGAAATCTCTTCTCTGGGAAGTTGGGACGCCTTAGTTATCACGATCAATTTTGCTAACAATTTTTCAGCATCAGTAACTGAGAATTAAAATGTAGGAGTCCCGGAGGCAATCATTTATAATTTATAATATTACTGAAATTCTCTCCTAAGGTCATATCAGAATATTCTTTAAGATGATGGGAGTGATTCAGAAAAATATTGAGTATGTATCGTAGTACTCCTGAAGGACTACTTTATATTGCCATGAATTAACTTCACAAAGGTGTGGTGGGTGGAGATCTCCTCCTATACTAGTCCTATACCTTACTTGCAAAGGTCTATCCCATTAGTGAGTAGAACAATGCACATATAGTTACATGTTTTAGGTGTAAATGTAGGAGTGGCAATGGAAAGTGACCAGAATATGGGGAGCATCTACTATATTGTGGGATAAAGAAATTTGAAATTAAGTTGGGGCACAGGAAGGGACGGTTATGTAAAAACACCCACTGAAGGGCAAGTCACTTGCAAATCAGTAGTGTTACACGTACATCTATTCCAGAAGTACTACAGCCCAAACAGGCTCAAATGTACTCCAGCCAAGCCTTGGGTAAGCCACACACTTTACATAGCCATTCCTAGTTACTGAAGGGAATGCCATAGAAATCAATGGTATACCTCCCAAAAGTAGAGTGCAAAATCACACTATCCTGTTGAGTGATGCACAACATCGCCAGGCATCAGGCTTGCACATAGACTTTAATCCTGAGCAATGACCCCTTTGACTATTGGTCTCTCATTTCACCTGAAGTTGTAGTTTGGTTGTTACTTCACAGTGGTTGGATAGTGTTGATCCAGTCATGAAAGGTGGAGTATGTGACCATGCTCACATCAGCCTCAGATACCACTGTTGCACCATTATGATGACACAGACAAACATGTATTACAAATACATGACAAGAGTCATTTATCCATGCACATAGTACATATTGCATAGATATATAACATTTGCCAACACTTGTAATGTTCCCTCAAATCATGGCACACCTGATGTGAGAATAGAAATACATCCAACCTTTGTAGTTTTACACCTACATGCCTTAGTGTTATTTCACTGGAAAATTATGCTTGGTACAACTAGGGTGCCACCCAAGATCTAGGCCTGGCCTGGCATTTTCTCTTTTTTGTCGTCTTTCTTTTTCACCAGTTTCTCTGCCCCTCTACATAGAACTGTGCAGCGGGGCAGATTTCCCAGCCAACCATGATAAACAAGAAGTTACATAGTAGAAGTGCAGAAAAGACCCTTCCTGATCCATTTTTCATCTTCAACAGCATCCATCACCATCCAGCTGATGAAGTTGTCGAAAAAACTCCAAACTGGCTGAGAACTGTACTAATAGGGAACACAACTTACCCAAGATCTTAGCGGAGGTTGGGCTCAAAATCTACCCTCAGCTCTATAGGGTGCCTGACACCCAGCTGTGTAACAATAAAATGCAAGTCTGGCATTCTGGGCTGCCATTGCCAAGAAGTTCACTGCAGTGGGAATTACCACCATGAAATCCAGGGAGTGTTGCAAGTGCTCAGAGAACATCAGTGGTGGGTCTGCATCAAGGCTCAAAACATCCTGAGGAGACACTACAGCCGCCACTTCCGGGCATCTCTGTGTCACCCCAATACATGGGAGGACAAGATCTGACTGGACTTTCATGGTCAGATAAAAGTACATCAGCAGCTGCATAGCAGTCAGAACTCACTTTAATGTAACGTCCATGCACGTGTCACTTGTTTGCAGTTATCATGTAATTATCCACAATGATGTAATTAATGTGATGTTTCACCAGTTGGGGACTTTGTTGTCACACTTCATGAATGTTCTTAGTTCCCATATTAGTGTGTACACAAGTACAGGTTTGGGGAAGCCATGTTATGTAGCATATGTGTATTTATGTTTATTCTATCCTTTGATACCATTTGTTCTTGCAAAGTGTGACCATGCATGTACATGGCATGCATAAAATTTTGGCATACGTCCATATTCCCTTCCAAGACATGGAATTCCTGGAGGAGAACACTGGCCTCATTTAGAGTTTGGCAGTCAAAGTACTCTGTCACAAACACAAAGAGTACCCTGCCCACCAAATCCTCAGTCTACCTGCCTCATTTAGAGAAAGGCATAACCATCTTCCTCTGATGGCCCGGTAGAAATGGGACTGTTGGAGGAGGGATATTACACCATTCACCCTATTTAGGGTGGATGGTGTAATGTCTTTTTTCCCTATCTGTCACCTCCAGGAATAGTCTGTCAGTGAGGGACAGGAGAAAATTAATAATTTCCTTCATATCCTGGGAGATACCTCACTAGAGGTAACCTCTACATTCCTGTCATTGTAAAGAGATGTCCATGGGCTGTGCGGGCATCTCTAAATTTGTTGGATGGGATGTCCATCAGGGCACCGGAGAAACATATTCCGACACCCTGATGGATATTAATCCATCCATCAAACTCTAATTCAGGCCCCACATTTGTATAAGGGGAATGATTTTCTATTTCTCCTGGACTTTTTAGATTTTGCATTAAAGTTGCTTCACTTTGGACCTATATATATATATATAAACTTTGGCCTTGAATCCCATATTTTATCTTGCTTTGCTGAGCTGCTTCTCCAGGTTTTAACATCTATACCTGGACTAAGCATCTATTGTAATTAGCTACCCCCCACACAGACACTTTTAACCAAATCCCTGAAACCTATCCTCAGTACTACGTTCTATTACCATTCTGTTCATTTTCTTTAAACATTTTTAGTTTCACACCAAAACTTGAGTATGTTGTCAATGGGGGAACAACCTTTACAACGCAACTTTTACAACGCACTACACTTACAACGCAATTTTTACAACGCAACATCCACTACAACGCATTCCATTACATCGCATGACACTACAACGCATTTTTAAAAACTACCTTTACAACGCATTCCATTACATCGCATACTACCTTTACAACGCATACCATTACAACGCATATTATTACACTACACTATCCAACACTTACCCTACTGTTGCACCCCCTGGAGTTAGAATAGTAATTTTTACCCCTATACTATCCAACACTTACCCTACTGTTGCACCCCCTGGAGTTAGAATAGTAATTTTTACCCCTATACTATCCAACACTTACCCTACTGTTGCACCCCCTGGAGTTAGAATAGTAATTTTTACCCCTATACTATCCAACACTTACCCTACTGTTGCACCCCCTGGAGTTAGAATAGTAATTTTTACCCCTATACTATCTAAAACTTACCTTAAATGCAATGTAATATTATGCGTTGTAATTGTATGCGTTGTAAAGGTAGTATGCGATGTAATGGAATGCGTTGTAAAGGTAGTTTTTAAAAATGCGTTGTAGTGTCATGCGATGTAATGGAATGCGTTGTAGTGGATGTTGCGTTGTAAAAATTGCGTTGTAAGTGCATGCGTTGTAAAAGTATGCGTTGTAACGTCATACATCCTTGTCAATGTGTTGAATCTGTGTGGGCATTACTGTTGACGGATGTTTCCATGTTGATTTTTCGGTGTAGGTACACATGAGATGATGCACAGTATGAAGGTAGGTATATTTTACTGGCAGTCTCAATAAATTTAGTAATCTGTATTTACTGTGATGGGATAGATCAACACACACATAGGTGCGTGATTTTGAGGATGGGGCAGTGGATTGTTCATGGGGTGGTGGTTAATGACCATGTCCATGGGAGGCTTGCCTGTTTACCCAGCTATGCAAAAATAGGTTTACAATGGGTTCAGGATAAGGTTGTGCACTGGGGGAAGTTCCTTGTGAGTAAAGGCCTGTATGAGCTGCATGGCATTGTTATGATGCCTCACATTTTCCTCCCTTTACACCCGGAGACGTTCCGAGTACAGGTCTAAAAGGTCCTGGACCCATTTGTTGTTGTTCCCCAAGTGAGGAGTGATGGTACGCATGGTCTCTCCCATTTCATGGATCTCATATCCCATGGAGGCTTGTTCAGAAATATACACTATCCCATAGGGTAGTTCTTGTCCCAATACAATCCCCCACCCCTAATGCATGGCTATCTCCCACAGCCACCTCTTTGTTCTTCATGTTGAATGTCAACAACTTGGAGGTTGTGGGGTGGAGATTGATCAGTGTGAGAAACCCTAGCATCTCCTGGGTTTTTCAACACAGCACAAAGGAAAAGAGGGAAGAGCTGAGGGTGTAAGTTCTATTTCAATGCTGTTGTAGTAATATTTATCAGGTGAATGTTATTTTCGTCAAGTCATTTCTGTTTCCCTAGCTTCTTAATTTTGTAGTTCTATATAGCGTAGATGTAGGTGTAGATCTCTGTGAACATTATGCAGAGCTTTGTTTGTTGGATTGGCACTTCAAATACTTGTGTAAAATTACTTGTAGTAACTTTGCAGTCTTAACTTGTGTTGATGATTTCCCACCACCTCATGCATGGGGCTAGGAACTTGCACTTCTGAAGTTAGCCATAAATCTCCAATCAGAATTGCTGATTTTAATGAGAGATTTAGGACAAGACAGGCATATTTGTATGTATGTAGATATCTCATGGAGTTATCTTTTTGTGTAGGGCATAGCGTCTCCAATAACATCATTGAGTTGTGGCTCTGAAGATTGCTAATTCGAGAAGCACGTTAGCCTCATTTTATTTAAACCTGTTAGTCTCTTCAATTGCACCGCTGAGGCGTCCCACAGTGTGGGTCGCCCTCTTCAATTGCACCGCACTTTCTTCCTTGTCCCTACCCTGGACCCAGAGCAACAAGCACTTTATCACTGCTCCCTGGTTCCTGTGAGGGAGGGGCCAACAGCAGCAGCAGCACCGGAACCCCAGCGCAGGAGCGCTACTTAAGATGCTGAGCCATCCCTCAGCGCGGGACACGCGCGGGGCGTGCCAGGGCTCTGACCGGGACAAGACGGGCTCATCTTCGCCTATCCTAGACCGGACAAGGCCAGGCTGGGCCACATCCCTGATATTTGATCCAGGGCAAACAACTAATGAGGGTGAGTTCCCTATATCTTTCACAGTTTATCACTGGACGCTATATAATCTGCAACCAACTGTACCATATCCCAGGACTTATGCAGACTATAAAGAGAGCCAGTAGTTGTGCTAAGCAAGGAGACTGTGTAGACACTTTGTTAACTCGCTTATATTTGCTTGACCTTGGGACTATCAGAATTTACGTACCGTCACGTACTGTTACGGGCTGCTAATCATTTGTATGGTTATCCCTGAGTTTGATAGGACTTGATTGCCAGAAACAAAAGTGGGATTTTACACCTACGTGTTTCAACTTGTAGGAGGTTAAGCCTAAATTGCCTAAGTGTGAGATATGGGTAAAAGGGAAGCTGAAAGCACGTTAAAGGCGGCGGGGGGTCTCAGAACTCTTTAATGAAGTATCTATCGGGAGCTATGGGGGCCATAGAAAAATAAATACATTCAGTAGAAGAAACGCTAAATCAAGGTATCAAGGTGGGAGAGGGACTTATGGGATCCTCAAACTCAGAGTATTTAGCCTTACGTTCTTCACACTAAGATACTATAATTACCCAAACACCTCAAACCATCCGAACGGGTGTGTGCAGGAGGTGTCTGATCACATCTATTTCTCTAACCAGGAACGTCTGACACAACCACCATTAAAGCTCCCTAGGAATTTGGAAATAACACCAGAGATCCCGGTCAAAAAAATCTTCTACAACTAGGCCCAATGCACCAGTTAAAAAGCGAAGGAGAACCAACAACAAGTCCAAACTTGATAATGGGGGAAAAGGGTCATTAACTTCCACTACACGTAAATTTGCCAGGTTGAGGATCTTAATAAAATGTGCCTCAAAATAGATTTTTTGCAGAAAACATTAATTGATGCTTGAACGAATTTAACGACAAGGTTGATAGCTATGGAAGACATTTTGAGGAGATGCATAGGAGAACTTTCCAATAACCCAACAACTAATACACCGAAGATGGCAGCAGGAATAGATAATGATGTACCATCCAGCCAGACTGATCATTCGTCAAAAGGGGTCTATCACATTGAGCCGCATATAAAGCAAGGAATATCCGAGTTTCATAATAAAAACCATACAGCCACTGGTCGAAACTCCTCGAACACACATGCAAGTAACAAGAATGACCACAGGCACCTTTATACAGGGGTAAAACCCTGTTTAGATACAGGGTCTAATCCACCTACTTTTTTCCTCCCGCTAAATTAAACCTAATTATGAAGGTGTTAGGCTGGATTTACCACCGGTGGCTACCCCCTATTCCATAGTCCATAGTCCACCTCCAACGTGTAATTGGGCACCAAAACTGGAATATGGCCGGACATCGTGGACAAGGTGAATGCTATCGGAGAGCACAAGAGGACAATGGACGAGGTCAAGAGGCGATGGAATGACATCAAGAGAAAGACCAAGGAGTAACTCGCAGCCAACCAGAAGGCAGCATTGCAGACTGGAGGTGGGTGCCCAGCGCCACAGCTTGAGCTGGATGACATCGAGGAGCTGGTGTCGACAGTCATCAGTGTGGATACTGTGGCCGGAGTCGGGGGACTGGACACTGCTCGTCAGGACACAACACAACCGCAACAGGGTGAGTGACCACCAGGTACTGGGGGAACGGGTGGAGATGGCCACGATGGCACACATGCACAATCAAGCACAGCACAGTGCACACCCTCAATGACTCTGGGTCATCGCCCAGATCCACAGACTGTCACAATGTGCAATACCATGTTGTCTGAATGTCAACATGTACCATGCAGCTACATACATGTGGACACATTCCAATACACCATCTCCCCTTCACATTGCAGGGACACCATCAACACCCCCTGCAGAGCAGTCCCAGCCACTCTTCACTGATGACGCGGAGGACAACGCCAGCATCGACACCCAAGCCCTCCTAGACATCAATGACATCATCCGCGACTCACCTCCAGGATCAGGGCTGACCAGCTTTATCGAGGAGACCCCACCCAACACCCAAATCACCCAGCAGGAGGCACCCACGGCCCGCCAGTCTCCCAAGACCCCCAGGAACAACACATGGCCTTCCAACGCCGTGTGCTGGAGGCACAGAGGGAGACGGCTGAGCAGGTGCGGGTGGGGTCCGACCTCATGGCTACCAAACTGGATGCCATCCATGGATGTCTAGGCCCGCTCCATGGCCTCCAACGAGCCCTGACTGACATCGCTGGAGTCCTGATGTGGAGAGGAGAACACCTGTCCTCTCAGAGGGGCTCCAGCGATAGCAGCCGTGAGCTGGCACACATGCGGAGGCTCATGGAGGACATGGTGCGGATGGAGGCGGAAAGGATGGCAGCCACCACTGTACATCAGCGAAATGTAGCTGGGATCTACCATGCCCTGCAAACCATCATCATGGCATTGCTGTCACAAGGCGTGGCACTGATGAATGCTGCTGACTCCACACCATCCACATCTCTGCCCCCTGGTGTGTCAGTGCCCCACAGTGCGGCTGACAACCCTCCTCCGGTCCCTTGATGTGTCAGTGGCACACAGTGCCCCATCCGGTACTGCAACACCCACAGGTGGGGCAGTGCCCACATCCGGGAACGAGGAAGGGGGTGGGTTTGTGATCAGGAGGCACTAGCATTCATTTCTGCCACTAGGCCTGTTCCTGCTTGGTGCTGCACATGGCCCCATGACCTACCACTGACCTCCGATACACTCCGATGCACTCACCTTGGACAGCGACATGGACTGCCATATCCCGTTTGATGGCCATTGACACGGCAACCACACTGCGGACTTCACCCTACCTCTTTCGCAGGACTCGTCATCCCCGTATGGACTCTGGTTGGCCCTCCACGGGCCCATATTGTGTAGTGTGCTCGGCATTGCCCTGTACCGCTCCAGCTGCAGGACTGCACTGGATGTGCAATAAACATCCAGTGATGACTGCTGTGTTATGTCGTTCATCATCCATGTATGAATGTGTGGGTGAATGTAGGGACAGTGATGTCCCTTGCGTCAATGATGCTCATCCTGTAGGATGCCATTCAGAGGGTGCTACAAAGCATATTGTGTACCGGGTCCTGTGAACACTACAACAGGGACACACGCATCAGTCACTTCCATGTCCGGACATGGACTTAACTACGCCCAAATCCCACGTGTCATTGTTGCAAGCCCTGCGCTGGTCCGGTGTACGGCAGGCCAGACAACTCTTACGCTCCGAGGGGGGCCCTCATTGCTACCCATCGCAGGCGTACTCGCTGCTGGTGTGCAGGTCACTGGTCTAGTTGTCAGCATGTCACAGCCACTCCCTGAGGGCATGTTTGCACGCACACCACACCCATCCGGCACAGGCGTCACAGGCCATGTGACTCCGCCAACATAAGGGGCCGACGACGTCACATTCCCCTCTGCCCGTGATGACTGGATGACGGACGCTCCACGGTTCTCAATCATAAAGGACCCATAAGTTTTTGTGCACAGGGTTAGTGGCACCCGAGGCCTAGCGTCCGTCACGGGCCTGCCACCACGTGGTGCTGACTGAGCTTGCACAGGATTAGTAGCACCCGAGACCTTGCGTCCGTCACGGGTCTGCCACCACATGCGCTGACTGGGCCTGCACAGGGTTAGTGGCACCTGGAGCATTGCGGCCGGCACAGGCACCCCACCACGGGACGGTGACTTTGGGTGAACTGAATCAGTGGCACCTTAAGCTGCTGAGCGGGTGTGCAGCCTGCAATGATGCGACGTTCCGGGGGTCTGGACAGCTCAGGTTTTGTGTGCCCTGCTGGACCGCAGTGTAGGCCAGAGCCAGCGGGCAGCGCAGGCCTACCGCCACGTGGCATCGCTTCCAGGACCACAGAGTTGGTGGTACATATTGGGCTGAGCGGGTGTGCAGCCTGCGATGAGGCCGGGTGCCCTGGTATGTCCTCTGCCATGGAGTAATCAAGACCTGGCAGCAAAGTGAGACCTGGTGGCCTGTGGAGGGGGCGGCATGGTATGGAGTGTGCCATGTCCGCGGGCCCGGGCTTGTGGCCTGCAGCGGCACATGGTGGGACCTCCTGTCTGCACGCCGGTGGCGGAAGGTGAGCAGTGCGGCCTGGGTGCGCAGGGGCAGGCATGCTCCGATGGGAGGCGGGAGGCTCTGGGGTGCCTTTGTCTGGGTGTTCATGGGCAGGCAGGTGATGTTGTCTTGTGCGATTGTATGTACTGTGCCAAACATGTATCTGGACTCCGTTTCAGATGACAGGTCTGTCTCAGATGTGTGACCTAATGGACTGCACTACATGCCGGCAAGTGGTTGGAAACACACCGGTGGCAGCAGGTGAGCAGTGTGTCCTGGGTGCGCAGGGGCGGCGCTCCGTCTCTCTCTCTCTCCCTCTTCTTCTCTCTCTCTCTCTCTCTCCCTCTCTTCTTCTCTCTCTCTCCCCCTCTCTTCTTCTCTCTCTCGCTCTCTCCCTTTCTTCCTCTCTCTCTCCTTCGCTCTCTCTCTGTCCTTTGATGTGCGCAGGACACACCTTCTCATCATGATTTTTGTCTTGCAGGCTGTGACCTACGGATTGGCCCGAGGGGAGCCGCAATGTGTCTTCATTTCATTTCTGTGTTAATTTTAATAAAGTTTGATTTGTTGCTTCGGAAATGAATGTGTCATGCTCATTTTTCAACAATTGCCTGAACTTACACATACCCACAAGCTTCCGGCGCTCCTCCTCACTAGCCCGTGCGCACACCCCACATCAGTCACAACCGTAGCAGGGGGCACTCCTTCTGCTACATTGTCATCAAGATCTGGAACAACCTACCCCTCCATCGTTGAACAGCCCCTCCCCTGGTGGACTTCAAGAGGAAACTCAGGATCTGGCTCTTCAACGGTTGAGGTTGCATCCACAGTGCCCAGATACCTCGAGGGGTGTCAGTGATGCACTATACAAATGCTAATTGATTGACTGAAATCCATCCATGAAACATGCAGTTAGCTCATCACATCGAACAAAGCAAAGTAATATTTCAACACCATCAACGAAGCAACCGACAGAAGCAGAACACTTTACAAGATAATCAAGCAATGCATCCACCTCCTGTCCAAACCACCTATTCCTCATTCCACAGAAAAGTTCAATGCAATCAAACTCATTTTCATAGGAAAAATACAGAAGATCTGACACAACATCGACAACAGCTACTTCCACTCTTATTCCCACCAGGCCTGTTCCTGCTTGGTGCTGCACATGGCCCCATGACCTACCACTGACCTCCGATACACTCCGATGCACTCACCTTGGACAGCGACATGGACTGCCATATCCCGTTTGATGGCCATTGACACGGCAACCACACTGCGGACTTCACCCTACCTCTTTCGCAGGACTCGTCATCCCCGTATGGACTCTGGTTGGCCCTCCACGGGCCCATATTGTGTAGTGTGCTCGGCATTGCCCTGTACCGCTCCAGCTGCAGGACTGCACTGGATGTGCAATAAACATCCAGTGATGACTGCTGTGTTATGTCGTTCATCATCCATGTATGAATGTGTGGGTGAATGTAGGGACAGTGATGTCCCTTGCGTCAATGATGCTCATCCTGTAGGATGCCATTCAGAGGGTGCTACAAAGCATATTGTGTACCGGGTCCTGTGAACACTACAACAGGGACACACGCATCAGTCACTTCCATGTCCGGACATGGACTTAACTACGCCCAAATCCCACGTGTCATTGTTGCAAGCCCTGCGCTGGTCCGGTGTACGGCAGGCCAGACAACTCTTACGCTCCGAGGGGGGCCCTCATTGCTACCCATCGCAGGCGTACTCGCTGCTGGTGTGCAGGTCACTGGTCTAGTTGTCAGCATGTCACAGCCACTCCCTGAGGGCATGTTTGCACGCACACCACACCCATCCGGCACAGGCGTCACAGGCCATGTGACTCCGCCAACATAAGGGGCCGACGACGTCACATTCCCCTCTGCCCGTGATGACTGGATGACGGACGCTCCACGGTTCTCAATCATAAAGGACCCATAAGTTTTTGTGCACAGGGTTAGTGGCACCCGAGGCCTTGCGTCCGTCACGGGCCTGCCACCACGTGGTGCTGACTGAGCTTGCACAGGATTAGTAGCACCCGAGACCTTGCGTCCGTCACGGGTCTGCCACCACATGGCGCTGACTGGGCCTGCACAGGGTTAGTGGCACCTGGAGCATTGCGGCCGGCACAGGCACCCCACCACGGGACGGTGACTTTGGGTGAACTGAATCAGTGGCACCTTAAGCTGCTGAGCGGGTGTGCAGCCTGCAATGATGCGACGTTCCGGGGGTCTGGACAGCTCAGGTTTTGTGTGCCCTGCTGGACCGCAGTGTAGGCCAGAGCCAGCGGGCAGCGCAGGCCTACCGCCACGTGGCATCGCTTCCAGGACCACAGAGTTGGTGGTACATATTGGGCTGAGCGGGTGTGCAGCCTGCGATGAGGCCGGGTGCCCTGGTATGTCCTCTGCCATGGAGTAATCAAGACCTGGCAGCAAAGTGAGACCTGGTGGCCTGTGGAGGGGGCGGCATGGTATGGAGTGTGCCATGTCCGCGGGCCCGGGCTTGTGGCCTGCAGCGGCACATGGTGGGACCTCCTGTCTGCACGCCGGTGGCGGAAGGTGAGCAGTGCGGCCTGGGTGCGCAGGGGCAGGCATGCTCCGATGGGAGGCGGGAGGCTCTGGGGTGCCTTTGTCTGGGTGTTCATGGGCAGGCAGGTGATGTTGTCTTGTGCGATTGTATGTACTGTGCCAAACATGTATCTGGACTCCGTTTCAGATGACAGGTCTGTCTCAGATGTGTGACCTAATGGACTGCACTACATGCCGGCAAGTGGTTGGAAACACACCGGTGGCAGCAGGTGAGCAGTGTGGCCTGGGTGCGCAGGGGCGGCGCTCCGTCTCTCTCTCTCTCCCTCTTCTTCTCTCTCTCTCTCTCTCTCCCTCTCTTCTTCTCTCTCTCTCCCCCTCTCTTCTTCTCTCTCTCGCTCTCTCCCTTTCTTCCTCTCTCTCTCCTTCGCTCTCTCTCTGTCCTTTGATGTGCGCAGGACACACCTTCTCATCATGATTTTTGTCTTGCAGGCTGTGACCTACGGATTGGCCCGAGGGGAGCCGCAATGTGTCTTCATTTCATTTCTGTGTTAATTTTAATAAAGTTTGATTTGTTGCTTCGGAAATGAATGTGTGATGCTCATTTTTCAACAATTGCCTGAACTTACACATACCCACAAGCTTCCGGCGCTCCTCCTCACTAGCCCGTGCGCACACCCCACATCAGTCACAACCGTAGCAGGGGGCACTCCTTCTGCTACATTGTCATCAAGATCTGGAACAACCTACCCCTCCATCGTTGAACAGCCCCTCCCCTGGTGGACTTCAAGAGGAAACTCAGGATCTGGCTCTTCAACGGTTGAGGTTGCATCCACAGTGCCCAGATACCTCGAGGGGTGTCAGTGATGCACTATACAAATGCTAATTGATTGACTGAAATCCATCCATGAAACATGCAGTTAGCTCATCACATCGAACAAAGCAAAGTAATATTTCAACACCATCAACGAAGCAACCGACAGAAGCAGAACACTTTACAAGATAATCAAGCAATGCATCCACCTCCTGTCCAAACCACCTATTCCTCATTCCACAGAAAAGTTCAATGCAATCAAACTCATTTTCATAGGAAAAATACAGAAGATCTGACACAACATCGACAACAGCTACTTCCACTCTTATTCCCAACCCTTCATATAGAATCTCACAATGGTCATCCTTCAAAGCCCTCACAGATCTCACTGACATGCTCAATACCCTCAAAGACTTCTCTATTAAATCCTACCCTCATTCTCATTGAGAGAGGAGTTGGCCTAACGGCTGGGGCGGTCGACCTCGAATCTGGGGAACTGGGTTTGAGTCTCGGCAATGACACTGAACATCCTGTGAATCTGGGCAATCACTTAATCTCCCCGTGCCTAATAAAAATAAATGTGTCCTCATGCAATGCAACTGGTGCTATGTAAAGCGCTCTGATACCCGATTCGGGTCAAGTTCGCGCTATTTAAAACTCTGTAAAAAATAAATAAATAAAAAAAATTCTACATCAAATCTCTTTCAGGGAATGCTCTCTCACCCCTACTCATTATTGCCACTATCTCCCTCACTCACATCATCTTCCCAGAGGTTCTAAAGACTAGATTCTCCCACTCTTAAAGAAGACTTCACTAGACCCTGATGACCTTGCCTACCACTTGCCCATCACCCCCCCACTATCCATTGGAAAGGGTATTGAAAAAGTAGTCTACGTTCAATTCCAAAGTCACATTAATGCTAACCATCTCCTGCACGACTACCAGTCAACCTTCAGATAATGCCCCAGTATGGAAACTGCTACCTTACACATGATGGTCTCTAGACCACATATGAAGATGACCTCTGCCTCCTCATATTGCTAGACATCTTGGATGCTTTAAGCAAAGGTGACCATCCCACCCTTCTACGCAACCTGGAAACTCTAATGGGATTCTCTGGCAATGTCCTTCACTGGTTGTCCTCCTACCATTCCAAACAACACCAGTCTGTAAGTTGAGTGTTAAATCTTGAAACCATACTTGGCTAATCCTCAGGCTTTCCTGCATCACCTGCAGAGTTCCGGAAAGTTCCATACTGTCTCATGCCATCAGCAGCTTCTACATGGAGTCATTTGATGCTCTACTCACAAAGAAGAGCATCAAAATTCACCAATACACTGATGATACACAACTCTACTTGAAAGTCTCTTCAGCTTTAGACATGCAACACCTCTAACACTACCGGCAAATCATCCAGGCCTGAATGTCCAGCGCCTACTTCAAGCTCACCATAAACAAGACAGAATTCCTGTTCTTTGCCAAGAACAACAAACAAGAAACAGAATAAACCTGGCTGAAAAACTAGAAACTTGATGATTTTGAACCTCAACTGAATGCCAAGTCACTTAAATTCTTGGTGTCACCCTGTACACCAGCCTCATGCTCAAAGAACACATTGCCAATAAACCAAAGATGCCTTGAACTAGCTGTCTCTTCTAAAAACTATTTCTCCCAGAAAACGACTTCAGAACTGCTGTTCAAACCTTCGTATTCTCAAATTTGGATGGTGATAATGCCCTGCTCCATGGCCTCCCAGACTCCATACTGGCACCCCTGAAGGGCATCCTGCAACACACAACTATTCTCACCCAGGGCCTGAGGAAATATGATCATATCACCCCCATCTTGATGGAACTCCATTGACCTCCCTTGCCAGCCGGCACCGTACTGAAAAGCAGCTGCATCATTTACAAAGCCATCAGGGCACACACTCTTGCTTATCTCGCAGAGAAACTCACCATCTCTGGTGGCTCTCAGCACAATGCAGCCAGGACATCATCAGACTGATGACTGAGAAATGTAAGAAACTAAAAACATGGCAGCAAGCCTTTTCCATATCTGCACCAAGGATATGGTAAAGGTCCCTGTAGCCATCAGGAATGCCCCAACGCTCCTCAAATTTAGGAAAGGGTTGAATATGCATTTAATTAAAGAACACAATATATTAACTATCCACAAACCAGCTACCTGTTTCATCACTCATTGACTTTATGCTTGTCTTTAACCTTATTGAAATATGAGAGAGGTACGAGGAGGCAATCTTAAATGGTAATAAGATTTATTGTGGAATCACGACACCCACAGCCAGGCGGCCCCGCTGCGTACCAGGATCTCCACCAACTGATTAACGTTGGTAGAATCCTGACACGCATCGTTCAGGGCCCGACTGTGGAACTACAATCAAAACAACACATGAGTTCTCGTGCTGGTAGCACGAGAGCATATATCAATGTGCAGCATACTACAACTTCTCTCTTTCTAGCAAACAAAAGTTCAAAGAGAACTGATAAGACAGTAACAACAAATTGGCATTATTAAGACAAAACATAGTCATTAAACTTTACAGGCAACCTTATTGGGCGCGTATCCAAAACAGCAGGTTAAGCAGATGCATGCCCAGTACTATCATGAGGAACCTCATCAACCAATTGTCCACCAATAGATTCACCAGCTTCCCTCTGAGAAGCAAGCGAAGAAGCAATAGATGAAGAATCATGTAACCAGATGGTCCAGTCAGATTGTTCAAACTGCTGCTTGGATAATTACAATAAGGAGGAAACCTGTGAATCAGAAAGTCGGACAAGTGATCTCTTGTTCCACCACCCTTTATAACCAGGGAGTGCTGAACCTTTGTTCACATTTATAACCTGCACTGGAGAAGAAAATTTAGACAAACCTTTTGTTACTCTTTTTGGATTCTTGATAAGAACCCAATCATTGATCTTCAAATAAAAATTATTAAAACTTTTCTTTTGATCATGCACCATTTTCATATAAGCTTGTTTTTCTAAAACTCGTGATGCAAGATTTAGATCATGAAGCGTACTCTTAACCTGTTTATCCTGCAACCAATTGGGGCACAACGTAGTGTGAACATTCCTACCTCTTAACAGGTAAAAAGGAGGAATACCTGTTGTGCAATGTGGCAAAATGTTATATGACCATAACTTGTCCTCAAGAAAATCCTGAACCTTTTTTCCTGAGGAAAGAGCTGCTTGAATGGCATCCTTGTCCAATCTGTTAGCCCTTTCAACCAATCCATTAGATGATGGTGAGTATAAAGCAACCTTGAAATGAGTGACATCCTTTTCTGCTAAAAATGCTGAGAATTTCTGAGAAACGAAATGTGTACCGTTGTCACCACCAATAATGGAGGGTGAACCTTCAATAGCAAACACCTTCCTCAAAAATCTGATGGCATTAGTAGAACTGGGTGAGTCACAAAAACATATGATAAATCCATTTGGAATGATAATCAATCAACAAAATACAAATTTTAAATCATGAGATAAAAGATCATAAGGACCTGAAAAATCTATAGCGACCTTTTCCCATGGTTTACTAGGAAATGGAACAGGATATAGGGGTGTTTTCATAACTTTCCACTTCTTGTCTGATAAGAGGCACTCTGAACATGAATCAATATAAAACTTGACCTGGGATTCTAAGGATGGCCACCAATAATACGATTTAATGAGTTGTGAGGTTTTTGAAATCCCTAAATGACCATGATGTGCACATTTAATGATATCCTCCCTTAAACTCGATGGGGGAACAAAGGATTCATGTCTCATAACCATGCCATTGACCAAAGAAAGTTCAGAAGCAACCATGGAAAAGGCTTTTAACTCATTTGAAAGTTTCCTATTTTCTGCCCAACCCTTTACAATATATTGCATGACCAGTTTAAGAGTATCATCCTTACTATAAGCTTCTAACCATACTTGTTCAGTAATATTAGGACACTCTTTGATGGCATCAAGTGCCGCAACAACACATTCTGTGTCCTCAACAGCATCCATATCAGAAGCATCATGAAATGCCATGCGTGAAAGACAATCAGCCCTGAAATTTCTTCCGCCAGAAATGTGTTTGATAGTAAAATTAAATTCTTGCAATTTTGAAAGTAGCCTAACCAGTCTGGCAGAGGTTCTTCCAAGTCCATCACCATCGAGTAAATGTGTAAGAGGTTTATGGTCAGTGAATAGTTCAAACTCACGCCCCCAAATGTAATTTCTGAATTTCTCGATTGCCCAAACGCAAGCAAGTGCTTCGCGTTCAATTGTACTATAATGGGTCTCTGCAGGTTTAAGCATTCTTGATGAAAAAGCTATGGTGTGTTCCTTTCTTGCCACCCACTGACCAAGAACTGCTCCCAAACCTGTGAGACTGGCGTCCACTATAATGAAACATTTAGAATCATCTTGAAAAGCATGAAGTGCGGGGGCTCCAACAATGAGTTTTTTTGTTTGATCAAATGAGGATGAAACCTCATTAGACCAAAGAAACAACTTTGAACCTTTGCGCAATAGGGCATGCAATGGCTCCACAGTCTGAGCACATCCTTTAACAAAACAGGCATAGTACTCTGCCAATCCTAAAAATGATCGAAGAGCATCTTTGTCTTTGGGAGGAACAGCATGACTGATGGCCTTGACAAGCGAAAACTTTGGCTTGATTCCTTGAGAAGACAAAGTATGACCTAAGTAGTCTAACTGTTGTTTACCAAATTGACATTTGTCAGATCTGATAGTCATACCTGCGTCATTCAATTTGGTCAGGACACAAATTAGGTTTTTTACATGTGTTTCCCAGTCATCGGCAAAAACAAGAATATCATCTTGATAGGCTTGGACCCCTGGTACATCCTGAAATAGATTATCCATCATCTTTTGAAAAACACTGGCCGCAGAGGCCAGGCCAAAAGGAAGCCTAAGGTATTTGTAGACACCAAAGGGTGTGGCAAAAGTGGTGAGATCTTGGGAATCAACTGTTAAGCGAATCCGGTGATAGGCTGACGAAGATCGATTATTGAAAAATTTGGCACCCCCTAAGCTGGCAAGAAGATCATGAATTTTTGGGAGCGGGTGACAATCAATTAGGACGTTTTTATTCAAAGTGCGCAAGTCCGCACATAGCCTGACCTCACCAGATTTTTTTCGGACAATAACGATGGGAGAAACCCATTCTGATGAGTTACAAGGTGCATTGACCCCATCATCACACAATTTTTTAAGTGTAGACTTGAGTTCATCTCTAGCACTGAGTGGTAATGTGCGAACCTTATGTACAAAGGGTTGAGCATTTGGTTTTAATTTTATCTGATGTTGGAACCCTTTAACGGTGCCAAGTTTGTCAGAAAATAAATTAGGAAATAGGTCTAGAATCTTTTTAAGACCAAGTGAATGATCTGTGACATCAATACAATCTAAAGTGTTCAGTTTGTTTTCTGACCATCCGGCTGGGGAATAACCTTGGGGAGGATCACCACGCATGATGGGATTATCCCCACCAGGAACAAGGTACAGACCCATTCTAGCAAGATCCTGCCAACCTAACTGCGACATAGACTTTAGTGTATATTGACCTTTGAAGACATTCCAACCTTGAGTTAAAATATCCTAACATCTCTATGTCAAATTCTCCAAACGCTTTTGGATTGATGTCTGTTTTAGTCAAGGTAATGGAATTCTGCCACTTCTCAAAAAATCATCACATCTGATAAAATAGTTATTGGAGAACCAGAATCTGCCATAATCGGAATCTCAATTTTTCCAAATACTGCAACACCTAGGGGACCTTTGACATGATGAGGATTGAAAATCGAATTACATTCAATTGAAACAATCATATCATGAAATTGTTTTGTACAGTCCTCAAGAGATTCTGTAACTTCTATGCTATTAACTCGGGTAGGTCTCTTGGCAGATTTGCAAACACTTTGAAAATGGCCAATTTTTTCCTGAAGCGGGACACATGGGATGATTGCCAAGATGTGATCGGGAACCACACCTGAAACACATTGTGTTACCCTTTTTAAAAGGATGCTTATAAGATCTATGAACATTAACAGCATTGACAGAATTTCCAGGATCACTTGAAATCGACTTGAAAGAGTTGATAGATTGATCTTGTTGAAGAGCTTTTGATGTAATGATAGACCTTTCAATGCTCTTGGCAATATCAATTGTGTCTTGTAAAGATGGCTTTCTACAGCTGAGAAGGCGCTCTTGTATTTTTCTAGAATAAGAAGCAAATACGAATTGATCACGCATATATATTTCTGGATCTGCCCCAAACTCGCAAGTGGATGCAAGAACACGTAATGCAGCAATGTATTCATCCACTGTTTCATCCTCGCGCTGTTTTCTCCTGTGGAAATTATGTCTCTCAAGCATAATGTTTGGTTCTTGGTCATAATGTCTTGCCAAGCGAGCTAAGGCTTCTTTATAAGGATTCCAATGTTGCGCATCCCCAGCTTCACCAGCTGGTGTGGGGAATTTTGATAAATTCTCAAATACATGTTGTGCAGCAAGTCCCAGACAACCATAAAGAATGGCAACTTTGCGATCATGAGAAAATTTAACAGCGTCTATAGCCACAATATGATTTTCAAAAGCTTTAACCCATTGACGCCATGGAATCTCAGGTTTGCCGGGTTGTTGTAAAAAAGGAGGAGGTTGCGCAAATTGCTGAGAAGAGGCCATCAAAGGAACTGGGTGGGCAAAGTGATTGGAACTGAAATATAGGTAAGTGAAACAAACAAAAATAATGAAAATTATGCAAACAGAATTGTGGTAAATATAATAGCAACATTTGTAAGGGACTTATTATGCTATATTGAATTTAACGATTTTGAATACAAAGTAATAAAATGAGGTGAAAAAGTCACAGTTATTTCTATTTTCAAGTAAGACTGTGTATTAAGGTTAAGACAGCTCCTTCAGAAATGTTCAAAAGTGATATTAACAGCACTGAAGTTAATTGTAAAGTGCATATGAAAGGTGTGCCTGTCACCGTGAAAAGTGCAGGCTGAAATGTACTCCAGATAAAAGTGTGCCTGTCACTGTGGGGATGTGAAGATTGGATCCTACCTGGGATCAGAAGATCAGCAATGAGAAGAACCTTCAGCGTTGAGTTACCGGTGTAAGAAAGTAAATTAAAGTGGCCAACAGCGTGATGGTGCTTCCGTGTAGCGTGATGAACGATGAGCGTCGAAATACCTCCGTGAAGCTTGCTTCCGTTGCTAAGATACGCCTACGTGGAGCATGGAGCGTGGAGCGTAATGAGCAAGGAACGTCGGCTTCGATGAGGCTTTCCCTCGTTGCTAGGTAACAGAGCGTTGGAGACGCGATGTCTCTGAGAGTGAGGAAATCACCCCAAAAGCTTGAGGATGCGGTCCGGAAATCAGGAAGCGGACCAGAGTACATCAACCAACAAGTTGCCAGCAAGAGCGAGTAGCAGCAGTGAGGAGGAGGCTCGTGAAAAACAAAATATTTAAAAAGTATAAATCATGCTGGTGGGTGTCGGATGCGTTGGTTCGTCCTTCGTCCTTGTCGCCAATTGAAATATGAGAGAGGTACGAGGAGGCAATCTTAAATGGTAATAAGATTTATTGTGGAATCACGACACCCACAGCCAGGCGCCCCCACTGCGTACCAGGATCTCCACCAACTGATTAACGTTGGTAGAATCCTGGCACGCATCGTTCAGGGCCCGACTGTGGAACTACAATCAAAACAACACATGAGCTCTCGTGCTGGTAGCGCGAGAGCATATAACAATATGCAGCATACTACACTTATACAGCCTTCTGCTGTCTTTTGTCTAGGGTGTGCTATAGAAATTCTAAATCCATTTATACGTTACCCTGCAGTGCATCACCTCTTATGCTGACAATTTAGTTTTTAAAATAATGAAAGTTTCAAAGCGCCAAGCTTTGCAACTTCGCACCGCCTTACTGTGGGCATTTCTCTAGAATCTATTGCCTTACTGTGGGCATCTCTCGGGCGCCTTGGGTCAGTCACATGACTATCACTACCATAAATTAATTCTTGCATGAGAAGCAGCTTCAGTTAATGTTAATGAATAGGAACAAATGCAATGCGACACAATAAAGATATAGCCAGAGGATTTATGAGAAAGCATAGCAGATTGAGTGATTTTTCATAACTAAAAACACTACAACCAATCACAAGATAGTTTACAAGTCCCCTTTTCGGATGACAATTAGCATCCCTATTGTTTGCAAAACCATTGGTACAAGTAGTGTATAACCAATTCTTAGTAGTTTGGATGGCAGAAATATAAATTGCGAGAAGATTCTCAATTTATGACGTTTGCCACCTTCCATAAACCTCATTTGCAAAAAAATATTTTTTGTGGGTGAAGAGTTCCTGCATAACTTTCTTGGTAGAGCAATTTTATATTCGCTTTGTCAATGCTTATTTTCTAAAGTGACCTTTTGTCTTTGTTTTATTGTTGTCTGGCACTGATGTGCTTGTGGGAGGTTGTGTGAGGAGTGTGACTTCACCGGTGTTAACGTAACATGCTTGTTTTTGCATGCATGGGAGGTCTTTTGTGTCTTCAGTTCCTTGTTTTCAAAAAGAAGGGAGAGGTGTTATATATTGATGTGCATTTCTATGCCATGGCTTGGTAAGTGGAAAATGATGTTGTGGGATGTCCAGAGTGATGGCTCTGTGTCTCCAGCTGGTGGTAGCAGCTGGTAGATAAAGCTGGGAGTACAGTGACGTCAGATACGGTATATAGCATATGATAACGTGTTCTTATGTCTTCTATGCAGGTTCAGTCTATTCTATAAGGGCCTGATATCTTTAATACAACAATACTCTTCCCTACTAAGTCATTTTGGTATTCAATGCCCTAAATTATTGCAGCTGTAACTTACAAAAACTATCTGTAACTTATAAAAACTACTACAAAAAGTACTGTTTTTGTAACCTACAAAAACTTCTACAGAAAGTACTGTTTCTCCATTCTCAAAGTTCCAGTAGTTTGACATAGTTGTATGATCGACCATAAACCCCAGAATATTCCCTGTTTGTCTTGGCTGATGAAGTCATGGAGGATAGAATAGGATTTTACCAGTCATAGATCTTTGACCTCCTCAGGCTCAGTGTTAGCTTTGTGAATATTTCTCCCACAATTAGGAGCAATGTATATATTATCATTTGGTCTTATGAGCAAATGGTGTACAGAATGGGACAAAACAGTTAATGGACATTCATTGCAAAATTCCAGTCCTATGCCTCTCCCAGTAATGCTCTGAGACCTGCTCCAACATTTAACATTTAAATCCCTAAAAGCATGCCCAGAGCCAACCCACATTTAATCGCAGTCTACCTCAGCGGTCATTCTAATGTTTATGGAAAACCACAGTGCGCGATCAGTATTGAAATGTCCAGATACAAAATGGCGGCTCAGCTGTCCTGGAGGCGTTTCTTCTCAACGTTCCTGAGATACAGCACTAGAAAGATGCATGAAAACAGACCGAAGATCACAATTGAGACTAACACCCACTTGAAGATTGTTCCAGTCTTATTGTCAACCGCACGCTTCCTTATGATCAGCTGGGCAGGTAGCTCATCTGGTATATGTGTGGTGGGCGCCTCAACTTCTCTTTCGGGTACACTGTTGATGAGCCCTTCAACTGACTTCCAGTCCTTGCCCCCAGGGTAGTCCCATTCAGTGATATCCACTATCTCAGGAATATCCACATTAGTAGAATTGCCTTTATAGCTCTTGGCGGCGACTGGAATGAATAATACGCAGAAAACAACGGTGGACGCGTCCAAAGGGATCATAGCCTAAGTTCTGCCTGCTGGTGGGGGTAATGTTCTCCTGAGAAAGGAATCTGCTTATGGTCAATAGGCTCCATCGAAATCACAAGAAAATCCCCCAAATGAATGCTCCAATGTGAAAGTTATGTGGCATGATGTGACGAAGGTCCTTCTGGGAAAGATGCTGGCTGCTGGACCACAATCCTCATTGCAGGGAAGCCTCTCTCAGATCTGCTCTTCTGTGAGAAAAGGATGCTGTGTTCTTCTCAGCAAGGTTCATTTAGAACACAGCCTTGTCATTATATCTATTTCCAAGTGAGCACGAGAACGTGTCAACATTCTATTGCTGTGTGAGGTAACAGAGACCTGATGTTACATGGGGCGGTAGCAGTGCGTGTAGCAACAAGCAGTGTGGGGGTTAGTAGAAATGGTTTCATATTTACGAGGCGATGTGAAGTGATAGGACCACCAGGGCAGTCCTGGACTGGGACCAACAAGCTGCCCCCCGAGTGAGCGAGCACAGCAGGTGAGTGTCACCCTATTCAAGAGTACCTGGAGCGGTTTCCCCCCGAGGAAACATTTTTAGTATGTCGAACCAAATGGTAAATTTTAAAACACTATTTTATGGATATTTTTTCTAAAGTGCCAAAAGAAGCCACAATTCATAACTAATGGTAAAAGTAGTGAGAAGAGCCCTGATAGCACCACACAACATAATGTAGGCTTGTCAGCTCCTTGCTTACCACACAACATAATGTAGGCTTGTCAGCTCCTTGCATACCACACAACATAATGTAGGTTTGTCAGCTCCTTGCTTACCACACAACATAATGTAGGTTTGTCAGCTCCTTGCTTACCACACAACATAATGTAGGCTTGTCACCTCCTTGCAGAGAGACACTCATGCAATATGGCAGCGCCCATAAAGCAATACCGAGCATTCTCCACAGCAGCAAATCCATCCTTAACTTACGAGGAAATGGCGCCCTACACTGTCAAGGCTCCTCTGATGGGGGTCAGGGTGGTTCTTAGCCAGTAACTCTCTATCTTCAGGCCTATCAGGCTGCGTCCTTTATGAACACTCACGTCCTGCACAACTGTGCTGAGAGTGCAGTCACAGTGTGTAGGTTTTCTAAAGCCAATGGGCTTGTTTTGTGAAATAAAGAACAAAGTAGGCTGGCCGCTTGCAGCCCCTCCTGCTGATGCGGATCGAACAGCTGTAGGGTTCAGGTCAACTCGTTTTGTCGGTCGTGCTTCATAAATGATGCCACAACCACCAAAGGACGGAAAGTCAGGGTTAAGGTGAGGTCTAAGGTTTGAATGGAGTAGGGGCGTGGTCTTCCTGAGCACTGGCTTGGGGTAAAAGCAATATGTAATAGTTAAAGAAATACTCGTTTTTCACATTTGTTCTTTTTGGAGTTACCCCTGAAAATCATGGCCCTGGTGATTTGCTCCCAGACAGACATTACTTCAGTGCTAGTCCTGGTGAGGCTCACGAGACACTTTTCCATCCCAAAAATATCGTTCAAAAACACAACAAGCTAGTAGGCTGGCTGTCCGTTCTTCCATTTCGGTTCCAGTTCTGATGTATTGGGAAAATGTCCCTGCTTCTGCAAAGTGCAGTTTGCACAGTGATTGGAATTCAGAATGTTACACTCAACACAGCAGCCTGGCAATTTGCCCCTGAAAAATGTTGACAGGCCATCCCTGCTCAAATGTATCAGGGGAAAAGGGCTGCAAAAAAGCAATCGAACAGATTTCGATGCAGTAACCACCAATTTCTGAGCATGTGTCTTCTTTTGCCTAAAAACAATCAGAATAGGGGGAATTTATTGCATCTACTAAATACCCCCCCTCCCATTGTAATGGCATTTACCATGTGAGATAAATGCCACGCCTATTCTGACCCACTCAGAATCAGGGCCTTGTTTACATATGCATTTGCACATTGTCTCAGTACAGCTGGAAGCAGAGGTGGCATTGCTATGTGACCCGCGCCTGGTGTGGCATACAGGACCATCAGCGGGAAAGGATGGCTCGTTGGAACAACCCACATGACTCTAGGGAGCAGCAGTGATACTGTTTGAATACCTGGGGCAGAGGGCACATGTATAGAATGACCTTCTGTAAGCGAGCGCCAGGCTAGACAGTTTCCTCTCCAGTACATCAGCCAGTATCTGACGTTCTGGATTGGAAACTGTCCAGAACCCACGAGAGATTCCACGCCACGCTCCACGATACAGCATTAAATAAAAACAATAGAAACCTTAAAGGCATACACTACACCTTCATTGGTAAGGAGCCTAGAACTATTGTCTCTTTGATTCCGGGTCGTAATGAGCCTGTACAGGTGTGCTGTATGTGTACAGTATTATACAAGTCTTGTACCAGTGATTTATTATTAAAGCTCCCAGTTTTCCGTATTTACTGATTTTTACAGATACATACAGAGAGAACATTTTTTATTTTCCTGTCTGTATGTATTTTTAAATGTGGATAAAAGTGGAAATTGTATTCTTTTATGAGTGATTCTAAATGCCGTCAGTCATGACTGCTTGGCCAATAGTTGTGCAGACTGACAGGTAAGGGGTTAAAAACAGAAAGGACAGTAAAATGCACAACCTTGAGTCTAAAATGTTCATGCTTTCATACACATGCATTGACTTATCATCTGTGGGTGCTCATATAAAGGAAACCTATCAGGTGTTTAAGCATGAATGCACATTGATTGGTTACATAAATGTGGAATATACTAGTTCCAACTTAATTATTTCACAAAACCCAAAATAAATATGGATAAATGCAGAAAATATTTCCCCCCAAAAATATGGATAAATTCAGAAGCCAGGAGCCCTATGTATTATACAAGTGTTGTATCATTGATTTGCAATGTTGTAAGTTACCTTAACTCGCTTCGTTTGCATTGCACATGCCGACCACAAGCGATGATGCCTTAGCACTAGATATTGTTCATATGGAGTTCCAGGCTGGGTTCTGGTTTTGTGCGGGACGGTTGCTCTCAACCCTTTGGAATGGTGGTCCGCATTGGAGGCAGACTGGACGTGGACTCCTTTTCTATACTGTATTTTTTGAATAAATCAGCCTTTAATCAACATTTGGTGCTGACTTTCCTTGCAACATTTGGCGACAAGCTGCTGGAGCCCTGTCCGACCCCTCTTCTGCTCTGCTCTGCTTGCCGAGCCCTGCTTGTTACTGTGATATTCAGCTTTGTCTTCATTGTGGGTGACTGGGGCTTCACCCAGCAGTCACAGCTTGAGCAGGTGCCTTGGGTGCATGCTGTTTCGCCCCTCCTGATGTTTGGACTGCATATCTTCTTCAACGCCACCTTTCGTTGTGTGTTTCTGTTGTAAGTAGATTAGATAGGCATGGTGCGAAGTGTTTCTCGTGCTGCGCTGTGCTTCTGCCTTGGTCTGGTCAGTGAATTCGTCGCCAAAATGTTGTAAGTAGATTAGATAGGCATCAGGACACGTCTTCAAGTTATAAGATAGATTTATTAAGATAGCACAGCAGAGATAAAGCACTTCGCTAGCTGACCAGACCATCAACTGCCAAGACTAGAACATTCACATACCAGATAGAACACTCATAGGTAGTGAGAGAGGTTGAGGAGACATAAACACAAAGAATGGACTACTGACCCCAAGTAGCCATAACCAAGCAAGCACATATATACAACAGTTTCCTCTTGTGCTTGTTATGTGCGTGCGAGCTTGCACACACACCTCCACACGCTGTTAACCTCCATGTGGTACCTACTGCACGTAATGTCACTATGCACATTACATTGTTGGCCATCTTCCCTTGGTAAGATTCATTGACTATCCTCAGCATACTCTTTGGAGCATTGTTAGGCATTGACATGTGGCACCTACTGTGCGTGACGTCATTGTGCCCATGACGTTGGCTGCCATCTTCCCTTGGGAAGATTTATTGACTATCTTCAGCCGACTCTTTGGAGCATTGTTAGGTATTGCCTGTCATTTTCAAGCTGGAAGTACTACTTGCCTACTTTACCCTATCATTGTACAAAGCTTCCAGTATTTTTACTTTGAATTTGTTTTGACAGTTTCCACGCCTGCCTATTATGGCAGCCAGCGATTCTGCAGAGGTTTCAAAATTTCCAAAGAATTCTGACAAACCCACGCTTAAATTGAAAGCATGGATAAGATCTTTTGAAAACGATTTGGTTGCAATTGATGCTGGCAAGAATGAACCTAAACGCAAATCAGCAATTTTGTTCAGTCATCTAGGTCAGGAAGTCACAGACGTTTTTGATGATTGACCTCAAGCCAGTGCTCATTCAGGTCAATCTGGTGACTGTGATAAATATGCTGAAGCAATAGCCAGACTTAAAATTGTTGGAGAACCTAGTTCTCCTTTAGAAAGATGTAACTTTTTCAGGAGAAAGCAAAACCTTCATGAGAGTCAGGAGGAGTTTGTGTCAGCATTGAGGTTGTTAGCTTGATTTCTAAAGAACACTCCAACTTTCCTTCTGCTCCTCTGGTCAATTCAATAGGAAATGCTGAACAGATTGATGCTATTTCTGTTAATGATAGGAACTGTAGAAAGCTGCAATGTAAAATGAACACTTTAAGTTTCAGCCGTGGTTCCAAATCTCATTTAGGCAATAACACCAAGTGTCCTGCTCAAGGTAAATGATGCTGCAAAAATTGTAAGAAGATAGGTCGTTTTCACAGTGTTTGCAAATCCACTAAAACCCCAGTGAAGGTGCAGAGTCTTGAATTGAATGAAAATGATTGCACGGTTGATGGTTTGACGACGGAGATCAATCTATTCCCACAAACAAAATCAAAGATCCAGTGTGTCAGGTCACGTTGGGTTCTGCATCATCGTCTGATATGATGTGTGATTCAGGTGTACCCATTACTGTGATTGCTGATACTTTGTTTTATGAGCATTGGGACTCTAATATTGATCTTAAACATCCTGACCACCATTTCAAGGTATATGGCGATCAAATATTGATATGGTTGGATCTTTTCTGGATAGTGTCACTTGTCTTGGCAGAAACATGGAGAGAAATATTTTTGTAGGAATCAATGGAAAGATTATAGTGGGTTGGCAGGATCTCACTAAAATAGGTGTTATGTTAGTTTAGGGTGCTGATCAGCCTATCACTCAATCAATCAATCAATCAGGGATTTGTGAAGTGCACTATTCACCCATGAGGGTCTCAAGACGCTGGATCGAATTGCTGACGCACCCATTTCAGTTGTGAGCATTGATAAGCATAACTCTGTTTCTGATGTTGTGACCAGATTCCCTGACACATTCAATGGCAAAATTGTTTTAATTAAAAATATGTTTACAAGATTAAACTCAAGAAAAATGCCATTCTAGTTGCTCACAAAGCTGTAGTGAGGACAGGGTTTTGCATACACACATTGCTATGTTAGCATAAGCGTATTAGAAGTTAAACGCCATCTTGCCACTTTGCCGCTTTTGCACACGACACTACACGCAACTGTTATTATAAGTAAAACTGCTTTCTGTTTTTCACATCCCTAGACTTACACCGCGACCTTTATCTGAACACTGTGTGCAGAAACCGTCAAGGTCAAATAACAATGTATGCTGTTGAATTCAGGTTGATCAGCCCACGCTCTAGACACAGCAAGCATACAGCTGCAAACATCTGAAACTCGGGTGCCATTAATATTGCATTGCATGCATGATGCTGGCACTTTTGGAGACAACCTTTCCAGACACAGAGAGCAGTGCTGATCCAGTAATGTGATCCACTTAAGCTGATCTTGGCGGTATGGGGTTCCCCATTCAAGCCTAGAGACCTTCTATTATTATGATAAAACTAGCTTATAGCCAGGGGAGGGTGGAACACAAGGTATTATAGAACCTGTTTCCACTATCATTATAATATGATTTCTCCCTTTGTGTTTTATGGAATTGTAACAATGCTGATGGTTTTATTTCTAATCATTTGTTTGCTTCTGTTAGCCAAAATACTGCATCTTAGACCACGTAGGTAAAAATAAACATTTTAAACTTTTCAGTGTCTCTGATTACTCACGTTGTGGACTGATATGTGAATAACAACGAAAAGGTGTTCTTGATTCCCACCATTCCTGAGAGTATTCTAAGTCGCTTGTTCTGGGTTGTCTAATCATTGATAGCTTCGCTGTAGTACGGAGAACAAATGAGACACTGATGCTAGTCGGATAGGGGTTCTGGGTACTAAGGTGAGTTTTTCTGGTACACCACAATTCACTTTCACTGAGGTCCTGGTTTCCTGCGCATAGTTCGGTGCATGAGCAGAATCCCCGCAACAAAGCCAGACCTGTACCTCTTAATGTCAAATCTGAGCTTAAAAACATTTTAGCGATTTTAATCAAATATCTCATTATTGTAGCCTCTGAACCATCTGAGTGGATCAGTCCCAATGTTATTGTATGCAAAAAAATTGAGAAATTTGCTTGTGTGCAGATGTCTGCAGTCTCAACAAGAATACCTTAGTTGATTGCAACCCATTTCCCAAGATTCAGGAATTGTTAGCAAATATTGGAGAATCTATGTTTTGTCATTGTTGATCTCAAAGCTGCATATCATCAAATTCCAAGGATGAGATTTCGCAAGATGTGACGACATTTATTACACCTTTTGGGGCATATAAGTATTGCAAACTTCCATTTGTTCTAGCTTCCGCTGCTAGTGTTTTTCAGAGACTTATGGACACCATTTTTAAGGGTGCTGTAGGTGTGCAGGCTTTCCACAATGATGTTCTGATTTTTGTGAAGAACATACAAGATCACAATTCTATTCTTGAAATAGTATTGAACAGGTTTAAAGAGTATGGCATCACTCTTTGTCCTGAGAAGTGTACGCTTTTTTGCCCAGGAAACAGATTATGTAGGCTGTTTCATTAGTGCCATTGGGATCTCTCCCAAAGACTCATTGATCAAAGCCGTCGAGAATGACCGACCACCGAGAGATAAGGCTACGCTTAGCTCTTTTCTTGGACTTAGTAAATATCATTTACGGTTGGTGCAGGAATATGCGTTTATTGTACAACCTTTGCGACATTTGCTTAAGAAAGAAATGAAGTATATCTGGTCTGAGTCGATTCAAGAAGCATTTCAGAAGGTTAAGCATCTAATTATTTCAGCACCAGGTTTGTCTCCTTTTGTTGCTGGCAGGAAATGTGCCATCACGGTTGATACCGGTCAAATTGGGTTAGGGACTGTTTTTTCACAATACTCTGACATTAAAGAACACACTATTGCTTTTGCCTCTCCTTCTCTTAGTAATGCAGAATCTACAGCACTATTGAGCAGGAGGCATTGGCGTGCTGTTTGGTAGTAGAGAGATTTAAAAAACTTATATCTAGGACTTTCGTTCTGATCTCTTTACTGACCATAATCCACTACTACACTTACCTAATGGTAATAGTGCTGGCAAAGCTTCAACACAGTTGGTCAGATTACTATCGAAAAATTACGGAATTTAATTTCCCTGTTAAGTATATACTTGGAAAAAAAAACATCAAAACCGATTGTATTTCACGGTTACCTGTTGAGGATGAGGGTGAGACCTCCACTCAGTAGAGTGAATGTGTAGTAGCACTGGTGAAAGTCATACTGGCGGAGAAAGGTATAGTCAGCCAAAACACTGGTTGGAGGAGTCCGAACAGGATTTCATGTTACAATCTGTGTTCAGGTTAATTAAAGTGGGATGGCCCAAAGAAAGAAATGTTGAGCCTTCTTTAAGGCCTTTTGTGCAAACAGTTGATGAGCTATCTGTGATTAAAGGGGTCTTATTGCTTAGTTATGTTTGTGTTCCCCCCCGTCGCAGTTAGGAATATTCTCATAAAAGAAGCACACAGTGAACATCTAGGGGTAAACAGCACCTGTACAAATCTCAAACAACATTACTGGTGACCTTCTATGAAGTCTCACCTTCCCAAGTTTGTAGACCTTTGTGCCACTTGTTTAGTGTCTGACAAACATTGGAAAACTCATTAATGCAATTCACATAGCTCCTTTACCTGAAGATGCTTGGTAAAAAGTATAGCTCTTGATTTTGCAGGTCTCTTTGACCTTTTGCCCAGCAATAAAAGATCTATGATAGTACCTGTAGATTACTTCTCCAAATGGGTGTATTTTGATTTGACGTCTGTTGCTTATACTGATTCCACTGCTAAATGTTTGAAGGAAATGTTTGACTTTAAAGTAGCAGCCAAAGAAATTGTCACAGATAACGGCACACATTTTACTTCGGCACAAATGAAAGCCTTCATTAACAATTTCCACATTAAACATCTCCAAGCTGCTCTTTATTCACCTTCTTCAGTTGTTTTGTTAGTACGCATGAATAGATTTTTAAAAGAGAGTGTGCAGATGGCTTTAGCTATGGACTTCGAGGTTGAGAGCTTTCCGAAAGAAAAAGTCTGATCATACCTTGTAACACCATACAGTACAACTGGTATTTTGCCATGTGTGCTGTTACGCAAGAGATTTCCAAGGTCTTTGGTATTTCCAGATTGGACGAGAGAAATAAGCAAAACGAAATTGCCTGTTGGTCATCTAGAGTTGAAGAAGTACAGAGTCATATTAAACATAATTCTGACAGAAAACACCATGTCAAGGAAGTTGTATTGATTGTGGGGGATTGGGTTTTAATAAAGAAACCCCCCAGAGTCAGGAAATGGGAAAACAAGTTTTCTGAGCTTGTACCCATTGAAAAGTTGTCCAGGGGCTCTGTCTTGATTAAATTAATGGCGGAGGGTGGCGTAGCAGAAGAACATTGTTTAAAGTTTCTCCTGAATAAGCAGTCAAAATGTAAGCTGGTAGAGTCTGTAAAGGGCAACATTCCTCTATTGACAGCTCTTGGTGTGTTAGGTCACACTTACCTTCACCCTCAACACTTTTAGATGAAAATGAATCTTCTATGTTGACATGTCATTCATTCAATAACTTTATTCGATTCGAAAAAGAATCATAAAAGTATACATATTTAACATACAAACTCACAAATGGTATTTCTTATCAAAAAGGTACGAATACATAAGTGGCAAAGACCGTATATCAAAAACACATTTTCTATGGACACTATGGGCCTCATGTAGGAAGCCAAATACCGGTCGGTAACGGCCGATTTTCGGTAATTATACCGTTACCGACCGGTATTTTGGCTTTTGAGATGTAGGGGGAGAAGTTCATGATTCGGTATTTACCGAATCGGTAAAATTACCGAATCGGTAATATTACCGATTCGGTAAATTTACCGATTCGGTAAATACCGAATCATGAAATGAGATGTAGGGGGAGTGTGTGGTGGGTGTGGGGATTCGTTATTTACCACCAACTAAAGGTTGGTGGTAAATGACGAATAGGTTAAAAAAAGCTTTTTTGTGCACGTTTAAGTGTGCAATGTGGCAGACATACATGCCCTTAGGGCATGTATGTGCGCCACATGTGCACACATGGCCGAATCAGGGGTGCAACAGGGTGTCAATGTGACACCCTGCCACCCTTGCATGTGCTCCCCCATTACCGAATCGGTATTTACCGATTCGGTAATGAGGCATACCTTCCCATCAATGGGAAGGTATGCCTCATTACCGAATCGGTAAATACCGATTCGGTAATTACTGAATTTTTCCGATTCGGTAATATTTACCGACTCATTACCTACATTGCATTTACCACTTCATAAATACCGAATCGGTATGATTCGGTATTTATGAAGTGGTAAATGCCAGCCCACCTACATAAGGCCCTATATTCTTTATAAAAAGTTCTTTAAAATTCAATACAATAACACTAATAAAAATTACATTAAAAACAACAAACAATTTATGGAAATCTATTACTCCAGATTTCCCAATGGACTCACGATCAATTTGTATCTCCGCAGACAATTAATAACTTCCTATCAATAACGATTTCTGATTGAGAATGCCAATCTAATAAAACTGATCATAGAGCTACATATAGCAGCAGTTTGTAATGTTCTTAAATGTTCGAAATCTTCCTTAAAATTGCATGGTCTAATTTCCCTTAAGATAGGTTTAATAAAACGATCTCTTGGAGCTTTGTAAAGTGTGCAAAAAAGTACAAAGTGCAGAGTGCTTTGTTCAGCTTCATTGTCACATGGTCAAGTGGGTAGCCTCTCACACCAACCCCCTTGCTTTGGGAAAGCAACCAGAAAATGCAATATTTTTAACCGAAATCTGGTCAAATAAAAACGCCACTGTGTATGTGTAGTGAAAGACAAATAAAATTGATGCTGTAGTGTAACTGCCTGGTATAATGGTTGTTGATCATATTTAGATGAGCCCAGTATACTACGATATGCATTCTTAATGGCCATCTTTGAGCCTGGGTTAATAGAGTCAGGATTATCATATAAATTACCAAGGCCAATTTTATGATAGGTTTCCTTTACATAACTTATCCATGGGATCCGCATGGCATGATCCAGATTTACACAATCTTTCAAAATTTCTTTTGAAAGGTGCAAATCATCTGAGGACCATACTTTTCCCCATAGGAGCAATGGGGACATATGGATACTATCGCTCACAAAATCAAGGCCCATCTCGGAATGACAAAATACATTAGGAGAACTATTTGAAACTGATAAAAGACGTTTTAAAAACTTGTTCTCCATAACTTGTAATTGGACGCTTCTATGGTATCCCCACACCCCTGCTCCATAGGTAGCAACTGGCAAGCATTTAGATCTATACAATGTCTTTAATTGAGCAATAGGTTTTTGGCCTAATTTACTTGTGAAACGAAAAAGGGCCTCTATAGATCTTGTTGTCTTTTGTGCCTGTGTTGTTATTAAAGGATCCCAACTCAAAGTTTTATTAAAAAGATTTCCCAAATAATTGAAATATGTGACTTTGGCAATAATCAAATTTTCTATAACAAATTTACAAGTTTTGGTCCTATTTGGGCCACAGACCATAATAAACGATTTTGTAAAATTAACCTTTAGATCTAGCCCCAGCATAAATGTATTAAAAGCATTCAGGCATATTTGCATACTATTTGCAGTTAACGTCATCAATACAGTGTCGTCTGCGTAGGACAATAAAGGTATTTGTTTGCCATTTATTTTAGGAAAGTCTGCATCTTTTTCCAATAGGAATTTTTCTAAACCATTTGTGTAAACTAAAAACAAGAAAGGGGCCAAAATGCAACCTTTCAGTTGATGGAATCGGCCTTGTCTTTTCGCCCCCAGGGCCATATCGAATGGACACAGAGGCAGCAGCATGTTAGTCTCCGCAACAACGTGACCAAAGGTTCCTCGAACCCCATAGACTCCATCAATAACCACAATTTCTTTCGAAAGCACTGGATAGGTCCATGAAGGCCAGGTGTATAGAAACACCTCTAGCCTTCATGTACTTACCCATGATCAGGGCCAGATTGAGACACTGCTCCGTTGTCCCCCTACCCTTTCTAAACCCATACTGTGAGTCCACAATAAGGCCAGAGGTATTTGCCCATGTCTCTAAACGGGCCAATATCACTCTCCCCATAAGTTTACAAGAGGCATCAATCAAGGAAATTGGCCTGTAACAGCAAGGGTTACTTTTATCACCTTTTTTGAAAATTGACACAACTACTGCCTTTTTCCAAGATAAGGGGATACGTCCCACAATGATCGCCTTGAAAACGTTAAGCAACAATGGTGACCAAACTTCAAGATTGTTCTTAAACAGATCCAAGGGTACAGCATCAGGACCTGGTGCCTTAAGTGGAATACCTTTTCTCAGTGCCTCCTCCACCTCTCTCAAAGAAAGTGAGAGACTAAGATGTTGTGCAAACTCAATGTTAAAATCAATTTCATCCTCACCTTCGCTTAACAATGTGACACCCTTTGGGTTGAAAATCCTCGAATAATGGATCTCCCAGGCTTCCCCAGTTATATGGGCAATCATGATTCTATTTTCATTACTGAGGAAGGAACGATTTATTACCTCCCAAAATAATCTACTGTCCCTTAAATCAGAGGCTTTCTCTAGGTCATCCCATGCTTGCTTTTTCAGTTCCAATTTCCTTTTATCAATGGTTTCTTTATAATTTTTTCTTGCCTTTCTAACCAGTTCCTTATCCCGAGGGACTCCATGTAACGCCTTCCTCAATAGTGTTTGAGCCGCGGAGCATTCAGCATCAAACCATTTATGCTCCCGAGTATCCCCCTTCCCTGCAGGTTTGAGTAGGTATGTGGCCACACTCCCAGAGAGAACTTCAAAATTCTGGACTATCAATTCAGGATCGCAAGTGCTCGTTAAACAAATATCTACTTGTGATCGATTAATTCTGAAGATTGTTTCCTCCAATTTTGTAGGATTTACCCTATCCCACTTTAACCTAAGGCCATGATCATATTTCATCATATGTTCAAAGGGCTGTTCCCTGTCAACAATGGTGCTCAATATTAAAACAAGTGGATTGTGCTCACTGGCTGGATTTATTTCTATTTTAAAATCATCAATAAGATAAGCACACCTGCTCGAAATTAACACAAAATCAATTATACTCATTTGGCCCCCAGTCCCTTGAAAAGTTGGTATTGGCACAGTTGGGGTACTGGTCAACATTTCTAACATGCAGAGGTCATTTACCACAATGATGTCATTCAAGGCATCACCCTGTGTAGTGTGCTTAAAATGTGAAAGTGGTTGCCTATTTATATCAAGTAGCCCGTAGGCCCTGGTTCCACTCTGGCAGCATGTAGTACAATTAAAATCACCCAGCCAGATAATACAGAGGGGTGAAAAACTTTCGGTCACTTTCGCTATTTCAGCCTGTAAACCATCAATAATAGATATATTGTGGATATCAAAAATATTATAGTACCAGTTAATTAAAAGTAATGGGACCGGAAGGAGGTTTTTGATCAAAATCAGTTGATACCATGGAGAGGCCACTATTTTATCTATTTTCAAGGACTTATATTTTACCAAAATGGAAGTCATTAGGCCACCTTTTGCTCTCCCAGCCAATGAAGGTTCAGCATGGGCGATAAATGAACAATATCCATCCAAATTTTGATCAGTTCTGCTCCAAGTCTCTTGGAGACAGATTATATCAAAAGATTTAATATATTTCATCCATACCTCGTCCCGTAATCTTCGTGAAATGCCTGCCACATTCCACGAGATTAGACGAAATGTACATCTATCCCTTTGTTTGCTTATTATGTCTGGATGTTTACTCAGGCTAACACCATCCCCATTTGGCCAACCTGTATGGAGTTCTGGTCATCTTCCCCATCTTTAGCCAAGGCCCACGTTATTCCCTCATCAAGAGGCAGCTGGAGCTCACCACCTTCCCCGAGGGGATCTATGGCTAATATATGCTCGTTGTTGTTCCCATGACATAAGAACGGTATAGTCATATCCTTGGCATCAATTTTCTTAGCAGGCCCTATTTGTAGTCAATCGACCTCAGCCAAGGTACTTAAGGGGCCAAAGCGGTTTGCATGAAACCATGGTGGACACTGTGGTTGCTGGTTTACTTTATTTTGGGAATCTATTCTTATTGGATTAGGTTGCCATGCAGGTGGGCGATAAAAGAACCACAACGGTAAAATCATAACCTCTGATTTCCCCATGAGTTGGTTAGACATCCTATCGATTATCGTTCTCACCAGCCCTAGGGACTTAAAAGTTAAAACTATACAATCCCCCTCCAGTGATTTCTCACTTGGTCCAACCCATCTGACCCTACGAGCCATTATAAATTCTAGAAACAGGGCATTACAGTTTACTCCTGTCTTGGCATTTATAAGGTACAGTGATTTGTTCCTCAAGGACGGTCAGTCCTCCCCTTCGCCTGATGTTAATGGGCATACATTTGCTAAAACAACAATGTAGGGTGTAGTTTGAGGTGGCAAATTTAGAGTTGAATCTGGACTATTGGCTACCAAAACGCGTGGGGAACATTCTCTAGCAGGGATCTTTACCGGTCTTCCTTCATTTTGAGTGTTTCCTGCCCCTGGTAGTTTATTCTTACTCATAGAATTTATACTTGGATTACCTTCCTGGGTCGAGCTGTTCACTTCAGCGAGGTGATCTATGTGACCCCTAGGAATCCCTGACTGCGTCATTCTTGGCCCCATATAGTCCAATATGGCAATTTCCCCACTTCTATTTTTACCCATTTGGTTATTCAGCTCAGGCCTCAATTCAAACTGCGATACACCAGGATTTGAATGTTGATTCTCTATACATAGCAACCGATTATCAATATCAGCCAATCTAGACAAAATAGGCTGTAAATGAGCATTCATCACTACCTCCATCCTATTCCAAAATCCTTCCTCCATGCTCTGGTGTATAATCGGGGCCATCTGATTAGGTGTTCTATTTATTGATGTGGAGTCACAACTCTCAGTCACTAATTCTGGTGCTAACTCAGTGGTCTCTTGCATGGCCTTCTTTACCGGGGGTTTAGGAATATGCTGTTTACGAGATCTCTTTACTACCTGACCCTTTCATTTTTTACCCAATGGGGTTGGGCTGCTTCCGCTTATTTGTTTAGTTTTTTGTTCCCTTGTTATTACAGTTGGTTTAATTCTTTTGATTGGAGAATCATAAATCTCTTGGATTCTGGGAGAGTCTGAGAGCAACAGGGGAGACCCATTAGATTGAAATCCTTCTTCCAAGTGACCCCCATCTAGGTTTGTATTAATAGTACTGGTAGCAGCATTGCGACTCTGATGCAATTGTGAGTCTAGTGACAACCTACGTTCGGTTAACTTAATTTCATTTACAATTACAGATGTAGCTTTTATTAAAAAGGCATCCAGGGTACCTACTACCCCTTTTCCTTTACCTTCCTTTGTTTTTGTCATTATTGACATAGCTGCGGCTAAAAAACACAAATTAGAATAAATTACAGCCAAAGAAGGCCTCCTACGTGTAAAACAGCATACATGAATCCCACTCAATCAACAGCAATCGTCACCCCGCATGATATGTACAAGATGTAATGTCCAAACCACTGTCCTTATAGAAGTACCAAAAGTCTTACTTCGTCCGATTTGTCAAATGTTAGTGCCGTGGGCCCGGCCTGGCCTCTTCTGGCCCCTGACGGCCACAGACGGCCCGCCCTTTGCCCGGGCTTAGCAACGTGGGGGCTCTCCCAAGTTCTTAAGCGCCTCCGGGCGCAGAATGCGCAGAATGGACGTGTGCAGCTGCGGCTTCCTGCTGCAAAAACTCTCGGGCAATGTAGTCTCTCCGCTCTGCGCTCTGCGGCCGCTCTAGAGTGACAGAAGCTGCGGCGGCGGGGGCAGGGGGAGACTTGCACCGGGAGCTGGAGCAAGGGGCCCGAGGGCCTAAGACGTCAAAAGCAAAGGTACATTTTGCCCCCAAAGCGTTGAAGCAATAGTTCCACAAGGGGTTTCAAGTTATTTCAAATAGAGTCCGGAAAGGACTCAATTTCCCAGAATGCAACAGTCTGCACCATCAGTGCAGAGCAGTTCAATAAAGAGTCTAAATAAAGTTCTTGTTTTTTTCAGTAAGTATTGCCTCTTTACCTCTCTTCTTCACCTCGCTCACCTCTTCAGCCGGCCGAGAAAAAATGTCCCAAGAGAAGGAGGGGGAGGCTGACGCTGATGCTGGACCCTAAACGAGGTCCTCCTGGGGAATACAATCGTGCCGCCAAGGCCACTGCCAAAACCAAACTTCTGTCCGTAAGAAGAAGAACAGCCCCCATAGAGACCAAGAGCTGCTTCACTGCTGGGTGCCTGATGTAAGGAGCAATTACGGAGCCTGCATTCTCGCCGAGAGGAGAAACGCCATCACCATTACTGAGGGCGGGGCTAACCAGTGCGTGACTGGTCATCATGATATTGTTAGAGATGCTTGAATACATAATGAAAATAACGTGAAATTTGGTTATGATGCCAATTCTCACACTTGGCGTTTCAAGTTATCTTCTGGTGTCAACAGATCTTCTTGCAACGTTGTCATGCCATTAAGATTTTAGGATTAACATTTATCTTTATTCTTTTTTGAGTTTCGTTTAATTTGTTTGTTTTGTTTCCTTTGTTTTTCCAAAAGAGGGAAGGTTATGTACTATATGTATACTGTATTTTTATACCATTAATTTACTATACAAGTGTTGAATCATTGATTTGTAATGTTGTAAGTCACCTTATCTCGTTTAGTTTGCAAACAAGGATGCTGGGCACGAGCTATGATGCCTCGACACTTGTTATTGTTTGTATGGAGTTCCAGGCAGGGTTCTGGCTCTGTGCAAACTCTCAACCTTTTGAGATGGACTGGAGGTAGGCTGGACACAAGCTCCTTTACTCCGCTGCATTTTCGGAAGAAATCATCCTTTAATCAACATTTGGTACTGACTTTTCTTGCAACACCAGGGCTGTTGCTAAGACCCCTCTTAAAGAGGGCATTTATTTTATTCAGACTTGCTTTTAAGACCCCTAGGGAATGCAATTATTTTATTCAGGCTTGCTGTGAAGACCTCTAAGGAAGGTAAGGAAGGTATTTATTCATTAAGTGTTATTTCAGAACAAATTGTTACCACATTAGCTTGTTTCCTTTTCTGAGGATATAATTATTAATTTTCTCCTCAAATGCACTTTTTTTGCAAACACATTGACTACATTTCTTTCTAGTCATTAACTTATCATTTTCATTATGTTCACCAATTTTGTCTCCAAATTGTAACTTGTAGTTTCAATAAGCACTCTAATGTATTATTGCCTCACATTCAAAGCTATTGCCTCCTATGCACATGGCAGCTTCTTGCTCCCAAGTTCTAAAATTCAACACAATCCTCACGTGCCAATGTACCAACTAACATGCCCAGCTTGGTCTTGAATGCCAATTTACAGCCTATTGTGAGCAATAGAATAATATGTCAGGAGCAGCTTCAAATGCCATTCATTCCTGCATACAGTCTCAGCTGTATGTGCACTGCCTCCTATGGCCATGTGCCACATAATGCCAGGTATACACATCATGGAAAAATAGAGCGAGAGCGTATAGCTCAGCTCTAAAACCAGTATGGACGGCACTTCACGGGTTTCATTGACGATGGGACAGACTCCGGATTTTACCCTTCTTAGGTTTAATAGCTAATTGCAATACTTGTTATTTAAAACTGTGATATAGCAAAGCAGTGGTAGTTAGCAGGATACTAAAAGCACATTATTAATATCACTATTGCGTCATCGAAAACAACAGTTTTCCCAGGTTCCGTTCATCACATGCTCACTTCCTACCATAGCTGCTGACGCACCATCATAATATGTCAACAAAAACGTCTTCTTTCACGCCCTAGATTCAGAGTTGGATGCATTGGTAGAAAAACCAGCCACGGTTCGTGCAGGTAACAGCGGAGGGGCCGCGTGCTAGGGGGATTTCAAGGGACGATGCAGAAGGAAAATTAAATAAATAGTTAACTTTCCCTCGGCATCGTCCCTCGAAATCCCCCCCTACGCGGCCCCACGCCCCCACCGCGGGTACCTGTAATTTATGAGTCCTTGCGTCACTTTTGCGCCGCCGGTGCGTCACTTTTTGTGACGCATAAGCGGTGTAAAAACTGGACCTTGTTGCACCATATTTACAAAGTGACGCATCTAGGTAGATGCGTCTCTTTGTAAACCCCTGCGCTACATTATACCTGCGTCAGGTATAATGTATGCAGGGTGGGTGTTGCCACGTAAGTAAGCATCGTAGAAGTGACGCAGTGAAATCTACGAGATTTCACTGCGCCACTTCTAGGGTGCAAATGCATCAATATCTTACGCCTGCCTCACAGCAGGCGTAAGACTGACGCAGGCCCTTTCACATTGGGTTTGCACCATGTGAAAGGACACATTGCTGGAGTTGCGTCACTTTTGTGACACACTCCAGCAATGCATCACTTTTGCGCCTACAGATACGTCAGAAATACTGACGTATCTGTGACTCCTTGCGACATGATGCGTCATACTGTAAATATGACGCATCATTGGAGTCGCAGGGAGGGCGCAGTGAAAAGTGACGCATCACTGTTCTCACGCAGCGATGCGTCATTTTTCATAAATGAGGCCCAATGTTTCCCCCTCAGACAACATACATTGTGCATCTTTAGGCACTGGGTATGTAATTTCCCTTGGTCTCTCATCAAATCTTTTAAATTCGTGGCTCTGTGCAAAATGTTCACGGATACCTGTGTGAGAGCAAAGAAAGGTAAATAACACATGACAAGGGAAAGAAACGGTATTTATGCATATGCGACTCTTAGAGAGAGAAAGGCTATCATATGGGTGCATACGCAGCAGTCGGACATGTTCATAATCGTGTAGTAAGTTTGGATCAGCTAGAAATAGGTGTTTACTCAATACTCATGTTGGTGATAAGAATGCATTTTTAAAAAATCATTTTTTGTCATTTTTTGAAACATCAGTGGGGTGGAGGACCTATTATTATTTACTAAGCAGATCATTTACATCAGCAATGCCAGGACCAAGCCAGTTGTGCAGGTGGAAAATGCAGTCCTCATGATAAGGGCTGTTTTCTGCCCATGAACCTCCATTGCTGACTTCATTGGCTAACCACGCTAACCTCTTTCTGCTGACTTCTTGCACCAGCCTGACTTTTCTTTTCTGGTAGTGGCCAGTGACTGGGATCTCTGGGTCTTTGCGACCCTCCTCTGGTGCTCTTGCTGCCTTATTGTGGTACACTTGCACCCAAGAGGGCAGTTTCTCACATTTCACAGCTGTGTTTCTTACCAGTAGGATCTAGTAGGGCCCCTTACAGTGGTGCTGAAGACAGTTCCAGATGTGGTTCTCCACTAGAACCCAATCTCTGCGTTCTATACTAAGACAGGAAGCAGTCGAATGTGTTGCTTGCGGGAGCCTGGTGAGACACCGAGCACACCAAATCTGACAGTCTCTTGCAATAGCCCATGACCAAATCATCAGTTATTGACAGTATCTCAGTTGTGGGTATGCCAGAAATCATCATTGGGCACCCCATCAGGATCTCATGGGGAGATAACCCTGGTTTTTATTCGGTGAGCTATGAATACTCATTAGTACCAGAGGCAAGGCATCTGGCTTCTTCAAAGTGGTGGATGAGCATGACTTTGCTAGTTTGTTCTTCACAATGCCATTCATACGCTCAACCATGCCCAATGGTGAGGGTGGTTAGCACAATACAGTTTCTGTGTGATGCTCACAGCCTCACATTTAGTTTCATGATTTTGTTTTTGAACTGCCCGCCATGATCACTCCCTATGTACATCAGTACTCTGTACCACAGGATCAACAGCTTTGCCACAGTCTTAGCACGTTGGATCGGCCTCCACCCATCTCAAGAACATGCAGATCACTGTCAGCACACATCTGTATCCTCCACAAGGCAGCATTTATATAAAGTCAATTTGCAGTCTCAAAAATGTTTCAAAAGCCAATGGGAAATGACCCATCGTAGCACAGTGCTCTTCCCACATTGTTTTTCTGATAAATCAGGCACTCTGAACAATTGTATTGGACATATTTTCAAAAGTGTTTGTTCCATTATCTTTTCTGAAAACTACCTTTCAGTGCATCTCTGCCTGAGTGGTTGACTCAATTTAACAGCTTTACCATCTGCAAAAACAAAGAATTGGGCAACACCACTCTTTTTAATGCATTTCATGAGTAAACCCTAGCCACTATACCCGCAACACTGCAACATTATTTCCCCTCAACACTGTGACTGACTCTCCTCGATGTGCTGCACATTTCAAAAGAGCTTTATGAGATGACATTTACAGAGCGTCACCAGAGCTCACACTTGGGCCCATGGCGTATCGGAATACCAGCTGATGTCGTAAGCCCCCTCTGCATTCAGAGCTGTCTATAACCATTGACTACAGCAAACCCATAATGCGAATCAGTATCAATTGTCACATTTACATTTTTTGCTCGACAGCATGCTCTTGTGAGAGTGATCAATTCTGGAACTTGCGCAGACTACATTTGCTCATAAAGAGGCTTCAATTACGTTTCAGTGGTACACATAGCATACGCAGCCCTTAAATTTCCTGATTTGTCTTTTAAACATGACCTATCTATCTACGAATTACATATTAGCACAGTTTCCAGGGGCTCATCTTTAATGTCTTTGTGCAGAATTCCGTTCCTGTAAACAACATCATCTTGCTTGGAAGGCAATGGCAAGATTGTGGTACAAGCTTTTACAGATATGATGCGAGTAGCAAACAAGGGTATTTCTTTTCATGAAAGTCGGGCATCTGTCAAATACTATGGTTTTCATTGCGTTGACTAACTTTCAACAGAGGAGGGTACATAGAATGTTACAGGATGCCCCAGCACAACAGTCTCAGACTTCTCCAATGCTACTGCTGCTCCTTCAATGGTTCTCAAACACCCTAGGAGAGCTGCCCCTCCAGGATCCGAGGTAGCTGAAAAATATGCAAGTCTCCATGGTGTTGTGTTATCCCAGATAAAGAGCATCTCCCACTTTCGGCGCAGCAGAAGAAAAATGATCTATTGTTATCTGCCAGTCTCAGGGCTCAGGATGAACACAAATCTCCCTGGAGGTCTAGGAATGACTTGGCAATCCTCCAACCAAGATCCAGCTCAGCGATATCCTTCCTTCTCAATTGTTCGTGGGACTGGGCTATAAGGGAGACGTTTGGAATCCACTGCCTGTGATATATGTAACACAGCTGTCCGCCTCTCCTGGGACACCTTCCTTGAACCTTTTTCTAACTTGTACACCAAATACATCATTTAGTTTGGCAATTTTGAAGTTTTGAGAGGGAGACCTTATGCCCCCCGTGAGCCAAATGATTCATCAAAATAATAGTGCCCCATTTACATGCCTCCTTCGTGTGTGATGTAAAGGGCGTGAGAGATAATATGGATGGTGACTCGGTATACACCAAAGGAGTCTCTGCAAACAAAACATCATGGGGCTCATTTATGAGCCCCATGATGTACTGACGTATCTGTCCTTCCTTGCGACATGATGCGTCATATTATAAATATGACGCATCATTGGTGTCGCAAGGAGGGCGCACTGAGAAGTGACGCATCACTGCGTTCACGCAGCGATGCGTCACTTCTCATAAATGAGGCCCCATATTTTTTTATGTAAAGGCAAATAAATATTGTCTTACATCATGCAGCGGTATTGAGAACAATGCAGAACAAAAATGTATGACAGTGAGCCATTCTGCTGTGGCAGGGATCTGGGACATAATCACAGTAGTGTTTAGGACAATGGGGAAACTGGGGATCACAATATCATTAAATCTTGGACCATCCTTCAAGATACCCCATCAGCTTTGAGCACGGGGGAGAACAGGGTGTTCAATGGGCTCTACTCTACTCTCTTGATAGTAACCTTGTCTCAACAAAGTCTTGTATTACGGGCACAATTCTTGCCTCAGCTTCTTGTGACAATTCATATTGGGGAATTTGTGATAATCTTGCACCCTCCTTCAACTCTACATGCACAGTGCAACATCCCTATTTTTCCACCCTTTACTGCCCACAGCTCAGTAGGCACCATGTGGTGCAAATCTTTAAGGTTCTCACTCAATTTTGGGGAGGTCACACTCTGATTCCTTATTAAAGTCATCACTTTAAAATGTGTGTTAGGGTCCTTTATCTGTATGAACACACCTTCCGGAGTGCAATATACAATGCAGTTCATTTTACACAACCACTGTATTGGTATAACTGAGCAAATGTTCATGTTGTTCTGTGATGGGTCCTATAGCTACCGGGACAGAGTTTGAAATGGGATAAGTGATAAGAGAATCAGAAATGTTACCTACTTGCACTGATTTTCCAAAAAGAGATAAGAGGGGTACTTTTGTGGTCTTGTAGTATAACTCGTTCTTCTTAGTGACCTCATGCCATTCGTTTAACCACAGACAAGCATTTCGTGCGCTGGTGTTCTCTTGGGGGTGCCACGGTGATTCGTCTAACTTGCAGTTTCTATTAGGTATACCCATGACTCATGGTGAGGAGCCAACCCCTGAAGTCCTAGAGTGTACTGCCCCTTATAAAACATGTTCACACTCACAACCTGAAGGGAGAAACCTGGCACAGCTTAACTACCTTTCTTGCCTGTGAGGTTACCTGCGTAAGGGCAAGGTCCTCAGGCACACCTGCCTGTAACCTCAAATGAATTTTTACACCTTGAATATCCTACCCCTTTGGCAGATTCATTTATGCACCTAGAGGCAAACCGACCCTACTATGAAGGAAAAAGCACACTCTTTTCCTTCACAAGTCTGCCTCATATCTTTCACTAAACGTAGAAAAACCGTCCATGTCTATGTATTTATTCCCAGACCAACTTCACACCAAGTCCCGCACCCTGTGCATCTAGTCACTATCAAGCTACAAAGGTTATGCGCATTCCCCTTACCATTGCAGTCAAGTCGGGCCAACGTGCACAAGTCGGAATATTAGGGGAATATCCCTCCATTTGGGGAGCCTTCTGCATATCTGGGGATCTACGGACTTGACTGTTGCAGGTCTCTGATTCAGCGATAAGTGCTGACGGCTTTCCTGCATTTCTTAACCAGACCTGTGAATACCAGTACTTTAAATAAAATTCATAGGCAGAATCATTCTTTGAGAGCAAAGTCTTATTCAGCTGAATGACATTGGAGTACCAGGAATTCCACTAGCATGTGGCCGTGAGGTACCACATGCCCAGAATATGCTTGCTTGAACTTAAAAGAAAGCCGCTGTTGTTAATGCTTTTGCTCAGAGAAATAATAATAACATGGGATAGAGTAGAAGTGGGTGGTGAACAGTGAGAATTACATGATTCAGAAAATAACATTTGTTTATGATTCTTTTATTAATAGAGTGCATTTGGGCCTGTTAAGCCAATAACAGAGGACGTAAATGGCGACCGGTGAAACAAGTCACGCATGCTCAGTGAATACATGAGATAACCCGATGACCGAAAAGCTGAATAGCTGCCAGACATCAAGGACAGAAGACGTGAGAAAGAGGAGCCGTGTATCACTCGTCCATGTAGCCTGCATTGAATGAAATTATTACAATGGCAGCAATATATGTATGGGAAGAGAAAATCATCAATGAGCTAAAGGGGAAGGGTTTGCAAGACAATAGTACTTTCATAAAAATGAATATGTCAGCATAGTGTGATGAAGACTCCCCTAGCCTTGTCCAATCATATTTCGTATTTTACTAATATTTGCAATTATTGAGGGTGGGACATATTGAAATGAAGACTATAAATAGAGTAGCTTTGAAAGAGAGCTTAGATGACGGGTGCTGGATAGAGAGAGATTTGTGAGCACAGAGAGAAGAGAACTGAGAGAGAGCTGCTGCTGCTGGGTCGAGAGAGAAAGAAGAAAGCAGTCTGGGAAGATTCAGATCCAAATGACAGCCTGATTAGATTCGAAGATTGCGGAAGAACCTCGAGAAGGGAGAGAGTGTAAGAGAGGGATGCGCCCTGATGCGTCAAGTTTATAGAGAAGACTAGTAAGTATCTGCCCTGTCCTAATCCTGTCCAATAGTCTTTGTTTCCTGATTCTAACTCAGGGGACCACCACCAGTCCTTTGGCCAGAGGGTTGGTTTTCGCTATTTCTAATAGGTAAAAAGTATTCTATCTCAAAGTTTGCATACTCTTTGCTAATGTATTTTTGATTTGTATCTTTTGTCTCTTCATCTATCCACTCTTATGTATTGATTTGTTGAATAAATTTGTGTCAATGAATGTAATTGCTAAATAAATATTTCTCTCCCATAGGAAGAATAACGGAGTTTGCACTGTGAAACTGTATTAATGAGCGTTCAATTTATGACTGAAAATCTTAGATAAAACTTATGAATCTTACCCAGAGTCTGTGTTTATTTCACTGAGATCTACAAAATTAGTTAGATAGCATGTTAATATCACCATCAACTAACTCAACTAATGGTCCATTGAACAGAGGAAAGAGTTTTGATTTGTGAAAGATTAGTTAAGCATTTTAAATCCAAATTGTTTGTGGTTACAGGGAATTAATTAATCAGAATTTAAGTGAATTACAAAACTTGAACCCCCCCAGTGGATTGCCCATGGAGTGTGTACGAGGGAATTAATTAATCAGAACTTAAGTGAATTACAAAACTTGATCCCCCCAGCGAATTGCCCATGAAGTGTGTACGAACATTTGAGTAAATGCGTATGGGCCCTATTGAGATATCTGGTTTGTGAATCGTTCATCCCTGGGGCTTTCTGCTGGATCAGTAGCCTGCTGAGGTCAGAAGACCACAATGTCTGTGATTGCTTCTTTTTTTTTTTTACATGCAGCCCGCTTTCCATAAAGGCAAATGAGATATATAAAAATACACAAAATCAATTTTAAGGTTTTTTTTCTTACAGTAGCCGCAGTCTGTGGCACCACTGCCTGCTCTTTAAAAATATTTGTTTTAACATTCACAAAGGGGAAGGGGTCCCAAAGGGATCCCTTTCCATTTGCTAATAGTTACCGGCTCCTTTGAGGTCTTGGTAAAAAATGAGGGGCAGATTTACAATGAACTAACGCAGCGCGGTGCAGCAAGTCATTTTGCTGCGCCATGCTGCGTTTGTTTGGATGCACAGCGATGCGACATATTTACAATAATATGTTGCATCTCTGTGCTTCCCACTACGCTGGCGCACAAACTGCTGCAATGCGCCGACGCAGGCACCCTTGCACCATGGTGCAAGGATGCCCATGTCGTGGGGAGATTGTTTATGTGCAAGAAGGGACACCTTCCTGTACATAAACAATCACCAGAGGTGATTTACTCTTTCTATGTGTGGCTATGGGTGGCTTTTCCTGTCCTTGTAAATATGGGACAGAGAAATGCGCTGCCAGTGCGTCACAAAAATTTTACACACTGGCAGTGCAGGGGGCTTGTAAATCTGCCCCTGAATGTTGTGCAACCGTAGTTTTGGTTGCAAAAGATTCATAGATACCACTGTGATTCGGTATACGGAAGGGGTACCCTTAACACATCCCTTCCAAACACCGAAATGTAAACATAAATTTCGATTCGGTAATGTTGCAATTTGTGATTTGTTCATATGGAAAATAATGTTTTTGGTTGAAAATTGGCCCGATTCTGTGAATCGGACCATTTCCGACTGCAAAAATTATTTGTGCAGAAGGCCCAATATGACTTTTCCATTCATAGTTGAGTTAGGGTTGCAAGTGCTAAACTTGAAGTGCAAACTATAACATTCTTTGTTAACTTGTCTTGTGTTGTGTTTCCACGTTATTGTTGTTTGAAGTGTTGCACAAATACTTTACACACTTCCTCTAAGTCAAGCCTGACTGCTCTATGCCAAGCTACCAGTGGGTTGAGCATACGTTTATTTGGCGTTTGCTTGTTACTTCACTCTGACAAGGAATATGGTTGTTGCTTGAGAGGGGTCACCCCCTCCCCATCCAGTAACCCAATTTCTTACACCCTCTAATTACGATACTGAATGATTTTCATGGGTCTGGATGACATACACTTATGAGATCATGACCACATCCTTCTTGGAGAGCCTCCGCTCTATGCTCATTGGGATAGAACAGTCTCATGAAAAGCAAATGTGTTTATTGTTTTGTATCAGCCTTTTATATATGCTGTCTCTGCTACAGTGTAGGAGCTACACGTTGTTTATATATATCTTTATAACTAAGATATGCTCCACGTGTGCACGTGCACACCTTTAGATCCCTTCCCTGTGCAGGATCCTCCTGTTGATGCTTGGGGTTGAACATTATCACTATGCGGCATTCACACCCACACAGGGCGTGTTCACTTGGGTGAAGATGTGTCAGCGAGTTTCTCTAATGAATGGTGGTCATGACTGAAGTCAATGTTTGAATTTCAGAACCCTTCAATAGCCAAACATTTGCCATACTTTGCCATCGTGGTGCCCATTTAAACTCAGAGATACAAATGAAACTAAAATGGACCAGAAGTTGTACTTCCATGCCTAGGGGACCATACCTATTCTCATTGGTCTACATAATTTGTTTAGCCATGCTCCCCGGTGGGGGGATGCGCGACCACTTGATTGGTGCATAAATCTACCACTGAACGGATCCGAGACCTGTGCGTGACGCCTGCATCCCAAACGTGAGATTATCACACGTGTGCAGAGGCAGCTCACACATCTGCTTCCCATCATTGCCAATTCCACCATCTTCTTTCAGCGTAAATCACCTGCCGCTGAACGGGACTTCCGATGGAATAAACGTATGCAGTGAAGGTTCAGCCACGCGCACTACGAAACACTCAGCATTTGCGTTTACATGGAAGGATGTGTGAACCACAAAATTGTGCATCTGTGTCGGGATCCAGAACCCACCAGAGTCCCTGAAAAAGCTTCAGCATCACCCTTAAAACCATTTGCCAAATATACAATTTACGGTGTCCTTACAATGCGAGATAGTGCCAGAAGAATCAGTGTGCTATAATGTGTATGCTTGGCCACCAGAGGGCGCAAGTGTTGCAGTGATGTTGCGAACAGCAGAGGCACCTAGAGCATGAGGCCCAAGTGGATGCCCTGCCCATGCAGGCGTGTGAACCTGGCACTCACACACTCGTCACCATCATCTCTCTATGCGCCAAGTGAGCACCTGAATACACTGAGTGAGCGAACTCACTTGTGCACACTCTCTAGCTCTCAAATGATCCTCCTTTTCAGAACACGACCATCATGTTTTGATCATTTTATTGTCGCAAAATATATATTTTTCAGGTGACCCCTCCAGGAAATTAGATTAATGCCTTACCATGGAATGTTCAAGATGGGCAGCCATTCTAAATCAGTGGTAAGCCAAGCACAGCTCCATAAGCTGTAAGGTCTCAGGTTCAGGCATGGGGTGCGTAGGTGCGGTGCACCAAGCCACTGCCTATATGAGGGGTGAGTGCACGCAAAGTGTGCAGGCTTATGGACAGCACCTGGTCATGGAGTGCCTAGGCATGTTAAAAGACACACTGGGAGTCTCATTAAGGGGGCCATCCAGTGAATAATGTCACAATAGGTTTTACAATCCAACCAGACATCATCGAACAAAGAGACATACCGGGTCCCTTAATATTGGTGATCATTGATAGTGCATTTTTAGGTAAGAGAATAAGCTTTTGACTTTTACTGGCTGGAGCCTAAAATCCACACAGCCAGTGATGCAGGTCACTTCCATTCATCCTTGAACTCAGCGCCGCCTTCCCTCTCGCCTGTGCTACTGTATGTGCTCCCACACTACCCTACTACCACTGCTACACCACTCAGTCCATACCATTCACTCTTCCTTCATCCACCTACTCCTGCACATTTGCTCCATCCATGCAACATCTATCCACCACACATTCATTCACAATTATTCACCCTGCGTTCAGCAATCATTCACCATTCCATCTCTATCCACGAGCCGCTCATTGTTCACCATCCACTCACCATCAGTTCATCTTCCAGTTACTATTCACCACTCATTCACTATCCACCACCCGTTCACCACTTACCCCCGTTACCTACCCATTCACCATCGATTAACTATTCATCCTCTATCCATTGACCAACAACTCCCCCTCCATTCACAATCCGCAGTCTGTTCACCATCTGTTCACACCCACTTCTCGTGGTTCTAGAACAGCACATAACACAATAGGCACTGCCTCCAGAACTGGAAGGCGAACTCCAGAATTGCCCCTGAACGGGCCACATTATACCAGATGTGTGTAATGAAGGATGCAGGATAATTAATAGTAGCAATATCCTTTATTAAGTCGAAGAGCTGACCAGCATGCAAACAGTTCTCCTCACCAAAAGTAACTGACACAAATCCAAAACATACATTCTATAATGACCTAAACACATTCCAACATGAACGCCTAACTTACATCATATGGAATTAAGAACAAGTGAAAGCACTAAGAATGCAAACATAACACATCCCCCTTTCTCCAAAAACAATAAATACAAGAGAAAAAGCGACAAAATAATAATAATAATAATAAAATAAAATAAAAATAAGGAAAAATAATTCTAAAAGTTAATACAATAATACAATACATAAGTGCTATTAAACATTCATTAACCAGTTGCTACTTGTTGCTAACATTGTAATCTTTCAACCAGGAAGGCACCATCTTCCTCCTTAATGAATGACAAAGAGAATCTGGTTCATCATTCGAAGAGGAGGAAGAAGAAGAAGTGAAATCTGAGGTTACCGAGGTACTAGTAGATTCTTGTGAAGAAACACCAGTACTTGCATTGCACCAGAATTTGACATAGTAATATTTGAGTTATTGTCTGGAGTAGGAGGAACATCCCTAGTGATATTATCATCAAAGTCATCAGGCATCCAATTATAATGAGCTAGGTTATTCTGGCACTTAGCAACTCTATTTAAATTCCAGACTCTACCATCACTGACCCTTACTGAGTTAAGTACAATTTCAATTACTTTAATGGGTTCTCAGAATTGAGAAACACCTTTCTGAACCTTGTTGGGTTTTTTGATACGTACCCAGTCACCAACATTTATAACAACTTCTTTTGTACTGTGTTTCATGTCATAGTAAGCTTTGCTTTTCTCATGTGCAAGTTCCATACGTGTACACACCTCTTCTCTAGACCAAGGTTGTACCTCTCTTGAAAATAGCCACGTGGGAATAGATTTTGACCTAGGATTTCTCCCTTTCATAAGTATAAAAGGAGAGATTCCTGTAGACTCATTTACAGTAATGCGATAACTCCACACGGTTTTCCCAACCTGAGTTGGCCAATCAAGATTGCTATTCAATGATAATTGAATGGTGTTCTTTAAAACTCTATTGAATCTTTCCAACAGAAATCCTTATCCGCACTTTTAACAATTTTAACAACCGGCCACCTAGAAAATAGGTCAATGAGAACAAGTAGGTAGCAATGAGAACCATAATTTTCACTGATAGGTCCCATGATGTTGATTGCGACACATTCCCAAGGATTTTTAGGAATGAAACCTCTTGTCATTGGAGAACGGAAGGTTTGCAAAGTTTTATCTGAAGAGGAACAAGGAATGCAATTTCTTACTACTCTCTCAATTTGGGAATCAAAACTTGGCCACCAAAACAATCTTTTAACCAAGGACTTAGTTCTAACAATTCCCGGGTGGCCTTTATGACACAAATCCACAATTCCTTCTCGCAAATTTTCTGGGGGAATTATTCTCTCACCCCTCAGGAGGGTATTATGAGAAATAGACAATTCAGATCTAACCTCCCAATAAGGTCTGTAATTTGCATTCAATAGCTCTTTTGTCTTGGGCCAACCATTAACGATAAAGGAAATGACAGCTTGGAGAATATTGTCTTCCAAATATTCATTTTCCCATTCCTCTCTACTAAATGCAGAAAAACCATGATCTTGTACAAAGGCAATGTGTAACTCATTCCATTCATTATTTTCACATTGTTCCAACATCAAAGGCATTCTTCGGGGGCAAGATGGCGGCTGAGTGAGGAGTGAGCTGCTTCAGCTGATTGTGCTCTTTCAAAAAAATATGTTAATATCCTTAGCTTGAGGATGTGATACCCCTCTGAGTGCAAAGATAAGAAGACAAAGACAAGAACTCAAATGTTTAAAGAAGTTAGCGGCGACATAAACAACTTACGCAGCTGGGCTTCAGCGTTGGCCCGATACACGGAGCAGCTGCTTCTTCAGGTGGAGCACATTGAGAGGCTCTGTGTTTTCCATTTGCCAGCCGCTGCTTCGATTTCTGTTCCTGTCATGGGGCCAAAATCTGTCACGAAGGGTGGAGCTGCAGCGGATCGCCGGGGCCCTCCAGCGTTGCCCTCTGAGGCTGACATCCCAGCGCGCGGACGCAGGCAGAAGCTCAACGCTCTCCCGGAGACCTCTGTGGACCGGAAGGGGAAGGGTGGGAGCACTCAGCCCCAGCCACAGCGGTCCTCAGTGTCCGTAGTTGATTTGCTCAGAGGGCAGGCTGTACAGGCTGTTGGTGCTCCTACCAACAGGAAAGGCAACGGACTGGTCGGCGGAGAAGGCGTCTCCGAGAAGTCGCGCAAGGAGCCGGGTAAGGAGCTGAGTGGGGGGATAGAGGGGCAGAAGGAGCCCATGCTTAATTTGCAGCTGCATACGGAATCAAGTATGGACTGTCCGGTTAAGGAATTATCTAACCCCCCTGCTGAGGCGCACTCCCGGGAAGAAGAAATGTCACCTATAGACCCTCGGACCTATGCTGTAATTGATAAACAGAACCTTGGTTTGGATCAGGCGCAGGAAGCCACCCAGGGGTATTCGGTGGAGTCACTGAAGGGGGAAAGCTTACACCTCATTCCTTCTGACCAGAAAGCAGGGATCCGGCCGGGGCAGCTTCAAGCCTCGATGGAGAAAGATCAGAGTACTCCCCCTCAGATGGCAGATCATGGCTCAAAACATAAAGGGAGCTTTAGGGGTCACCGGACCCCACGGCGGGACTGGGATAAAGATCTAGATTCGGAGGCAAATGATTTTTTTTCCCTTTCTGATGCAACTTGGTCAGACGCTGCCTCTGATTCAGGCGGGGAAACTTTGTCTAGCGATGAGCCGCAATCTCAATACAAGGCTGAGCTACCCTCTGCCTCGGGATCTGGAGCAACGGTACGTTCTGTGAGTCTATGCCCTAAGAGTTCTGAAGGCCAAAATCAGGCGACTTTGAATTGGGATTACGCACTTGGTGATCAATTGATGGGTACTATCAAACCTAATTTAAATACTGGATCGGAAGCAGGGCTTATGCCGGCTCCTCCAACACTAGAGTCAATTATGCAGTGTGTGGTTGCACACCGAGAGGAATCCCGGATGGAAAGCAAGAGGTCGCAGAACGCCTATCGCAAACTTCAAGGGGCAATCAGGAAAGTCGCAAAGACCTGCAAGGATATAAGCGATCGTATGACTGATATTGAGACTCGGACAGAAGTTCTGGACTTAGAAGTAGCCGGCTCTAAAGGTCAAGTAGATGCTCATGAGGCTCGACTTATGGATATTCAGTGGAAGCTTGAGGAGGGGGAAAATTACCAGCGTAGGAATAACCTGAGATTTTTGGGTATTCCGGAGGGAAAGGAAGGGTCAGACCCTCGTATGTATATTGCTCAACTATTGCAGACCTCTCTGCCAGATCTGGTTGGTTGGGACTAGCTCAGGGAGGTGCAAAGGGCACATCGGGTTCCTTTCTCTATTCGTCAACCGGCTCGACCTAATGCTAAACCCAGGGCATTACTGGTTTACTTTGGGAATTTTTTACTAAGGCAGAGCGTTTTAGAAAGAGCTAGGCCAGATGCCCAATTAAAAGCTGAGGGGTTTTCTTTTTTCGTCAGACCCGACTTCTGTCACGTTACCGTGGAGCGTCGGTGGCGCTTACGCCAGATGATCAAGCCCTTTCAAGAGAAGGGAGCTCAGGCCTTTCTCTTAAACCCTGCCCGTTTGAAAATAGTCTGGAGGGATACTACAATCTTCTTTACGTCTGAGATAAAGGCAAAGGTGTTTTTGGATTCTGGTGGGAAGGCTAAATCTTAGGGGTAATTAACCTAATAGTGTATTCTGTTTTTCCCTCCTACTTTTGTTCCCTCTTTCGGTTGGACGGTTGGGACACAGATATATAGGACTATCTGGTCATGGGAGGTGCTATTGGGATAACTAGGGGGTATTAGTTGGCTAAGTTATGTTACTTTCGGGAGAGCACAATGTTCATCCACTACAGACCTGGTTGGTCTGTTGCCTTCATTTACAGGGTGGGTGGGATGGGTGGGGTGGGTGGGGAGCCGCGGGTTAGGGTGGGGGGTGGGAAGGGAAGGGGCTGGAGCTAAAAGGCCAGGGAAATCAGGGAAATCAGGAAAAAGGTATAGCTTGACTGATATTGAGTTATCAAAATGTTTAAAATCACTGCATTGGAATAAAAATTACTATGATGGGTAAGCTGAGAATTTGTTCCTTGAATATAGGGGGGTTGAATGATGCTGGCAAGCGGCATAGATCCGCAGAAGTTATTCGCTCATGGGGGGTGGACGTTATCTGTCGACAGGAAACCCATATTCCTTTTCAGAAGAAAAGCTTAAATAATATCCCCGGATATAAGCAGACGATCTGCTCCTCACAGACTACCACTACAAGAGGAGTGGCTATCCACACCTCCACTCGGATGCCTGAAGTGGAGCGAACCTTATCAGATAAATGGGGGCGATGGGCTATAGTCTATTTACCTTGTAAAGTTACTATATGTACCATCTATGGCTCCAATTTTGATGATTCTGACCTATGGGCCAAGTTGGAGCTCGAGTTAACAGCCTGGCCCTCTCCACTTATAATCTGCGGGGATTTCAATATTCATCTAGGTTTATCGGATATATCTTTGATAAGCTATGATGGGAGGAAGCCACGGGTATTTAAGGCCCTCAAAGCCTTAGCAGTGAGCCATGGATTAGCTGATGTGTGGACTCGTAAAGTAGTAGGTGATGCTGGTTATACCTACTTTTCCTGTCCCCATCAGAAATATGTTAGGCTAGACTACTTTTTTATATCTACCTCCCTTATAGATCACGCTAATATACGGAAGCTCCCAAAGATCCTATCAGACCATAATCCTTTGATACTTGAGCTAGACCTTCCCGAACATCTGAGCCGCCCTAGCAAATGGTCCTTTGATAGGAAACTCTTGGTAACAGAAGGGTTTCTTGACCATTTTAGGAGATGGACCAAGCAATTTTTTGATGTAAATCGGTATAGCGCATCGAGGGAAATTGTTTGGGATACTTTTAAAGCATGCCTGAGGGGGGAAATCATTAGCTTCGCTGGGCATCTTAGGTCAGTGCATAGGGTGGCTGTGCAAAAACTCATGATTGATCTCTCTATGAATGAGGAATTACATCTTCAAACTATTGAAAGCAAGCAGAAGGATGCAGCGAAGCTAATTGAATTAGAAATAATAAGGGTTAAAGCCAAACTAAATGGAATGTATAACAATAGGAACGCTAAAATATATCAAACCCGTGTTAGGGATAATTATGAATATGGGGAAATGACCGGAAGACACCTGGCATTAAAGCTGAAACAGAGGTCGGCTGCTAATAACATCCCGGAGATTAAACAGCGGAATGGGAATATAGCAACTGATCCTCAGGATATTCTTCAAGTTTTTGCTGAATTCTATGGTGATGTCTATAAATCTCAGATTGATCCTCAATTAGTAGCAGTAGCAGGGCAGCGCTTAACTACCCCCCCCCCCCCCTATAGTTATACAGGAACTAGAAATAGATTTCACACAAGCTGAAGTTAATGAGTCATTACAGTCCATAGCATCGGGCAAGGCTGCAGGTCCAGATGCAATTCCGGTAGAAATTTATAAAGCTTTACAGCCGGAATTAGCACATATGTTACTGGACTTGTTTTTAGCAGTACAATATCATGGCACTACACCTCATTCTTGGAAGGATACTAATTTAATTGTCTTTTTGAAAAAAGGGAAACCACCTTGGGATCCGGCTTCGTACAGACCAATCTCTTTGATAAACACTGACGAGAAAATATATTCTAAAATCATAGCCAATAGACTGTCAAAAATAATAGCTTCCCTGGTTAGTCCATGGCAGCATGGATTTATTCCTGCTCGAGGAACAACCGATCATGTGCGTCGGGTGATCTCTTTATTTGATATCACCGAACAGATGGGGGGTCAAATGTCTCTGATTTTGTTAGATGCTCAGAAAGCCTTTGATCAGGTCGAGTGGGCTTTCTTATGGCAGACATTAAGTACCAATGGCTTTGGCCCCGGTATCCTGACAGCTATAAAGGCCATGTATATGCAACCATATGCAAAAATACAAATGATGGGGATGGAGTCTGGGAGGATTAAGATCTTACGGGGCACCAGACAGGGCTGCCCATGCTCCCCGATTCTTTTTGCTTTATACATAGATCCGTTAATTAGAGCTTTGCTTAATGATCAGGCTATCCAACCTATAGTGGTTAGGGGATTTAGTACTAAAGTTTTAGCCTATGCGGATGACATTGCCATAGTTACCTCTGACCCTCAGGCTGCATTGGTCCGTATTGAGGCTCTGGCATTAGAATTTGGTCGTCAGTCTGGCTACAGGCTGAATACAGCTAAAACTAAGATCGTCTGTTCTAGTAGTACCCCGTTTAAGGATGCTCGGAGGTCTCTGGAGGCTATTTATCTAGGGATAAATATAAGTGCGGGGGTGGCAACTATCTGGGATATTAATTTGGCACAGCTATTAACTAAGATTAGCACTGATTTAAAGCGTATAGATAAATTAAACATCTCTATCATTGGACGTGCTAATACTATTAAAATGACGATGTTCCCTAAAATCTTTTATCTTTTCAGATGCATTCCAATTGAACCCCCTAAAGAGTTTTTTACAAAAATTGAAGGGATATTTTCTCAGTTTATATGGGGATATAAAAAGATCAGGAGATCAATAAAGTTCATGACTCTGCCCCAAAATCGTGGCGGATTGGCTATCCCTCATATGCTACATTATTTTAGGGCTGTAACGCTGCAGCAAATGATTAGTTTGTTCCGCCCAAAAAATGGTGTAGGAATTACTTTGACGATTGATAGCAGTGATTCCCCTCCTTCTATCTATGAGTTGGCCTTAGGGGATCATGCACCTGGTGTTTTATTAAGACAATTAGATGGTAGCTACTATAAAAGAACCCGGTTCAAAATTGTTAGAACCGCCTGGAATGTCTGGAATAAAATAAGTAAATTGTTGAGGATCCCCAAGCTGCATAGATATCATGCTATTTGGGGTTCGTCTTTGTTCCCACCTTTATTTTATGATAATCTTGGGAAAACTTGGGAACAGGCTGGCATTAACGTAATTGGAGATCTATTTGAGCAATCAGAGTTAAAATCCTTTGAAGAGCTTCAAACTCAATTTGGGCTGGATACTAAGACATTCTTCAAATACTTACAATTTAGGGAGATTATCAAAATAGCAATGGCTCAAATAACTGGACTCGATAATATTCCGATACTTGACTGGCTTGGGCATAGGCAGCCACGGGTAAAGGATTTATACCTAATTTTGTTGAATGCCAATCAGGATGATATCGCCAGCTCCGAATCCGTTTGGGCAGGTTTGCTCGGGGATCCTGAAGTGGATATCTGTAGGTCTTTGTATTTGTCAAAAAAATTATTTCTCGCAGCTAACCTTAAAGCTCAACACTTTAAAACTTTGTTTAGGCTTTATTATACTCCTGCCAAACTCTTTAGCTGGGGGAAAAGGGAAACCGATTGGTGTCCTAGATGTAAGTACGGCCCGGCAGATATGATTCACATGTTCAGTGGGTGTAATCAGCTGGATAATTTGAAATTAAAGATAGAGGAATTTCTTAATCAAATCACTGGTGGTTTAGCACGATTAACTCCTACTCTGATTTTGACTGGGATTGATGCTAGCCTATGTTTGGATCCCTCCCAAGTCTATTTTTGCTTTATGGTCTCTGCTATTTTTCGTTTAATCATTGCGACTCATTGGAAGGATGCTGAATCACCCACATTTCATGAATGGTTTGCAAGACTTCACCATGTTTTTAATTTAGAGAAGGCACTTTATAAATGTAAAGGGAAAAGCGCCAAAAGAAGAGGTCTCCGGGTATGGGGCCCGATCTGGGAAACTGATGAGATGTAACGAAGAAGATATAACTCTCTGTGTTTTATACTCTGTATTTTGGGATTTAAGTTGTTTTTGTAATATGGAATTTGCAGTGATTATTTGGTTTCTTTCCTGTGTTTCTATGATTATTTTTTTTTCCAGTGTAAAAAAGTTTCTCTTGATTTCCCTGTAAAAAAAAAAATAAAAAAAAAGGCATTCTTGATAAGAAATCTGCAACCACATTATTTTTACCAGGAACATAAATTACTTTATATAAAAAGTTCTGCATCCTCATCGAGATCCTAGCTAACCTCGCTGAAGCTGTGATTGCATCTTCGGTAGTTAGTTGGGGATATAGCTCAGTGGTAGAGCATTTGACTGCACCTTCTGTAGTTAAAATCTTTACCAATGGCATGTGATCACAGCGAAGGATGCATGGTTTCCCCCAAATAAAGGATTTGAAGTGTTCTAATGCCCATGCACAGGCTAGTGCTTCTCTCTCTATTATTGGGTACTTCTCCTCACATGGAGACAAAGACCTGGATGCGTAAGCTATAATATTTTCTCTGCCTTGGCCGTTAACTTGTGACAAAACTGCACCAAGGCCTTTGTTGCTAGCATCCGTGGTAATCACACTATTTAATGAGGGATCAAAACTGTGAAGAGCAGTTGCTTTTGCAATGACTTCCTTAATGACTTTATGACTATGACTATGTCGCAAGCCTGTGACCACACAAATGTACAATTTTTTTAAAGAAGTTGGCAAATATTGTATGTTTTGGTGGCAAAATTTGACACGTATTTCGAACAAAATTCCGCCATGCCTAAAAAGGATCTAACATCATCCTTATCGTGAAGGTATAGGAGCCTCAAAAATAGCAGAAACCAAGGAAGGTTTCGGTTTCACACCCTGTTCGTCAATAACATGACCCAAATAGGTTACACTTTTTTGTGCAAATTTGCATTTAGAATGCTCAACAGTAAGGTCTTTACTCTGCAAAATGCTTAGAACGTTTTAAAGTCTAGAAATATGTTCTTCCTCATCACAGCCAAAAACAAGAATGTCATCTTGAAAAAACATAACGCCTTGCTCTTCTTTGAAAAGATGGAACATCAAACGCTGAAAAACGGCAGCGGCTGAAGCCAAGCCGAAGGGCATGCGTTTATATTGAAAACACCCAAAGGGAGTGATAAAGGATGTGAATTTCATTGATTTAGGGGACAATGAGAACTGATGATACGCAGACGACAGATCTATGGTGGAAAACCATTTGGCATTGTTTAACCCCTTCGATGCGTGTGACGGAGCGGTTCCGTCATGCGCGTCGGTCGCGCTGTGCGCATGACGGAACCGCTCCGTCATGGCCCCGCCCGCGCAACGAACATTCAGCACGGCGCGGTAATCCACGCCGCGCTGAAGGGGTTAAATTTGAGACCATCTCATTGATTTTTGGTAACGGAAACTTAACAACAATATTGTTGTTCAGATACCTCAAAACTACACAGAGCCGAATTTTGCCGTTACTGCGTCTTACTACGACGATCGGGGAAACCCAATCCGAAGCATCAATAGGTTCAATAATGTTATTAGACACCAATTTATCCAACTCCTTACTAACTTCATCCCTTCCCAAAATATGAATATTCCTGCATTTGTGTATTTTGGGAGATGCATCATGTTTAAGAATGAATTTATGTTCAAACCCTTTAAGGTTACCTAGAACACTACTAAAAACATTTGGAAATTCCTTTAAAATTTCATTACTAACTGCATTACTGTCATCAACAACCAACACCTGTTCTTTACTGTTGGGGTCTAAAATAATATGCAACTGTTTTTGGTCAAACTAGCCAAGTACTGGTGGTCCTTTCTTTGCAATATATAATTTCCCTCTGCATTCTCTTCCTTTGAACTTGAAAACAAACCAACGATAACCAAGAAGATCAATGGTTTCTCCACCATAGCCTTCAGGGTGAATGTCAGGTTCTAATAACTGTGCACCCACTTTTTGTATAAAGGAAGATTTCCACATTTCTTCATTTATGATTGTGTAAGGTGAGCCTGAATCTGCTTAAATTCTGATATCTACACCACCAATACCGATTAAACAAATTGGTTTGTTAACCATAGTTCCCTCATCAATATTTAGTACTAATTTATCATGTAAATTCATAACTAAACCACCATCATCTCCTATATCATCCGTCTCATTTGTACAGTGAATATTTTCATCCGTGTTATTGACAAACCTAACGCTATTTTTACGACTTCTACAAGCTTTGGCAAAATGACCTTTGAGTCCACAATTGGTACATTTGAATTTAAGTGGAGGACACCTTTTGTTAACAGCCAAATGCACCAAACTGTTACATCTGTAACATTTTGGTTTAGATCCTGTAGAAGGTGCGTATCTGGTAAAGGCAGGTTTTAAAATCGGATTATCCTTAGAGTTCATAGTGACTTTTTTTCTTTCATTCACATTGACTTTACTCACAACATCGGTAGTACTATTATCCTGTTTGAGAACATTAGCGCATCTGCCAGAAATTTCTGCTTTACGCACAATAGCGAGAATATCATCCAGAGGTGCATCACCATTTATCCAAAGTCTATCCTGTTTAGTGGGGTTAAAAGCATGCATTACTATTTGATCTCTTATTAAATCATCTTGCAAAACACCAAATTTGCAGTCTAAAACCAACTTCCTAAGATCCGCCAGGTAATGGTCAATACTTTCGTCCTTGTTTTGTTTCCTGGAAAAGAATTTATATCTTGTAACGCCAATACAGACTTTAGGCGCGAAATATGTGTCTAAATGAAGCAAAGTCAAAGCATATACGTATAAGTCACCTGGAAAACAAGGTTTGGTCATGCCTTCATACACTTTTAACCCAACTGGACCCAAAGCATGTAACCGTAATCTTTTCTTTTGTGCGTGAGACATTTTTCCGTCTTCGTCAAATGCATCAAAATAGTTACAAAAATTAGGTTTCCATTCCAACCATTTCAAAGGAGGTTCAGTTCCAGTAATCCAAAATGCTTGTGGAGGAGTAATATTGTAATTAGGTTGGCTCATAATGTAAATTAAGTTATTCTTGGCTTGACTGAAAATGCTCAAGTAATATTTGTCAATGAAATTTGTGATTGGTAAAATAGAATAAAATGATGGAATGACTAAGTAAAAGTATTCTTCTTTAAAATAACAAAATAATCAAGGCAAAAGTGCATACACTGTTTGTGCTGGAAGTAATAACAAAAGGAATAAACTTGTGCTTGTAGAGGACTCTTTAGCACATCCGACGCACTGTGGAACTGGTTAATATAGTAGCATTGACAGCGCTGTAACGTTGACTGAAATCGTACAGTTGACACAAAAAGAAATGCACATAATCCCCAAAAATATGGAGCCACGTTGGTTACGCGACGTGACTTGCATTAATACGTGCGCGCAACATTCTTGTTATTCTTTTGACGAATGGTATCTAAGCAACGTGTACGCAGGGTCACGTGTGCGTACGTTGCGATCGCGCTCAAGGAAGAAGCAGACTGCGCGAGAGAGCGGAGGTTGACGGTAGCGTTTGAGACACCAGTGGTAGGATTCCTTCACTAAATCCTTTCCCTTTCTTTTTCTATATCCGAGATCAACAAAAATGTCAGTACTCACAAGGATTTAACTTCCCGTGTCGGATCCGATGTGTTCTGATGCTTCCAATTGGCATTAGTCAAAAATCACCTTCAGATCACGGCCATAGCGAATCCTCATTAATTTAAATTCCGAGGTTCATTTGGGTTCATCCGCTCTTCGACATCCCATCGCCAGTGTAATGAAGGATGCAGGATAATTAATAGTAGCAATATCCTTTATTAAGTCGAAGAGCTGACCAGCATGCAAACAGTTCTCATCACCAAAAGTAACTGACACAAATCCAAAAGATACATTCTATAATGACCTAAACACATTCCAACATGAACACCTAACTTACATCATATGGAATTAAGAACGAGCGAAAGCACTAAGAATGCAAACATAACAATGTGGCTTTGAGACCAGAGCACATGACGCGAAACGAGATCCCACACACCTGATAAAGTACACAAGAGTTGGCCTCCAAACTGACATGGAATATGCCCCAAGAGATCTGTGGCGTTCCTTTCCACCTTCCACTAACTGATGCTGCCAAAGATCCATGAGGCAGTGCTGGTACACTGACCTCTATACTGCACCCTCCTTCCTCCACACACCAATATGCTACATTCATTTACCTACCTACCAACATCCAGCCATCAATCCATTGCACTTTCCATGACACCTATTCACACACAACCCCTCCAGGCATAGATTCCCCACTCTCCATCCACCATACATTCCTTGCCTACTCACGGTCCACCACCACACAGTCATCCGTCATCCCTCCATACACCTTCGACCTCCAACATCCATTCACTATTAATACAACACTCACCATCATTAATCCACTCAATGTTCACCTTCCATCTATAATAAAGACATCATCCATTCACAATGCACCTGCCATTTACCAGTCTTTCACCATCCATTCACCACTGGCACGGCCTTCATTCGTGATATATTGGGAGTATATGCGACATTTATTTACGATCTACTCCGACTTTCCAGAGTTGGTCTCAGAGCTTGAGAGGGGCCTCCCTCCCCCAAACTGGATTCGGTATTCCAGAAGTGACCTCTAGAGGTGACCTCTGCACTATACAAGAGGTCACCAGCACCAGACAGAGTACATAACACGTGCTGCATTGAGACATTGTATGCCAAAGATGGACTCTGAAGGTAAGAGCATTACTGTGCAGGTCAAGAGTTGAGAAAAGGACACACAAGATGGCTGCAAGCACCCGCCACAATACCCTGCATGAGCCCACCTGAACTGGACGGCAGCGCACTAGATTATGACACAATGTGACACGGAGAGGCCCCAAATGTAGAAGGAATGCTCCAGGTGAGACATAATCAATAAGAAACAATATTTCAGATGGATCCTTTATAACTGTCAAAGTGCACCAGATGTGACCTTACTGGTTTTGTGTACACTGAACATTTGTAGCACCACCACTCTTTTCGGTTGCTTTCATTATCTATCCTTATGAGTCCCAACATTCATGTTTACGCATTTTGAGGCCATGGAATCCAAGGATGCTCAAGGACCAGGGACTTTTTCACTGCTGCTGAGTTTTCAACAACTGTTCGGTGAATAAGTGAAACTTGAACTGTTGCGACTCATTCTGACACTGCTTTGAATCACTGCCTGCTCTGCAGTGCACTACGGCTGCACATGTTGCACCAGCTCTGGAGGTGTTAGGAAAAGTGTGAAGGAAGCTTGCGCCGCTCCTTTCACTTGAGCTGTACCTGCCCTTTGTGTCAGAAAAGCTTGCAGTGCTCCTGTCACTTGTGCTGCACCTGTACTTTGTATCAGGGAAGTTTGCACTGCTCCTATCACTTGTGCTGTGCCAGCACGCCGTATCAAGAAAGCTTGCAAGGGTCCTGTCACTTGTGCTGTGCCTGCCTTTTACATCAGGGAAGCTTGCAATGGTCCTGTCACTTGTGCTGTACCTACCGTTTGCGTCAGGGAAGCATGCACTGCTCCTGTCACTTCTGCTGTACCTGCCTTTTGCATCAGGGAAGCTTTCACCACTCCTGTCACTTGTGCTGTACCTGCTCCTGTGACTTATGTCGTACCTGTCCTTTGCATCAGGGAAGCTTGCAGTGCTCCTGTAACTTGTGCTGTACCTGCTCTTTGAGTCAGAGAAGCTTGCACTGCTCCTGTCACTTATGCTGTACCTGCCCTCTGCATTAGAGAAGCTTACACCGCTCCTGTCACTTGTGCTGTGCTTGTCCTTTACATCAGGAAAGCCTGCTCTGTTCTGCTCCTGTCACTTGTGCCGTACCTGCTCCTGTGACTTGTGTCGTACCTGTCCTTTGCATCAGGGAAGCTTGTAGTGCTCCTGTCACTTGTGCTTACCTGTCCTTTGCATCAGGAAAGCTTGCACCACTCCTGTCACTTGTGCCATACCTGCTCCTGTCGCTTGTGTCCAGTGGCGGCTCCTCGTGGGAGTGCCCCGGGGCGGTAGGGCGGGGCAGGGGGTAGTAAACTCTGGCTTACGTCGAACGGAGTTAGGTAAATAAATAAATAATAAAACGAATTACATTGAGCGCGCTGCCCCTCCTCCACCCCGCCCCACAGCATTCCCACGAGGAGCCGCCACTGTGTCGTACCTGTCTTTTGCATCAGGGAAGCTTGCAGTGCTCCTGTCACTTATGCTGTACCTGCTCTTGGTATCAGGGAAACTTGCACCGATCCTGTCACTTGTGCTGTGCCAGCCCTTTGCGTCAGGGAAGCTTGCACTGCTCCTACCATTAGTGCTGTACCATCCCTTTGTTTCATGGAAGCTTGCACTGCTCCTGTCACTTGTGCTGTACCTGCTCTTGGCATCAAGGAAGCTTGCACCGCTCCTCTCACTTGTGCTGTACCTGCGCTTTGTGTCAAGTAAGCTTGCACTGCTCCTGTCACTTGAGCTGTACCTGCTCTTTGCATTAGGGAATTTGCACTGCTCCTATCACTTGTGCTGTACCTGCCCTTTGTATCAGGGAAGCTTGCACCGCTCCTGTCACTTGAGCTGTACCTGCTCTTTGCATCAGGGAAGCTTGCACCGCTCCTGTCACTTGTGCTGTGCCAGCCCTTTGCGTCAGGGATGCTTGCACCGCTCCTGTCACTTGAGCTGTACCTGCTCTTTGCATCAGGGAAGCTTGCACCGCTCCTGTCACTTGTGCTGTGCCAGCCCTTTGTATCAGGGAAGCTTGCACCGCTCCTGTCACTTGTGCTGTGCCAGCCCTTTGCGTCAGGGATGCTTGCACCGCTCCTGTCACTTGAGCTGTACCTGCTCTTTGCATCAGGGAAGCTTGCACCGCTCCTGTCACTTGTGCTGTGCCAGCCCTTTGCGTCAGGGATGCTTGCACCGCTCCTGTCACTTGAGCTGTACCTGCTCTTTGCATCAGGGAAGCTTGCACCGCTCCTGTCACTTGTGCTGTGCCAGCCCTTTGTATCAGGGAAGCTTGCACCGCTCCTGTCACTTGTGCTGTGCCAGCCCTTTGCGTCAGAGATGCTTGCACTACTCAGGGAACCTGGTAAGCCTATTCATTATCAGACGCCATAACGATTGGCGTCGTCAATGCGTGTTTTAGTTACGGCTATTGATGGTGAAAGTTCCCTGTTGCCTCCTGGAGGGGAGCCCTGGTTCTTCAGATATTTGTTTCTGATGCACTCAGAACACAGATCAGCAGCGGGGGATACTTTGCACCACTCCACCCTGTTTGAACGCCAGGCTTTCTGCGAACCCGCCCGACTCCAGCTCACATATCAGGCCGACGAGTTTACAACGCATGTATTTTTTGATGAACTATTGGATACTAATGCGCGGGTATTTCTCTGACTATTACGCCTGCGATTTAGCAAATTGACTGAATTGCTCTCCTGAAAGAGGCATGCGCGATGGCGTAAGAACGTCAGCTCTGCAGGTTAAAGAAACTTTTAATGGCAGCTAAAATTGCAGTAATTGGTGTGGGAACCCCAGCACATGGCGATATGTGTTCTCAATTAAGAAAAGTGGAAGGTTTACATTTCCTTTACGCTGCTAATCCTTTGCACATCTGACCTCGGACGGTGCAAGGGCCGCGCAGCGCTCCTCAGATGTTCAGCGCGCCTGCCGTGCCCGGCCGGCGGCCTCTGGGAGCTATCTGGAAACTGTGATTCACCACGCAACAAGGGGCTGCAGGTGGTGTTAATGTAAACCCCAGGGCCTGCGTCAAATGCAATTTCACATGAGCAAAAAAAAGAGGCAATTGCTGCTTTTCTCCGTTTTTGTCGATGTGTGTTAGTGGAGCAAACGGATTTTAACGCTATTTCCACTATTTTTAGCAACAAAAATGAAAGCAAACAGATTACTGACAATGTTAAATTTTTTTGGGCCCTCGTATTACCATAACATCTGCAAGACTCAGGCCTTTCTACACTTGGGGGCTCATTTATGAGCCCTTGCGACACAAAGAGACGGATCGAGCCAGATACGTCACTTTGTAAACCCCTGTGCCACATTATACCTGCGTCAGGTATAATGTACGCAGGGTGGGCGCTCCCCATTCATCCGAGCCTCCTAAAAGTGGCGCATTGAAATCTGTTAGATTTCAGTGCGCCACTTCTAGGACGCTACTGCATCAAAATCTGCCTCATGGCATGGCAGACGCAGACTGACGCACGCCCTTTCACATGGGGCGTGCCCCATGTGAAAGGAACATTGCTGGAGTTGCGTCACGCTTCTGACACAACTCCAGCAATGTGGCAGTTTTCCACCAGCAGATACGTCAGTAATACTGACATATCTGTCATTCCTTGCGACATGATGCATCATACAGTAAATATGACGCATCCATCATGTCGCAAGGAGGGCGCACAGAGAAGTAACGCATCGCTGTTTTCACGCAGTGATGCGTCACTTATCATAAATAAAGCCCTTAATGTCCAGCCCACAGCCTGCTGCATTCACATTGGGCCCAGCCGCACCAACCAAGCCTACCGGCCCGTCCCCCTGAGCAGCGCCTTGGTACAATCGTAGGACCTCTCATGCTATCAGTTCTGCTCCCATGATTCCACTCCACCTGGTTAAAATGGCCCATAGCTTATTCGCCCTACCAAGCTTACCCTCAATATCCAGAAGGCAAGCCAGTCAGTAGCATTTGGAGGAAATGGATCAATCCAGTGTTTACAGAATTCCCTCCAGGCTAAGAGCAGCAGATGAAACAAGAGGTCCCTCTGCGCTCTACTCAGGCGACTACGTGAGGCCATATCCACCCCCATTAAAACTAACACAAGACTTAACATGGTATTTACTCTCAAAATGTCCTTTAAAGTGTTCTCAACATACTCCCAGAACCCCTTGTCCCCAGAACATGTGAAAAAGACATGTTCATCATTGGCTCTTAGGAGGCCGCATCTTCTACATCTGAGAGTCGGCACCAGTCCTGAGCGAATTTTGCGATCTTTTGGGGGTCCATTATAATCTATCGACACTAAAAAAAGTGATTTCACTTAAGATTGGCAGGTTTGACCACTGAATACAGTAATAACTTTCACATGTTAAAAGTAGTGAAAATATGTGTTTAATGTTATTTTGTTTCTATTGCACACGCTGCAAAATGTCAGGACTTCTAGGCGAAAAGGCACATTGATTTGATTTGTAGCGCCATGTTGGCTGGTACTGTTGTTTTTGTCTTTTTCAGCCAAGTGGGAAAAATAAAGTTCAGAGCCGTGTTGATTCAAAAAAGGTTGAGGTCCAAGAGTGAGGGGGAAAAAAACAACAAAAACTCTACAAGTTCTCCTGTCAAACCTATATTACTTTGCTGGGGGCCTACAAAAGGCTCTTCACACGGGCGGTTCCACAATAAAAGCTAACTACCAAGAGTGGTCCTGATGAAGGTGGTAGTAATGCACATCCACCGAAACGTACGTTGACCATATGTGTGAAACCTCCTAAAGACAACACAATAGTGGATAATTTTGAGATTGAGTCAATCCACAGAATGACCAGCAGTGTATGTCATATAGATAAACAGAAGTTTCCCAAGGATTGTTGTCTGTGTGCACGTGTGTTGCCTGTGCGAGAGTGTACTGGTTGGTAAGAGTGATTGCTTGATGGTTTGCTTTTGGGGTCATATGCATGTTTTTATAAAGTGATTTTTCATGTCTTTCCGTGTATTTTATCTGTAAATAATATATATTGTTTTGTGAAATATGAAAGGTTTTCTACCATTTTGATATTTGTGATTAATTGTACATGTCTGTGCAGATTGATGTCTCAAAAAAATAACAAAATCTGATAAAAAATATCAGAAAATGTTGACTACATATGAAAAAATCTTTTAACAAAAACGAATGAATTTTGCATAATCTTGATTGAAAAGACTTTTTGTTGTGGAACCGCCCGTGTGAAGAGCCTTTTGCAGGCCATCAGTAAAGTAATATAGGTCTGACAAGAGTACTTGTAGAGTATTTGGAGCTGTGTTGTTAAAAGTAGGTAGGGCCACTGGAATCACAGCTGGCGCTAGGGCGGTGCGACTAGCAGCTGCACCTGACGCTGAGTTTGGGAGCACTGATTTCCAAGGCCACTGTGTTAGGAAATGATTTGTGGGTTTGAAACCACCTGCTACAGAGTTCCTTGAGTGTCCAGCAATTTTCAAGCAACAATAAAAATGCCAAGATAACTCTGGTGACTAATGTTCCTGCTGGAGAGAGATTGGAGTTTTGTTTAGTGCAGGATTGACTCATCTGCAATGCGTGTTGCTGCACAGTACATGGCCTTTGCAAAGGTTGGCTGGTCACATTTCAGCTGCTTGTTGCTGTGTCTGTGTGTTAAACTTGCACTAATGAGATAAAACCTTTGCCCAGACAGTGTCAATATGTATAAAAATAATGAAGCAATATCACAAAATGTGCTGAATTATGCTGCGTAATTTGCGTTTTCTTGATACATAATTTAGTCTATCCTGATGCAGAATTTGGCCCCCCCCCCACTCACTGCATAATTCCAGTGGCTCTGGTAATAGGTTACCTAGGGCCAGATGTACAAAAAACTCAGGGCCATATTCACAAAGTGCTATCGCTGAATTAACGGCACTTTATCGCAGGCAAAGTCATGATAAATTTACCTCCCCATTCACAAGCTGGTGCTAACAGCCCACAGCACCAGTTTACCTACGATAGCAGCCGCAAAAAACATCGCCACAGAGGATCCCAGCAACTATCGCTAATGAGATGCAGAGTAGGCGTTCCCGTGCCAAAAGCCGCAACAACACCACTCCTCAACATTCTCAACGACCAGCCAGATCGGCGATAAGAACACAAAACTGGCGATAAGGCGCGTTAGCACCAGGAAATCAACACCTGCTCTGACCTGGTGTTAAGTCAGACGGCAGCCTGCACCATAAAAGGGAGACTAGCCCAGGGCCACATCGGAAGGGCAACAGATGCCATGGAGCCACACATCATGCGGCCCGGACACCCAAGAGGGCCACAACAGACACTGACACCACCCCCGGACCACCCCTCCCTGGCAACCCCCCCAACAAAGACATGCCACATCAGCTACACCAGAACATGCACAAAATATTCTGCATGATGTCGCACAATCACAACATTTGAAATGCATGTGTCGTCACAGAAATGAGCATCAAGCATTCACTTTTGAAGCAACAAATAAAACTTTATTAAAATGAACACTGAAACCAAATGAAGACACATGGCGGCTTCCCGTGGGACAGTCCGTAGGTCACAGTCTACAAGACAAAAAACATGATGAGAAGGTGTGTCCTGCGCACATCAAAGGACAGAGAGAGAGCGAAGGAGAGACAGGAAGAGAGGGAGAGAGAGAGAGAAAGAGAGAAGGAGAGGGAGAGAGAGATAGACAAGAAGAGAGGGAGAGAGACAGAAGAGAGGGAGAGAGAGAGTGAGAGAGAAGAAGACAGGGAGAGAGAGAGCAGAAGACAGAGAGAGAGAGAGAGAGAGAAGAAGAAGAGAGAGAGAGAGCGAGAGAGAGAGCGAGAGAGAGAGAGAGAAGAGAGGGATACATGACTGGCACAGTACACACACTTGCACAAGATAACATCTTCTACCCGTCCATGCACACCCAGGCAGAGGCATCACAAAGGCACACACCGCCCACGGAGCATGCCCGCCCATGCACACCCAGGCCTCACTGCTCACCTTCTGCCACCGGTGTATAGACAGGATGGCCCACCATGTGCCTCTGCAAGCCACAAGCCCGGGGCCCGCGGACATGGCACCCTCCAAACCATGCAGGCACGCCACGCAGGCCACCAGGTCTCACGTTTCTTGCTGGGTCTTGAATACTCCATGGCAGAGGACATACCAGTGCACCCGGCAACAACGCAGGCTGCACACCCACTCAGTTTTGATTTGTTCAGAATTACGTACATTAATTGTGTGTCTTTTGCACACCCGATCAGCCCAATGGGTGCCAATAAGTCTGTGACCTGGAAGCGATGCCACATGGCGGTAGGCCCGCGCTGCCCACTGGCTCTGACCTACACTGCGGTCCAGCAGGGTACACGAATCCTGAGTTGCCCGGACCGTTGGGACAGGGCATCATCGCAGGGTGCCCACCCACTCAGCAGCTTAAGGTGCCACTGACTCAGTGCACCCAAAGTCACCGTCCCGTGGCGGGGTGCCTGTGCCTGCCGCAATGCGCCGGGTGTGACTAACCCTGTGCAACCCCAGTCAGCGCCACATGGTGGTCGGCCCGTGCTGTACGAGGCCTGGGTTTCCACTAACCCTCTGCGCAACAACTCTTGTGTGCTTCATGATTAGGAACTATGGGGTCCGTCATCTAGTCACCACAGACAGAGGAGAATGTGATGTCGTCGGCCCCTTATGTTGGTGGAGTCACATGGCCTGTGACGCCTGTGTCGGATGGGTGTGGTGTGCGTGCAAACCTGCCCTCAGGGAGTGGCTGTGACATGCTGACAACTAGACCAGTGACCTGCACACCACCAGCGAGTTCACCTGCGACAGGGAGCAATGAGGGCCCCCATCAGAGCGTAAGCGGAGTGGCCTGGCCTGCCGTACGCCGGACCAGCGCAGGGCTTGCCACAATGACACGTGGGCTCTGGGCGTAGTTCAGTCCATATCTGGACAAGGAAGTGTGAGTGATGTGTGTGTCCCTGTTGTAGTGTCCATGGGACCCGGTACCCAAAATGTAATGTAGCACCCTCTGACTGGCATCCCACAGGATGAGCATCATTGACGCAAGGGAAATCACTGTCCCTACATTCATCCACACATGCATACATGACTGATGAAAGACATGACACAGCAGTGCGGCAATGGATGTTTATTGCACATCCAGTGCAGTTATGCAGCTGGAGCGGTTCAGGGCAATGCTCAGCACACTACACAATATGTGCCCGTGGAGGGCCAGCCAGAGTCTATCCGGGGATGGCAAGTCCTGCTGAAGGGAAGGGTACAGTCCGCAGCCTGGTCGTCGCATCGTTGGTCATCAATCCGGAAGTGGTAGTCCATGTCGCTGTCCAAGGTGAGTGCATCAGAGTGTATTGTGGGTCAGTGGAAGGTCATGAGGCCATGTGGGGGATCAAGCAGAAACAGGCCAGGTGGCGGAAATGAATGCTAGTGCCTGGTACTTCTGACCACAGTCCCATCCACGTCCTCGTCCCTGGGTGTGTGCCCTGCCCCACCTGTGGGTGTTGCAGAACTGGCTGCTGCACTGTGTTCCACTGACACATCAGGGGCCTGAGTGGATCCGGCTGCCGCACTGTGTGCCACTGACACATCAGGGGCCTGTGTGGATCCGGCTGCCACACTGTGTGCCACTGACACATCAGGGGCCTGAGTGGATCTGGCTGCCACACTGGGAGGCACTGACACACCAGGGGGCGGGGATGTGGATGGTGTGGGGGTCTGTAGGGAATGATAGATCCCAGCTACATTTCGATGATGTGCAGTGGTGGCTGCCATCCTTTCCTCCTCCATCCGCACCATGTCCTCCATGAGCCTCCGCATGTGTGCCAGCTCACGGCGGCCATCGCTGGAGCCACTCTGAGCGGACAGCTGTTCTTCGCTCCGTGTCATGACTCCAGCGATGTCAGTCAGGGCTCGTTGGAGACCATGGGGCAGACATAGATACCCAAGGATGGCGTCCAGTTTGGCAGCCATGATGCCGAAGCCCACCCGCACCTGCTCAGCCGTCTCCATCTGGCACCCCAGCACACGGCGTTGGAAGGCCATGTGTTGTTCCTGGAGGTCTAAGGAGGGTGCCAGGGCTGTGGGTGCCTCCTGCTGGGTGGTTTGGTGGTGGGTGGGGTCTCATCGATGTAGCTGGGCTGCCCTGAGCCTGGAGGTGAGTGGCGGATGAGGTCAATGATGTCTTGGATGGTTTGGGTGTCGATGCTGGTGTTGTCCTCCTCGTAATCCGTGAAGAGTGGCTGGGACTGCTCTGCAGAAGGTGTTGATGGTGCTCCTGAGATGTGAAGAGGAGATGGTGTATTACAATGTGTCCACATGTGTGTAGAGGCATGGTACAGGTTGACAGTCAGACAGCATGGCATTGTACATTGTGACAGTCTGTAGATCTGGGCGATGACCCAGAGTCAGTGTGGGTGTGCACTGTGCTCTGCTTGATTGTGCGCCATTGTGCCCATCTCCACCCCTCCCCCCAGTACCTGGTGACCACTCACCCTGTTGCGGTTGTGTTGTGTCCTGTCGAGCAGTGTCCGGTCCCCTGACTCTGGCCACAGTCTCCACACTGATGGCTGTCGACACCAGCTTCTACTTATCATCCAGCTCCAGCTGTTGCGCTGGGCCCCCACCTCCGGTCTGCATTGCTGCCTTCTGGTTTTTTTTTTTGCAGAGTTTTATATAGCGCAAACTTGACCCGAATCCAATCGGGTATCAGAGCGCTTTACATAGCATCAGTTACGTTACATGAGGACACACATTAATTTTTTGTTAGGCACGGGTTGGCGGAGAGTTGCTCCTTGGTCTTCGCCTCATGACCTCGTCCATTGTCCGCTTGTGCTCTCCGACGGCATTCACCTTGTCGACGATGTCCCGCCATATTGCAGTTTTGGTGCCCAGTGACACATTGGAGGTGACGAAGAGTTGTTGATGGTGTTCCATCACCTCCGTGACTATGATCCTGTTCGCCTGCGGACTGAACTTCGTCTCCCTCGTCTTCTTGTCCTTGCCTTTCCCTGTCCTCGAGGTCCCAGGCTGGTCATTCGGGGGCTTGTGGGGTTGCACCCGTCCTCTGCCAATGCTCCGGCTGCCTCCATGGTGCTTGGGTGTAGGTCAGTTTTTGTGTGTGGGTGTTTTTTGCTGCTTTTATGGAGATGTTTCCCATCTGCCAGGTGTCCGTTCCAGGCCTGGCGCTGCTTCTTGCTGATTTCCTTATTGCGCTTTGGCCCATCGCAGGCTTTTTGGTGTTGTGGTTTGTGTTTTTATCTCAATCGAGGTGGTTTTATCGCAGACATTGTCCACAGTTTCGGCAGACTATCGCATGCTACAGCCTTGTTGTGAATCCCACGTTGTCACGGGGTTATTTTCCCGCGATAGGCTGCGATATTGAAAGTTGCGATACGTTACTCTTGCGGTAGTTATCACACATTCAGGGTAATATACCCCCAAGTTTTAGATTTCCTAATTGCAAAATGTTGTGATTCGCAATTAGGAAATCGCAAACAGCTATGTACAACAGTGTCTCAAACTCTGTTTGTGATTCTCAATGGGACGCAATGGACCTGCGTCGTCAATATTCGTGAGGAATGTCGCAATTTGCGACCATTGGAAAGGGCTACAATCAGGGCCGGACTGGGAACTGAAACGGACTCTGGCAAACTGCTTGGCAGGCCGCACCCGAGTGGGGTTTGGGTGCGCAGTCGAGCTGTTTATTAGGACCGGTTTGGCCTATTTTGTTCCAAGGGGCCGATATTGCCGGCCCCCGGTAACAAAACCGGCCCCCCCAGAGGTCCACAACTGGCACCCGCACTGGAGGCCCACTGGGGAAATGCCCGGTGCCCGCTACGTGCAGTCCGGCCCTGGCTACAATCACAGGGATGGTGGCCTGCTGGGGTCAGCAGACCACCATGTATGTGATTGCTTTTTAAATACAGCTAAATCTTTTTTTTTGTAATGCAGCCCGTTTTCGTTAAAGGAAAATGGGCTGAATTGCAAAAATAAAAATAAAAAGTTTTGTTTTCAATTTTAAAAAGTAGGCAGTGGTCTTAAAAAATGTTTCCACCCACATTCACAAAGGGGAAGGGGTTCCTCGGCGACTCCTTCCTGTTTGCGAATGGGCTACCGCCTCCTCTACGGAGTCAGTAAATTATGAATGTTTTGCGACTGTATTTCGATCGCAAAACATTCATACATTCCAGTGCTATTTGATATTTTGAAGGGATGGCCGAAACATGCCTCTTCCTAATACCGAATCGCAAAATGCGATTTGGTAACATTTTGCCTTTTGTACATGGCAAAATGCATTTTGACCGTCGCAAAAGGTCCTTCGCGCATCTGACTCATAGGTACATAAAACGAGTAGATGAACTTGCACAGTTAGGTTGGTTGCACAGTGGATTATGAATAATCCAGGGTATGAAATTCACTCGGTTGCGGTGGATGTTACAATTCCCAGTGTGTATTACAGAGGTCTGCCATATAGGGGCATATTTATAATAACTGACGCATCCCTGCATATCAGCAGGGATGCGCCAGTTATTTTGCGCCCCAGCTCCGCCATCATGGATGCGCCGCATTTATAATGCGGCGCACCATGGGGCAAAAACGGCACAGATGCGTCACGCATCTGTGCCGTAAAAGTGGCGCATTGCTGGAGTTGCGTCGCAAGCGCGACGCCGCTTTAGCAATGCTCTGGGGGGCCCTATCTGCACAATGCTGCGTCAATCCTTCAAGCAGGCGCAGGGTTTTGACGCAGCATGGGCTCAAAAGTGACTGAGTGAAATCTTGTAGATTTCACTTAGCCACTTTTAGGAGGCGTTCCTGCGCCGGAACGCCCCCACCTGCCCTGGAACGCCTACATGTGGCGCAGGGTTTTACAACGTGACGCATCTCCCAAATGCGTCACGTTGTAAATACCCCGCACCATGGCGCAGGATTTGCGCCGCTGCTGCGTCACAAAAGTGACGCAACGGCGGCGTAAATGAGGCGCAAGTCAAACATAAATCTGCCCCATAGTGTGTAATTTGTAACATAAAGTAAATTAAGAGATTCATTCTTTTTCTTAGCTGCTCGCCACTGAAGCTGCCGAATGCCTGGGAATCACAACAACAAGCCTGCCAAGTTTTGATTCCATCTCATGGCTTTTTCTTCCATCATCCCACACTTTCTTTCTCTTTATCTAACGAAAGCAGGTTCTTTTTCATCCCTGCTTTCTTCCTTTGTCACTCTCTGCCTATATTCCTCTTCCTCCTTTTTTCTCCCTTTTGTGTCTTTCTCTTGCATTGGGTTAACGTCTCATGACGAAAAATAAGCCTCGTACCTAAAACGAGTGCTGGTGTCCACATGCTTGATAAATGATCATGTGACTACATACATGGTGCGTGTTTTTGTGAATGTCCTATATGTGAATGCGATCCTTTAAATCTAAACACAGCTAAATCGAAGATATCCACTTTGCTCAATTTTTTGCCCTATGCAAAAGCTGTGTAATATGCACTCTTGAAGCAATCCCTGCTAGTTCCATTTCCTAGTACAAAAGCAAGAAAACAACAAAAGGGCATGTGTTAGAAGTTTCAAAAGAAGGTAAATGTGAACTTTCAGTAGCCTTGCTACAGAAGCAGAACATCATAGTTCACATTTCTATCGCGTCAGAGACATTTGGTTGCTGTTAGTGAAAAAAAATATTTTCATTTATTTTGGGGGACTGCTAGGTTTTGTAGGTTTTTGGTTGCATAACATAGTCTCTCAAAACAAAATGTTATTGCTTTATTCATGTGTAACATGAAAAATACATTCCATGCCTTGATTCTTGAAAGAAATTGAGTTATTGTTTGAGGGGGTGAAAGCCCCACTCAGGCAAAAAATAAAATCTTTGCCACAAAGGCCACAAAATTAACCTGTGCTTACCCCTCTGATAGACTGGCACAAAAGCAGTCAGTCTTTACTTAGAGGCGATGTGAATGAAGCACACAAACAGTAATAAAGTGAAAACACAACTCAAGAATAATCCCAAACCAATCTAGAAAAATACAGTGCATTCTATTAAATAAAATGACACCAGAACGACAAAAGTCCAATCGGTAGAACCAGAGACACTTATTTTTAACTTTTTAATGAAAATAGCACATAAAAGCACAAAGCGCCACTCGCAGTCATCTGTCCGGGCTAGACCAGGGAAAGTCAGAAATTCAGGCCAACTGCTAAGGAGCATGAGTCAGATACACGGACCAGGTTATTCCTGCTGAAAAGTTACTTTTGAAGTCTGGGACGAAGAGTTCCATTTACGGTGCAGGAGGCCATGAAGAGCAGGCTGAGCATTCATCATGAACGTTCGTTACTGTAATGTGAAGAGCAGGCCGGAAGTTGTGGACAGTCACCACAGGTGCTCAAAGAACTGGTCGGGCATCATGGGTGGTTGTTGCTGCAGCTTTGCGTTTGCAGTGGTTGCTGGCTGTTGTTGCTGTACTGTAAAGTGCAGGTCTCGCTTTACCAGTCACCACAGACTGTTGTTGCATAAAGGACTGAAGAGTAGTCTCATCAGTATTTCACATTTGCGACCATCGGGGGTGGCAGAATTTGTGCGTAAACAGGCCCGTTGGTGGTAGCGAGGAGCGCAAACTTCTGGATTTCCACTTTTCCCTTATCAGGAGTAGGGCCCCGGGTCTGGGGAGGCACCTCTTGGGAATCAGAGACTCACAGCAGCAGAGGTCTGCAGGGCTCAGGCAGGTTCAGTTGCAGGTACAGTTGCAGCAGATCAGATGGGCAGTTCAAGGGAAGCCTCTGAAGCTTTTTGTTTCCCTGTACCACCCACAGGTCAGCCAACTGACCCTTGGAGTCACTCTGTATAGCCTGGGATAAAGACAATCAGGTCTAGTCTTCCTTTTCAGACAGCATGGCAGTCCTTCAAGCAGCAGGGCAGTCCTCTGGCAGCAGGAAAGTCTTCCTTTTGTAACTTCCATAGGTCCAGGGGTGCTCTGATGAGTGGCTCTTGAAAACCAATATTTATACCTGGTGCTAGCTTTTGTGCGGGGGGACTCCATATCCTACCCACAAATCTGGTTCTGGAAACATCTTTCCATTCCCTTGTCAAGGCTCCAAACTGTCTGGGGGTGACAAAAGGCCTGGCAGGCCTGATGTTAGATTACTTTGTGTGGGCAGGAGGCAAAGCACTTTGAAGTTTAAGCGGAGCTGAGTATAAACCCTACCCAGTCATCCTGCCAGGGTGGCCCAACCTGTCCACATCTAAGCCCCTTTTGTGTCACTGTCTGGAAGTAATACACAAACCCCATCAGCAGAGCCATACACAGTCACGTGATCCAGGACTCTGGCAGAAGACAACATTGGTTGGGACAAGAAAATGCCACCTTTCTAAAAGTAAAAAGAACAATTGATAGACAGAATGCAGAACAATGTCATGCATGCATTGTTCACCATTCCGTCCATCAATTGTTCCTTTTGCATTTGTCACCCTAAGAGGGAAGGGTATGCACAGACGTGGGTCCCATGCTCACTGCACCACTAGATTCAAGCTAGGCTGGCTGATGAGGGGTGATGCCCCGAAACCGGTCCCAGGATGCTTGTTTCCGGTCCAGGGAGGACCTGGCTTGGCAGTTCGGGCTGGACTGTTCCCATGTGGCACAGGGTCAAGACTGATTTGCATATGGCTGGGTCTAAACTGGGGTGGCGTGGTGAGCAAAAGAACAGTGGATTAAACCCAGATCTTTGTGACTAGGGGTGAAAGTTTGAATTGTTCAGCATTCCGTCCATCAATTGTTTGTGTCGCACCTTTCTAAAAGTTGCATTTTCAGAATTCCAACTTAAAATCCAATTTTACCATTACAGAGGACTGTAAATTACAATTTATTTGAGTGTAAACTTCACATCTCTGTCTGCTCCTAATCCAAAGCTAGCACTTATTATATGTAATAATGTAACCCTGTGTTAGTCAATAGGAGAGATAGGCATTACAACAGTGAAAAATGATGTCAGGAGTATTTTCACTGCCAGGTCATGTAAATCTTAAGTACACATGTCCTAAGATTATTATACATTGCACCCTGTCCTATGATCCTTTAAGGCCTACCTTACATGTGAATTATAAGTATTAAAAATGAAGGTTTAGGCCTGGCAAAATGTTTATTTAAGCATGCAGAGGTCAGGCCCCTCCTGAAGAAACCATCAGCTGACCCCAAAGATCTCCAGAACTACGTCCCATCTCTCTTCTCCCCTTCCCGGCCAAAGTCCTGGAGAAGGCCATCAACCTCCAACTCACAGATCACCTGAAAAGAAACAAACTACTGGAACCTCCCCAATTGGGTTTCAGAACCACCACAGCACTGAGACATCCCTGATCTCAGCAACATAGGACATCCGAGCCCTAATCAACAGAGGAGTATTGTCCGCACGTATCCTCCTGGACCTCTCTGCAGCTTCCGCCACTGTGTCCCACCGCACACTCATCAACCGACTTCGCCAGATCAGAATCACAGATGACGCACTCAGATGGATGGCTTTATTACTCACGGGATGCACCCAGAGAGTCCACCTCCCCCTTTACCTCACACCACTAGCACACCATCTGCGTAGTACCCCAAGGCTCATCCCTCAGCGCCACCCTCTTCAACATCTACATGACACCACTTGCAGACATCATCAGATCACATGACAGCAACATCATCTCCCACGCTGATGACACTCAACTTGTCCACTCACTCTCAGCAAACTCCACCCTGATATAGACCAACTTCCGCAACTGCAGGAAGAACGTCACAATATGGAGGAGAGACATCTGCCTCTAACTCAACACTAACAAAAAGCAAGTCCTGATCTTTGACAATCTGCCCTTTGAAACAACTCCTGATGGTCAGCGGAGCTTCAACCTATCCACACACCGAAAGACAACACCTGCAACCTCAGCATCACACATGACAGCAAACTCTCCATGAAATGTCAGGTGAACACAGTTGCCTCAGTTTGCTTCCCCACGATCCGCATGCTCTAAAGAATCTTCAGATGGCTCCCCATCAGCAGCAGGAAAACTGTCACACCGACCCTTATCACCAGCCAGCTCAACTAGGGCAACACATTCTATGCTGTTACAACCTCCGAACATATGCAAAGAATCCAGACAATCTAGAATGCAGCAGTTAGGCGGATCCTCAACCTGCCTAAGAGGAAACATATCACCCAGCACCTAAAGGACCTACACTGGCTCCCTGTACAGAAGAGATGCCAGTTCAAGCTTCAGACCCACGCCTACAAAACCCTCCACAACCAAGGACCACACTACATGAACCACTGCATGACCTTCCACCAACCATCCAGAAACCTTCACTCCGCACACCATGGCCTCGCTCAGATGCTACATATCTGCCGCAACCGCACCAGATGATGCTCATTCTTTTACCTCACCACCAAAGACTGGAACACCCTCCCTATCCACCTCCGTACTTCACCCTCGCTGAAGAACTTCAGGAAGGGACTCAAGACCTGGCTCTTCGACTATGACCTGCAGCACAGCACCTGGATACCCCCCAGGGTGATGAGTCACGCAATTCAAATACGATCTGATTGATTGATATTTTACTAGGTCGAAATGGCAGTTTAAGATTACACTACAGGCTGCAGTGGCAGGCTAGAGACATGATTTACAGTCCTGCTGTAGTGGGTGGCACAACGAGTGCTGCATGCCCACTAGCAGCATTTAATTTGTGGACCATTGGTACATGTAGGACAATTTACTAGGGAATTACAAGTAAATTAAATGTGATGAATAGGTGTAAGCCAATTTTACCTCGTTTGAAGGAGAGAACACAAGCCCTTTAGCACTGGTTAGCAGTGGTAAAAGTGCACAGAGTCCTTAAGCCAACAAAAATGAATACAGCAAAACAGGAGGCGTGAGCATAAAAGGTTTGGGGGACTATCACACCTAGGAAGCCAGGTCTAACATGTGTTCTCCCACCCCAGCTGAAAGCATGGAGAACTTCCCACCCTCAAGGGACTTCTCATCGCTAAGGTGTAAGAACCTGGAAAGACCATCAGCATTGTCATAGTCAGTTCTAGGGCACAGTAAAGTTCATTCCCAGTAGAGGGATAGACCACCTCAACGGTTTAGGATACTCACCCCTCATCTACATTAGCCATCGGAGAGATCTGTGGTCTGTCTGGACTCATGAGTCCTAAACAAGTATGGTATCAACTTCCTAAGGGCACAGACCACTGCAAATGTCTTTGCAGACCAGTTGCGGCTGGTGACATTTGAAAGTGGTGATGCAACCTACGGGGATTCGGGGGGGTCCTCCCCTGAGAATTTTTTTTAAAAAGAGTGGACAAATGGTGCTTTTTCAAGCAAATTTGAGCAATTAAAATAATAACAATACATTTAAATGACCTAACACATGAAGTCAAGTTGGAATAAAGTAATTAGAGGTAGCAATGAGAAGTAGACCGTAATACATGTAAATATTTTACTGCATGGGTTTTCGTGAAATGTGAGGGGTTCGGAGAAGACTGTCGCTCCCAGCTACCGTGCTCTCTAAAATGAAAATAAACTTGTTTATTACGTTTTCGGCCAGATATGTTTTTTTTTTCTTTCTGAACATCAAAGCGTTACGCTTGATATGATTTATTATGCCAGGCTGTACAGCTTTAAAATGAAAAATGATGACAGTAATGTTTTTTCTGACCCAGAGTCGAAAGGTGTGTGACGTCAGTCCTGTACTCTGTTCTAAACTAGTACGATGCAGACCTGTCAATTAAAAGAAATATATATTTTTATTTCAATGTGTGAATTTCTGTCAAAGAGGCATTAAACAAAGAAATGTGCAGTGCCGAGACAGAGAAAAGCTCAATTAACATTTTCTAATACGAGAGTGGGGCCCGCTCTCCGTCCCACGGCCTAATCAGTGTCAGGCAATACACTTGTGGGACTGTTACCCTCAAGCATGTCTACGTCAGCCTGTATAAAAACGTGGGGGCATATCAGCAACAGACGGCGATAAATATCGCAAAGCGCGTTTAGCGCTTTAATATTTATCGCCGCCTATCGCTGGAATTTATCGCCTGGATAACGCGTTATCAACAACGCGTTTCTCCAGAGCGATAACGAATCCATCAAAAGCGGAGTTATGCGGGAATATCACTAGAAATCCAGCGATGTTCCTGCGGCGTTAGGGAGATTCTTGATGCTAGGGAGATGTGGATTCAGCCAAAGATAGGGTAGTCATAAAAAAAGCAGACGTACAAAACCGGCGATAACAGCGGTGAGCGCTGTTTTTAATATCGCTATGGGTATCCTGGGCCGTATTGTAAATACGGAGAAGGACAGTTAGCGACCATTTCCCATTCGTTTTTGCAGGGAACGCCTACTTTGCACCTCATTAGAGATGCAAAGCGAGGCGTGAACAAAACGTGTCCTTGTAAATAATGCGATATAATTATCGCCGCTTTTCGCCCAAGAACGGGCGCTAAAGTGGCGATAATTATATCGCCAGCCCTTGTTGATATGCCCCCCGAAGCGGCGCTCGCAGCGCTACCTGCTGGAAAATTACATTACTGGCCAATTGAAAGTTTTTGCTTTTATTACAAAACGAATTCACCTAATCAACAACTGTAACTAGCCTTCCCTGCATTAAATATGTTCACAGCAGCACACTAAAGTTGGTCGTGCAAGGCCCCTTTGAAAAAAATACATCATATGACTGGCTGTAGAGAATAGCCGAGATATATATATATATATATAAGAAATCAAAACAACACCAAACCTTTTTGTGTTAATAAACTGTTTGATTACCTCCTCACAATGACGTGTCGTAGATAAGACTCAACAATTGACAATAATTTACTTGTTAAAAGTAGCGCAGGTTGTTTTACTTTAACTAAACTACACTAAAAAACATTTTCATGGGATTTGGCTATAAAGTGAAAACAAATCTCTTCGAGGTCACAGAAACCCCTCTCGACTAATTTGCAAATGTCCACTTTCACCTCGCCAATGTTAATGCCATGGGTGAAAATCGACTGCAGCCACAGTGCCATCTCCACACCGAGCGAACGGGGTGCCAGCGCGCAGAGAAGATGCACTGTCAGACGCCCGGCTGCTTTCCTGCACATTGACTTGCCCTTCTGTTGAAAGTTAACTTGTTCGTGCAAATCTGCAAGTTCACCGAAACTTGGTTAAATGAATGTTTTAAACTGTACACAATGCGTAGTTACAGCACGTACACTAAAACCCACTTCGTTTACTGTTAATAATAAGCAGAGATATTACTGCTAAGCTTCATATAGCAAAGAAAGGGGCGGCAAGAAGAGGTTTAGTGCAGATGACAGTGGCCAACCAGCATGTAACAGTCTTCGTTGGGCGTTTTATTTACTAAGTACTGCCTGTATAAAAAATATGTTTGGTCAGTTTACAAGAATTAGTTAATATTTTAAAACTGCCACTAGATTACTCTACTCCTTGCTTGAGTAAGCACGCAGGTTACTTTAAAAATAAAAATAAAATTGTTGTACACCAGGCGGAGGTTAATTGCAAATGCTGTCGACGAACTGCTCACTCAATCTACCTTTCCATCAAATGTGTGTAACTTAATACTAATGAGTGGCTGAACAAAGTGCTGCGCCTGACCTGCACAATGACGCCGTCAGACCAGGCATCCTCTCCTCCGTGGTTTTACTGCCCCTATGAAGAACAACATTTTAAGTGCTCAGTGACCAAGGCCTGCCGGAAATGCTCCATGGACCTCAGTCGCGGCCGGCATGACGGGCAGAAGGGGGGGGAATGGGGTCGTCGCAGAGGTATGGGGGAGGTGGGAGGGGTTTATTTAAAATAAAATAAAACTCACAGCCCCGCGCCGCCTCAGCTCTTGGCCAGGGCCCGACTCCCGCCATCCCGCGTTTTCGTGCAGCTCTCATCAGGAAAGCCGCCCACAGGCAGTCTCCCTCCCCTCCGCCAATCACAACGCTGCAATGGCAGTGTTGTGATTGGTGCGGTGCAGGCACACAGGGCACCAGCCGTCCCCTAACGGAAGGCCCTTTTCTCTATGTAGGCTGCATGCAACCTACATAGAGAAAAGGGAGAGTGTGCATGACTGCTTTGGTCGGCCCCAGGGCCGACCAAAGCAGTCAGGACCCACAACTGTGGGCAAGCCACTCCCCCCTGCCCTCGAGCAGGACCGGCCACCCGCCCGCCCACAACCAGGCACTACTGCTCTCTCGCAGTGCGAGAAGCAGAAACATAAAATGGTAATTTTACCATTTTATGTTTCTGCTTCTCGCACTGCGAGAAAGCAGTGGGTCGATGCCCCCACGCCCCAATGGAGGAGCTGCCACTGTTGCAAACCACTGCAAAGGTTTCATTTTCAATTGCCCTTCACCTCTGCTCCCCAGGAAGTAACCTCTGGCTGATGAAGACTGCAGGTTGGTCTAGACCCTTTTCATTCAGCTGTGAGAGCATGGTCCCTATTCGATGCTCTGAAGCATCCGTCTGGACAATGAATTCCTTAAAGAAGTAAGAACTTGAATAAAGGTGCTGCGCAACTGGCCTCCTCCAAGGTGTCAAAAGCATTCTGCATGTCTTGGTCCCGATCACCACCTTGGGCTGCTTTTTAGTAGTCTGCTCTGTCAAGAGTGCCACAATGGTGAAGTCTAAGAAGGCTCTCATCTCAGTCTGGGTGTTTTTGGATTCCCAAGCCAAGATGGTCTGAATTTTCACATGGAGGTGCTGCACCTTGCCCCCACTGATCTGGTGGCCCAAGTAACCACAGACCCCTGCTCTACCTGGCACTGACAGGCCTTGATAGTCAGGCCTGCCTACTGAAGGGCCTGAAGCACTTCCTGGAGATGGAATAGGTGGTCTTCCCAGCTGGAGATGAAGACCACAATGTTGTCTAGGTAAGCAACACTGAAAGCATTCATCTCAGCCAGGACATAGTTGACCAACCTCTGGAAGATGGCAGACATCCGAAACTAGAAGTGGCCCTCTGGGTTGGAGAATGCAGACATCTCCTTAGCCCCCTCAGTTAAGGCAATCTGCCAAGTCTCTGACTTTAAGTTGAACCTGCTCTGGAATTTGACAGCTCCTAACCGGTCTATGAACTCATCATCAAAGGGGATGGGTTGAGCATCACTCTTAGTGACTGAGTTGAGTTCTCTGTATCCACACAGAGTCGGACTCAACCAAGGGCTACTGGAGTGCTCAATCACTCCAACTCTTTCTACTGACCCATCCTGCTCCTTGAAAGATAGGAGGTTGGGGAGAGGCTCACTTTCCTCTTCCACCCCATCATCTATCACCAGGAGCACGGTTACCTTGGACCTCTCGAGGTTGGGCTAGAGGCAATCCACATGCAGGACCTCACACTTATGCTCTGTGACGTCATAGGTCTGAGTCTAACAGTCCTTCAAGGCCCAGGACTCCACAGGCTCCATAACATACCTATGGCCAAGTTGGTATTCCACCAGAGTGGCCTTCTGCTCATACCAGTGCTTCATCACTCCCTGGCTGGCTTCTAGGTTTTCAGTGGTTTCTTCCCAGAAGCACTTCATCTGAGGCCTGAGGGCCAACATGCAGCTCACTACATCCTGAGAGGGTTTCTTGGGAGTTTGCTCCCACCCCTCCTTGACAAGACTGAGAGGTCTACGTACAGGGTGACAAAGCAGAAGTTCAAAGGGACTGAACCCCACTACCTTCTAAGGGAAACTCCGTGTAATCATGGCAAGAAGATGCCCCACTGATGCCTTGTGGGTTCTGGTAGACTTGTAACGATGCCCTTGAGGGTGTTGTTTAATCTCTAAACAAGTCCATTTGTCTGGGGGTGGTGTGGAGCACTTGTAGATTACGCCACACTCATCGCCAGCAGCGCTGCCAGAGTTCTCCAGTTATCAGAGAAGCTCCCAGCTCATGAAGATGTGGTAAGTCAACATTACCTAGTGGTGGGTGGGGGGTGAGGGGCTCCTTTCTTCTGCTACTGACTAGAGCCCAGCGAGGGTGCAATGTCATCTGTGGCGGACATCTGTCAGAGGCAGTTCTGTGGCTGTGCATGCTCGACGCGCTGAACCCAGCCTCAGTCTTTTTCTAGGGTGATGTCACAAATCTTCTTTTCAGTGTTGGTACCAGCAGACCCTCTTGGCATAGTAGGGTTGCTACTGCACTTCACAGCATGGGCGCAGACTCCATTGGTGCAAATGCTTCCACTACGTTGATTACGAGTCTCAGCACTCTCACAGTAGCAACTTTACAGGTGCCCCCGTGGTATATTGCATCTTCGCAGCTCAACGGTACAGGTTTGGCAAATCCCTCACAGTGCTATTTCATGGCTCAGTCCACGGCGGACCTCTCCAGGCATACAGGGGTTGCCAAACCTACACTGCATATTGTCAACAACCCGATCGGTGCGCGGACGTTCCCTCACACCTCGCTCAGGGAGTCCTCTCTGCTGGGCTCCACAATGCACCTATTTCTCCAACACTATGCTCTCCCTCATAGGACACACTCTTCTTGGGCAGGTGATCTTAGTGCCCCTTCACTCAGCAGGGAGACTAGCAGGCCTTTGCCTGCAGTCCTAGTCACAGATAGAAGTCTTTCAGTGGGTGACCAACCCTGCAAACATTTTTGCCAGCCCAAGATTTCCTGCATATGTCATGAGCCAAACCCAGCAGGAAGGCCATGTAGCACTGGGGGACCACCAACACACGGGTTGCTCTAGGTTCAGGAACCTTAGGTTCACTACACAAGAGATGATTCTCCCAATAAATCCGGTGATCACCAGAGGTGTCACTCGCTGCCTAGCCTTGACCTGTTGCAGTAGGCTCACAAGAGTAGGGCACTGTCTCTTGGCTTTGTAGAATCTGCCCCGGAAGGGCCTCTTTCAGCTTGCCTGCCAGCCAACTATGGTAGGGCAGAAATGTCTTCCCCTGTAGGGTCCAGGGTGTCACCCTCAGGCTCAGCCTTCTCCCAGACCTCAGAGTCTCAGGGAAGGGTTTCTCATGCTCCCTGCCCGTCCTATTTCTGGCAGGTACCTGGGCAATTATTTTAGGCTTCGGGTCCTTTTGCCTTCCTTCTCAGGGCTGCCATGGACCGTGTGGTCAGGCAAACCCACTCAGGCAAATCTAACATCTCTATGTTGGACTGGAGCTCCACCTTTTTCCAGGAGGTGTACTCCATGTGGTTTGCAAGCAGACAATCCACATGGATTGCTGGACAGCTACCCTTAAGAACCTGAGATTCACCCCCATTCAAAGGAAACCAGAGCCACTGGATAGTGGTAGTAGCAATATTTAGGCAGGGCCATCTGTACAAGTGTAAGTATCAGTAAATAACTCTGGCAGATTTTCATTCAAATCACTAGTTATAATGCATGGAAAACAATGATGTCAATGAATAAGAGACTCAAACTCATACAGAATTGATATATGAATGGTTGAATTCTTCAATGTAGGTGCTAAGGAGATAATTAATATTGATTGTCTGAATTACTCCCTTACTATTACAGTTAGAACATAGTTTGAGGATGTTGTAACCTCGTTACAGATAACAATCGAAATTTTTATTTATTAGAGTAATTAAGCTTCCCAGCAGGGGCGTAACAAAGGCCCCCGCAGCCTCGAGCTCCAGGGGCCCCCTAAGTGCACTGTACACTACATGGACACAGACGCGGCGCCGCCCGTGGCTTGAGCATGCTGCTCCAGCAAGCTTGGGGCTTGTTGCAGCAGTCTGCTGGAAGCCTCACCCAACAGCCTGACGTCATTGCTGCGTACGTCATATCCTGCTGTTGGAGCGCGGCCTGTGCGGCGAGTTTGTTTTGCGCGGCAGCAGCTGGCTAGTATGAGGCAGTGCTGCGGAGAAGAGCTGCACAGAATCATGGCGCAGGCCGCATTTTCACACTCACTCGGTAATACCTTATGCTCCGATGCTGCCATTCCTTTGCACACCACAGGGCAAAGTAGCAACCTCCCTGCAGGAGCTGGGTCACTGGCATGAAGCGGGCAGTTTTTATTGCACACAATTGATTATCCGATCGATGGGGGATGCTGAGATGACAAGCAAAGGGAACCAGACATGCACCTAACAATCCAATATATTCATTTAATGGGGAGGGGCAGCCACCTAACACAATGGTTGGCCAGTTCCTTGTACACACACGCCGCTGCATGTCTTACCACACGGGGCAACACTGGAATACCGACTTAAGTCGCCCCTGCACTGACATGGAGTGGCAGAACAGCCTGGCATACCCTGCTATGGTATCTCACAACGCCCGCTTCAGGCTTAAACAGTATTATGACCACGGCGCTCTCAGCGCTGCCTGCTGCAGCTCTCACTGGCCCGGGCACCCCCTGCTATCACCTGCTCTTCACCGCTTCCTTTCCTATATAACCGCATTGCTGCAATTGGGAGCTGATAGAATTCAGTCAGCGGTGACTCAAGGCCTGAGTGAGTCTGTCTGCAACCAGCCTTGCAGACCACGGTCGCTGCCCTCTGTTATGGAGCGCCGAAAGCGGAAGGCAAGAATTGGATAAGAGGGTTAAAAACCATTATGGGAGTCCGGCAACCAACCTGCTGCCAAAAAGTGTCCAGGGTCTCGTCAGCAGGCACTTGACCCATGATGGTAAGAGAACATTTTCATTTATATTGTGAAAGTACATACTGAGATGTGCAAACAGCTAGCTTTGCAAGGGAAAGGTTGGTGTTTTTTCCAAATATAGGTCCCGTACAGTGACTGTTCCCTAAATTAATTTAAAGCAAGATCTGTTTTATATTTAATTAGCTCCTCTGCTTCTCCATTCACAATCCTGAAGCCACTGAAAATAGTAACATGCATTAGTGTCATTGAGCAACATCATTTGAAAAGTCATTGTTGTTAAATACATACGCAAAAACTATTTAAAACAGTGCACGCTATATTTGATTGCATTGTATGTAAATGGACCTGTGTTACAATCAGGGCCTTATCCCATACACTGAAGGCACATATCTCTTTTCAGCTATTTAATGGACATATTGTGGCAGGTGATAAACTCTGTGATCTCTCTCATCTGCAAGGACATCTACACCCTTTAAACAAGTTAATGCTTTTCTACTGCTCGACATTTCTATATTGTGGTGATTGATGTTATTTATGGCAGCGACTCTGGTCTGCCCCTCTGAATCTCCAGACTGACTTTGAGTATGACTGACATCGCTGTACCTACTGTGCTCAGTGCACGCACAGCACAGATCATCTGATGATGTGAACTTGCACACCCCTTTTGTTGCCTGTGTCAAACTTTAACCAGTTCTCTTTTGGTCTGTCAGCATCTGCCGTATGTTTGGATCCACTCATAAGGGGACATATCGTTTTACACACAACAGCGCCCTGGCTGGCTGTAATCTACATATGCCCCAGCCTCACTCTCCTGAGCCTTGCCTAATGCAGAGTGTCTGTGGTCACTGTCTAATCAGGTTAAAAGGGCACTAGGTTAGTTCCCTTCCATTTCTGGTGCTTTGCAGCTGTTTTAAGATCTCCTTAGAGTTTCACATTGCTCAAATGGGTGTAATCTCTGATATTTTTATGTTTTCTTCTTCTACATTGCTTGATTTTGCTCGGTAGAAAGTGTCACTCATACTAGTCCTTGAAATGTCACTCATAATTATACAGAAATTATGAAAATGTCACACATAGCAATCTGAAACTTTGGCAGCTATGAGACAGGTTCCGTCTGAACTCTGGGACCTAGTGTTAAAGTTAACTCGTCGCTCAATGCTTGCTCATATATTACAAGGCGCATGCACCAGGAGCCCCGGTAATAAAAAATTAATTTTCCGAAATCTTTTGATATCGATTCCGCACAAGAAGCTCCAAGTTACCCCGAAGCCCTCTGTGTGCCACTCACAGCAGAAACCCTTTTTAGCCAAATGTACTTAGTATAACACTGCACCAGGTATCTAGTTCTATGTTTTGCAGTGCGAGGAAATATGTCACTTAAATACCACACCATATGCGTTTTAGGGAAGATCTGCATGCTGAGCCTGTGCATGGCGCAGCTGTGTGGTCTTCAGCCTCAGGGTGGGGCATCAGGTGGGCAGGGCCCAGGGCTTCGCTGACTGAATTGTCATGCGCAGTCAGTGTAAACTGTACGTGCGGACTGGACATACACAAACCCACGACTACAGGGCTAAACATGTTACCTGCCAGGGAAGCACAGAAACAGGGTGTAATGCTCGCCTTTAGTGTGACTGTGCTGGAAAAGCACTGACCCCGGTGTACTGTCCTGTAGAAGCCTGACCATCTCACGGACCCGGCTTCTGATTTCCCTCGCGGCAGAGGTGCGCGCGCCACCGTCCTTGGCTGCCCAGGCGCGAGGCGCTGAAGTCACGGTCTGTTGATTTGCTGAGCGCTGCGCGGAGCTTGTGAAGAGACAGAGCGAGCACTGCGAACCGCACAGAGCGGAGCGGAGGCATGGGGAGCCAGCTGCACAGACAACTCGCCCACGCCGGTGTGTGAGGGAGTGGGGTTCCGAGGGTCCCACTCCTGGGAACGCTTATTCCTTGCTCCGGGAGGAGCGAGATTAGTCTCAACCTGCACTTACCTCAAAATGCACGGGGACACTTTTAACCTGCACCAATTGCCCTTACCCCTGCCTGCATCAGGCGTACTCACTACAACTTGCACAGAGAGAAATCACATCAGCTGAATTACGCACATTTACACTGCAGACGTGATGGGGCTTCTGCCTGCATCTATGACACTTACATATACAACAGGAACTCTGGACGGAGGAATTGGTCTCATCTAGCATCTTGGGGCACTTACGGCACTAGGCATATTTATTGAAATTCAGCTTTTAACTGTTCCTGGTGCTTTGGCATTCACTAGTTACACCCCTCACACTGTGACAGTTACAACATAGGAGCTACTATGACAGCGCCTGGGGTACTTATTGGCAACATGTACAAGAGCCATGTAAGTCCAACTGCATCCCCTTGAACATATGCCCTGACCCCATCTCACCTTGGGGGTTAAATATAGTACTGGAGCACTTGAAGATCCTGTACTGAGTACTTGCTTCGCTCTTCACCAGGGACATTTACGTCAACATGAAGCCCCGTCATTTGATGTCCCCAGGGCAAATATCATATTGGAGCAGTTGCAGAACCTTGTGTTGGGTGCTTAACTTGCCCTGCTCATAGGGCTTTTACAACATCGTGCAGGCTGCAGCCCCTCTGGGATAAATACAGTATTGGAGCGCATGCACAAGGTGCATGTAAAGCAACACCCACCTAACACACCCAGGGACAGTGACCGCATCAGAGCACTTACCGCACCTTGCACTCATGGAACTTTACGCATTCTGCAGCTCCTTCGCCTCATGGCACTTGGGGCAACCATAATGCTGGGTCACTTATTACAGTCAGCACTTCTCGTTCCCCTGGACATCTCATGCTCTGGTGCAGGGAATCGCAGGGGTTTACGGTGCCAGCATTTACGGGAATCTACTCCTGGTACATGTGCAGGCAGATGCACCGACACCACGTTCGTAATGGCACTTACTGCAGTAGGCACTTTGTTGAAACACAATGAGGGCAATTATGGTGTCTGGGCGCTTTGGTGCCACCGAAGGATGCAGAGGATAAAGTAGTAGCCTTTGTGAGATGTAGATGCAGCAATTAGGGCAAACTACACTGCAAGGACCAGAGGGGCTTACAGTTCCACAATTTACCACAAAGGCAAACTGCATTATCGGCGATTTTGCAGCAACAGTCTCCTACCTCTGTCCTTTTCAGCAGCTGCACTTCCTCTATGTCTTGCACAGTGAGGGGTGTGTGCCCTAAAATTACCAAGGAGCGCCCCCCAAACCCCAGAGAATGCCTGCCTCCAGTACTCACAGCAACCTCCCCTGTTTTGTTAAGTGTCAGGGTTCTTGCAGGAGGAGCGCTCACACCAACCTGCAGCATGAGTATGTGACTGTGCTTGCAAGAGTGGGCACAAGGGCGCTGCTCCAGGCACTAACACAACTTGTAGCATAAGATGCCCTCCCAGTCAGTCCTTCGCAGCACACTTCATCGGGAAGCTTGGTGAAACCTGCACTTGCAGCGGTGGCACTTTAAGCAGTTTTCACGGCTGCATTTACAGTACTTGTGTCAGCCGAGCACCTGTTGCATCAGGTGCCTCCTATGGCGCGTGGGCACCTGCAGCTGCCCTCTTACACTGTGTAGAGCCCCCACCCAACACAACCCTTCAGGGGTCCTACATATGCACCATGGGAGCGTGCAAGCTGGATAACCTTGTAAAACAACACGTGTGGTGCGCGCTGAGTGAAACAATCCCAAGATAACGCGTAACGTTTACGCTGGGATTAAGAGCGCAGATAGAGCGGTTTAAACATGAGAAGCGATGATTAGCATCCGAATTAGCTGAGGTGGATCCTGTATGTTCGCCTTATAACCTGCATGGCCAGACACCCGTAATCACTCATTATGATCACGTCTGCCGAGGATCATGTACACAAACCTCCATGCACTTATTTTGACGTGCACTCAGACACAAGACACTCTTTGTGTTTAAGGAGCGAGATTTATTTTTATTTTTTTAACATCTCTGTTTGTAAGAGGGTGACATTTCACATGCCATGCACATTCTGCCGTTTGGGGGACACAGCTCATTTGTATGGCCATAAAGACCCTGTAAAAAAGACCCGCGGACCCTTCCCGTGGCCCTCCGTGACTCCCATATGAGATGCAGATTAGTGATAACTAATTGGTGAACGGTGGTAGGTGGTGGGCCGGGTCGCCGAGGGGGGGCCCTCATTGTGCTATGCAGGGTGCCCTCTCAAGTTTCGTTACGCCACTGCCTCCCAGTGGCTGGCCAAAGCTTGCCATTCTTGCCTTTTTCTCAAATGCTGTAAAATTCCACAAGTTGTTGTTGGAATATCTTCCAGAGAGGCGATAATTTACTTAAATACTTAGATTGAGCAAACATTGGTGAATATTTTGGCTTTTCATCCTGCCTGGCCCAGATATTAGAAACAGGAAGCTCAGAGGCCCAATTCCTTCTGTATTGAAATTGTTGTCTGAAATAAATCACACACTCAACAGATCCAAGGAAAGCATCTCTTTATGTTCAGGAAAAGATCTCATTTTTAATAAATTCTGCTGGTTCAAAATATCTTGAGGCCCTCTCAATTGATAGAGCGGCATTTAATCTAAAGATGGGTCCTCCATAGGTGAATGTGCATTTATAGAGGGTCCGAAATGAGGCAGGCCATTGTTTACTATGGTGATGGCATCAAGAGTCTCTTTTTGTTCTAAGCACTCGATTGAAATAAAGGGGCATATCAGCAACAACCGGCGATAATTATCGCTAAGCGCACTTAGCACTAGGATAATTATCGCCGGCTATCGCCGAATTTTATCGCTGAGATAGCGTGTTATTAGCAACGCTTATCTCAAAAGCGATAAAATTCCAGGCGCAAGCTGCCAATTGTGCGATTATCGCTGGAAATACAGCGATAATCGCACAACGTTTGGCGATAGCTTGCTGATAGGGCAGGGCAGACTCAGCCATGATATCCACCTTCCATTGGATATCATGGCTAAGTCAAACTAAAAGCAGGAGTAAGGAAAGTAGCGATAACCAGCTTGCCCATTGATAATTGGAGAAATGTCGGTTAGCGACATTTCTCCAGTTATTTTGAGCTGGAACGCCCACTTTGCATCTCATTAGAGATGCAAAGGTGGGCGTTACGGGAAAGGGCACTAAGGCAAGGATTCACGCGATAGCATGACCTTGCTGATATTGCGATAAAATTATCGCCGCTTTTCGCCGCCTTGTTGATATGCCCCAAAGTTATTCTGGACCAATCCCCTTTGTATTGGGAGTTGGGGGAGGTGTTTGTACAAATGATTATAATTCCGTTGTTGCTTGAGGGTTGCTTGAGGGTCAGTTGTGCCCCTCATTACTTGAAGAGGTTGGAGTAGCAGCCTTCCCTTTAGTGGGCTGATGTTCCATGGTTCTCTTATAACACATTTTATTAACTTGAAGAATCTGCCAGCAACTTGTAATTAATCATTCATTGGAGTTGGTGATTCTTTGTGAGCAGATTTGGTTATTTCAGATGAACCATAGCTCCACAACGCAAGGGTGTGTGTATTGGCACATGCCAGCCAAAAAGTGTGCCAGTGCAAGGAGGGAGAAAAACAGTAGCACATCTTTGTAGATATTGCATCCTTCTGCTTTCTCCCTTTCATGCACTGTGTTGTGTTACTTTTTACTAAATCTGGGCCCTAGGGGCTTCTTTAGGTCTGGTTTGATAGCATCTGTCACATCAACTACTGATACTAATTCTTTAAAATATTCATAGAGTGGGCTTTGGCTTCACCTAAAGGAGTGTTATTCTCCCACATCATGTTATTGGCTGTTTGGTGTATCATTCCGACTTCTATGGAGAGCTTGCAATGCACTGCACGAGGGACTATTTTACATCGAAACTGCACTGAATAATCACACATTAAGGGGCTCATTACGATGGCGGACAGACTTCAGTCCGTCCGCCATAGTGTCTGGGATGGGGACCGCCCGCCTCTGAGGCAGCGGTCCCACACATGGAATTAAGATGTGACCATCACCACGGCGGTCGCCTCTGCAATATTTGACATTGCGGCAGGTGCTCCTAGCTGCAGCATCCGCCGCAATGTTAAAAATGCACCTTGTACATTTCCCTGCGCTACGTGGCAGGCACCATGAGGTGCCTGCCACATGGTGCAGGGAAATGTAGGGGCACCATAGCCTATGGTGCACCCAAGTGCACAAACCAACAGCCCCTGCACAAGTAGGGCCCGCAACGGGCCCCCAAAGGCCTTCCCCGCCAGCCTTTCCATGGCGGGTGAACCGCCATGGAAAGGCTGGTGGGGATACTGCATCCCAATCAGGTGGGCGGTGCCTGCTAGGCACTGTCACCATTCTAGGGATGCGGGCGGTCCAACAGGCAATCAGAACAATTGCTACTGGCGGACCCTTGGCAGTCGGACACGCCAGCACACCGCTCGCCACCTCAATCTGCCGGCTGGAAAATGGCTGCATGATGGCGGTTCACCGCCATTGTAATCAGCCCCTAAGTTCTTTACCTAATAGATGCATTGCAAACACGTTATATAATGCCTTTTGATCAACCTTGTAAAACCCTTATTTCAATACCAGCCTTCACCTCACCCTCCCTCACAGGGCTGGTCTTCGCTTCAGTTCTTTGCGGTTGGAACTTCTCAGTTTGAAAAGGAAATCTACACTCATCATCTCAAACACAACACTTTAAAGCAATCTTGTCTGAAAAACCTTCAACATTTTTACACTCCATTCAACATGGCTAACCAAGATCCTTTCCCCAGCGGTTGTACACGTGGGCTCATCCGCTTCCAAGCTGCCATCTTACCTATAAAGCAACCCGCACTTTAACATGAATTGACATCTTTTTTTTAACTCAGAGGTCCCTGTTGACTGTGGTTCATAGGCTTTATACACTGTTTTACTGATGACATCAACCGTGTTTGAGGGACACACTCCCATGTCACCCACACTGACAAGGTCTCCAAATAGTATTTTTCAAAATTATTAGTAACAGCCCTAATAATACCAGTTCTGCTATGAGGCCATTAGGCTTTTATGACAAGTCACTATGGCATTAAAAATGATTCTGCTCTTTATTTTTATGTGGTCTTGAAGTTTAAAGTACAGCTTTGTTTGTACAATTCTCAGTAATGGTTCCCATCTGTTAACCCGCTGTGTGTTCCCAGTTTTTCCACATATTAATAGAAATATGTCCTCAACGTATAACTTAATTATAGCTATTTGGAATGTATTAAGAGAGTAATAATAAGATTTAACGTTGCCTGCAAAGAAATCTGGACTAAAAGAATGCCGCCATCATTTCCCCATAATTAATGACAGTTTGTGACTGAATATCATTGTATGCAATTGCAGCAAGTTGCTTCAATTTCTTTATATACCAAACTTCATATTTCTGTTAGGATAGATATAAATGATAAATTAATAAAAGTAGTTATTTACATGTCACATATTCACACTGCTTACAATGCATATTATATTTTGTAGATAAAGCATAGAGGGAAAGCGTGATATCCAATGATAACAATCTGATACCAACACGTGTTGTTGTATAGCTTTAAATAAACACAATTTCTCCAGAACGTGTGATAACCATCGCAAAAGTAACTTAATGCAACTTCCAACATCGTAGTCTATCATTGGAAAATTACGCCGTGTTAACGACGCATTCTCAACACGGCGGTACCATGCGATAGTCACCAGATAACGCGTGAAAATTAACGCCACACCACAAAAATGCGTAACGCGAACGCAATAAATCTTGCGATCAGGTCAATCGCGGCACAAAAAGCATCGAAACCAGCGGCCGGCCTGCAAATCCCACGCGTCAGGCGAGAAAATGCACCATAAAAGCAGACCAAAGAAACGGTGAGAGGACAACGTGCGAGCACAGCCCCACAGCAGTGACTCAGAACAAATGACCATTGTCCAAATCAGAAAGGCAGTTCCCCACAAACAGCACAAGGCACATTGACATGCATCTAGTATGTAACCTGCGTCAATGCGTAAACAAACTTGTTTCACACTATTAAACCGCATCTCCCCCTCACATTGCAGAGGGACAAACACCACCCCCTGCACACCGATGTGCCATGTCCATGATCAAACAAAAATGGAAGCACGGACCAATGCAGGGGGCAGTGACTCCCCCTTACGTACATGCTGCACATGTCGTGGGACTTGAGTCACAGGGTGCATCCCTGCATCATGGTGGCACATATCACAGCACAAAAGAATCCCTGTTGTCACTTGTAGGCCACAAATGACAGCCAAAATGGAATGATCTGGGACACATGTGAAACGCCGAAGAGTGGGATACAGTAACAACTGGTGAAAACACAGAGCTGGCAGTTTGAATACGTGACAACATAAACAGCCTCACTGCACAGAGGTGACACACCCACCATCCATCAACAAATCCCTCAATTGACAGCACAACATGCCGCACCCACATTTGTCTGAGTGAAGTGCCTGTACAGATGACTGACATGCACGCAGGGAATGTGTATTGGAATGCTTTTATTAGCGCATGCAGTGCCTGTGGCAGTCAACGTACTGTGCCATTACTGCGAGGGACCCACACAATGTGTCGTCAACCAGAGAAGAAATTGTCAATGATGTAGTCACTATGAGCTATTCCTGCTGCGCCAGCAGTGGGGTGTGGTCCACCTGCCTCAGCTTCATCATCATCGTCTGGTGCATCTGGCACTCGTATCCATGGGGTTTTGCTGCGTACACATATGTTGTGCAACACACAACATGCAACGATCATCTTGCACACGAGGTCTGGGCTGTACAGGAGCTTACCACCTGTGACATCCAGGCACCTGAAACGTGACTTCAACATGCTAAATGTGCCCTCCACTATGCCCCTGGTGCGTCTGTGGGCCACATTGTACTGCCTCTGGGCCTGTGTATTCGGGGCTTAGAGGGGTGTCTTCATCCAAAGGCAGAGTGCATATCATTGGTCACCAGTGACAGTGCAGAGAGACGAGTCAATAGTTGGTTCTGCATGATATGGTGGAAGGCACACTGGTTCATTGGTGTGTGATATGTGTGACTTAGTGATTCCTGTATGACCTGTACTGCGTGTTGCAAATGAGCTGCATCACTGTGTACTACGTAGCCTCACTGCTGCACCTCCCCCCCGAGCACAATCACTAGTTTGCACAGCGCGATTACATCACATGCACCCCTACGGTACACCATTGCCATGCCTGTCTGTACATGTCTACAAGCCTGAATACGACACAGTTAAGATGCTGCGCAGAATATGGCCGGCCACGTGTGTGTAGGCCCATTGCAAGGACAGGGCTGACACAGATGTAGAGCACCTGCCTGGCTGAACTCTACATGCAGTTGAGGGTACATCCTTGGCTCATGCTGCGCTAATAGCGACACACACAACAGTTGGCATGTGTGAACCCTGACCCCGAGCGGGCATGCCCACCCCCATGTACCCCTTCGGCCGACCAGGCACACCGGGGACATGCTACATAGCAACATTGTCTATTGCGTGACGGGTGGCGCAGACACTACAACAGAGACACACGCATCAGCCACATCCTTGCCAAGGCCCACACTGAACCACACCCAGATCCACGTGTGGAGGAGCCACACCCCTACACTGGTCTGGTGTACGCCGGGCCAGCCCACTCCGCACACGCTTACAGGGGGGACGTAACAAGCTACATTGCCGCAATCTTCCCCACTGGCTGGGGTGACATGGTTGCGTCCCCTGTCCACTGCACTCCATACACCACTGGTGTGTGTTGACATGGATATGTGTGTGGCCTGCATACTGCAGTCTGTCCTGCACATCTCCGCCACACTTGGCATTGTGTACTTTCTCATTCAGGGGTCACTTGCCTCCTTCTCACATGCCTGGTTCCCACCTCTCCCCACAATCTGCTATTGTGTGGCTGAGGTGTCATGCCGTTGATGGCTTGTGTCCATGCTAGCCCAGGTTCCCAGAGTAAGTTGTGCTGTCGTGTCTGGTAGGTGGGCATGTTGTTTCGCATGTTGTATATGAGTTTGAAACGTGTGCATTGCCAGAGTTGTGTGTTGCATGATTGTGGAGTTGAGGTGTGTGGTGTGTTCATTTGGTACTTACCAACGAACAGTGCATTTCCATAGGTGTCATCCTGGAAGCGACGGTTGATGATGGACTGTCGGAAGATGTATGAGTCATGCACACTGCCTGGGTAGTTGGCGACGACATTGGTGAAGAGTCCCCGGTGGTCCACTATTGCCTGCATATTGATGGAATGCGTGTGCTTTCTGTTGCGGTAATTGTGTGCAGAGTTGGCAGGGGGCGCAAGTAGGACGTGTGCAGTCAATTGCCCCTAACACGTGCTGGAATGCAGCTATGGTGTAGAAGCCTTGCTTGGTCTCCAGCTGTTCCTGCACAGTGTGTGGGAAGTACCAGGCTGATTATGGCATCCAGGACAGGTTTGAGGAACTTTGAAAGGGCTGGCTGTTAGACTCCTCCGTCTCTGGCGGTTGTTGTTTGGAAGGTCCCAGAGGCCAACAGGTGCAGCACAGCCAGCAGCTTTGTCTGCGGAGGGATGTTGATTGTCCGCTGTGTTGGTACCATCAGCCTGTGGGCAATGATGTTCAGGATGCAGAGGATGGTTGTCCTTTTGAGCCTGTAGTGGGCAATGACATTCTCTGGTGTTAAGTCTGTGAGGCTGGTGCGTTTTCTGAAGGTCCATGGTCTGTGTCTGCGCCGCCTCGGTGGTGGTCCGGGGTGTGGTGCGGAGGGTTTAGGGGAGTGGTGGTGGTCCTGGGTGTTGTGGCGGTGAGTGTTGTGGGCCCTTTGGGGCCCGAGCTGCAAGATGAGTAGCTCCATGGCATCTGTTGTTCTTCAGGTGTGGCTGTGGGCTGGGCTCCCTTTTGTGGTGCTGGCTGCCGTTCGACTTCACACCAGGTCAGAGCAGGTGTTAGTTTCCTGCTGCTACCGTGCCTTATCGCCTGTTTTGTGATCTTATCGCCAATGTGGTTGGTCGTTGAGAATGTTAAGGTGTGGTGATGTCGCGGCTTTTTGCTTGGGAACGCCTACTCTGCATCTCGTTATCGATAGTTGCTGTGGTCATCTGTTGCGATGTTTATTGAGGATGCTATCGCTGGAAAACTGGTGATATGGGCTATTTGCACCTGCTTGTGAATGGGGCGATAAATTTATCGCGACTTTGGAAGCGATAAAGTGCCGATAACTCGGTGATAGCTCCTTGAGAATATGGCACAATGCTTTGTGTTGCTTTGTATCATGCTAGCACTCACGTGAAACCTCAGAAATGACCCCCACTGTGTCCAGAGACAACTTTCCCAATTTCTTTCTATTTATGCTGGTTTTTGTGCTCCTGGGAAATTTGGTATTACAGTAAGTATTATTACAACTTTGTTGGTGGCCACTTCTTATTACACATTGGCTGGAGCAAAATTAGTACCGATGTAACGTCAAGTTGGTTTTCCCTCACTTGAATAAGGATGAATCCACTTGCACATAAGGGATTCAGCAGCTGTGCATAAACTCAATGATATTGAAGCTTGCAGAAAGGGGCTGATTTAGATCTAAGCAAATGGGTTACTCCGTCACAACTATGACGGCTTGCCCATCCACCGAAATATAAATCCCATTATATCCTATGGGATTTATATTTCGGTGGATGGGATATCCATCACCGTCGTGATGGAGGAGCCCATCCGCAGAGATCTAAATCGGGCTCTAAGTACGTCTTTAATATGTATCACCAGCAACACGTCAAGCACAATTTCAGGGTCCCTCTTGGAGAGGAGTTTCTTGATCACCTTTCGAAAGCAGCCTGGGGTGCCGGCACAACAACAATAACAGTGTGGTTGGGCAGAAGGCCAATATCTGCTTGAGGGAATGCAGATCCATGAAGCTGCTTCAGAAGCACCGCCACAAAAATGAGTGCAAGCAATATTCCATTACTTCATTGCAAAGATCAAGGAGGACACCTGCACAAAGGCACAAATCAAAATGTGAACCACACTCTGTGTTTCTCTGCTGTATTTTCTCCAACATTTTCGCAATCTCTCAGTGCATACACTTTTTAAGGTCTGGCTAGTTGACCTAAGTGACCACCTGATGAAATCCAAACGTCACAGATTTAACACTAACGAGAAAAAGGTGCTGATTCTCGGAATGGATGCCTTACCGGACTCCACCTGGTGGCCCGCAGACCTTCGACCCACACCCAACCCCAGCCCACACATAAAAACTTTAGAATAGTCATTGACAACAAGTAAGACATGTCCACCCAGGTCAATGCCATTGCAGCATCCTGTCTTCACACACTGAGGATGCTAAGAAAGGCGTATAAATGGCTACTGAACAGCACTAGAAAGACCACCACCCAACCTTCATCAACAGTAGTGTGGACTATGGTAACCCCCCCCCCCTATGGAAAAATCAACAATCATCTTTTGAAAAGGTTACTGATCATCCAGAATGCAGCAGCCAGACTCTTACTCAACCTCCCTCTGGAATCTCACATCACACCACAACTATGGGATTTCCATACAGAAGCACACACAGTTCAGACACCTCCAGTCACCCGGAATCTCACTAGCATCCACAAAAGCAGAACTGGAGGTCGCGCCTTTTCATGCATCACTCCTAATGACCTCTCACCACACATTAGAACCTCCTCATCTCTTCTTGAATTCCCCAAGAAGGTGACAACTTGGCTGTTCAAATAGTCCTCACCACCCAGGCCGACTGACTAGCTTCACACACCATCATGCAATACCTCCACGGGGGATTGAGCACTATAGAAATACATGTAATATAAAATAACATCTGAAGCTGTTTCATTGTCTTGTGGAGCTAATAAAATCTATAAAGATAAATCAGTAAAATTTCAGTCCGACATCAGCCATTGGTTGCCGGCAAACATCCGACTGCAAGCTTTGTTACCTTGTGATTGCTAAATATACATGCATGTGCACAGAGTCTTTTCTGGTTTTGATGTAGAAGATGGCAGAAGTGACAAGACCTGACAATGCAAAGTCATTAGGCCCTTTTGTGTGAAGGCAGAGCACAGGCTATTCAGATGTAAGTGGGGCTGTGCTCAGCTCCGCCCCGATACTGCCAGAAGATGGCTCACTCTGGAACACTTAAACCCTCTATTGTGTGACTAACTTGGAGGAATTCACAAAGTCTAACTGTCAGTTACACACATTCACGTGTCTCAGGCCAGGCTATGGGCACACAAGCTAAGGGCATAAAAATGCCAACTTTCTAAAACTGACATTTTTAAAACTGTGATCAGAAACCACTAAATAAGGCCTTTCACCCCAATTTCAAAGCCACCAAACATGAACTGGTTATCTCTTTCCATTTAAAAATGACACTTATAAAATGTACTAAAGCAATAGATGTTCCTTTGAAGCACATGCATGAGATATATGCAGAGCCCTACTGCCCTAATGGTATCCAGCTGTAATAGCATTAGCAAAAAACTGGGATTTACCATTATCAGCCGGTGATTACTACACAATAGTTGCATATATATTTTTTATTTGGTGTCATGAATCAGAATTACCAGGCACAGTGTTGCATTGATTATCAGCTGGGGCACCACAGGGCCTCATAATTCCAGATCTGGAAATATATGTAAATATGGAAATTACCAGTTCATAGTGTTACTGTGCATGCATTGAAAGTGCAACAAAAAGCAAGCACATCACTAAGAGAGATCACATAGTCATAAGGAGTTTGTTTATAGGTATGTCTCACCACAGGTAAATCTTTGTATGGCCTTTCTACCCACAGAGCAAAAAACAATACTTTGGGCAGCCATTTTCTCAAAAGAGGAACATGATCCAGTGCCATCCTCTTCCTAAAACAGACATCCAGCCAACCCTGCAACCTCAAACCACTATCTTGGCCTCAGTATGCCTCAGGAAGATGGTATTGTCAGAGAATGAGTGCCAGGTATTCACTGAGAAAGTCGTGAGGTAGGTGTCACCATCCTGGGACACCTTATGATTAAGTGCCGCATGAAGCTATGAGCCAAATGGTGGTAAACAATCCCAGACAAAATTAATGTAGTTTTATTTCAGCAGAGCAGAAAGCTGTAAAAAATGGTTCAATGAACTGAAGTGCCCAGTGTAGAATTTAATGGCAAAGTACCACTTTGTTTCCCTTGCCACAGTTGGCAGGCCTTCCCTTGACTTGCAAGAGCATCAGAAATAACATCACTCCCAGCAGCCTAGAACGACTGGCAGGTGATGTGAAAGCAGGAGAGGACACTGAAGGTGGAAGTACCTAACCCCATTCATACCTTTATCATGAAAAAATTATATCAAGATTTTTGCCAGTGACATTGAAAAGTCGGCCCATACCAACTTAAACAAAATTATATCGGCCCCGATTCACAGAACTAACTTAAGACAAAATCCTAAACTTACTACCATTTTGGCATTCACGGAAGGCACTTACTCATTTTGGTATTCACAGAAGGCACTTACTCATTGATGAGTAAGTGCCTTCTGGGAATACCAAACTGAGTAACTTACTCATTTTGCGTAACTTACTCATTTTGAGTAACTTACTCATTTTGGTATTCACAGAAGGCACTTACTCATTGATGAGTAAGTGCCTTCTGTGAATACCAAAATGAGTAAGTGCCTTCTGTGAATATCAAAATGATAGTAAGTTTAGTTTAGGATTTTGTCTTAAATTAGTTCTGTGAATCAGGCCCATCATGCCTACTTTATGTTCATTTATTTTGTGCTTGCATCTTTTGGCATCACATCAAGAGAGGGTAAGAAAATACCCAATCACTGCTAACGTCCATGAAGCCATTGTGGGGTCACCAACAAAGCAACAAAGATCTGACATTGAATTCCCATCAATGGCCACCTAATGACAATTAGGTTATTTTCAAAATACATACATTCATATATACACACATACACCCACCCACCCACACACATGTACCAAGTGGTGAACTAATCTCACATCACAGTAATTTAGGATGCACTATGTGCCAGCACATAAAAGTCATTGAGAAAGGTACCTTCCGAGTAGGTGTAGTATATCAGCTATGGATATGGGTACCATCATCACAAGGTGTCTGCAACTAAGAGTAGTAGAAAATGAGCAGGGACAATACCCTGTTGTATGCAGTGGTACGTCTGCCATCCCCATGAGCACCACATCTGCCACTGTTGCTGTCAACTCAAGCTCAGGTACCACCTCTTCCATGATCTCTGTAAATATCGACTGGCTGTGGCAACCATGGAGATTGTTATTGTCCGTCACCATCAGCGGATAGTTGCCTTGTCAAAAAAGAAAACACAGAAGAAGGAAAAAATCTACAAGAAGAGAATATCACTCATCCACATGGAGATCCTGGTAGCTGGATTCTCTTCTGACTGCTGCATTACAGGTATGGGTTGTGGGGCAAAGTTCTCTGCCATTTCTTGTGTTTGGACTTCCACCAAAATACGTTGCATCCTTTTGCTGTTTTGCGATTTTTTTTTTTAAGGGCATGCATGACGCACATGCTTTTTGCGCTGCGACGCAAGACTATTTTTTTGCATGCGCTAGTTTGCGACGCCTCGTGTTATAAATATGATGCAGCGCTATTTACTTTCACGCACGCAGCGCTAAGGCTATATGGCGCAGCGCAAATTCTACTCGACCTTTGAAAATCCGACACGATGTTTCCAGTAGAGTTTGTGGCATGGGAGATAGCTTCTGAGGCGGAGCAGGAACAAGTACTCATGACCCTGTCCACTGCTTTGGCAGCATGGAAAGATAAGTAGAATTAATTATGGAAAGTTGGTTGATAATGTGACTTATTGGATTATCCTGAGGTTAATTTAGCTGCCCAGCCAGTACTGCCAGACATTCATGGCATCATTGGTTACGTGGCAGAAACCTCACAGAAAGAGGCCAGATCATACCTTAGGCAATTAATACAGCAGAAGCTGGACTGCAGAGTGGTACAGGGTCCACTTCATGGAGGCAAATGGCGCCAACTGTCATGTGATGGGAAACATGGCAGCAGCAGCAAGGGAACTCCAGTCTATAAAGGGCCCAGGAACAGGTCGCTATTAGGGACCAGATAACACAAATTGGACAAGGAGAGCCAGCCATGTCCTCTACCCTCCAGGCACACACACGTGTCATAGAGGCTTGAGGTGCTGATGTTGTCTGAACCCCAACTGACTGTGACCTGAACCACAACTGCACCATCTACTCCCCTCTGCCCCTCCTATCCTCTACACACCTCCCAGCCAGCCCAACACTGAGGCCTTGCAGGAACTGTGCAGCTTCCTGAGGATGATCAGTGGCTCTTGGAGGCGTGTTGTGCGGGTACAGTCCACTCGCCCTGTGAGATAAGGAAATCCCCCAGTTTCATAGTAAACAGCCTTGACAGCATTTTCCATCTTGGGGTCTTGGGGAATACAATGTATTGCGACAGTAACCCGAGCTGGGCTGATAAGTCTGATAAATGGACTTTGAAAATGTAGGCTAGATCAAGGCCTGCCCACAGGTGTCTAAAATCACCAAGTGGCAACGATGGGCAGCACAGCCACTAGGGTCATGGGGGGAGGGGTGTGTGCTGTCAATTGTCACACCTGTATTGGGTTATACTGTATCTTTGATGGCAGACAGTCGGTGCTGGATTGGGACCATGTCCAGCCAATATGTTGTGTGGATAGAGACTCATGGACATGTTAGGAGAGTTTACACTTCTTTTGATGCCCCACTGCCTTCTGCATCTGGGCGAATGCCAATGCCACTTGATGGTGGGCTGCTTCCTCTTGTTTCTGTCACTGTAGGAGTAAGTGAACATTGATTTTAATAGCATTCAGCATGAAGAAATTGTTAATGTGTGTTTTCACTTTGGCCGTGCTTTGGAGTGTGTGTGTGTGGTGAGGCCTGAGCAGCATTTTTTATAGTCCTGTTTGGCACCTGTGCATTTGGACGTACCCTGTTGTCAATGTAATAGGCTGTTGCATCTGTGGAAACTAGCTTTTGTCTTTTCCAGTCACCATAGTTGGGTGCGGCGATTTATGTACATTTGTGTTGGAAATGTTGTTCCTAGGTTTATTTTTGACAATTACAATGATTTACCTCCTGTTTTGCACCAGTAGACAAATCAGTGGTATTTCTCTCTTTAACCAGTGTCATTTACATGTTAACACTTATTCGTTTGGTGCAGATCCAATTCATTTCAACAAGTACCATATTATTTCAACATCTGTCATATTCCTTTCAAAAAGTATCATATGTTTTCAACCCTTGTCTTATTCATTTCAATGTATGATGTATTCATTTCAGGATGTGCCACATTCAGTTGAATGCATTACATATTTGATTAAAAACTTCATATTAATTCCAGTGTTTGTCATATTTATTTTAAGGCATGTCAAATTATTTTGAACAAGAGTTCTATAATTTTCAATGCATGCCATATTCAGTTCACCACACATTCGTATTGTCAAAAGCCAATTTTATTTCAATGCACGGCTTACTCCTTTGAAGAGGGATCATATTCATTTGAACAAATATCACAACCATTCTAAATGTATGTCATATCTATTGTGACATTGGTTATATTTATTTCAACATGTCATATCCATTTAAGGATAGATCATATTGATTTGAGCAATTGCCATATTTATTTTAAAGTGTTTCCTATAATTTTAGTGCATCTCATACTCATTTCAATACACGCCATATTCATTTAAATGTGTGACATTTTCCTCTCGATCTATCCTGTAGTAGTATCCTGTAATATTTTCCAGGCATGTCCAATTCATTTTACCATAAGTCACATTAATTTTGACATTTTTCACACCCATTTCAGGTTGTCATATTTTTTTCAATGTGGCTTATTTTCATTTCAGTATTACTCATGTTAATTTCCATGTTTGCTATATTCATTTTAAAATGTCACATAGTTCTTGGAGTACAATCATATTCATTTTGAAGTGGGTCATATTAATTTTCACCACCAGTCATATTCATTACAATAGGTGTAATGTCCATTTCAAGATGAGTTATACCAGTTTCAACATACAATGCATTAATTTCAAAATGCCATGTATCTATTTTAATCCATGTTTTTGTTTTCATTGAAAGTTATATTGACTTCAGTGTATCATCATATTTATTTCAACATGTATCATATTCCTCGTAACATTTCAGTCACTTCATCAAATGTCATATTCTTTTAAATGCATATTATGTTCAATTTAGTGCTTGTTGTATTCATTTCAGTGAGGGCAATATTCATTTCAGTATATTTGACATGTATCTATTTTACTCTATGCAGCCTATGCTTTATTCATATTATTCACTATATATTGTTTTCATTCTGCTATGGTATATTGATTCTGCCATGTAGCATATTTCTTTGGAGACATATCATATGGATTGGGTGTGTCTTACATTCATTTTGCCATGTACTATGCATTTCAGGAGGTGTCATTTGTAGAGCTGTAATTCTAACATGAACTGCTTCCCACTAGTTATTTGGGGTAAAAGTGGGATGCACAATTCATAAACAATAATCCATCATCAGAAACCATTGTGAACAATACAGGACCCTCAACAATTTGGATGAGACACTGAGTTCATACATGGGTTATTGTCCCCTGAAAAATAACAAGTGCCCTTCCTTGCTAACCAAAATCAGTGGTTCTTCTGCCATCTAACTGTATGTTGAAACCACCAGTGAAGCCCTCCATACACACCAGAGTCAGAGCTAACTTTGTCCTGTTGAAGAAAGTCTGTGCACATAAAGCCACGTGGTCGGGTGGCTATGGAGATCTCCACCTCTCCATAGTTGAGGTGACCGAGGCCCCACCCACCTGAAGGAAGTCCACAGTGGCGAGAGGAATGGCGATCGCGGCTGAACGCAGAACGGCGTTTTGAATTTTGAACTCCCTTTGAATCCCCTTTGGAGCATCGTCTGCACAGCAATCAGGGGACAGCAGCTGGAACCGCGAGCGGGCTGAATTGGCGGTCAGTTCCGTAATGGGGATGGAAGGCTGCAGGACGCTGCAGGGATGCCGCGGTGAAGCAATAAAAAACGGAAAAGGGTGAGGCGGCGGAAAAGGATGAGGCGGCGCTCAGCAGAGGATGGGGAGCAATCGCCAGTGAACGGCCATGACCAGTAAGAGCCGTCGGTGAGATAAGTAAGCTCCCTGTCCTATTTAGTGCCTCGTGAAATTTGTGAACCAAGGCACAATTTGAAGTAGCCTAGAAGCGGAGGCCCGCAGCCAGTCAATAGCAGCTGGAGTACTAAAAGACTGATGCCCCTGGAAAGAGAGATTTATTGAAGAAGCTGGCCGTGGCAGGGTAGTTGAGGGGGAAGGGTGGCAAATAGGACCTGGCGAGTTGGTGTTTCCTGCCGTAGCCTAGCGGAGGGGGTGAGTGGGGAGTGGGGAATCAGCATTGGACATTGCTAAGGGAGGAGAAAGCCATAATTATACAGCAAAATGGGAAGACACCAAAAGCAAGCCAACATGGTAGCCAGGGTAGAAGTGGCGACCGGAATGAAAGCCAAAAATCGCCTAATACAAGTGAAGGGGGCGTCATCAGTAGTAAAAATCTCTGCCACTACGAACCAGTCCGAATTCAGCTTGAGCTCCGAGAGGTCTACAGAAGATCACCCGGAGGTATAATCCGAGCCACAGCACTTATAACCACTACCGCTACTGCCCGCGGGATCCCCACACCCGGTGTTAATACTCTCGCTGAGGCTGCTAAGGGACTGACTGGTGGTGCCACGCCAGGATGTAATATGGCCGAACCAAAGAATTATAAGGATTTTCATCTGTTCACTAAAAATAGTATTCAGCCTCTTGCGACGCAGAGCCCATCGCAAATAAGTTCAGCCTCCCGAGCAACCCTGGAGGATGATACAACATCTAATCTCTTTGAAGGGCTGCATATCTCTCCACCCCCGAGGCCATGTTTGTGGCGGTGACACCCTCAGCGATTTCCTCTGCGACTTCCTCTGCGACATCCTCTGCGACATCCTCTGCTATAATTGGTCTAGTGGAAGGAAATCCTTCGCTTAGCCCCTTAAGCATACGCACCGCAGCCGTACAGCAGCCTCTTTCTGAAATAGCTTCAATCACTGAAGACATCTTAAGACAACAGCAGCTAGAGAGCAGGCTGAAGCCCCAAGATATGCCTGGCGGCGTAGCAGAGAAAGGTTGGGATCCATCAAGCCAGCGGATGGAGATTCCACTTGAGAAGTCAGAGGCCCTTTTCTCCGGGGCTAGCTTGCAACAAATTGAACTGAAAATGCTGCTGAACCTAATACTGGAGGAAATCAGGGAGATGAAAAAATCCCAGGCACAAGAGACTGCCTCTCTCCATTTAAGATTGGAAAGAATTGAGGCATTTATTGCTGGCTTTCCAGCAAGGCTCGAAGAAGCAGAGTCTAGGATAGTTAATTTAGAGGACCAGATGAGCTCCACAATCTGGAAAATCAATGAAGTGACGGCAGATGAAACCGCTCTTGAATCAAAGCTGGAAGACCTGGAATATCACTCGCGCCGTTCAAATCTTCGAATAGTAGGAGTGCCCGAGGGGAGCGAAGGTTCCAACATGTATCATATTCCTTGTAACATTTCAATCACTTCAGCAAATGTCATATTCTTTTAAATGCATGTTATGTTCAATTTAGTGCTTGTTGTATTCATTTCAGTGAGGGCAATATTCATTTCAGTATATTTGACATGTATCTATTTTACTCTATGCAGCCTATGCTTTATTCATATTATTCACTATATATTGTTTTCATTCTGCTATGGTATATTGATTCTGCCATGTAGCATATTTCTTTGGAGACATATTATATGGATTGGGTGTGTCTTACATTCATTTTGCCATGTGCTATGCATTTCAGGAGGTGTAATATTTATAGAGCTGTAATTCTGACATGAACTGCTTCCCATATGAAAGTTGGGGTAAAAGTGGGACGCACAATTCATAAACAATAATCCATCATCAGAAACCATTGTGAACAATACAGGACCCTCAACAATTTGGATGAAACACTGAGTTCATACATGGGTTATTTTCCCCTGGAAAATAACAAGTGCCCTTCCTTTCTAGCCAAGATCAGTGGTTCTTCTGACATCTAACTGAACGTTGGAACCACCAGTGAAGCCCTCCATACACACCAGAGTCCGAACTAACTTTGTCCTGTTGAAGAAAGTGTGTGCACGTCATTCAAAGTTTGAGTAAACTAACCACCAATTTGCCATCTTTTAAGCCAAGATGTGTAAGAAAGGCTTTAACTCTTCAAAGAAGGACATATCCACTTGAGTGTTGTTAACATGAGTAAGACAATCATAGTTGCAGAAGTTACATTTAGATTCATATCCAATTTTCATCTTATATTTCAACTTACTGTGAGGGTTTGTGAAGGTCTTTTTCTATGGCAATGCAAAGAGGCTCCTGCTGGATCACAGAGGCATCATGCTATGAGGCAAGCAGATCTTCCACGGATGGACACTCAGAAACAATCAGCAACTCTTTCATAATAACAATGTCATGTCAGAAGGGTGTTGTTGCACCTACTCAAAAGTGATTCTAACAGAGCACCTTCATATGCTGGGTCTGGTGGCTTAGTGGATTACTGAGTCGCCTGTAGGGACCTGTGTGCGACCTCATAGTCATAGGTCGAAATGCCTGTGGGTTCACTCATCCTTTCATTCTTCTGACTTCCGTAAATTGAGTTGGGTAACAATAAACATCTGTTATTTAGCGCCAAGATATCCTTGGGTGAATGTGTGCATTGCATGTTATTGTTAAATCACCAGAGATGAAGCCTCCTGGGATCCTGGCACTGCTTGATGTCAGGATGTAATGACCAGGATGCCACCTTGTCAGGGCGAGGAAGGATGGAGCAAGGGCAGCAGAGTAGAGAGACCGAGGAAAACAAGGAGGATCAGGAGAGACTGGTGGAAGGAAGAATGTATGGGAGAGTGGAGGCACCGCAGATGAGGCAGAGCAGAGATGATAGGAATACTATGACATGGCACAGTTGAGGAAGAGACAGGGCTGGGCAGGAGCAAATAGGATCTAACTGATGAGGGGAATGAGGAAGTTGCAGGATGTGTGCTTCCTTCCAGGGCAGTCAATGACATTGGGAAACACAAAGGACAAATGGTTCCCTGATGTCAGCAGTGGAATGATACAAATCATTGGAACAGGAGGGAGAATGATCAAATCAGGAGAAGTAAAATGAAATGTAGAAGAAGCCATCCAATTATCAGTGAGGAGCTAACCCGAAGCCAGCTCTATGTAGTATATTGTAGGCCTTTCTGTCTGCAGCCAACAGCAGAAACAGCCTGTAACAAGAACACAGACATGGACATTGAAAGGGGTCCCCATCAGATCCGAGCGGGATCTGTCCCGGAGTCTGTGATTTACTTCTGCCTCTAGAGGGCCCAAAAGGGGGCAATAACCATGATGAAGGAATAAAACAAAAATCATTTGCCCTTTGCTTCAGGCAGCCATTGTGCCCTTAACTTTGCAAGCAACAAAAAAACACAGCAACTGGCTGAACAAAAGTCTGGCTAGTGTTTATTTTCACAGATGCATCATCATGACCCCTCACCCGACTCCCCAGGTCCTGTGGAGTTTTTGTGCACACTCCCGTGTATATGTGTGTTTGTTGTGTGTCTTTGTGTGTGTGTGTCTATGTGTGACTGTATGCACTTAGGGGCAGATTTACAAGAACTGACACATCTCTGCATATCAGCAGAGATGCTCCAGTTAATTTGCGTCATGCAAAAAAAACCTTGCGCCACCATGGATGCATCGCATTTACAATGCGGCGCACCGTGGCGCAAGGATTGATAGATGCGTGACGCATCTATTGGCGTAAAGGCAACGCATTGCTGAAGTTGTGTAGCAAGCACGACGCAACTCCAGCAATGCTTCGGAATGCCTATTTCTATTATGCTACATCACTCCTTATGCCTGCTTCAAGCAGGCGTAAGGTTTTGACGCAGTGGCATCGTAAAAGTGACTCCGTCAAATCTTGTAGATTTCACTGCGTCACTATTATGAGGTTTTCTTGTGTCGGAACACCCACCCTGCATACATTATACCTGATGCAGGTATCAATTTAGCACATGGCTTTACAACATGACGCATCTCCCTAGATGCGTCACGTTGTAAATGTGTCGCAACATGGCGTATTGTTTACGATGCCGCTGCCTCACAAAAGTGACGCAACGCCAGCGTAAAAGTGTCACAAGGGGTTTGTAAATCTGCCCCTTAGTGTGAGTGTGCGCGCATCTGTGTAAGAGAGGGTGGGTCGTGTAGGCGAGAGACAAAGGAAGTATATGCAGAAAGAGAGTTAAAAGAGAGTGATGAAGAGGAAGCATATGCAGCGTGTGACATGCAGACGAGGGAATTCAGAAAAAGAGATTTGGGGCAAAAGGGCGTGAGTGACTCACGCAGAGGGAGAGATTGAAGAGGAAAGTGATGTGAAGGGGAGAACAGCTGTATCCGAGATCCTCACAAGGACGCTTCCCCTCTCATAGACCATTATAATTTGAATCACAATATCATATATTCTGACATTTTCAGAATCTCACATTATGTATAGATGTGTCAGTTTTCTCCATGTTTTTCATTACAAAAGCCGTGCTTCTCCTCCACAAACAGAAACAAGTAAGTACAGGAATATTTCATCAATGTCCTTTCAAAACCTATGGATTGTATGTGAATTTCACTAAAAGTTGGCCTAAAAAATCCTCTAGCTTACTCGATTTGTTTTCAAACTTTTCTCAAGGAAGCCTCTTGTAGGAAAGGCTGGCTTGCTTTCTTAGCTTACTTGCTGCATTTCAACTTTGGGAATAGTACATGCAGGCGTTGGATGGGACCAGTGTGGAAGTAGGTGGAGGCAGCACGGAAAGCGGATGGCTCCAATAGAAACTGGGCAGCAGACTCTAAAAATAATGTTTTACCTTTTAATCACTTCATATCCCTAAAGCACTTTTTCCGACTTCTTAGACCTTCGAACTAGTGGTGGCGGAACACAGAACGCCAGATTGGCGGCCTGCCCGCTGCATTATGACTTTGGCGGTTGGACCATCACAGGACCACTGCTGCTACCACGGGTTTATGATCCCTGGTGGTGGGGCAGTAGTCTGAGGCCCCTAATATGTTGGCAGTGCCACTGCTGCACCGCCAAGCATAGTAGGAGTTTCCTCAGTAGCGGCTGGCAGGGAACGGGGGTGGAGAGGCAATGGGGTGGGACAAAATATAAAAAGCACCTTTCTCCTCACAGCTGAGCTGTTGTCTCTCCACCATTGTCTCTCTGCTTCTCTGGCGAGTCCCGGAAGCAGAAAGCACACATGATCCCTGTTATATCTTAACATCTGGCAGCCTGTTATGTTGTCCTAGCAACAGAGTCTGCATCCTTCTAGGGTATCCATGGTGATAGGATTGTGGGTATACCAACAGAGGAGTGCTGGCGGTTGCAGGCAGAGGATGTATCTGGGGGTTGTTCCTGCTAACTTACAATAAAGACTTTCTCCAAATAATCAGGTCTGCTCATCTTAAAAGTGGCGACAAGGATGGGATTTACCTCTTTTAAAGCAGACTGAAACAAGAAGAATTTGTGAACCATCAACCCCTAGACAAACTGAAAGCAACAGATCGATCAGCATCGCATTTCCCTGCTACCGGGTTTTTGAGGACGTCTTAAGGGTCTTCGAATGAGAATGGAATTGCCGTGCTACACAGAACTATAAATAGTCAAGTGATGAACATTGTACGCGTTGAGAAGAAGGAAGTCGGGCCTGACAAGGCAACTCTACAGAGCTTCATTGTGAATCAATGGCAGAGTGAGTAAATGGGGAAAGCGATATGCATTAAACACAGATCTAGCTAAATTAACGAGCTGCGCAGGGAATATATGGTTTCAACAACATGCGTTGTGGACGAGACTGTATATACTGTGCTGTGGAGGACACATTGTGGAGCTGTGCATTGGTGTTGGATGACAGTGTTTACTCTTTAAATTTCAGCGCAGGGTCATTTGTGAACTTATGTTTTTTTTCTCGCAAGGAGCGTATGTTTTGGGATGCGCAGTGATTGACGGCGAACGCGATTTTTCATGGGGAAGCTGTAGATCCATTGTCAGCCAAATCACAAAAGCGTTACCAGTCAAAACAAAATAGTGAATGTCACTCGTGCTCACCTTCGAATGTAATCAATTGGCCACAATCTTAGATTGCTGCCGTGAATACACGTCACGAGGGATCTGCAGCACCAGCATAGTTATTGTTCCTCGTTTCCTGCAAGCGCAATGCAGTGTGGGAGCGGCAGCGTGTCATGACGCATGAGGCATCGGAAGCTCAGTGAACACAATACAAAGTTGCCATAACAACCAACATACATGCTGCAGCGAGTTCACAGAAGAAAGGCAAGGCGAAAAAGGACAAAAATAATATATACATACATACGCGAGGCATACATGAGAAAATAGTGACATTAGACAGAAATACCCTAGTGGATACAGCATAAAGCAAATTAAACCAATTTCAACTGTTTATACTGCCTACTACAGCTTGAAGGAAGGAGCTACTTGTGAACTACAGAAGACGACGGTGACTACGTCAATTTTGTTAGTTTGTTGTTTTATTAACCATTTTACATTATTTAACTCTCAGACACCTTTACCAAATTTTACATTTCTTAATTCCAACTAGAGTTATAAGGAGCACACATATACCTAAGAATACTATATACACGTAAAATATAGATAATAGGTTGACCACGTAACCAAGTTTCCTAATATCAGCACAAGCAATATGGATATGTCATCTATTGTAGCTCCGCCCAAATTTTTACAAAACCCCGGAGAACCCACTTTACCTTGGGAGGATTGGATAGAATCCTTTGAAACTTATTTAGAAGCTATTGGTGGTGAAGATTTCCTAGCGTCCCGAAAAGTGGCTATATTAAAACATAACTTGGGTATAGAAGGTAGGAAAGTTTTAAAAACACTACCCATTGGTATAATTCCGAGACAAATAGTTATTGATGAGAAAACCAATGATGATGAAACTAAAGAGGAAAGTGAGGTAACAGAAATACAATACGAGGAAACAAGTCTCAGTGATGAATATATCAATGTAAAAAATGCATTAGAAGAAAATTTTGGAAAAAAAAACAGCATGGTAGTAGAAAGGCACAAGTTCTTTTCTCGATCTCAACAACCAGGAGAAACCGTAGAACAATATATTTCTGTCTTAAGGACACTTGCAGCTACATGTAAATTTAGAGATCTGCATGAAGAAATTATAAGGGATCAATTCATAAATAGAACCAGTAACGCAAAAATTCAAGAGAGACTACTAGATATGAATAACCCAACCCTTAAAAAACTATAGAAACAGCAAGATGAATAAAACACTTCCAAATATGTTAAGGAATTAAGTTCAGATAAGTTAGGCACAGCCAAAGTGTGTGTGGTAGAAAAAAAAAACAACAACAAAGTAATAAGAAAGAAAACAATAGTACACACATTACTCAGAAATATAACAAAGTATGTTACAGATGTGGTAGCACAAGACACACCGCAGATTCTGAAAAATGCTATGCAGTCAAAGAGAAATGTTATAAATGCAAAAAAGTGGGTCATTTAGCACGCATGTGTAAAGCAGGATCTGTATTCAACTCAAAATGGAAGCACCCTGTGAATGCTATAGATGAAAATGTTGAGAATGACAGTTCTGGAAATGAAGGAGAGGTAGAAATAATGGTCATATGTGACAATGTTATAAATGAAGTATCTGAAACTTACAATCCGCCCAAATGCGATTTAGGAATTGATGGCACCAGAATAACTGTGTGGGCTGATTCGTGCTCTCCATACACTATCATAGACAAAAACGCATGGGAGAAGGTAGGAAGTCATGAATTAAAAATTCCTGATGTCGAACCAGTAGGATACTGTGGAGTTAAACTTCCACTGTTAGGTTATTTTGAATGTACCTTATCTCACAAAGGTAGGACAGCCATCAGTAAAGTATATGTGGTGGAAAAGGGAAAAGCATTGTTGGGGTGGTGCGAACAAAAAAAATTGGGAATCACATTCAATCCCAACCATCCACAACAAGTTTTAACCACTGAGGATGCTGAAACTATCAAATGGTGTACCAAATTTTCAAAATTGTTTAGTGAGAATTTAGGTTGTTTACAAAAATGTGAACACGGCATTATGCTTAAAGCACACAATGTACCATGTGTTCATAAAGTAAGGAGTGTACCCTTCACCCTGAGAGAGAAACTAAAATTAGAATTACAAAGATTATGTGAGGCCCAGGTAATAGAACCAATAGAGTCATCGAAATGGCTTAGTCCAATAGTTTTGGCGCAGAAACCGGATGGAAATTTGCGCATGTGTGTTGATTTGAGGGATTTAAATCGCAATATCCTTATTGATCGATACCCCTTACCTCACATAAACGAAATGGTGTCTTCAGTGAATAATGCAACATACTTTTCATTGATTGACTTATCTAATGCATATCACCAGATCAAATTAAGTCCATCTTCTAAACATCTCACGTCGTTTATCACGCCGAAGGGGGGCTTTCCGTTTCATAAGAATGCCATTTGGATTGGCATCTGCATCAGCGGTTTTCCAGAGTGTAATGTCAAAAATTTTGACAGGATTACATAGAGTATTAGTGTTTCAAGATGATGTGTTAGTCTGGGGTGCCAATCGATCTGAACATGATGCGACATTAACTAAAACTTTAGAGAAGTTACAACAAGCAGGTCTAACAGTAGGAATTAAAAAGTGCAAATTTGGCGTACAAGAAATTGAATACTTGGGACATACTCTATCCAGAGATGGAGTCAAACCGAAGAAGAAACTACTAGATGCGATCACAAATGCACCACCACCTCAAGACAAGGATCAATTACGTTCCTTTCTGGGTCTTACGGAATTTTATTCCAAATTTGTCCGTCACTTCGCTGATAAAGTCCACAGACTAAGATTACTAATGAAGAAGGGAACAAAATTCAATTGGACAGATGAGTGTCAGAACGATTTCACTTTTATCAGAGAACAAATCGTTAAGTCAGTTCATTTGAAACCATTCAATCCCTTGCATCAAAGTATGATAGTAGTAGATGCGAGTGCTTATGGTCTAGGTGCTGTCCTCATGCAAAAACACTTGGATCAAGAACGGGTAGTAGCATTCGCATCACGCACTTTGAAAGGAGCAGAAGCTACTTACTCTGTAATTGAGAAGAAAGCACTTGCTTGTTGGTGGGGTGTAACATATTTTAGAAAGTACATATGGGGCACACGTTTTGAGATCAGATCAGACTACAAACCACTTATAGAGTTGTTTACTACCAAAAGAGCTGCAAAAGCAACTCCCAGGATAGCCAAATGGTTATACAGATTGCAAGGATATGATTTTTCTCTAAAATATGTACCAGGGAATCGCAATGTCAATGCTGACTGCCTTTCACGATTACCATTGGAAGGCGATGACAACGACATAGACTCCAATGATGACTGTGTGGTAGCAGAGGTTGTTGGGTCATGCAAGGGAGCTATATCTTGCGATGAATGGAAGGAAGCCATAACCAATGATAACAGTTTTACAGAATTAATGGTTGAATTATCAAAACCATCTGTCCCCGATGCTATACTTAAGAAAAAATTTGGAGAGTTTTGGACAGTATGGACAGAACTTTCTGTGGTGGAAGGGTACTACGTAGGAATGGCAGATTGGTAGTTCCGGGAAGCTTACAGAATAGATTACTCAAATTACTACATGAAGGTCATAGTGGCATGTCTGGAATGAAGAGGAAAGCTAGAGAAACATTTTGGTGACCTAGTATGGACAGGAATATAGAGGAATACGTACGTGATTGCATGGAGTGCATGTGTAGTGACAAAACCCACAGGGTAGAGGAGTCACCTATTTCCTCAAAACAATTCCCCAGCAGACCATGGGAAAGGGTCGCAATGGACATTTGTGGTCCATTTTCATCCAAGGGAATTACTAATAAATTTGCATTAGTACTAATTGACTACTATTCTAAATGGCCAGAGGTGGCATTTACAAGTGACATTAAAGCATGCAACATTATAGAATTCTGTGATCAGATCTTTCGCAGAGAGGGATGTCCGGATAGATTAATCACGGACAATGGCCCACAACTAGTATCAAATGAATTCAACTCATATCTTGACAATATGGGTATCACTCATCACACTACAGCTGTTTACAATCCGAGAGAAAATGGTCTTGTAGAGAGATTTAATAGGGTGTTGAAAGAATGTATACAATTAGCTGAGGAAAGTGGTGGAGATTGTAAGGAGGCGGTAAAGGAAATGTTATGGAACTACCGTACCACACCTCACTCAGTAACGAATGAATCACCTTTCAAACTTCTTAAAGGTAGACAACCAGGCACAAAGGTTACTCCAGGATGGATGTTTAAGGGGTTTTCACGACCTGTATGCACAAGGAGTTTGGAATGCAGAGTAATGAAACAACAAGATAAGTATGTGCATAGACACAATGTAAAACTGAAAAGAAATGTGCGTAATTTTACCATTGGTGACTGGGTAAGAACATATAGTGTGGGTTCACAAAGGAGGGGCTTATCAAAATGGTCTGCACCAAAACGAATAACCAAGATTTTTGGTAACAGTGTGTGGCTAAGCGATGGCAAGGTGTGGAATACTCGAAGTGTTACTTCATGCAATAAATTGGAAGCAAAAACCTGCTCATCAAAGGATAGTGACAATAAAATAATCAAGGGACACGATGCAACATGCAAGGACAAACGTGCCCGGATAACTCCAAGATGGCTTAGTGATTATGTGGCTTATTGAGTATTTCTTATTTTTATTAGAATACACATTATAATTATTTTCTTCAATGCATTAATTGTTAATGTGCATATGTTATCTTTTCTATCTAATTGTATTGTAAGGAAAGAAGATGTGTTATATCTTAACATCTGGCAGCCTGTTATGTTGTCCTAGCAACAGAGTCTGCATCCTTCTAGGGTATCCATGGTGATAGGATTGTGGGTATGCCAACAGAGGAGTGCTGGTGGTTGCAGGCAGAGGATGTATCTGGGGGTTGTTCCTGCTAACTTACATTAAAGACTTCCTCCAAATAATCAGGTCTGCTCGTCTTAAAACTCCCCTAAGCTAATCACAAGGTCTGAGTGCCGTGGTTTGGCACTCAGACGGGGACAGGGAGCCTGTGCATGTTCCACACCAGACTGTGCAGTAAAGCCTGGTGGGGAACATGCAAAATGTGCATGACTGTTTGGCCGGCCCAAGCCGGCCAACCAAACCGGCATGCGCACTTGGAGTGTGCAAACCACTCCTCCCTCTATGCCACCATGCTCGTCCTGCCCAAACCCAGCCCCGAACCAATGAAAAATAAAATGATAATAACAACACTATTATCATTTTATTTTTCCTTGTCTGAGAGCAATGGTGCGATGCTCCTTTGCCTTAGAGAAGGAGCTGCCCCTGAATTTCCACACACCACACTTTTCATGCGGTGCAACCGCCATGAAAAGTGTGACGGTGATGAAACAATGCCTCTGCGCAATGGTGCGATTGCAAGAGGGCACATGTTGTGCCCCCCCTGTGTGCATGCACCTCCAGTTCCTCCAGGGCCTGGGCTTGACAGTCCATGCTCTTCAGAAACTTCCTTGGACGCTTCAATTTTTCAAAGGCACTGCAGTGGGACCACCAAAGAACCGCCCGTCAGAGTAAAAATAAATTGTACTCTGGTGGGCGGTCTTTAATGGCTTTGGTTGTCTCGGAGCGGGGCCACAGCATGGCGGACCCGCTCCGAGACCGCCAGAGTCATAATGAGGCCCTAAATAAAGATTGAAAACCTTATAACAAGCTGTAGATTGCTAAAGTTAATATAAAAAAATGAATGAAGACAGGGTCATGAGGACATTTTTATAGATGGATATTTTAAATGGCCTTGAGAGGGCTGTTTGAGGGCTAGATCCAAATTCCCTTCATTCCTGTGAGCTGAAACATCATGATTTTCCATTCTTTTCCTGGTAGGACGGCAGAAGCTGTCAGATGTGACATGAATGATGAATGGCGTAAATATGAAACCCGAAGAAGTTGAAAAATTGTAAACAATTCAATACTCTGTTAAAAACAGATTTTTGAATCTGGCTCCAATACACCATATTTGAAGGCTAATCTGCTATTCCCCCCCAAAAAAAGCATTTGGGTTAATATTTTGGTTTGGAATGAATACTCTGAGTTATGTCACCATGTTCTTGAAATACCACAGATGTTAAAGTTGCAATGTCTACACTTCAAGAAAGTGATGGCACTTTTCAGAAAATGTTGTTTTAATATTAGTTGATGTATCTTAATATGTCACAGTGAAGATGAGGTTACACTCTGAAAGGAGCGATTCTTACTGCATGATACAAACATTAGCCCATGGCCAGTAAAATAATATGAATCATGGGATTACTTAGGAGTTGGAAGCAGCGAAAAGCCCCAAATCCAAAAACACTTTATCAAACGAAACCCTTTCCAGGAGTCTTCCCAGGTGGTGTCTGATCTCGGTACCTTTACAGGTCACCGCGCAGCGTGTGCAGAACTGCAACCTAAACATAATGGCATTTTTAATGTATGCAAGAGGCTGTTCCAAGTAACTTCCACACATGGAACACCACTGTGGAGAAGATATCCCCAGACAGCTGATTACAGATGGCTCTTTAAGTGTTTCTACAATCCATGGGTTGGTTTGCAGCCTCCAGGGGATTGATACTCCGTGATACTTTCAATCTCACTTAACATCGAATAATCATAATCATTAGGGAACCACATAGGTTTGAATTAATCATGGCTAAGCAGTGAGCTCATCTGCACCACAGCAGTGCTATGCCTACTTTTCCATAATGCAATGAACAATGGAAATTAGATCCTGTTTTAAAAGTCCTATTACAACTCAATATGAAATTTGGTGTAGTAATACCGCACCCTGAAAACTACCATACCACATGGTGTGGTATTTACTGGTTGCAGAATTACCACATCAGTCTAATTTCAGCATCTTGGAATAGTTGATAACACAGTAAGGGGCATATTTACAAGGAGCTTGCGCCACCGCTGCATCATTTTCTTTGAGTTGTATATCAATGGGGTGACCCGATAGACCACTGGACTCGGGTAAATAGTGGTACACAAAAGGATAGTCACAGTGGAAATCATTCACAATGTATCAACAACCAATAAATGGTAAATGGAGAAAAGAATGTGACAACACCAAAACAATTTATATCATACAGTGAATGATTTGAAATTTAATTAGCGATTGTCAATAGATCAATAATTCACAAGATAAACTATATTTTGCGTTCTACAATTTTAAGAAGGCAGGTGCAAATAACGTGAGGTGGCAAGTGGTGAAATTAGGATCAGTGCAAGTGGTTCTGCAGTGGGAAGGTGGTGCATGTATATACATCAACATACAATGATAGGGAACTTAACCAGCCAGATATCTTGGCTTAAACAATAATTGCAAAATCATAGACGACTGATGCAGTTGACAATTCACTGTCATTCAGGTATGATGTACAAGAGAAAAAAAGTCGATGTTTCGACCCCTAAGGAAACCAGCAAACTGAGCATCTTGGAGGTGGGGTCTTCATCAGGACGAGGGGGCGGGTGAAGGGAGGGGTGCACCAGCATCAGCAGGGATCCTTCGTGCTTGAGTGGAGTTAAGGGCCTGCGCGGCTCAGAAGGATGCGTTGAGTGAGTAACATAGGTTCAGCGTTCTCTATGTTCAACTTAATTACGTCGTTGGGATGGCACTAGGTTCATAAGTAACCTGTGGCTTGTGGGGAAGCGCCGATGAATCAGGCAGCTTACCTGAATCGTTAGCTGCCTGATTCATCGGGAACCTATGTTACTCACTCTACGCATCCTTCTGAGCCGCAATCACGTGATACGCACGTTGGGCATCCCGCGGGTCCCAGCTTCACTTCCGGGTATATAGCAGCACATACGGAGCGCTTGGTGCTCCCTCCAGAGTTTCAAAAAGAGCACCGTGGAGTTACTAAAGGTGAGCGGGGATGTATACAGCAACATTTTAACTTGAGAGTCGGGATACGGTTTTGTTTTGTTTGGCTGTATACCGTACCTGTACGTTTTCACGCATGCACTTGAATGTAAAGGCTGGCTTAGTCAAATGCCCTGATACATGAGGAAGCATTATATGCCGACTGTGGGAATTGGAGGTTGAGGAGATAACCATTTATAAACCAGGGGTTAAACATCACGTAGCTCTATGTAAGACATGCGCTCGTGCATAGGTCATAGATATAGTTAAAATCTAAATTGCAATTGTCATGTCTTTCGCACACTACCTAGCTGGTGCTATATAGTACTGGTTTATATACCATTATGGCTCCAAAACATACATACATCAGAGTCCTGTGTGCCCGTTTTTTGACTTTGTTCTCCAGTTGTTTTAATGCGGTGGTGTCTGCAATAGGTAATCAATCATTTTAATGTGTTGATACAATTTATTTTAACCCTCTACTAGAAAAACTGACATGGTGTGAGACTCTGTAGAAGGTTGAGCTGGCACATACATATTACGCTTTAGGTAAGAGTTTCACTCTATTGGGCACTGATTAGGGGTGGTGGCATACACTGGTGAAAGTTTATTGTTAAGATGTGGTTTTATTATTATTGGTTTGCAGAGCCTTCTGACCTATCATATTGATCGACATATGCGCGTGATGGTCAAGAAATTGAGGCCTAAGTACCACATTATAATTTATACACTTGATACAGCAGAGTGACTGTTTTTTGATCCTGATGAATGCCCTGAACAGTATTGTCATTATGGCAGAAACATGTTGATCACTAGATAGGGTATACATCTATAACCCTACATTCACTTGCGTTTTAACTGACTACCACATAGGAAGGAAGAATAAAGTTGTTGCCCCTATGTAGGTAGTTTTTAATACACTTTTTTCACTTATTCATTTGCACTCTGCCCCTCCTTACCATACTGACTTGGTAGAACTAACACGTGCTTTGCACTCCTGCTCCTTCCCCTTCGGGTAAAGTCGTAGACCACATGGGGTACCTTGCAGTCCCCATGTGTTGGAGGAAGCCTATGATGAAGCATGTCACCCTCGGGTGAGTGAGGGTTTTCATCCACAACTTGGTTGTGCCCCCCCTTTTGTTTTGGGTCTTTCACACATCTATCTATAGTACTACCCTATATTGTTTGGGAATTATGATTATGGAAGTCATATAGGATAGAAGTTTCTATATTGTAGCATAGTTCTTCCTTTGACCCTCTGGTGTGTGATATATACTAGACAGAGATGGGCCAGAAGGCTTTTGACACCCTAAAGGAGGCCATGTACACAGCACCAGTGCTCAAGGCACCTGACTTCTCCAAGGAGTTCCTGGTTCAGATGAATGCTTCAGATTAGGGCATTAGGGCTGTCTTGTCACAGCTAAATGATGAGGGCTTGAACCAAACCTGCCACCTTCATCAGCAGGTGGCTGATTCCCAGGGAAGAGAGGTGAAGAACAATTGATAGGGAAGATTTTTCTGTGGTCTGGGCACTGACGAAGTTGCTACCATACCCCTGTGGGACTCACTTCCGGGTTATGACAGACAACAGACCTTACAGATGGCTGATGCAAAAGCAGTGTGAGAATTCAAAACTGTTGAGGTCGTCCGTCTTCTTACAGGGAGTAGAATGCATGATGGAATATTGCCCTGGGACTGACCATGCCAACGCTGATGTTTTTACCAGATTTTCCTACCTTGTCGATGAGAGACCCCATGAGGGTGCGTGGTTATCCCTGTTTTCTGGTTGGGCACACACATGCTGGAAATGACCATCTTTTGTGTGGTATTACTCCAGATTTTTAGGTCTCGCTGATGCCAGCGCATGCGCTGGCTCGGAGAGACATTTTATAGTTGGGATTTTTAAAGTGCTGCCTGTGGCCTAAAGCTTGAGTGCACGTGAGCGTGCACGCGCGCAGCCGCCAATCATTGCTGCGCGCGCACCACTCACTTGCACTCAAGCTTTACGCCACAGGCAGTGCGCTCTCGCCGTCCGTCAACCATCCGTTTATCGTCCATCTTTAATTTTCATTTTTTTTCCAATGTGAAACTAAAGCATTCCCACTGAGGACGAAAATTGAAAAAGTACATAAATATGTTTACAAGTTAGTTAATTTTTTCAATTAAGAAAAAACACTATCAAAATTCAAGAAGATATTATTCAGCAGGTCCGCTTTCTCCTCCACTCCATCCACAACTGTGTCTTTGTAAGATGGCTGCCCTGTTTAGCCTTAACCAGCTTCGAAAGGCTTCTATCCTTTTTAGTCCTTCTTCTACGACGGAGCATTGATCGAGTGTCCTAGTGTCACACGCCCACATAGTCCCCTTAGAATTTTGGCCTCTCGCTTTCCGTTCCGTGGCCCGGCTTGTTTATTCTGAAAATGCGTCGCAGGACGCAAGAATTCGCCACCGCCCATAAATAAAAACTCTGCATTCCTGGCATTCGTGACGGCGGGACGGCAGAGAAGTAACAGGACTGTCTTTTCCTTCTGGCCCAGAGAAGAAAAAGACAGTGTCCACTTCTGCTGCCCCCCACTCTTTCCTTCTTCCCTCTCTTTCTGTCTAGCAGTTCTTCTCTTTCTGAAAACCGTGACTTTAAGACGGGGTTCTCACTCTCTTTCCTCTCCTTTCTTTTATTTGCTCGCCTGTGAAATGGAAACAAAAAAGAAAAACACTTTTTCTGGAAATGTCGTATTTTTCCGACATTTTAATTCCAAAGTGCAGCATCAGGAATAAAAGGTTACACATATGAAAAATAACTAAATAAAGTAAGATAGAGTGGGAGCAAACTGTCCAGATTGATTTTATTCACACCCAAACACATTAGCACCACTTTTACAGAGTTTGCCAGTGAAGCGCTATTTTTGTTTTCTTGTCTTTGTTTTCCCTGGGCTTGCAACTAATGCACCAATCCTGGAGGTACAACAATGTATGGATTGGAAAACAAAATGTGTACTGCGGCTCTGTGTCCAGGGACGTGGGGGCATATTAGCAAGGATGGCGTTAAAAATTATCGCCGGTTTAGCGGCAGAAAACTGCCGCTAAAGCGGCGATAATGGGCTTGATAATATGCCCTTGTGAATTCCCATAAAAGCCCATGTTCTGGTGTGAACATGGGCTTTTATGGGAATTCTCCAGGGCTTATTATCAAGCCCATTATCGACGCTTTAGCGGCAGTTTTCTGCCGCTAAACCGGCGATAATTTTAACGCCGTTTTAACGCCGTCCTTGATAATATGCCCGTGGTCTTTTTACCATACTGCTTACGTTTTGTAAGGATATAAGCAATGGACATTGAAATGGGTCCATTCAGGGCCCTGTAGTCATGTCCTTAACTTTTCAGGCAAAAGCACACACTGATTTCTGAATAGTGAGTGTAAAAGTGTTAAGGTAACCATGTTGTTCCTGCTTACATTTCACATGGTTTGCTAAATTTTGCATTCCCTATGAGTGTCTGCTTTTTAGGTCTCGCCTGAGACAGCGCTTTAGCGCTGTTCTGGCGAGACTTATAGTAAGCACTTTTGGAAGTGCAAACGAGTGCTTTCAGGCCGCCAACTACTGTGCATGTGTGCCGGGCGCGCGCACCATTTGACAGCCTGAAAGCACTCGTCTTTCACTTTCGCCTGTCACACAGCCCGCTGTTGTTTCCAACCTCCCCTTGAACAGCGTGAGCAGAAAGGCCACAACAGTCCCGAGTCAGCCTCCCCCTCCCAGATGGCATCGGCTGAGAGGACTCTGTAGCTCAGCCTTCTGCTTCCCCCTGTCCCCCTCCCATGCTGCCTTCGGACAGTATCAGCAGAGAGGCCACGCAGCACAGCCCTCTTCTGCCCCCTCAACCACCACCTTCGGACAGCATCAGCAGAGAGGCCTCGCAGCCCAGCTGTGTTCTGCCCCCCACCCCGCCTTTAGACAGCATCAGCAGAGAGGCCGCAACAGCCAAGTCTTCAAGTGCATGTTGAACACGCTTCTTTCCCCTCCAAAAACAAATGTCACCAATGTTATTCAGTTTCAAAACAGCAAACATGCACAGAAACGATTCAAAATGCAATTTTTACTTACAAAAAATCTACCCCAGAAAGCAAAACAAAAAAAACACATGAGTTTTGCTAACCACGAAGAGCACAAACCGAAGAGTCGGAACACAAGCAAAATGGAGAGCTTGTCAACATCACAAGATCTTCACCTTCAGCAGTGGATGGCATCGTTTTAGCACACACACACACAGGTAAACATTACAAAATATGAAGGCACCTGCGTCAACAACTATTCCCTCCTTCCGCTTTTAACCTATGGGGAAAATGTTGAGTCATTTACTACAGCAATGCAGAGCAAGCATTTGCAATGCAATAGGTCTCGCAGTTACACGAGTTAAAGCTATTGGCATTGTAAATGACAATGCCAATAGGCATTGTTATTTGCAATGTCAATAGCTCAAACTCGCGTAAATGCGAGACCTAATGCATTGCAAATGCTTGTTGCCTTTGTTTGCTGAACCCGTTGTTGGACTTGGCCAGCGCTGCAGACTCAACCCAAACCTTTTGCCTACCCCTCCTGTTTTCTGAATTTTGATTTTGTTGTCATTAGGACTCTGTGCACTTTTACACTGCTAACCAGTGCTGAAGTGGTTTAATGTACTTATATGTCAATGGTATAAGGTACTGCATGTAGTCATGGCCTTCAAAATAACTTGCTACTGGCGGGCTTGCCACACTTATTGTGCCTCCCACTTAAGTAGCCCTTTAAAACAAATCTGAGGCCTGCCATTGCAGCTTGTAGTGCAGTTTTTTAAACTGCCAATTCGACCTGGCAAAATAAACCTTTTGCCATGCCTAACCCTTCCTTTTTAAAACACACGTCTTTCCAAAGGTAGGCCCTAAACAGTCCACAGGGCAGGGTGCATTGTATGTTCAAAGTAGGGCACGTGTTTTCAAGTTTTACATGTTCTGGTCGTGAAAAACTACTAAATTAATGTTTCACTACTGCAAGGCCTATCTCTACTATTGGATAACATTGTGTTACCTTATTACATTGAATAAGTGCTAGCTTTTGATTGGGAACATATAAGAAGGTCAAGTCTGGACTTAAATCAATTGTAATTGAAAATCCTCTATAATGGTAAAGTTGGATTTTAAGTGGCAATTCTGAAAATGCCACATTTAGAAAGTTCTAACTACTTGGTGCCTATGGCCTGTATCCTGGGTGACATGACTAGGTGGAGCTGGCAGTTGGTGACAGTGAGGCAAAGGGAGCATAGGTATTGGCAGTGTGGGCCATCTTTGTCAGGATGAGGGGAAGGAGCTGTAGTCTAGCATACTTGTACATTACAAAGACTCTGCTTCAGCACACACACAAAGGGTTTCACCCTAGTCTTTTCATGCTAGACAAACTAGGGCCAGGAGAGGGAGGCAGGATATGCCAGCCACCTCTGTAGGTAGAGGACTCTAGAAGCTTCTCCCACTTCAAAGCGGCCACCAACTATAAATATTGGACACTCAGACCCAACTCTTCAGTGCACTTCTGGACCTGTGGAAGACTCTAAAGAATTACTGCTGTGCTGCTCTGCTCCAATAAGGACTGCCCTGCTACTCTGCTTGCCTGCTGTCTGGGTGAGGACTGGACCTGCACCTTGAACCGAAGTGACTCCAGTGGATAGTTGGCTGGCCTCCCGAACCCTGCACCTGAACTCTGCCTGCTGTGAGTCCTAAGCCCCCAAGTGGTGCTCCTCAAGTCATGTACTTAATTGGGGCAATATCCACCACCTTATATTCTGGCAGGAGTCTTTAATGTAGCATTAAATGAAGGCTTAGACAGATCAAACTGCAGGGTTCAATCTAGATTTCCTAAAACTAGTAATTCTGAATTCGAACTGCTTTGATATTTGGAGGAAGAAGGAATTCATGACTATGATTTATATGTGTTACTGTAGTAAGCATCAGCATTCTGGAAGCTTAGACTATTTTCCTATCAACAGCACTCTGATAAAAGGGTATACCACAGACCTATGCAACTGTCAGATCATGCAATTGTTGAAATATAGTTGAGGTCGCTTGAAAATAAAAAGATACCTTTCATCTGATGGACACTGGATCGATCATTGTTGTTGGAAACCCTTATTGTTTCAATAGCCTCTCAAGAGACTCAGCACACTGAGAGAAATTCGGTTACTGGTTCAGGGGATGATACCCTATTTAATCAGCAGCCATAATTCTTATCAGAGCAAAACACAAGCAAACCCCAAATTAACCTGTGCTTAACCTCTGCCAGCTTGGCACAAAACCAGCCAGGCCTAACTTAGAGGCAATATGTAAAGTATTTATGCAGCACTTAGACAATAATAAAGTCAAAACAGAGAACAAGGAAATATTTCGCATGAATTCAGAAATAAAGAGCCAATTTTAATAAATTATTTGACTCCAAAATGACAAAAATCCAATTAGTAGGACCAGAGATATGCAATTTTAAAGGTTTACGAAAAATAAATAGTATCTAAAAGCACAAAGAGCCAACTGTTGGTATCTGGTAGTGCCGGACCAGGACACTGTCACAAGTACAGGCCGACCACGATGGAGCGCTGGCCGGATACAGGGACCAAGTTAGTCCAGCTGAGAAATGTATCTTAAGCCTGAGTTGCGGAGCGCTAAGCCATGCAGCAGCAGTCCTTAGAAGCAAGGTGAGGTGCGTGTTGAAGATGCATTGTGCAGAGGCGGTGACAATGAGAGACTGCGAGGTCTGCGTCGAGGATGCATCATGCAGCAGAGGTTCTGATAAGCTGTTCAGGCTGTGACGCAGGCTTGAGTCAAGGCTGTGTTGATTCCAATGAGGTGCTGCGAAGAGCTGCATTGTGGAGTGTTAGTTCTGAGGAAAACACAGCTGGGCTGGCAGACCACCTTTAGCCCCACTTCTAAGGGGCCAGAATTAGAGGGGTACCACGTGGGAGGTTAGGACTCCGAGTAGGCAGAGTTCAGAACGGTTCCAGATGGTTGAAGCCTTTTTCTGTACCTGAGGCTCTGATCAGGAGGCCATCCAACTAGCCCTTGGAGTCACTCTAATGGTCCTGGGTTCAAGATGCAGGTCCAGTCCTTTCACTCAGGCTGCACGGCAGCAGTGCAGCACAGCAGCCGTCCTTCTTGCAGAGCAGCACAGCATTCCCTCTTTCACAGGTCCAGAGGTGTATTGAAGAGTTGGGCCTGAGAGTCCAATATTTATACCTGGGGCCAGGTTTGAAGTATGAGAAGGCTCTGGAGGTTTCCACCCCCAGAGGTGTTTGGCATTTCCTGGCCCCAGCTTGTATGGGGTCACAAAAGAGTAGTGTTAAACCCTTTGTGAGTGTGCCCAGGCAGTGCCATTGTGATGTCTAAGTGTGACAGCTACTCCCCCTCACCAAGTCAGAGATTGCCCATCCTGCTAACGCCTACCTTCCCTTTGTTTCACTGTCTGGGAGAAAAACACAAAGACCAAATGATAGGTACAACTACTCATGTGACCCAGGATACACGCAATAGACAACAAATGGCTGGCACAAGAAAATGCAAACCCCGTCCAGGCGGCGAGCACTCCCTCCCCGCTCCCCCCTGGTTGTTGCCATCGCTGCGCGCTTTTCCCTTAATTAGCACTTGACCACTTCTTGGTGCCTGAAAAGGTCGCAGTTTTATTTTTACAACAAACATTTTTGTAACATGAAATCTTCATATTTCAAATTTCAACATTCATGGTCTTACTATAGTCCTTCAACGACCATGTTTCACTTTTATCTATTGTTCATTATTTTCTCTATTCACATTCTGGACCCAGCCGCCCCAATTGCCTGGGAGAGGAGGGAGGGGCCCCAATCCCTGTGTTTCGATTCACGGGTCTAGGCTTCAACTTGCTACCGATTTGGAGGGTGTCCCTTTCTGGGCATGCCCGGGCTGCAAGTGCCGTCCCGCTCGTCCTGTATCCTTTCGGGGCCCTCCCTTCTCCCAGGGGTCTCTGCCGTTTGGCATCCCAAGGACCTTACTTGAGCATCTACTCTATTTTCTTGCGGCTGGGTCCTTGTCATCTTCTCCGTCTGTACCCCTGCCGTAAGGCATCCCCGGGGTCCTGCGGGAGTGTCATCTCTGTTCTTTCTCTGGCGGCACGCCGCCCAATGGCTCCCCCAGTGCCCCTGGCGTGAGGCATCCAAGGACACTGTGTGAGCCTTTCATCTACCTCCTAGTACTTTCGTTCTCTACTAGGTTCCTCGTGTCAGCTCCGCCACGCTCTCTACGGTTTTTCGATCGGAGGGAGCTCCCCCCTTAGCTCGGCCTAACCTCGCTGCCTACTCGCCACCTCCTAGCTCGAATATGCCCACGATGTACCGCGTGAACTTGTCTATTCCTGTCCCCGTGTGGTATACCCCCTCATCGAGATGTTGCCCTGACTACTACCAGTTTATGCACCCGTGCTGCCTGACATCCACCCCTTGGCCTTGTAATCTTTGTCCCTGGTGGTGTGCAGCTCTCTTCAGGATTTTTCCCTAGGCCCTCTAGCTTCGCCTCCTCCAACTCTGCTTGCTGCGTGGCGCAGGTATACTGGACTCAGGTATACTGGACTAAATTTTCGTAATTTACCTTGGGGAAATTGTTTCGCCCATTATTGCAGCCAGGTTGGTTGCTTGGTTGTGGTATGCCTCAGCGCAGATCGTAGGAATATGTCGTCATGACCTTAACTGTAAGCGGGTGGTCATGCCTCTCATGGGCAGGGATTTACTCGGTCCTTGAAGCTGTATGGTCAGCATTTGCTCCCTTTACCACCTCCGCCCCGCGTTTCTCCCTAGTTCAGTTGGGCGTTCCGTAGGTTGGCCAATATGCTTCTGGGTGCCACGAGTGGTGTGGTGCCCCTGCGAGGCCTTGCAGGATGCTGCCCTCCCGTCGCCAGGCCTGTTTGCTGGCATCTGGCCTCAGCTGTGTATCTGTTCCCACAGCAATCTGGATTGTTATGGCCCCAGGCGGTCTTGGTCCCGTTCTGCTGTTTTTTAGCCTTTTAGACCAGGTTGTTGTACTTTTCCTTACGGGGGCCCTCCCCTCTCCAAAACGCGGATTGCCCAGGGTCTTAACTTGACCATCGCCCTGACCATGGGTAGCTTTTGCACTGCCCCGACTGGTTTTGCTCTTTTCGAAAAGTATAATATTTAATATGACAACAACAATTGGGTTGTCCTACGCACCTCAGGGACACATCGCTCTCCTTTCGTGTATGCCCCACTATTAATGGTACCACCCCTGTGCGTATTATTATTTTTTTTTTTTCGCTCTGTTTTTTCTTACCAACTTGTCTTTTAACTGCAGTGACCTGCAACTCACGGGTCTTTGTTTAATAGAGAAAGTGCTAGTTGCACATCCGCTGGACACTATACATCTGGTTTGTTCTAGCTAAGGAAGGTCTCTCAAGAGCCAAATCTCCCTGTGTACTCCATGTACTTGCGTTTATCGCTGCTAGTTAGGCAACGCAATATGGTGGTACAGGTTGATTCTTTTCTGAATGGTAGCTTGTAAGGTACTAGGACTTGTGCGGTAATTGGGTCGTTTGTCCTGGCTGTGCTTAACCAGCATGGGATTTGTTGTCAAGCTTCCCATCGCAGGTGCTTGAGGCTGGCCTTGATAAGCCGGCCACCCTTTGATCCCTGCTATTTATCTACCGGAGGTGGACGGATTGGTTTGGCATTGCCCCTCTGGTGGAGCACAGCAGAGTGGGCACGTTGCGGCCTAGGGCCGACATACAAACTCTTGATTCGAGTCACGAGCAAGACACAGTTTTTTGTTTATGATCGCATTCCTGGCGCCTCTATACTTGCATCTGCCAGGGAATGTTTGTCCCCAACCTACCAGCCTACCGCTCCCGTCAGACGAATAAATCCTAATAACCCGGGGTTATTAGGATTTTTTTTTTTTTAAACTCTTCCCTCGCGCCCCGTGCACCCTTAGTGCGCATGTGAACTGCTGGGGGGGGGCATAGGAGACCCCCCTCATGATTCGACCTGTATTTGGCCTTAAAGCCAATTCCCTGCCCTCGAAATCGCCATGCGCGCGTTTATCGCCTTAAACGCGGATCCTTCTAACTGGGAGGAGAATGCCGCTGTCGCCGTGACTCTTGCGTGCTAGTACCCGGGCACGGGAAGATTCGATGGTGTCCGCGGCCTACCCTAAAAGGTAGGAACGGAGAGTTTGCGGGGTTTGCCCCGATACACAGGATGTTGAGCGTCCCTGCCGGGACTTGAACCTGGTTCCCCTGCTTTGAGCTCAGCCGCTCTTAACCGTTAGGCCACACCACGTCTCATTTTCCATACGACAGGGTGGGAATTCTTTTATTTCGATATCAGCAGACAGCCTGTCGGGGAAATATCCTTCATTTAAAGAATTGTAATACATGGGAAGCAGCGTCGTCTTCGCTTCATGCTCTAAATTAATCGACCGTGACTGGCCTCGAATGAGATAATGCAACCGTTTACCCAGTGATTCTAGTGCCGCCATGCAAACATTATAACCATTGCAAACCTCAGAACCGGGCGACGTCCTCTGTCTAGAACATTAATTATAAATCCCTCATTATGTCGCGAAATTTACATTTCAGGGGGAAGTGGTCGCGCCGTGTTTGAAAGTTTATTAAGCCTTTGAAGCCCCTGCTGCAGCGTTTCTTCGCGCCAGCAATTCCCCGGCCTCACATAAATGTCAAGAAAAACTCGTGCGATTAATTATCTTCCTGGAGGGAGATCGGTGTTTTGTACGGTCGAGGTTTTGACTCAGTGAAGTTAGCGCAGAGGTTAATATGCCTGCTGCAAACAACGTGTACCAAGTAGATTACAGACTGCATATTACGTAAACAGCTCAGCAGATTACGGCTTCCCAAAAGAGACATCTTTATGTTACTTGCAATTTATAACTTAAAGTCCCACTATAGCATAGTGAGCTATTAACTTTCCTCCCCGAACTGCAGGTACACCGCAACATATACATTATTAGAACATTCATCCATGTTGCAAAAAGGGGTAAATTTGGCTATAAATTGATTCTTATTTTCAAAGAAAAACTCCCAACTACGCTGTTTCTTTTCCGACTCTGCGTACGTGTTTCACCACACCAAGCACTCGTACACTATATTGCCTACCAGTCTGAATGACCTGTGACTCCTACACTTTCCGTCCTTTGGCTTATTTATCATTTCCTATACCCGGATTCACACCTATGCTTGATTGTCTCTGTGTACTGCGTGTGTGATGCCAGGTGCTCGGATCCCTACCCTGGTAGGAAGGCGCTATATAACTAATTCAATGCCTCTGCGAGCGTGTGGTTATGGTGACTTGGTCACTGTTAAAGGGTGCTAGTAATCGAGTGCGTGATGGAGTTGGTCATTGGGGCGCCCACAAACCTTGCGCACAGGGCGCCCCAGCACTAAAAACCGGCCCTGTTTTCTTCCCAGCGGTTCACAGAGATTGTACACAGACCGGGAAGGCTCGGCTGTTTACCGGGCTCGAACCCTGCTCCGCCTTTCGTAACCGCTGTTCGTAGCGATGGGAGGTGCTCGGACCCCTATCTTGGTATGGTAGTGCGGTGCAACCGGTGCTACCGTACCGGGTGATGGCTTCCTTACGGCGCCGTGTTTGAAAGCTTCTTAAGCTTTCTGAAGCACCTGCTGCAGCGTTTCTTTCCGCCGGCAATTGCCAGGCCTCGCGTAATTGTCAAGAAAACTAGTGTGATTAATCATCTTCCTGGGGAGGGATCAGTGTCTTGTAAGGTTGGGGTTTTGCCTTAGTGAAGTTAGTGCAGAGGTTTAATGTGCCCGCTGAAAAGAACGCGTACCAAGTAGATTACCGACTGCATATGATGTAAACAGCTCAGCGGATTACTGCTTTCAAAAGAGACATCTTTCTGTTACTTGCAATTTACAACTTAAAGTTCCAATATTGAATAGTGGGCTATCGACTTTCATCCCAGAACTGCATATAAACCGCAAAATATACATTCGGACATTCATTAATGTCGCAAAAGAGGGTTACTTTAGCTAGAAAACGATCCCCATTGTTAAAGAAAAACTCCCAACTATGCTGTTTCTTTTCTGACTCTGCATTCGTGCTTCTCCACTCACTCGTAAACCATACTGCCTACCAGTATGGGTGACATGCTACTCCTACGCTCTCAGCCCTTTGGCTCATGTCTCATTCCCTATATACGGATTTCCACACATGTCTCATTCCCTATATACGGATTTCCACACCTATTATTACAGGGTGCTAGTGAGAGAATCCGTGGTGGAGGCGCCAACAAAACATTGTTGCACGGGGCGCCACCAGCACTAAAACCGGCCCTGTCTTCTTCCCGGAGCAGTTCACCGAGATTGGACCCAGGCCGGGAAGGCTCTGGACTGTTTACCGGGCTCGAACCCTGTTCCGCCCTTTTGCGGTCAACCCAGCACACGTAAGGTTACATTCTTTCTGCGATCAATGCCGGGTTGGGGTGTTCAGCGACTGTTAGTAGGCTGGCCGCAACCCTTTCTTCCCAAATTGAGTCGGTCGTCCCCCTGCTTCGCGCAGCCCCGCTCCTTACCTTTTTCCTTTTAATTTTCTTTTTTCTTCCGGGCTCGCTATGGGGGCACTGCCGCCCGCACCAGTCTTCCTCCGTTCGGGGGCACCGCCGCCCGCACCGACCCCCCGCGTGGTTTGTGTACTGCCGTGATCTTACACCAGCTGCTTGCTCAAGGTCTGCAAACCGCCCCGGGGTCCGTTTTCGCGAGCACCGCTGTTCTGACTTCAGGTGCCTCCGTGGTGGCGGTGCTGGAATACTGCTCAGCATTGATCCTTTTCGCAAACCACCGGCCAGTGTCCCTGTTGCTCCGGGCACCGCCGTATTGGCTCCAGGTGCCCGCGAGTCCTGAACCTGTGGTGGGCCCTGCCCGTATCCTCGACAACAGATGAGGCGGGGGTGACAGCCGCATTTTTTCTTCCGCCCAAAGGCGCGAAATGCCCCATAGCGTCCTTGCGTCGTCCTCTTCTCTGGTCAGCTTCCCCGCAATCCTTCCTTTCTCTGTGCGATGGCGTGGCCTTCCTTTCCGTCTTCTCTGCTAAGGCGCGAAACCCCCGATGCCGTTGTTCACTTCGTACTTCCTGCCTCAGGGGTGTGCGGGTAACAGGGTACTTCTCTGGAAAGCGGGCAGTGTCTGTCGCCACTTGTAGGCCCCTGCTTACGCCTCTCGGTCTGGTCTGTGCTGCTTACGGCGGAGGCGGCTCCACACCTCCCGTACTTTTCCGGCACCAAGTCGTCCGGCGGTACTTGGCGGCCAGCTGATTCGCTTCCTTGTGAAAGGCGCTGTGAACGCAAGCGTGGGATGGAACGTCGCTGGAGCCCTCCGCGTCTTTGAAGCGCTGGTTTCTTGGCGCCAAAAAAGGGGCCAACGGCCACGTCTTCTTCCCTTCCTTTCTTCTTCTTACGCGAGGGGGAGCCTTGAAATTGAATTCCCTGGGCCGTTGGCCCCTTTTAACCTCCCCCTTGCCTACCTTTCTCGCCCCCTGATTGGGGGGGGGGAGCTTCCTTTGTTTGTGGGCCTATCTTGCCCTCCCCGGCCTAGCCGGGTTTTCCTAATTGCGGGGGCGTGGCGTGGAGGGGTCCCGCCGCCGGCCGGCGTTTTACCCCAGGCCTCTATCGGGTCCGGCTTTGCCTTCCCCGGCCTGGGTCCTATCTTGCTACAAGTGGTATTTTCAGAATTGTGACTTAAAATCTGATGTTACCATTAAGCAGGGCTTTAAATTACAAATCTTTAGACACCAAACGCAATATTTCTACCTGCTCCCAATTGAACGTAGTAGGAGGCTGGCCTGGTATATGGTGCACACTTATTCAAGTGTAGCACCCTGCCCCAATTCTGACAACCCTTATGGTGTGTTTAGTGGTTTAGACAACCTTAGAAAGCTCTCTAAGTGTAGCTGTGGAGTGTACTTATAAAAATAGTTATTTATTACAGACACTCACTAACTCAATGCAATATCTCCTACACAGAGATATAATTACAATACACACAATACTTTGATAATGACAAGTAAGTAGCAAACAAATACAGTGGGCTCCTGGGGGGAGACCAAAGCATTTTCAAAGATAGAGGGATACAACTAGCGGCCAGAGTCTGGAGTGGACCCAGAAGACTTAGAAGTGCTGAGGGACCAAGAAACCACCCAAGGTAAGGACCCAGGAACCCCAGGGAGGCCGTGTACTCAATGAATACACAACCACATGTTCAAGGTAAGTCAATGGTTGAGGTTGGAAGTTGAGGTTATAGTTCTTAAGAAAAAGGACCCTTCCCAGAGGACTAGGGAGACACCCCGTGGAAGATGGACGGTTTGAGAGCCACCCCACCCGTGATGTCGAGAAGCGCCGTAGACTCCAATGGAGGACTTCCAGCAAGATGCTGCTGGTGAAAAAGCTGGAAGAGTCTAGTGGAATGCAAGCCTGGATTCAAGAAGAGTAGAACCTGCAAGTAGAGGGGCTAGAGTCTAGGCCACTCAGGAGTGACCAGGGGGGCACGTGAGTCGTGTGCCCACCAACGTCGGCTGTTGCAGGGGAGTTGCGGATGCCTTTGTTTCTGCAGCTACGTGGACCAGGTGCCTCTGTGGATGACCAGCAACGGTGTACGAGCTGTCCCACATCGGATGTCGCTATCCAGGGTATCGGTGTCCGGCGGGAGCACCCACAGGACTTGGCAACAGCAACACGTGGAAGAAGACCAAAAGGAATGGTGTTGAGACCAGCAAGTTCAAGTAAGTCAGGGTAGGTCCCGGACAAGCAGGGGGGGCCTACTGGGATCAAAGAAGACCCTCAACAGGGCCCAAAGAGCTCTGGAAAAAGTGAACAAGAGTCACCCAGCCATTTCAACGGCCAGCCAATGTGGTGCACAGGGACTCGGTTCTGGCGGTGTCGACGAGGGATCCTGGCCTCAGACGCGGTCTGAAGACAGTGCAGGCCTCGAGGAAGTTGAAGGAGCGTCACCTGTGTTACTGACCCGGTTGGAGACCAGGATCAGCAACCGGTCAGCAGTGTTGCGGTGCCTGTGGATGCAGGGGAGTGACTCCTTTACTACAAGGGAGATTCCTTCGGATGTCTTTGGATGTTCACAGGTCCAGGATGGAACCTGTATGCAGCATGGATACTAATGGTGCAGCAACTTGCAAAACGAAGAGGTTGGGAGCAGACAGTCTTCCCGGTTGCAGTCTCGGTTCCAGAAGCGAAGTTCGATGCGGTCAGTCCAACACAGTCAGCACAACTCAGTCGGAATGTCCAGATGGTTGAAAAGGACGCAGAGTTAGATCTGAATCAAATCCCATGACGAATCTAGGGACCCACCCACAGGTAAGCCCTTAAGTACCCTAAGGTGGTGGTTGGAATTATTCAGGGGTCCCTCCCAGAGGAGAGGCTGGACAGTGGGAAGGATACTCCCATGTCCTTTTTCCAGTTTTGTGCCAGAGCGGGAGCCAGCGGCTCCCTGAGCTGGTTTGAACTGGAGTATGCAAGGAGATCACCAAATGTGCTCTTCCAACAGACTATGTGGCACCCCACCCCAGTCTAATACACTAGGGGCCAGATGTACGACGCGCAAAATAGCGCTTCGCAAATTGCGAGTCTTTTGAGAGTCGCTATTATGCATGTACAACAGTGTTATTACACTGTTTTGCGATTCCCAATGGGGTCACAAATAGAGAGGCTCATGAATTTTAATGAGCCTCTCGCAATTTGCCACCCCATTGGAAAAGGCAGGCCCTCCAAGGTATGGTGGCCTGCTGGGCCCTGCAGACCACTAAGTCTGGGACTGCTTTTAAATAAACCAGTTTTTTTTTCAATGCAGCCCGTTTTCCTTAAAGGAAAATGGGATGCATTTAAAAAAGAGAAAAATGAAACGTTTTCGTTTAATTTTTTAAGGACAGGCAGTGGTCCCTTTGGACCACTGCCTGCCCTTAAAAAATATTTTCCCATGCGTTTGCAAAGGGGAAGGGTTCCCCTGGGGACCCCTTCCCTTTTGCGACCCCATTAGCACCCTCTTGAAGAGGGTTGTAATTTGCGACCGCAATTGCGGTCACAAAACATTTGTACATTGATTTGCGGACGCATTTAGGAAGGGAACACCCCTTCCTATTTGCGACTCGCAATTCCTAAATAGCGAGTCGCAAATAAATTGCGACTCGCTATTTAGGAATTGTACATGCCAACAGTAATTTTACATGCGCAAACGGGTTCACAAACCTATTTGCGCATGCAAAATCACATCGTACATCTGGCCCCCAAATCCTGTCTGGAAGGTGGTCACAGGAAACCGATTGTCTTACCTTCCTCCGCTTGGGCTTGGCCCAGCAGCTGGGAGGGCAGATTCGTGTCTGTTGTCTGCAGCAGCCCTAGGTTGCTGTCAGGCTCTGTAAGATCGGTCCTGGGAGCCTGGAGGGCTTCCCGGGGGAGCCCTACCATGGATGGAATCATACCTCCAACACCGAATACGGTGTTGGGGTATGATTCCAACATGTTTGATACCAAACACACCAGGGTTCGTTCCAGCCAGTTTAGAGATGGTCATCACGTAATGACGCAATGGCCTTCCTATATCGTGATGGCTGATTCACTTACAAAGCCTGGAGAATGGACTCCGGGGTTTGTAGGGGTGGTCTGTTCATGCAGGGCCACCCTCAGACTCGGAACAAGCACCCTGCCTTTGGGACTGAAAGGCCGGTTAGAGGGGTGACTAATAGGTTTCAAGTGCAGTGAGGTTAGATATAAGGAGACTTATCATTCGTGAGCGGTGCATGGAACAACTCACACAGGCTGCAATGGGAAGCCTGTAGTCAGAGTTTGGAGTGTTGGTTATGGGTGGCATACCACATGCTTCAGCCCATGGGGACCCCTGGTGTACCTAGGCCCTAGGTACCTTAGTACCATATAATAGGGACTTACTAGGGTACACCAGCAGCCAATCAGGAATGTACCAAGGTAACCAAAGTACTCACCATAGCCAATTTAGGGAGGAAGCACAGTGACTGGGTTCTGATTAGAAGGATCCCAGTCAGACTAGTCAGAAAAACAGTATGCCACCAGCAAAAAGTGGGGGTAACCATGAAAGCAGATCCTACTTTCCTACAAAAGTTATCACTTATTAGATGAAATAAGTTAACCTGTGCTATCTTATGGGAGAGGCAGAGCTTCCAATAGCAAAAAACGAATTTAAGAATGTTTACTACCAGGACATATAAAAGTAAAAAATACATGTTCAACCTTTTAAAATACTCTGCACCCAGTCCTAAGGGTTGTTTAGGGCTTACCCTAGGGGAGACCTACATGTATTAAAAAGGAAGGTTTTGGCTACTTTGCCAGGTAAAAGTAACAGTTCAAACTGCACACACAGGCTGCAAAGGTGGGTCTGAGACATGTTTTAGAGGCTGCTTAAGTATTATGTTAACATGTTTTGTATAGCACACAGCTGCCTCAGCAAAGAGGCGTCCCAGCGCTGAAGCAGAACATAGAGGCTGAAAGTCAGATAAGGCACTAGGCTGTGGGATAGAGATGGGTTTTAATAGCTCTGCGAAAGACCATGTAGTTCTCCATGGCACGGATGGAGTATGGTAAAGCATTCCAAAGCTTGGCGGACAAAAAACGGAAAGAACGTCCACCCGACTGCACCCTCCTCATACGCGGCACAGTCGCCAGGTGTTGTCCAGTAGAGCGAAGTTGGCGCGTAGGGTAGTAAGGTGACAGCAGATTGGACAAGATGGCCGGAGAAGGAAGTTTCAGGATTTTGAATGCGATACAGAGGACCTTTAATTCCACTTGGTTGGTGACAGGAAGCCAGTGCAACCGACGGATTGCCATAGAGGTGGGGCAGGTTCTGGGGAAGACCAGCAGGGTTCTAGCCGCCGCATTTTGAACTCGCTGTAATCTCAGGTTTTCGGTCTTATTAACCCCTAAGTACAGTGCATTGGCATAATCCAGTCTTGATAAGATGGAGGCCTAGATGATCATTTGCCTAACTGATGGGTCAAAAAACCCAAGCACCAGTTTAAGCCCCCTAAGTATGCCAAAGCAGGTCCCCGCAACTTTCTTGGTTTGGAGCTGAAAGCTAAGACCTGAGTCTACCCAAACGCCAAGATCTTTCACCACCTGCTTAGGAGTAGGGGTGCAGCCCAGTATGGCCGGCCACCACTAGTCCCCCATAGCTTGATGATTTCCCACCAGCAGGACCTAGGACTTGCTGGAGTTTAGTTGGGGACAGTTGTCAGTCATCCACTTGGCAACAGCCGTGAGATCTTCCTGAAACTTCAATGCTGCACTCCCGGTGTTGTCCGAGAGGGCCACCACTAGCTGTGTATTATCTGCATATGATACAATGGTGAGCCCTCTGCTCCTTGCCAGGACTGCCAGGGGTTGAACATAAAAATTGAAAAGCGAGGGGCTCAATACAGAGCCTGCGGGACCCCTCGTTTGTTGGCACGGAACGTGGAGGTGAACGGAGGGGCTATGTTCTGGAAGGTCCTGTTTGAGAGAAAGGAAGCGAACCAGGCCAAGGCTGGGCCCACAACACCTGCCTCCTTTAATCTGCATAACAGGATCTGGTGAGAGACCGTATCGAATGCGGCGCTGAGGTCTAAAAGAATCAGAGCCGATGTACGTCCCTCATCCAAAGCAAGCCTAAGATGCTCAATGACAGCCAGGAGAGCAGACTCCGTACTGTGACCTGGGCGGAAGCCATTCTGAGAGATGTCCAGACAGTTGTTTTCTTCCAAAAATCTGGCAAGAATGAAATGGACGTAGGTCTCAGTGATCTCTGCAAACCACAGGAGGAGGGAGATCGGGCGATAGTTTTCCAATTTGACAGCATCCAGGGTAGGTTTCTTAAGCAGAGGAACCACCTTTGCTTGCTTCCAAGTGTTAGGGACAATCGCACTAGACAGAGATGTATTAATCACCTGTCTCAGAGGTGACAAGACCAGGGGTAACGATCTCATGAACTGGTCAGGTTTGAGGGGATCAGAAGGTGAGCCGGATTTGATCTTGGAACACACTAACCGTAGCTCCTCCGAGGAGACCAGTGGGAATGAATCCAATGTATGAGCAGGGGGCGAACCCGGCACATGGTCGAAACTCATAACAATGTGAGTAAAGGACAGGTAAATGTTCTCCACTTTTTCAACAAAGAATATAGCCAAAGCCTCGTACTGCTCGTTAGAGGAAATAGGGGGCACTATCGAGACCCCGGGCTGTTTTAAACTTTTCAGTATAGAAAAGATAGTTTTAGAGGGGTTGCCGCTACTCCTGATTTCCCCGGCGAAATAGGCTGCACGCGCAGTGTGAATGGCCTGGTGGTAACTTTTCATTGCTGCTTGATAACACTTGTTCTGTTAAGGGCCATACTCCCGTCTCCAAGACCGTTCCAGCCTTTTTCAGGCTTTACGCAAAATTGCCAGATCATCGTTATACCATGGGTTAGATTTGGAGGTACAGCTGACTGACAACTTTGCCGGGATAAGTGCATCAAGAGGGCTGCAGGTCCAGTCTGAGAGTGCTTTATCAGCAGCATCAGGGTCGTCTGGCAAGCTGAAAGCATTCCTAGAATTGGAATTGGACGAGATCAAGTTCATGCCAGGGACGTTTGAAAACAACCTTCTGACGTTGCTTCCGCGGAGGGAAGACTCTGAGAGAGACATGGAAATCAGATAGTGATCTGACCAGCAAACCGGAGTAGGGTTGTGGACGGATAGAGAGGGGAGGATAGAAATCACCGGGTCCAGCAAATGTCCTTCAGAGTGAGTGGAACACTGGACCAATTGCATCAACTGACAGGCACCCAGATCTGCCCAAAAATTGCCCAGCTCTGTTTCCTGGGGATTTTCTACGTGAAGGTCCCTGATGAAACTAAAATTGGCTGTCCTTGTGGCCAAGATATTAACAGTGTCCACAAGCGACGACCTGAACTCTTTGGAGGGACTGGGGGGCGATATATAAGTAACCCCAACATTGTATAGCAGGCGTTCAGACTGAGACTGAAACAAGCACACTCACAGCCAGCTAGAGTTTCTTTAGTAAAAGAACAGGTGTAGCAAGATTTAAAAATCATGGCAATGCCCCCACCTCTAGACTCTCTATTGAGATTAACAATATTAAAACCCTGAGGGAGAACCAATCCGAGCACAGACTCAGAATCAGCAGATAGCCAGGTCTCTGTCAGAAAAAGAGGGTCTGGGGATTCCTCAGATAGCAAATCGTAGATATCAGAATGATGTTTCACTAATGAGTGACAGTTAAGGCTGAGTAGTTTAATGACATTATTAGGACATGGGAAAGTAGAAGGCAATGGGGGGACAATGACCAGGAGTTGAATCCACAGTACAGGCAGCAGAATGGAAGGAGGTGTAAGGGGTGGTTACAAGTACTGACAGCTTTCCTGATATCCATAAGATTGGTTGGGGCATAAGTGAGCCTGTTTTAAGCAAAACCGGCAGCATGCCGGGCGTCTGGCGACGTCGAGGCGTGGACGGGTGAAGACGCGCTCGCCTTAGGCGCGCCTCTGGCGCGTCAGCGGCATGCCCACTGCACGCGTCTCCTGCATGGTCACGTTCTCCTCATCTAAAATAGAGGAGATCGCCAGTTTAGTACCGCCCTCCGAAGCCCAAACCGGAAGTGCAACGCTATTGGTGCCTACGCTGCAGAGAGTGGAAGCCCTCCACACAAACAGTAAAGCCACGGTGGACCGGAGCGAGGCTCAAGGATAGAGGTGAGGAAAGATGTGAGCAAACACTAGAGGCGAGGGAAGTGTTTCAAATTATTTAAAAGTTTAAAAGCAGTTTTCAAACAGTCAACACGCAATAAAATCACTGCCCAAGGAACTATAAAACACAAATGAGCAGCTAAAGTGCAAACGTGCAGAGGAAAGACGTGCAGCCTCGTCAGTATCCGTATCGATAGTACAATCAGTGCTTCAGGCCAACTAGTAGTATTTAATTTGCAGGTCCTGGTTACATGTAGTACCACTTTACTAGGGATGTACAAGCAAACTGAATGAGTCTATTGAGTGTAAACCAATTTTACCATTTTTAGAGAAGTGAGCACAGACAATTTGGGACTGGTTAGCAGGGTAAAGTGCACAATGGCCTAAGGCAAGCAAAAACGATATCAGCAAAAATGAAGGAGTAAGGCAAAACGTTTGGGAGAAGTCTGCCCTAAGACCATCAGGTCTAAAACTGATGAAGAGAAAACATTTCTGAATGGATGGAAGGATATAGTGCTCACTTCTATTGGAAGAATCAACATAATAAATATGACGATTCTTCCCAAATATGGATTCATCTTTGAAGCCACATTACTCCATTTTTATACAGGGGAGATTCAAAGAATACAGGCTATAATTTACTTTTTTATTTGTGGATGGTGGGAGGTCATAGAATGACTTGAAAAAACTCACCAGGCCTTAATAAAAGGCTGTTGGGCTCTTCCATATTTTTCAACACTATTACCAAGCTTGTGAAATAAAACAGTTCAGAACATGTATTGCCTATAACACTGCTGATACCCAAGTGATGATAAACCCAGATCAACTGTGCCATGAGGTGTGCACGGAACCATTTAGCAAGTGAAGTTAACTGTTTGCTAAAGTCGGCTCTTTAATTCAATCTTAGCGCCGAAGCACACATCCCACAGTCTCCTTGGCAACAAAGAGGGCAAAGTCAGATTGGGTTCCTCTTTTGTTATCTTACTGCATAGACACCTGCACTGAAGCCCAAATGAACATCTTGGCTATGATAAATGCATTGACATATGAACAAGATATGGCTAATTAAAAAAAGGTAGGATTACACAGGTACAATTTATCCCACACAATACATGATCACACCATAACCTTTTCCACAAACCACTTAAATCTGTGCTGCTTAGCTCTTTTATATGGAAGAGAGAACATGTTTGCAAATATGAAAAATAAAACTAAAATCTAGTTAAATACACCAACAAAGCTGTTAGATATATGTTGCAGAGCGATATTAGAATTCGTTTAATACAAGTCAGTTAAAAAAAAAAAGCTGCAATAGCTTGAAATATATTGAAACGTGCAGGACGATTCTAACTTTTCAGTTATTGCCTAAGGAATGCAAAAACGAAACATCTCATAAATATCCGTATTCTGCTTGTCACTGTAAGCTAATAAAACAAAGCAGAAGAAAGTAAAGCAACATTTTGTTTTACTTTAAACAGCTGCTTTAATTATGCTCTGTGACATTGGCCTGCCTTTCCCTCAGAGGTTGTCTCTGTCAACAGGCATTGTGATGCCAGAACTCAACAGTAGTAAGCTGTTACAGTTGAGTTCTGTAGTAGGCTGTTACAGTTGAGTTTGATTTTATTTCTTTGTAATAGGTGATTGGGTGTATCACAAGTCAATAATACTTTTATTTGATTTCGGTAAAAATCGTAAAAGATTGTAAAAGCATGTTATACACTGATTTAAAAATGGTGGCTTAAGAGATGCAAAGGATAAAGACACTGTGTCGTCATTACTCAATCCTCATCAACAGTTGAAATAAAAAATATTAACTTTATGCTGGGATATTCATTGAGGATAAATCAAAAAATTGTGCAGGAGCGGGTGAGGAGAGACCAGTCAGTATTGTAAGAGGCACTCAAGTTGATTTTTGTGTATTATCTAGTTCTTTGGCTGCCATTTCCCAAAACGTAATGGCTTTGCAGGACAGTTGGATTGACAAACCTCCAAGGCATTCAATGACAGCTGCTCTGCATGTCCTAAATTGTTTTTTTCTGAAAATCTCGCGAAGGACAGTTTTGAGAGTTTCTAGAAGCAAGGGGCAGATGCATAGGAGATGTAATAATGTCTCTTCACCCTGGCCACATAATCGGCATCGGAAGTGCCCCAACTGTAGCATAGTCAGATAAAGTTTTTTGTGATGTGCAAAGTGTTCTGACAGATATTGTTGTGGTTTCAGCATCTGATAAGATTGAATCACTGCCCATGCGTGCTTTTCTTTTTGCAAAGGCAGTTTTGTCCATTAACAAAGAAATTTGTTTGGTTGCAATGTTCACAACATTTTTGAACACGGAGTAGAAGGTGATTGTGTGCCAGGCCTCTTCGAGGTGTAGGTATACGAGTGATTCTTTTAATACGGTAACAATGGAATTATTTTGCCTCGCTTGCTGTTCAATTTCTGCCCAGCAAGAGTGGGCTAAGATATTTTCCTCTGCTTGCCTCATCCGCCAGTAATATTTGGCCACTGCTCCTTGTCGGGCTGGTTTCTGGTTTTTAAGCCCATATTCCAGTCGAATCTGTGACTGGGAGATGTACCTGGGGATTGAGAACAGACTCTTAAAGACACTCCACTGGGCTTGATTTAAGGCGGCTGCATCTTTTGTGTTCATCAATTCTGACCTGTATGATATAGTTGGAATACATTTTGCTGCAATTACCTTTAGCAGGTGACCAGTTGAACAGCCTTTTAACTTCCTCTCAAGAGTTTTAAAGGCGTAGTGGGGTTGTTTTGCTTTCATTTTTCCTTGGTCCAGCTGGTGGTTAAAGTTGAGATTGTGATCAAGTTGGAACCCAAGATATTTGTACGAATTCACCTGGGATATTGGTTTGTCATCTAGCTTCCAGACGAATTTACCTTTTGACCCTGTTTTTCGATGTTTAGAAAAGCATAGCACCTTGGTTTTCTTGAGATTTATTGTTAATTGGGCTGTGATCGTGTATGCTCCTAGTTGGGTCATTGATGGCTGCAGACCTATCGGTGTTTGTGATAGAAGAACAATGTTGTCTGCATATTGGGTGGGTGTATCACAAATCTCCTGTCATATATAAACGGGGAACAACCTTTACAACGCAACTGTTACAACGCACTACACTTACAACGCATTTTTTACAACGCATAATCCATTACAACGCACTACACTTACAACGCATGACACTACAACGCATTTTTAAAAAATACCTTTACAACGCATACCATTACAACGCCTACCATTACAACGCATAATATTACACTACACTATCCAACACTTACCCTACTGTTGCACCCCCTGGAGTTAGAATAGTAATTTTTACCCCTATACTATCCAACACTTACCCTACTGTTGCACCCCCTGGAGTTAGAATAGTAATTTTTACCCCTATACTATCCAACACTTACCCTACTGTTGCACCCCCTGGAGTTAGAATAGTAATTTTTACCCCTATACTATCCAACACTTACCCTACTGTTGCACCCCCTGGAGTTAGAATAGTAATTTTTACCCCTATACTAAACAACACTTACCCTACTGTTGCACCCCCTGGAGTTAGAATAGTAATTTTTACCCCTATACTATCCAACACTTACCCTACTGTTGCACCCCCTGGAGTTAGAATAGTAATTTTTACCCCTATACTATCCAACACTTACCCTACTGTTGCACCCCCTGGAGTTAGAATAGTAATTTTTACCCCTATACTATCCAACACTTACCCTACTGTTGCACCCCCTGGAGTTAGAATAGTAATTTGTACCCCTATACTATCCAACACTTACCCTACTGTTGCACCCCCTGGAGTTAGAATAGTAATTTTTACCCCTATACTATCCAACACTTACCCTACTGTTGCACCCCCTGGAGTTAGAATAGTAATTTTTACCCCTATACTATCCAACACTTACCCTACTGTTGCACCCCCTGGAGTTAGAATAGTAATTTTTACCCCTATACTATCCAACACTTACCCTACTGTTGCACCCCCTGGAGTTAAAATAGTAATTTTTACCCCTATACTATCCAACACTTACCCTACTGTTGCACCCCCTGGAGTTAGAATAGTCATTTTTACCCCTATACTATCCAACACTTACCCTACTGTTGCACCCCCTGGAGTTAGAATAGTAATTTTTACCCCTATACTATCCAACACTTACCCTACTGTTGCACCCCCTGGAGTTAGAATAGTAATTTTTACCCCTATACTATGCAACACTTACCCTACTGTTGCACCCCCTGGAGTTAGAATAGTAATTTTTACCCCTATACTATCCACAGGGGTGTGGAATTGTTTAAAAAATCTACTTGTCTAGGGGACAAAATTTTATAAAAATCTACTTGTCCTGCAAAAAAATCTACTTGCCTTACCTCTTCGCTAAATCAATAAGATGGACAGGCAAACGTGTAAATTAGGTTTTAGACCATGCATTTTAGACATTCAATACATTGAAGCTTCCATTTGGGAGAACAGTGTCAACAAAGGTTGCATATTCGAATCAGAAATTCCCAGTATAATGTACACCTTGGTAATGTGCAGGTAAGTATTACATATTTACAGGATAACATTTTTGCATTAGGTATTTACAAAGAATAATAAACGCAGTCACATATCGACCCAAGCTTCTACCCATAATGCATTTGAGATTCATGCAATAGTCATGGGTGGATATGAATGTGATCTGTGATTATGTCTAGATTAGGGTGTCCTGCTCAGGAAAGCATGACATGTCTAGCTTTTCTGGGAAGGGTAGGAGACCATTCCTTTTTTCCAAAGGGATGGGTCTTCAGATTACAGCCCCACTTAGATCAAACAATCATCTCTGAAAGTGTGTAAGGTTTTCATTTGTATGACTCAATCTGTGACACTGTGAAACATAACAGGGAGATTGGGGTGGGGAGGCACACTTAGGCCTATGCTGTAGAAGTCTTACCAACATTACACAGGCAGTCCTAGGAGCATTATTAGGAAATGAAGTGCCCTTTGGAGCATGTGAAAAATCACTAAGCCTGAATCTTTACTGCACCAAAGACGTTTTTCTAAGCATTCCAAAGAAAGAATCTGCAGCAGCTCGAAAGTCCACTGCAATACTGGTTCACTGGTCATTAATATCTTCAACCAAGCCCAAGACTCAATTTGTTATACAGGCTTATAAAACAGTGGCAGACAGTCCTGAAGGAGACCATAAACTAACAGTCGAGGACAGGGGCGAATTACCCTGCCCCAGCTTGCTATATGGAACTGATACAAGGACAGTTCATTTACTGAACGGCACATGATCTAAAAATAACATGCCAGGTGACTTGCTTTTTAAATAAAGTATACTGTGGTGTAAAAGGAACAACACAAGGAATGTATCTTGCAGGACAAATCTCCTAGCAAAAATAACCAGGGGTCTATTAAAAAAAAGCCAGAAGTAGAAACGGTTTTGTTGTCAAAACATTCTCCATCTCAGCCGTAGACTAGAGACTGATTTATCAAACTGTGGGGGCACTTTGACAGGGTGTGGGTGCAGACATCAGAGAGGTGACCATCCGCAATAGTTTGTGAATCGTTTTTACTTTCAGAATGGAGAGCAGTAGGGAAGGGAAGTGGGGGATGGTGGTTTTACATCAGGAGTTTGAGAGGGGACAGAGGTGAGCATCCAACTGGGAGCAAAAGAAAGAAGAGTAAAACTTGTCTAGAGATGTTTGAGGATTTAGATCCAAAAGGAAGAGAAGGAAGGCGACTTAGATGGAGAAATAGATATAACATGAGGATTAGACTGGGCACAAGACCAATGGCAGAAGGTTGAGACAGCAAGAAAAAGACAAGCTGAACAGGGAATTCGAAAAAATGACAGCGTGCTGAGATAGTAAACAGGAAAAGAAAGTGTCATAAACACAAGTTGATGTGGTTGGTGTGTTAAGTAGGGAAGGTTCTGTTGTTGGCATTTTGTAATTTCTGCTATAAACTAAAGCACACAGCAAAAGAACAAATTCACTTTGTTCTGCTGCATCTCCTGAGAGGTTTGTAACGTTAGCTCGTTCTAAATTTCGCAGCTTTTAACGGGACATTCTACATGCAGTCTATTCACTTGCTTTGCATGTGATTACTTTCAAATAGCATAAAAAACAATCATTCCCCACTGCCTCGGGGTACAGACCTTATCTCTGTGGTGCCATTTCAAGCACCGCTCCCTTGCAAGATGTAGCTGTAATATAGAATACAGGGCAAGGGTAGAGCAAGCCAGCACGACACAAAGGAGAGACTTCTAGGCCCAGAGAGGCATTTACAGCCTGAAAGCTACAAGTCTTGCTGTTGTGAAGCAGCAGAGGGCCTCACCAACCTATCTACTCTAAGCAGGATTTATTTGGACACATATACATTATTATGTTCACTTTACTCTGTACACTTTTAAGAAGCCCATTTCAATGGACTGCATAAACACACTATCCAGCCATACATGCTCCTTTGTTATTTACTCCTCCCGGTACATTTCAGGTAACGATTCCACATACCTGCCTTATCTTAGCGTGCAGTGCACCAGTTTATTGTAGGAATGTGGTTTAGCTTCCAAATGAGAGTGCTGAGCCTCTAACCTAGACTCACCACCACTTAGCCACATTGTGTGATCCTGGGCAAGTGTTTTTTCTTCTGGTCCTCCATTTCCTAATCTTGCAAGATTAGTAGTGTTCACATAAAGGTTAACTCATTTTAATAAGAGCTACCTAAAACTGCAGTAAGTTGCTTAGCAGCACAGGCGCACTGTTTTTAACTCTAACTTTAATAGGGTTTGCAAGGGGTTGTAGGGACAAAAAGAGCTTTCAGAGACTTGCCTGTTATTGTTGTAAATTAGGCTATTTGAACGCCTCCGGGCATGCCTGCTGTCAATCAGACCAGAGCTATAGTCAGGGCCACTGGAATTATGTGGCAAGAGAGGACGAAATTATGTGGCAGGGTTGAGTAAATTATGCAGCAAGAAAAGGCAAATTATGTGACATAATATGGCACATTTTGTAATAGTATTAGTTCATTATTTCATCATTTTCAAACCTGGTAACACCCTGTGGTCATTGGTTGCAACTCATTAGTATGAGGTGAACCTCCAAATACAGCAATAATCAACAGAAAGGTGACCAGTCCAGCTTTGCAAAGCGGCTTCCACTTCTCGGCAAAATGCAAAGTCGCATTTGTAGTAACTTTTTAATCATTTGAGCTAGAAACGAATTTTGTTTTGTTAAAATCTGGGGATTATGCAGCAGATGATGGATTATGTGGCAAACACTGCGAACGCTCAATCACATAATTCCAGTGGCCCTGGCTATAGTCCGTGTCAGGGCCTGAGGTTGCATCACGTAGTAGCAGATGTTAATGGATGGCATTTCTACTGACTTAAAGAAATCACCCCTAGTCTAGCGCCCCAGTGCGGCTTTAAAGTCATGCCTGGCACTGCACAGAACAGCATATAAAGCCTCTCAGTTTCAGGTGCAAGATTTTGGTGACATCGTATCAGACAGTAAGGTTTAGGCTTTTAGTTTGTGGTAAATATATCACTGCAAACCTGCCTTCTGGCAAACTCTGCCTTACCCCTTCTGTTTTCTTTTTCTGGCCTCCGGTTCCTCGGTGCTGGTGAAGGAATAAATGCAGAGCCATAGGGGGAAGAAAAGAGCGTAGTGCAGACACTGGTTAACAAATTAGAGGCTCGTGAAAATGAAAGCAACAGGGGTGGATCTGTGGGCTGCACGAGAGCCCCACAGGGAAAGTAAGGCGCTTTAATGTAGGTTTCGTTGAGACAGTAAGAGGCCGAGACAGCAAGCCCAGACAGCAAGCAATGTGAGAGGAGAGGGGCCCAAGAATTGCATGACAAAAGAAATCCAAGCACTTTACTGCAAACCTCGGATGCGAGGGGAGGGGAGGGGAGAGGAGGGGAGAAGAGGGGAGGGGAGGGGAACAAAGGAGAGCGACCTGGGTTCAGCACGAGAGGCCCAAGGGTGGAGCCAAGAAAGGGCAGGATCAGAAGGGTGAATTAAGTTTAAAAAAAAAAAGTCGGGTAAAGGCAAGGCGCAAAGAAGCTTGTCTCCTACCTGCCATTGCTGGGAGTGTTCTAGAGCTGCAAAAGCTCCATGTTCGCCCCGTGCTCTAAGGAAACACTACATACAGACCATTCTCTCTTGAATTTGCGGGTTTGGAAAATTCTGTGCTACACAAAGTTCATGCTGTGCTTTACTTTGTGAACACACTGCACTTAATTTAAATCGGTATCAGATGTTTTGTGTACAGTTGCGTGGTTTAGCCCGCATGCACAGTGATCAAGAGGCAGAGCTCGAATTCTTAAAATCCATGTACACACTCTCGTTACGGTGATTTCCTGAGTATTAGATCCAAAAGCTGTGTCCAATGTACTAAAAGCGTTAAAGATTCACTGCCGCATCATACCTCACAATTTATTACAATCGGTACCTGTGGCGAGCCAAGCCATTCATCACTCATTTCACCTGGCTTCTCTCGACTGCCCAGGCGGGCTACATAATCGGAAATAGGCTCCTCTGCATCCTGCTATTAATTGTGCCATGTGTGTCTGGGTTAGGTGATTACACTGTGGACGAGGCGCGGACTGTCAATTTGAAGTGGTCAGAGGATAGTTTGGTCTCAGTCCATAATTTACTGTCTACTTGCCCTGCGGACAAAACAGTAATTAAAACTTCTTGCCCTTGCAATAAATCTTAATGTCTCGGGCGTCGGGCGATACGAATTACCCACCCCTGTATCCAACACTTACCCTACTGTTGCACCCCCTGGAGTTAGAATAGTAATTTTTACCCCTATACTATCCAACACTTACCCTACTGTTGCACCCCCTGGAGTTAGAATAGCAATTTTTACCCCTATACTATCCAACACTTACCCTACTGTTGCACCCCCTGGAGTTAGAATAGTAATTTTTACCCCTATACTATCCAACACTTACCCTACTGTTGCACCCCCTGGAGTTAGAATAGTAATTTTTACCCCTATACTATCCAACACTTACCCTACTGTTGCACCCCCTGGAGTTAGAATAGTAATTTTTACCCCTATACTATCCAACACTTACCCTACTGTTGCACCCCCTGGAGTTAGAATAGTAATTTTTACCCCTATACTATCCAACACTTACCCTACTATTGCACCCCCTGGAGTTAGAATAGTAATTTTTACCCATATACTATCCAACACTTACCCTACTGTTGCACCCCCTGGAGTTAGAATAGTAATTTTTACCCCTATACTATCCAACACTTACCCTACTGTTGCACCTCCTGGAGTTAGAAAAGTAATTTTTACCCCTATACTATCTAATACTTACCTTAAATGCAATTAAATATTATGCGTTGTAATGGTATGCGTTGTAATGGTAGTTTTTAAAAATGCGTTGTAGTGTCATGCGTTGTAAGTGTAGTGCGTTGTAATGGATTATGCGTTGTAAAAAATGCGTTGTAAGTGCATGCGTTGTAAAAGTGTGCGTTGTAACGTCATACATCCATATAAACAGGTTGTTATACAGGGATTACAGAACCCCATGTATTTTATCCCTCTATTTAAAAATAATGATAATAATAATGAACTCTGAATCTAACGAGGAAAAAACTACAGGGATGAATACACTCACAGAAAGCACAGGTGTAATCACAATTGTAGGAGTGAATTTAAAAATTAACAAATGAAGTATGTTTATTTAACATGGATGAAATGCAAATATTGTAAATGTAGTGTATTTGACGACAAAGCTTTCAAAGATGACATTGCTAGGCCTCAAATCCATTTGCATGTGTTGCACTGTGAACAATTAAAATGTGGTTTCTTGATTCTCTGTCGGTGCAACTTGAGTTAAAACATGTTCTTCAACGTTTTTCAAAAATATTCTTCATTCAGGCAGTTTTACTGTCCTCTTCTATAGTAGCATAGTTTTGTTTCTAATGTTCCCGAAGAAAGGAGCAAAGCTTGACTGTATCTTTACTTCCTCTGCTTAGCAAATGTTCTGTATGTAATTTCGAATGTGCCACTGTTTGCTATTCACTAGTTTTATGGGTAAACATCACTGCTTATTATTCATGCAAGATGGTGTTCGTATTTTCCATTGATGTGTTTTGTATTTTATAATGGGATATTACAATGTATCTTTTGTTTCACACCAGGTTGACAGTATGATTACTCCGCTTTAAAGAGAAAAAAAACAAGTAGATCTAATGTTATTTCTCCTAATTTTTTACCTCCCCTATGCCACCCGTGGGGAGGCAAAGGCTTTGAGACGCATTCCCAGGTTTACTAAATCTCATAAATCTAGGAATGTGTCAAATGCCAAGGGTTTTACATAGGCAATGCAGCGACTTGCACTGTGTTGCCTCAGTCCATATCTACAAGGCCAAGAAAAGCCACCCAGGTGGCCCTGCAGTGTGCCCCACTGGACCGTCACTATAAGTGACGTTCCGGCAGCGCAGGGGCCTTGTAAATTAGCCTTAATTTTAGTAAAAATGTCTCCTCTTTAGTGAAAAAAATATGTTTCTGTATACAGCGTTAAAAAATGTGTTTGAAACCATGTCAATTCATAAAACGGTTTATAAATAAAGACCACAAATTATATTTTCATAAGTAATCTCACATGTACATAGCTATCCTTTACCTTTGCATGGATTATAGATTAGCACATTTCTTTGTAGTTCAGGACACACAATTCTATAGTTATTCACTACTACCTATATAATGGTAAACAATATTGTGTGCAAATAATGTATAAACCAACAAGTCACCTAAGTAAAGGCATTCATACAATATTTGGATTTTAAAAAACAACAAATTGTTAAAAACAGTACAGTACAATACAAGAAACAGTTGTCTATGCAGCGTTTCGGTGGATTAAGTCTAGTTGACACCACCTTCTTCAGGACAGACTTTTAGACTAAAAACTGTATTGTTCGCTTTTCAATTTATCTTAAATCTTCTTATAGAGATTCACTTCATGGAGGGCTTCTCATCCTTCGAATTTGATCAATATGCAGTTGGAGGTTTTCTCATATGTCACTGACAATCCTTAAGTACAGCATAATATGGCTTGTGATCCTTGTATGAAAGGCTGTGTTTGGCTGTAATCTTTCCAATGATTTATGGTCCAGGCATGGGCCTCCTTCGTTTCTTCACCCTTCTGCCTTTATAAACTTTATAACCACTTTTTATAATGTATTTACAGTCTCAAAATCGCACTCAATAAATGCGTACAATAAGGTCCAGAGACCCCCGTATAACATTATTCTGCGGTCGGACTAAATCAGTATATATAGGCTAGGTACGCCTCTTTGCATCTGTTAACCGCCACTTCCTACGGAGAATTGACTTGGTTTTAAACACATTTTTAATGCTGTATACAGAAATATGGGGCATATTATCAAGACAGGCGATAAAATGATCGCCGCTTTAGCAGCAAAAAACTGCCGCTAAATCGGCGCTAATGGGCTTGATAATATGCTCTATGGAATTCCAATTGAAGCCCATGTTAGATGTCCTTCACATCTAACATGGGCTTCAATTGGAATTCCATAGAGCATATTATCAAGCCCATTATCGCCGTTTTAGCGGCAGCTTTCTGCCGCTAAAGCGGCGATAATTTTATCGCCTGTCTTGATAATATGCCCCAATATTTTTTTCAATAAAGGAGGAGACATTTTTACAAATAATAAGGCTTATAGTTTGAATGTATCGCAAGTAAGAGTGTAGAATAGATGAGAGTGGTAGTTAATTAATAAATTACAACATAGGGAATAATACCTTGTTATTTATATATTTATTTGTAGAGAGCCTGCATCACCCCCGAAGTGGTATCTATAGCTATGGACATGCTACAGTAGACCAAGAAAGGGGGCATGAAATAATACAGTTTTGAGGAGCCTTCTAAATTGAAGGTGGTCAGGTCATTGCTGCTGATAGGTAGGGAGCTGGTTCTAATAGAGAAGGGCTTGGTGACAGAAAGCTTTCCCACCCATCCACGATTTCTTGAACCGAGGAACAAGGAGAAGAGATTTAGTTCCTGAGCGAAGTGACCTAGTTGGAGTATAGTGGTTGAATTAATTTGCAAGATAGCTGGGACCCTTACCATTCACGGCCTTGTGAACGATGCAACAAATTTTAAACTTGATTTGCTTGCGTACCGGGAGTCAGTGAAGCTGTTGTAGGAAGGAAAGGAGGCCGTTCTGGAAGGAGCATTCGAGACGAGGCACGCTGCGGTGTTTTGGACTACCTGCAATCTGCTCAATGAGGACTCATTAGCTGAGACCAAGAAGGCATTGCAGTAGTCTAAGCGGCTTAGCACCAATGCCTGGATAAGAGTTTTCCGTGTAGACAAAGGGAGGAAAGGGAAGACTCGCCGTAAAAGTCCAAGCACATGAAAACAAGAGCCAGCAGTGTTGGCAGCATGTCCTTTCATGGTCAGTGTCTGGTCGAGGCGTATGCCAAGGTTCTTGACAACAGTCTTAGGTACAGGGGAGTCACCTAGATCCACCGGCCACCAATCTGGTGACACAATAGTGGTGCATCTCCAAACAGCATAATCTCGGTCTTCCCTGCGTTAAGCTGAAGGAAATTGCTCCTCATCCAGTTTGATATGGCTATCATACCTTCCGAGAAGGTGGACTGGTTACTGGTTACTGGTTACTGGTTACGTTAACCCACCTCCCTTTGTGTCTAAAGTCTTCCTCTCTAATTTGTCTTTAGAGCCTTGTAAATGAGGCCACTAATATCTGTTTTCTGCCTAATGTATCATTTTGTTTTGTGCTAGACAGTATCTGGTCTTAGCTATTTAACTAGAATATGACTCAGTCACTATTATCATATGCAAATTCCAATTTATTTACGTTTTGAGACTATTGATTTGAGCTATTTTTGCCTTCTGTAATGGTTTGCATCTTAAATAAACCTTCATGGTTTGCACTTGTGTGGATTTTCCTATGTAGCTTTTCCTTAAACTCAATGTCTAGGGCCCTCGTCCTTTGGGACACAAACATGGCCCTGATCCGTCTATCAGCCCCTTAATGGTATAAAGCCCTAACACAATGTTCAGCCACACTAACCCTCCTAAAAATCCCTTTAGTTCTTTTTACAGTGAACTATTGCAGAATCCAAATTGGTGGCTCAAAAGCATGAAGGGAACTTGGCTATGATCTTTCCACTTACCATTTATAAACATATTCATTGGTGTAGACAAGTTCTGGTGCATAGCACCATTGTTTCAATTACTAAATGAGTTTCCACCTACCTGTAATGACGTGTGTGTCTTTTTGCTCCAGTAGGAATGAGTTGCATGCAAGGATTCCAGTCATGATGAAGACCTCACTCACTGTCCCACATTGTAAGATCGGCATGCAGCATGTTGACATTTTACAGTCAAGGAGAATTGTTTACGATTAAGGAGACAAATATTTCACAGGAGTGCAGCCATGGACATAATAAAGTGACTTTTTGAATGAGCCTTAACTTCAGCAGGACTCATTTACTTTTATGGTCTATGTAAACTCATCTTAAGCCATCTTATCCTAAATTACCATTCCTCAGGAATTTGCATCAATGTAATTTTTATATTTGTGCCACAATTATTCTGACTGTGCGTTTCAAGAAGGGGGGCAACTGGCGGGTGAGGTAAGGAATTACACATGCAACTTCTTTGCTTTTGACTAATACCTGTTCTATACAAGTTCCTTTTAATTGCCCTGGAAATATTTGATTGCTCCATGCCCTACCCTGTAGGAGATAACAAATAAATACATATGTGAACAGATATCAGCCTAACTCAAGTAAAAGGTGTTAGACTTAGATACAAAGCATGATTGTTATTTATAGTTGCCTACTGTAACATTTTTTTGCTGTATCAAATGGCCAACCTCCAGCGACCCTTTGCAGCCACACCCATTATCTTTGTTTGTTAGCGCACTTTCAGTGACATAGTGTACCATCTCCAGGTTTATTCTTGTCCAGGTGGTCGTTTTCTATTTCGATGTGCCTGCCACTCTTGGATTGGGAATGTCATAAGAAGATGGTCTGTCTAGCCTCTCTGTATGGGTGTTTGTGTTTGTGGACAAACTCTATGAATTCTCACTGACAGGATGCATTCTCGATTCCGTGCATGGCGTGGCTGAATCATGTTCATAACACTTGGCTTTTTGACAGTAGCGGCTGACAGGCAACGGGAGTGGATCAGTTGAATTTGTACCAGGGGGAGACGGGAATTACAAAATAAAATAAAAACACACCTCCTCACTGTGTCTATCCTCAGTCGTCTCTCCTATGTCATCCCTCATCCGCTCTCCGCCGGAACCACACAGGCTCTCTCTCCAAAGCCAATCACAACGTTGCAATGCAGTGTTGTGATTGGTCTGAGAGCTGTAACTCAGCGATCAGATGGGGAAAGGGAGGGTGGGCAGGTTCCCCACCTAGCTGTGTCATGCAGCCTGGTGGGGAACATGCAAAGTGCGCAGGACTGCTTGGACCGCCCGAGAAGGCAAGCCAAGCAGTGCTGAGCACTTTGGAGTGTAGCAACCACTCCTCCTCCTGAACATCACGCGAGTCCACCCCGCCTAACCTGGCTGGAAAAACATAGGGGCATATTCTCAAGGATTTATCGCCGAGTTATTGGCACTTTATCGCGGCCAAAGTGGCGATAAATCTATTGCCCCCTGCACAAGCTGGTGCTAACAGCCCATAACACCAGTTTACCTGCGATAGCATCCGCAAAAAACATCGCCACCGATGACCCCGGCAACTATCGCTAATGAGATGCAGAGTAGGCGTTCCCGTGCAAAAAGCCGCGACAACAACACTTCACAACATTCTCAACGACCAGCTACTCGCTGCTAAGAACCCAAATCAGGAAATAAGGTGCGTTAGAAGCTGGAAATTAACACCTGCTTTGACCTGGTGTAAAGACGGACGACAGCCTGCACCAGAAAAGGGAGCCCAGCCCAGAGCCACACCTGAAGATCAACAGATGCCATGGAGCCACTGATCATGCAGCTCGGAGCACCAACAGGGTCAGAACACCCACCTCCACCCCCCCTAGGCCCGCCACCCCCCCCGGACCGCCCCCACACACCCTGGACCACCACAGAGGCATTGCAGACAAAGACAGCAGACCTTCAGGAAACGCACCAGCCGCACAGACTGAACACCAGAGAATGTCATTGCCCACTACAGGCTCAAAAGGACAACCATCGTCCGCATCCTGAACATCATTGCCAACAGGCTGACGGTACCAACACAGCGGACAACCAACATCCCACCTCAGACAAAGCTGCTGGCTGTGCTGCACCTGTTGACCTCTGCGACCTTCCAACCAACAACCGCCAGAGTCGGAGGAGTCTTACAGCCAGCCCAATCCAGGTTCCCCACAACTGTATTGGATGCATCATCAGCTTGGTACCACACTACCTATCCTTCCCCCACACTGCGCAGGAACAGCTGGAGACCAAGCAATGCGTCTACGCCATAGCTGGCTTCCCGCACGTGTTAGGGCACATTTCCCACTTGTGCCCCCTGGCAACACTACACAGAATTACCGCAACAGAAACCACAAGCATTCCATCAATGTGCAGGCAACAGTGGACCACCGGGGAATCTGCACCAACGTCGTCACCAACTACCCAGGCAGTGTGCATGATTCCTACATCTATCGACAGTCCATCATCAACCAGCTCTACAAGGATGGCACCCATGGAAATGCACTGCTCGTTGGCAAGTACCAAAAGAACACACCACACACCTCAACTTCACAATCATGCAGCTCACAACTCTGGGAATGCACACGTCACAAACTCACATACAACATGCCAAACAACAGGCCCACCCACCAGACATGACAGCACAACTTACTGTGGAAACCAGCGCCAGCCATGTACATAAGCCATCAACGGCATGGCACCTCAGCCACACAATAGCAGATTGTGGGGAGAGGTGGAAACCAGACATGTGCGAAGGAGGTAAGTGACCCATGAATTAGAATGTACACAATGCCACGTGTGGCATGGATGTGATGGCCAGACTGCAGTATGCAGACCACACACATATCCATGTCGACATACACCGCTGGTGTATGGAGTGTAGTGGACAGTGGACGCAACCATGTCACCCCAGTCAGTGGGTAAGTTGGCGGAAATGTAGCTTGTTATGTCCCCCCTGTAAGTGTGTGTGGAGTGGGCTTGCCCAGCGTATGCCAGAACAGAGTAGGGGTGTGAATAAAAAGCTCGTAGCTCTGGGCGTGGTTCTCTTCTGGAATGCCCAACATCTCTGCCAGGGCGGCGCCTCTCACCCCGCCCTGAGGCTGACGCCGTCGCCATTAGCAGTGTTGCCTGCGATCCTGTCCACCTGCTGTTCCTAGGGCCGCTGGTCCCCGAACCCATCTTGGCCACCCCTTGGGCACCCAGGCCTCACTGCTCACCTGCAGACACCGGCGTGCGTCAAAGAGGGCCCACCACGCGCCGGTGCAAGCTCCAAGCCCGAGGCCCGTGACCTTGGCAGCCTCCTCAGACCATCTCGGCCTCCGCGAGCAAGGCCCACAGTTCTCCGTTCTCGTTGACGTACTTCACCGGCATACACAGCGGACAAGTAGGTCACACATTTGGAACTGAGTCTTGATTACACTATGGCAGAGTACATATTTATGGCTGATTTTATGTCACTATACTCCCTTCGATGTGGTGCCACCAAGTCTGTGTATAGCATTCCAATCACAAGTGACTGTGGGCCCTCACGGACTACTGCCCTCGGGCCACACTGCGCTCAAGTAGGTCACACATTTGGAAGTGAGACTTGATTTCGTCATGGCAGAGTTCATATGATTGCACGCAAGGAGAGGTGTAAGAGGAAGACGCGGTTCAGTCTGGAGGAAAAAAGGATCATCGTTACGGAGGTGATCGAGCACTACCAACAACTGCCCTGGTGTCACTAACTCAGTGCATCGCAAGCCAATGACACGTGGCTGTGGGCCCCTGTTGACCGCTGTCTCCGGCCTACACTGCGGTCGAGTAGGTCACACATTTGGGACTGAGTCTTGATTTAGCACTGGCAGAGTTTATATCATTGTACCAGCCTCATCGCAGACTGCATCCCCTCTCAGCCCCGGTGCCACTAAGTCTGTTCCCCGACATTCATGGACACTCTCTGGTTGAACTTTGGTGGCGTCTGAGTCTATGGACTGGGGGTTGTGTTCATCCTTATGTAGTTGATACCGACTTGGTGGTAATAACGAGGCTGTAGCATTCCACTCCTCAACTTGCTGCTTCCGGATGGCTTCTGCCCTCTGCATCATGCCCTGGAGGACACCTTCCACTGTCCCCCGCATCCGTCCGCCACATTCACCTTCGACAACAATGAGGCCCCGCTCAGTCCGCGTGGCCCTACCTCAGTGCACCGCAAGTCACCATCCCGTGGTGGTGTGCCTGTGCCAGCCGCAGTGCATCCAGGGCCACTAACTCTGTGCAGCTCAAGTCAGGGACCCCGTCTGATGAGATATTGGATGGCCTCTGAGACGATGGCCTTGGGGTCATCAACGCCATGTGTCTGTAGCTCTGCGCTGTCCGCTGTCACCGGCCTACATTGCGGTCCACCAGGGCTCACACATCAAATCGAGTACTGACCGGCCCGGACGTCGCATTACCACAGAAGGCACACGCCACCACCACCGGAACCACCTCCAAACGCCAACTGCCAGAGTCGAAACAGCCGTACTGGCAGGCTAACAGAGTGGATGCCATCATCTGCCTGATACCCTGCTCAGCACTCCAGGTGGCACTAACTCAGTGCACTGCAACTCATGGACACTTCTGTTTGCATATTGGGTGACCTCTGTACTTGCTCCGGCTACCACCATGATGCTCCGCAGTTGTCTCTGTAACACTGGTGTTTTCTGTTTCCATTTTAATAGTGTTCACTGTTTAAGTTGTTGCCAGCACCAACCACTCACATCCAGCACAGGCGTCACTGTACATGTGACCCTGCCAATAAAGGAGCCGGGCGCCTGTGCCCGTAGCCAGTTCCACAAACTGTCTGCGTGTGTCCGTGTGGTCATAATGTATGCATGAGGGCCCCCGGCCCTACAACATTACATTGTACTGTGTACAGGGGACACAACCATGTCACCGATGGCAGCGGGTAAGACCTTGGACATGTAGCTTTGTCATCACCCACTCAATACGTAAGAGGAGTGGACTGGGCCATCGTACAGAGGTCCAGCGTGTGTGTGTGGATGATCATTATGGGGCTCTGGGCATGGTTCATTTCAGGAAATGTGCAAATGCATGTGTCTCTGTCGCAGTGTGGGTCTACTTTGTGGGGTGTAGGTGGTCCCCGATGGGACTTAGACACCCACGTATGTGATCTAGTTTAGCTTCCATGAGCTCTGACCCCACCCGCACCTGTTCGGCCACCTCCTTTTGGCATTCTGACACCTGGCATTGGAATGCGATGTGTGCCTAGGTGAAGTGTTGGGAACCAGCCGTAGTGGTGGGTGCTTCCTGTTGTGTAGTCTGTGCAGGGGCTGGGGTCTCCTCTATGTAGCTTGGCTGCCCTGCTCCTGTGGGTGGGTTGCCTAAGATGTCCATGAGCTGTTGTAGGGCGTCGGTGCCGAATGCGTGGTGGTCCTCTCCAGCATCACTGATAAGTTGTCTGGTCTGCTCTGCTGGATGTGTTGTTTGTCCCTCTGCAATGTGAAGGGGATACACATGTTGACATTGTGTTGACATGTATGTTGGCGCATTGTTCTAGTTTACATGCAAACTGTATGACAATGTACATTGTGACTGTTTGGGAGGTGCTGAGTATTTGATGCGGGACAGTGGACATTTGGACTACATGACGGATGTGAGGTTGTACACGGACATTTCCGTCTCACAGTTTCCTGCTATGTAAGATGTGATTGGCCTGTTTCTGCGCATGAGCGGACCCAGTTGTGTCCTCTGTTCTGCAGTGTCAGTGTTGCACATTGTACCACATTGTTGTTAGATGTGCTGTTATTGCTATGTGTGTGTGCTGCAGTGTGCCACGGGGATCAGGGACATGATTCGGGGTCATTGTGGGTGTGCAGTGTGCTACACATCGTTGGGCATGTGTGCCATTTTGCCTATCTCCCCTGTCTACCCAGTCCCTGGCCATTACTCACCCTGTTGATGTTGTGTCAGGTCCTATCGAGCTGTTTCCGTACTCCCAACTCCTTGCACCGTCTCCACACTGATGACTGTGGCCTTCATTTCCTCCAGCTCCTCCTGTGGCGCAGGCCTCCCACCTCCTATCGCCGTTGCTGCCTTCCTGTTGGCAGCGGGTTTGTGCTTGGTTTGGCTTTTCACGTCATGCCAGCGCCTCTTGACCTCCTCCATAGACCTCCTCGACACTCCGACTACATTCACGTTTGTCAAATTGACGTTCAGTGGATGGTAGTGTTTTGTCACCTCCGTGACGCTGATCTGGTTTTCTTGCGGACTGCACCCCGTCTGCCTCTTCCTCTTCTCCTTGACCTTCCCCAACCATGAGGTTCCTTTCTGGTGGTCTGTGGGACTTGTGGGGTTCGCGTTGGCCTCTGCACTCGGTCCGGGTGCATCCATGGTGCTACGCAGTGTCTTTTTTCTCACTTTTTTTTGTTGCTTTTATAGTGCATTTTCCCGCATGCCGCGTGGGGATTGCATGCCTGTTGCTGGTTTTCGCTGTTTTTGTATTGCGATTGGCCTCATTGCAACTTTTTTTGCATTCATGTTTCGCAATTTTTGAGGCGTCGCATAGAGTTTATCGTGGACATTTGACGCGTTATCGTGTGCCTATCGCATGGTAATGCCTTGTTGTCCAATCTGGTTTAAGGAAACGCTGTAGCACAGAAACCGCCATGCTCCACATTGCAGATGACACACATCGATCCTTAGAGAATGGAGATGCTTGCCTTTTCATCCTACTTGACCTCTCAGGGGCTTTCGATACAGTCAACCACTCATCCTTACAGGAATCACTGAAGATACGCTCCGGTTTCAATGGCACAGTTTTAAAATGGTTCACTTCTTACCTTCAACACCGAACTCAACAAATCAAAATCAACTCTTGCCTGAAACAAGCAGGGATCAAATATCATCTCTATGCTGATGACACGCAACTCTACTGCAAAATCAAATCACACAGCGACAGCCTACATCTTAACATCACATTGAGTAAGATTCAATCATGGTTTTACTCCAACCATCTGAAAATAAACCCCCTCAAAAAGGAAGTTATTCTGTTCTCCCCTAAAAGTAACCACCTTCCAATCCAAGGCTGGATCAGTGACCTTAAGGCCCTAAACTGTTCGCTCAATCTATCCAACTCGGCTAAATCCTTAGGCTTCACCCTGGACAAACATTTGTCACTCACTGAAGGATCATATACAATTTCAGCCAAAGGAGTGCTTTACACACTTAAACACCTCAAAAACATTAAACCATTCATTCCATTGGACGATTTCAAATGGGTCGGTCAATCTCTCTAAACTTGACTACGGGAAGGATATCCTCACAGGGACCCCGAAATCTCACCTTGCCCCCCTCAGATCAGTTCTTAACATGGCAGCCTAGCTTATAACAGACTTTAAACAGTATGAACACATCACAGCTGCCCAGAAGTCCCGAAACTGGCTTCCCATCAAAGGAAAATGCATCTACAAGATTGCCTGCATCACCTCATTTCAGTTATTCCCATCCCTCATGGCCTTACAATTGTTTTTATTTATATATTATTGCATGCTCCTCGGTAGAATTATACTTCCCTTGTTTTATATTTTATATAATCTTGAACTTATGATTATTGCATTGCTTTTGGGTCTGTAAAGCACTCTGATACCTCAGGGTCCAGCTAGCTCTATATAAAACCTTTTAATAAATAAATAAATATATGCCTGAAGCTCATGGTGGGTAATTTACATTAGTTCTTCAGCAACTGTCAATCAAATGCTTGGCATTAATGAGGTGTGAAAACTGCTCCCATACAGGGACAGTGGTCTGACTGTGATGAAGTGTTTTTCTTGAAAAGGTAGGAAGACCACTTGGGTAGGCCCAGAAACGTAATTTAAAAGGGGCCTGTCATATCTCAAGTAAATATAAAGTGACACCAGGAAAGGTCGCAGCATTTTTTCCGCTAGTCAAGCTGGCAAAAACTTCAGTGGGAAGAAAGGTTTCCCCATAAAAGTTTTTTGAATGACCACCGAGGAGGGGACTGTGCATTGTTGTGGCCACACCTCTGAGTGGGCACACAGGTTCCGTGCAAGAAGAGAAGTGTTTCTTGGATTTTGGGGATATATGAGAAAGACTGTTTGCAGTAGGGCAAAAAGGAAATGCTGCAAAAGTGAATAGGGTTGCCCCTGGGAACTTTTACCCCATTGGCCAGGGAAGTGCCAAGAATCGTACCCACCCTCTGCCTTATGCCATTCATAAATGTGGCATCCTAGGTAGTAGTTCACAGAGTTTTGTCACTCCGTACTCCGCTTTGAGGGCGGAGTTTGGCAAAAACTCTACTACGCCGCGTAGCGTACTTTACCAGCAGTGCAATCCCAGCCAAGGTTCTTTCAACATTGAAAACTGCCAGCATATGATCGCCCTGGACTACTCAAATTGAACGGGGGAGAGAATATAGCCTAACGGTTAGGGTGGTCAACTTCAAATCCGAGGAACCGGGTTCGAGTCTCAGCAATGACGCTCAACATCCTGTGATTCTAGGCATATAACTTAATCTTCCAGTGCCTAACAAAAATGAATGTGTCCTAATGTAACGCAACTGGTGCTCATGTAAAGCGCTCTGATATGCGATTTCGGGTCAAGTTTGCGCTATATAAAATTCAGAAGAAGAACTTAAAAGCTCAGGTCGTCTCAACAGAACCATTTCCTGCATGCCCAACACTGGCTCCCTCCTGCCCATCCCAACCCACAGATCTCCCCCAAGACTTCCGCTTAAATATCCGAAAGCTGAAGACGCAGGTCAGGAACTCCCATACTCAGACTCCCAAACCAGAATGTCCTGTGACTGCGCCAACCTGGGCAGAACTATGAACACCAGTGACGCTCCCAGCTCGGGATTTCACAGGAACAGGGTATCGTGGTGCTGGGCTTCCAGTTCCTACCTCAGGAGGCGTCCTCAACCTCAGCTTCTCCCCCGGCTCTAGGAGCTAACACTCATCCCATGCTGCCACATGCCCGCCTTCAGTTCTGTGGTGATCTGGTCTGTGTTCGCGGGCAGAGGTCGACTCGACAACCTTCACTGCACTGCATGGGCCTGACAATGCTGTAGAGCGAGGCTGAACTGCATCTACTCAGCTGGCCTTGCAGCTGCTAATATCTGTCTGCTGCCCCCGCTAGAAATCAGCTTGCACAACGACAGTTACGTCGTATGGGCATTTAAAGTTGGGTCTCTCTTATACCGAGGAGGCTAATTCCTACCCTTCAAAGAGTTGTAAGGCTGGGCCGCCACACCCCACTAGATACCTTCTGTTAGACCTGGCATCATTGGTGTGGGTTTTCCAGCATTTTCTGCCTTGACCTCCTGTGTTTTTGCTGTGTGTTGGACTCCGTTTTCCTGGTCTAGATGCTTTGGGCACTTTGCCACTACTGTTCAGTGCCAAAGTGCAAGTGCTTCCTTTGTAAATTATTGTTATGGATTGGTGTTTCCATGATTGGCATATTTGATTTACTAGTCAGTCCCTAGTACAGTGCACTGGGTGTGCCCAGGGGCTGTAAATCAAATGCTGCTAGTAGGCTTGCAGCACACATTGTGCCACCTACATAAGCAGTCTGTAAATGTAACTCAGGCCTGCCAGTCTAGTACTGCAATGTCGACTTGGCAAGTGCACCCACTTGCCAGGCCCTAACCTTCCCTTTTTTTTCTGGTTAGTCACCCCTAAGGTAGTCTCAAGGTACCGCTGTGGGCAGGGTGCCGTGTATATGAAAAGTAGAATATGCCCTGGTGTGTATGGCATGTCTTGGTAGTGACATACTACCAATTTTATGCAAGGCTACCTATTCCCATAGGATTGAATGGGGAGTTTGCTTATAACATCTTATATGCCTAACTACTCCTGTGAGCAAGGTAGGAAAATAATGTTTAGTATGCCTGAACTCAGAATGTTAAAATGCATCTCTTAGTGAGGGTGATTTTTACCTTCTGTGTTGGAAAATACCACCTTTAGAAAGTAGGGGGCATATTAACAACATATCTCCGTTTTTTTGGCTTTAAAAGCCAAAGAAGCGGAGATAAAAATATCGCCCTATCAACAACAGGGTGCTAACATGCAAAATCGCATGTTAGCACCCTTTTTCACTACGCTTCCCTTTGCATCTCTAATGAGATGCAAAGTGGGTGTTCCAGAGCAAAATAATAGGAGAAATGTCGCTAAGCGACATTTCTCCTATTATCAAGCTTCACGCTAAACCTGTTAGAGACAAAAAAAGCAGCGCTAACCACGGTTAACGCTGCTTTTTTACGTCTGCTAATTTTCAGACTTAGCCATGTAATCCAATGGGAGGTGGATTACATGGCTAAATCCACCATGGGCTATCAACAAGGATATCCCTATTCTTGTAGTTTTATCGCTGCATTACCAGCAATAACCTCCCAAAATGCCGCTGTCGCTGGATTTTTTATCGCCTAGGTGGTTAGCGTTGTTAATAACGCGATAACCAGGCGATATTATTCAGCGATAGCGGGCGTTAAAAAAATTAGCGCTAAGCCCCTTAGCGTGAATTTTCCCTGTTCCTTGTTAATATGCCCCCCAGTATTTTCAGGCTTAGCCATCCAGTGCGCCTCTGCTAGGATGTGGATTGACTGTCTGGGTTAGGAGTGTCAGGGGCTGCGGAATTACAATGGCTCCGGAGAGTCTGATGAGTCAGGACAGGGATGAATAGAACTGGGCTGCATTTAGAGTAGAGGGAGGAGATTTCCTTTCACCTGAATGGGCCTGGTCTGCTTTCCACAATTCTGTCTCCACCTCATTCCAGCAAACTGCACCAGAAAGGACAGAACTGGTTTTGACTGAGCACAGGGCTTCTCTGCCACCAGAAAAAAAAGGATTTTGTAGTATAAATATTGGTGCCCAGACCCCAGAACTTTAGATCACTTCTGGGAATCAAGAGTAACCTTTGCCAAGGAGAAGAGCCGCAGAAGCTGATTAGGAATACTGCCCCTGTGCTTTTTTGCTATCTGGGGTTGGCCTGTGGTGGCTACTTGCTGCCAAGGAAAGAAGGACTGTGCTGTTTGCTGTGTCCCCTGCTTGAGGAAGATCTCCAAGGGCTTGAAATAGAGCTTGCCTCCTGTTCTGAAGTCTCATGGACACAAAGACTTCATTTCTTCTGTCTTTCTGCATCTGGAACTGCTGTTTCAGCTGCCACAGAAGGAAATTGCAACACAGATGCCAGCGAGCGAAGCCGTTACCTGCAGCAAAGCCGTGGGTACTGCTTGTGAAGGACACGAGGCACCGCCCGACTTGCACCATAGGCCATATGCCTGCTGACGCCTTGCCGCATCGACTCCGAAGCCATCACTGAGGCTGCTGCCTGCACCGGAGCCGAAGACACCGCTTGTGACGTCCAAGACGCACCGTTCAGACTCGTACAGCAGTCCGACTTCACCGACACCAGTGCTTCAACGTGGAGCCGATACTCGACGTGGGTGATTTCTGAATCCATTGACACTGCACCATCGTAAGGAACCGCCGCCTCGCCGCCACTGTGACGTCACTTCCCTGACTCAGTAAGGAACCAACGTCTCACCTCTCCTGCATCACAGTAAGCAACCGAGGCTTCGCCTCCCCTGGGGTCATAAGGAGCAGACGCCGCCCAGCGCCAACAAAGCATCACCTCCCCGATGCCGTGCACCGTCTTTGCTTTCATCGTTTCCAAGGTACTGTTCTTTGGGGGTCTGCTTGACTCTTCGGCTGACGCCGTGCATTTCGCAGTAGGCTCTGTACTGTGGGATTTTTCATCTGTCACGACGTCGTAATAACTCCTGGTGGAATTGCTTGTTGCTACAAAGTGTATTTGAGTGAATAACCTACTTTTAAGGATATCTTGATAGCTGTAGTGTGGATTTTTGCCGTTTGGTCTTGTTTTAGTTTAGATAAAGATTACTTATTTTTCTAAACTGATGTGGTGTCCATTTGTAGTGTGTTCACTGTATTACTGTATGTGTTCACAAATGCTTTACACACTGCCTCTGAGATATGCCTGTCTGCTTGTGCCAAGCTACCAAGGGGGTGAGTAGGGGTTATTTTAGAAGTGTCTCCCCCTTACTATGACTAGGAAGAAGGGTCCCTACTTGGACAAAGGTACCTACCTCTGCCAACTAGAGGTCCCCATTTCTAACACCTTCCGGTTAGCGATTGTGGAGCACATGCAGGGGAGCACAAAGCTCTTTCCTCACGACTCACAAGCCCAAGGATTTGCAAAGAGGGTCAAGCAGGAGGGACAGGGTGAGGGGTTGGTTACCTTTTTTTTGGAGCCCTGCTGCTCTTGCGGCCGCACCCTATGCTGTGCCCCCATCATGGCTGCCACTGTTCCACCTGAAACCCCGACGCGAGTCACTTTATCCTTCGCCCCGGCTGCTCGCCAGCTCCTGGGCCCTGCGATCCTCGGCTGCAGACTCCACCGCTCCCCTGCGCTCTACTCTTAGTGTCCGTCGATCTAGATAGACATCACTTCAGCCAAAATCTCCTCTGCCAGCCCCTTCAGATCCCGCTGCTCTCTCTGGCACCCCCAGTCCCGGGTTCGCAGCCACAAGTGCACTGAGATCTTCAGCACGCAGCTCCGCTCTTCACTTCGTTCCTCGGCCACTCCTCAGCTCTTTGTCCCCGGCTCCTCCTCTTCCCTCTCTTCTTATCAGGGCCCAGGGTGGGTGAGCGGAGCAACTCCGCCAGCTGAACTCAGCGGAATTCCACTGAGTTTTTTATGCAACTCCGTGGAATTCCACTTAGTACAACTTCGCGAGCTCCGCCCACCCCTAATCCTAGGCACCATCCTCAGAACACTTTCTGAACCTGTGGAAGAACAGAAGAAGAACTGTACCTGCTGTTTAAGGCCTGTAAGGAGACCCAAAGGGCTGGACCTATTCCCATTTGTACCCAGGACAAAGAAGTGGACTTCAAGGGTCAGTTGGCGGACCTCCTGTTTGGTTACAAGGACACAACAAGCTGCAAGAAGCCTTTTTCTTGCAGTGCCAAGCTGATCAATAGCAACTGGACCTAGACCGGACCCTACTGTTGGCCTCTACCTGATACCGTGGGAGTTTTAAAGTGCCGCCCCTGAAGTTCTAGTAACCATAAAACAGTGATCCTGTGGTTGTTTAGGCACCAGACAAAAAAGTTTGGAAACTTTTGAAAACTTTTCCTCTAGAACTCCAGTGGTACCCGCCGAAAAAATGGTTCTACCTGCAGTTCCACAGCATAGTCCCTTTTTGAAGTGGGATTTAGAAACATCTTCTTTTTTTTATTTATTTTGTTATCCTCATCTCACCATTCAGCATCTGCAACTTTAGCTAGAAGCCATTTCCCAGACCTAGTCACCCCAGGATTCTACAGCTGCATTGGCTAAATATTAGGGGTGTCATCATTAAAATACCCCTGATCCAGGCGAGCCATAGCGAATGCTGCTTTCAGCCAGTCCTCATAGCGTGGGGGCTGTGGGTCTTTCCAGAGTTTACGTATTTCCCTTCAGGCAACAAGAATTAGGTATAGTAACAAGCCTCTTTGCAGATTTTTCACCTCAAGATCCATACCAAAAATTACTATAGGGAGGTTCACATTGATCTTAACTTTAAAAGTGGCACCCAGAACCCGCTCCACGTTCTGCCAGAACCCACTTAGTTTACAACATTCAGCTTTAGGAAAGTCACAAGGTGGTGGTGGTAGTGGGGAAGGGTACCTTACTCAGGTACCACTACTGTCCCTTGCAGAGAGACAGCTTCAGGCTCAATTAGAGTTGATTGCCTTGGAGAAGGAGAAATTCGAACTGGCTAAGAGAAGATGGGAGAGGGAGGAGGAGAAGAGGAATGGTAAAGTTTAGAGGCACCCAGAAATTGAGTTCAAAGTCTTGGGTAGACTTTGTGGACATTTCAGTGAAGACACTGGAAGGCTGGATTGTTGGTAACACAGTTGACTCATATGAGGGATTGTATAATTTGTTTTTGAAAGAACATATTTTGACTCATTGTGCAGAAGAGAAGTTACGCCAGTATCTAGTGGACTCTAAGCTGACAGACCCCAGAGAGCTGGGAGAAGCAGCTGATGAGTGGGTGAGAACCCGGGTTTCCATTCAGCACCAGGGGGGTGACCAGAAGAAAGGAGGACAGGTCCCTCCCCAGGGGAAAGCCCAGGGAAAGTAAGGTCAAAACCAAGAGTCCTCCAAAGACCCACAAAAACCTGCACAAGGAGGGGGGCCCCGAGCCAACACAAATTCAAAGGGAGGGGGTATCAGGGAAAGAATAGTAGGCTCTTTGAGCCCTCAAAGGTGGGTAAGTGCTTTGACTGTAACCAGCCAGGGCACAAACAGGGAGATGCTGTCTGTGTCAAGAAGCTCCCCCCTAAGGGGCCATCCACAGGGATTGCCAGTGTCAGTGTAGGGGTGGAGAGTGGTGCCCCAGAGAGGGGTAGTCAGGTGGTGGAAGCAACCTTAGTGTCCCTGGGTGGGGTGAATATTGCAACCCTTGCTGCCTTACCTCCAAACATGGACAAGTACAGGCAGAGGCCTAAAGTGAATGGGACTGAGGTTGAGGCTATCAGAGACACTGGGGCTAGTGTAACTATGGTCCTGGATGAACTGGTGCCTCCAGAGAGGTTGCTACCTGGTGAGATTCACCAGGTGACATGTGCAAACAGCACTACCAAACACCATCCTATGGCTGTGGTGTATTTGGAATGGGAAGGTGTGACAGGCCCTATGAAGGTAGCTGTGTCAAAGGTGCTCCCAGTCCAGTGTTTAGTGGGCAATGATCTTGAAGCCTCTGTGTGGTCAGAGGTGGAGAGAGGACTCCATATGAAAATATTGGAGCTCCCTGAGTGGGTATGTGCTGTGACTAGGCACTAGGCTATGAGGCACAGGGTCAGACTGATTTGCATATGGCCATGTCTGAACTGAGGTGGCAGAGTGGGCTAAAGAACGGTAGTGGATCAGGCCCAGATCTGTTGACTGGGTGTGAGTGTTTGATTGGTTCTGATGCTCCGTCCATCACCACCCCCTTTTGTACCGCTTTGTTCACCATAAGTTGGCAGGGTATGCTCAGACGTGAGTCCCTTGCTCACTTTGTCACTGGATTCAAGCAAGCCTGGCTGAAGACGGCTGAAATGCCAGAAACCGGTCCTAGGAAGCTTGTTTCCGGTCCAGGGAAGGCATGGCTTGGCAGTTCGGGCTGGACTGTTCCCATGAGGCTTAGGGTCAGACTGATTTGCATATGGCCATGTCTGAACTGGGATGGCAGAGTGGGCTAAAGAACGGTGATGGATCAGGCCCATATCTGTTGACTGGGTGTGAGTGTTTGATTGGTTCTGATGCTCCGTCCATCACCACCCCCTTTTGTACCGCTTAGGTCACAGACTAGCCAGAAGGGAGGGGCTGGACACTTGGACCCTTGAACAAAGGGCCAAGCATCCAAGGACAAGGGCACTGGGCCTGGTGAGCCAGCCCATGGAACTCCAGAGGTGAAGGAAGAATCTAACCCTGATGGGCAGGATCTGGCCTCTGAGGGAGGGACTCCATCCCTGCCAGAGCTGTCTGATTTGGCAGAACTGACAGGAGCAGGTGGACCCTCCAGAGAGGAGTTCAGTCAGGGACAGCGTGACTGTCCCACACTTGAGAGCTTGAGGCGGATTGCTTCTAAGCAAGAGGAGGGGGATGACAGTGGGTTTCACAAACTCTACTCGGAAGATGGGCTGCTTTATACTGAGGCCAGAAACATCAAGGAGGGGGCCACCAGGAGGTTGGTGGTGCCCCAGAAGTACAGAGAGTTCATCCTGACTTTGGGTCATGATATCCCCTTGGCAGGACATTTGGGACAGACAAAGACATGGAACCGGTTGGTGAACCATTTCTACTGGCCCCTTATGTCTGAAAAGGTAAAGGAGTTTTGCAGCTCCTGTGTCACCTTTCAGGCCAGTGGCAAGGCAGGGGGCAAGACAAAGGCTCCCCTAATACCACTGCCAGTGCTTGGGGTTCCTTTTGAAAGGGTGGGGATGGACATTTAGGTCCCCTGGACCCACCTACTGCATCAGGGAATAGGTATATCTTAGTGGTAGTTGACCACGCCACTAGATACCCTGAAGCCATACCTCTTAGAACCATTGATGCTCCTGCTATGGCTAGAGCACTGCTTGGTGTGTTCACCAGAGTGGGTTTTCCAAAAGAGGTGGTGTCAGATAGGGGCACAAACTTCCTGTCCAGCTATATGACTGCTATGTGGGATGGGTGTGGTGACAACTACAAGTTCACCACCCCTATCACCCACAAGGATATGGTCTTGTTGAGAGATTCAACAAAACCCTGAAGGGCATGATAAATAGGTTGTCAGAGAAACTCAGGAGGAGATGCTTACTGTTTGCCTCCAGGGAGGTGCCACAGAAAGGGGTTGGTTTCAGTCCCTTTGAGTTGGTGTTTGGACACACTCTGAGGGGGCCATTGAGCCTGCTAAGAGAGTCTTTAGAGAAGCCTCTTAAGGAAGCAAAGGACAATGTGCTTGGCTATGTGCTAGGCCTGAGATCTAGAATGGCAGAGTACATGTACAAGGCAAACAGGAAACTGGAGGCCAACCAGGAGCTCATGAAGCACTGGTATGATCAAAAGGCTACTATGCCTGAGTATACTCCAGGACAGTTGGTGTGGGTGTTGGAGCCTGTGGCTCCCAGGGCCCTCCATGACAAGATGAGTGGGCCCTATCCAATCTTAGAAAAGAAGGGTGAGGTTACTTAGTTGGTTGACCTTAGCACCCCCAGGAACCCTCACAGGGTCCTGCATGTGAATAGATTGAAACCCCACCATGACAGGGCAGACATGACCATGTTACTGGTCACTGATGAGGGTGTGGAGGAGGAAACTGAGCCTGTGCCCAACCTCCTCTCCACTAATGTGCAAGATGGGTCAGTGGAGGGAGTTGTACTCTCTCCCAAATTGACAGACCAGCAGCACAGAGACTGTGAGCAGGTGTTGGAGCAGTTTGCTGGCCTGTTCTCTTTGACCCCGGGCATCACTGAGTGGTGTGTGCACCACATTGACACTGGTGACAGCCTACCTGTCAAAAATAAACTGTACAGTTGTCTGACCATGTCAGAGCCAGCATTAAAGCTGAGGTTGCTAAGATGCTGGAACTGGGAGTAATTGAACCGTCTGAGAGTCCATGGGCCAGTCCAGTGGTGCTGGTACCTAAACCTAATCCTCAGGGGGGACCCAAGGAGTTAAGGTTCTGTGTGGACTACAGAGGTTTGAATGCAGTCACAAAGACTGACGCTCACCCTATACCTAGAGCTGATGAGCTCATTGATAGGTTAGGGGCTGCTAAGTACCTGAGTACTTTTGATTTGACTTCAGGTTACTGGCAGATTGCCCTCACTGATGGAGCAAAGGAGAGGTCAACATTCTCCACACCAGAGGGACATTATCAGTTCAAGGTAATGCCCTTTGGATTAAAGAATGCACCTGCCACCTTCCAAAGGTTGGTGAACAGGGCCTTGTCTGGGTTGGAACAGTTCAGTGCAGCTTACCTGGATGATATAGCTGTATACAGTTCTACCTGGGGGATCACTTAAACCACCTAAGGGAAGTGCTTCAGGCCATGCAGCAAGCAGGCCTGACTATTACGGCAAGCAAGTGCCAAATAGGGCAGAGTTCTGTGGTGTACCTGGGCCACCTGGTAGGTGGGGGCCATGTACAGCCTCTCCAAGCTAAAATCCAAACTATTTTGGATTGGACAGCTCCTGTTACCCAGACTCAGGTCAGGGCATTCCTTGGACTGACAGGGTACTATAGAAGGTTTGTTCAAAATTATGGGACCATTGTGGGGCCCCTAAAAGAACTGACTTCTAAAAAGAGGCCCAAAAAGGTGATTTGGACCCCAGAGTGTCAGAAGGCTTTTGACACTCTGAAATCTGCTATGTGTTCAGCACCAGTGTTACTGGCCCCTGACTACACAAAAGAATTTGTAGTTCAAACTGATGCTTCGGAGCAAGGGATTGGGGCAGTGTTGTCACAGCTAAATGAAGGGGGCCTTGATCAGCCAGTTACCTTTATTAGTAGAAGGCTTCTTCCCAGAGAGCAGAGGTGGAGTGCCATTGAGAGAGAGGCTTTTGCTGTGGTGTGGTCACTGAAAAAGTGGAGACCATATTTGTTTGGGACTCACATTTGTGTTCAAACTGACCACAGACCTCTCAGGTGGCTCAAGCAGATGAGAGGGGAGAATCCCAAGCTGTTAAGGTGGTCCATTTCCCTACAGGGAATGGACTTTACAGTGGAACACAGACCTGGGGTTGCCCATGCGAATGCAGATGGACTTTCCAGGTTTTTCCACTTAGCGGATGAGGACTACCAAGGTGTAGGTTAGTAAACCATCACCTTTCGTTTGGGGGTGGCTATGTTGCAAAGTCATCCTGTGCCCTGGGCACCCCCCAACTTTTTGCTGACTGGAACTGGTGGTAACTGACTCTGACTGACCCTGGGGTCTGTCTAACCAGGCCCAGGGCCAGGGCCAAGCTGAAAGGAACACATTAGAATACAGTTAAAACACCCAACATACACTAGGGTACACTATGGTATGGTGGGGTACCCCTGTAATTGGCATGACCTACCCCATAAACACCTAGTATCTAATAGGGCAGGGGATTGAAACTACCTAGAAGTCCCCAGTACCCTGGGGTATGGCAGTTTAGAGACCAGCAGCTTTTTCTGCACTAGCATGTGTGCAGTGTTGAAGCCTGAGGTCAGTTTAAAAGCAGCACTGGGTGCCAGGACTGCTTTGAAACAGTAAATTGCTGGTCAAATTCGACTTTGATACTAGAAACACAGTAAAAGGAGAATCTGCAATATTTCTACAGATTCAGAACCCCTAAAGTCTCCCCTAGTTGCACAGGGAGTGGGGGGTCCTGTAAAAATTAGGGAAATACTTATAAAATATATTTTTATAAGCTCTGGTGCTAGAAGACTGGCCCAAGTCATTTTCCCCATTGCAAACCCCATGGCCCATAGGTTAACATGGTAGGAAGTTAATGATTAATAAATATTGATAGGAGAGGACTAGCCGGACCATTCAAAGACTTCCCAGAATGGTAGTAGTAAATCCAACAATATTATATTGTTGAATTTCTCCTAAAGTGTACATACAAGAAGTTATAAGACTTTCTTGTTTCTAAGTCCAAATTCAGCCTTCCAGTGGTCTGCCCTGATTGGTCAGAATTAAGTGGATTAGCCAGGCTGCTTTGAAGAGGCGGTAAAGGACCACTCTGCTGGGAGGGCAGTGTGCTGGTCTATAGGAATGCCAGGCCTGGATGTGGAGCTCTAAACTATGCTCTTCAAAGGCAGAGGGGAGGCCTGGGTTTCAGTTTCACTCTGACACTCTTGACCAGGAGTCAGGGCTAGGCTTAAGGAAGGTATGGCAGATGGTAGGGGGAGAGTCCATGGAAATAAGCCATCCCAGGGAGTGTGTTTAGCCAGCTCTTACCTCCTTGCTGGAAAATCAGCCATTATGGATTTGGAGGAATGATGCACTGTGGGACAACAAAATGCCACACTCTGCAGGATGTGGTCATCACTATGAGGAGTTACCCTGCTTTCATTGGTCAGAGGTGACATGTGGTTTGACCCAGAGAATTTTGAATAAGTATCTGAGAGGGGCAGAGCCCTCCAGATCTGCTGCTTGAAACTTACTGAAGCAAGACGTGCCCTGCAGCGAAGTTCTGCTGTGCAAAGACTTCTAAGGCCTGACCTCTGAAAACTGCACCATCTGAAAACTGCAACCCTGTGGATTACCTTGCTACAAAAGGACTAAGAAGTAGACTCCTGCAAGCTACAGGTTAACAGAGCTCACCTGGACATCCCCACAAAGAATCCCCAGCCTGGAGTACTAGTGGATTTGAAAGGGTTTTGTTCAGGTGGATTACGGAATTGAAGTTTCACACTTTCAAGGACCCTCTTGGAGATTCCAGAACCTTGGACTGTGTGTTGGATACTTTGGGACCCGCAAGCAGAACTTCAGGAAGGAGTTAAAACTGGACCCGCCTGCTGGAGAAGGCGGCACAGTACAGTGGTGAGATATTCTCCAGAAAAGCTTCTGAAGGTGTGTCCCGGTCAGAGAAAACGAAATGACTAAAAGGGGCACTGTTGGTTTCTAAGCCCTAGAAAGTGACTAATATTTAAAAATTCATATCTCTGGTTCCACACAGTGGATTTTTTTCGTTTTGGTGTCAATTAAAAGATCAAAATTTTACCTATTTTTATAAATTGGTGTTGGATTTTTATTTTGTGTTGTGTCTTAATTATTTACTGAAATGGTGTTTTTAAATGCTTTACATACCTGTCTTTGAAGTTAAGCCTGTCTGCTCGCAGCCACGTTACCAAGGGTTGAGCATAGGAATAATTTTCTAAGACCTATGCTGGGTCCTATCATGTGTTAGTTGCCTTATTGCCAACAGCAGACCTACATTTGCCCCTACCAATAACCCCCTTTCCAACATCGGACATTTAGGAGAAGCTAAGGGAGCAAATCTGGCAATTTTCACGGGGGTGTAATAAAGTCTATTAACTACGAAAAAGTGATTCTTTTTTAAGGATGCCGGTTTGACGAACTTAAATAGAGTTTGCAGTGATAAATCATATAGATCTTCCGCCTTAGAGTCCAAGAGTGACTGATTACAAATAGCATGCTGTGAGGGGAGTTCTGCGACATCTACATTGAGCAGATTCCTGTACCAAAGTGCAACCTCCTTCATTTTAGGCTTTGGGTTTTGCAGGGTATGCTCAATTTCCCAGTCTCCACAAATTGACTCCTTTTCAACTGCATTCCAGGAGATCAATTGTAAATATTTAAATTTAGAGAAGGAGTTACCTATTTTATTTCTTAATAAATCCCAAGGAAGAACTCTGTCCGAGGATACAAGGTCTAACCAGATCAAGAAGCCAGCCCTTTTGATTGGCAGCGCTAGACTATCATCTAGGCAGGCTGGCGTCCCAGGGGAGTCCCAAATAGGGGCGAAGTCAGAATAATACCCAATTCCCCATCTGTGTCTAACCCTGTACCACACATTGAGGGCTACCCTTAAAACTTTCAGGCGGACTTTTTTTTTTAATACATTGGTGCCCCAAATTTGTATAAAAACCCTTCACCCCCACCCTCCGCTATAGCCATTTCTCTTAATATCTTCCCCCAATTAGTTTCCTCCGGTGTTGTCAGCAGCATCCGTATGTTTTTAAATTGAAACGCTAAAGAGTACCAGGCTATATCCGGAAGAGCGAGACCCTCTTTCAACAGATTACGTCTCAGCTTCTTCCAAGAGAGTCTTGCACTCTTATTGGACCATATGAAACTACCTATTTTGCTTTGGATTTTGCTAATCTCCTTACTAGGGAAAAACTGTAAAATGACCATCTTGACTGGATTGACCTTACCGTAGATAGTCAATAGGAGATTTATCAAATCTAGCAAAGAGGTGGTCGACCTCTTTAGCCACCTTTTTAAAATTAATCAGAGGTATATCATCTAAGTGGTTAACTATACTGATTCCCAGATACCTGAATTGTTTGATCAATCTGCCTTCCCAATTATTGATGTTCCAGCACATCACCTCTGTTTTGGAGGAGTTAGCAAGATACCCAGAATAAGAACCAAATTCCTCCAAAAGGGCTTTCGCCCTTGGTATTACCTCCACTGGATTGTTAGTATATAATAGCAGATCATCGGCGTATAAAGCTAATTTGCTGCTATATTGGTGGAAACTAAAAGGAGTTATTAGTTCGTCCAGTCTTAATGCTTGAGCCAGGGGCTCTAAATACAGATCGAACAGCAAGGGCGAGATGGGACAACCCTGCCTTGTTCCCCTGGATATAGTAAAACTTGCCGTTAACATTCCGTTTAACAGAATTACCGCTGAAGCTCCCTGGTAGCAACTGATCAGGGTCTGAATAAACGTGGGTCCGAAGCCCATTACCCTCAGTATCTCCCAGAGGAAGACCCAGCAGACTCGGTCGACAGCCTTGGCCGCATCAAAAGCTGCGATGGCCAAGGGTCTCGACCGAGCCACCGCCAGATCTATAGTACCAATTAATTGGAGCGTCTGCTCTTAAATGTACCTCCCAGGGATGAAGCCCTTCTGATCCGAATTGATCAGATGCGGTGCCACCTTGACCAATCTCCCTGCCAAAATGCTCATGAAGATCTTATAGTCAGCATTCAGGAGGGAGATTGGTCTAAACGAATCTGCTTTGAGTGGGTCTTTCCCTGGCTTCAAAATAAGTATGATTGTGGCCTCCTTCCATGTCTTAGGGACCTTGCCTTCCGGGCTGTAGATAAAATTAAACAATTTGCATAGTCTCGGGACAAGCTCATCCTGGAGGAGTTTATACACCTCACCAGGAAGAGCATCCGTTCCAGCTGATTTATTCTTCTTGATCTTATTGATGTGCATTCTTATCTCGCTCTCTGTTATAGGAGCATCAAGACAATCTTGGCTGCCTTCAGTTAATTCAGGTAGAACTTTGTGCCTTAACCACTTTTGGATATTTTCTGAGCTAGGTGAGATCTTCTCTTTATACAGTTTTGAAAACAGGGAGAGGAGGCAGGTTTGCATATCCTCAAATTTACAAGAGGTCGCCCCACTCTCATCTATTATTAATTCACTGATATTATTTTTGGCTTGGTCAGTTCTTGCCTTCCAGGCTAGAAGAGCACCCGCCTTTTCACTATATTCAAAGGTTTTCATGTTATGTGATGCCCACTGAGCCTTCACCTTAAGATCTAATTTGCCCCTATATTCCTGACGGAGACGATCTAAGTCGCTATGAACTTGAGTCAGTCTTTCGTGGTGGTCCTAAGAGTATCTTGGGGCATATTATCAAGCACGGCGTTAAAATTATCGCCGCTTTAGTGGCACAAAACTGCAGCTAAAACGGCGATAATGGGCTTGATAATATGCTCTATGGAATTCCAATTGAAGCTCAGGTTAGGTATCCTTCACATCTAATATGGGCTTCAATTGGAATTCCATAGAGCATATTATCAAGCCCATTATCGCCGTTTTAGCTGCAGTTTTCTGCCGCTAAAGCAGCGATAATTTTATCGCCTGTCTTGATAATATGCCCCCTTGTCCTTACATCTTCTAACTTAGCAATTTCTCTTTCCAAGTCCTGGAGTTCTAGAGCCCCCTCCCTGTTTTTAGAGCAGATCAGGCTATGTAACTGTCCTTGCATATGGGCTTTAAAGGCGTCCCAAACATAGTCTAAGGATGTAGATCCTATATTAATAGCGAAATAATCCAGGGTAGAAGATTTAATTGCCCTGACTATTTCCTCATTAGACAACATAACCCTTTTCAGTGTCCATCTAGGCTTAAGACTATGTCCCTTCCAAAAATAAGTAAAAGACATGGGGGCATGATCTGATAGGATACTAGGTAGAATAGAGATATCAGGAAAATTATCTAAACTCATCCTGTCAACCAGAACATAGTAAATTCTCGATGAATGACCTTGCTTTTTGCTAAAGTATGTAAAACCTGGTTTATCACCCATCTTAACCCTCCGGACTTCAGCAAGCCCTAGGTCACGAATCATATTAGTCATTGCCCGACGGGCACTTGGGGCTCCGACGTAGTGACTCTGATTTGATCTGTCCCGTAGAGGGTCAAAAAGGACATTAAAATCACCACCAATTATTATAAGGGAAGTGGCTTCCATTAATTTGGACTGCATCTCACAGATATGTGTCGGGTCGTCAGTATTGGGACCATAGAATGACACCACTGTTAACTCAACCCCTCTGATGCGATAATCCATCTCCCTGTCTGATCAGTTGACGTTAATTTTCATGTTCCCTCTAGCTCCTGATTTAATTAGAATAGCCACCCCTTTGTTATGCGCTGCCTGTTCAGAGGAACAAAAGTATTCTACCCAATGGTATTTAGCAAAAATGACTCGACTTTCCGGGTGGCTCAGATGAGTTTCTTGTAGAAGACAGACTTGGGCAGATGATTGTTCAAGATATTTTATGACCAATCTTTGTCTGCGTGGACATCTCAATCCATTGACATTCCAAGAGAGAAATTTTATTTCACTACTCATTGGGGTTACCACGACCTCATGATGACAAATCTTTACACAGACGCTTTAATTGTGAGTTCATTTTAAGAATATAATTAGAATTGAGGAACTTTTTTTGTTTTTCACCCACTGCTACCCCACCCGTGCTCCCCCCACCCTCCTCCCACCCTGCCCTCATGACCCCTCAACCCCCACACCCTCCTGGGGAACCCCCCTTACTCTGGGCATAGGCCCTTATGGTCGCAAACCCCTGGGCGTGAAATTAGAAAATTTATTTTATGTATTAAACCAAACCCCTTCCGGAGTTCCCATCTTTACCTTAACTATCCCCCCCACATCTTACACCCCACTCCCGCTCCTTATTTTGTCGATAAGGGCATCTACCGCCTCAATTTTACGTAGATTATGCATATGGTTATTCCACATGATACGGAGAGATGCCGGAAATTTCAGTTGTGTCTTAACCCCCAATGAATTAAGGACTGCCATTCTTTTACCAAGTTCCCATTGTTTTGTTGCCGTTATGCGGGAAATATCCGATCTAATGGTGAATGTGAAAGGATTGATGGAGGAATTGCTTTTAATCGCAACCTCTTTCAGAGCCAAGGATAAAAAAAAATCTTTTATAGTGTATGCAAGAAAATGTATTAAGATTTTCCTCGGTTTCTGTTTTGCAGTGTTCCTCCTAAACGGGTCACGATGTACCCGTTGAATATCCTGAATCAGATTTAGCTCCGTGGAGCCTTTCAATATTGTATCATTTAGGAGCGATATCACAAAGCTTTTGATATCCGTTCCTTCCACATCTTCTGGGATATTTAGCAGTCTCAGGTTGTTTTTTCTCGCGTTGTTTTCAAGGCGCTCTACATCATCTTTCAGGTCCCTATTTTGAAGAGCTAATTTATCCAGTTCTATTGAGGATAGATGTAAAGTTTCCTTGATTTTGGGTATTTCAGATTCAAGAACCTCTGTTCTCTGAGAAACTTCTTCTAGCTTCTGAGCTAGTACCTCGCAGGAGGCTTGAATTGCGGCTTGATTGGATTCCGAAACGGAAAATCTTTTCCCCATATCCTCTTTTAAGGCCAATAAGATTTCTGCTAATGACCCAATCCCAGGGACAGGGGGAACTACCGCAGGAAGTATTAAAGATATAGCATCTGCCTTCTCAAACGTAGAAGAGACACCCAACTCGCCCTCTTGAACCTCCAAAATTGCAAATCTATTCGAGGTTCCAACAGATGGATGGATAGCCGAGCGTTGCTCCACTATAGCTTCCGTTGTTTTTGCAATTTTTGCAGTTTTATTCATATCAATTGTTTCAGTTGACTCAGCTGACTCGGTTATTTCAGCCACCATTCCTGCATTTTTACTCACTAATTTATATATAGCGGGAGACTGCATACTGATTGTGGTCAAATTTCCTTTATTAGACACCCTTGTTAATACGTCCTGAGGGAGGGTGTGATTTTGACTTTGGAGGTAGGTACTTTCTTCACCTTTCCTCTCTCTTTTCCACTTACTGGGAGGGCGGTCTCTGTAGCGTTGGCTTTCCCTTTGCCCTGCCTGGCAGTAGCCCTGGCAGTAGCCCTAGCCTTCACAGTCAGAGGTGGAACACAAGTCAAGTCAGTGCCCAAATCAAGCTTAATGGCCCTGGTGCGTAAGGTATATCTGCAGACGTTTGGGATTTTATTGACACTGCTAGGGGGAAAAGCGCCCCTGCTCTCCAGACAATAGAAAGCTCCAGCCTGCTGCGCGGTCCCAACTGGGCCCTCCTGCTCGCTGTGCACCCCACTTAACGCTCTCAATAACGGCAGAGGGTTCGCTGGGTCCGCCGGGTCTCTGAAGAAATAATAGGCAGATTCCTTACCTTCCCCTTCATGGGTCACAAAGACACCATCCGAGGAGAGAGATGTAAAACATCCCACCTCTTTCAGGCGTCCCACCACGTTTACCCGACTCCGATCCCTGTCCTTCAGTGAGACGTAGTTGCAGGTGCTGACTCTGCCTGCGCAGACCCGGACCTGCAAGCCGGGAATACACCAGCGCCTCCACTCTCTCGCCGCACCAGCAGACTGCAGTAAAGCGGGTTCCCGTGGCGCCGTCGTTCTTCTCCAGGGGTCGGGCACCATTCAAGATGGAAAAGGAGCCGAGCAGATATAGAGAGAAAAAAAAAAAAAGAAAGGAATCGGAATTCCGGGACTAAGCTGAAGTGGAACGGGAGGTGGGGAGGGGGGAAGATCCACAAAATCCGCTAAAAACACTTCATGGAGTCAGCGGGAGAGGTCTAGAGGAGATCTGTAGTCACACACCCAGGAGCTTCAACTGCGACCGTTAGCTTCCGGCCGCCATGTTCCCCCCTGTGAAGATGCCTATTCTCGGGATTTAGAAACTTCTTAAACTTTTTGATCACCAGACTTTCACTGGGACCAATCCACTTGGTGCAGTTAACACGGGCTCCGTCACAACCAGCCTAAAATTGTACATTGGTCTTGGTCTACAGTGACCATTGACTAACATATGGTACTTTTTTTCTTCTTAGCACTTTTTCACCTTAAATTCTTACAAATTCATATCTCCAGCCCTCTTATTGGATTTTAGTCTTTTTTATATCAATTTATGAACTTTTTCTCTAATTTTATAAATTTTCGTGGGATTTTTATTGTGTAGTATTTTTTTTTTGTATCTGTTTTAATACTTTTAAATGTTTTATATATTTTATTTTAGTTACGCCTGTCTGCTCTGTGACATCAATTGAGCTTGGGTACAAATTACTGAAACCTTTGACTGGACCTAGCAGGTTAGTGTCTTTATTAATTGCGGTGGACTTCAATCTACCCCAATTATTAATTCCCTTTTTTACAGATGCGTTATTACTTTAAGTAGCCTCTACTTCCTACATTTTTTAAAGTGACAAAATTGAGCCAAGCATCACCTGACTGTTGGTAGCATCAGGATGACCTTAAAGAAGTTTTCCAGACAGAGATCTAATAAAGGAATCTTTATGTGACTGAATTTCCCCCCTCACTTGAAAATAACTAGAACAATACTAGGATTTCAATCTCAAAAAGGATGTTGTGAGGGGTGTGGGTTGTACCCCAAAAATGTATTGATCGAGCAGAGCTCAGACACTAAAAAGTTGGGGGGCTGAGTGAGGGCCCTTTCTTTTCAAGGGATGAGCTCATGCCGTTGATTAAAAAGAGTGGGCTTCAAACATAAGCGGCATGACTTGGAACTGGGCCGATAAGCATACCATCTATTACTTATAAATTGGGGAGGGTGGAGTTACCTTCACCTTTTAACACTTTATATTTAGGTAATACTGTTTAGAAACCCTGCTTATTTTGTAAAAAGGTGACTAGGGCATTGAGAGAGAAAATAATTTGCCTAGGGCAACCCAGTTTGGGGACACGAGTGACTACTGAAATCTTCTGAACCCAATGGTACCACTTTAGACACTAAGTCAGGTTTTCGTCATCCTCTGTCTTCAGAATATAATAAAACTTTTAAAACCTCTCAACTGCCATTGCCATTGGAATTATGCACTTCTGTGGCTGTGGCATCTTTCACATAATTATGAAGTTGCCGCGTTTGTCACATGCCCCATCATCTTCTGCATAATCAGCTCAAATAGATCAAAAGTTACCAGCATATCCAGGTACTGTGTGAGTGAGCAATGCAAGTTACTATTTTTGTTGTTTATGGTTTAGAAAACGAGGTGCACTTGACGCCTCATGGTATTTTAACACAAAGCTCTATTGGGCATCTGTGTACATAGTTCTGTGAGTGTATGGCTAACGGTCTGGCCTGGGCCTTTCGTTGAGGTCGTTTGCAGGACTGACTGTTGTGATCGTGTTTCCTGATAGTAAATGAGAGTAACATAGAAGGGTTTGGCAGTAGTTGGGGGTGTGCCTCTCTAGCCTGGATGACAGGGGGAGAGAGTGATTGTAGTAAAAGGGGGGGCGGCATTTTCCAATTCTCGCCTAGGACGGCAAAACACCTAGAAACGGCCCTGAGCATATGTTGCTGCACAGTGCAAGTTCTTCTGCAAAGGTTGACTGGTCACTTTTCAGTTCCCTTTTGCTGTATTTGGGAGTAAATATTATACTATTGAGGTGGAAACTTTTTCCAGGCAACGTTAACATGTCTAAAAATGACAAAGCAATGAACTAACAATATCACAGACTGTGCCACGCTGCGTCACTTAATATGCCTTCTCCTGGTGCATAATTCAGTCAACCCTACTGCATAATTTGGTCCGCCCATGCCACCTAATTCCAGTGTTCCTGACTAAAGCTCTCATTCTAACTCGTACTCTACTTTCGAGTAGTGATTGTACACCCTCAGTGTGCAATACTGTGGGGTGCAGAAATTAGCCGTAGCCACAATTTCTGCATCATTAAGAATTTTGGTCCTCCCAATGGACAATAATGTGCAACGTTATCCCAACCAAGGGGAGCAACCTAAAATTTGTCGTAATTGCTTGCTGAAATGACTATCGACAGATTTCAGCTGGAAAAAAGTCATCAGGGTAAAAACCTCACCCTATGGAGCACAATGGCCCTCCGAGCTGGAATCCAGTTTTGGGCACAAATTCCTGGTTGCCCCCTAAATGGGAGTGGTATGGTCCTTCATATGAGTTTCTTAATGTACTGTGGCAAGGATCGAATATTTATGTATGACAACTTGTGCAATGCATCTCTTTGTTTGGACCACTGAAAACAAGACATTTAAGTATATTAAATAATCACATATTTCTTTCCAGTTTTTAATATTTTCTTGCAAAATTGGAAATACAAAAAACAACTGATAAAATAGAGAAGAGTTCTGTACATTTATATACATGAGGTCAGCGATATAAAATAATAAAACAAACATCAAAAAACAATGATATAAAACGTCAAGTGCAGTACAGGTAAAAACAGTTGATTGTACATGTAGACATTCTCAAATATAAAGCATATTTTTCAGGCAGGAAAAGATCTTTAGAGGTTTCTTTCATATAAGTTACATTTACAGTTTATCTTTTTAACATATACGAGAAGGCTTCTTAGATGTTTAATACACTTAAAGCATCAGATTCAAAGTGCCAAAGCAAAGTTAAAAATTCCAATATTTCCCTTATATAGTCTTGCGTATAAAACATTATCGGTAAATGTGAGGTGCTTGATTTTTTAGAAATTCATATGGGACTACACAGTGGATACAGTACATGTACTATGCATCGCTTTTGGTAATATGTGCTGATTACAGTCAGATTTTTAACAAGAAAGGACAATTATGCAAATTTTAGGTATCATTGTAAATGGAAGGGATGTGGGTCAAACAATGGTCGAAGGTGCCATTTTGGAAAAACCCGTTTTCTTCTGTTGCATTTGTGCCTCCGTCTTCTGATACACATTGTGCTTCTGAAATGATGCCATAGCCTGTAAGTAGAAAAACATTTTTATATTAATTTATATTGGCTTTGCTTCAACATATTGTAAATCAGCTCTATTGACTATCTGTGAATTGTTCATCCTAAACTGACCAAATCTAGAATTCTGGTTACAATCTCATGCCTGAGCAGCTTGCAAGAATGGTTTACGTCGACGAACAAAAGTCGTACCATTCTCTATGTTGGAGCTACATTGAATACTCATGCTGCTGTCCTTGTGCATGCATGAAATATAGCACATTCCTAAAAGCATGACTCCAGTACTATGAGCTGTCTATATGCACTCTACAATAATCAGTTGAACTGCAGTCACACAGTGATGCCCTCTGAGAGTGGAGACCCAGCTGTTGCCTGTCACTGCATTTTTTTTTCTTCCAATGTGTTGGTTTTGCCACTCCATTATTCTGCTCTGTTCTAGCCTTTGGGGGTTATTTACCAATGAAATGTGTGGTGTCTAGCCTAGCTCCACAATGGCAGCATAAACACTGCTTCAAACCTTGCTTTGAGCAGTGCCGTCTTAACGCATAAGGACGCTGGGCAGTTGCCCGTGGGTCCCACGAGCATAGGGGCCCCATGCAGACTAGAATTTAACACAAATTTTCAATTAAACATTTTTAGGTCTCGCTGAGTTAGTGCGCATGCGCTGCTCGGAGAGACATTTAGTAGTTAAGTTTTCAAAGTGCTGCTGGCTGGCCTAGCGCTTGCGTTCATGCGAGCATGCACGCGCGCAGCCGGCCGCCAGCAGTCTTTCACGGGTCATTAAAATCGTGATGACTTTCACAAAAGTAAAGAAATAGAAAAAAAATCTATTTCTTTACTTTTGCTATAATCGCGGCACCCGTGCTTTACTTTTAAGGTTCAAAGTAAAGCGCCGGTGCCGCGATGCTTGTTCTCGCGCGCGTGGCCAATGCTTGTTGGGTATTCGGTAAGTGTGTCCCTGAATTTAGCACGCGGATCAGTACCTTGAGAATTAGCAAGTTGTGATTCTAGATTGTTTAGCTCATTTTCCAATTTCCCGAGACCTTTGTAAATATCTCATAATATACCACCACTTTTTGGGATACAGTAACTTTAAAGGCCTCCCACACTGTAGTCAACATCGGGACAGAGTTAACATTGCGCTGGCTCCCCCTGTTCCATATTCCTCCCACCACCCTCCCCCAAGCTATCCCCTCCTGTTTAGCCATGCAACAGTTGATGTTGTTGCACCAAGGATATTGTGCTGCATAAATAAATACTTATAAGGTTCCAAAAGCGAGACCTATTGGCTATGCCAATGCTTGTTATTCCGGTAAGTGGTTGTGTAGGCAGGGCCCAGTGCACTGCTTTCCCTGGGGGCCTACAATGCTGTCAAGACAGCCCTGGCTTGAAGCAATAGCCTATCACCAACTCTCCACCGCTATCATGCCCTCTGAAATTAAAATAACCTGGATTCAGGAAAAAAGTAGAGACCCAGCGGTGCCGTTGAATGACCGATGGACCACAGTCACACTAAATTCAGAGGTTACATTTTGGCGAAAATTGTCAAAGCGCGAGATAATAAACAGCCTTTGCAGGAACTGTAAATGTGAATCACACACAATCTGCGAATCTTCAGTGGATTCTACTACTGAATACGGACACCAACAATCTTGTGGCACACTAATACAGAAGACGGAATATCGAGGGCCCAAATATCGAAAGGGAAGTATAGATTTACTATTGCAACTCCACATTTACATGCCTTGAAGATAAATGTACCGCCTGGGTGCATGTATGTGGAGTTAGGTATCAAAAATCTAGACTGACTTACCTGCGAATATTTTATCTTCGATACTCTGGCCTCGATGTCCTCGTGTTCCATCAATACTGTTCATTTGATACTCCGGTACTCTGGGGGCACACTTCTTCAGTGACAATTTTTAACCCTCTTTCCCGCTGCCTGCCACTTTTTTTTATAATGAACCTCAAATAAACACAGGTTCATCTCAGGTGGGTATAAAGATTACTGCAAAGTGCCAACTAGAACAGCCCCGCCTGGCCTGAGTATTTCAGCATTACACACCCGCTCGCGCTCTTCGTCTCAAGCGCAGCTCCTGCTTCCAACGGCTTCGATGAAAGGCGCTCAAATGAGAAGTAGCTCCTTGAAGTTCCTTGCCACTAATTCCGGAATCAGCTACTATTGTGTTTCAGACAAATGAAACATGTGTAGACTTTCAGAAATGCTATTACGCCCATCTTTTCTCGTAAGGAGTGTCCGACTTTCCTGTGCCCTCTTTCTACTAGCTGTAGCGGTTCTTAAGCGCCATGAAACCCTGTGGTAAACATAGCACTTTATCAGAATCAAAATCAGCTCAAGTAAAATTTGTGCTGTGCATGGTTTTTTACTTTTGAAATAATCAAGGGGTTCACAGCTGTGTGGTTTACATATGCACCCACGTCACCGCCAAATCAATGGAGGAACACGCAAGCAAATGGCTCCCTGAGGCGCGGATCTCCCCCATTACTTTAGAGGAATGACAATCAACTGGCATGAAAGCGGAGGCCTTCGCCATGCTCACTTGCACACCACGTGGGGTGGCGTACGACTCCGGAAATATGTCTGTTCTAGTGCACACTATCGTGGGTGTGCGTTTTCTTTTAACCTCAGAACGTAGTTTTTTTTGGTTGGTGCGGGTAATCAATGAGTAAATTGCACGTGCACGAGGCATGGTGGGCACATAACTCCGACATCAATCACCAGAGTGAAGGATGACGCAGACAGGCCCTCGCGGCAACGCGGCACCTCACATCTTTGCTAAATTAAGGGGATCCCCCGTACTTGTACGCCCAGGGCTTCTTCGGGCTCCTGATGGAGTAAGTCATCCGTGAACTGGAAGGAAAGTGCCCTTTTAATGAATGTTAATGCGGCTCGTGGCACACATGTTTGCCAGCCATTGCGGGCATTCCCGCGAGATGAGAACTCCCCGCACATGAACGGCACAATAACACGCAATACGAGGAAAATACCTAATCTTTTATGACTCCTCTTGACGCACTGACAGCCAATGATTTATGCCATGCCAACCGTGTTTATTTTTATATTCTAGGAACTTAGCATGCCTAAGTGATTGGCCTGCAAACACAGTTATTGCAAACTCATTTCGTAATGTTGCAGCTCGGGCTTAAAACAATCAGCTGCTGTTGTTGCGGTTGGTGTCTTGCCACAAATTCTCTCTGCTCCCAGAGCCTTATTTGAAATCAGTTACTTCAGAAACTTTTCCAACTACAACAATCTACCAGCCTAATCTTCATTTCAAATGTGCTAATGGGGATATGTACCGCAGTGCCTTAAACTCTAAGCACAGAACATAATAGTGCCAGGCTTAAAACTCTATTCCAGCGCTCTCACGTGCAAGCCGCCTATCCCAGGCACCTGCTCTCTTTGTTGAAACTAATACTAAACAAGGCGTAGGTATTGAATGAATCATATTTTGCACAGTTCACTTTTCACTCAAGGCAAACCTCAGCTCATGGCAAAGTAGCGCTAAGGAAGGATAAGTTACTTACCTGCAATCCTAGTTCTCTTCCGGGGGTATACTCATCAAAGTCATAAGCAGTGAATAATCCCCGCCCACGTGCGGGACCCCGGAGCATACACAAAAATACATATATATGTTTAGAACCACAAATACATAGTACTTCCAAAACATACATATATACATGTATATACACATAAATATGCAGCCTATTACAGATCCAATAGACTAAAATGCCAAGATTACATGGATTTCTATTGCAAGGAAATAATATCACATGTAAATAGTGTAATATAGAACATATACTGCAGTAGTGTTCACCAACAACCCTTCATTTTCATAAAAGAAAAACAGGTAATAGTTGGCAATTTGTTCTTAGGCTGCATAGATTAATAATCATCACAGTGTAATAAAAATAAACTGGCACCTTGCCTTTAAGGCTTCAGAGAACCTGGACACTGTGCCTTTAAGACCTCCAGGAGCCCCTTGCTCCCATCATGCACCACAGGTGACAGTTAGGTCAATTCTTCTTGTATGGCGTACCAACATGTAGTACCCAGGATATCAGATGCAAGCAACACACTATCCTACTGTTAATGCTCGTCCGGGGAGGCGGGAGGGTTGCTTATGACTTTGATGAGTATACCCCTGGAAGAGAACTAGGATTACAGGTAAGTAACTTATCTTTCTCTTCCAGGGGATAATCATCAATAGTCATAAGCACTGAATAGAGTAGCAAGCCCATACCCACTTCCTCGCGGACAAGCAAACAGTAAAAAGAACATTTAACATAGCAACTAATACATAATCATCCAAACAGACTTTTGAATGAGCCTTGCCCGAATTGGGCATCCGCCTGTGTATCAGAGCCCAAACAGTAATGGCTCGTGAAAGTATGTGGCTGCTTTACACATTTCTGCCATAGGTATGTTTCTAAGCAGAGCTGTGGTAGAAGCATTTCCCCTGGTGGAATGGTCCTTAGGCTTGCCAGGGAGGACTCTATTGGCCAATTGATAGGACAAGGATATACAAGACACTATCCACCTAGAGACAGATCCTTTAGAAGCTGCAGAACCAGTATTTATGGACCCGTAGTTTATAAACAGTTGGTCCGTTTTTCTCAAGCTCTTTGTCTTATCTAAGTAGAACTTCAGAACCCTTTTGAGGTCCAAAGAGTGGAGGGACCTTTCCTGATGATTTGAAGGATTCGGAAAGAACATGGGGAGGGTGATTGACTGATTAGAGTACTTTGGGTAAAAAACTCGGATGTGTTCTTAAAACCACTGTTTGCATGAAAAACAGTATAGGGCTCTTTACAGCATAGCACCTCGATCTCTCTCACTCTGCGAGCAGAGGTGATAGCCACTAGAAAAGCAGCTTTCCATGTCAAATGTTGCAAAGAAGCTCTGTGAATAGGCTCAAATGGAGCACCCATCAATTTCGCTAAAACAATTTTGAGCTCCCAGGGTGGAGAAGGAGCCCTAACTGGAGGATAAACCTTTCTTAATCCCTCGAGAAAATATTTGACCACAGGGATTTTGAAGAAGGAAATCTGATTAGGGGATTTTCTATACGCTGTTATAGCTGCAAGATGAACCTTAATAGAGGAAAATTTAAGGCCAGATCTGGCCAAATGCAGTAAATAAGGTAAAAGTACCTGTTCCTGACCCCGGACCGGATCATGTCCATTGTTCGTGCACCATAAGGAAAAACGCTTCCACTTAAAAGCATAGGATTATCTAGTGGAAGGTCTCTTGGCCTCTTTCAGAATGTTCATGCATTCCGGAGTCAAATCTAGGTGTCCGTATTGAAGGACTTCAGGAGCCATGCCGTCAATCGTAGAGATGAGAGATTGGGGTGAAACACCTGCCCTTCGTTCTTGGAAAATAGATCTGGACGGCATGGTAACCTCCTGTGGGGGACGTCCAATAGCAGAAGGAGATCCGGATACCACCACTGACAAGGCCATTCCGGGGCTATCAGAATCATTCTGGAATTGGCCCTGTAAAACTTGTTGATCACTGTGGGAATCAACGGAATTGGTGGAAAGGCATACAGTAATGTCTGAGACCATTTTATCAAAAGGGCATTTCCCCGAGAGCCTGGATGGGGAAACCTGATTGCGAAGACGGGGCATTTTGCATTTACCACAACTGCAAACAGGTCGATGTCTGGCGTTCCCCAGTTTCGGAAGATGCTTTGAGAGACTTTGTCATTTAGAACCCAGTCGTGAGCTTCGACAAATTCTCTGCTTAAGGCGTCCGCCTGGACATTGAGAGTCCCCGGGAGATGCATTGCCAAAATGTTTAAGTCTCTTGTGAGAAGCTACTTCCAGATGCTCTGAGACTCTAGAGAAAGAGGTCTCGATCGAGTCCCCTCTGTTTGTTTAAGTAATGCATGGTGGTGGTGTTGTCCGTTTGGATCAGAAGGTACTGAGACTGGAGTGAAGGGTACAACGATTGGAGAGCCAAATGTACTGCTTTCATCTCCAAGAGATTGATATGGTAACTTTGTTCTGTCTCCGACCACAGGCACCCATGTGAGCACCCCATCCCTGGAGTGAAGCATCCGTGACTATCGTCTGGGTAGGAGGGTCCAAGTGAAAGGGAACTCCCTTCATCAGATTGGATTGCTTCATCCACCATTTGATGGATTCCTTGGCCCATTGGTAGAGAAGCACCTGATCCTCCCAGCGCCCCAATATCAGCATCCATTGGTTCTCCAGAGATTGCTGCAAAGGACGCATGTTTAATTTGGCGTTTGGTACGATGAAGATGCATGATGCCATTGATCCCAGCAGTGATGACACCTGTCTGACTGTGGGATACTGTGTGAGAAGAAGGTTGCAGCATTTCTCAAGAATTGAGGATAACCTCTCCTCCGAAGAACACATGCTTGCTTTTGCGGTATCCAGTGAGGCACCCAGGTAGTGGATCTTTTGAGATGGGTTGAAGATTGATTTCTTGTAGTTTACATGGAGACCCAACCTGTTAAGTAGTTGAAGACAGTACGAGAGATGAGTCTGAAGCAGAGCAGGTCACGAGCTCTTCAAGAGCCAGTCATCCAGGTAAAGATATATGAATATCTTTTGCTTGCCAAGAAAAGTTGCCACCACTGCCATGCAGTTTGAAAACATTCGGGGAGCTGATTTGAGCCCGAACAGGAGAACCTTGAACTGAAAGTGTTGGGATGACACTTGAAACTGTAGGAATTTACGATGTTTTAGAGACACTGGAACATGAAAGTATGCGTCCTGTAGGTCTATACCACACATCCAGTCTACCTGATGGAGCTAAGGGAATATTTGATGTAAAGCCAACATTCAAAACTTCTCTTTGCGAATATATTTGTTTAGCAGTCTCAAGTCGAGTATTGGTCTGTATTCTCTGGTAGGACCTCTTTTCTGCACCAGAAAATAGCGAGAATAAATCCCCTGCTTTCTTTGTGGAATAGGGACCTTTTCTATGGCATGTTTTTGGAGGAGAACGTTTACTTCTGCTTGTAATAAGTGGTGTCCTCGAAGAGGCCTTTGCCGTGGAGGAACTGATGGTGGTGGAGATTTGAACCTGAGCAGATAGCCATTCTGCACAGTATTCAAAACCCACTTGTTCTTTTTAGTTTCTCCCACTCCTCCAGGTGGAACATAACACTTCCTCCCACCGGAGTGGTCAACGGGCATGGAGGAAGCCATCCCTCATTGTTTTGCTGGTTGTTTAGGAGGATTAGACTGCTGTTTTGTAGATCCTCACCCTCGTCCAGGTCTTCTTTGCTGGTAGTGGGACCTGGATTGACCTTGACCTTGATTTTGCATGTTCCAATGAGGGGTTTGAACCCTCTGTTGAAAGGAACGTCGATCATAGGAAAGGAACCTACGCCTAAACTCTTTCCGCCAACAGCTTTCAGAGTGTCCAAGTCATTCTTCCTTTTGGACATTTCGTCGTCCGCATGGGAACCGAACAGAGAGGATCCATTGAATGGAAGGTTCGTGATTTTTCTCTGTGCATCCGGTTTTAGTCCCGTAATACAAAGCCATGTTGATAACCTGGAGCAAATACCATGCGAGTATCCATGGGCCGCCAAGGCAGATGTATCTGCGGCTGCACTGATGATCTGATTAGCTACCAGTCCGCCTTCTTGCAGGATCTCCTGGAAGTCCTGTTGATCCTCCTTCGGTAGCTTCTCTGTAAATCTCGCCAAAGAATCCCAGAGAGACCAATCGTACCGACCCAGCAGGGCAGAAGCACTAGCCACCTTCATTAACGAAGCAGATGTATTGCACATTTGTTTACCTAGAGAATCCATATTTTTGCTGTCCTTCTCTGGTGGGTCAGTAGAGGAAGATGTAGCCGAATGTGCCTTTCTGGGGGCAGCCACTATGATTGAGTCTGGAAGTGGGTCAGCACAAAGAAAAAGCAGGTCCTGTTCTGGAGCCTTATATTTTTTGGAAATCTGTGTGGAAGCTGAACCCACCGTGGCCGGAGTAAGGAAGGTATGCATTGCTGGCTCTAGCAAACCTGGAACCAAGGGAAGCAGAGGCCTTGCTGAAGACCTATGATGAAGGGTATCAAAGATGACTGACGTTGAAACTGGAGGTGTAAACATAGTGATGTTTAGCTTGTTGGCACCCGTGCAGAGAATTTCATTTAAAGTTCCGATATCATCAATCGGAGACACCCTGGACGGAGATGACGTAGATAAAGTAGGCAAGCAATCTCTAATGGAAGACCTTGTAGACGTGGTTGATGATGGAGATCTACGTTTTCTTTTAGGAGTAGGGGAAAGGCGAGATCTTGAGCGCCCTCTTCATCTTGAGCGCTGTATCACTGGAGACCTAGACCTTCTTGGAGACCTGGTGGAGGGGGTCCCCCAGAGACTCTGGATGGCGAAAGAGACTTTTTAGAATTCCGAGCCCGGAAAACTAGGTGGCACTTTCCAGTGTTGTATACCTTCTAGCCATCGTGGAGATTTGTTAGTAGGAGAAGACTTCTCTCTAGGAGCCAGAGATCCCTCCGGTGTGATCTGTATAATGTTGATCCCAGGAGAAGATGACACCTCTCTCGACATTGACCGCGGTGTTCTCGACGTCGATCTTGGTTTCTCTGGTGTGTCTCCTGAAGTGGCGATAATTCTCTCCCTCGACATCGAGCGAAGCCTCGATGACGACCTGGACAATGCCACCACCGACGTCGACTGCTGTGGAGACACACTTGAAGATTCGAGTCTCTGCGGTGATGCTCTCGACGTTGGTCTCTTCGACGGCGATCGTGACAGTGTTCTTGACGTCGAACGCAGGTAGGTGCGTGGTACCTTCTACGCCGACTTCCTCGCAGGTGATCATGCCCTCCACGTCAACCGTCTGTGGGTCGGAGAGGGAGTTCTCATCGGCGATCCGATCGACGCCGACCTTCGTGAAGGAGGCGGAGATCTCGACGTCGACCGGTGTCTCATCGTCGATGGGTGCTTCGATGTCGACTTTGGTCTGTCGTCCCCCATATACTTCGAGCCCGAAGTATGCCTCGATGTGGACTTACTTTTCGTCAACGGAGGTTCTCGTCGCTTCGACTGCGATCTATCCCTCGACGTCGTAGAGTGACTTACTTGTTTTTCTGACTCTGATTTTGACGCCAACAGCGAGCACTCTGGAATCTGCTTTCTTCTGGAAGCTGGGGAAGCAGATCAACACCTCTTCTGTTTTCCATGAGAGGAGGGCTTCTTGGGATTACTCTCAAGGCCACTTTTGGTTTTTCCTCTCTCCATTGACGCATGGAGTCTGGTCTTTTCTCTGTCAGGCAGAGATTTCTTCGAAAATTGTTGGCAGTAGTAACACTTCTGTGGATTGTGTGAGGATGGCAGACACACAATACACACAGAGTGAGGGTCAGATTTAGCCATTTTCTTCCCACAGGAAGGACATTTGTTAAATAAAGCTAGCGTTTCGGACATGAAAAGATGGTAAAATTGTCAGAAAAGAGTTAGAAAATAATGCCAGCAAACGCAAATGTCGAAAAAAGTTGCAGAAAACCAATTCTGACTAGAAAAAGTCAAAAAAGACCGAGCTCAAGCTCCAGGATCCTCAAAGAAGGAGCCGGAAAAAAGAACTGACCTAACTGTCACCTGTGGTGAATGATTGGAGCAAGGGGCTCCTGGAGGTCTTAAAGGCACGGTGCCCAGGTTCTCTGAAGCCTTAAAGGCAAGGTGCCAGTTTTTAATTACACTGTGATGGTTATTCATCTATGCAGCCTAAGAACAAATTGCCTGCTATTACCCATTTTTCTTTTATGAAAATAAAGGGTTGTTGTTGAACACTACTGCAGTATATGTTCTATATTACACTATTTACATGTGATATTATTTTCTTGCAAAAGAAATCCATGTAATCTTTGCATTTTAGTCTATTGGATCTGTAATAGGCTGCATATTTATGTGCATATACATGTATATATGTAAGTTTTGGAAGTACTATGTACTTGTGGTTCTAAACATACACATATATATGTATATTTGTATATGCTCCTGGCAGGGATTATTCAGTGCTTTGACTTCGATGAGTATTCCCCTGGAAGAGAAAGTGAGTTTAGGTCGGTCGTTCTTTTGATTTTACTAAAATTACACATGTATAATATAGTAACTTTTGGGCTTTCAGCCAGCCCTCTTCCTCCTTCGCTCTTTTATTGAGCCATTCATATTTCAGTTCCACCCACTGCAGCACATACATGTGTCAGTGGGTCAGCCCACTTCAGCCATTGGCTTACTTCACTATTGATGTTTTTTTTTCCTTTCACAAGATACTGATCCACACTGTATGCAGTTCTATTAGAGACACGCTGCAGCAAGAGACGCGTGTTTTGGCTCCACTAGACTACAGCCACCATAAGCCCCTGTTGCTGGTGAGGAGAAGCAGGGGCCACAGCGCTATAAAGAGCTCATTAGTTTCCCACTATGCGGGATGCGCTACAGAAAGAAATTTCTCTTGTATTTGGGGCCCCGGGGCCTACAGCTACCATAAGGCCATGTTGCTGGTGAGGAGAAGGAGAATCCAAAAGAGCTATAATGTGCTCATGCATTTCTCGCTCTGCAGAATGCATGCCAGCGGCGGCTCCTCCGCTAAGGCGGTGGAGCGTCGCCCCACTACTCTCACAGTAGTTCAAAAAGTAAAAATCAAATGATAATAACAATGTTATTATCAATTTATTTTTCCGGAGGGGGGAGTGGTGGGTACTCTCTAAGTGCGCATTACAGTTTGGCCGGCCGTCTTGGACTGGCCAAATTGTCAAACGCACGCTGCATGTTCTCCACCCAACTGTATTGTACAGCCAGTTAGAGAACATGCACAGGTTCGCAGTCCCTGTCTGAGCGCCGAAAGCTCTTGTATTGTAGCATGGTCTTAGAGCAACAAATGGTAGAACAAGATCAAACAGAAGAGGGCCTTTTACTTTTAACAGCTCCAACTTTGAGAGTCACACAGATTAAATTATGATTGACCTCAGACTATGGGATAAAGTTAGGGACATGACAGTTTAAGAGAGGCTTGAGACGGATCATAATCCACTACACCTTTATATGGCATTAATCTAGGGGAAAATGTCCTACTGATTTCCACTATTAAAGGCCAAATAAAGATATTTTTCTAACTAACAATAAACTCTTACCTAAGTGGAATAACACAGTTAAAAGGCCAGATGCATTGATTGCTATTTAGCATAATTTAATAAGTACCACCTCTAATTTAGGTTATATAATTGCTAATAATGGTAACTTAAAGCAGGCTATATGAATATACTATGGATTTTTTGACCATATAATCTCATATTTTAGTCAAAAGACCATACACTGGGAAAAAAACTGAAAAACTTAACAGTTGGTTTAAAAAGGTATGCAGACAGGCTAGAAGACAGTTAGCTCTGGATATTAAGTTAAAGGCTTGGCAATGATTGCAACTATGACAAAGGCCTACAAACAAGCACAACACGGACCAAAAAGAGATTGGGATGAGAAAACATGGGGTTACTTACTGCAAGCATGCTCAGATATTGTCCACCAGATAATGTTTCTCTAAGATATAAAAAGAGGTTTGCCCCCATACAAAACAAAGGGGCTGTTCGGGATCTGCACAGATTTTTGTTAATATGAACTGACAAAGCTTTGAAACTTATCATTTGGAGTTTTAAAAAATCTTGAATAAAAAATAAAACTGATGAAGAAACCAGCGTGTTTCATCGTATATTAAGTGCGCCCTTGTCAGTGAGAAGATGTTCTTTCTTACAACACATTTGCAGATTTATATGGGTAACATACCAAAACTCACCTCCCCAAGGGTATATGGAGATGAAGATGCACTAAAAATAAGGTTATATATTGGATAAGATCTGTTAGGGATTTAGATCGATAAGTAGGGAGGATATTCTAAGCCTCCTTTGTTTCTATCCCCTCTAGCACTCCATTATACACGTTAAAACTAGATATGGGGAGGAAATCAATTTGGGTTAAAGCTAAAATTCGACCAATTTTGTTCTGGAGGAGACTAAGAGCCACACCAGAACTATTCATATATTTGGAGGCCCTCTGGCAAATAGTAAAGCTGGATAGTTTTCACAAATTAAATTGACTTAAAAATATTGAGAAACTGCTGAAACTCCTGGGTCCGCAAGATCGTTGGGAATCGCCCGCAAGTGAGTGTCTACCATGTAAAGAGAGAATTAAAGAGCTATATTGGACCTGCACAGCCTAGAAAGATGCCCAGGATTCCACCATGGGCTCTCTGCCAATAGCCTTTACAGATTTTAAGTTTACTGGTGGATTGGAATACGACCTTGATTTTATTACAGGTCCATTTGATAGTAAAGTATATATAGTTCAGATATGGATCTTTTCCGCTTCATATGTTTATTGCTATATGGTTGACTATTATTGATCCACCTACCTTATGCCGTTTCAAAATATGCACTCTGAAACTCCAGCCCATGTTATGTATGCTTGTTTTGCCTATAAACATCCTAGGCTTGCTTTGATCAAACCAATATGCAAGCAACTGGGTACTGTTCAACCTGGCATCCTTGGTGTGGTTTTCCCCTTAACCTTTTGACTTCAGACCTCCTGTTTTGCTGAATATGTTTTTCCTGGCCTTGGGACTCTGCATACTTTACCACTTCTAATCACTTGAGCTTGTGCTCTCACTTTAAAACATGGTAAGATTGGTTTATACCAAATTGGCATATTTAATTTACGTGTAAGTCCCTAGCAAAGTGGCACTACCTGTGCCCAGGCCCTGTAAATTAAATGCTACTAGTGGGCTTGCAACACTGATTGTGCCACCCATGTAAGCAGCACTTTAAACATGTCTCAGGCTTGCCATTGCAGCCTGTGTGTGCAGCTTTACCTTCCATTGTGACCTGGCAAAACTAACCTTTTGCCAGGCCCAAACCTTCCTTTTTAATACATATAAATCACACCCAGGGTAAGCCTTAGACAACCCAAAGGGCAGGGTGGAATATATTTGAAAAGTAGGACATGTACCTTTAAGTTGTACATGTCCTGGTAGGGAAAGACTCTTAAAATCGTTTTTCACTTGAAGACCTACCTCTCCCACAGACTAACATTGGAGTTATCTTATTACATTTAATATGTCATTTCCAAATGGGAACAGGTAACCAGTTTGTGTTTGCTGTGTTTGAAATTGTAATTAAAAATCCTAACTTATGGTGAAGTTGGATTTTAAATTACAATTATGAAAATGCCGCTTTCCCCACTTTCTTACAGGGACACTCAACCATGTGGAGGCTTTAAGAATACTAAGGGCAGATCCTAGACCATCTAATGCCTCTGCTGTAGCTCTATATTTGGGCAGGATGTGGCCAATAAGGAGGAAAGCTATGTTATGCCAAATGAAAACATATTAATGTTGTGCCTGAAGGGGTAAACTTTGAATATTTTGAGTGCATTCGCAAGCAGGCTGTAATATAGTGATGCTTGAATCTCATTGTTTACATAACGGAAACAAAAAGGTTTTTGTTTATGATCAGGTTCAACTTCTTCTTCTAGTTTATTTTCTTCAAGAAACGAACTAATTTTAAACTCTATCTTGCTACTAGCACATGGATGCTATTGTAACACATTTCTTATGGATTTTAGTACTGCATTTCAGACCTCTATTTGGAATAATATGGCTGCCAATTATTTAAACCTGTTTTGAAATATGGATATATTTTGTTCTAGCAGTCATGAAAAGATATGGACTCATAATATGATATTAAATTATTATAAAATGTTATCTACTTAGCATAATTGGATTTTATTGGCTGCTCTCTTTCGAATAGGGCTAGCCTTTATTGGCTGCCCTCTGCCGAATAGGCCAAGCTTTTTATGCGTTATACTGTACATTAATTGATTAGATGATTTGTTCTACTCTATGATACTAGATATTATTGTATTCTTGTGCATACATGTGTAAACGTATTGTCCTGATTGTATTTGGCCCAGGTGTGTAATTGATTATTTAACAGTAACTTAAATGGCATTTTGCCTGCCGAACAGTAGCGGCACCTCGAGGGAGTGCTGCGGGGCAGTGGGGCGGGCGGGGAGGGGGACGGTGGGGGGTAGTAAACTCCGGAATTGGGCTAAGCGGAGTTGAGTAAAGAAATACATTTAAAAAAATGAATTACATTGCGTGCTGCATCGCCGATTTGGCGTTGCAGCGCATGCAATGTAATTTGTTTTATTTATTTCTTTACTTAACTCCGTTTAGCCCAATTCTGGAGTTTACTACCACCCACCCTGCCCCTCCCCTGCCCTGCCCCACCGCGCCGCTGCACTCCTTTGAATAGCCACTACTGCTGCTGAATAAAGTTTAACTGCCATGCTTGTATTAGGTGTGGCTCTAATGCGATGTGTGCTTTCTGAGAGGAATAAAATCTTTTTGCTTTTAGCCTATGGGCCCGATTCACAAAGGTAAAATAAGACGAAAGTCTAACTTTACGATTTTCGGTATTCACAAAGGCCATTTACTAATCCTAAATGCCCTTTGTAAATACCAATAGTCGTAAAGTTAAACTTCTGGTATTCACAAAGGGTATTTATGAGTAGGAAATGCCCTTTATGAATAACAAAAGTCGTAAAGTTAGACTTTCGGCTCACTTTACTTTTCTGAATCGGGCCCAATGTTTTATAGAGTGATGAGGGCCCAGCTGTTTCCCCAATATTAAAGTTTTGCAAAAACTATGACAAAACAAATCAAGCATTGACAAAGCCAAAAGGTTGGCGACTAGTTGTTACACAAAGGGGAAGTATGGAGCTTGCTTTGACAGCAGGCTCTTATTTTGCCATCTGAATAAAACTTAAAAAATGACATTTGGAATGCTTGAGTTTATGTCAGCCACTGGTAATTACTGGGGCTGTATTCCAATCCATTGAGTTTTTTTGCCCACCTCAGACAGGAACCGGTCACATGCAAATCATCCTTCTCCAATTGGAACAGTCCAGACTGAATTGCCAGGTCAGAACCCCTTTGACCTGAAAAACTAGCAACCTCTGACTGGCTTCAGCCAATTTGGGGCTCTTCAGTAGAGTGAAGCTAGGGGCGTAACACAGGCCCCCGCAGCCCCTGCGGTGCGGGGGGCCTGCAACCTCCAGGGGGCCCCCTCAGCACTGCACTTCGGCTAGAGAGCTCCAGACTGAGTTCGGAGGGGGCCCCTCCACGTATCCTGCAGGGGGGCCCCCTCAAGTTTCGTTATGCCACTGAGTGAAGCTTGGTTCCAGTGGTACAGTAAGCATGGGACTAACATCTGGGCCTACCCTTTGCACTAAGGGCATCACACTGGGAAAAACAAAAACTGATTAGTGGAATGATTGAATTAATCTCAGTCACTGGTAATTACTTAGTTGCATTCTAGTCAATTATTTCTTTGCACACCATGCCACTGCAGACAGGAACCTGTTTTGCTAATGGCCTGATACTGTTCAGTTGTCTGGAGATATTGGTGAGTCTGGCAGGGTCTATAGTGGACCGCAACATTTCACTTTTTTGAGGAATGTCTATAAGGGGATTCCTTGGACAACACACATGTACAAACAAGAGTAGAATTAAACAGACGTTTAACCACTCACAATCACACGTTTTTAACTCACCATTGTTTATTCGGATTGTCTTTTAGTATCACTACTAACAATTCAGTATGGGCAAATTGGCTTACCAATAAAAGAGATGCTAGGCCTTTCCTCATGGAGAAGACCCTGCTCCTTCTTTAAGAACACATCCCCTTTTTAACCTGACTGTTGGACTTGACCCTTTTTGCAGGGTCATCCGTGAACTTTTTGCCTTCCTCCTGTATTTTGTCTGACCTGTTGTTGGTGGTTTTATGACTCTTGGCACTTTACCACTGCTGATCAGTCCTAAAGTGCATATGCTCTCTATTGTAAATTGTTGTAATGGATTAGTGACTCCATGATTGGCTTATTTGATTTACTTGTCAGACCCTAGTACAGTGCACCATGTGTGCCCTGGGCCTGTAAATCAAATGTTGCTGGTGGGCTTGCAGCACTGATTGTGCCACCCACAGAAGCAGCTTATAAAATGTGACTCAGGCCAGCCATCGGCAGTTACTATATTTATCTAAAAAGGAAATTAAACAACGGCTGCATGCCAGTACCATGATAAGATACCACCACGCACAACGGATAGCTAGGGGATTGAGAATTCCATTAAAACCTTCGCTCTGTAAAAATGTACAAAAATGTAAAGACCGTGTTGAATAGTCAGGGGCACCCAGATTTTCATTTTAGCATGTTTATTTACACTCATTCACTTGTAGTCATTGGTATTTCTTCTTTATGGTAATTTCACGTATATTTGAAATTCATAGATTGTCCCCAGATGAAGGCCATCAGGTCGAAATGCATTGGGACTGAAGATGATGTTATAATCCAATAGTCATGCATTCTGGGAAATGTAGTTCAAGCGTTTGGATGAAATAAACTTTGTGTTGTGATTAAACAATACCAACGAAGGGATTGAAACCAACAACTCAAGTATTGCATTTTTTCTCAACGGTCAATAAAACATTGAAACCTCTCTTGAGGACTTTTAAAGCCTGTGCCTGGGGGACTTGGCAAGTGCACCCACTTGCCAGTCCCTAAACCTTCCCTTTTCTACATGTAAGTCATCCCTAAGGTAGGCCCAAGGTACCCCCATGGGCAAGGTGCGTTGTATGTAAAAGGTAGGACATGTCCTGATGTGTGTGGTATGTCCTGATAGTGAATTACAGCCAAATTTGTTTTTCACGATGGCAGGCTACCTGTTCCCATAGAATGATAAAATTAATCTTTTAGTAAAGTTGGTTTTAACATTCTGTGTTTGAAAATACCACTTTTAGAAAGTAGGTATTTTCTTGCCTAACCATCCAGCCTGCCTCTGCTAGGTTTGTGTATTCTATGTCTGGTTTGTAAGTGACAGGGGCTGGGGTGGCTCCAGGAGACAGGGTGAGTCAGCACTAGGCTGAATAGACCTATCTGCATTGGGAGTGGTGGGAGGAGTAGCACCTGGGCCTGAATAGGGCTGTGCCTACCTTCCACAATGCTGGCTCCACCTCCTGTGGTGTGTCTGATGACCCTGGCCCACACTGACAAAGGAAGAAGTGGTGCACTGGCAGAATGCACTCAGAACTGGTTTTGACTAGGTACAGACACTCTCTGCCTTTAGAGACAAATGATTTGTGTGTATAAAAAGGGGGACCCAGACCCCAGAACTATAGATCACTTTTGGGAAATCAAGAGGAACCTTTGCCAAGGAGAAGAAACCGGAGAAGATGAAGGAGAATTACTGTCCCTGTGCTGTTTGCTGTCTGGGGTTGGCCTGCAGTGGTTACTTGTTGCCAAGGAAAGGAGAAAAGTACTTTGCTGTTTGTTTTGTCATCTTGAGGAAGATCTCCATGGGCTTGAACTGAGCTTGCCTCCTGTCTGATGTCTCAGGGACACAAAGAATTCACCACCAGCTCCCCCTGAATTTCCTTGCTAGGAATTCTAACCTACAGAGAGGTGCCTGCAACTGTTTAGGACCTCTAGAGATTGTTTCTCGCTGGGAGCTCGAAACTCAATGCAACGAGGAGAAGCGTGTCGCCGCCGCAGCCATCGCATTGCCGAAGAAGCGTTCCGCCACCACAGCTGTTCGCCCTCGCATCGTGGCTGATCGTGTCGCATCACCGAAGAAGCGTGCCGCCGCCACAGAGGTCGCCGTCGCATCACCGGAGAAGCGTGTCGCGGCTCCAAAGATCATCGATTTTGCAGCACGGCTGTCAGGCGTGCACACATCGCATCCACGTTGTCGCATCGCATCAAAGACGCCATTTTGTCGCATCGCACCGGATCGTCGCATTGAGGCGCCATCTTGTCACATCGCACCGGATCACAGTAAGAAACCAACGAATCACCTCCTCTCTGGTAAGGAACCGACGCATCACCTCCCCTGTGCAGCAGTAAGGAACCGATGCATCACCTCCCCCGAAGCAAGGAACCGACGCATCACCTTCCCTGCGACCCTTTTGTTTGTTTTGCGTGACGCATACAAGGTACTTTGAGAGTAAAGTGTCACTTTTACCATCTACATTGAACTAAGCTATTTCTACCATTTTAAAGTCATACTTTTATTACAGTATTGTGGATTTTTGTAGTTCTGTCTTGTGTTAAGTCTAGTAAAGATTACTTATTTTTCTAAACTGGTGTGGTGTCCATTTGTAGTGTTTTCACTGTATTACTGTATGTGTTCACAAATGCTTTACACACTGCCTCTGAGATAAACCTGTCTGCTCGTGCCAAGCTACCAAGGGGGTGTGCAGGGGTTATTCAGGAGTGTATCCCCCTTTCCCTGACTAGAAGCAAGGGTCCCTATTTGGACAAAGGTGTATACCATTGCCAACTTCATTGCATACATATTAGATATGTACATATTTAGCACTAATTGTTTTAAAATAAGAACATGTTTATGTGTGTGCTTTCTTGGAGAAAGGGTTGTTCAGGTAAAGTCTCCTCTTGTGTGAGCTGTAGGAGATTCTGTGTTAGGTGTGTTGTGTTCCTTACATCCCCCATATCCCAAAGCAGGGCTTGTATTACACCTGTCTGTTTTTCTTTTGTTTGCTGAGACTATGCACACATCTCTGGGATCCCAGAACATCCACTTGAGTGTGCCCCCAAAAAGAGAGGGTGCACAGCGGTACTATTTTAAGAATTTGAAATGCTGATAGGTTCCAACCCTGATGACCATATATATACCAAAGCTGGCAAGGTGTGATGAATTCACATTGCTGGACAAGTCCTAGGGGACTTAGCCACAGAAGAAGCTGAAAAGTTCAGATCAGGACAAATCCCAGAAGGAGCCCCTATTGATGTTCCAAAGCCAGGTATTGTTGTCTGGAAGAATTATAAGCAACTATTGCTGGCTGAGGGTAATTATCAAGGGCCTTTGTTATTCGATAATTTTTAAGAGCCTTTGCCTGGCAGAATACCCTATGTTTAGTACATTTGTCATCCTGCAGAGAAGTAAGTGGGACAAGCTGTAATGAAGGCTGGTTTTGGTTCAATATGTTCAGGCTCTTCATGCGTTCTTTCTTGATGAGCCATCAAGTTTCTTATAGTGTATTCTTAGACCCACTTTTAAGTATCAAATATTTTTCAAGACGTAGATTTATATTTAGAGTGTTACGGTTGAGTCCACCTCCAACAATTACTGTGAGGGAACTGAAATCAGCTTAGATCAATGTATTAACTTTGAGTTCACCTTTCAATTTTACATTAACTATGAAACTCCTAGCAAAGGTGGGAAGAGTACTTTGATGGTACATTAAGCCACACTATTGGTTTATATCTACCATCATATACTAGATTTGTGGTGGAACATAAAGTAACATAGAATTATTATTATTCCCCAGATAAATGTGATTATGTGCACTCTGCTCTAAGAAGAGATCTCAACATTAGCTATAGCAAAACCTTTGCCAGACGTGCTCGTTGGATAATTAGGGCATGTATAAATACAAAGAATTATAGATGGGTAAAAGTGAATAACAGGGACTTTTTTCACCGGGTAGTTCTGAGAGGCATCACATAGAAGAGAGTAAAGCCTGAGCTGTTGATTATTTTATGCAGTATCACCCTTACCCACTCACATTTGGGAAAAACAGGTGCCCTGCCACTCACCCACACTATAATTTCCCCCCCACCTGCCTACATATTTAAAAATAATACCTGGCCTCTTGCCACCCACCCACTCCTCCCTCTGTACCTTCACCCTTCTCTGTAAATGTGTTAACTGAATTGTAGAAACACCAATATCTTTCTGTAGGGCAACTGTCGCATAGAGCCAATGTTTGCACAATGTATGTGCTGTGTGGAGACTGAATGAGGGTCAGGTGAACGCATGATACCAAAATACTTAAAATTGAAGCTTATGTTTAAAACAAAATAATTTCATAGCAGGTCATATTAAGTGTCAAGGTTTAACAATTACTGTGCAAAGATGATTTCTCACCAAACAAGTTTCGTAAACCTTTACATTGAACAAATATGTATTTTTCTGCTTTTATATTTTGTGTGGTAAGTTTATATACATGATGTATAGTTTTTAATAAAGTTGCATTATATATGCAGTAAAGAGCCCTCTGTCATACGTGCTAAGGATATATTAAATCAAAGAGAAGGTTTCTGACTGTATAAAGGAATGAAGCTGAGGGCCAAGTTCCCTTAAAAGGTCATGGAACTATGAGTCTCCTATGTATTATTTTCACAATATGGAATGTCATTATATTGGGATATTTATATTATTAGATCAAAATAATTTATAGGATAGATAATTTCAAAAAAACTATACTGAAAACATTTTGTTTTAAAGGACTAGCTGGACTATTTGAAAGTGCACTCTGCATACCAAACAGCATTCCATCCAAATCTCCCCTGTTAATATCTGTTGCTTTTAGATTCCCCATCAGCCTTGCACAGACCCTTGCACAGGTGTGCTCAATGCAGATCTGCGGCTTCCTTTAGTGATCAGCCCTCATGGGTGATTTGTATGTTTAGATTTCCGGACACACAAGTATGAATAAGAATAAAGATCCTTATATATGCAATAATGTATATATAAGGATCTTTATATTGGTTGAATATTTGAGACCAAACTTCGATGTGTGTATGGCTCTATGCAGGCGCGCAAAGCCCATTGGGCTCAAAGGGCTTCAGCCCCCTACCAACTGTCGTGTGTGTCAGCCCGGGTGAGACAGCTTCCCTGGCACACACACAGTTTGTGAGCTGCTGTAGTCCATATTCTTGCAGTTCCAGCCGAGTGCCTCACAGGTCTTTTAAAGACCATTTACTTGCTAACGAGGCTTTATTGTTTTTCACCCCTTTTAGAGCCCCTGCATCTCCACTCTGCATATTTCTGGAAGTGTCAGCCCCCCATCCTCCGAAATTTTTAGTAGCCCCCCCCCCCCCCGAAATTTGGCTCTAGTTGCGCCTTTGGCTCTATGTTCAGTAGCAGAAGCGCACATCTGGATAAGCGGCTGCTTCCATAGCCCGCGCCTAGTGCCATGTGGTAAACAAATGACAGCACAACACAATTTATGGAGAATAAAAGGTCGCACTAGCGCCACCGTGCGCTTGAGGGTGCAGCACAAATTACCACTAGTTTTCAAATGGTGTTAACTTCTCCCTGTGGCGCACACACACATTCATGCTGAAGAGTAAAAGGCCGCCATCGCTCGTCATGAGATCCATTGCTGACCACGCACCCGTGCCGGGTTACACCTTCTACACTCAGGTGTGTATTTTACTTGAGGGTTTTACAATGACTCGTGCTGTGCCTACTACATCAATGTTGTAGTATGCTCTACGGCTTTGCTACAGGGCTTAAAACCCCTGATGAGGTGAGGTCCTAAAGCACTGAATCACAATGTAAAACAAATCTATCACCAAATTGCAGCTGCAGGAAACACACTGTCGAGACCTCGCAGGAATAGCGTGGAGTAATAACAAGAGGTAGCTGAGTAGTAAAGGTAGATATTTATTCTTGGAAGCTAAGTATAACAAGATAGATGCAGCTCTGAAGGGAAAGGCAGGAAAAATGACCAACAACCTACTCTTCAATCTAAAACATTCTTATTACATTGTAGGATTCTAGTAATGGAACATCACTTAAAGAGATACACCATTACTACACATCTCCCTTCTTAACACACTTTAACAATCATGACAATAATACCACACATCAAAACGGATAAATAATTAGAAACAAACAAAATCTTCAAATTTCTTGGGAGTAATTATTCGTCTTCCAAATTTGCTAGATTTGTTTTCAGTGGAGAAGTCATTAGTCACCCTACGACCCTGTGCGTCCAAATCTCTAATAACCTCCTGGTGCCTACCTTCATTTTCCTCCAAATCAATAGGGGGCTGACAATAGATGAGATCTTGTACATGGCGAACTTCACCACCAACTCCATCATCCAACATCTGAGGCGCTTGAGGTGTATGCAACAATGAGGACTGAGGTGTATGCAATATTGGTATCATCGGTGCATTACTCCCAGCTCCAGTGTTGCTCAACATCTCATTACGTTTCTCAAGGGAAGGAAAAATATCCGTCCACCAATAGTCTCTTCTCCTTTCCAAAACACATTTTTTTCTAATTCCAGGATCTGCAGAAATTGCAATGCGACTCATATGATGGACGCTGCCATCATCGAGTTGCACAGTGTTTCTCATGACCCTAGTAATAGTTCTTGGTTCACTAACATCTCTAGTGCCATGTTTAGCATCAAAATATAACTTATTCTTGTATTGTGAATTGATAATGGATTGCCTCACCTGTTCAGAATCCCAGTCATATTTTTTGCTTTTACCAATCTATCCCGGATTAATCTTGCAATGGGGAAATCTACCTCGCATTAAGCCAAACGGACTCTCACCCACAGTGTCATGGGTAGTAATTCTATACGACCAAATTAATTTATTAAGTTCATCATCCCAATTCTTGTTACCTTTCTTGGCCAATTGTAAAATACCTTTTAAGACTCTGTTCGCTCTTTCTACCACTGAATTTCCCCTAGGGTGATACAAAGCTGTGAATTTCTGCTCAATGCCAGTGTTGTTCATGAAATCCTTCATCAAATCAGACTTGAATTGAACTCCATTGTCTGTTAATATGGAAGCCGGAAAACCCTCTCTTAAAAACACTTTTCTAAGAAACCAATAACTGTTTCTGTATTTACCTTAGCGACAACCTCAACTTCAAGCCATCTGGAAAACAAATCCACCAAAACTAAGATATACTTGGTGACTCCGTCCTGCCACTCTAAAGGTCCCATGATATCTAGGGCAACCTCTTCCCAGGGTAAACTAGGGCAAGAAAGTGAAGACATGGGAGGGTTGAGTGTCTTCTGTGCCTTATCCGAGCACTCAAAATTAATACACCCTCCCACAAACCTTTCTGTATCTAAATCAATCCTAGGCCACCAGTAAAGTGGTTTAATGTTCCTTTTGGTGCGAGAAACTCCAGGGTGACCTTCGTGACCTATGACAATAATTTTTCTCCGTATCCCTAAAGGGGGTATAATTTTTTCTCCTCTGCACACAAAATCCCCATCTAGACTCAATTCATCGCGAACTTCCCAAAACGTCCTTAAATTGGTATTAAATTTGCAATCATTGGGCCAACCATGGATGACTTTGCTTTTAACCATAGATAAAATTTCGTCCTTGTCACACTCTTCTTGCCATTCATTTTTACGTAAACCAGACGTGTCATCAAATACACCAGCTACAGAGAACTCACACCATGGATCAAAATCCACCTCTTTCATTGGTAGAGAAAGTCTGCTGAGGAAGTCAGCTATGACATTTTTTGCACCAGGGACATATTTAACCTCATATACAAAGTCCTGGAGGCGGATCAACATTCTTGCGATTCTTGCTGAAGCTCTAGAAAGACCTTCCGTTGTGAGTAATTTCATGAGAGGTTTATGGTCGGAACGTAGCATAAATTTCTTACCCCAAATAAACTTCCTAAAATGTTCCATAGCCCGTATGCAAGCTAACGCCTCTCGCTCTATTACTGAGTATTTCTCTTCCGTTGGAGAAAGAGAACGAGAAGCGAAGGCTACAACTACCTCTTTACCTTGTTCTGAAATTTGAGATAATACACCTCCTAGGCCCTTTCCACTGGCATCCGTTGTAACAATGGTATATGCCTGTGGATCAAAACCCTGTAAAGTGGGAGCATGAGCAATGGCTTCTTTAATGCTATCGAACGAATTCTGGCATGAATCAGTCCACAAAAATGAAGCTTTTTTTTCATGAGTGTACGCATTTCATATGTTTTTTGGGCAAAATTATTAACAAATTTTGAATAAAATTCTGCCAAGCCAAGAAAAGATCTAAGTTCATCCTTAGACTTTGGGGAAGGAGCATTACGAATGGCTTCTACTAGACTATTTTTAGGTTTGATGCCACAGCACCCAATCTCGTGACCCAAATAAGTTACTGATTTCTCAGCAAATTTACACTTGCTGTCTTCAGCAACCAACCCATTATCCTTGAGAATGGTCAAAACTTCTCTTAGCACAGTATCATGATGTATCTTATTTTTTCCCATAATTAAGATATTATCTTGAAAGAATGCAACTTCTTGAATGTGACTGAAAAGGTTTGACATCAGCCTCTGAAATACCGCAGCGGCTGATGCCAAACCAAATGGCATTCGCTTAAATCTATAACACCCGAAAGGTGTACAGAAAGTGGTGAACTGTCTGCTACTTTTCTCTAGCACCACGTGGTGATATGCAGCAGAGAGATCCAAACTGTAAAACCACTTTGCATTCTGTGTCAAGGATAGCATTTCATCAATCCTAGGAAGAGGAAATTGGTCAACCAAAATGTTGTCATTGAGGTACCTTAAGTCCACACATAAACGGGCCTTGCCATTAGATTTTCGTGCTACGACTAATGGAGAAACCCATTTTGCTGCTTCTACGGGTTCAATAACATTGTTATCCACCATTTTTTTTAGTTTGCCTTTAACCTCATCCCTGACAATAAAGGGAATGTTTCTTGCTTTGTGTATCTTGGGAATAGCCCCCTCCTTTAAACGAATTTGATGAGTGACTCCTTTTAGTTTACCCATGCTACGAGTGAAAACTTCTGGAACATCTTGTAACACCCACTTCTTAGTGTCCTCCCCATCACAGGAAACTAAAACCTGTTCTTTACTATTGGGATCCAAAATGATGTTAAATAACTTTTGATCTTTCCAATCCAATACTGATGACCCTCTTTGGCTACATACAATTTTCCCACAGCTTGTCTTTCTTTAAAATGGAAGATTAGGGTTCTAAAACCTAACATGTCGATCTTATCTCCTGTAAAGCTTTCAGCAGACACATCAATAGTCTCTAACCATTCGCCAATTTTATTAAGAAATTGGTTTTTCCATACATCTTGTGACACGATGCTAAATGGAGAGCCTGAATCGGCTGCCAATTGAACTACAATCCCTCCTAGCGAGACATGGCACAAAGGTTTAGAGGAGGAGCTACCAGTGATATTTAGTACCACCTTCTTTTTTTGGACACAGTTCACCTGTACTTCAGTTTTGCTAGCAGTTGACGAGCTTCCGTCATCTCTTTCGTGTATGCATTTTACTTTCCCTTTGAAATTCTTCTTGTGTTTGCGTCTACACACTCTAGAGAAGTGTCCTTTCAAACCACATTCCAAACATTTAGCCGACTTGGCTGGACATTTCTCGTATGCTGCAAAGTGTGAGTAACTCCCACATCTATAACAAATCAGGTTGCTAAATCTCTTAGGGGCATATGTATCAAAGGATTTTGTAGTCGCAAACACTGCGAATCGCAAAAAAACAGCGTTTGCGAATACAAAATCGCAAAAGGAGATGTATGAGGCATTTCAGCCTCGCAATCTTAAGGAATCGCTAAATTAGCGATTTCTTAAGTTTGCGTAAGCATTTAAGAAATCGCAAATTGCTATTTCTTAAATGCAATGTAACACGCACCCAAGTTGTGCGATTTCTCCTTAAGAAATCGCAAATTACCACCAACTTCAAGTTGGTGGTAAGTTGCGATTTCTTTGAAATATGCACTTTTATGCATATTTCAAAGTGCCATGTGGTGCACATACATGCCCTTAGGGCATGTATGTGCGCCTTATGTGCACACATGCTGATTTCAGGGGTGCATCAGGGTGTCATCATGACACCCTTGCACCTTTGAAAATATTCTCAATTTGCGATTAGCAAATAGCGATTCGCAAATTGAGAAGGACTTCCCATTCATTGCTGCCCATAGGAATGAATGGGAAGGTATTCCTTAATTGCGATTTCGCAATTTGCTAATCGCAATTAAGGAATTTGAAGAAATCGCACAATTTGTGCGATTTTTTAAATACATCCCGTTTTGCAATTCTCAAATAGCGATTCTCAAAAAATCGCTATTTGAGAATCGCAAATGGAGATGATGATACACATGCCCCTAAGTTTCTAAGCTGTCTGATTTTTTTTCTGTGTACTCTGGTTTGCTTTTATCATACTTTGTACCTCTGTGATTTTTGTACAATACTTTTTTTTCAATAACTTTCCCTACAACTTCCTCTGTGATTATTCTATCATGAGATAGCGTAGCTTTGGCACAGCATTCTGAGAGTTCAGCCTTCTTGACCATAGCAATGATGTCTTTAAGACAACTTTCCCCTTCTACCCATAACTTATCTTGTATGGTTTTATTCTTAGTGTACATGACTACCTGGTCACGGATAAACTCATCATGTAGCTTTGCAAATCTACACTTGCTCGCTAACGTTTTTAACGCGGAAACATATTTCTCTATTGTTTCATGTTTGTCTTCTTTCCTGTGGAAAAAAAGAATGTCTGGTGACAGCAATACATACTGAAGGAGAAAAATGATCATCAAGATCCAAAATCGCTGATTTAAATACGTCTAAATCTCCCTCCGTCCTATCATGTTTATGCAATTCATTAAATATACGTAATCCATCAGGACCTAAAGAGTACAATAACGTGGAGTAATAAAAGAGGTAGCTGAGTAGTAAAGGTAGGTATCTATTCTTGGAAGCTAAGTATAACAAGATAGATGCAGCTCTGAAGGGAAAGGCAGGTAAAAAGACCAACAACCTACTCTTCATACTAAAACATTCTCATTACATAGTAGGATTCTAGTAATGGAACATCACTTAAAGAGATACACCATTACTACACACACACTCTCTTCAATAGCGTTAAAAACAGACTGAAACTTTGCATGAGAAACACCATCTTTGCAGATGCTGTAAATTGGACCCAACAACAATACTGTAATATAGGACAATATGCTAAATATAAAGAGCACGAGCCTCTAAAATCTAGGTCTCAAAGCGAAAAGGGTCAGCACGGACAGTAAGAGATACAGAATCAGTTCTGAAACCAGAGGAGACGGTGAGTGGTTGTGCGGTTTAGTGCCGTAATCTGAGAGGGGCGCTTTCCATGACGTCACAATACGTTACCTGCTGACGCTGCCGGCGTGGGAAGTATGTGATACCCATTCTGCCGGATGGGGCTGAAGCAATGGGATTCCCCTGTTAGAACATCACTGCTGACGGACTGGTCCATTGTTCTGTAGCAATCACCGTAATGAAAGAGGTTTTGTATGGAGTGAAAGCTGCCCTGGTAACCTGGAGAAAGACAGCGCACGATCAGATTATCGATGCAAGCAATGCAGTGCATTATAGTATTGCAGAAAAAAATGTAATACGGCCCAAGGATCTTTTGTGTCGTACAATTAGTAATCAGATAAATAAACTCACATATTCATTTGTCTTTATCCGTTAGTTGTTGGCATTCTACTGTTATCATTTATTGTGGTTCCATACATAACCTGGTTTGCAACCATCCTACACGACGAACATTTTAAGGAAAATACATTTTTATATCTACCGATAGCATATTTCAGAAAATCCAACTTGCATTTTCTTTACATCAATAAATTGTGCCCCAAATCATTATTTATGTTTCTGTTGTTTCTCTTTATTACATTTCATCCGGAGTGACATGCATCCCCACAGAATTTTACAGCCGTTTTACGGATTAACAGAATTTCTCGACCATTTCCAAGTTTACAACATGGATGCTTTGCACTCTCAAAAATATAGCTTAGAACCTTATGTGTATCGTATGTATTCTTGTAAATGCAATTTATGTACCCTGATAGAATTTTGCAGCCAGCTTCAAGCTTAAAGTTTGCTTTGCCATCAAAATATATAGCCAAAAATATAGCCTAGTTTTTCTCCTTTTCTTTTCATTATCTGATCTTTTATTTGACTTGATTTTTGACAGCACTTTAGCCCAACGTGCTAAAACATAGTAAAGACCAGCATTAGCACTGCCGAAAGTTCTGGCTCTAAAGGAATGTTGCATTGTAATATGAAGCATTACAAGTAGATAGCATGGGAATGGATATGTATTTGAATGGTAGCAAAGAACTGTAGAATAATATTGGTGTAAGTTAAAAGGTCAGCTGACAGTGGCACTGGCAAGCCAGACCTAAAAATCCATGTAGTTTAGGTACTTGCCTCCTCCTATCTGTTCTGCTGCCAGAGAAAACACACTCAATTATCTTATCTAAGATACTTTGATAGCTTTACAATGTTGTGTGTGTGCATCGGGAAAAATACAATTATCACAGACGTGTGGAGACCAAGCACATTTTTTTGGAAGCACACAACTTCTGCCCCATAACAACATGTACCTGTAGTTCCCAAGATGTGGGCGGAGCCAAAGCCGCTCTCTCATGGAGACTCACACATAAATGTTGACATCTATGCTGTCAAGACAGATCAGAAAACGGTGGAAACTATAAAAGATATACATTAGCTGTCCTTCAGCAACTATAAACGAGGATAAGGAGGAAGGAGATTGCACTGAAAAAGTAAATTTACTCCAAAGCAATGAAGTAGTAGCTCAAAAGAATGAAAACAAAATGAGGCACCTGGGGGACAGGATGAAAACAACATACACAAAGTGGCAGAATACAACGAATGACTAGGAACATAAGGGGAAATCAAACAACACAGCTTAAGAGGTGCCAAATATTGCTAACAAGAGGAATAGAAAAGAACATTTACACTGCAAAGAGAGTGGTAATCAATTTAGAGGATGCAAATTAGAAGAAGTATATGACTTAGGCGGGAGAGAAAAGAGAAGACATTCATATGCAATGTGATTGTAACCGATGTAAACAGGTGAGAATGAAACAAGAGATGGGCTACACAGGTTGAGATAGCAGAGAAAAAAACATCTTTATTTGACTAGAATTAAGGTTCATGAAATGTGGAGTTATGCCATACTCCATCACCTGCAGAAAAGTTGAAAGACGTTCTTGAAGAGAAGTGGGGAAAGAAGAAAGAAATATGATGAACCATCAGCATAAAATGAGAGTCCAAACAATGAGCATAAATATTAGAAAACACAGCAATAGTATATATACAAAGAGGAAAGAAGCAGACCAAGACTGATCTTAGCGGGACCACAAAATGAAACAGGTAAAGTGTCTTTCACAATACCGAAAAAAAAATTCAAAAGGTAAGAGGAATACTAAGAGAGAGTAGATTCTCCTAAAATGTACAGAAAAGAGAAAAGAAAGAAACGTAGTGTGATCAACCGTGTCAAAAACAGCAGAGAGGTTGAGAAGAATAAGAGTAGTGAATTCCTAATTGCTTGGAGGAAGAAGAAAGTTCGGGATAGAAAGCAGAGCAGTTTCAGTAGTGCTAAAAGGATGGAAACCTGATTGTGCACATAATCAAAGGTTGTGGGCATGAAGAAAAGGCAAAAACTGAGAAAATCTGCATGTTCTTGAATCTTTTGAGAAATAAGAAGCAGAGAATTCACCTTATATTAGAGAGGTCATTAGGATCCAGTGGCTGTTACTGGTGTAACCAAAGCGGATGGAAGGTGATCTTCAGGAGAGGCTATCAAGGATGGATAACTATTCAGAGTTTAGGACAGGAGAAAAGCAACTGAAAGAGTGAGAAGGGAGATCAGGAGCAGAGGACAGTCCCAGTTCAGGAACAGAAACAACAGTGGAAGTCTGAGAGACCTGTGTAACTACAGCTGACCTGCCTTTCACACTGCAGAGAATTCTAACCCCCTTAGGCCTTATCATGTTGTGCTAAGAATACACTGGGACACAGAGATGATAAAAACTATGACATAATTAAATGGCTACTCTGTTCCACTTGTTTCTTCTATGGTGTTTTAGATGTATTGTTCCACAGCATTCCTGTGTAATGGTTCCAAGAACATACACAAATGCATAACACTGTTCCCTTGTTTGGATGTGCATGAATATGATGATTAAACACCACTCTCATAAAAATCCCAAAGTGGCTCTCACACAACCACCTGAAACTCCATCAAGATAAGACGGAAATCCTACACCTCCAATGAGTAAGACAGACCACACAGGTCCAAGAGTGGATAAACACCATTGACGATTTGACCTGCAAATGTACGCTATCAAAATCCGTCACCTCTTTGGGAATCTCTCTTGACCCAAGCCTGAGCATGAACCAACACATAAGGAACACAGCCAAAAGTGCATTCTAAAGCCTAAAACTCCTACACAAAATCAAGTCCTTCCTCCCTCTGGATCGATCTGAAAACTGCCACGCAAGCAATGGTAATGTCGAAATTGGACTATGTTAATGCCACCCTCACTGGCACCGCAAACTGGCACATAGCCCTTTTAAGACCTACGCTAAATGCAGCAGCAAGGATGGTCACCAGACCTAAAAGACACAATCACATCTCTCCCTCCCTGAAAAGTCTTAAATGCTACTAATCGAAGTCCGTTGCTGCTTCAAAACGGCCAGCCTCATTCACAACCTACCTTGTGTCTAAACTATCAAAGGCAGGCCAGACAAGACATCTAAGAAGCACCAACACCCTGCTTCTCATCCCACCAAAGAAATACAAACAAAAAGCCCTCATGTGCTCCTTTCTGGATAATGCCCCTAAAATCTGGAACTCCCTCCCAGTTCATAACAGGACAAATCCTTCCTACATGAGTTTCAAAAGTCAATTAAGAGATCTTCTCCTCAACTTACACTGCAACCCTTCGGACACTAACGCCTAGTCCACACCTTGACCCTTTTCCTCATTTTCTCTATATGTATGTTTCCTCCCCATGAACTACTCTGACAAGACCTTCAACGAGTCTGTATTTTGCAATCTATGCTCCCCAACACAGCCCTTTTCTATGTCTATGTATGTAAAGCACTCTGATGTGAGAGTGAGAGTGGGTAAACATCACTTTGCCTTGGTCTGCGAAAGTCATCCTAGTCTGTATAAATGTCGGTGCTGACTGTTGGGAGATGCTCAGAGGTTCTCCAAAAGAGTCATAGATTTGATATAATAAGGAATAGTAAGGTTTGCTACCTGAGAAGATAGGAGGCCGATTACTTTGATATTGGCAAAGTAAGGTCTAGAGACACAAATACATGCAGAGATTTTGAGAGTAGCCATTAGAGTACCTTTTCTTAAAAAACATCCCTGTTGGACTTGACCCTTGTTGCAGGGTCATCCCTAAACCTTTTGCCTTTCTCCTAGCCTTTTTCTGACATGGTGTTGGTGGTTTTAGGCCTCTGGGCACTTTAGCACTGCTGTCCAGTGTAAAGTGCGTGCGCTCTCTGTGTTAAATATGGTAAGATTGGTCTACACCTGTTTGGCCTATTTAATTTACCTGTCAGTCCCTTGTAAAGTGGTATCTCATATACCCAGGGCTGGTAAATTAAATGCTACTGGTGGGCTTGCAGCGTTGATTGCACCACTCACCAAAGTAGCCTTTCAAACCTATCTTAGGCCTCTGCCATTGCAGGGCCTATGCGCGCAGTGTGACTGCCGCTGTGACGTGGCACCTAAAGTGTGTGCCATGTCCGTGACCCCCCCTTTTACTGCATGTCAGTCAGTAGGCCCTAGTTAGCCCTATGGGCAGGGTGCATTGTAGGTAAAAGATGGACATGTACCTTAAGTGCGTGACATGTCCTGGTAGTGACAAACAGCCATTTTAGTTTCTCACCACTGTGGGGCTGCCCTCCCATAGGAATGCATTGGGGATTTCCTGATAAGTGTTCAAGTGGTAATCCCTGATATGAGAGGCGCAGCGTGGTCAAGTTTGGTATGTTTGGAATAGTGATAATAAATGCTACGCAATAGGGTGCGGAGATTTATTATAACTATTTTAGAAATGCTACTTTTAGAAGTTGGCATTTCTTTGTGCTATGGGATGTGAATTGCATGTCTGGCTTTTGAGTGACAGGGGCTGTTGAGGTGTGTGTGGCTCCAGGAGTGGCAGGGTGAGTCAGCGCTAGGCTGAATGGGACATCTATATTTTGAGTAGTGGGAGGGGAAGTCCCTGGTCCCTGAATAGGATTGTGCCTGCCTTAGTGAATGCTGGCTCCGCCCCCCTGTGGTGTGTCTGATGGCAGAGCCCCATCTCTGAAAGGAGGGTGTGAGCACTGTAAGCTGAGTGCTCCAAAACCCCCCATGCCCTGCACTACAGACAAAGGAAACTGGGATATAAATGTAGGGGCTATGACCCCATGAGATGTTCCTGTTTTGTGCTTTCTTGTGCTTTACTTGGACTAGCGGCCAGCAGGCTGCCAGCCTGCCAGGAGGAACCGCCGCTGGGGGTGGACTTGCTGTCCTGCTAGTTTTATTTGCCCAGCTTTTGCCCTCATCAAGCTCCAGGACGAGGGGAGCATGAGGGCGCTGCAGCGCTGTGCTGCCGAAGCGTCCCAAGGAAATCCTGGCATGGGGATTACCCCGGGTTAAGAGGAGGAGCGGGCTCCCACCCCGCAATTTTGTCACCACTTGCTGCGTTTACCAGAGAGAACGGGTGCACACCCCGCGTTCTGCACCTAATTTGGTGGGTGCCCACCCCGCACTTGCTCTTTATCCGAAGTGGGAGCTCACCCCGCGTTTCTCTGCCGAGGGAATCACCGCTGCGAACCGGGGAAACCGGAAGCCAGGCAGCCTGCCTGGTTGGAGGCGGGACCAAGGAGAAAGCGGGGCCGGAAAAAAAGCGCCGGCTGGAAGACCCAGGCGGGAGCCCACCCCGTGCTGGGACGTGCGCAGAAGAAGTCCGGGGCCTCGCGAATCCCACATAGAAGTCCCGGGTGCCAGGAGGGGGCCCGGGTGAAGTAAGGCGAGAGCCCCGCATGGTTAGGAAGGGAGACGAGGCATCCGACAAGAGCCTCCTGGTCTCCCAGGGCAGAGAGACGGAGCCCACAGAGTTGTCTCCGGTGAGTGGGGCTGAGGTGGGAGCGGTGGTCTTGTGCTCCCACGGCATGGTTGGGGCGGTGCGTGCTTTCTCCCCCAGCTGCATCGCTGATTGCGGGCAGCTGCCACAGTGGTGCAACTTGGTCAAAAGTCCCAGAGGGGGACTTAACAAGGCACGGTGGTGCCCGGGCTCATTTTTGGCATCAGCTGTACCGCGAGAGCGTGGGCAGCTGCACCGTGGGGGCAAAGCCTTATCTACAGGACCCCAGAGTTGAACTCCAGAGGGCACATTGAGTGCCCGTCCTCATTGCTTGTGGGGCATTGTTTTCCTTTGGGCGCCAGAGGCACGGCGAGTCCCAGGGCAGTTTGTTTACCACACAGTTGCGCAGCAGAGACCGACAGCTGCACCAAGGGGGCCAGTGATCTTCTTTGCACTATAGGAGGGGTGAGTGTACCCCATGCCCCAGCGCATGTGCGCATGGTGTGTTTTTGCTGCATTGGCAGCTAAGCCCTGACTTTGCTGGACATAGGGCATTAGAGCCCTAGAGGAGGCCCGTTGGGCGGGGGGTCAGTTTTATGTGGTAGGGCGCAGAGCTCTAATTTGGCGCATAATGTGTTTATGTGGATGCCTAATGTGGATTCACCACGTGATTTATGCCTAATGTGATGCCAACAATGATTTATGCATAAGAGGTATGTATGATGTGATTTATGCACCCTGATTTAGGCCTCTAATGATGTTTATGGTTATAAAGTTATTGCACAATGAGTTTATGCTTTATGCGTTTATGAAGGAAGATGTGTGACGCCGTGGCCAGGGCGACTGACTCCGGAATCTGGGGATCACGGTTAGATCCCCAGCGGCAGATTAGCCCAGCACCATGTGACTCTGGGCAATAGCTTGCTTAATCTTCCTGACGGCCCCCAGCGCCTAGAGACCCTTACGGGTGATTGTTCCTGCTTTACAAATGTGCATTATTATTATTCTGCTGGTGGGGCCTAGTGCGTAATGTGTTTTATGCTTAGGAGGTTTGGGCCTAATGTGTTTTATGCCTGACGTAATAATACTGAGGTCATTATTGTAGTTACTTACCTGTTCTGATGGTTCTGACCATGGCCCGATTGGCCTGGTCCTGTGTATAATCCCTGTGAATCTTGCCCGTGCCAGTTGGCACAATGTAAATGTGTGATTAGGTTTCTAATGCGTTTAGGTAATACAAAGGCTATTTTTTATATAACCTTGTGTGGAGTTTCTTTTGTGGTGTGCCTAGTGTGTTACTGCTGTGTGTGTGTGTGTTGCGCAAACGCTTTACACATTGCCTCAGAGATAAGCCTGACTGCTCGTGCCAAGCTACCAAGGGTGGTGAGCAGGGGTTATCTTCAGCGTGTAACTCCCTTGCCCTGACTAGAGTGGTGGCTTGTGCCTGGCTTTGGTGCAAGCCTTAGCCAACCAGAAATCCCATTTCTAACAATCCCCTTATCTGTATTGCTTTATCACATAATTCCAGAAAGAGCTGAAGAGGCAACTCTTTAAAGAACATTACATGCAGGAACAGTCCGATTCTAATCTGAGAACCCAGCTACTGATCAAATCATTTGTTGACTGTATCCTTGTCTTTGACCCTGTACCGTGCTCCACTGCTTGTGACTAGGTTCACGCTAAATACATACCACATGCATACACAAATACATTATGTCATGCTAGCTGGTCAATTCTGTCTGACCCCGTCTATAAAATTATACAATTCATTCTGACATATCTTTTACATTGCATCCTGAATACCTACCAGACTACTGGTATCTTCCACTACTGCCCAGAATGCTCCCAAACCTGTCTAGATGGTTATGCTCATGACTGTAGAAACCCACATGTATACTGTAGATATCAATGCTCTTAAATTCATTATTATCCATTTTTTTCATTTTGCTACACCGAGCATTGCGACCACTTACTACATAGTTATACTCTAGATCTAGTGCAAATCCCAGGGAAATGTTTCTAAGTGCCTAGACCATTGCAATATAACACTTAAACAACACATATGAATATCACCAACATAATCCTGGTTTCAAAGTAGGTTAGATCATGGGAAGAAATAATCCAGTAAAAACTCCAAATGAAGGAATATTTTGTGAAACACACTTTGTTACCTTTGATATCACATGCAGTTTTTACTCAACTTACATCAGCAAAGTACAATATTATCATACAGCTACATGTCCTAGATATAAGGTTGCAGATACGGAATTTATTCATGGACATAGTTATAGGTACAAGACAATTATTTCATTTTGGTTACTTTCAGAGTGGCAGCTAATGGACATTCAAATTCTGAGTTTTGCAATAAAAGCAACTATCATCTATGAAAAGACTCTAAGATGCAGTGATCTCTGTTGTTTCAGCAGCGGATCACATAACAGGAGGCATGGGCCCTGAGAATTATGAACGGTCATTTGCTTTTGAGCTGTATGTTCATTTTCCTGGTCCACAATCCCCAAGTGTGGCCTCAAATGTGTCTTGACTTATTATGTGTTCGTTTTGTCACAATAAGGTTCTCTAAAAAATCCTTCACCATAATCCACTGTTTGATCTATGGAATCTCAAGTACAACAGCCTCAAGTTACACGTGTTACGATTCACTTATCTTTTGATATTTTTTCCTTCAATATTTTGACCTCAGTATTCTTAGATTACAACATTGTTGCGGTCACTATTCAGTCGAACAATCAACTTTCAGCAGCTTGGCCATGCTTGCCAAACATCCACCACTGTTTCCCTTCATAGTTATTAACCTAACCCCTTCATCTCTAATTACCTTTTGACTCTCCTTCATCTGCATTCCCACCCAGGGCTGTAGGCGCTGCCACTGCCTTCTTTGCTGTTTAACCTATCGTTGACATAGTCAGAAGAATCCTGTAACTACTTCTTCCAGTGCTGTTTTTTTTCTACTTCCTATATAGAATTTTTCTAAAAAGTAGTTTAGTTTTTTTCCGATGATTCAAATAAAGGGCACTTGTATTTTGAGTAAGCATTAGCTTGTGCAACGCTTTATTTAGCTCACTGCAAAAGATACTTTATGACACTTACCTCTTTTTAACCCATTGCTGTCTCCTCATGAGAGGACCCTTGAATTCTGTTGTTAGAGGCTGAGAGAGACACAAAGTACAATGCATGTCCAACACATCCTTGCACAGCCTTACACAAATTGTCACTAGCGTGGGCACCACTATCTTTGGGCCATTGGGCTTCATTCCCATTACAAATTACATATGTGGGGTTTCTGAGGTGGGCAAAAAATGGTCAAGGACTAGTCACTGTGAAGTTCTGTTAAGCACGCTTCTGGATTGCTCGAGTAGCCACGGTGCCACCATTCACAGAATAACATATGTGAAACAATCTTCTTAAGACAGTCCCAAATAGGTGGGAGCAAAATGGAAAATAAAAGAACCTCCTTTGGCAATACTGTAGATCTTGATTGAAGATGATGATACCACTGGAGTAATCAGCAAGACAGTGCACTTCCGTCTTCTTCTTAGGAGTGGATTGACATCTTGCAGCATTCCTCAAAGGCCATTTAGCACTGTATCATATGTCTAACTTCAATGCAATATAGGCATAAACCAGTAGTGGGCTGTCACTGTTTCCCACCCTCAGTTAATGGACCGCTCAGACCTCTAACTTCCATTGGCTCTTCCTATGATAATGGGCCCACTGAATTCTCAGGGCAATCAACTTTATAAAAATGTGGACTTCTTTGCCTTCATCTCTCTTATAATTTATATCCTATCAACTGTGCTAAATCTAAAAGTTCAGAGAAAGACGTAGGATACTATGATCAAATCACATAGTCTTTACTTTTTTCCCTCACGCCATGCCAAAAAGGAGTCATCTGAGTTCTTTCAGTCCAGTTTGTTAGAGCTCCTAACCGACAGAAACAAGTCACAAAAGTCAGTACACTCATTCCTCCTTGCTAAATTTCACCCAGTGGAATACTACAAAGAAAGACATTGAAACAACTTCTGAAAGGCAGATAAGAAGGCATGATATGACAGTGTTAGATCTGACATCCTTGGCATGGGTTTCTGCTAGACCTTTTGCTTTCATTCCTCCTGTTTTGCTGAATTCATTTTTTTGGAGTCTATCACTTTACCACTGCTAACAAGTGCTAAAGTGTTTGTGATCACTCCTAGAAACGTGGTGAAATTGGCTTATACCCAACTGGCATATTTAATTTACTTATAAGTCCCTATCAAAGAGATATACCATGAATCCAGGACTGGTAAATCAAATGCTACTCATGGGCCTGCAGCACTTATTGTGCCACTCACTTAAGTATCCCTTTAAAACATGTCTCAGGCCTGCCACTGCCATTTCAACCTGGCAAAATAAACCTTTTGCGAGGTCTAAACCTTCCTTTTTAATACATATGTCACCCCTAAGTAGGCTCTAAACAGCCCATGAGGCAGGGTGCTTTGTATTTAAAACGTGGGACATGTACTTTTAAGTTGTACATGTCCTGGTAGTGAAAACCTCCCAAATTCGTTTTTCACTATCGAAAGGCCTACCTCTCCCACGGGATAAAATTTGAGTTACCTTATTACATTTAATAAGTGATAAGTTTTGTTTGGCAGCAGGTAGGAATGTCATGTTTGATGTCTGAGGACGCGTAATTTAAACTCCTCTTTAATGGTAAAGTCGGATTTTAAGTCACTATTCTAAAAATGCCACTTTTAGGAAGTTGGTATTTTCTAGTCCTAACCATTTGGTGCCTGCAGCCTGTTTTCTCGGTCACATGACAAGGTGTAGTTGGCAATTGGCATCTGTGTATTCCTCACAGCCAACCACACAATAGAGGAGCTGGGTGTTGGCAGGAGGTGCCATCCTGACCTGATGAGTGGATTGGAGCTGTCACCTGCCACACTTGCGAGATACTGCCTCATATACAAATGACTTCACACTAGCCTATTGTGCATGCAGACAGATTGGGACCAGAGCAGGGAAGCAGGAATTCTCAGACATTTCTTTAAGGGGAAGACTCCAGAAGTTTCCTCAATGTGGGCACCTGGTGTAACAAGCATTTGCAATGTAATCGGTCTTGCCCTTGCTACCTTATATGTATTTAGCTATGCAGCACATTAGCCTGGGTGCTGAAACATCTACTGTTCTTTAACATGGGGAGAAAGTAAGCACCAAACTGCGTGACACACCAGGTATGGGAGCACATGAGAGAAATACTGCCTTTCAGCGGGAAATGGTATAGTCCAAAGCTCTGTTTTTAATATAAAATCAGGGCCTTCGGTGGCTATGTCACTGAAAATACAAGATTTGAAAAAAATATTATTGTCTACGGGTGCTCATTGAAGACATTTTTTATGGACTGGAATCTAGAGAATGCTAAAGTGATTCTGGTATTTTACTGACCTCCGCTAGTCGTTTTCTATCAAGAAAGTTAAATAGAGGCAGTTGCCAGAAAAAGAAGAAAAGGAAAGTCCCTCAGCAGAAAGCAATTCTGGTATTTTACTGACCTCTACTGGTCGTTTTCTATCAAGACAGTCAAATAGAGGCAGTTGAACAGAAAAAAAGTCCCTAAGCGGAAGCATCCACGTCCTAGGGCTGATCTCCAGAGCCCACAAAGTACATACACATATATGTATATACTAAAGTATATACAAGAGGTCTTGAATGCTTGACCTAAAAAGGGGACCTTCAGATCCACTCTTGAGTACACTCCTGGAACTATGGATACTACAGAAGAAGGACTATCCTGCTGCCAAAGAACAACTCTGTTGCTTGAGGGTTGCCCTGCTGTCTTAGGAGGCAGACTGGACCTGCACCCTTCATCCCAGGCTGTAGTGACTCCAAGGGTCAGCTGACTGACCTCGGGTTCTGAGCTAAGGGACACAAGCTCCAGAGGCCTGCCTACAACTGCCCAGCTGACCTGCTGCCTAAACCTGCCTAAGCCCTGCTGGACTCTGCTGGAGTGAGTTCCTGATCAACAAGAGGTTCCCCTAAGGTCCTGGACCCTTGGTGTGGAATAAGTTAAACTCCTTAGCTAGAAGTTGTGAGTGCCAATGGTGGTTCGGAATGGCAACTAATAAGGTAACCTACCTTAGCTTAATCTTGTTTAAACTGTGCAGGGCAAAGAGCAAAACAAACCACCAGAGAATACAAAAATACTCTTAGTGTCATTAAATTAAAAACATAGGAAACTCGAAGCAACTAGTGTGATGTCTGCAGACTGTGACACAAGCTCTGGCTAAGCAACCAATTCTGAAGCAGCAATTGTAAATTTTGTGCAAGATCATGGTAAGGATCAATAGCATTATCAAACCTAAGAAGTCAGTGGCATTACAATTTGTTGAGGAATGGGCACAGAGAATGACCATTAGGCACCGTTCTTGATTGTCTGGGCCCTCTAATCTAGTAGGGTTCAAAAGAAACCGACACTTTAGTTTGATAACAGGTATTGACTCCAGTGCTTTGACAGACACCGTGTGATTTATGTTAAAATGGTTAAATTATGTTTTTTGCAAACACATAGACAGGCCACATCTGGCTCTGTAGTTATGTTTGAATGGGCCTTAAACGAATATTTTGTGGTAGTTTCCATTGCCTACTTGACACAGATAATACTTTCCTGAGCCTGTGGCTTAATGAGATCCACATTTGACTTGCATGATTGAGTGTGGACAATTGCAATTACTCCAGTTGGCCCACAACCCAATGGGAGTTAACACCTGCTGCTGGAGGACAGAGTGGGCTGTGAACTGCACAGGCTGTGCCAAAATCTACATATAATTAGGTCAAGGGATGTTCCCAAGCAGGACAAATGGTCACATGACTAATGTGTAGTTGGTAGCTGCTCCTCATGTATTCCTCCCAGACAGCCAGACACAATAGAGAGCGTAGGTGTGCCTGGACAGGATCAGATGGCGGAGCTGGGCACAGCACCACTTGCACCTGAACAGGATGCATCCTGCCTTCACATAAAGGGCTGCCTGTAGTTAGTCTGGAGCCAGGGTTTGGGAGGCAGGAAACCTGTGCACTTCAAAGGGAACCATCCAGAAGTTTCTCCCACTTCAAAGAAGGCACCATGAATAGATATTGGACCTCAGATATCAACTCTTCAGGTCACTTCTGGACCTGTGAACTCTACCAGGAATTACTGCTTAGCTGTGATGTCTGCCGTGCTGACCTGCTTTGCTGCCCAAGGACTGCTGTTGCTGCACCAGGAGCTCCGCAGCTCCACTCAGCTTCGATGCAGGACCATGCATCGCCTCGGCGGCTCTGCCAGCCCGACACAGCGTAACGCATCTCGGCGTCAACAACCGACCCAGCTTGGCACACCATGGCACATCTTGACACAAATCTTCGCAATGCTCAGCAGCTTCACCAACACCAGCCCAGCACAAAGCACCTTGACCTCAGCTCTGATACATCACTATGCAAGTCTTTGCAAGCCTCAGCGTCTTCCTAGATGACAACGCAGGACCTAACATTAAGTTCCCCGTCGATGGTCACTGACTTTGCTGCACAATGCATCTTGACACAGGTCCTTGCATCGCAAGCTCCACAACGATGGTTTCTCAACGCCAACTAGCGCACCTTAACGCAAGGGCTTTCCATCACTCCAATACCAAGATTTAAGGTACTCTTGGGCAACGGGCTTAACTGGGTTCATGTAGCTGGCCGACACTCCATCACTGGTCAGCCTGAACTTGTGACCTTATCCCAGTCTGACGTGACCGGATAACCACAGTTGTCGCTTTGGGCTTTTTGGCGCTATATTCACTGAAACCCTTAAAACTGCATATCTCCAGTTCTACTGATAGGATGTTTGCCATTTCACTTTTGTTTTATTTATTAGAATGTATTCTATTTTGCCAGTTTGCTGTGGGATTTTTCTTGTATCGTGCTTTCACGTTATTACTGCTTGAAGTGCTACATACATACTTTACGTATTGCCAAATTACGCCTGACTGCTCTATGCCAAGCTACCAGAGGGTTGAGGGCATGTTAATTTGGGGTTTGCTTGTGACTTTACCCTGACAATGATTGTGGTTGCTTCTTGAGTAGGGCTTTACCCCCCTCAACCAGTAGGCCAATTTCTTTCAGTGGGTCATAAGGGGGTGGCTTTGAGGGATTAAAAAAATCCAACAGAGCTGATATGACTATGTTCTTTGAATATCATAACAATCCATGAATGCTCTGAATGAGAGGGACCGCTAGAAGGCTGACCCCTTATGATGGGGGCAGCCCATAAGAGTACAGAATATAGAGTAATTATGAAGGTGTAGAGTGAGGTTGGTGTGGTCCCCACAAACAGCTTCACCTTCCTTTAGAATCGTCTGCCCATATCTTCTGAAAAGGAGACTGCAGTATAATAAGGACTGATAAGACCAATTAGGATTGCTGTAAAGAAAGAAGAATGTGCTCTACTGTTGAGCCCTGACATGTAGCCTAGAGAATGTGCCCGCTCCTGACTTCTTTACCTGCTACTTTCACTAGACCCTCTCCTGGACTCGTAGGACCAGTCCCCTGATTTTTCCCAAATGTCTAGTGGGGAGTGTGCTTGCTATAGAAACCTTGGGTAGACTTGCAGGACTGACACGTTTAAAGACTGGGCTATGTTAAATCTTGCTGTTGAACACTGACCCCCTAGAGGAGGCTATGGGCCCCGGCGGCTAGAGAGAGCTGGTGCTGAGTATGGTCTCTGGTTGACAACCTCTAGACACAGCTTTCCATTCAGTGTTGCAACAGAACTACTACTACCACTAGGACTAGACAGTGCTGTGCAGGAGCACCGTTTCAGAGTCCTGCAAGAAGTGCTTCTTGTTTGCCTTGGTAGGAGGAGAGCATAACTTACGTGAAAAAAGAGGTGCTGAAGAACACCGCTGCAGAGGACATTCCGACCGGGACAAGGATACAGCAGCCTTGGTCAGGCAGTGTGTGTGGTGCATGGGGAGAATCTAGGCTTGCTGGTAGGATCAGCTGCTGAATAGTTGGGTGGACTCCTTTTGTCCTGCTTAGACAGAGAAGGGTTAGGCCTGAGTATGACACCAAAGATTCTACCAGGAAGGGTGTGCAGCTGTGGCCACGTAGGGCAGTCTCTGGCGAGGGTTTATTTCCTTCTTCAAGGCATATCACCTTACTATGACTACATTGGTTTAGATGATGGACGGAATGCTGAACAAAACATACACTCACCCACAGTCACAGATCTGGGTTTAATCCCTTGTTTTTCGCTCCCCCCGAAGTTTTGACCCAGCCATATGCAAATCAGTTTTGACCCTGCTCCCCATGGGGACAGTCCAGCCCAAAGTGCTCTGGACCAGAAACAAGTATCCTGGTACCGGTTTTGGGGTATCACCCCCTCATCAGCCAGGCTAGCTGGAATCCAGTGGCACAGTGAGCACGGGATCCACGTCAAGGCATACGTTTCCAATTGGGGCGACAAAAGAAAAAGAACAAATGATGGACGGAATGCTCAACAAATGAGACACTCAACTCCACTCACAGATCTCGGGTTAATCCAAGTTTTTTTTTTTTCACAGGGTGTACTGGGGCGCAGCATAGGATGCAAGGGTGAGAGACATATGAGATCCAAGAAAGGAGCAGGGAGGCACAGGGAGTACTGGGGAGCAGGGCAGGATGCACGGGAGAGAAGAGCAGTGCAGGGTGCAGGGGACAGCAGTACTGGGGAGCAGCTCAGTTTGCAAGGGAGAGCAAAACATGGGGTCCAAGAGAGACGCAGAGCAGGGTGAAAGGGGGAGCCGTACAGGCTACAGTGGTTGGTGAACAGTAGACCAGCAGTATCGACTTTCGCCTTTAAAATGAAGCAGACTCTTTGAATGGCTTTGGCTGAACACCTGCGGTGACTCCGCGCGCCTTCATTGTGTCAGTTTCATTTCATTGCTTATTACGCGGACACCCCTCCGCGGTGCGCTCGCCCTAGGACTGGTTAGTCTGTCTTTCCTCTCAAACCTTTACAGCAACATAACATATTCTGAAAGTGGAAGCACTGGATCGTGTTTCTACAATGTAATGTTCCAGAAAAGGCAGAAATCTTCAACTTACGTGAAATACGAGTATATACATATTTAGGTGAACGGTTTATAACTGAATCTGTCAATTCTGCCATGGAAACAAATTGCTAAAATGTCCTATTGCGGTTTTTGGTTACTTAGCTCATTACAGGAAGGTAACAGTACATCTGGGTAGGATGGCATAAATCTGCCGCTATTGCTGGACTGCTAACGCTTTCCTCCGTGAATGGTATGTTGAACATTGAGTTATACTAGCCTATTTTTCCTTACATAAATCGCTTGTGTGACTTTTTTCATTTTTCTCGTGTTTAATGGCCACTTCTTTGCAGCTCGTGCTTCTTTCTGCCATGAATGTGGCAATCATTGAAAAGAAGCAAATTACACGTCTGCTGGGTTGGCACAGCAAAGTCTTATTAGAAACAGCCACTTAGTCCCCAATTTTAAAGCATTATTTAATTTGCGGTACCGTGTGACCTCATGACATGAGCCCTGCTCATAACTATCCCTTTGTTCTCGACGGCCACGGAAGTGCCGTCTGTTTCTTTGCGGACTTGGCTTCACTCGATTGCTGAACACATTGGACAAATATATTACGAAATAATGACTTGCAAAAGGGTGTGTCTCTGTGACACAGTCAGTAGTTCTCCCCCATACAATGCCAGCACAAACGACCCCTTGTGTTGGGGGCAGGGCTCGAGTCGGGGTACCACGCGGGTGGACGGCGTCCCCCCACTTATTTTACCGGGTTTTTACCGGGTGGACGCCGTCCACCCTGCCCAAAAGATGGAGCCGGTACCCGAGCCTGCGCGCGCGCTCAGCACTCACCAAACCTAACCTTCTATTGTCGAGAGAGGGCGAACAGAGCTCTTTAAGTTGTTTCACGTTGATGGAGCCGTTCAGTATGACAGACGGGCGCTCGTGGCCGTATATTAGAAAAGGTCAGTATGTGTTTATGCATTTCAGACGGAGACCGGCAAATTTACTGTGGGCAATAAATACGCACCGAACAAGCGCATCTTTAATTTCCCCGCTCCTTTGAGTGTCAATACGGTGACTAATTCCAACGTAAACATTCTCCTTTTCCCTTTGAACCTGCCCCCATCGCCTTCTAACCTTTGTTATTTAGTGGGGACTCCATCTCGTGACGTCACTTTCGGCTGTGAGGTCACTTCCGGTGACACCACCTAACTTGGAGCGTCCCCCCACTTCTTTTTTTAGGACTTGTGCCCTGGTTGGGGGACCAGGAGTGGACCTCACAAACCAAAGGCCATGCATGCTCCAGGATACAAGGTTGATAGGCAAGATGGTGCCGATGTGAGTCAGCCCTGCAGTGACTACAAACCGGACTGAAGTCCTGGACTTCCTGGCAGACTGGAGTCCTTCAGCGAACTAATCCAAAGCCCTGAGAAGTAACTGGAGGGGCACTGTCCTTGAAACCAAGGTCAACAAGGTCTCAACTGATATCAACAAAAATGAAGCACCATCGCTAGAGCTGCCAATTCATTCATCCTCCCTACAAACCGACATGTACTTGTATCAGTCAACGATGATCAGGATCTGAAAGTGGCAGGACATAAGAATGAAGAAAGCTTTAATTCTGCCAACAGACTTCGATGCTACAAAAATTACCATGATATTGTCCGACATGATGAGGTTCCTGGACCTCTCAGCCACTCCAAATCCAAAGAAAATATTGGCAGATGACGAAGAACTCTCCAGGTACTGGCCAATCTGAAATCTACCTTTATCAAAGAATCATCTAAAAATACCATAACAAAAAGTAGCATGACAGCGCCGCACTATAAGAGTCGACTCATGTTTGTCTACGACCATCTCTTGGAGCGGCAGGAGAAAAACAAGTAGCAGACGTTCTCTGTTGACACTCAACAAGTGATCGCCAGCTGTAATATTTCTCCTAAACCTCTTGGAAGAATACTTCACAGTAGATCTGTAAGGCGTGATTTTGAATTGGTTTGTAATATCCAGCATTGTTTTAGATTGGACACACTCCTTACAATTTGACTACATGTTACAGATATAGTGAGCTTTCTTCTGCTATGAAAATAGCCAGTGGTACGCCTCGATTGGTTAGATACCAGCACACTCTGACCAATTCAATCTATCTCTATGAACTCCAGTACCAAAGTCACATGGATGGCACCCTTTTATTCTCCGAGTAGGGGAGGAATCGGTGCTCCAAGAAACCTGGACGCATATCTGAATGTTTTGTCCATATATTGCACTAGTTGAAGGGCAACTGTTTCTGCCTGAAAATGTTCTACCAAATGCAAACAAAATATTGCTCCTGGTTCTATATCACGAATAGGACACATTTTCCAAGGCTGGGTCTCAGTATAGCTTTATCGGGCTGCACCGGCTGAAGACTGGGACAGTGCACCCTACAAAGGTGGATGCCCTGTTCCGAGTGCATGCTCAAACTGGTGCCACCACACTGAACTGCACATTAGTAAAAGGTGCACCAGCTGTTTGAAGCCACCGGTCTGCTTCACTGCAAGTGGCAACCCGGCCTGTGTTTCAAGGATGTCAGCTATCCCCTTGCATTCAGGTGGCATTCAGGCCGTTTCTTCTGTTTTTCCTGAGAGGAGGGCTTCTTAAAGGTAGGATTACTCTCTAGGCCACTTTTATGGTGTTTTCCTCTCTCCAATGAGGCAAGAAGACTAATCGTCTCTCTGTCTCACAGAGTTCTTTTAGAAAATGGTTGAGAATGATAACAAACCTCTGCGTTGTGTGAGGATGGCAAGCACACAATGCACACAGAGGGTCAGATTTAGCCATCTACTTCCCACAGGAAGGGCACTTGTGAAATAAAGCTGGCATTTCTGACCAAAAAATAACTGTTAAATTGTCAGAAAAATACTGGAAAACAATCCCAGCAGCAGAAAATGTCGAATAAAGTTGTTAGAAAACAATTTCTGACTAGAAAAGCCAAAAAGTGACAAGCTCAAGCTCCAGGATCCTCACAGAAGGAGCCGGAAAAAAGAACTGACCTAACTGTCACCTGTGGTGCATGATGGGAGTAGGGGGCTCCCGGAGGTCTTAAAGACACGGTGTCCAGGTTCTTGGAAGCCTTAAAGGCAAGGTGCCAGTTTTTTCTATAAAGTGATGTTATTTATCTATGCAGCGTCTGGGCTAATTGTTTGCTATTACCTGTTTTCTTTTCTGAAAATAAAAGGTTGCTGTGGAACACTATCGCAGTGCATGTTCTCTATTGCAGTATTTGTATGTGATATTATTTTCACACAATAGAAATACATGTAATTGTGGCTTCTTAGCCTATGGGATATATAATAGGCTGCATAGTTATGTGTTTATACATGTATATATGTAGGTTTGGATAGTACTATGTACTTGTGGTTCTAAACATACACATATATCTGCATTGTTGTATAAGCTCCGGGGTCCCGCACATGGGCAGGGATTATTCAGTGTTTATGACTATTGATGAGTATCCCCTGGAAGAGAATAGAACAACCCCATCCTGAGGAGATGATCCTTCAAATTACAACCTCTCAGGCTAATGTAAGCCCTGTTTTAGGTACTGGACAACACTCAGTTGACCTCCCAGCCTGCCCATCCACCTGTCCAGGTGACATCTTGTGGAGAGGATACCAAGTATGACAATTGGAGAAACCTGCTCACAGGAGTTGAGTAGTAAGCCCAGTGAATATTTTCCCATCATGTACCGACTCATACCAGTTATCCAGGCCAGATGGACCCCTAGTAGTCCAAATTGGTAATGAAGTCGAAAGATACGAGTGTCACGTTTTCACACACTTCATCAATCAGTATTTGTAAAGTGCACTAATCAGCCCGGGGGGTATCCTGGGGCTGTGTGGGGAAGGGCTATTCGTACATCCAAGTTTTGAGGCTGCCCCTGAAATTCAGCGAGGGAGGAAGAGGTTCGAAGATGGATGGATAGAAATTTACAAGACTGACAAATAGATACATGTATAAAGAAATTACCAGAGGTCCTCAGTTTCTTGTCCTTGCGACTGCACTAGAAGTATATGCAGCAATTATGTTTACACCTGTTTCGGCTTAACAAAATGATCAATAAAAATATTTTTTTTAAAGTGGAGTATTCTTTCATCTAAACACATAAATCAGTAGAGTCTAAGTCAAGTTAACACAAATAACCCTGAAAGTTAACCAAAGGTAATTTATAGCTGTAGAGTTTTTTTGTAAAGATATAAAACAAACAACAGACAAATTGCACATATCACGGATAACTAATTCCTTCTAGAATATGTACAGCCTCATTACAAGTGCCCCTAGTAATCCCTATTCTGCTGGGAATGGGAGCTTCTAATCAAATCAGAATTACAAGATTCCTGGTGATTTTTCATGGGTGAAATGAGAAATAGGCAAGGAAATCGGAATCAAAACTACTAATGCTCTTGGTAATTCGTCATTTCATTTCTCAGAGGAGCCCCAAGGTACCATCTGGTAACTCCACCCTCCTTACAGTTACAGATGCCCCCAGAACCTGGGGGTGGGGGCTTATCTGTCCTAGCTACAGGTATTTCTGGTGGGGCCCATTTTCAGATGTGAGAGGTCCATATGGGAGTTTTTTTCATATGTATTATATTTGCACTGCATGCAGAGCTCCTTTGTCAAGCCTTCTGACATACCGCTTCCATTCAGACTAGCAAGCATTTACAATGCAATAGGTCTTGCATTAGTAGAATTTACAGCTATTGGGGTTACAAGTGAGAATGTTTGTTAGAATTATTTCTCAATAAATATCCTAGCAGTAGCATAACTCATCAAAGAAAATCCATGAAGCAAGGAAAGGGTGCAGTACCTTCGCCTGTTACTAGGTGTCCGTGTGGACCTCAATTAGCCATATAAGGTACTGCACCCTGCAATAATGAAGAATAGAACTCATACCCAGGACCGTGTCCAGGCCCGCCTTATTTATTCCCAAACAACAGGGCTCGTTGACACACAAGAGCTTAGCCTGCTGCTGAGGCTGTTGTCTTGCTCAAACTTGCTGAAATCCATGATGCACACACTGAAATTCCGGAGTGCAGGACGGAGGAAAATATAACACTTGCAGATGCAAGAAAAGATAGCAGAAAGCCATTCTCACAATGCCACACTTTAGCTTAAGATGTTTAAAGCGAAATTGCGGCGTGCCGCCATTGCTACAAAAGTAAATAAATGGAAAAGAAATGCTGTGGCCATCTGCCTTCTTTTTTTAAATGTATTTACTTTTGTAGCATTCACAGCACACCACACTTTAGCTTTCAATGACTGAAGCAAAAGTGTGGTGTGCTGTGATTTCAAAATACTAAATATATATTTTTTTTAAGTTGGGTGACCACTGTATTTTTTTCTATGTACTTTCTTTTGTAGCACTTGCGGCATGCCGCGCTTTAGTTTAAGATGTTTAAAACTGAAGAGTGGCATGCAGTCATTGCTACAAAAGTAATTAAATGGAAAACAATTGCGGCGCCCACGCTACTTTTTTTCCATTTATTGACTTTTGTAGCAATAGCGGCATGCCGTGCCTTAACTTCAGATATTTAAAGGTTAAAGCGCAGTGTGCGGCGATTGGTACAAAAATAAATACATAAAATGATAAAGGCTACTAAATGATCAAGGCTACTGAAGTTATGTTTTTTGTGTAGTCAAGGGGAATATATTCCAATGAAACCCTGTGCTGACTTGATAAGTGATTTTGATCCGGTTTTGTGTAATAAGCAGACTTATGTACGATTATAATGTGAATTTGAACATCTAATTGAGCAATAAAAAAAACCATCTAAAAAGAAAGTCTATATATTGAAAAGAAATGCGGTGGCCGTCCGCCTTTTTTCTATTTATTAACTTTTGTAGCAATCACGGCACGCCGAGCTTTAACTTTATATGTTTAAATCTAAAGTGCAGTGTGCCACAATTGCTAAAAAAGTAAATAAATGGAAAAGAAATGCGGAGGCCGCTCGTGCAGCACGTCGTGCCGGCTTCAGAAAGACATTAACTAAATTGTGCTCACTAACTGCTAAATGAAACATAGAGAGTAAGGATACAAATAAAGGGGGCTGTACTAATGGGAGGTAACAACAGAGGGAGGTGCTAAGGAGGGACTAACAAGCTTATTCACAAATCATTTACAAAGGACAGTAAGAGGAGCCAATTGAAAAGATGGGTGGAAAATGGGCAGAGTTTAAAGTCTATACCTGAATACAGCATGTCACAAAGAAACAGCACAATCGGTGCCTAGGAGAGACCTAAAAAACACAAGGACCAGTACACAGCCCTATCTTGCACTTTTTTTCAATTGGCAACGTTTTGCTTCATTTGCCCGCAAAGTCATATATTACTTTAGCCGTGTCACAGGTATAAAGATCAATTTTTGCCCTCAGAATTAGTATTACAACTCCTTGTTTCTCCAAGGCTTGCCATAAAAGTTTACAATTGACCATCTTTCAAAGTAGACATATACTGTTCCAAAATGAAAGCCCTCTTACCATACTCTAGTTGATAGAATGTCGATACATTTTCTGTTGACCCATGACTTACTTTTAATTTCATTATTTACATCACTGACCAGTGCACTACAAGAACAGTCAACTCAATGGATACTTAAAAATTGGATATGAACGATAGACTGCACCTTGAGCGGCTTGCTGTACGGGTGGGTTTTCGAACGGCGAGAAGGTCTTGTTTGAGACTCCTTGGAACTGTTGTCCAGGTGGAGATTGCCTTTGAGACGGCTGCGGACAGTTTTTTGGCATCTGGGATGTCGTGCCTAACGTTTTCATGGGGCTTCCAAGATGTGACAGAATATTCGAAACGTGCCTGAAAATATATAAAATAGGTTTCTATAACTTTTTGACCATTCTTCACGATGTTTTTAAACAATCTGAAAAGAAACTGAATAAATCTCTCATTTTAGCACCCACGCTTCAGTGATTAGTTAATAATGCAATTTAGACAGAACCCTAAACTACAAATGCTGCAGTAAATTATGCAGAGAAGAGGCAGGTGAAGGACAATGGTTCATCCACTGGAGGCAGTGCCTGTGATTATATACGTGCAGTGGTTGGCAGTGTTGGGGAACCGTCATTCATTTTCAGAGTTTGACCCAGAGTAAGAGATATTGAGACAGAAAAAAGGTGATAGAGGGAGACAGGGATTAAAAAAAGAACCTGAAAGAGAGAGATTTATGTGGAGAAGTGTAGGGTGGAGGAAGAAAGAGGCATGAGTTGTAACCATGGCTGGGCAGCCCAAGTATTAGGCAACCCTGGTATTGGCAATGTGTATCCTTTGAAGCCTAGATGCACACAGCAATGCAACATCTTGTAAACCAAGGTGAAATTAAGTACATGACAGCTCACAAGTACACCACAAATTGCATTGAGTCCACATAGAGATTACAGGAGAGTAGATTTCAACGTCAATTCAATATTGTGCAGACGAGGCTAAGAATCTCATTACGAATCTTTGACTCTGCTGGGTCGAAATTCATCCATTCATATAAGTAACTGTCAATTGGGAGTTTGTTATCAAAAAAAGAGGTCTGGTATGCAGATTTTGGGCTTAATGTACGTAAATCTGCATGTCACCATAATTATCAGGCATTTTTCACCTGTCGAAATGTATTAGAGTAAAACAGCGGCAGAGCACCTAATTGTGAAATGTGCGGTAGCAGGGGTAACCACAAATATCGAACTAACCCGCCTCCTAAAGTCCTCATGAAGAAGGCCTTAATGTACACACTAATGAACAGTGGCAGCTGGTGCATTTTTAAAATGGTCAGGTGTAAATACCCCAACTGAAGTGAGTAAGCCTGACTATTCCTAGGTGGGTGTTGGGGGAAAGAATAAATGGGTGCATTTTTTGACTCAGTATACACAAACAATTGGCTCAGAAGTTATATTCCTAAAGATGCAGTTCTTAAGGGGTGCTTGTTAAATATTCCTATAAGGCACTGTAAAACAGCATGGAGTCACAACCGAATACTGCCTCAAGCAAAACCAAATTCATGAAACATTTTAAATCATAACCTCCCTCGCAGTCCTGGCAGAAAGGCAATCAAATTTCGAACAGAAAACTGGAAGCAGACATAACTTACACAATTCACTTATAGATCTGGTGGCCTACTAAATGCATCCCCTGACCCCAGTACATGTTGTAATGATTTCCAATAAATTATAACTTTTGATGGGGGTTGACGAGCTCAGCCTCAGGGACCACTGACATTGATGGAACTCTGTAACCTATATTAACCATTTATAAAGGTCGGCTTTAGTAGTCTGGTGACCTTGTTTTGGCCAATTGCTGGTGCATCATCGGTCACTGTTAGTAGGTATGCGTAATACATTTAAGCGGACATCATGATATTGGCTCCAGGATCACACAGACAGCACAGCAATAAAATCAAATGTAAGCATTTTTAAAGTGAGCCCATTTGACTGAGAGATCATCTGCCTGGTTAAAGTGCGCACACAACAGACATGCATGGAATGTAGATAGTCAGAGCGAGGACACATGCCAGGCCACGTAAGCACACAGTGGATGCTATGTTGCCATGCGCACCATGTAAAGTCTTCAGACAGGTATAATAAAGAAAGGTACAATCGGGGTATGATTTGCCAAGCACTTCCACTACAGACAAGAGGCCTTTTCAAACTCAAACGTTTCATAAATTCAAAGCACAACTTTGTGCAGCAAGCGCTGTCCCTGGTAGAAAATGCTGAACTCACACACTAAATAACCTATACAATTTAGCCCATTAGAGTGACAGTTTGGCAAGCAGGGTAGGCCTTTGCGTGTGTGGGGGAGGGGCCTGCTCTAAGATGTCCCTCGCTACATCCCCGGGTCCGCACTGGCTTATCGGTATTTAAAACAATAAAACATGAGGTGAAGGAAACACCTGCCAAGTTATCCAGCGGATTAAGGGGAGTTTATGTATTTCATTTCTAGTTACAGTGCCCGCCCTGAAATAATAAAAAACATTAAATATGGACTTATCGATGCTTCTTCATCCTCTGCTCCTGGCTGACCCATTACCAGGCCTTGCTCCAGAGTCCCAATGTCGGCATCTGTCCCACACGTCAGAGACCTGGGATCACATTACAGAAGTGCCTGCTGCTTGTGCACGGTTTTACACCCCATGGCACTTTTCACCATCCTTCTGTCATACCAGACACTTGTGAGGAGTTGACGAAGATAGCACAGGTGCACATAGTTGTATAAAACAGAAGTGTTCTCACCCGAGCCTTCCGCTGTGACTGCAGTATATACTTGCGCGCCAGTGCTGGTTTCCCTCCTGAACGATAAACAGTCAACATGAACACCTGCTGCGTGCTGATTATAACGGAAATGAAATTGGAGCTGCGTAGACGAACTCTTCCACTGCCCACTCCCCCAGCTTCCATTGTCCAATCAGGAGGCTTAAACAATGGTGCCAACGTGAAGGGAGTGCTTCAGTTGTTGCCACCCACTTCACTTTGTCGATGTAGGCCAGCCCTGCCCCTTAGCATTCAGTTCAATGGCGCTCTGCTGAAAACGCCTTGGCTACAGCATAAGCGCCCCATTTAAAAGTTAATCATTGCCACTTCCTCCGGCCACTCCCATCATGCTGACATAACTCTCCTCGTGTGTGCCGCGAGGGCGAGCAATAGCCCTCACCCCCAGCCAGCACATGCGCAGGAGGACTCGTCACTGACCTCACCCCTTCCATTAAAAAAAACAAAACTAGAATTTGCACGAAGCAGTGAGCGCTTAATTTAAAGCTGCCCCACATGGTGTACATTCTCTCTCTTCTCCCGGATGCTAGTAGGGCAACGCCACTTTCTCCCATTAAAACCAGCCGCCACTGCTAATGAAGGTTTTTTGCCTCATGTTGTATAGTTCACGATACAGCAGCAGACCTGCCACCCTTAAAGATCATTTTCACTGTGTGGTCATCAGGGGTGTAGCTTCAGGGGAGGGGGTAGGTGGGAGGGTGTTTGGGATGTTGCACCCCCTAAAAATGCATTGTGTAGTAAATAGTTGGGTACAGGAGCTTTCAGTCGGGGGTAATGCAGTGTCTGTCAGATTTCACCTGGGATTTTTACATGCCACACTGACAAAAACACACAAGCACACACATACACACTCTCAGTCTCTTTTTTGATGGACTTACAAATGTTAATTAGGTTGAAAAAATGTGTTTTAAGTGTCCCTAACAATCCGCCCTCCTCTCTCTTTCCTCTGCCCCTTAGGCCCCCCTCATGTCCTGCTTCTCATATGATGTGTTTTAACAAGATATCCCAGCCTGATTGTTGGGAAATCTGAAGCTCACATCTCCCAATCTTATTGACCAAGCTATGCCCTTGGTGGTTGTACAGAGAAAGGAGTGTGGTCTTGGAAAAATAGTGGGGGCATGGTGTGTGGGACTTTGCATGCCCTGCTCTGCTTGACCAGACCCCGCCCTCCCCCCCCAACTGCCTCGTCTCACTACAGCAAAATAATCAAGTACAATCTTGCATACATTTTTATGCAGGTACACACATAGTGGAATGACAGAAATCACAAGAGCTTGTGCCAGCATTGTCTTCATTTACCAAGTACTGGTTACCTGTGTGACACAATTGCATTCTGGTTCTTGATGTCCATCTTTAACATCATCATATATTTGTGCAGTCCCTTTTCATCTCATGACCCATGTTTTCACACTAGTGTTTCAAGGCCTTTACCTCTCTTCAGAAGACCTTATTTCATGGTTGTGAGAGATCCCTGCATGATGCATTTCTAAAATTAAAATACCTTGACCCTACTGAGCTGCACTTCTATTGGGGACATAAGCCACAATTGAACACAAATTACCAATAACAATGGCAGCAGTCTTTTGCATGGAGGGGCTGTCCTCATCATTTGCCAAATATCTGCCAATTGTGGGACACCAACAAGTTTCTACCATTGGCAACTGATACCCCTCGACTCCGCTGACCCAGCACGCACATATTTGCATATGAGCAAGCCCCTTAAAAGTACACTACCTCTCCCATCTTCCACCATTGGTTTTCATAGTCTATGTGGCTTACGGCACTGCCGGTGGAAGTGTGCAAACCATTCAGGAACAAAGCTGCATTTTTCTGGTTCATATTAGCGAGGTCAATCTGCCTGAAAGCAGGTAGGATATGAAAATCAGGGGTGAAGTGAACTGACCGGTGGTACTTTACCTGTTTTTCTTCCTGCTCAGGTTGATGGCATTTCTTAAAGGGGCCATCCAGTGTAGAGATGGTCCTGCATGGCTAACAGACACTAATGACAGGCATTTTGGAATGTTCTAATTTTTAATGATGTTTGCTTAGGTTTTGAGACCTATTGGGACATCACTCACTAACTGCCCCCTTTAATTGTGGCTACAGAAAAATGTATCAGTAGTCATTCAAACTAAGTCACCTATGAATAGAATGGTTAACATACAGAATGCCACAGAATAAGATTAAGGAGTGTTTGATTATCAGGGATATGGGCCAAGTAGCCGCAGAATAGGTGTGATTGTGTGGGATGCAATTCATTGCATAGAGTTTTCAATACTTATTACATGCCCAATTCACTGATATAGTCAGATCTGTACTAAATAGTTTATAAAAGACTTTTTGAAATGTTACCTTTTACCTGTCTAAAACCTCTAGAAACCTTTGCATCAGCTTCCAATTATCACCTGGACCTAAATACCCCTGTTAATGAGGTGTAAACTTGTTCCCAGAGCTGAGAAAAAGGCCTTGGATGTGGCGAAGTGTTCTGTTTCACTGACAGAATGACCATCTGGGCTTTGCCCAGGAACTTAATTAACTACAAAGACGCCCACTCATTCACTCTGCCCCTTTCTTTGTCTCTCTAGTCAGCCAGGTACCAATCCCAGTGGGCGAGAAGTTGCCTTCAGAACCAGTTTTGATTGATCACAGAGGAGGGGTTGCTCATCACCCTAGCCAGGGTGGACACAGAAGCTCTACACAGGGGGAGAAAGGTTCTGCCATTTTGAATGTAAGTAGAGAGGGGCACTGCAGGATTGTTTGCTGCGGGGACACAGGAACCACAGCAAAAGTTGTTTGGATTACCCCTGGGACCTTTTTTCCTATTGGTTTGGAAGGGGCCAGGAGTCACCCACACCCACAGGATACTGCCAGGCATAAATCTGGCAGCCTTGGGCACCCTCTTCAAAACACTACTTGACTTATGGAAGATAGAAGGGCTCCATCTGCTGTTGAGAAGTGTGAGGAGAACCCTGAGTGCTGAACCTGTTCCAACTTGCACCCAGGACAAATAAGTGGACTTTAAGGGTCAATTGTCAGACCTCCTGTTTAGCTACAGGGGCACAAAAGCTACAAGAAATCCACCTTTCTGGAAGAGCACAGCTCACCAGTTTCCACTGGATCAGACATGAACCCTGGCGGTGGAATTGTGGAGTAAGTCCTCACCCCCACGTACTGCTGCGGAGGTCCTGGAACACTCAGCTGGTGTCAAGAGTATACTTCTCCTGCCTAACCCTAAAAACTGGGGACTTAGAAACTTTTCGCTAAATTTTTGCCTGGATAACTGGTGAGGGATTGGGACCAACCTGCCAGCTAATGATCTGTGTGTGGATTGCCCGTGGGCCTGACTTCCCCGTAGCACCAGCTATGTTCTACTCTTGATAACGGAATCCATTGATGACGAAGCAGTCCATGGTCCCCAACTGCAGTTTCATTGGCACTGCTGTGAAAGGAGACCTGATTAAATCCAGAGACCTCCGGGACACAAAAACCAGAATTTCCCCCATCGAAATGTTTCCCACTGAAACTAACAGCTTTGCTGAGACTCCATCTTGATTTTGGAGTCTGTCAACGTCGAGTCCCCTTCTGACGACAGTCCACTGCCTGCTTTCACTGAAAGCTGTCGGCATTGGGAAGTAACTTTTCCATTGGGAAGGCCCTAGTCCTTGTATCTGACCCATGCTTCATTGCGATCGGCCTGAAATCTTAGCCCTATCCTGGGCAAGCACAACCAGATACCCGCGGTCAGCGATTAATGATTTTTGTCACAATTTGTACTTAAAACCTTTTAAAAACATATCTTCAGTTTCCTTTATTGGATTTTTGTTTTTTTATGTAATTTTTTCATTACATTATTCTCTATTTTTTTTATCAATTGGAGTGGGAATTTTATTGTGTTGGGTTTTTGAATTGTTCACCGTTTTGGTACTTCTTAATGCTTCTCACATTTTTCTTAAATTAAACCTTTCTACTCTGTGCAGTAGCTACCAGGGATTAAGCTCAAGTTTAAGTTACTGAAATGTTTACTGGATCTACCAAAATAGTAACATTATTACTTGTGGTGGACTACTACTCCCCTCAACTAATAATCCGCTTACTCACAGTAACATTGCAGCACATTTAACAGACCGCAATCTACTGCTTATGGTCGAGTTAGGAATAAATATATAGTGTCCGTAGTTCTTAGATAAAAGCAGTAATTAGTACCTAATTCAATTGCATGTAATTTTTTTTCACACAGAAAGTTGAAAAGCTGAGTGAGCCCTGCCAGGAATCAAAGCAGTGGACTGTAAGCGCATTCGCTTATCGTGCAGCCTTAATGTAGTTATAAGCCCCATTATTTCTGCTCCAAATGTTCAAATACAACATATATCCATTAGTTCAGTTCATTACCCTTATTCCTTGCTCTTATTTACTTTATTGTGAGTTCTTGGTTATCTCATGCACTTCTCACTATTTAATGTTTTAGATGTGTATGTCAGTTTCAAATGTTCAGATTGTTTGGAGGGAAATGTTGCACTCTGCCAGTTGGCTAATATTCTTCCTATAAATTTGTGGTGTTTCCTAAATGTAAAGCCATCCTTAAAAAGCACATTATTAAAGTATTAATGGGCAATCAGAATGGAATTCCCAAGCAGTCAAGCATTAGTGGTGTTGCCCCGAGCGCATTACCCAGGTGGCCATTAGCGAACAGGAAATGCCTGGCCCTGGGGTCGTTGTTGCTATTATGGATTTGTTTCTCCACCTCTTCTTTTTATGCACAGAAAACAAATTGTTTTATTTGCATGTCCGTAATGTACTAGCCATTTCCTAGTCATTAGAGTCCTATAACGCAAGTATGACACATTGACAGCGGTATCCCAGTTCAGGGGTCCTATTTGGAACTTGAAATGTACAGCATTACTCTCTGCAAAGGCAAATATTTCTACAGGTTTCCATTAAAAACGGTATATTCTTACAATAAAGCAGTGAACGGGAAAAACACGAGAATTCTGTATATTGTCTGCGAGAAGGGGCGCTGCCTCTAAGGGTCGTGCATGCTGGGAAGAATCTATGTCCAGTAGGGTATTTTATCACAATATGTTGTCAAGCGATACGTCCACGGTGACACCTCAGAGCACTTTGAATGTCTAAGAGTGAAAGTTCAGACCTGAGCCTGGTGGAGGTGGAGCGTAGAGGTCTGTAAGCTTGTGAAGTCCCTCTCGTCTCTTCTCTTCTCTTAAGTGGGTGGGGGCGCTCAGGGCATCTCAGCTCCTTCCATATTAGCAGCAGGTGCTGTTGGCAGGGATTCGGCTTCTGCCTGGAGGAGGAGCCGTCCTTGTAGCTTTGAGAGATTCATAGCTGTAGGCAGAGCTTCAGAGGTGTGTGGTTAGCCCTCTGAGTCAAAGGAAATAAGGGGCATATCAGTAAGGCAATTATCGCCGCTTTAGCGGCCGTTTTCGGCCGGAAAGCAGCGATAATTGTATCGCCCTATTAGCAAGGTCACGCTATCGCGTGAACCCTTGCCTCAGCACCCTTTCCCTTAACGTCCAGCTTTGCATCTCTAATGAGATGCAAAGTGGGCGTTCCTCCCCAGAATAACGGGAGAAATGTCGCTAAGCCACATTTCTCCTATTATCAAGCCTCACGCTAAATTGCAGAGCGATAAGAAAAGTAGCGCTAACCTTGGTTATCGCTACTTTCCTTACGCCTGCTTTTCATCTGACTTAGCCATGATATCCTATGGAAGGTGGATATTATGGCTAAGTCTGTCCCTACCCTATCAGCAAGCATTCGCCATACGTTTTGCGATTATCGCTGGATTTCCAGTGATAATCGCACAGTCGGCAGTTTGCGCCTTGATTTTTATCGCTGTTGAGATGAGCGTTGCTGATAGCAAGCTATCTCAGCGATAAAAATCAGCATTAGCCGGCGATAACTATCCTCGCGCTAAGCGCGCTGAGAGATAATTATCTCCGGTTCTTGCTGATATGCCCCAAAATCTTAGTTCTTCAGTTGCATTAGGAAACCTTAGGTGCCCCAGTGGCGTAACGAAACTTGAGGTGGCCCCCCTGCAAAGTTCATGGAGGGGACCACCCATGCTCCTGACCCAGTCAGGAACTCTCAGGCCAGGGGCCTTCTGCCCATGCACTGTGACAGAGGGGGCCCCCGCACCGAGGGCCTATTGTTATGCCACTGAAGGGGGCCCCTGGCAAGGAATGGTGAGGGGGCACCTAGCAATACCCATACCCTCGAGCTGACAAGCTGAGGTCGTCCCCCTTATGTCTAGACAACTGGGGCCCTTCCCCGCCCCAAAGGGGATGCGGGAATGTCTGTTGCACCCCTGCAGGTCTGAGGTGTGGTAGAACGGAGGCCCGAAGGGTATAGCCCTGTAAGTGAACGCCTTTTGTCTTATTTGGCAGATTAAGACTAGAGTCAGGTTGAATGAATTTTGGTGTCCAGGTGGCTGGTAGGACAATAAGTCCTTACACCGTCTGAACAATCTTAAGATTGATGACGTCCTCTGTACTAGAACTGTCTTACCAATCTTAAGGTTGATGCCGCCCTCTGTACCACAACTGTCTTACCAGTTTTAAGATTGATGCAGCCCTCTGTACCACAAAAAGTCCCAGGAAGGAATGAATGGAAACAATAATGAATAAGGACCCAATCAGTGCTTATTTTTAAAGACTTGTCCAGCCGGACAGCGGTCATAGATTTTACTGATATAGTAATGAAGCAAAATATCGAAAAAATACACAAAGTGGGACACAAGCCTGTGTCCCGTACAAATAACAAAGAGAAGAATAGAAAAATACAAAGGTTCAGGCAAAAAACGTTTGTTGCAAATGGCAGGAATAGAAAATGAACCAACAAACATTACATGGGACACCCTTATGTATCATACTTAGTATTGCTAAGACCATTAAAAGGGAAGAGGGAAGAAGAGAGAAAAGGGAGATAACAATTAGAAAGTAATAATTCAAAAACACATGATTAGAAGGGGGGGTTTAAAAAGTCTGATCAAACACAGTACTGTACGTCATCTCATATCAAGGAGCAAGGAGTGATGAAAAAGGGGATGAGCAAACGGACAGAAGCAGATATACTCAAACAATGGAAAGTGTACAGGGTGTCAATATTGGTGCTAAGTATCTTACGCGGTGTGTTTGGGATCAGTGTCCAACATATACATGCCAACCAGTGAGAATGTAGTTCCTGATAGCTAAGTGCAGAATTAAGTGGTGTTAGGAAGAAGAAGGTCTCCAAACACCCCTTCTAATCATGTGTTTTTGAATTATTACTTTCTAATTGTTATCTCCCTTTTCTCTCTTCTTCCCTCTTCCCTTTTAAGGCTATTCAGGTTAAACTGTACAGGCATAATCAATGTTGTCCTGATGATGATCCTAATATTTTGTTTATAGGATCGAAACGTCGTCGACACTTGTAAACACCCTATATGGTCTTAGCAATACTAAGTATGATACATAAGGGTGTCCCATGTAATGTTTGTTGGTTCATTTTCTATTCCTGCCATTTGCAACAAACGTTTTTTGCCTGAACCTTTGTTTTTTCTGTTCTTCTCTTTGTTATTTGTACGGGACACAGGCTTGTGTCCCACTTTGTGTATTTTTTCGATATTTTGCTTCATTACTATATCAGTAAAATCTATGACCGCTGTCCGGCTGGACAAGTCTTTAAAAATAAGCACTGATTGGGTCCTTATTCATTATTGTTTCCATTCATTCCTTCCTAGGGACTTTTTGTTGTTTGTAAATACGTCATTCCCAGGGTCCCTGGTCGACCTTATAAGGGTGCTCTTGTTGTTATTTAAATATGCCCTCTGTACCACAGCATAAATGTAATCGCTACAAGGGTTTCTACATTTCTGCGCTGATCAACCAACTAATGAAATCCAGCTTAGCAAAGGTAAAAAAAACATTAGCCATATACATGGAATCTATTGCACGCAAATGATTTTAAGTAAACTCTTTTCCCAGCATATTCTCCTGCAATTTAAAACTATTTGGGCAGTCACGACAAAATTGTACAAAACTAAAATGGCAGATAAACCTGAGAAGCTTAGATCTCTCTTACACAATAGGAAAAGTTTCTCTGAACAAAAGTGGCTTTTTTACAGAAATACTAATGGGCATATTTACAGGGGCTTAATCGGCAGATGAACGTCACTTTTTGTGCCATTCCTGTGGCGATAAACCCTTCGCCTTATTTACAAGGCGGCGTTAAGCCACTTAACGTGGCTTAGCGCCGCCTTGTAAATAAGGCCCCCTTTCACGCTACACTTAGCGTGAAAGGGGGTGGCAATGGGTGCTCCACCGCAACATCCATTAATTTTGACGCAGCCCCCTATTCACAAGTGTGGTGTAAATATGGAGAAGCGCCAAAATTAAGACCAAAAATAACCTGGTCTCAGCATTGTGCAGCACAGGTAGAAATAGCAAATCGCCATGAATGATTGTTTATGTGCAGGAAGGGACACCTTCCTACACAAAATAATCATTGCCTCAACTCAGACACCCTTGTATTATGGTGCAAGGGTGCCTGTGTTGGCACTAGGCAGCTGAATTTAGCGCCAGTGCTAGGGAAAATGCAGGAGTGTGCAGTATCATTGTAAATACGGCACATTCCTGCGTTTTTTAGAATGGCGGAGCACAGCGTTAGCAATTTTAGCTTAGCGCCTCGCTCTGCCATTCTACTGTAAATATGCCCCAAAGTGTGCAGGTAATTAACCTAAAGAAGCAATAACACTAAGACCTTCATTAATCTTGCTTCTGTGTTATGACGTTCCATTCCCTCAGCTGCCAATGCTGGAGAGTTTAATAACTTCTTTCTGGCTAAAATACATCATATTCAGGACTCCTTAAGTGGAAGACAGAAAACAACCCTGTGTAAAACCAAAGAGCTGCTAGAAGTCCCATTATCAGCACGGAGTCCTGATTATTCTTCCAAGAATAGAGAGACTATTATTGTCACTTTCATATGATATAATGACACCGACAAATCTTGAATGGAGTGATCACCATTTGTTGCCAGATTCATCATTCAGTCATATCTTGGAATAGTTCTTGAAGGTGTGATAGTATCTATTTTAACATCTCTCCTAAGAATACTTCACCTGACAACGAAGAGCAAACAATTTACAGCCCTTTTGCAGGGTTACCATGGAGGAACAGGTAATGGTTGAAGCCCAACGGCTCGTAGTTGACCGTAATATGATAGATAGCACCATTCTGGCTGCTGACAAAGACATGGCACCAAAACTGCCTTGGTCACACTTATCAATCACATCCTAGTAGCACCAGATGAAAGAAGTTGTGTCTTCTTTCTATTCTTGCCTATCCTCTGTCCATCCTTAGTGAATCTTATAATATCCTTTGCTACAGTCTCTTATGTTCTTGCATTTCCACAGATGCACCAGTGTAGAGTCTAGCCTTGAAGTGGTAACATAACATAACATAACATAACATAACATAACATAACATAGGTTCAGATCCCAATGAGTTAAATTGGAACATATCTATCAACAGAGGTCTTGGTGGATGCTGATGTCTCTCAAGGGTCCCCGCTGTCTTCTAAACCTTTTTACATCATATGCTATTACTCTTCCAAATCCTTAAGAATGAAACCCGCTAAACTATCATTTCTATGCCAATGACATTCACCTTTACATGCAGGTCAAAGAACAACAAAATTACTTCGGAGACCTGACTCTAGACTAGAGGTAGTGGCCGTATGGATGCGCTCTAGTGAGCTGAAGATCAATGGAGCTTAACATGAAGTGCTCCTGACTGGGGTTGAACACTGTCTGCAGATAATAGCCACAATCCTTGTCAGGGTGAACTCTTAAAGTCACTAAATTATCCTGAGTTCAACCACCTGATAGCTATGTGTGAGAAATTGGGTTGCTGGTTGAGTGGGGTGTTAACCCTGGCCAAGCAACAGCCACAATCCCTATCAGGGTGGATCACAATACTCACTAAATTAACCTGTACTTGACCCAGTCTGCTTAAAGCAGTCAGCCTTAACTTAGAAGCAATGTGTAAAGTATTTATGCAGCACACAAACAGTAATAAAGTGAAAACACAACACAAGAAAAATCCCACACCAATTTAGATAAACAGAGTAAATTTTAATAAATTATTTTACATCAAAACAACAGATATCAAATTGGTAGAACAGAGTTATGATTTTTTTAGACTTAAGGTAAAAACTAGCGCCTACAAGATCAATGCTCCAACCGCGGTCATCTAGTCACACAAGACCAGGTCAAAGTTGATAAATATGGCCGGCCACGATGGAGCGTGGGTCGGATGCAAGAACAGGATGCGACACATACCTTCACATTTAAATGAAATTTCTACAAAAATATTCTGAGAAGGTAAAGTTAAGTCGGACAAGGCTGCAGGCAGTATATGAGTTGGGAGCGTTGTTGTGGGGAAGAAGCTGCTGGATGAAGTAGCGCTGAAGATTTCTTCATTTGGACGTAGTCACTTTTTTGGAAGTTGAAAATCTCCAATGGGACGAGGCTGTAGGCTGTAACCGACGAGAGTTCCACAAGGCTGGATACCACTTGGGTGAAGGACCGCTGAATAGGATTTGCTGCTGCAGAGAAGAAAGTAGCAGCAGCTGCCATAAAGTCAGGCGGATCAGCAATGCACCTGGATGTATAGATGAGCAGGTTGGTCCCGGTCTCCGCTCGATTCTCATAATTATTTTTAGACATAAATGTGCTAAGTCCTAAGTTTGGAATTTAGGCTATCTGGCACATTTAGCACCATCACCAAGGGTCCAGGCCTAGAGTGGCACCACTTGGGGGTTAGGACTCACTCAGGCTGGGTCCAGGTGCAGGTTCAAGGGGGCTGCAGTCTTTTTTGTCCCTGAGGCTCTGATCAGGAGGCCAACCACCTAACCCTTGAAGTCATTCGGGTAGTCCTGGGTTTAAGTGATTAAACAGGGCTCAAGCAGTACGGCAGGCCTCTGAGGGTTCAAGGCAGACTATAGGCAGCTAGGCAATCCTTCCAGGTGCAGCAGAGCAGTTTTGTGGAGTACACAGCAGGCCACAGTAGCATGTAGTACTCTGAGAGTCCTTCTGTAGGTCCAGAACATGAACTGAAGCGTGGGTCTGAGGGTCCCATTTTTATACCTGGTGCTCCAGAATTCTCTTTTGAAGTACTTGAAGTTTCCTGAATCCTCTGCCCTGGCTCCAAGCTGGCTACATGAACAATGCAGAGGTGACAATTCATTTGTGAAGGCAGAGCAAAGCCTATTTAGTAGCAACTGGGGCTGTGCCCAGCTCCGCCCCACCATCCAGCCAGTTGTTGACCATTCAGGTACTCCTAATCCCTCTACTAAGGGGCTGTCTGGGAAGAATAAACAAGGTCCAACTGTCAGTTACACCCAGTTATGTGATCCAGGAAAAGGCTGCAGGCAGCAAATAGTTAGGACAGGAAAATGCCAACTTTCTAAAAGTGGCATTTTCAAAATTGTAACTTAAAATCTGACATTAAAATTAAAGATTATTTTCAATTATAATTTCTCAGACACCAAACTTGAAATGTTCACCTCTTTCCAATCAAATCAGAAAGTATTAAAAGTAATAAAGCAACCCAATTCTATCCTGTAGGAGAGGTAAGCCTCATGGTAGTGAAAAATAAATTTACGGGTAATACTTAAAAGTACATATCCAACCTTTTAATTGCAATTCACCCTGCCCTATGGGCTTCCTAGAGCCTACCTTAGGGGCAACGTTTTTGGAATAATAGGGGAGTTTAAGGCTTGGCATGTGGGTTATATTGTCAAGTCGAATTGGGAGTTTAATACTGCATACAGGCTGTAATGGTAGACCTGAGACATGTTTTAAGGGGCTTCTTGAGTGGGTTACACAATAGGTGCAGCATGCTCACTAGTAGCATTTATTTACAGGCCCAGGGTATATGATATATCACTATACAAGGTACTTATAAGTAAATTAGATATGCCAATCAGGTGGAAACCAATTTTACATGTTTAAAGGAGAGTGCACAAGCACTTTAACACTGGTTAGCAGTGGTAAAGAGAGCCCCAAAGCCAACAAAAATGAATTGCAGCAAAACGTGGAAGGTAAAAGTATTGGAGAAGACCACTCTAAGACTGACAGATCTAAAACCATGGCACAGAGCAGACACACTTAACTTAAGTGCAATGTATAACGTACACAGTAAGAAAATCAGAACAGAGCACAAGAGGAATCTCAAACCAATTTAGAAAAAAATAGAGTAAATTTAAATAAATAAAATGACACCAAAATGACAAAGATCCAATCAACAGAACTGGAGTTAGGCAAGTTTAAAGTAAAATGTGTACCAAAAAAGATTAAGTGCCAACTGTGGTCATCTCGTTGCCCTTGACCAGTACCCAGGCACAAGTTAAGGTAGAGCATGATGGAGCGTGGGTCAGATACAAAAACCAGGTTTAACGCAGTCAGAAGTTACACATTCAGACTTAGTCTCTGGAATGGAAGTAAAAAATCATCAGCAGGAAAAATCTGAATTTTGTGACCAGAGAAGGCCCTTAGCTGGCTTTGGTCATTGACGATTTCTACCTTTGAACTTAGTCACTTTTCAGGAGCTGGGATTCTTCTAGCAGGGCAAAGCTAAAGGCTCTACTCAAAGAAGCCTTGAGGAGGCTGGATACCTTTGTCATGAGGTGCAGCTGAATCAAATTAGCAGGAGATACAGGGATCTTTGGCCCAGCAGCAATGCACCTTCTTCGGGTAGGCTTGGCAGGTTGGTCCTGGCCCCCCACTGGCTGACTTAGTCAAATTTAACAAAAAGGTTCTAAGCTCAAGGTTTTAGGATTTGTCAGAAGGATTACATTTCAACATCTGCCAAATGTCCAGGATTTGGGGATAACACTTGGGGGTCATGACTCACTGCAGCAGATGCCAAAAGCAGGTCCAGTTGAAACTGGTGTGCTGGGAATGCATGAGAAAGGCCTTTGGTAGCTAGTTGTGTCCCAGTAGGTCACACAGGAGATCAGCCTTATCACCCTTGGAGTCCACTTCTTTGTCATGGGTACAAGAGGGAGAGCAGGCCCATTCATGTTGGCTTGCCTTAGGTCACAGAGAGCAGGTCCATTCCTCTTTTGTTCTTCCACAAGTCAAGAATGTGTTCTGAGGAAGGTACTGGGGATCAGTGGCGGCTCCCCCATTGGGGCGTGGGGGTGTCGCCCCACTGCTTTCTCGCAGTGCGAGAAGGCTGAAACATAAATGGTAATAACTACCATTTTATGTTTCTGCTTCCCGCACTGCGAGTAAGCAGAAGTGCCTGGCTGTGGGTGGGCAGTCCTGCTCGAGGGCAGGGGGGGGAGTGGCTTGCTTACTGTTGTGGGTACTGACTGTTTGGTCGGCTGACGTGTCAGTGCCCACAACAGTGGGCAAGCCACTCCTCCCCATGCCCTCGAGCAGAACTGCCCACTCTCCCTTTTTCTCTATGTAGGCTGCTGCATGCAGCAGCCTACATAGAGAAAATGATCCGGTTGGGGCGCTCTCCGCTGCGCCTCACCAATCACAACGCTGCCATTGCAGCGTTGTGATTGGCGGAGGGGAGGGAGGGAGGCTGCCTTTCCTGATGACGATGCAGCAATTGGAGAACCAGGAAGGCGGGAGTCGGGACCCATCCAGAAGCTCAGGTTGCGCAGGACGGTAAGTGTTATTTTATATTTTTAATTAAACGGAAAAAAAACTCCCGTCCCCCCAAGCCCTCCACAATGACCCCATTTCCGTAACCCCACCCACCCATCATGCCGGCAGCGACTGTGTGTGGCACAATATCAACCAAAAACGTATAATTTCCTAATGACAAAACATCCGCACACTCATCAAACAGGGCACGTTACCCTCAACTGCACCTTCATGCCCGGTAATGGAAGGGTGAGTGGAGTTTCACATTTAACGTTTACAACAGCACTGAATATGGGGGTCCCACACAGGCTCTATAACATCGCAGCCTTACCCGCCCATCTTACCACTGGAACTCATTACATAATAAGTGGAGGTGGCTGGGGCACTCACCCGCTCATTTGATGAGTAGCACGCAGTTAAGTGTTGCCCAGTTATCGTCACTTATCCTCCACCCTCCAAGCATTCGGTAAAGGCCTGAGCTGGACCCTGAAGATCGCATGGACTTACATAAACACATGCCTGTTCCTCTCCATACTGAAGTGGTGGCAGTAAAAAATGCTTAGCACTGGCCAGCACACGTACCTCACAGCTTATACTTTGGCGGCTGGTCAGAAGTTTGACACTACAATAATGCAGTTGCAAAGCTAGGCCAAACTGACTAGCCACCATAATGTCCTCCCATCTAATTCCACTGCTTTCATCAGCGGCGGCAGTAGCAGCGGCAGGGGCCTGTAAGCAGCCCACACCGCTCTGTATGTGCTATGGCAGAGGAGTCCATGGGAGGACGGACAGAGCTGACCGCAGCTCGGGTAGACTTGGTGTCCGCTGGGGGTAAGGCTCCTCCGTACTCGTGCATCAGTCTGTGACTCATTGGCATAGCTCCTCGCCCTCTACCCTACACCCTCTCTCTGCTCCTCGGTCACTTATTTCACTGCCTAGCTGCTCTCGGACTCCTCGCATTGTTTATGGAGGAGGCTGGCAGCCGGCCCTACTCCCTCTTAGTGCTCTTCTCGCACTCGTGAACATTTTCACACGAAGCCCCAGCTCTGATGACACGCACCGCCCCATCTAAGATGCTGAAAAAGAAACGATAGACTCCATGAGCCGCAAGACCAAGATGTTATTACAGAAAAAATGTTTTCTAGAATGTTGTATACGTTCTTGTGTCCAGGACAATCCCACTGGCTAGTGGGTTGTTTAATAATTGTCTAACCATAGTGTGCATACTGTGGGCTTTATGGCTTGTTTGCCACACAAATGCCTAAACAGACTTTCCGTACCTCGCCATAATACAGTCTGTGCATTGCAGCACTCTGGACTTGCCAGTACTCGCTAGCTTAGTTGTAGTTTTGCAGTACTGGCTGGTTTAAGTGTGCCATCAGGTGCAGGGCCAAGGGTTGCACAAACATAGTGCGCTATGTTTGACAATTCACAGTGTATCCGAGTAATGTGCCCAGGATCACACATTTCTTGGTCCAAGTACGAAAGAGTTTATTAAAATTCAGGACTCCTGGTTCCTCTGTGAGCTGCTTCAGCCTGCTCCATACCATGGTCCTACAGCACAGCAGGAGAAAGGCATCTTCGTTATTTATATATAATACAGACTATACTGTCTTTTTCACACTGTCCTGCGCAACACACACCATTCCCTCATTTCCTTTTTTCCTGTTCTCCATCTCATCTGTCTTCTCTCGAATTCCGTTTCTTCTGCTGGTCTAGCTCTCCCCTCAACCTCTCGTTTTCTTGCCTCTCTCACATTCTTTACCTCTCTACCCGATTCCTCTCTCCCCATCACTGCTGGCCTTCCCTTTTGCAAATTTTTACTCCCATCCTCTCTCTATTTTCCTTGCTCTCATGACCATTTCCAATTTCACACATGATTTCCCCCACTTTCTACCTTCTCCCACTCCGCTACCATCTCTAAGTATATGTTCCTCTCTCTGTCTCCTTATATACCTCTCTCCCCATCTCCTTGATGTCTCCCATTACTCACCCCTTATTATTTCTCGTTCTTCCTTATCGTTACTCCCTTTACAATTCTTTTCCTCTTACTTTTTTTCCTCCTTTCACCCTACATCCATCTTGCCCTACCTCTCCACATCTGCCCTCCTTCCGCTGGACCGCTTCCCTCCTATGGGGAGTGCAGGCGCTGGGTGCCATATGCTCTCATTGTATCCTAAGTGATATGTTTAATGTGTGTCACAGACATACAAACACACATAGCTGTGTCACTCACACGTGTGGAATAGTGCCACCTGAAAGATTGTTTAAAACCAAGGTAACTAGCTTATTTTCTGATTAACGATAAGGTTTTTTTATGCGAATCCCTGCTTATTACGTAAGCAGTCATTATCATATGAAATCTCTTTATTGATGTCATAACTTCACTTTCACAATTGCTTTATCAACTTTCTTGCTTTCCATATATACTTGGAAATGCACCATTTGGCAGTCTTTCCCCCCCAAACTTTCTCTGTAGGGGGTAGAGAAGCCTCACGAACCCTGCTTCTGGTGGTCGGGCTCGCTCACTCGCCACTGGGCACTCATCTAGCACTTTTACGCCTCACCATTTTCAAATGTCACCAGCCACCACTGCTGGGGATACCACGTTTATGCCCAGTACTGGCCTGTGGATGGGGGAAACCCCTGGCCACTCCCTAACCAATGGATAAAACTTCACAGGAATGACCCTACCCACTTGTGTGGCACTTACTGTGTGTTTTGCTGTGAACTATCCCACTGTGCCCATCTTTCCCTAAATTCTACATGGGAGAACCTTTCTTCTCCTGGTTAGAGCTCCCTATTCAAACCCAGAAGTGGGATTATGGACATAGGCAATCCCTCCCTTGTGGTTACTCTATACCAGATCTGAGACAGCTCCACCTCCCACTGGGATTGGTTCAAGCCTGACTACAGGGATAATAGAAGGAACAGGCCCAGGTGTGAGCTACATCTGCCTGTGACAGGGGAGCCCCCCTTGAAGTTACTCAAGGGACTGGGCACAGACACCAGGCTGTCTTGTCAAGGGTAGGACAACACCTCCTCACACCCAAGGTCCTGTGTCCCTGTCTTAGGAGCAGTTCACACCTCACCGCAAGGGATCCATCAGCTGCCTAGTGACAGCTGGAAGGCACTGAAAGGCTTTAGAGGCCTTAAGCAGGTTAACAGGTACCATTCTAAAAGTACAGGTGCAAACATATTTAGTACAAGTCAAACAAGCCAAACTTATGTAGTGAATCAGCCACTTTTGTGGTCTGACACCCTCTGATGACCCTCGACCACCACCATTTTGTACTGACTTATGTTACCTTAGCCTTAATGTAGGATGGGTTTGCATATGCCTGCTTTTCTTCTGTCTTTTAGTGGAATAGTCTTTCCAAGAATAGAAGGTATGGGATGTTGAGGTGCAGTCTTGTGGGTGGTGGTGCACACATGTGCTCAATGTTGTATACTGAGGGATTAAGTGTATAATGTTATTTGGGTTAGGTGAATTATGACTTTGACCTATTGGCTTTGACGTGGTCTAATGTCATTCTGCCTTCTGACTTTACCTTGCTTCAAACTTTTCTGTGTGCACAGTGGTGCTTGTAAGTTGTGTGGATGAGAATCCTAGGTGCTCCTTTGACATGGTCTCATGTCATCTTGCTTTTCAATTCCATCCTGCTTTGGGCCTTTGTGTGCATGGCTTAACTAACTCTGAAGCCATTTTCTCTGAAGAAGAGGGCATGTTTTGCTTTCCTGCTGTTTTTCGCATTTTACTGACTAGAGAGAACTGGTTCTTATCAGAGGAATGTACATGGTTTGACTTTTAGTCATAACAGAGGCCTGATCAACCCTTGGTCTGACCTTGAAGCAAGCTGGTATGGGCTCTCATGAGAACTAGGGGGCGTGGCTTGCTAGAAGCTTCGCTGTGTTTTGAATGTGTATTAAAAAGGGGATTCTACACTGGCTCGGTGGAAGTTCATCCGTGGAGCAGACGTGCTGTCACGGAAGAGTAGAGGCTGGTGTCACCTCTGAGCTTTCACCCGGTTCAAGCAATGGACTCCCCTTGAGCAAAGCGGGGTGAAATGATGGAGCATTAGGTGAGGTGTCTCTGCTACTAACTGTCTCTTGATTCTTTACTGCCTTTCCTTCTGATTTATGATTCTTATATCCATATATATATATATTTCTAAATATATATTTGCCTTGATTGATATTTGCAATCATACTATTGATATGTTAGAGTCTGCTATGTTAGGTGCATTTGGCTTACTGTGTGGTGCTATTTACAAATAAATACATCCCAGATATACCAATTCGTCTTTTCCTTGTAGCAGGAGGTGTGGACTCTTCTTGGCCAAGTATTCTGTTGTAGAAGGATGGGTGAATTCCCTTCTAGCAGGTAATTGTGTTATAGGAAGTTGGTGCTACTCCTCACAAGTGATGCGCAAATTATTGTTTTCTTGCCTTGCCTTTGGGGGAGTGTTGAAAGTTTGCCCACCTTAGGAAGTGCTGTGTATATGTTATATTCCATAAGTTTGGAACTGATATTCTCTCCCTGGGAAAGTGACGGTACATTCCTTGGTCCAGGGGAGATCTAAGGTTTGTCATTACAACTTATCATGGGTAGACAAGAGCAATATTCTCTATCCAATGCATATGAGTTGAAGCGATATAAGATCAATGAATATATAAAGGAAATGTATATTTGAAAGTAATTTAGTTCATGTCAACTCTATGGATCCTAATGCAATGGTGTGGGCCAGTGACATCAGTAGCCTCATGCAACTGTGAAAATGAATGATTGTCAAAAGTAGCCCAAACAACCACATTGAGAGCCAAGCCCTCACTACTGACAGCTTTTTGTTCTGACAATAATAACACGACAAAGTGTCTGCACTGTACAAAATGACAAACTTACGATCTGTCATTAAAAAAATGAATACGTAGCAGAAAGTTCTTTTGTGATTTGCTTCCAGAGTTGGCAATCATGGTGACACTTCTTGTCTTTCTATTTACAAACTGAAGAAGTTTGTTATGAAACAACCCGGTACTCTACTCCCTTTACTAAAAACAACTTCCGTCCGAAATTTAGAGCATTCAGGAGTAGCGCGGCACTCTGTGTTCCGTAGATGTTAATCTAGAATCAGGCACGCCGGACTCTTAAAGGTTAGGCATATTCCAATACTCACTGGAGACAACATGGACAACTTGCAAGACACTGTAAGGAGAACAGGTTTCTCAGGAGAGCGCTGCTTATGGTCGAGGCTACACCATCCTCTAGGACCTCAGCAAAGTCCTTGCAGACCTGGGCTGTTTGGCTGCATGCATGCACGTGTCACAATTGAAGGCACACAACTCCAGCCATGCAGGGATTCAATGCCAATGAAGAAGATAACCACCTAAAGACATGTGCCCGGGAATGGTTCCAGGCGAAGTAAACGGAAGAAAGAACCCTCCGTTTGAGACCTAGGGCATGTTTACTAATGTTCATGCTGCACTTTGTGAAAGGGAGAGAGTACAACAGCACTGGTGCACTTTAGGCAGCCATGCACCAACGCACAAAGGCTTGCACCATAGTGGGTATTTTACCAAGCATAGGTTTTGCACTGGAAGGGGATCTTTCCAGAACAAAAATTATGATTTAATGCCTTTTTTGCTTTTTATTTGTGCTGAACAGTGCAGTACACCAGCAAAGCCATAAAAACTTTAAGAGTTTTAAAACTTGTTCCACCGTCACGCCTTCCTCAAGGTGATATATGTTTTTGCTGCCAATCTCTCCCTACCAATGTTAGCAGATGGCCATTTGCACCAAAATCTATGGGTGACCGCACAAGAATGTCCCTGTACCCTCCATGGAATGTCTCCTATCCGCAAAGTAGTGGAAAGTGGCGAAAAGTGCTACTTTGCATTACTATAGCCAACTTGCCAAGTAAAATCCTCAATTCCATTGAAAAGTAAATACTATCACAACACTACAAACTGGCGCAAACTCAGTAAATCCGGACCCAGGAGAGAAGGCTGCCTGCATCTCGAGATAGGAAAAACATGAGGTGTAAGTGTTGAGGATGGTCCTATTAAAAGGGCCCTCTAGGGAAGGAGGTGAGGATTGAAAAAAAGAGCAGCCCGATAAACTGTTTTGAGTTTAGCCAAGTAGAGTGTCTGATTCCAGTGTAGCCACAACTCCAGTAAGGATGGCGACAGAGAAACATGTGAAGTGGTAATGGTGTCAAGATCCAAAATTATTGTGAGGCTTTGCTCTTTTATAAAGTCATGCAAAGAGCTGCTTTCGTACTGGACGAAGCCCCAGCACAACAGAGAGAGTTTTCTTCCCAACAAAGTTTTTGTAGGAGAACTCCTTCACAAACATGTACAAATATTTGTATGTATTGCTATACTAGATGCAAAAAAAATTCCATTTCACAAAGTACAAATATTGTTTATATCTTACAAGTTCTCTGGCAAAGTTATAATTTCAAATAATCCTAATTAAAATACTACATAATACAGATGCAATAAATGAACAATAACACCGCTGTGTAGGCAGGGGCGTAACACTGGCCCCTGCGGCTCCTGTGGCGCAGGGGATCCCCAACCCTATAGGGGGCCCCCAACCATCCGGGTACCCAAACTCACACCAAGACCAATCGTCGGTAAAATATGATGGAATACACTCATCACATTTTGCGGGGGGGGGGGGTGTGGGGGGAGGGGGCTTATCATTTTTCATTACACTACTGTGTGTAAGCACAGAGCTGCAAGTGAACACACCTTCTTGGAGCCAGACTAAACTGCACAAGAAAGGATGCGAGTGCATTTATAGCCATCACCAACCTTGTGATCTGTGGCTTGTGATAGTGGGCTGCGCGCGCAGTTGGCTTTCAGCTTCACGCTCTCCCACTTCCTGCGTCTAATTGAAGCAATGCACTGGCAGAGAGCGAAGGGAAGTGAAAGGTCTACCCTCTAAGTAAAAGGATTAGGGAAGATTGCATTTTAATCTGTATAAAAGCGACACTTTACAACGCTTTGCAGAGGTTTCTGCCTGCAAGATGGAAGGCATGCAATCAAAGCTGGAAATTGAAACCAGAACCAGGCCACGGAGCTGATCCCTGCGGCATACCACAGGAGATATAATGAGGTCGCAACCTAATTCATGGCGCCTTAATCACCATCCCCTCCTGCTCAAGCTGTTCCTAAACCGATCGCATACGGCATCATTGCAATCTAATATATGCATCCTGAAGTCATATATAATACATAAGTATTAAAGTCAACGCATAACCAAAAATGGTCGTGCGCGACTGAAGCAGCAGTAAATCACCTGCCTCTTTAAATCAGGAGTTTCTCATAAAAAGTGGACTCTAGTCGCTGATTGGAACGCGCATCGTGAATTACACAGCATATTGCCTTACAGTGCGGTATTTCAGCTTTACGGAGAAGTGCTATGCGGTCTTCCTCAGTCGACGTTTCTCCCTTTAATCATGAACCAGTCATTCCGCCATTCCTGCAGAGGTTTGTAGTAGGGACACTTCTGTGGCACCATAGAATGTGTCCCATGCAGTAACTCATGGGATTGTCTAGATTTGCAATTACTGGTCAGGGTTAGAGTGGTAGGACACACGCCTTGGAATGTCCCTATATTCTGCTCCTTAAGCAGATGATTGTCACCCGAGAGGGGTCTGATTTGTAACAACACAGCAGCAATTTGAAACATGTGGTGGCGATATGGGGGAAGAGGCCTTGACATAACACGTGTATTTGTAAAGCGCACGTATCACCCAGTGGTATCAAGGCGCTGAATAACAGATGTTTGTTGTTACCCAACTCAATGGTACTCATTTAATCGATCTCAGATGGATGAAAGGCTGAGTGGACATGCCAGAATTTGAACCTGTGACCATGAGGTTGAACACAGGCCCCCTCAGGGGACGCATTAGTCCACTGAGCCACCAGACCCTACATGATATGTGGCTGAGCTCCAACATGCTTGGATAGGATTTCCAGAAGCAAACGGGCTTCGATAATGAAAACATTGGCAGCTTGGCCAAACATTTAGAGTTGGTTGATGCATTTAACTACTAGGGTTTTGTGTGGGCTAGAAAGGGTTGTTCTCACATCAAATTACAAAGTGTGTAGCCCTTGTGTGCAGTCACAGTCAGGTAACAGCAGGTTACATCAGCCCTCACTGGAAATCTAGGGAGGGGTCATCTGGTTTATCCACTAAGCTACACAGAGTAAAGTTGGCAGCTGGGGCACTACACAGACCAAACCCAGGGGCCTTCTCAATGTTGGTCATCTAATGTGCGACAACAATTTCTGTAGTATTCTCCTCCATCTCCTTAGTGGCATTGGTGATGTCATTGTCATGACAATGGATTGTTCTTATTTGAATGCCAGGGACCTGTTAGTTCCTGGGAGCTGTGGAGGCAAATGGTCAATAAACATGAAGTCTCCTCACCTACCTGCTTCAGCATTATAACTTCAATTTCTTCATCCGAAAACTCTGCTGCCTGCATCATCCCATCCCAACGACGTTATGAAAAATAGAGTGGGGAGTTGAAAGTATTGAAAATCTGTCCACGATAAAACCTATTTTATTTTGGGCAAAGCTATGGACAAACAAATAAAGCAAAAATCTACCAAGATATTTCGATGAATGTATTGCATATGGATTATATCATGACCCTTCCATGGACTGCTCTGCTAAGCAAATGCTTACTGTTTTGGTGCTGGATATCATCTGGTTTGAACCAATGTACTGCAGCACAAACTAGAGCAAGTTACTGGGACAAAATTAGATGTGGCACTCTATGAGTTTTAAAATGTCAAGGACCCTGGGCCCGAGATATCTGAGAAACTTTGTTATGCCTGGAAGGGAGAAATATGTGCCCCAAATTAATTCAATCCCAAAAAGAAAAAGAAGAATTTTACAACTAAGTGGTGATGGAGCAAGGTTTCGTATAAAAGAAACTTGCTTGAATGCAATCCTCTCAAATAACATGTAATCACGTAACCAATCTGTTTTGTAAATACTAATATTGCATTACACACGACATACTGTATCTAGGGGAAGCTTTTATATGTGTATTACTAACAAGTAATCAGAGTGTCTTAAAATGGCCGCCAAAAACGCGGGAACTTCACTGCGCATGCGTCTACTGCATCTACGTAGTATGACGTCTTTATGCTTGGGGGAAACTTTGCAGCTGTGCAATAGCCCCTTAATTTGGCCGCTTGAAACTCACATGATAAGGCGCATGCTATTGCTTAAACTAAACCTTATAAGTTCTACTAAACACTAATGCAAAAGATTAAAATAAGTAAAGGGGATAGAGTAGAGATTACTGGTATACTGTGAATTCATTTATTTTTGTATTCTAACATGTCTTTATCTGACTTTATTATTAGTTCGTAATTGGGCCTTGGAGGGTGACTGAAATCCCTACCCCACCTGAGTTGCGCGCAGGAGCACAGAAACCTGCCGGAAACCATGATGGCACAGTTGAAACACAGTCAATGCTACACTGGACAGAGACGCCTGAGAACTCAACCTATTGACCCGGCCAAAGAAAGAAACTTAAATAATGTTTCAAAATGTATTGATCATAATTTGAAATGCGGGTGGGAATAAAGCTTTGGGAAAGTAAATTAAGGGGCAGAAACATAGAACAATAGTCTTAAGAAAAATATTACTTTTAGTATAGTGTGATGAACTCACCTCCTTGCCCTGTCCAATCAGAACAGGGGAAAACACAATATTGAAACATTGGGGGGTGGTACACGAACACAGAATAGTATAATTGAGGTAAGTTAGTTAGTACTGTGTCTGACCCGACACGTATGCTGCCACAGACGTTGTCCGAGACGCTGTCTCAGACCTTGCAGATGCCAGAGACCATGCTCGAGAGACCGAAATACTGATCGATAACCCAATCATCTAGAAGGGGAATTGGGGAAGAAAGATAGAGGAGAGTAGTGCCAGAGTGGGGTGCGACGCTGGCGTTGCACTTAGAAGAAGTCACCTTCCTAGTTCTGAACCTGTCCTGATCCTCGGTCTTCCACCTGTCCTGGTGGACTCTGTCTGGCCCATCTTCAAGGAGTTGGGTTCATCTATCACCCTAGGTAAATATAATTCTGTGAAATCTGCCTTTGTATCTGTTCTCTTTTTCCTACCTTTACAGGTACTGTCATTCACAATACTTTATTGAGATTTATTAATGAACTAAACTTGATTTCTTTCCTGAACGAAACTCGATGTTAACATTGTATTTGATCTTTGACTCACAAAATTATTGATTAGATAAAGATTTTAAACTTTTCGAGTTCGTGGTTATTTCAAAGGTAAAGTTACTGTCATTTCTACTTTAAACTAACTCAGCAACGTGATTCATTGAGCAAAGGAAATTTATTGACAAGGAGATCGAGTTGGTAAGATTTGGTAAAGGTGATTATCAAATTACAGGTAAATCACAAACTTGATGACAGCGGGTTTTTACTAGCTTACTTGTATGAATGTTATGGGCCCAATTGAGTATATGGTATGTGTGAGTAACCCAAGAAGAAGTTTTCAACTAAGTGGGATCATAGTTGTTCCAATAAAAACTTTCATTCTGACTCCCCCGAGAAAAAGGAGATTTAATTCCAGTTTTGTGACCTTTAAATGTAACATTACTAAAGAGATTGTTCAAATATTATTAATAGAATATGGTATTGTTAATCGGTGAAGAGAACTAACTTTTGTAAAAACACAGAAATTATGATAGTAAAATACTGCAACGCTATCTATCGCTTCAAATCATGGGGGAAGCAAAGTCATGCTTAAAGTTACTCTAAGGCCATATTAAAGCTCTAATGTTAGCTGGATAAAAGTTAGGTCCACCTCATTTGTCGCCATCAAATGAACACTTATCTATTTTTAACTAATTTCTTTTTGGCTAGGTGAGAGGTGCAATTAGTAAACAGTTTGCCAAAATATATTATTCAGAAGCATATGGTGAAAGTGATTTACTGATCTTTTTAATCAACATTGTTTTGAGTGATTTCAGGTATGTACCTATAAACTGATTTGACATACGAGTTTGATGGACAATTGTGCTTCTTTCTGAAGACGTTATTTATGTTATTGCTGCTGAGGATGATGGAGATAATAATGGTAGCTTGGCCTCAGTAGCGAGGCTATCCCTGGCAATGTGTGAGATACTGTGCGCAACAAAGCTGCCAAAGAAATGAAGAGCATAAAGGTCCACACCATCTGTAAGCAAAGTGAGAACATTTTAATAAGGAACACAAAAAATAAGAACACTGGACAATGGTATTTAAAAGGAAAAAGGAAAATTGCCCCATTAAAAAGACATGCAAATGGATTGGGCCGAATGTCTGGAGGGTCAGACTGGGTTTAGGCAATTCTAGTCGCTGATCTGCAAGTGAAGGGGATTCAAGCTCCTCGTTGGGCTCTGTGATATTTTTACCATAGTATTTAGGAATATTATCGGTGCCAGAAAATGTCAAGATAAATCATCTTGGAGGGTGCATTTGGACAGTGATCCAATTGAATAGTTATGATGATCTTTTATCAGCAACACTGATATCAGGATGAGAAACTACAAAAGCTACATACGAAGGCTGTAAGGAAGTGCCTAATATTAAAATACTCAGGAATGACGGGACAGTACTAGGCCCCAATGCAACAGAGAGTCCTGAGTTACAAACTTGTTGTCCGTCATCGAGACGTTTCAACCAGTTCCCTTGATATCTTGACACAAGGGACTGACTCACCTACAGAGGTGGTCCTGAAACTGGTGCAAAGAGATTACCAAAGTCATCTTGAGGACACATGCCATTCTTTACAAACCAATAAATAAAACAAAGTAGCAGTTTTCTCTCTATTTTTATTAGATACCAGACGTTTTACGGAAGGAACGTTTAGTAAGTCAAGCTTTCTCACAGTGGAAACAAAGATTTGGGGAGTAGGGTGAAGCCTCAAAGCAAGGATGAAGCAATAAAACGTTGAACATAAGGTGTCTACTGGTCTGAGCATAGGATGAGTCTGATGATGAGTGTAATCAGTGCTGATTTTATGTGAGGATGCTCAATGTAATGCCTTATTGACCAGGGTCAGTACCTGTCAAGAGAGGACAAGAAGGTCTTCATGATAAATTGGACTTTGTGTCGCTGGGATAAGGGCGATGCTTCTTGGGAGCCACCTTGAGCCGACACTACTAGAAGTGTCGTGGGCAGTGAGACCGGGGCCCTAGTGCAAGGAAGGAAATGGGTCCCACTGGTCGCTGTTTGAACGATGAAATACAGCAAAATGAAGTACTCAGGTCCCCAGTGCCACTGCATCTGCCGCACTAATGGAAGCTACACTCCTGCCTACTATAACGCATGCAAGGACCAGATGCCCTCAAAGAGGAGGCACAGCTAGCAGGACTAAAAGCCAAAAAACCCCTCTGCTGGGATGCTGGACTGCTGCAGGCAGATTACCTCGCACATTCACATTCTCAGGGTCCACCTGGGCAGCCGATACAGATGAATGAATGATTTCGGTGCTCAGAAACTAGGGCATCTGATTTAACATTTTGTTGAAACGGTCTATTCACAACCTTGGCTTCGCATTTGTTGCTGAAAATGAATGATCAGCAGTCATTATAGATGTGGCCTCAGAAAAGGGACATAGACATGCACAGATCTCTTTGAAGACCAAACCCAGAGACGACATTGAAAACTGTATGATGTGCTTGATAGAAGGTACTCTCAGACAGTACATCCCACTTGTAGGAACATATTATATACTTTAGAATGCTTCTTTTTTTCCAGGAAGCAGGGATGAGCATAGCGAAAACACGCACACACATGCTCAATATTAAATTTGTTCTCAAAGAAAAAGAGAAAATCCCCAAATATTTTTGTTACAAGTGCCAGTGACAGAGAGCTGTATTACTAGTGTGGGAGGGAATAACGTGTCATTGTGCATATGCGTTACATAATTCTTTTCAACTTTGTATAACTACATGGGGGCACCCATGCCCTGCACATTTGTAACCTGTCTCTTTTTGTGCCCTGCCTTTTGTTCCTAAAACTTGTGGTGCAAATGGAGCTTACATATGGGACACAGAAAGAGGGGGGTTAAAAGGATGTACAGCACAGTCATTGCACATTTGCTCTTGTTTGTCTTTGCACGCATTAGCACGTTAAATCCAGACCTTCTGACTCTCCTGATACTTGCTAGTATTGGCTTATTATCGTTCCGTGCTGTACACTTTCTATACATGTGAATACCACCTGCACTGCTGCGGTATCTGTACCTATTCCAAGCAAGATGTGCTTGCTGTTGGTCATGCTAGGAAACTGACCGTGTTCCATATAGATAGCAGATGGAGCAGAGTGCACATTTTGTGTGCCACGCCTCCAGAGTCCTGAATAGTGTGCAGAATGTTATAGCGGCCGGCCCAGTTAAGAGCGGTGGGGCGGGCGTGGGTCGGGTAAGTTGACATACGACGGGAGAAGTTAAATTAAATAAAGAAATAAATAAAACCACTTACATTGCACTCCCTGCATTGCTGATTCCGCGATGCTGCGAGGGCAAAGGAAGTGTAATTGTACTTATCCCGTGGTATGTTGACTTACCTAACTCCCTCCCCATCCCACCCGCTCCACCGCTCTTACCTGTGCCGGCTACCACTGGAAACTAGGGCACCTTCTTTGTATGATCACGCATGTCATGTGTTCTATTGGAAGGCGCAGGTTGACCGCATAAAGTATCCAATGGTGGTCTCTCTATTAGAAATCACATACATATATCAACCCAAGATATGAGGGCGTCTCTTCTTCTGATGTTAGGAGTTGTTTTTGTCAAGGTCTTGGAAAAGGTGGATGCATCACAACAATTCTATTTCTCGATTTTCCTTTGCAGTCAATGCCCCCTTATATTCCCCCAATGGTTTTTCAATTGCTTGTGAACTTCCCCTTTTTTGTCGCCTGCTGTAACGTTTGCTACTGTTGTTGTGATTGTATTTCTTTAAGCAGTTTTGGATTAACTTCCCTGTGGATCACCTGACTCTAGATGTACTATTTTGCTTGACTGTTTTCCCCTTCCAAATGTCAGTGGGAGTTTGATGCCTTGTTGTTTATCACCATCACAGCCTAGATCATCAACCAGGTTATACACAGATTGCTAAAGGAGGTGTTTTCTCTTGGTGGTTTTCTCAAATAAATAGAACTGTCTCTACCTGTTTTGGGATGATACGGACTCTCAGGAAGATCTTCCGTTTTCTGTCCCTCTCATCGCGGAAACAGGCAGTGGTGGCCCTTGTGGTGTCTAGGTTAGACTACTGCAATGCCCTTTACCTAGGGATTAACAAGGGACTTCTTCATCAACTTCAATTGGTGCAGAACGCCGCCGCCAGGCTGGTGATGGGTCTCCCTAAATTCCACTCAGTTTCAGCTACCATCAGAAGCCTGGATTGGCTCCCGTTGGGGAGGAGAATTGTGTTCAAAGAATTGTCTGGTTCACAAGGCCGTCCACAATAAGGGGTCAGAAGGCATCAACAAAATGTTTCAAAGATATCTTCCTGGCAAGAACTTGAGATCTGCAAGTAAGAACCAGGTCATAGTTCCCAGGGTTAGGAAAGCCAGGTGGGGTGGGAGGGCTTTCTCTTTGATAGGGGCTAATCTGTGGAATTCCCTTCCTTCCCCTATTTCCACTCTGGAAACCCATTCAGTTTTTCGAAAGTCCTTGAAGACCTGGCTTTTTACCTGTCCTAATCTTTTTTCCCAACCTTAACCTTTAAGCTCTGAATTTGTTAGACATCTCCTATTATGATCCCGTTCCGCAGTGCCTTGACGCCCCTGGGCTAAGTTCGCGCTCTACAAAACTTATATTCATTCATTGAGGATCCTGTCGATGGAGCTTGCGATGTGAAATACGGAGACGAGTATGGAGACCGCAGGTGAGGCAATGCATCGGTTCCGAAGAGCTGCGATGCTGTATTGTGGAGTCCGGCATCGTATTTAAGGCTGCCGTCGATGAGGGATGTGAGGGCCTGCACCGAAGATGAGTTGCACAATGGAAGTTCCGATGGACTGCGGCTGCAATGCGGGTCTTTGCGACAGGTCCAATCCAAGCAGCAGCCAGGTTGTGCCAGTTCTGCATGGGTTTGCACCGTGCAGCAGAGAAGATGCGTCAGTTCTGCTGGATGCACAGAGGCCGGCAGAGCACCTTAAGCCCACTTCCAAGGGTCCGGGACTGGGGAGGCACCACTTCACAGGGCAGACTCAAATATGGCAGAGTCTAGATACAGGTGCATTGTTTTCGGAAGCCCGCTGTGTCCCTGAGGTTTCAGATCAGGAGCCCAGCCAACTAGCCCTTGGAGTCACTCTGGGTTCAATAGATACAGGTCCAGTCCTTCTCACCCAGGCAAGAGGGCAGCAGGTCAGCACAGCAGGGCAGCAGTCCTTCGGTGTAGCAGTCCAGCAGAGTGGCAGTCCTTTCAGCAGCACAGCAGCCTTTCTTCCTGGCAGAGCATCCACAGGTCCAGAAGTGTACTGAAGAGTTGGTGTCTGAGGTCCAGTATTTATACACAGTTGTGCCTTTAAAGTGGGGAGAAGCTTCAAGAGGCAGGGCTGTGAAGTGCATAGGTGCTCTGCCTTCCTGGTCCTGGCTCCAGCCTAACTACAGGTGTATGCAGCTCTTTGTGTGGAGGCAGGGCACAGCCTGTTCAAGTGTACGAGGGACTAGGTCCATACTGCCAGTGGTAGCCCATCCAGTCACACCTAAGTTCTGCATTGTGTGTGGATGTCTAGGATGAATACACAAAGCCCACCTGTCAAATACACCCAGTCATGTGACCCAGAGACAAGCTGCAAGCACCAAAAGGCTAAGGCAAGAAAATGCCAACTTTCAAATAATGGAATTTTCAGAATGGTAATTTCAAATCCGACCTTACCATAAATAGGATTTTAAATAAGGATTACAGAGACACCAAACATGAGAGGGTCACCTATTCACATTTGGAAAATACACTTATAAAATGTAAGAAGAAAATTCCAATGTTATCCTATGGGAGCGGTAGGCCTTGCAGTAGTGAGAAACTAATTAATAGTTTTCATTTTTAGTACATGTAAAACTCAAAAGTAAATGTCCAACCGTTAAAATAAACTGCTCCCTGCCTTTGGGACTGTCCAGGGCTACCGTAGGAGCAGCGGCAGCGGCTCCATTTGGGCAGAGGAGCGTGCCCCCCCTGCTGTGGACAACGCAAAAGTGAAAAATAAAATGGTAATAAAGTCACTTTATTACCATTTTATTTTTTGCTCTGGCAGCCGCCGGAGCCGAGATTGAGGGCATTGCAGGGCAGGGCCAATGCTGCAGTATACAAGGAGAGGAGGGGTGCCTGGCTACACCAGTTTAAACTTGCATGTCACTTTGGCAGGCTGTATTGCAACGGCCAGCCTAACATGCACAATTTATACTTGCCCAACTCGAGCTGTAATAGACAGCTGGTGTATAGAGAGCACAGGCCCCTAGTGCTAGTTATAGCGCTGAAGCAGGCCGCTCCCACCAATCCCAGCATTGCTCTCATGCTGATTGACAGCATGAGAGCAGAGTCGGGACTAGCTAGGAGAGTTGACTCTGGGGACGTCACTCGGGCCATGCATACTGGTGCTGCCAGAGCTCACCCGAGCGAAGACAGAGGCATGACTTCCGACTTGGTGATCAGCCGGTGTCTCTGCACCATTCAGGGCAGGCATGCAATACACTGTCCAGTCACCCTGCAGAACACTACCGAACGCTGAAGCAATGTGCTGCGTGGAGATTGAACTGCATATTCATGTATCATTGACTGAACTCTGCATTACAGGGTCAACAGCACCCCTCCCTCCCCGCCTACGTTGCAACTTACAGTGTGTCTTCTCATACCTGGGCCAGAAAGATGCCACCCTACACAGGCTTATGGAAAAATTGAGCAGAGGAGGAAGGGGTATTGTACCTCAGAAGCACTCACGAGAGCGGGAGCACCCAGGAGTTCACTGATCAAAGGCACCGGTAGCAACAACCTCAGAACTTCTGATACACGCAGAGTCAGGGCGCCATGACAGCAAGTATGTTATGACTGTGCTAAGTCTTTTTATGTTGTTGTCTGTGCAGCCTGTTTGCTTGCCTCACCACTTTGAAATGTTGCCAGCCGCTACTGCTTAGGGGTGACTTATATGTATAAAAAAGGAAGGGTTGTGCTTGGCAATAGGTTTGTGTTACCAGGTTGAAAGGGCAGTTTAAACCTGCACACACAGGCTGCGCAATGGCAGGCCTGAGACATTTTAAGGTACTACTTAAATGGGACGCTCAATCAGCCCACCAGGCCCACTAGTAGCATTTACTTTACAGACCTTGGGCACAATTAGTGCCACTTTACTTGGTACTTACAAGTAAATTAAAAGTGCCAATTGGGTATAAGCCAATGTTACCATGTTTTAGGGAAGGAGCACTTTAGCACTGGTTAGCAGAATCCTAAGGCCAGCAAAAAAAAGTCTGCAAAAACAGGAGGTCTGAAGGCAAAAAGTTAAGGGAAACCCCCGAGAAAGATGCCAGGACTTATAACATGAGAGCACTATAGTCACAGTCTTGATTGAGGACAGCTTTGGAAATTGCATAAGAGACCACAGGCTTAGAGGTAATATGCCAGGAGGAATGCTCCAAAGCATTATGGTTGGTGAATGTTCGACTCTTCTGGAGTAGGATCTTGGAGTGAGGTGTAATGGGAGGTTAGGAGAACAGTGCATGGGGTGAAGTGTTTGTCAGAGCGAGCTGGAAAGTTTGATTTGCAGACTTTGTATCTTCTGATACAGGTGATTCAACATCTGTATGATATCTAGCAGTTCCTTTTGGTTAGAGGAATAGAGAAGTGTTTTTTACTCAGCAACAAGTTGCAGTATTGGCATATGATGCAGGTAATCACACTTCGTGTTAATCATGCCTGTATATGGTGAGGTCCTTCTGCAGAGAGTCATTTTGTGTGCTGTTTTTTGTTGAGGCTGAAAGGTACAGTTTGTATAGGACACGGTGTTGTAACACGCATCCTGGAGGCTGACCTGATATGAGGCTTTCTTTATTATAGTTTTCTTGACCAGTATACAATCATGTAAAAACATGTAGACTATTGATATTGAAAAGCAGATTCAGTTTGGGAAAACTCGAACATGCAGCCTTAGGATTCACTGAGTAGAGGCGGAAAACATGGTATAAGGATTTTGCATTATGAGTAAAAGGGGCGCCTCATTAGACCTGACATTTGGTTAACAACACAGTGAGGTGCAAAAATACTGTTTGGTGCACGCGGAATATGGAATACATTAAAGAACTTAAATCACTTTTATGTATAAAATCACATTCATTGGTGCAAAGTCACAACCGGGGTAATGTCAGAAAAAATTTAGCACAAATCACATTTGTGTGCAAAGTCTCATCTATGTACAAACATCAATTTTAGCTACAATGTCACATTTCGGTGAAAAATCACCCTCAAATCACGCGCAATAGTTTGGAAACACTTTGGAATACATAAACACATTTAGGAGCAAGCATCAGATTTAAGTGCACAGAGTGTGTGCAAAATATCCTTGCGGCAAAGTCACTAACTAGAGTGTGATATCACATCCAGAGCAAACTCACACATTACAGAGGGAAAATGTGGTAGTGAAATCTCTGATTCGGTGCAAAATGTGTAAACCAGTATGGCATCACATTTGGCTGAGAGTACAATATGGTGTAACGTCATCATTGGTTCAGCTCAAGTGTGAAAACTTTAAGGAGCATGTATCACTTTAACATGCACAATTACATTTAAGGGTGTAAACTCGTCCTTTGTGGAATGTGTGTAGCTTTGTTGTATCACATATATGAGCAAAATTAATGTACGTACAACATCAACAGCAGTGGGGAAACACTTTTATGAGCTCAAACTACATTTTGGGCCATAAGCACTTTTATTTTAAAAATCACATTTAGGTGCAAAATTACCATTGGGGTCAGAATTAACAGGGGTGTGCAAACACGTTTATGAGTACAATGGGCATCCAAAGCCGAAGAGGGCTGATCCAAAGCATCACTGTGTATGTTTTTAGTTAGTGCTAATGCGATGAGCTCTGACACGCAGCTAAAGCTGCCTGTAGCAAGATCTAAAAAGCAACTCTGAAGTTCAATGACATTAGACAGGTAGTCTGTGGCCTCGTGCCCCTCCTATGAATTTAACACATTTGTGTCTTGCACTATCTCAGTAATACGTAGTTAGGAGGTGCTACATCACACATACACACATTAACTCCAGTATTCACTAGGGGAGGGAACGAGAGGCTACGGGGTATTCAGGGTGAGCTGGCCTCCAAGTAATAAAGATACACACAACAAAAGCTACACTGAATTAGTGTCTGGTTCTAAGATGAACAAAGGCACACTGCGCCTTCTTCTGTGTGCTGTTGGACATATAAAAAAAATGGATGGACTGTCCTCACACACCCCCAGGTGTCATGCTTCATCATCGGCAGTCCTTGCTCTCTAAAAACCGTGTTTGATAGAGGGTGGGCCTTCACCTGGAGACAGGGAGGCACTTCTACAACTAAGTGGGGGCCCGTGCACATGGTGAGTGAGTGATTTAAAAATCAATGCAAACTCCACATGTCATTTTATTTATATATAGTGTTTGCATAATATTAAAAGTTAGGGTGGGTACACAGGGGTTTAGAACCCCATCCCCATCAGTGTCGTCAACATGTTTCTGCCAACGTGGCAAGGAGGGTCCATGGCATTCATCAGGACGTAATAATAGGGCTCCTATCTAGTCTCTAACAGACTAAGATAAATCCACTTTGGTAGGTTGACCATTGTCAAACTCTACTTTGAGACTTTGTAACCCCAGGCTAGGAGTTGGAATGCCCCATGGGAAGAGGGGAATTGAGGGCCCCTGTAGTCACACTTGCCTCAAGGTGCGTCCCTCGTGGTGCTCCTATAATCTGTCCTCGCCTCTTCCCCGCTGTTGAGGACAGATCGTAGGAGCACCATGAGGAACGCACCTTTCCACCAGCAGTGTCCTTCGCCTCTCAATCTCACCTGATCTTGGAAAGGGAAGAAAAGGCAGCCAGTAGAGCCACCCCTGCCAGCACAAAGCTCAAGCAATCCGCTCCAGGGGCTGCACGGCACGTCAGTCCTCAATGTTCCCCGACCGGTCCACTGCAGCTAGACTGGTCAGGGATCCACTGACACTGTGTCCAGAGCAGCCATGCCCCTTGCCGTAGCCCCTCACTGCCCTGGGCCAGTGTGCCTGGATCTGGTTTTCAGTCCAGATAGTAACCTGCAGTAATCCCCTGCTCAATCCTTCCAGAGGTGGCCTGCCTCACCTCCCAGCCTGGCAGCCTGCCGCAGCCATTGCAGGGAGCACCATGATATAGCAATCCTAGGCAGGCATGGGCAGCCGCTGTGGAGATCACCCGTGCTGTCAGAACGCCTATATTCTATAGCCATGTGATGTCAATTGGTTGTAATTCAATGATTAACGGAACTCGGTCAGATCCTCCCCAAGTTGCAGCCGCCATCTTGAGTGATCAAGCCATGCCTCCGGGAAAATGTTTAAAAAGTGTAAAAGGAGTAGATAATTTGCATTTATATTCATCTTTGATTTGAAAATAGCTTGTGCTAAATTTTATATTATGATTGTTTGTGTATGTTAATTAAAAACTTTGATTGACTGTTGCATAAATAAACCAATTTATGAACTGAAACTTAAAACATGGTCTTTGCAGAGAAATGAATGTCTCCCTCGGACAGATGCGGTAGCACTTTGTAAGGTGTTGCCTGTGAATGTGTAACAGATGTGTACTAAGAGAAGTGACGTCACGCGATCCAGTAGACCCACAAAAGGAACTAAGTATATGGGACAAAGGGATAACAATGGGTGCTGTCACTCCATTCCAGAACTCGGCAGCATCCCTCATAAAAAGCGGTATGTGCTGCAAGTCACCCCCTGAAACTACGCCCTGTGGTAACAGCAAGGCATGCACACGAAAACACAAAAAGTGGATTCTAATGGCACTGATTTTCATCTCAGACTCCAGAGATATTAACAATGATGTGTAAAGCTGCGCTAATCCGGCCTCTGGATAGCACCCAGCGCTCTTCCACGTGTTTCTGTTCTGGGTCTTGTTTTCAGAGAATTTCTGTCAGCAGAGGCTCAGGAAACAACTGTCCAATTATTTCTTTTCTTCCTTTTAAGGCAAAGCCTGCGCCTGAAGTTTATTGAAACAAACATTAATCGTTTCCAGTTGCTGGTGCTGTGCTTTGAAGGTGGCATCCACGGCTGAGACCAACCCACCTCGACCGACTGGCTGCCCCTTATGCCCCTTATGCGATGAGCCGTGCGCGGTAAAATCCTTCGGTAGTAGGACATGCACCACGCATAGATTGGTGGTCTTTTTGGCATTTAAAAATTGGTGACTACCATGAGCCCAATTCACAAAGGCAAGTGTAAAATTACCCGCAGTGTTCTACGATTCAATCTGAATTTACTTTGACACTTTCTTTGTCATTCAGAAAACAGGTGTAGTGGTGCATCTGGAAAGCCACGTCAAGTGCAGCTTCTATGAGTACTATTGCACCAGCCTTGCATTATTTTTAAGGCTACCTATTCCCTCTGTGTAGGACTACGCATAGTGTACAATGTCGCACCGTGGAATGGACATCCAGATGTGTAAAACTATCACTTTTTTATCTCCACTGGTAAAATATTTCTCTCTGTGGAGAGAGCCCTTCCCCTACACCACCATCAAATCCGGGGGCGATCTGTTTCCCCTTCCAGGCCTTCCAGCCTGGAAGGGTGCTCACTCCAGCTTTCGCTGTAATAATAATTCTGTGGTCATTTACAGGATGGGAAATGGTCAGGTTTCAGCTTGTGAATGATCACAAACGTACGTGTTTGTGGGAGTTAACAAACTCAGGGCAAACCAGGCTTTGTGATGCCCACTTCCCACCCCTTGCATGGTATTTGCTTCTGCCCATCTCCCCGCACTCATGGCAGGCATCAAAGAAAATATGTTTGGCCATAAACATCGGTTTAACGGGGTAAAACACCTTTGTGTTTCGGCCCTCTGATTACTACCCTTTGCTCTCAAAGTTTTCTCAACTTTGGTTTTTGAAACGCTCACATCTTTTTAAAGATATTTCAAGAAAAACAAAGAAAAGTCAGTATTCATCTAGTTTTAAAGGTGTGAGGGAAAGTTAAATCACAAGAAAACAACATATCAACTTGCAATTCCACCTAGCACCTGCGTACATGTAGAACAAGTTAGAAACTCCACCAGCTACAGACAGACCCATAATCAAAATCAATGAAAGGCCTTGCTTTGGGAATAAAATGGTGATGTACAACATGGGTAAAAATAATTTTAAAAATATCTATGAAAGGCCAGCGCCAATATGCTTTTTGAGAAAAAAAAGTGCCTATTTGATGGCTGCATCATTGCGCCTTTTGAATTATTCTTAGCCACGTGCTTCCAAAGTTCCCAGAGCATTCGTCATCTGATGCCCAGCTTACCCTACTCAAGATTCTAGTGGCAGGAACAGAAAGCTCTCATTACTTTATTCAATTTCTCTGCCTCACACTTCCCCAGGCCATTAGCAGAAAGTAGTAGGCTACTGAGGAAATAAGGCCCAGATGTTTCAAAAGACTGAGCGCAAAAAGTGGTCGCAAAATGCGCACCAACTTTTCATGACCAGTTTTATTTTTGCAAAGCGACTTAAGAACAGATAATTCACTCTTTGCAAAAGTTCCAGTTGCAGGGCATTGCAGAATGAGCCGCTGCTTTTTGCAACACCTTGTGATTGGCTGCAAACACAGGATTGGTGACCAGCAACGAACAGCAGACTACGATTCCTGTATTTGCATTTGTAAACAGGAAATATCTGGACCATAGCCCCCTCCACTACTCCCAAGCTGTCGACACAATTCCCCGTAGAGGTGTTATTAACTAATTACTTTTTTTTACATCAATTGCAGTCACAAACCATTAATTCACACAATACTGAATCATAACTGGGAAGGAATGCCCCTTTCACCCCCCTTCCCAAATGTAAGGTAATAGGCTTGAGTCAGAAACGCTTGACCGACTCGCAGAATGCTTATCATGCTTAACAAAAAGCCATTTTGCAGTCATAAACCCTGTGATTTTGTGATGCACACGTTTGCGATCGTAAAGTGGCTCTGAACATCAAACCCCAAGTGAGGAATAAAGAGTCAACACTATCATGTTGTCGGAGGCTCAAATGAGGAGCCCAGTCACTTCCTCCTCCGTTCTGAGGGATGTCAGAGTCCTGACTTACAATAAAAGATGCTTGTGAAGAGTTTTGTTCAGTGCTGAGCTCTTGTGTCAATACACGACTCGCAAAAAGCGTGAACTGCTGAATTCAACTGAAGGGCAAGAATTGAAAAACGAGGCTAATGTGCCCCTTTATGAATTTTGAAATGTGGGTTCTTTGTTTATGTTAAGTAACATACGTGAGAAACACTGACTAGGCAAATACCTTCTAAAATGGAACATAGTACCAGCCCTTCATGGATAAGAACGTTAATTTAAGTAAAGTTTGTTTACATTTAGTCATCTTATTCATTGCAATTGCAGGAGTGTTTGAGTCAAATGTAATAAATAACGTATTCCAAATAACATACGTATTTTCTTATACATATATAATCTAAATTAAAGAGTTTCTGTTTATTCTTGGCCCAGTCTGGCTTACTGCAGTGTTGGACTGGCCTATAACTTCGTCAGTGCCCAAAGGGCTGGTCTGGCATGTGAGTGTATGGGTTGTGTTTTTGGCTGTTTGATGGCAGTGCATAATATGAACTGGTGGTTTCTGGTGCTCGGCACCGGCACTTAATTGTCAACATGGGCACTTATAACAGCAGCCACATGGTGGCACTGTTTGTGTGAGATAGAGATTAGCACAAAAGGGGCCGTATTACACTAAAGGCTCATATTCACTGTTTATGCAGGGCACACCTTTTAAAAGGTGTGCCCAGCGCAAACAATGAAAATGCACCGTATTACCATGAATGCGCTGCCCTGTGAGCAGCGCAATCCCTATGAAAAATGGAGCAGCTGCTGTGAAGACGCTCTGTGTTTTCACAGTGCAGGCGGCACCCGCCAGCACTTTTAAAGGGGATTATAAATCCCCTTGCAGGCACGTGCAGTGAGTGACTGCACCCGGCTTCAAGGGGATGTCCATGGGACCCCCTTTCCCCACGCTAGAAGGCTGCCATCAGGGGGCGCACTGACAGTGTGCCACCTTTTAGGTGATGCACTGTCAGTGCGCCTCCTGACAGCTTCTTTGTCTCTGCACCCGCATCTGTACTACCGTGTGGGTGCAGAGATAAAAAGGGATTCACTCACTTGCATGGGGGCGTGCCTCATGCACATGAGGAAATGACCCCTGAATATAGCTCTGGCACTTTATGTGCGCCAGCGCTATCGGTATTACAGAAGGGGCTGCACAAGAATCTGCTGTCCCCTTCTGTAATACCAAAGTCCCCGGGGCGCGCACAAATGGCAGAAATGCCTGTTGTGCCCACGGGGCACATTGTGTAATACGGCCCCAGTTGTTCTATTATTTCATTACACATTAAAAACAACTAACCCAAGCTACCCAAGTCATCCTTACAGCTTTGGGGGCCTCAAACAGTCTGAATTGTCACACTTGTAGCAGTGTGATGATTAGTAGTTGCGTAGATACTGTGACGGCAGCTCTGACAGGGGTAATGGGTGGTGCAAGCTGCAGTGGCCTACTGATGAGGGCCCTGGCACTTATTTATTTTGACAAACTAAGCACTGTTTGATGTTCTTGATGCCGGCTTTTACTGTTGATTTTCCTGATATCTCCACAAACATTGCCTGCAGCAAGCACAAATGAATGCAGTTCCCATACCTTGCAAAACACCAATACAGCGCCCCAATACAATTTCAGAACTGCACGGATTTGCAAATGTGGGACTCTTTTTTAGCTATCTGATTCGCTAATGGGAACATATTTGATTTGGAGCACAGGCCTATTTTCTGACCTAGTACTGCCAGCTGTGGCACAACTTAAAGAAATAACCACTGAGTGGAATTCTGTTCTGATAGTGACCTCGTGTATGGCCAGGCGCCTTCTCCTATAAACTCGGATCACTGTGAACAGGGTCACTGAGAGCATTTAGTTATGCGTAATGCAACTAGATGTCGTTTTTCTGACTGCCTACAAATAATGCGCAATATAAATAACAATAGTGCGCAATGTCACAACACACCAACCTCATTGGATACTTCTAGAACAGGCAAAATGAAGTCGATACCCCAGGGGCCTACTAATGCAGTTATACCCAGCAGGCCATGCGACGTAAAGTTCACCGCCACTCAAGGGCATTGACTATGGAGGCTAGGCCCAACAAGCAGCGCATTCCATCCATCATTCTCCCTAAACGAGGAATACACATGCTAATTTTCCTAAAAGGATCTAGCTCTCTGGAGCTAACTATAAATGGTTTGGGATCCCATTTGCCACAAGCAGATTGATGACTTGTGAACTAACTCCAGATGTATCGCATTAGGGCAGTTCTTTGTTATTAGAGCCTCGCGCCGGCACCTGTATATTGTTCTCCCTTTTGACAGAAGTTCGGATGCTCTCTTTGCGTGCTGACGCACAAACCATGAAGATAAACTATGATTGGTTCCTGGCTCCATCTGCTGAAAATGATTTCACTTGTCAAGAGATATATGTTCCTTGTTATTGGTTTGAAACGGTTTTTGGAAAGCCTGAAACTACTTTCTAGGACACGTCTGGCATGAATGAATAGTGAGGGAGGAGTTTTTCCCGATGTAATGCACAACAAAAAATATTGATTATTTATGTTCTGGTGAAGAAGAAAGTGCTGGACCTCTATTCAATCTCAGTAAAAGGCGATTGACCAGTTGGGGCTCTAAAATGTTTCTGGCCATCTCCTTTCCTTTTTAATGTTACATACACCGACTTTCCAACTGTTAGAACACCATCTAGAGACGAAACAAACCAACATAACCAAAACAAAATATTGGGTACTGATAACAGGAAAGCACAATTTCTTATGAAATTATTAGCCTCTATGTTCACCCTCAATATAGTAGTCTTGTGAGGTCTAGAATTAGCCAAGACCTTTTAATTTTACTAAAATATTTTTTATAATATACTTACTTAGAGGGGCTTTTAGTCACCTCTCTTCACCAATTGGAATGTTTTTGTGTAATTCCCATCTTGCTGCCGTCCACTACAGCATACAGCATGGGTCACTGTGGCAGCCTACTTAAGCTCCTAGTTAACTTCACTTTGAGTGACCGCATAACACTCTATCACAGGGTAGTCATCCGCACACAATGTAGTTCCCCTTAGTGCCAGTGTTGCCTGATGCGATACAAGAAAGCTTTTGAAGTGAGGGCAGGGCACATTCCAGCTTTATCAGTTCCAATGCTGTTGTAAATTCCATTTGAAGTGAACTGCTGCTATTTCACAACATACCATATCATGTTCCTGGGCTTGGTTTCACCAATGATTCTTAATAAACTTTCCACAGGACGAAAAGCAAACTTTATTGTGTTCAATTCGCTGGACACTTTTAAAAGTTAAATTTAGACATAAGTGTGGTGTAATCTGAATTTTGATATCCAATATTTTATACTGTGAGCCCTCTTTCGTTCATTCATTCCATCATATTCCTTTATTACTTTATTACTTTCCTTTTTTATCTTCTTTCCTTCTTTCTTTCCTTTTTCCCTTTTTTCTTTTTACCATTTTACTTCTTTTGTTCCTTTTTTCATTCCCATTTATCCTTCTCTTTTTTTTCTTTTTTCCTTCTTTCTTTTATACCTTTACTTTTTTTGTTTCTTTCCTTTTGACCTTCTTTCCTCTGTTCTTTTTTGCCTTATTCCCTCTTTTCTTTCCATCTTTCTTTCAGTTTTGCCTTTTTCATTCTTTCCTTCTTTATTTCCCTCTTCCTTTTAAAATTTCTTTTTTGAAACTTTCCTTTTTTCTCTTTCTTTTCTTCTTTCTTTTTTGTAACCTTTTTCTTTTTTCCTTATTTCTTTTTGCCTGCTTTATTCTTTCCTTTCTTTCTTTCCTTATGTGTTCTTTCTTTCTTGCTATGTCCTTCTTTCTTATTTGCTCTTTTCCTTTTGATTTTTCCTTCGTCCCTATTTTCTCTTTTGTTCCTTCTTTTCTGCTATTTCCTTCTTTCTCTTTTGCTGTTTTCTTCTTTCTTTTTGATCTCCCCTTCTTTCTTCACTCTTTCCTTCCTGCTTTTCTTTCTTTTTTGGCTCTTTCACTCTTTCTTGCCTCCCTCTACCTTTCTTTCTTGCCTCCTTCTTCTTGTCTTTCTTTCTCAAAGGTTAAGATAGCAGCCAATGCCAGACCAATTGCATTTATTCGGTCTGTCTTAGCCAAGACATTTTGATTTTACTAAAAGTATGTAAAACATAATGCCTTATAGGGGTTTTCAGCCAGGCTTCATCCACACTCGGTGACTGTGTCATTCATGTTTCTTTAATCTTCTCCAGGATGCATCAAGAGGAAATATTAGCCCACTTCAGCCATTGACTGGCTTCACTTTAAGTTTGGCATGCTGTCCTTTCACAAGGAGCCCATCCACACACAAGGTAGTTTCCTTCAGTATCGGTTGTTACATAGTAATGTGTATTTTTTTGAGACCAGAAAAACACTTTTGCCTTTAGCCTATTTTCTTTAGATCTCAATGAGGTCCTGCGGGCTTCCTAAACAATAAAGTTTAGCAAAAACCATGACAAAAGAATTGCCAAAAGTCTGGCAGCCAACACCAGACCTAATGGACTTGTCAAGGCTTGTTGTAATAGAAACTGCATCATAGTCAGGGACATTACAGCCAGATCATCTAAGGTATGAGATCAGTTTTATTGACAAAGACAAGATATTGATTTTTTGAGTCTTACCTTGCTGGTCGCAATCTTAAATCAGAGGAATTCACCAAGAAATAAGTGTGACGACCAAGACCCAGTGCTACCACCACACTTTACCTTCCATAAAATTAAAGGCCAATGTCAGAGTTGCTATTTCGACCTCAAACTTTGTCCCATGTAATAAGCGTAACACAACTTTGACACCAATCAGTCTATTTTGCTGCCACCCAAAGAGTGATGGGGACGAGGGGTGGCCTCCTCCTCCGCCTCCCCCGTCCCGTGGCATTATGGTTCGGGGCAAGAGTGGTGGCCCAGGAAAGGATGACGACGGAGATCGGACGGAGGACCGGACCAAGAAAGGTGAGACACAGCCCTGGATGCCTACACCGCCATGATTCTGGCAGCTATCTGTGACACCAAAGGTGCCCTGGAGAAGAAGATAGAGGCAGTAGTGGTGGATATGGGCTCCTGCAATGGTATCAAGAAGCTGGCAGACAGGACAGCCTCCGTGGAGTCCACACTTGCATTGCTTTGAGCCACAGTCACTGACAATGAGACTCAATTTCTCAGACTTTGATTGGAAATGCACTATCTCACGGCAAAGCTGGATGACATGGAGGGTCACTCTCGGCACAACAATGTCTGCCTGGTAGGAGGTGCGCGAAAAGGCAGAAGGGCCTTGTATCAAGTTTCTCGTAGAGCATATTGGCTGTCATCAACAGTACTTCAGGGGAAGGTCTCCACCCTATTTACAGTTGAACGGGTGCTTAGGGTGCCAGGAAGGCCCCAGGGCGCATCCAAGACCTTTTGTGGTTTGCTTGCTGAACTTTAGGAACAGGGACAATATCATCTAGCGGTTGAGCGCCCATGGACCTTGGCAAGATTGAAGGGAGCCCGGTCACCATCTATCCAGACAACACAACAGTATTACAACGCCAACGCAAATTCTTTTTGCTAGTAAAAAGACACCTTCACCTACTTGATATCAGATACGCTACACTGTTCCCGGTGTGCCTCTGTGTTATGGTGAATGCAGTGTCCTACTTCTTTGCTATGGTGTCGGAGGTATGGTACTGGCTGGAGCAACAGGGTTATCTAATGCCAGAGGCGTGGGCCAGGGAAAACATATCATTGTGATGGCAGCAGAAATCGAGGCAATGCCCACCCCGATGCTCTACAGCAACCCTCACCACAAAGGAGGCCCAATAGGAAAGAAACAAAGTGTTGTGCGACACTGCAACAGGAAGGCCTGACTCCGTCCCAGAAGCACTGGGAGATATTGGACAGAGGCTTGGATAGCCTGATGTGGACACGGTTGTGGTCCTGTAGGGCTGTGCTGTACCAGAGGCGTGGCTGTGAACACTGGATGACACTGTTTCGGGCAAGGCAGGGATAGCGCAAACAATGACCGATTGTGTCATGTGGCACAAGCCCATTCTGGCGGGGTCCATACCCCCCACGGGCCTTACAGTTGTATGGATGAAGCAATTGGTGATGTATGTTAAATGTTGGGGAGGGAGACAGAGGCCTCGAGCATTGGGGAGTCAGGTAGTTCTGGGCTCACAGTGCGGGTTCGTAGGGGGATGGAAGGGGGTGGGGATGGAGTAGATGTGGCAGAGCAGACAGGTTCTGTGAAACAAAATAGATTGTCTTGAGCAATGGGAGACATTCTATGTCTCATCCTCTATTGGTACTCCTGAGGATCTGGTGAGAGGTAACGCTCAACAGGTATATGCTGACTTTCTTCAATACAGCCTTGGTAGTGGTGAGTAATGACAAAGTGTGACCCTGGGGGTGGATGGCACCACCAACTGCGCGAGAATGGGTCTCCACTGTGTAGTGGTGAAGGCAAGTGGAAGAACCCATCCTACCATGCTAGAGGTTTAGCCACAAACATGTCAAGATATTAAGCCCATGGCAGGAACTTGTAGAAGATTGATACATCGCGTCGAGCCCCCCAATGCTTGCTTGTAGGAGGCTCAGGGGTGTCCTTAAGTGACGGGGGCCTGAGGAAGCCCGAGGGAAGAGGTGCTGGGGTAAGGTGATGATTGGGAAACTAACTCCTGGCTGTTATGTATGTTACCACTCTATATCCATGAGTGTGATTATTATCCTGTGGGACATCCCCTGCCTCAACACCCAGGCGGAGAGAGGGATTTTGGTTTGTTTCTGTTGGTCAAATAATGTTAAACTGCTTAATAAAAAGATTACGAAAAATGGTCAAATGCATCAGGGTTGATAACAGGGTAAAAAATTCAGTCGGCAGGTGCCAAGCCCTTTGGAAAAGACAGTATGTAATGGAAAATACCCACCCTGAACCTTGTAAGCGGATATTGTTCATGCACATTGGAAATGTAGGCCACATATGCCTTTGTGCTCTTCTTCATTTTCAATATAAAAAAGGATCTAAATTACAGTTTACATAAATCAAGTGAGTCCCTAATTATGTGGTTCCATTGGAGGAAAGTATTCTCAACCAATAGTTTATATTTCTTATCAATTAGCCACAGAGTCATAAACATTTTTGGTCTTCCCTTCCAGGTTCAATATACATGTGCTTAGTACATTTGAGCCACCATGTTTTTAACTAGGCATCCAGGCTCAAACAATCCACTATAATTTCATGGTTCAACAGAGTGGGCGGATTACTGCAAATAGAAACCCATTAGAGGAGAAATTATAGCTTGACAGCACTTCAATCCCAAATTCCTCATGATAACAGAAATGGGATGTACTTCCTTGGAAGGCCAAAAAGACGTTTCACAGAATTTATTTTGCTTCACCTGGAAGCTTTTCACAGAATTTATTTTGCTTCACCTGGAAGCTAGTCGTATCAGTAAAACCGTAAACACCTGCACCACAACAAGCAGATAAACTACTGACGTCTATAAATATCCAACATACCTTTCAATGACTTATCAGTGGACAAGTTGTTGGCGTGCCTCAAGTGTGCCTATCCATGCCTGAACAGCGACCAATGCCAGGAAACCTGGTCCAATCACCACCCAGCGATACCCTGCAGCACACCTTGAGTCGCTAGACCCCAGACAACGTGCACCCAAATGCTGTCGTGCTCCACCTCACACCATGATAGGAGCTTTCACCTGCAACCACTGATGGTTCTCTAGCAGCAACATATGCACACTCTCCAAGCAAATACTAACAACATCCTCAACACACCCTCCAAACAAACACAGACACCACACAAGCACCAACAACTCCTTCACCTGCACCCTACACCACACACCACAACAAACCTGCACATCAACACCCATTCACATGCATGCTTCTCAACATACAATCACTCAGCTAACACACTACTAAAATATGGGACCTGCTGAGTAGTGAGGCACTTGACATCCTCTTTATCACAGACACCTTGCTAAACCCCTCATTGACTCCCAATCTCACCAGGGCAATCCCAGAGGGCTAGAAATTCACTCGAAAGGACCGCCTTTACAAGCCAGGAGGAGGACTCGCTATCATCTACAAAGAATCCATCAAATGCACAACATCCACTGAGAATGCCACTCCATTCATGAAACACCTCCACTTCAAGTTGTAAATCTCTGAAAACTTTCTTCTGAATGGAACCCTTGCCTATCAACCACGAGGACCAAGAGCTACTTTTACCAACCTCATCACCAACTTCATTGCTCCGATCACCATTTGCTCCAGAGCCTACATTCTCCTGTGGGACCTCAACTTTCACCTGGAAGACTGAACTAACCCCTGCACCACAGCACCCCTCAAAAGCATGAGCAACATCGGACTCACCCAGCTTGTCCCAGAATCAACACTCACCGTAGGACACTCCCTGGACTCCATTTTCACCACAAGTGACAGCATCAAATACAACTCCATAACACCACTCATATGAACCGACCACGCTATTATCCACTTTCAAATCAACATAAAATATGCCTACACTCCTACCAGGTTCAGCTTTCCAAGCCACAGCTGGAGCAAAATCACAGAAGCAGACTGGCTTGGCGCCCTCAGCACAGATCAACCTGGCCCAATAGACAATTTCGGCAAGGATTTCAACAACTTCAACAATTGGATCAAGAGCTGCGCAGACTTCCTCGCATCCATCAAACCGAATAAGTATAGTAGATCATACAAGCAGACCGGAAGACCTCTGAGACACTAAACAACACTGTAAACAGCTAGAAAGTAAATGGAGAGCAAGCCAGGAACAGAGGGGATGGAAGGTCCTTCTCCTACCTTGCAGCCAAGACCTGGAATAACCTACCCCTCCACCTCCGGCAAAGCTCCAGGCTGCCCCAGTTCAGGAATGACCTGAAGACTTGGCTCTTCAAATGAACCCAGCGGAACTGCACACACCCCTTCCCCCAGCGCCTTGACACCCTAGCGGGTGAGTAGTTCACTTTACAAACCCCTTATTTATTGACTGAGCTACGACAACACCAACAGAGTGATCAACAAGGCTGCACTCAGATGCTATTAGCAGCAAATAAGAGACAATAAGAAGAAGTACAAGTGGACCTTATAGAAGGAAGCTCTAACAGCTGCAAGAAGATCTTCTCGATCGTTAAGGATTTCACCTCGCCCTCAGCCACGGTCACCAACATTGCTGCCTCCCAGCAACTATGTGACAACCGTACCAACTTCTTCCACTGCAAAATCACAAATATCTACTGCACCTTCACACATCCAACCCAACCCCAGAGAACTAATTGCTAACCTACCCACCACTAACCATAGGCGAATGGACAACCCTCACCAGAAACGGCACAGCAGTAACCATGTGGACCATCCACTCAGGGCGCCCCAATAGACCCATGCTCCAACCACTTCTACAACTTGGGAACATCACCACCCTGACTCACATCATTAACACCGCCATCATGTCCCCACTTTACCAAATGAATGGAAAGTTGCAGAAATCAATGCCCACATCCGACTCAAATCAACTGAGCAACGTCCAACCCATTTCCCAGCTTCCCTATCTAGCCAAAGTGATAGAGAAGGACATCAACAAGCAACTCACAACCCACCTTGAACTTCACCACCTTCTAGACAACACTCAATCAGGATTCGTAAAGAACCACAGCACCAAAACAGCACTCCTCGCGGCCACTGATGACATTTGAATCATCCTGGAATGAGGATAAACAGTGGTCCTCTTCCTGCTCGACCTCTGTGCGGCCTTAAACACTGTCTCCCATACCACCCTCATCAGAAGACTTCACAAGATAAGCATACAAGGATCACCTCTCAGAGGGATCTGTTCCTTCCTCACAGGAAGAACCCAACGGTCAGACTGCCACCCTTCACATCAGAGACCAAGAAATTGATGCAGAGTCCCACAAGGATAGTCCCTCAGCCTCTCCCTTTTCAACTTATACATGACACGGCTCGTCAATATCATATGATCACAATACATCACTGTCATCTCCTACGCTGATGACACCCCACTCATCCTCCATCTGATGCACAAAAGAATCACTGCCAGAACTAACTTCATGAAATGCATGACCATGGTAGAAGACTGGATGCGAACAAACTGTCTGCAGGTCAACTCTGACAAAACGCAAGTACTGGTCTTCGGCAACAAGACCTCCCCATGGGACTCCATCTGGTGGCCATCGGTGTTAGAACCAACACCCACACCTATAGACCACACAAGAAATATAGGAATCATCCTAGACGACATGACAGCTCAAGTCAACGCAGTGTGCACCTCCTGCTTCCACATCCTACACATGCTGCGAAAAATCTTTAAATGGTTGCCTGGACTACAGCAACACTCTCTACACAGGAATCTCAAAACAACTCCTACACAAACTTCAGACCATCCAAGACACAGCTGCAAGACTCATAATCAACCTTCCACATTGAACCCACATCACATTTCACCTGAGGAAGCTTCACTGACTCACTATTCACAAGCGCAGTTAATTCTAACTTCTCATACACACATACAAACACATACATGACACAGGACCAGAATACCTGAACAGCTGCATACACTTTCACCAACCAACCAGACACCTACGCTGCACCTCACTCTTACTCACACAAACTCCCCGCATTCGAAAAAGAAAAACTGGAGGTTGCTCATTCTTCTACATTGAACCCAAGACATGGAACAACCTCCCTCAACACATCAGAGCCTCATCCTCACTTCTAAAGTTCTGCAAGAAGCTGAAAACCTGGCTCTTTTAATAAGCACTTTGAGGACCACAAACCTACACACCTGCCAAGCACCTATATAACCTCTCGGGTGATTAGTGTGCTATACAAATCAATATAACATAACAAAACATAACAAAACATAACCTCATAAATAATTTATTACATTTTACTCTATTTTTCTAAATTAGTGTGGAATTTGTTTTGTGTTGTGTTTTCGTTTTATTACTATTTGTGTAGTGCAAAAATACTTTATAAATTGCCTCCAAGTTAAGCCTTGCTCTTTGTTAGGAGGTAAGTGCTTCAAGGCATGATGGAAGTTACTATTTGCCAGACAGCAAGAATGATTGAACCATTTGCAACTCTTACTAAAGAGGAACATTGTTAGACCTGGCATCCTTGGCAGCAGTGCAATCTTTCTTCTGCGTCTTCCACAGTTCCAGAAGTAATCCTGAAGAGTTGAGTCTGAGGGTCTCATTTTTAGACCCTGTTCCTCCTTTAAATTGAGAGAAGCTTCTAGAGATTTCCCCCTACAGAGGTGTCTGGTATTTACTCCTTCCCTGAAAATGTAAAAATCTGTCTGGGGGCACACTATGCTCTGCCCCCTCATTAAGCCAGAATGGCTCAATCTGCCTACACCCAGTCCCTCTATTGTGATACTGTCTGGAAACATAAACAAAGGCCAACCGCTGACTACATCTAATCATGTGGTCCAGAAACAGGCTGCAGGCACCAAATTGTAGGACAAGAAAATCCCAACTTTCTAAAAGTGGCATTTCCAGAATTGTGACTTAAAATTCAACATTACCATTAAAGAGGGTTTTAAATTACAAATTCTCAGTATCTAAACATGACTTTCCTACCTACTCCCAATCAAGAGTTATTACTTATTAAATATATTTAGGTAACCTAATGTTATCCTATGGGAGAGGTGAGCCTTGCAGTAGTGAAACACAAATTTGAGAATACACGTCCAAATTTTTAAATAAAATGCACTCTCCCCAAAGGCTTAGTTAGAGCCCACCCTAGGGGTGCCTTATATGCATTCAAAAGGAAGGTTTAGGCCTGATAAAAGGTTTATTTTGCCAGGTTGAAATTGCAGTTAAAAAAGGCACAACCCGGCTGCAATGACAGGACTGAGACATGTTTAAAAAGGCTAGCTAAGTGGGTGGCACTATCAGTGCTGCAGGCTCACTAGTAGCATTTAATTTATGGGCCCTGGGTACATGTAGTACCACTCTACTAAGGATATACAAGTTAATTAAATGTGCCAGTTGAGTGTAAGCCAATTTTACCATGTTTGAAGGAGAGAGCACAAGCACTTTATTGCAGGTTAGCAATGACAAAATATACGAATTCCTAAAAGCCAACAAAAAAGGGTTCAGAAAACAAGAGGGGTGAAGTCAAAATGTCTATAATAGTCTAGGAAATTTTTCTGATGGCCCAATTTGCAGAGTTGTATACATCAGGAGCAGCAGAATTTGCAAAGGAGACCATATCAGCAGTGTTAAAATGTATAACTGCATCGACAGAAACAGACACCATTGGCACCACTCCATTATTAGAATCCAGTGATGGGGGTAAGTGAAATGATTCCGACACTACATGCTTTGGGACTTAACATGAGGCAATCAGCATTTCTGTGCCAGTTCCGGAATTACTTTCAAAGGAGTTTTATCCTCAGATTGTGCCTTCTCTCATCAGCCAGAGTCCATGGGTGAAACGTGATTTTTTTTATTAATATGCTGCCAGTAACTCCTGTAATTCTATGGGGCTTGTATGTCTTTAGAGCGCCAACGTCATTGAACAGTTTTTCTCCCGTGATCGGAGCCACTGAATGTCATGCCAGCTTGTATACAGGCTAATGCCCTTATATCTAGGAGGCAGACTAACAGCATCTTTTGGCACTGCTTTGATCTAATGAAGCACTGTGACTTAAGGGCTTATTTATGAGAGCCCTGCATCACTTTTGCACCACATAAAGTGGTACATGCGTGACACAGAGCTCTCTTAAGAATTTATGAAGCCACGCAAAACCACCTGCATGGCTTTGAGTGCTCTCATACACCATGAGTAAGGCGACGCAGCGCAAGGGTGCCTGCGATGATGCTAGGCTGCCAAAACGGTGCCAAGGCAGGCTGAAAGGACAGGCATGCACTTTATTGCTTAAATACGGTGCATTCCTGCCCTCTCACTTTAGAGTAGGGCAGCGTAGCAAGGTGCTTTGCTGTGCTGCCCTACGCCAAATTGCCATAAATGAGGCCCTTACTTTTTAGTGACTTGTCAGCACAATACACTGTTGTGATGACAACAAATCAACATGCTGCATCTTCTCAAAAACACCAGTTTGCTCAGAGTAGACCCTCGTAGCAAAAGCAAATTCAAGTTGTGTTAAGCTGGTGTTTAGTAACCAAAACAGATGTTTCATTAAAATAAACCAACATAAGTTAATTTTTGCAAAAATGTGGCCTCTGGGTTATATGCGTATGGGATCTTTTTTCTTCAAACTTACTGTGTGAGATTTGTATTCTCTGCTTTTCCAACTACTGTGCAGTAGGTGGGACTTTTTATCATTTCAACTGCTGACGAAATGAATCAGGCCAAGAGTTATTAATAAAAGCTGCCTCGCATGATGATAAACACTGCTTCTTAAAAGCCACCAATTATTAGCCAGGCTAAATCTGTGCACGGTAAATACTTTATGAAGGCACACACTTCTGCTTCAATTAATAATAAAATCAATTTTGCAAGAATTTACAATAACTAACGTGCTCACTGTATACTTTACACTCACTCTCATGAAAAAAAAAACCATTCCGATCAGCCAGTGTAAATACATTTGGGAATGAAGTCAGATCCTGTTAGAACATTTTCAAGTGAATTAGATAATTTTGTCAAAATATTCAAATGCCTTAGCAAACCATGAAGGAAAGCCGAATGCCACGCTGCTTATTGACTTTGGCAGAGGATGGTGTAGCCCTTTTTTTCAAAGCATTTAAATCAAACTCTGAATAGCTGTCAAACGTGAGTGGAGTTTTTGTACCCGGTCTGAGGTAGGTCTTGGCCGGGCTTCCATTTTGATGACTCCAACAGTTTCAGCTATGTTCAGTTGGTTATCAATTAAGCGGATACCACAGATGTTATGCCACGCTCCCCATCAGCACCTTGGTCCAATGGGCAGACTCAATTTGAAAGGCGGCCATTTGCATCTGGATGCTGAGATAAGTGATGGATGGCAAAATACCTGATATATTTACAAGCAGTGTGAGCTATTTCAAGAAAGTTGCGTCTACTTCTCGGCATACATTTTAGAGGTCTCTAGGGTGTATGTGCTAACAGTAGAATCTATTTTTTGGCCTAAACCCCCAGTTTCCAAAACAAGACAGTCACAAAATGAGTACTACTGTGTGATCCTGCTATTTCTGGCACCGTAACCATGCTATGTGAGCCACAGAAATCATGTTTAGTGTTTTGCGATCTGTTCTCAGTGAAGCTGTGAAGGATGTCTTGTACAAAATATTAACTCTTTAATGCCGATTGGCTCTACATTTCATTGGAATGGCCTTTTGACTGACAGCGACCTAGTATAGTTGATCAATAATGTGTTATGTGCATAGTGCCTCATATCTTACCTCTGCTGTTTTTAAGCACTGTAAATAACAGGAGTCACTAGTACTCTTTTTAGGTCGAGCCTGTAACAGCGCGCATGCGCTGTTCAGGCGAAGACTTCATGTAGGGGCTTCTGAAAGCTGACCACACGCTTGTGCGCGTGCTTTTGTTTTCGTCGGCTGCAATTGGCTTTTGCGTGCATCTTTTAAAAAAAGACAGCACACAATTGGTGAAAGGCGGGTGCATGTTCCAGCTTCCTTTAGAAATGTAACCGCCCATGCCCTATTGGTGTCTGTTACGCGCAGCAGCGGCATCTGGTTTTAATTATAAACATGTGTTTATAATTAGCGCGCATTCGCTTTGCTGACGCGCTCCCTCGCCCCTGCTCCTCTGTGGTGCACGCGAACCACTGGTTTCGATTCCGTGCTTGTTGTTTTGGAGGCCGTGTTGGCCACTCATAAAACATCGATAATATCGATAAGGTGTAAGAAAGTAACCCACAGCTGGGCTTTGCTAATCCTGCTCTCTTCTCCCTTGCTTTCACCTTTGACACGGGCCACATTCTGGACGAACGGATTTGGCCGCCAAATAGTATATTCCTGTCTGCAGATAGTCATTTTAATTAGAGGTGGTCGAACTCAAAGGAAGAGTCTAGCCAGGGGCCCGGCTTGTTCTTTTACCGTGTAAGTGGAGGCCTACACATTTTAAAGGGAAAGGCAAAAACAGGATTCGGCGAGCAACTAGAGTAGGGAAATGTGACAACGGGAAATATTTATTAGAATGGGAATGCATCGTTCCTGCATACCCTCCGTATCTAAAAATAATCTAACATACAAGCTTTTACCAAGGGGGTGTGTGATATTATCTAAAAACAATTTCATTTGGTGTAGACTAAAAATCAAGGTATTGATTGGTTAGACTCCCATTACTCAAGTTCACAAAAACTTAGTGATAGAAACAAATGGTGGCCAGTAAATAAGAATTTAGAGCTACAACATCGGCCTTGCAGGTAATTTCATTTTATTCCCACAGTCTTATTAGAACCAATTTTTCAAGCCAACTAGATAATTACTTAAACCAGTGAACTTTCTATAAATTCGTCAGACTCATTAATTCCTTTACAGAATCCCTGTAATCAGTTAGCTTTGGAGTGATCTATAGTTTCAACCAGTAAACCAACTTCAATTTTGCCACACCTGAAATTCTTATGAGCCCATTATCAAAAACTAAAGGCACAAGAGGATTACTTGGAGGGACTGAAATAAAGCATCTTATAAAAATGTTCTCAGCAATAATTAGTTTCTGCAATTCATTGTAGCCCCACAATTTGGCCTCATGAAGGGCAGCATTCTAAACCTTGGCTCTGTAGACTTCTAAAGCAGGGGATATTGAGCTGGTGACAGTTCTAAAGTGCATACGTGAAATAGCTTTGGACCTTTGTTGAATGAGCAAAAAGCTCTTCTTAAGTCTATATAGTTAATTAAATATTGTCATGCTTTAGTTACAGGAATATGAGTCATATTTCAATTTCATGAACGGTTCTGGTGTGGAGCTGGTTTTCAGGAACACCAGCATCACTAAAAAGCACAGATATTTTGTTACATAGACAAATTCTAAGGTATACACTTTCTACTGTTAGGGTTTGATGCATTACCTTAATGATAAAATATTAAGATATCTTATGTTGTCTTGTCAGTATCCACTATGACCAGCATAACTCAGAGCCAAGCAGAGAGACAACTCAGAATGGTGATATCTCGTGTCTCTGTTTTCTCTCTTAGATTTCCCTTTCCCTATTTCTACAATTGGGTAACATACTCTTATTTTGTATGGTTGATGGTGGATGCTTTGAGCGGCAGAGGACTGCATAGCTCCTGTTTGATCCAGAGCGTAAACTTTGTGTTTACTTCTACACATCACTTCTCCAGAATGAATAACATGGTCTTGTCTCAATGTGTCTCTCAATGTCTATGCTCTCCACATTCCTTCATTAGCTGAAAGAATAATATGCTTATTGCTTCAAATGCATGAATGTTCTGAGTTATGATTATCAAAGCTTGTGGCCCTGTTTACCCCCTGATACAATCCATGGGCTGAAAGCAGACTTTTATATTAACCCATTGTGTTGTCTAATACATTTTCCTTTAATAACATCCCCACACTTGCATTTCTTAATGATAAAGTATTTATTCATTTGTTCTGATTAGTAAAATACCAGTTTTGACAAAACCTAACTTTTCCAGCAACTTCCATAGGCAACAGTGTATGCTGCCCATGTTTGCTGGCAAACCAAAAACTCTATCATAACTGAGATTTATAGTCTTCACGTAGAATATATTGTTTTTTTCTCTTTCTGCATAAATTAAATAAACAGGTTGTCAATAGTAATGACAGTCTTCTTAGGGTTATTATGGTGCATCCTACTGTTGGTACTGGCACATTCTACAGGGTCATCCTCAGCCGTTTTGCCCTCCTCCTCCATTTTTTTGCTGAATTCTTTATTGTTGGCATTGGGACTCTGTGCACGTTACTACTGCCAACCAATGCCGAAGTGCCTGTGCTCCCTCCTCCTAACAAGGTATAATTGGCGTATACCCAATTGGCATATAGTAATATGGTGCTACATGTACCCATGGCCCTGTAAATTAAATGGTACAAGCGATCCTGCAGCATTTATTGTACCACCCACTTAAGTAGCCCTTTACACCTCTCTCAGTCCTGCCATTGCAGTCTGCGTGTACAGTTTTAAACTGCCATTTCGACCTGCAAAATACATTTTTTCAAAGAAGCTAGATCACCAAGGGTTACTAGACATAGCACGCACAGCTCATGCCCTAGGGCTTTATAGTGAACGTAATTCATCACAATATGCCATGAATAAAATCATGATACCAAACAATGAGTATTCAGAAAAAAATACAGTTAAACAAAGATGATTGAAACAGTTGCTTGCAGGCTTGTAGTGTTGTTACAAATGTTACATCACACTTGTATGCAGTGGAACAATGCCATTCTCAACTGGATAGGATATTCATAGTAAACAACATGACCTAATGCATTTTGGGCGAAAGCACCCTTTATCAGGGGTAACTGTAGATTGAAAAAGAAAGATGTTTCAGTGATTCTAATGAGAATGACACACTCAGCAAAATTGATGCATCTCTTCTGCTGCACGGTGCAATCCCAAGTAGAACCATCACATTGCCGCTACTGCGAGGGTTCTTTCAGTGCAAGGACCCTGCATCGACCTCGTAGCCCACATCGGAACCACCACCTGTGTGAAGCATTTCCAATGCAGGCCCTTGCATCTCTGCGACAACAGTTTCAATGATGACTCAAGTTCTCGCATCGTAGCCTCACAGCTCTTTTGAACTGACACATTGCTTTGACTGCCCGATGCATCCTTGATGCCAGACTACGCATCGTAAGCCCTCACTGATTGTATCCTCGGTGATGATGCAGGACCTCACATCACAGCTCCTCAGAACCAATGCACCACCTACGCTGCGCAACGCATCCTTGGTGTAGGACCTTGCAAAGCTCAGCAACCAGGATTTAAGGCACTTTTGTTCAGTGGGACGAACTGGGTCCTTGTAGCCAGCCCAAGCTCCATTGCTGTCGGACTGAATTTGTGACTTTGTCCCGGCCCTGCCTGGCACAACCAAATATCCACAGTTGGTGCTTTGTGCTTTTTGGCACTATTTTTGCTGGAACTTTTCGACCTGCATATCTCTGGTTCTACTGCTTGCAGTGCTGTTGTTTTGGTATTGTTTTATTTATTAAAAAATACTCTATGTTTATAAACTGGTGTGAGATCCTTTTCTGGTGTGTTTTTCACTGTGTTACTGTTTGAAGTGTTGCACAAATACTTTACACATTGTCTATGAGTTAAGCCTGACTGCTCTGTGCCAAGCTACTTGAGGGTTGTGCACAGGTTAATTTACGGTTTGCTTGTAACTTTAACCTGACAAGGATTGTGGTTCCTGCTTGAGTAGGGGTTCTCCCCTGTAAGCCAGTTCCCAATTTCTTTAAACTACCCAACACAGACTGAAATCCTGGAAATATGCTCAGTTTTAGAACATTAATTAATAATTAGTTAACATTCTGAATTTTCCATCCCTTAAATCATCTAGCCATTACTGTCTCGCTCAATACCTTTGTCACTGAGAAAAATGATATTAGATTTATTCTAATCAATGCAATAACATAATAAAATGTCCAAAATGTGCTGCACACGTTTAAAATTGTCGGACAGGGATGTCATGGTTAGTTAATAAAGAGTGCCTGAGCATACAAGATCACTTTATAGTCACCACAAAAAGTGAAAACCCAGGATAGCTCTCATCTCTTCCACAGGGCCAATGTTTCAATTGCCTTATTAAAAAGTAACAAGTATAAACGGCATTCATATTTTACCTTTTTACATAAAATTCCGAATCAGTGTTCTATTTGTCAAGAACCTGTGCTTTAGTCCCTTTCTGTAAACTTTTAATCTAGATATCAGCTTATCTCCCAATTTGATTTGCCACATCATGGAAAATAGTCCCATACAACACTATAAATGGATTTTTCTCTCTCTTTAGACTGACAAGAACTCCAATAATTTCCCAACTTGAAGGTAATTTTAATATATCTATCTAATACCCTGCATTATTTTGATCTCCCTCCATTTTATTTAACCAGATTCATGCTGATTCAAGGTTTTTAACAATCACAATTATTAATGATATGGGATGATAAGTTGAGCACCTCACAGAACCTCTTCCAGATTTGTGTATTATCCTGGTGACTAATTTATTTGTATCTACTTTAAATGTCGTTTTATTCATGCTACTGTTATATATCCTTGTATAAATGGCACAGGCATTATACAATTGAACTGAAACACCAGCAAGACTAAAAATGTTTCCTTTTTTTGTGCTTATATACTTTGTCTTCAGTTATAACCTCACTCAATTAATCTATTTCCACCAAAGGCAAAGCATATGACTAACCTTTTCCAGAGATTTCCTCATCTGTTTATCGCTTAACTCTTTCCTCCCACATAAACTAGACTATAATTTAGGAAAACCATTAGCATTTTGATTGAAAAGATTTTTGAATTGATTTGTTTTCTCGTTTTTTGCTTTAGTTTCTAACACTCCTCCACATTTTTGCTTGCCCTTTGTTTAATGCAAAACAGTGCCCGTTTAGCCCTGTGTGTGTGTATATATATACACACATATATAAATATACACATACACACATATATATATTTGATCAAGACTGGGGTGACCTAGTCGAAACGCGTCATGCTGTGGAATATTGCAATAAAGCACGAATAATTCAATGATACGCTGTGGTCTGTACCTGCTTTGCAAGACATATTTGCTTCAGGACTGTGGTTTCTTCATATTATTATATATATATATATATATATATATATATATATATATATATATATATATATATATATATATATATATATACACACACACATATATATATATGTAGCAATATACATATATATATATATAAATATAGATCTATAAACACACAGTGCTTTAAATGGGCCTGTACTTTTTATTTTGAGGGGAAGAGTACCTGAACTACTCAAAAGAGACGTAATACTTTTAATTGTAGAGTGCCAGCAGATCTCTGAAACAGGCAGGTACTCTGGTACAGGGTACCTGCACTTTTAGTTTTCCATTTCAAGCAATATATATATATATATATATATTTATATATATCCTACAGGCAGATGGCAGTAGTTAATTATAGTTACGACCATGTTTCCATATGAAAAATGTTTTTTGACTTGCCTAGATCTGGTGGACAAATCTTCACAAAATGTTCGAAAAAAGTGCTCCTGTGAATCTTGTTTCCAGCGGGAGCCGGATTTGCTCCCACACACAGCCAAGAATACTGCTCCCTGCATGTGGGAGCAATTCTTTCATCTGAAAAACAGATGAAAAGTCTGCTCCCAGCGAGTGGGAGATGTTTTCCTGCTCCCGCCCGCTAGGAGGGGACTTAGGGCCCGATTCGGATGTCGTTCAGAAGGCCTCCGAATCGGATTTGGCTTTCCCGGATCTGATTCGCAGCCCTTGTTACCGACCGAATCATACACAGGTCTGAATGACCAAGTAGGATGTGAAGATCGCGTATGCATCGACCGAATCATTTCCGGGACCCGAAACTGTACGTTCAACTCGTTCATACCCGAATCATGCCGCGGAATGGAGCCGAATGCCGACCAAGCGAATACGATGCACGATTCGGAGAGCCGCTTTGCCTTGGTCTTAGCAAATAATTCGGGGGGCCGTAGCAGGCCCCCCTTCACCCGGGGCCCTCCGAATCTATCACGGGGGTGTGCCCATTGGGGCCCCCGATCCAGGCATGCACAGTGTGGCGGGCAGGGTGTATGCTTTTCCCCACCCACCCCTTTATGCTTTGGGAGCCTGTGTACGCGTCTGTACACAGGCTCCCATAGAGTTCAATGGGAGTTCTAGCGAACCGAGTCCATAAGCATACGGCTGCATCATACTTGCTCGTTTGGACTCTCAGAACTCTCAGAACCCGTTTCGCTCGGAAAACCCTCTGGATCCAAATTGTATGGAGGGCTTTCCTAGCGAGATCGGAATTGGGCCCTTAGTGTTTGCTCTCGCTTGATAGGAGCTGTCAAAGCTCAAGCCAAGCGAGAGCAAACATCTGTGTACCGGGGTGAGCACCCTGAGACATAAAGAGCCGGCCCTGGGGGGTGATGGCCCAGGGCCATTAATGGCTCCAGGAAGTTGGGCCACGCGGCCCCCCCTTCTTTATTATTACAGGTACTTTCCTGGGGGATGGTGGTCCACAGGGCTAGCAATAGCCTTGGAAGCGAGCCGCCTCCCCTTTTTTGTAAAATCGGGCTGGCCCTGGGTAGGTGGTGGTCCATGCATCCCCTCTGATCATTTACATGTTTAGGAACATGCTCCGGGGAACTCCATGCCCTGTGCAAGTGGCTGTCTCTGGGGGCGTAAATGGCCTGAGGAGGGAGCCTGCATGGCCCCCCTCCTCCATTTTACTATATGGGCCTGGCCGGGGCCAATATCGGCCATGGGGAGGCGGGACCCTCCCTTAAATATATATTATAATACGCTCCTGGGACCTGGCCCAATAGGGGGCTGAATTACAAACACGCACAGGATCCTTTTTTAAAAAAAACATTTTGTGTGAATTCATTAATCCGTTGTGAGTTTTGCTGTGAATTTGTTTAAAAAAATGCCTTTTGGGCCAGGCGAAGTCCCTGGGGGACCCCAGCACCAGTCCTAGGAGGTACCCTGCCCCCTTCCCTTTTTTTACATTTTTGTTTGGGACTCTGCTGAGCCTGAGTCCCAAGATCACTGCCAACACTTCCTGGTTAACGTGTTGGCAGACAATCAGATCTCTACACGAGATCGGTAAGATTCGCAGAGGGTTCGTACTTCTCGATATACTAATTTGTTTTTCCTTTACCATCTCCAAAACTCCTGAACAGATTTTGACCAAAATAACAAAAAGGGCTCTTTCTGGGCCAAGAGCTAGCTTTCTGCCAAATTTGGTGTAATTCCGTTTAGTGGTTCAGGCTGTAGTCGTGTCTAAAACCTCCAAGGGAATTAACATGGGAAATGCACATTTTTTTGACCCACTCCTTTTTCTTGAGCCCCACTTGATGGATCCCCCTTGAAACTTTCAATGCACAACTAGAATCAGGAGGGTACTTCTTTCGGAATCTTTCGTGAAGATTCATCAAACGGTGTTAAAGAACACTATTCCTATGGAAACTAGGTCCTAACTAGAACTACCCACTGATGACCGGCAGTAGGTGTGTGTTTGTATATATATATATACGTGAAACTGGTGTGCGAGGGAGCGAGGTGACAAAGTAAAAATCAGCGTAAACATTTTTGGCATCACCCACCGGAGGGTAATAATTACGGACCGGCATTGCACCACAACTACCAGCATGCTTTAATGTGAGCCTATCAAGGTGCCCACCAGGGGGAAAACACCGGAGAAATAAAAGCAATTGTTTGTTGATGCTTTGTAAGTCTGCTGATGCTGTGGCTATCCTCTGAAGAAGGTCAGTGTCTGACCGAAATGTAAGGGTGGGCGACAAATTCCGTTTCGCTCGCGGAACATGCGAAATTTCGGCATTTTCGTGTTCCACGCGGAACGCGAAAATGTTGAAACTTACGCGATCCGCGATGGAACGGAAATATGCAGGGCAGGATTCATTCTGGCACGATGTTCCTGTCACAAAAATTAAACCTCAACAGGAAGCACTTACAGATATAAATAAAGCAGGTGCCTGAGTTGAAGCTCAAATTCAGTAACGCATTAATCAGCACAAAACATTCGTGAGCACGGTCGAGGCTAGGCAGGTGTGCTTTCCACTCATATCTTCCGTCAACAATTTGCTGTAATTCTTGATGGAGCTCTGTGCACCCATGAGTTTCTCGAGCGCAATTCCCTTGTAGTTCCTGACACCAGGATGTTCTGTCTCCTCATCTGCTGCTCTGATCGGTCTCTGGCCCTTTATAAACAAGAGGCATGTGAACTGCATGGAAGCCCCGCCCGTATGGCCCCGGCCCACACACCAGCAGTGTGCAACGTCTTCCCGCCCTTTCCTTCACTATGATGGACAGCTCACTCGAGGGACCCCGGCGCCCGTTGGCAACGTTACAGACACACATGGTCGCTGTAGACAACTCTTCTGGCCCTTTACGCAGCTGTAGTGTAGGAAAAGCACTATACATTTACCCAACGAGGTAGTACTTACTGTTTAGCCAGTAGAGAGTACTCCAGTTGAGTAGAGGTATTGCACAAAACGGTGGCATCTTCTTGGGTAAATATAAAGAGCAGGATTCATTCTGGCACGATGCTCCTGTCACAAAAATTAAACCTCAACAGGAAGCACTTACAGATATAAATAAAGCAGGTGCCCGAGTTGAAGCTCAAATTTAGTAACGCATTAATCAGCCCAAAATCTCTGTGAGCACGCGAAATTTCACGTGTTCGCTGAGATTTTTTGCCGTTTCGCAAAATTTTGTGAAAGGCAACTTCGCAAATTCCGCCCACCCCTACCGAAATGCATTAGGAACTGCCAGCACTTTTTAATTTAATAAAAGTGTTCACCTCAAGGAGTGCGACTCAATCCTTTCCTAGGCAAGAGGGATTTGAATAATATATATATAAATATATCACTGCAACTCCTCCAACAAGCGAAGAAGCAGAGGCTACAGGGGGGAAATTGGTGGAAGCTCTTTATTTGATGAAAGGGCATAATGCATTTCGGCCGGAAAACGGCCTTCCTCAGATGCCATCAGGTGTTTCTGGAGACTCATTCACCCGTTTTTTAATCACCCTGCCACTGTCCCATTGGATGGAGATCGCCACACCTACTCACTGCTTGCTGTTCATGGGAACTACAAGCCCCAGAGTCCATTGCCCAGGTAAGTGCTGCACGGGGTGTGTCCATGTGGATTAGCGATGTGTGGGGGAGAATAACGGAGTAAAAGAAAGTCAATATCCAGTAGATAAAATCACTAAGTGCTTCCTCCAGCCCCCAGACGTTCCAGCCCCCAGAAACCAATGTCAGCCAGGCGGGGGTCGAGAACACAATGCAATTCGATCCTCCGTGAAGTCACGGACCGCGTTGCAGCTGCCCTGCATTCCATGGTGATGAGAGGCGGGCACCAGGCTGTTCCAATACCTTGGACATGAAGAAAAACTGCCGAAGCAGAGACCAGATGAACCCGGGCAACTTTGAAGAACGGGGTCTCTATAGCGCGTTTCTGGATACCGCGCAAAATATCTCTGCAACTCCACCAACAAGCGAAGAAGCAGAGGCCACAGCGGGGAAATTGGTGGAAGCTCTTTATTTGATGAAAGGGTATAATGCATTTCGGCCAGAAAACGGCCTTCCTCAGATGCCATCAGGTGTTTCTGGAGACTCATTCACCTGTTTTTTTATTTTATTTTATATATATATATATATATATTTGAAACAAAGAGTGCCCAAAGCAACAAGAGCGCACTCACTGCAGAGGTAACCAAAGGATTATTTTAAAGTGAAAAACGAGCGTCAGCATTCAAAGAAATTGTCCTCATTCCCAACGCGTTTCAAGGCTTTTCCTGCCTCTTAATCATGGGTGATTAGGCATACACACAGCAGATGACTCCAAACATTTTCCGTTGCAGCATGTGAATTTAAATACCCCCAGTGGGCTTTGCGCAGTGCGTCAGTATGTTGATTTCATGCTGGGACTTGTAGTCCGAAAACAGAGTCACTCACAGTTTAAACCCTCCGGTGGGCTCCGCTGTGCACATGGTTATTAAGTCCATTGTTACCCTCAGTGGGTCATGAAGCTGACGCTGGTTGCATTTATTCTCCTCTGAAGTGCTGAAAAGAGTTCGGCAAAGTTCCAACTCCAGCCTCCCAGTAATCGAGGGACGGTGCATCTCTTCACGGCAGGGCTGCCGTGTAATTATTTGAAACAAAGAGTGCCCAAAGCAACAAGAGCGCACTCACTGCAGAGGTAACCAAAGGATTATTTTAAAGTGAAAAACGAGCGTCAGCATTCAAAGAAATTGTCCTCATTCCCAACGCGTTTCAAGGCTTTTCCTGCCTCTTAATCATGGGTGATTAGGCATACACACAGCAGATGACTCCAAACATTTTCCGTTGCAGCATGTGAATTTAAATACCCCCAGTGGGCTTTGCGCAGTGCGTCAGTATGTTGATTTCATGCTGGGACTTGTAGTCCGAAAACAGAGTCACTCACAGTTTAAACCCTCCGGTGGGCTCCGCTGTGCACATGGTTATTAAGTCCATTGTTACCCTCAGTGGGTCATGAAGCTGACGCTGGTTGCATTTATTCTCCTCTGAAGTGCTGAAAAGAGTTCGGCAAAGTTCCAACTCCAGCCTCCCAGTAATCGAGGGACGGTGCATCTCTTCACGGCAGGGCTGCCGTGTAATTATTTGAAACAAAGAGTGCCCAAAGCAACAAGAGCGCACTCACTGCAGAGGTAACCAAAGGATTATTTTAAAGTGAAAAACGAGCGTCAGCATTCAAAGAAATTGTCCTCATTCCCAACGCGTTTCAAGGCTTTTCCTGCCTCTTAATCATGGGTGATTAGGCATACACACAGCAGATGACTCCAAACATTTTCCGTTGCAGCATGTGAATTTAAATACCCCCAGTGGGCTTTGCGCAGTGCGTCAGTATGTTGATTTCATGCTGGGACTTGTAGTCCGAAAACAGAGTCACTCACAGTTTAAACCCTCCGGTGGGCTCCGCTGTGCACATGGTTATTAAGTCCATTGTTACCCTCAGTGGGTCATGAAGCTGACGCTGGTTGCATTTATTCTCCTCTGAAGTGCTGAAAAGAGTTCGGCAAAGTTCCAACTCCAGCCTCCCAGTAATCGAGGGACGGTGCATCTCTTCACGGCAGGGCTGCCGTGTAATTATTTGAAACAAAGAGTGCCCAAAGCAACAAGAGCGCACTCACTGCAGAGGTAACCAAAGGATTATTTTAAAGTGAAAAACGAGCGTCAGCATTCAAAGAAATTGTCCTCATTCCCAACGCGTTTCAAGGCTTAATAACCATGTGCACAGCGGAGCCCACCGGAGGGTTTAAACTGTGAGTGACTCTGTTTTCGGACTACAAGTCCCAGCATGAAATCAACATACTGACGCACTGCGCAAAGCCCACTGGGGGTATTTAAATTCACATGCTGCAACGGAAAATGTTTGGAGTCATCTGCTGTGTGTATGCCTAATCACCCATGATTAAGAGGCAGGAAAAGCCTTGAAACGCGTTGGGAATGAGGACAATTTCTTTGAATGCTGACGCTCGTTTTTCACTTTAAAATAATCCTTTGGTTACCTCTGCAGTGAGTGCGCTCTTGTTGCTTTGGGCACTCTTTGTTTCAAATAATTACACGGCAGCCCTGCCGTGAAGAGATGCACCGTCCCTCGATTACTGGGAGGCTGGAGTTGGAACTTTGCCGAACTCTTTTCAGCACTTCAGAGGAGAATAAATGCAACCAGCGTCAGCTTCATGACCCACTGAGGGTAACAATGGACTTAATAACCATGTGCACAGCGGAGCCCACCGGAGGGTTTAAACTGTGAGTGACTCTGTTTTCGGACTACAAGTCCCAGCATGAAATCAACATACTGACGCACTGCGCAAAGCCCACTGGGGGTATTTAAATTCACATGCTGCAACGGAAAATGTTTGGAGTCATCTGCTGTGTGTATGCCTAATCACCCATGATTAAGAGGCAGGAAAAGCCTTGAAACGCGTTGGGAATGAGGACAATTTCTTTGAATGCTGACGCTCGTTTTTCACTTTAAAATAATCCTTTGGTTACCTCTGCAGTGAGTGCGCTCTTGTTGCTTTGGGCACTCTTTGTTTCAAATAATTACACGGCAGCCCTGCCGTGAAGAGATGCACCGTCCCTCGATTACTGGGAGGCTGGAGTTGGAACTTTGCCGAACTCTTTTCAGCACTTCAGAGGAGAATAAATGCAACCAGCGTCAGCTTCATGACCCACTGAGGGTAACAATGGACTTAATAACCATGTGCACAGCGGAGCCCACCGGAGGGTTTAAACTGTGAGTGACTCTGTTTTCGGACTACAAGTCCCAGCATGAAATCAACATACTGACGCACTGCGCAAAGCCCACTGGGGGTATTTAAATTCACATGCTGCAACGGAAAATGTTTGGAGTCATCTGCTGTGTGTATGCCTAATCACCCATGATTAAGAGGCAGGAAAAGCCTTGAAACGCGTTGGGAATGAGGACAATTTCTTTGAATGCTGACGCTCGTTTTTCACTTTAAAATAATCCTTTGGTTACCTCTGCAGTGAGTGCGCTCTTGTTGCTTTGGGCACTCTTTGTTTCAAATAATTACACGGCAGCCCTGCCGTGAAGAGATGCACCGTCCCTCGATTACTGGGAGGCTGGAGTTGGAACTTTGCCGAACTCTTTTCAGCACTTCAGAGGAGAATAAATGCAACCAGCGTCAGCTTCATGACCCACTGAGGGTAACAATGGACTTAATAACCATGTGCACAGCGGAGCCCACCGGAGGGTTTAAACTGTGAGTGACTCTGTTTTCGGACTACAAGTCCCAGCATGAAATCAACATACTGACGCACTGCGCAAAGCCCACTGGGGGTATTTAAATTCACATGCTGCAACGGAAAATGTTTGGAGTCATCTGCTGTGTGTATGCCTAATCACCCATGATTAAGAGGCAGGAAAAGCCTTGAAACGCGTTGGGAATGAGGACAATTTCTTTGAATGCTGACGCTCGTTTTTCACTTTAAAATAATCCTTTGGTTACCTCTGCAGTGAGTGCGCTCTTGTTGCTTTGGGCACTCTTTGTTTCAAATAATTACACGGCAGCCCTGCCGTGAAGAGATGCACCGTCCCTCGATTACTGGGAGGCTGGAGTTGGAACTTTGCCGAACTCTTTTCAGCACTTCAGAGGAGAATAAATGCAACCAGCGTCAGCTTCATGACCCACTGAGGGTAACAATGGACTTAATAACCATGTGCACAGCGGAGCCCACCGGAGGGTTTAAACTGTGAGTGACTCTGTTTTCGGACTACAAGTCCCAGCATGAAATCAACATACTGACGCACTGCGCAAAGCCCACTGGGGGTATTTAAATTCACATGCTGCAACGGAAAATGTTTGGAGTCATCTGCTGTGTGTATGCCTAATCACCCATGATTAAGAGGCAGGAAAAGCCTTGAAACGCGTTGGGAATGAGGACAATTTCTTTGAATGCTGACGCTCGTTTTTCACTTTAAAATAATCCTTTGGTTACCTCTGCAGTGAGTGCGCTCTTGTTGCTTTGGGCACTCTTTGTTTCAAATATATATATATATATATATATTTATATATATATATATATATATATATATATATATATATATATATATATATATATATATATATATATATATATATATATATATATATTACCTACTGGCGGTCGCCAGTAGGTAGTTATAGTTAGGACCACGTTTCCATAGGAAATCCGCAACATTCTATTTTGAATAACTTTGGCGCCGGTCGACGAATCCTCGCGAATTTTTCAAAATAGGTGGGGCGCTACGCTCCGCTCCTACCCTGAAAGTCTCGGGGGGATTCGTCAAGCGGGGGCTGAGATAAAAGGGGGGTCCCAAAACGCATTTTTCCCATGCATTTTTCCATAGGACCTTTAGACAGGGCTACAGCCCGAACGGCTGAACAGAATTACTAGAAATTTGGCAGAGAGGTAGTCCTCAGGTCAAGGAAGTGCCTTTTGTAGGTTTGGTGTAAATCTGTTCAGTAGATTCTGAGAAAATAGCCTTTAAATCAATATATATATCTGAGCCAGCTTACGGTGCGCTTACGGTACGCTTACCGTACGCGTACGGTGGCGTGCGCGAGCGCGATTATGATTGGCTCTTAGATCTTAGTAAACATTCGAATCGGCCGAAACCAGGAAGCGGCGGCCGACATTTTCTCTCTCGCACTGAGAGAGATGATTAACAAACAAAGCACAAAAACATTTAAAGGGGCTGTTTTGACAGCTCCCACACACATAGCCATGTACAGGGAGTCCCCAAAGATCCCCCAAGGCCAAAAACGGAATTTTTATTTTTTCGCTAATTTCGCCGATTACGCTTACCGTACGCGTAAAAAAATATAAAAAAAAATAAAATATCCACACTAACCCCACCCCGTGTGCAATTGGTGTCCGAAGGTCACCAATTGTGCATGGCTTATCACAGTAGTAAAAAACGAAAAGATAAAAAAAAAAAATATTAAAAAAAAATTATCCACACTCTCTCCACCCCGTGTGCAAATGGTGCCCGAAGGGCTTATAACTACTGCGAAAAATTAAAATATTACCTTTAAAAACGAAGTGCATCATATGTCCTCCATGTGCGCACGGTGCGCGAAGCGCATCGTGCGTACATGGCCCATCTAGCGTAACGTGGGCACGCGGTGCGCGTAGCGCACAGCGTGCCCACCGTGCGTGCACGGCACTAACTGCGTAAAGTGGGCGCGCGGTGCGCGAAGCGCACCGCGTGCTCACTGTGCGCGCACGGTGCGCGAAGCGCACCGTGCGCGCACGGAACAAACTGCGTTAAGTGGGCGCGCACGCCACGAATGGCGTAAAGTGACTTAGCATTTAAAAAACCGTACAAATTCACTGAAAAAACCATAGGTTTCACACACGTTATAGTTAGGAATTAGCATTTAAAAAACCTTGCAAATTCACTGAAAAAACCATAGGTTTCACACACGTTATAGTTAGCGGAAATTTTACTGATAAAAAACCAATGAAATTCCCCCGTTATAGTTAGTGCAGGCAACTATAACTCACGCGACCGCAATCTTCTGCTGATGACATATGTGTCTTTATGAAAAGAAAATATTTGTAATATATGTATAGCTAAAAATGTATGGAAGAAGACATGGGTAAATAAGTGTCTAAATACAGTATTAGCATCAGCAGAGGATTGCGGTCGCGTGAGTTATAGTTGCCTGCACTAACTATAACGGGGGAATTTCATTGGTTTTTTATCAGTAAAATTTCCGCTAACTATAACATGTGTGAAACCTATGGTTTTTTCAGTGAATTTATATATATATATATATATATATATATATATATATATATATATATATATAATCTACTGGCGGGCGCCAGTAGATAGTTATAGTTAGGACCGTGTTTCCATAGGAAATCTGAAAATTCTATTTTGAATAACTTTGGCACCGGTTGACGAATCCTCGCGAAATTTTCAAAACTAATGGGGCGCTCCGCTCAGCTCCTATCCTGAAAGTCTCGGGGTGATTCATCAAGCGGGGGCTGAGAAAAAAGGGGGGTCCCAAAACGCGTTTTCCCCATGCATTTTCCCATAGGACCTTTAGTCGAAGGTACAGCCCGAACGGCTGAACAGAATTACTTGAAATTTGGCAAAGAGGTAGTCCTCAGGTCAGGCATGTGCCTTTTGCATATATGGTGTCAATCTGTTCAGTAGTTCCTGAGAAAATTGCATTTAAAAGCACATAAATATCTAAAAGCGCGCACCGTGCGCGCACCGTGCGCGCACCCTAACGTGCGCGAGCGCAATTCTGATTGGTGGTTACATGTCAGTCAACATTCGAATCGGTCAAAATCAGGAAGTGTCGGCCGTCATTTTGTGTGTTTGGTGTGTGAGTGTGAAAAAGAAAGGTGGAGAACGTGAAAAGGGGGCAGGGTAGAGAGTTCCTGACCCCCTAGCCTTTGTCAGGGGGTCTCTGAAGGACCCCGAAGGGTGAACAAAATGTTTTATTTTTTTTTCAAAAATTCGCGGGGTGCGCGCACCGTGCGCGCACGGTGAAAAATCTTTAAAAAAAAAAAATAACGATTTTAAACGAGCCATTCCATATTACAGGATACAGTTAATCTATAACTATATACATAGGTAGTTTATTGTAAAATAAATATATAAAAAATATAATATTACATACATAACTTAGCATTTAAAAAACATTACAAATTCACTTAAAAAACCATAGGTTTCACACACGTTATAGTTAGGAATTAGCATTTAAAAAACCTTGCAAATTCACTTAAAAAACTATAGGTTTCACACATGTTATAGTTAGCTGGACATTTCACTCGTAAAAAACCAATGAAATTCCCCCGTTATAGTTAGTTCAGATAACTATAACTCGCGCGACCGCCACTCTATCACAAGGATGATGTCATCAGTGATGTCATGAGTGATGCCACTGACCATGTCATGAGTGATGTAATATGCGACGTCATGAGCAGTGGATTGCGGGTGCGCGAGTTATAGTTATCTGAACTAACTATAACGGGGGAATTTCATTGGTTTTTTACGAGTGAAATGTCCAGCTAACTATAACATGTGTGAAACCTATGGTTTTTTAAGTGAATATATATATATATATATATATATATATATAACCCAACAATACTCCCCGAGGAGCAATCAGCGGGCAATGCATTCCAAACGTTTCGGCATCACTCCCTTAATCATGTCAATTTCATATGCAAATGTACATCGTCATGGGAACACCATTAAGTACTGGTTCCTGTTCGATTATCAACAGTGAGAAAGGACTGCCTGTCAAAACTGGCCAGTAAACTCGCCACCATTAAAACGTGTTTTTCAGCATTCAATTGAGTTATGGCACTCATGTCCAACAAAGATCATTTGTACCTTAGCAGGTGTTCTGCTCCCATTGAGTGCAAGACAGATTTTATAACAGAACATGCCAAGCTTTTTTTGTTGTTCATTCCTTTCCCCTGCATGACGATGCCATTTGCTCTCACCCTCATTATACCGCCCTTTGCTTTTAGATTGTGGCTCCTTGGGGAGTATAGTTGGGACATATTTTGCATGAGTACCACAACTCACAAAGGAAGCACCCGTTCAAGTGTTCTGCAGAGTGTTTGTGGATTTTGGTGGAAATATGATTTGAAGGACTGCGAAAACCGCCGCACCTATAAAGATATGTGGAACCCGCCTTGCATAAGGGACATTACTAAATGGATGGGTGACCGTCACTAAGACTAGCACCTACGGGACTACAATCTAAAAGCAAGGGCAGAAAGACTGTTACCTATGATTGAGGCTCACCACAGGAGCTGAAACGTGTCAGGTTTAAAAGCCTTTTTTGCCGCGATATGAAAAGGTTGACTAAAGTGCTTATTTCTGCCACCAACAAAGAAGTGCAGCGTTCTTCTTCTTTTGGAGAGTTTGTTGGTGTAAATGAGGGAGGGAACTCCATCCCCGCAACGCCTTGGTCGCCCTCATTAGGAGTCGGGTTCCTGCACGGAGATTGTGTTAATGGATATTAATGGCCTGGAACCTGACCCGCGCACCTCTACTTCAAATAAAAGAAAGTCCGGGGATACCCAACTGGTAATTAAAGTGGAACTGGACGAGGGAGGTAAGGATAAGTTACTTACCTGTAATCCTAGTTCTCTTCCAGGGGTATACTCATCCAAGTCATAAGCACTGACTAATCCCCGCCCAGCCCTATATATATATATATATATATATATATATATATATATATATATATATATATATATAATTATTTTTTTCCCGATCTTTATAAATATGTGCACAAATTACAACTTGCCAAAATTCATGCCAATGAAGATAACTCAAAAACCTGTCTGCAAAACACCACAGACAGGCCAAGTAATCAAATTGATAATGACACTCTACTAACCATAGAAGAAATACCTCATCTTAAAACTTTATTTGATCTAGCAAAAAATTTGAAAAGTGAAGAAACCACAGAGATCGAAATATTGCAGAATCTTGAAATCAACACAAAACAACATGAAAGTAGTGGCCTGAGGAACAAATCAAAATATTGCCCACAATTGTATCCAGGCAACAAAATTGATTCCTTCTCAGAAGCAATTATGAATGAAATTGATAAAATGGAAAAACTGAGAAATACCAAATCCAGGGAAAATACATCACAAAAGGAAAATCTAGCAATTCAATCACTGGCCAATAACCAGAACATTATTATTAAGCCTGCAGACAAGGGCGGAAACATAGTAATTCAGAACATATGTGATTACAAAAAAGAAGCATATCGACAACTGAATGATATGGACAAGTATATAAAACTAACTACCAATCCTATCTATAAAATGATTGAGGAAGTTCGGAAAAATCTAGATGAATGGCATCATCACAAATTAATCGATGTTGAAGAGCGTAAATTTCTCTTCATTGACAACCCAACAATTCCAACAATCTACTTCATGCCGAAGATTCACAAAACTCTAATCAACCCTCCCGGAAGACCCATCGTATCCTCATTCAACTCCTTGTATGAAAACATCTCCTCTTATGTTGACTACTACCTGGCCCCAATAGTTAAAAATCTAAATTCATACATCCAAGACACAGGAGACTTCCTTCGGATACTCTCGAACACAACGTGGGACCCGGCTTATCTGATGATCACGATCGATGTGGTCTCCTTATACACATCCATTAAACATACAGTGGGAATAAATGCATGTGCCTATTTTCGGAAACAAAGAAACATAAGCGAACTAGAACACTCTGCAATGCTACTCACAATGATACAGATGTGCTTAAACAACAACATCTTCTTCTTTGATCATGAAATATACCATCAATTGTGTGGCTGCGCCATGGGCATCTCCTTCTCCCCCAACTATGCGAACCTGACCATGGGTTTGTGGCAGAAGGAAATAGCGTGGGGCCCTAACAACAGAAAGGCCTTAGAAAAGATTATACTATGGTCACGATATATTGACGACCTGTTCCTGATTTGGAATGGAAATAAGGAAGAGTTCATGGAATACTTTGAATCACTAAACAACAATGAAATAGGGCTCTCCTTCACCTGCAACATCAACCGCAATAAAATAGACTTTCTGGACATTTCAGTCTATATTGACCAAGGGCAAATTCAAACAACTCTATACAGGAAGAAAACTGCCACAAACAGCATTCTCCACGCGGAAAGCTTCCACCCCAAAGCCCTGTTAAGAAGCATCCCCTTTGGTGAATTCGTCAGAATGAAAAGAAACTGCTCTAAAAATGAAGATGTGCAAAATGAAGGGGGGCGTGGCTTGGGCGCCGATGGCGATGGTCGCCTGAGAGCTCGGCTCCGGGACTGAGCCCGTGATTATCCTGTAAATCGGCGGCTACGGGGCACCCCGACCCCCATGTTTTGGCGACCGGCCCAACGGAGACCTGCCGGGGCCCCCAGCGTGATCGACACGAGCGGTGACCCGGTGCAAATCGCAGTTAGGGGAACTGCGGAGTGCGACCCAACATGGCGCCCGGACTTCTTTGTCCCCGTGGCCGGATCCGATAGACTGGAGGATCGTCGCTGACGACGGGGCGCCCCCTGCTCGGTGGTCTCCCGGTGGGGATTGAAACTGGACATCGGTCAGAGTGGTCTCTGCTACTGGGGATTGCACTCGGATGAACGGATGCCCACACCATAGCGGAGCCCACGTTGGGACAACTGGAGAGCCCGACGGTGGCCCCACTCCCTGCATCGTACTTGGCTACTTTCTCCTGGCTGACCCACTCCCATGGGAGGCGCAACCCTTTGGACCCGCGAGTCGTCCGGTAGAGCTGGTGACACTCGGTCGGCTGTGTGGGCCTGCCCGGCCCGGCGACGATTGTCCCCGCCTCCTTCACGGTGCCCCCGGACGGCAAGGTGGTGGCACGGGCCGCGGCTGGGGCGATCCAACGGGCCTTGGAGACGGAGATCTCCGGCACTTGACTTGAGGCCTAGCACCCGAGGGAGTCGTAGCCGGTGCCGACACTTGGGGACGCCTGCCCCGGGACCCGGGCGGAGAACGGACGGCGACATGGGGAAACCTAGAGGTGCCAAGGAGACTGCCCCGGTCGTCTCGGACTTGGAGACCCAGGACAAGGAGGAACGCGGAGGTCCAGAGGAGGCCGGTGGTGCACCTCTGCAGCAGCAATTCGACCGTGTTTTGGAGGCGATAGCGACCACGCGCTCGGCCCTCCAGCAGGACATTGCCCAGGTGGCGACGAGCCTGGGTCTCCTTAGAGCGGACCACGGTAAACTGTCGGACCGGGTCAAGGAAGTGGAGGGCTCGGTGAAAACCTTGGAGCCGGCGCAGCGCATCCTGGCCGCGGAAATGAAGGAGGCTTTATCCCGGATCACGGTCCTCGAGCAGAGAGCGGAGGATGCAGAAGGCCGCAACAGGAGGAACAACATTCGTGTGGTTGGCCTGCCGGAAAAGGTCGAGGATGGCGACATGGTGGCGTATCTGGAGGCCTGGCTCCGAGACACGGTGGCCCCGGAGGGTTTGTCCTCCTTTTACACACTGGAGCGTGCCCATAGAGTCCCGGCGAGGCCGCCGCAGCAGGGCCGTGCCCCGCGGCCGGTGGTGGCGCGGTTGCTGCACTTCAGGGATAGGGACCTGATCCTCAATGCCGCCAGACACAATGGACCATTCAAAGTGGCGAATAGTCAGGTGAACATCTTTCCGGATTACACCTATGAAACCCAACGCAGACGGTTTTCCTTCCTGGCGGTCAAGCGCGAGCTCCGGAGTGAGGGTATTCAGTACTCGCTCTTCTACCCGGCGAGACTCCGCGTAATTGTCGATGACAAAACCCAGTTCTTCGACACCCCAGAGGACGCTTGTCACTGGCTCGAACTCTATAGAGCGGGGAAAGGTGGATCCGGCTCGTCGCCTAGACGGATGGCAGAGCCGGGACAGAGGCGGAGATCCAGGAGGACTAGAGGTCGCGGAGGCCGATCGGGGGGTCCCTCAACTGTGGAGACATCGACGGAGCGGAGGGGAGTGCTGGAGGTGCTGACGGCGCTGTCTGGGTCAAGGGACGATGCCACGGCGGAGGAGGGGATCCCGGATGACGAGGGGGGCTCAACGGACTCCGAGGGATCTGTACCGGACAGTGGCCATACGCCGGAGATCACACCACAATCGGTGGAGGACATACTGGATGGACAGGGGTAACTGGGTGCCCTTCTTCAGTTTGGGTGGGGGCCCGGCGGGGGGATGGCAGGGGACGGTAAGAGTGGTTGTCTACCGGGGTAGGATGGGCGGGGTGCCCTGGACTGGCCCCCAGGGGGTCTTTTCGTGACACTGTTGTGGGCTTGCTTTAGTCCTGGTGGCCTGGGCGACGAGGGCCCATTGCCTCCGTCCGGCCCGCACCTGGCCCTTAAGGCCTTCCTGTGGTGGCGACTGCAGGATTAGTAAGGTGTAGTGGGTTGTTGGGGAGTGTGGTTTGGATGGGAACTAGATGGTGCTATTTGGGTCCTGTTCTGGGGAGGGTGGATGGGGAGTTAATTAATCTTTGGGTTGTTCAGTTTTGTTTGGGGACAATGGCCGCCATCAGTGCTATGAGGATTGATGTCCTTTTATGGTTGGGACCCAGCTGGGGAGACTTTGCGAGACTGATATGGGACAATGGCTGAGGTTGCCAATCTGAAATGTGTTACTTGGAACGTACGGGGGCTTCATACAATGTCCAGGCGTCACAAGGTCCATGCTTATTTAGTGCGTAGGGGGATACAAATGGCGCTGCTGCAGGAAACCCATCTGAACAAGGCGGAAGGGGCGGCGCTACAGCGTAGATGGAGGGGGCAGGTCTTTTGCACCTCGTACTCCGCGTATGCCAGAGGGGCGCTGATCTGGGTTAGAGCTGGGGTCCCCTTCCAGGTCACGAACTCAGTGATAGATCCAGAGGGGCGCTATGTGGCCATTTCGGGGACTTTGGGAGGGAGAGACCTAAACGTTTGCTGTGTGTATGCTCCTAATGTCGACCAGACTGCCTTCCTTTCCAGGTTATCGGGCTCGTTGGCCCACTGCCTCTCCGGGCCCATCCTGCTGGGTGGGGATTTCAATTCCGTAGTGGATGTAGACAATGACCGCTCGCACCCACCCCTCCCTGATTCTCCGGTTCGTCGTTTGGCTAGGGACCGGCGGGACTGGCAGACTCACTGGGGCCTAACGGATATTTGGAGGGCACAACACCCCACAACTAGGGACTACTCCTACTTCTCGAGCCTCCATGAATTGCACGTTCGATTGGACGGCTTTCTAGGTTCGCCCGAATTGGTTTCGGCGGCGGTCCGGTCTGAATATTTGACCAGAACCATTTCTGATCATAACCCCCTCCTGTTGGACCTTCGCTGGTTTCCTGGGGTGCCGGCGGTGCCCACCTGGAAATTACGTCCCGAGACCCTTGAGGACAGTGTCTTCAAGGCGGACCTGGGTGACACGATCTCGGAGTACTTTGCGTCCAACGGTGGCACCGCGAGCACGAGAGCGCTAGAGTGGGACGCTTTTAAGGTGGTGGTGAGAGGGTACTGCATATCTAAACAGGTCGGTGTGCGGCGAGTTATCCTCGCGGACCTGGAGACAGCGGATCGGAAACTCCGCGAGCTGGAATTACGCCGCCCAGGGCACCCAGACTTACAGGCGCGCACGGCAGAGGCGAGGGAGGCGGTGGCAGCAGAGGTCGAACGGCTCCGCTGTTTTGACTATAAAGCCTATACGGTTCGGTCCATCGCGGAGGGGGATAGGTCGGGCGCGCTGTTAGCGTGGCTGGCCAACCCTGCGCGGCAGACTTCACTGACGACGTCCATGCGTAGGGCAGACGGAACCCAGGTGTATACTCAGCCTGCGATTTTGAGCTGCTACCGGCAATACTATGAGCGCTTGTACCGCAGTCGCTCTGTCCGAGACCCCGCCCTGCTAGATAATTATTTGCGGCCCCTAGAGATTCCAGCGATGGAGCAGGAGGTGGCTAAAACCTTGGGGGCCGACATAGAACTGGGAGAGATCCGTAGCGCCATTAAAAAGATGGCGAGAAATAAGACCCCGGGCCTGGACGGGCTTCCTGTAGAGTTCTATGCGGCTTATGCCGATCTCCTAGCCCCTAGGTTGTTGGTGGTATATAGAGAGGCGAGGAGGCTGGGGCGCCTTCCAGGCTCGATGTGTGAGGCATTGGTGGTCCCGCTCCTCAAGCCCGGCAGGGACTCATCCGATCCGGGCTCCTACCGTCCCTTATCGATGCTGACGGTGGATTATAAAATACTTAGCAGCATCTTGGCCACGAGGCTGCTTGGGCACATGAGTTCTTTAGTGCATGAGGACCAGGCTGGCTTTATCCCCAGGCGTAACACGACCATGAACATTCGCAGGTTGTGCCGCTTGCTTGGGGAACCGCTTGTGGACGCCCCATGCCCGGTTGTCCTATCAGTGGACTTAGAGAAGGCCTTTGATAGCCTGGAGTGGGACTACCTCTGCACTGTGTTGCGGAGGTTCGGCCTCGGAGAGGGTTTCGTCAGCTGGACCAGGGTGCTGTACGCCTCGGCGTCAGCCAGGGTTCGGGCGGGACCGCTGATTTCCTCACGATACCCGGTGGAACGGGGCACGAGGCAGGGCTGCTCGCTCTCCCCACTGCTCTTTGCGCTGGCGGTGGAGCCTCTTGCGTTGCATCTCCGGTCGGGAGCCCATTACGCGGGCCTGTGGACCCTGTCGGGCCCGCACTACGTCTCCCTATACGCAGACGACCTGTTGCTCTTCCTGGAAGACCCGCTTGCTGCCCTACGTGGAGCTGCGACGGCGCTCACGGAGTTTGGGGAGGTCTCGGGCCTTCGAGTGAATTGGACTAAGACATGTCTTTTCCCGATTCGCAGGGGCACCCCTACACCTGCCTTGAGTAGGGAGATTAGATGGGAACCCGACTGCTTCAAATATCTAGGGGTGTATGTCTACCACGAACCTTCTGGCCTCCTTGATGGGAACATTGCCCGGGGCATCCGGGCACTGCGAGGCAGTATGGGCTTTTGGGCCACGCTGCCGCTCTCGGTGGCAGGGCGGATCGCTCTGCTTAAAATGGTGGCGCTCCCCCGGCTGTTATATTATTTCCGGACACTACCGATCTGGATCCCACCGACCACGTTTCGACTATTACGGTCCATGATAGTCGGATTCCTCTGGGGCTCGGGCCGCCGGCGGGTGGCCCTCAAGACCCTGATGAGGCCGAAGGAGGAGGGTGGGCTTGCGGCGCCGGATTTCGAAAAATATTACTTAGCGGCGCAGCTCCAGACCTTCACCCAGGAGATCGCTCGGGAGTTCCGGGGCCCCGAGGACAGGAGGGGAACGGGTATGGCCAGGCATGTTCTCTCCTTCATAGTGATGAGGCAACGATTGGCCTTGCAGGACTTGTCCATGGAGGAGCGGACTGTTCGCCTGTGCTGGAACCGGGCTCACGCCCGGGGCCACCAGCGGACACCGTATGCACCCGAAATACCGCTGGGGATGCTAACGGCTTTGCCCCATGGGGGTGATTGGTCGCGGCTGGCGACCTGGGAGGACGCCGGCCTGCAGCTCATCGGTGATCTCTACGAGGACGGGACGCTCTTGCCATTCCAGGAGCTCATTGATCGCTTCGGGATTCCCCGCGGCGACTTTTTGTTGCACTCGGCCCTTGTTCGAGCGATCCAGGCGCACTGGAGGTCCGGGCAGGCAGAACCCCTTTTATCCCCAGTGTGCCAATACGTGATGATGTCCGCGGGCACGGTAAGGGCGGTCACATGCCTTTACGGTAGACTGCTCAAAGAGGGGCTGGCTCCCCTCACCACCCTGAGAAACCGATGGGAGGAGGACATTGGCAAGGAGATCCCAGAGACGACCTGGGCTCAGCTGGTGCGGCGTGCCTGGAAGGGCACACGCCACGCCCGCTTTCAATTAGTCCACTATTATGTGCTCCATAGAGCATATTTGACCCCGGTGAAAATCAGGCGATATTTTGCGGCGGCCTCAGCGGAGTGCCCCAGGTGCCCGGCCCAGGAGGCGGACCTTCTCCACATGCTGTGGGCCTGCCCGGGATTGTCGGTCTATTGGGAGGAAGTGGGGAAGACCCTGGAGGAAACGACGGGGAGATCTCTTTCGTTGGATGCGGCGGTGGGTCTCCTGCATTGGTTCCCTCATACCCCCAAGAATAAAATATCTAGTAAATTCATCGATTTGGGGCTGCTCCTTGCTAAACGGGAGGTGACCAGGAATTGGAAGGCACGGACCGGCCCGACGGGGAGCCGGTGGCACAGCGAATTTTTGAAGTGGGCGGCGGGGGAGAGTACGCTTAGATACCAGCTAGCTTTGAGGCAGCGTAACGAGAAGGCCGAGGAGACAGCGCTGGAGTGGGAGATGCTTGTGCAGGCCCTTAGGGAGTACTGCGCCCCCGGCGATGCCGAACATGAGGTAGCAGCGCGCCCTGAGTCCCGGTAGACGGTTGCACTGCTCAGCTTTATTGTTTTCCCCATGGGTCCCCAAGAAGATCCGGTTGCGGTTGATGCCGCGCGCTGATGGCGGTGGGGGGGAGGGTTTTTCTGGGATTGGGGGGTTTTAAGGGTGGGGGGGTGTTTTTGGAGTTATAGGGTTGTTTAGAAAAGCAGATGAAGGACAACGAATCCTCCGGGCCGACCTCGACAACCTCCTGAGCCCCCACGGACTTTCGCCGCCCGACCCCAGGGTTGTGGGCTGAACGGCTGTGTAAGCAACTTCCGGAGGGGATCGGAGAGTTGGATTTCAACGCTCCGGCTTGAGATGTAATGCTGGCCGATTATGTAAAGATTTACTAATTCCTGCAATAAAAATAATTTAAAAAAAAAAAAAAAAAAAAGATGTGCAAAATGAAATCGAAAGGAGTGCAAGTAGATTAAGCAAAAGAGGCTACAGAGAACGAGACCTCAACATCAGCAAAAGAAGGATCGAAGAGCTAACACGAACCGAAATTTTGGTCAAAAAACCAACAAGTAATCCAACAGAAAAACAAGTAAATCCCAGGTTAATCTTGACGTTCAGCAAAGAAGCACACAAAATAAGACAAAGCGTCCAAAAATACTGGCCTCTGCTACAACAAAATCGAGATTTGGCTAAGATTATTGGAACAAAACCCCAAATCACCTTCAGAAAGGCACCTTCAATCAAAGATGCAATAGTTCAAAGCCATTTTCAATCAAAAAATATGTTGTAAAATTGGTGTCAACAAGAAAAACATAAGAGACCCAGAGGGAAGAAACATTGAAATCAACCACAAAATAACATGCTCAACAAAATATGTAGTCTATTGCATACAATGTAATTGTGGGATGAGATATATAGGCAGCACCAGCAGCATGCTGATGAAAAGGATTCTAGAACACATCAGGGCAGTGAAAAATCAAGATCTAACATATGCCACTGCCAAACACGTACTCTCATGCCAGAATGGGGACTGGCGCAACATGAGCTTTTTTGCAATAGACACAGTAGAACAGGATGAACGAATGGGAGACCGGAAGAAAAAACTCAGACAGTTAGAGACGAAATATATTATCAGATTACGCACAAAAAATCAGAGGGGGATGAACGTGGATGAAGAATTTTACGTCCATCTATAAAACACACCGCAAACTGGTCAGCGTAACTGTGAATCGAGGAAACAATTTGAATTGTACAAGATAAACTGTATAAAAACATCTCCGTGGAACCATGAGAGCCAATGGACAATAATATAATGATGGCACTACACCTGATATTGAGACATTATCGGAGAAATCCGATACACATGATGAACTATATTGTACTACACAATGAAATCTAACGTGATGCTTCAATATTGGGAAAACTATACTTTCTAGTGCACGCTAATGGTTGAAAAATCAACATAGGAAAATCGATATATAAAAACTACATTTTGACATCGATATCTAGACTTCATGTTATTGGGATGCTCAGTGATTAAAATCACACTGGTAATTGTGAAACATTAACATCATGCTGGTATAAACATTATATCTGTCAGAAGGTGATCTGTACATATGAAAATAACGAAACTACAATTCCCAGAAGTCAATGGGAGGAAGTAACTGACAGGAAATGAGATAAAACAGTAGCAAAAAGTAGTGTCACCTACCGTGAAAAAGGCCGCTGAGGCCGAAACGCGCCGGTATGACAGACTGGGCTCTGTTTAATAAATTCTAAAGATATCACAAGTTCCAGAGTGCGGCGTCCTTTGTTGTAAAATTGACCCTGGCTTTGGTTTAGCCCAACGCCTGCACCCGCTGTTGAGCGATCCTGCAGTAAACCACATTGAAGCAAAAAAAAAAAAATATATATATATATATATATATATATATATATATATATTATCTACTGGGGGTCGCCAGTAGATAGTTATAGTTACAACCTAGTTTCCATAGGAAATCTCAAAATTCTATTTTGAATAACTTTGGCGCCGGTTGACGAATCCTCGCGAAATTTTCAAAACTAATGGGGCGCTCCGTTCAGCTCCTACCCTGAAAGTCTCGGGGTGATTCGTCAAGCGGGGGCCGAGAAAAAGGGGGTGTCCCAAAACGCATTTTCCCCATGCATTTTTCCATAGGACCTTTAGTCGCAGCATTTAAAAAATCGTACAAATTCACTGAAAAAACCATAGGTTTCACACACGTTATAGTTACGAATTAACATTTAAAAAACCTTGCAAATTCACTTAAAAAACCATAGGTTTCACACATTTTCTGGTTAGCTGGACATTTCACTCGTAAAAAACCAATGAAATTCCCCCGTTATAGTTAGTGCAGGCAACTATAACTCACGCGACCGCAATCCTCTGCTGATGACGTCAGATATAACATCACTGATGACATATGTGTCTTTATGAACAATAAATATTTGTAATATATGTATAGCTAAAGATTAATGGAAGAAGACATAGGTAAATAAGTGTCTAAATACAGTGATGTAATATCTGACGTCATCAGCAGAGGATTGCGGTCGCGTGAGTTATAGTTGCCTGCACTAACTATAACGGGGGAATTTCATTGGTTTTTTACGAGTGAAATGTCCAGCTAACTATAACATGTGTGAAACCTATGGTTTTTTAGGTGAATATATATATGCGGCCTCAAATCTGAGCAAGTTGTGGATAATAAATATATATATATATATAACCTTCCCCTCGGTTCTTTGAAAAACCCGGGGTACCGACGGATAGGAGCGAGAGCGCAGAGCGGGGCCTCAATATCCTGAGCCGTTGCCAGGCGAGGTGAGGTGCCTTCCTCAAAGTACACGGAACCAGTGATCCGGATATTTATTTCTCAAGTCAACTGCACTTTGTAAATACAAGTCGAAAATGGCGCGAACGCCGAAACGCGTCCTGCTGATTCTTGGATATGAAATAAAATAAAATATCACCGAGAAACCTTGCTGTGTGCGGTCCCCTTCATTCGCTGAGTGAAGATTTTGAGCTGAATATATATATATATATATATATATTCAGTGAAAAAACCATAGGTTTCACACATGTTATAGTTAGCTGGACATTTTACTCGTAAAAAACCAATGAAATTGCCCCGTTATAGTTAGTTCAGCTAACTATAACTCGCGCGCCCGCAATGCACTGCTGATGACGTCACATATTACATCACTCATGACATGGTCAGTGACATCACTCATGACATCACTGATGACATCTCAAATGACATCACTGATGACCTCACTGATGACATCATCCAGTGAATGTGTGTTTTTCTGAAAATTAAATATGTTTTATATATGTATATCTCAAGGTCAATGGAAGAATAAATGGGTATATAAGTGTCTAAATGGATGATTTGTTTTTGAAAAATTGATTGTGTAACTGACTGATTAAGTGTATCTCTCACTTTGTGTATAAGTGGCTGCATGGGTTGGTGAGTAGCTACATGGGTGTCTATATAGGTTATTAGTTGTTTTTTTGAGTATCAGTCTGAGTGTCTGTATGGTACGGTGGGGGGTATTACGTAGTGCATAGATGCATGAATGAGTGACTCACTGTTTGTATGTGTTGAAGACAGCATGTGTGCAGGACTGTATGGGTGGATGAGTGTGTGTATGGGTGTGTTAGTGAGTGAATGACTGTCTCAATAGTGTCTTCAGGAGTAACTACATATGTTTTAAACTAGTATATGTGACTATTGGTGTATATATGTGAGTATATGTGAGAGGGAGAGATTGAAAGAGTTCCTGTATGAATAAGTATGTGTTTCTATAAGTGATTGTTTAAAAGACTAAGTATGTGTAAGTTTCCATAGAAGTAAGTATGGTGGTGTGTGTATTACTGTATATGCAAGTAAATGTATGTTTTATTCTTTATTAGCATGAGTGACTATGTGTGTGAGTAACTCTATGGATGAGTGGCATTGTGTAACAGGATGTATAGATGTATGAGTACATATGATGAGTGAGTACATGTATGAGTGACTGTATAGGACTGTTGGTGAATGAGTGGATGTGTATGTGGATCTTAGAATTACTGAAGAGGTTGTTGTAACTGGTATTGGTATGTCCATTGTTTTGAAATTTTTAGTCTCTATTTTTGAATGTGTGTATCAAAGCTTATATTAAGGTGAGAGGAGGTCTGCCACTCTATCACAAGGATGATGTCATCAGTGAGGTCATCAGTGATGTCATTTGAGATGTCATCAGTGATGTCATGAGTGATGTCACTGACCATGTCATGAGTGATGTAATATGTGACGTCATCAGCAGTGCATTGCGGGCGCGCGAGTTATAGTTAGCTGAACTAACTATAACGGGGCAATTTCATTGGTTTTTTACGAGTAAAATGTCCAGCTAACTATAACATGTGTGAAACCTATGGTTTTTTCACTGAATTTCTAAGGTTTTTTAAATGCTAATTCCTAACTATAACGTGTGTGAAACCTATGGTTTTTTCAGTGAATTTCTAAGGTTTTTTAAATGCTAATTCCTAACTATAACGTGTGTGAAACCCATGGTTTTTTCAGTGAATTTGCAAGGTTTTTTAAATGCTAATTCCTAACTATAACGTGTGTGAAACCCATGGTTTTTTCAGTGAATTTGCAAGGTTTTTTAAATGCTATTTTTTTTTTTTATTCTTCATTTTTTTCAAACATATTTTTAATTTAATTTTCTTATCTTTTATAAAGACTATGCTTAAATTTTTAAAATCCTTAAATATTTTTTTTATATATATTTTTTAAAATAAACATGTAAAATTTATTTCCAGATTTTTTTTTTTTTTTATAGTACGCGTACCGTAAGCTCACGGTAAGCGTACGGTTTACGCAACGTCCGTAATCTATCTACGCTGCTTGCGCATAGTTACGTACTTTGCGTAGCCGCGCGTACTGCGCGTGGGACGCGTGCGCGCTTACGCAACACGCGCACGTTACGCGGAAGTGCCGGGAAATGACTGTTATGCGCATGCGCGCAAGCGCGTGTCTTTTTTACGCGCACGCGTACTTTTTGCCGTAAGCGCTCCGTAAGCGTACCGTAAGCGTACGGTAGGTCATGTGATCATGAAACACAACTTTTGATTGGTGGAAACTACTTTCAGTTCTAGAACTCTCCTACACCACACCCATTCCCCTCATTTCTGCTTGTGATCCCTTGGAAGAAGGAGCTGGTTTGTCTTTGGGATACGATGGCAGAACAGCAGAGCCCTTCTGAGAGTGAGGCTAGCACCAGCAGCACTGTCTTGAGGCAGAGAGCGAGGAAAGTAAAGCCTTCTTATGTTTGGGATTATTTTACTTTTCCAGAAGGCCAGCAAAAGGTGAATGCACCCTTAGTTACTTGCAGGCTGTGTCAGCGTGTACTTTCTAGAGGTAATCCTGACAGGAAGTATTCCTTTGGGAATCATACCATGATCAGACACCTCAAGGATGTACACAAAAGGACACATGGTCATCTTTTTGGAGGTAACTCTTCAGAAAGACGAGCCAGTACATCCACAGCAGCTCAGCCTGGACCATCATCTGCAGGGCAGACTCCTTCTTCTGCAGGTCAGGTGAGCCCTTCATCTGTGGGGGGAGAATCTCCTTTTGCTGGCCCTCTGGAAATTAACCCTCGGTTTGCGAGGGTTGAAGTACGGTGCGCCACTTGTCACGATCTAATTACTTATAGGGAGACCAGTATTTCCCTAGTGAACAATAAAATAGATCAGCACACTTGTCGTACCGTCTAATATTCCCAATCTTTCTTTCCTCTGTCCCTGCATGAACACAACGGCTCTTTTAAGAGCCAACCTTATCTTTCATCTTTTTTTTACATATGTTTTTAAAAACTTTTTTTTATTTTTTTTTTACCGTACGCGTACGGTAAGCGTACCTTTTTTATTTTTTTTAAAAAAAACACTAAAAATCATTTATCACATTACATTGACTTACCATACTCACTCAAAAAAATATTTATTCATTTGTTTTTTTAAAAAATAGTTTTTAAAATGGTTGTAGTTTTCGAAAATTTTCTATATCGATCTGAAAAAAAAGAAAAAAGTATTAATATTTTTATAACAATTTATAATACAGTACACATATTTACATTTTTTTCCAAAAAATATTTTTGCCTCTTTTAACAATTGGAAATCACTTTTACAGACTGACACATTATGAAACCACTATTTTTGATTTATTTAATTGCACGTGTCCAAGCTGTTTTTTTTTCAGACCACCACCATGTGCATTCTCTGTGACTGCCTACACTCCACCAAGGGCAACCAGCCTTAGTGATGCTGAATGTATTTGCATTACAGACTTAAACCTGAAAACCCCACTGGCTTGTAAATACTGTGCATGACTATACACGGCAAGGACATGGGTGTGTGCTAACCCTCTGCTTATTCCCCCAAAAATTCGCTCCCCCTTTCCATCTAATGCAACTGTGAAATCACCAGAGCAAGACGCAATAAATCTCTGCCTATAATTCTTCTATGCACACAGAGTCATATTTTCACATTAGTCCCAAAACGAAATTTCTTTGCCAATTTGAAAGCACACTTACTGCTCTTTTTTTTTTCAGGGGCAAGTGTAAATCACTTTTACACACTGACACATTATGAAACCACCATGTGTAACTACAACAAAAACAATTCCCATTTCTATTATTCATTTCTTAAGTTACCACATACATACCCTCTCAAACTGTAAACTCACCTTTAAAATTAGTTAGTTGTGAAAGAAATGTGACACTCAAACAGCAGATTATCAGAGCCAGGATCTCTGTTGTGTTCACCTCTCTCCTCTCAGCAGAACCAGATAATGGCAAACTTTCCCTCTATTTTTCCACACATATACATGTAAGTTTCAAATCTCAGTGCTTCCCCCTTTTTTTCACATGTAATCACACATTGCTATTGGTTGAAAACGAACCCTTTTCCAAAAGTACCCTTCCCCCACCTTGACTTCTGCCTAGTACCCTTCCCCCAACTTGACTTCTGCCTGCTACCATAGCAACAGCTCATGGAACACTGCTGTGTGCAGTTAGGTCAGAAGTTCGACACACAATGTTTCAATTCCACAGAGCAAGAGTGCTTGACTTTTCAAACCTAACAGCAAATCCATAGTACTGTTCTTTGGTTACACATTTTTTTGTACTAATACAAAACATGCTTCTATTAATTTACACATACAGCCTAGTTTTTATTCTAGAATGGTATGAAACAGCCAATCAGTTCTTTTTGTTTTGAAAAAAATATGTATGCCTCCATTTCCAAACTGTCTTTCTTTTCATATTGCCATTCTACTGAAAGACACCTCCTGAGTGCATCCAGATCTCCTTTGAAGATGTTCACAGTGTGGATTGTAGGGCACAGCTATGTCTTCTGGAGTGAAAAGTTTGCAGAGAAAACAGATATGGTGAGAGACCTTGCTTTGCCAAATGTAGACATTAAATGGATTGGTCAGAGAGGGTTAAAGTAGCACCAATTGATGCCATTGGTGAAATCCTTCATGCAAATCCAACACCCTGACCTCATAATAGTGCACTGTGGTGGCAATGACCTAGGCACTTTGACTGGGGTAGGTCTGGAAATGCTTATGAAGGACACCTTTGCACAACTGTTTTCACTTTTCCCTAAAACTGCCTTTGTGTTTTCCAACATATGCCAAAGGCAAAAATGGAACTGGTCCAATCATTTCTGTCCACAGATTGACAAAGCAAGAAAGCACGTCAACAAATCTGTTTCTGCTTTCCTCCGTGACTATGGTATGGGTGCCATTTACCACAACAACTTGCGTTACGACATGCAAGACATTTATAGAGGAGATGGTGTGCACTTCAATGATGAAGGGAACAGAGTCTTCCTCTTGAACCTTAGACTCTGCATCGGTACTTACTTGTAGGTACCACTAAAAAAATGACTCCATAAACACAACAGCTCTTTTTAGAGCTCCCTAATTTCTAAACTCTTAAATCTGCTTTTCATTTATTTATTTTTATTTTTTTTACCGTACGCTTACCGTAAGCTTACCGTACGCGTACCCCGTGATTTTTTTTAAAATCAATAAATATTTTTTTTGTACTTTTCTGTCCATCTTTGACCCCCTTACAATTGTTAGGGGGTCTGTAACTCTCCTCATTGCCCCCTTTCCTTGTTTTCACTCTTTTTTTTCAGAGTGAAATACACAAAATGGCGGCCGCCGCTTCCTGGTTTCGGCCGATTCGAATGTTTACTAAGATCTAAGAGCCAATCAGAATCGCGCTCGCGCACGCCACCGTACGCTTACCGTAAGCGTACGGTAAGCGTACCGTAAGCTGGCTCAGATATATATATTGATTTAAAGGCTATTTTCTCAGAATCTACTGAACAGATTTACACCAAACCTACAAAAGGCACTTCCTTGACCTAGGGACTACCTCTCTGCCAAATTTTGAGTAATTCTGTTCAGCCGTTCGGGCTGTAGCTCGTTCTAAAGGTCCTATGGAAAAATGCATGGGAAAACGCGTTTTGGGACCCCCCTTTTATCTCAGCCCCCGCTTGACGGATCCCCCCGAGACTTTCAGGGTAGGAGCGGAGCGTAGCGCCCCACCTATTTTGAGAAATTCGCGAGGATTCGTCGACCGGCGCCAAAGTTATTCAAAATAGAATGTTGAGGTTTTCCTATGGAAACGTGGTCCTAACTATAACTACCTACTGGCGACCGCCAGTAGGTAATATATACACATATATATGTGTGTGTATGCTCGGGCCCACAAGTGTATAACACTTCTGAAACATACACATACATATGTGTGTGTGTGTATATATATATATATAAATATATTAAAGCTCCAAGTGTGCCCCAGCTGGCGAGGGTGCACTCCGGGATCAGAAATGCCCCATAGACTTCCCAGCACACAAGTAGTACGCAGCTCCTCATATTCAAATCTGCCGCCTTCTGATAGGCTACATATACCACAATCCTGTGGGTGACTGCCATGAGAGACTCATTAGAGCGTAGCCTATCAGAAGGCGGCAGATTTGAATATGAGGAGCTGCGTACTTTGCCGAGATGCAGAGGGAAACGGCCTTTGATAAAGCTATACTAGCGAAACGCGTCAGGCTGCTACTTGTGTGCTGGGAAGTCTATGGGGCATTGCTGATCCCGGAGTGCACCCTCGCCAGCTGGGGCGAACTTGGAGCTTTAATTTTTACGTGGCAGGCCCTGCCACGGAGGGTGCACCACCGCGAGAAAAGAAGCGGGTCGAGAGCTGGGAATCACACCTGGCTTTGCTCGAGGGGACCAGTGCCGGAATCAAGACCACTCAGTCCATAGGGCCCATTCAGGGCGTGCATTGGTGGACCTCCGTAACCGGCACCCATCCAGGGAAGATAATGCAGGACCACATATACCACAATCCTGTGGGTGACTGCCATGAGAGACTCATTACAGCGTAGCCTATCAGAAGGCGGCAGATTTGAATATGAGGAGCTGCGTACTTTGCCGAGATGCAGAGGGAAACGGCCTTTGATAAAGCTATACTAGCGAAACGCGTCAGGCTGCTACTTGTGTGCTGGGAAGTCTATGGGGCATTGCTGATCCCGGAGTGCACCCTCGCCAGCTGGGGCGAACTTGGAGCTTTAATTTTTACGTGGCAGGCCCTGCCACGGAGGGTGCACAACCGCGAGAAAAGAAGCGGGTCGAGAGCTGGGAATCACACCTGGCTTTGCTCGAGGGGACCAGTGCCGGAATCAAGACCACTCAGTCCATAGGGCCCATTCAGGGCGTGCATTGGTGGACCTCTGTAACCGGCACCCATCCAGGGAAGATAACGCAGGACCACATATACCACAATCCTGTGGGTGACTGCCATGAGAGACTCATTAGAGCGTAGCCTATCAGAAGGCGGCAGATTTGAATATGAGGAGCTGCGTACTTTGCCGAGATGCAGAGGGAAACGGCCTTTGATAAAGCTATACTAGCGAAACGCGTCAGGCTGCTACTTGTGTGCTGGGAAGTCTATGGGGCATTGCTGATCCCGGAGTGCACCCTCGCCAGCTGGGGCGAACTTGGAGCTTTAATATATAAATATATATATATATATTATCTACTGGCGGTCGCCAGTAGATAGTTATAGTTAGGACCGTGTTTCCATAGGAAATCTCAAAATTCTATTTTGAATAACTTTGGCGCCGGTTGACGAATCCTCGCGAAATTTTTAAAACTAATGGGGCGCTCCGCTCAGCTCCTACCCTGAAAGTCTCGGGGGGATTCGTCAAGCGGGGTCCGAGAAAAAAGGGGGGTCCCAAAACGCGTTTTCCCCATGCATTTTCCCATAGGACCTTTAGTCGAAGGTACAGCCCGAACGGCTGAACAAAATTACTTGAAATTTGGCAAAGAGGTAGTCCTCAGGTCAGGGATGTGCCTTTTGCATATATGGAGTCAATCTGTTCAGTAGTTCCTGAGAAAATTGCAGTTAAAAGCACATACATATCTATATGCGCGCACCGTGCGCGCACCCTAACGTGCGCGAGCGTAATTCTGATTGGTGGATTCATGTCAGTCAACATTCGAATCGGTCGAAATCAGGAAGTGTCGGCCGCCATTTTGTGAGTTGTATGTGTGACAGTGAAAAACAAAGGTGGAGAACGTGAAAAGGGGGCAGGGAAGATAGTTCCTGACCCCCGAGCCTTTGTCAGGGGGTCCCTGAAGGACCCCGAAGGGTGACAAAAACATTTATTTTTTTTCAAAAAATCGCGGGTTTTGCGCACAGTGTGCGCACCCCCAGCCGCCATTTTGAGTTTTAGAGGTAGAAGAGAGTTAAAAACACAAGTGGAGAATGTGAAAAGGGGGCAGGGTAGAGGGTCCCTGACCCCCTAGGCCTTGTCAGGGGGACCATGAAAGATCTCTTAGGTCTCAAAAACAAAACAATTTTTTTTTTAAATATCGCGGGGTACGCGCACGGTGCGCGCACGGCGGCAAAAAAAACATAAAAAAATAGATTAAAAAATCAAGTATAAGTGTTTAGATGTTGGTTGGCTCTAAAAAGAGCCGTTGTGTTCATTGAGTGTTTTTTGTACCTACAAGTAAGTACCGATGCAGAGTCTAAAGTTCAAGAGGAAGACTCTGTTGCTTTCATCTGTGAAATGAACACCGTCTCCTCTATAAATGCCTTGCATGTTGTAACGCAAGTTGTTGTGGTATATAGAACCCATACCATAGTCTCTGAGGAAAGCAGAAACAGACTTATTGACGTGCTTTCTTGCTTTGTCAATCTGCGGAAAATATTGGTTGGACCAGTTCCACTTTTGCCTTTGGCATATATTAGAATAAACAAAGGTAGTTTGTGGAAAAAGTGACATCAATTGTACAAAGGTGTCCTTAACAAGCATTTCCAGACCTACCCCAGTTAAAGTGCCTAGGTCATTTCCACCACAGTGCACAATTATAAGGTCAGGCTGTGGGAGATGTAGAAAGGATTTCACCAAGGGCATTAATTGGTGCCACTTTAACCCTCTCTGACCAATCCATTTAATGTCTACATTTGGCAAAGCGCATGCGCGTACGGAGCACGCGCGTACGCATCGCAGACGAAGTACGCATGCGTACGTAAATCACGTACGCATGCGCACACGGAGCACGTACGCATGCAAACTACGTGCGCGAAACTACGTGCGCGCACCGTACTTGTACCGTACCGTGCATGCACCGTAAGCTTACGGTGCGCGCACGGTAAAAATCCCTTAGAAAAAATAAATAAACAATGTTTAGAGGTTTGTAGAAGATATTAACTATGCTGTTCAACTATATCTTAACATTTTTTTAAAAAGGTGAGCCATTCCATATTGCAGGATACAGTAAATCTGTAATTATATACATAGGTAGCATATTGTTAAAAAAATAAATAAATAAAATAAAAATAAATTCATAAATTAGCATTTAAAAAACCTTTGAAATTCACAGAAAAAAACATAGGTTTCACACACGTTATAGTTAGGAATTAGCATTTAAAAAACCTTGCAAATTCACTGAAAAAACCATAGGTTTCACACACGTTATAGTTAGGAATTAGCATTTAAAAAACCTTTGAAATTCGCTGAAAAAACCATAGGTTTCACACATGTTATAGTTACCTGGACATTTCGCTCGTAAAAAACCAATGAAATTCCCCCGTTATAGTTAGTTCAGCTGACTATAACTCGCGCGCCCGCAATCCACTGCTGATGACGTCACATATTACATCACTCATGACATGGTCAGTGACATCACTCATGACATTACTGATGACATCTCAAATGACATCACTGATGACATCACTGATGACGTCATCCATGTGATAAATTACCACATCTTCTCACACCCTAACATAACCTTTCAAACACCGACTGAAAATTTCAGTTACATTCTCAAAACCATACGTACTCCAATACCAATAACTAGATACTCACTTATTAACTCTTAGGTCTACATGCAACTCCACTCATTCACCTGTACAGTCACTCATACTTACAGTCTATCATATGCATTTAGACACCTATATAGACACTCACACACCGCCAATCATCCATTGAGGTACTGACACACCTAGTCAGTCGTGCAAGTAATTAAACACAGTCCAATTTACTCACCTATACAGTTAAACACACTCAAGTTCACTTACTCATAAAAATAGTACCACATTCTTACGCTCTTATACAATAATTGATACAAGCACACACGCATCCATACAGCCACTCTCACAATCACACACTCTCACATATACCCACTTATATACTCTTACACACATATATACTGCCTTTCACATATATAGTTAGTCACACATGTACCACTGAGATATACATTCAATCCCTAACACACCCATACATACACTCATCCAACCATACAGTCCCTCACAGATGCACTCTTAAAACCATGCACCCATAGAATCACCCACTCACACATCTATGCACAGAGTAACACACACCCTACCCACACAAACACACAGGCACCCATACAGATACTCAGACAACCAATCAATAACCCATATAGACACTCATATAGCTATTCACAAAACCATGGAGCCACTTAGACACCAACACACAGACACATACAGACATTTACACAGTTAAGTCACTAGTCTGCAGTAAGATACATTTAATGACTCACTTATAGAGTCAGTTACGCACCACAGAAAATCATCCATTTACATACTTGTACACCCACTCATTCTTCAACAGGCCTTTCCCTATATTTATTAAACATATTAAAACTGTTCAGAAACACACATTCACTGGATGATGTCATCAGTGATGTCATTTAAGATGTCATCAGTGATGTCATGAGTAATGTCACTGACCATGTCATGAGTGATGTAATATGTTACGTCATCAGCAGTGGATTGCGGGCGCGCGAGTTATAGTTAGCTGAACTAACTATAACGGGGGAATTTCATTGGTTTTTTACGAGCGAAATGTCCAGCTAACTATACCATGTGTGAAACCTATGGTTTTTTCAGTGAATATATATATATACATGCAGCCTAAAACTGTTCCAATAGAGCAAACCGCCAAAATTACATAGGTTTCTCTTGTATGAAAATAATCCCCTAAATACACCTTGTAATAGAGAACTTACACTGTAATAGTATCATACAAGAATCCTTTATTTTCAGAAAGGGAAAACAGGTAATAGCTGGCAGTTGGCCCATAGGCTGCATAGATAAATAATAAATTAGTACAGTAAAACACTGGCACCTTGCCTTTAAGGCTTCCAAGATTCTGGACACTGTTCCTTTAAGACCCAAAGGAGCCCCTCTGCTCCCATCATGCACCACAGGTCAGTTCTTTTTTACGGTATACTAGCTCGCATCACTCTGAATATAAGATGCAAAACACACATTATTGTACCATAACTGCTCGTCCGGGGAGGCGTGAGGGTTGCTTATGACTTTGATGAGTATACCCCTGGAAGAGAACTAGGATTACAGGTAAGTAACTTATCCTTCTCTTCCAGGGGATACTCATCAATAGTCATAAGCACAGAATAGTGTAGCAAGCCCATACCCACTACCTCGCGGATGAGCAAACCAGTACACAAAATATATAACAGTGCATTTTAAAATGGAATCAACCAAACAAATTTCTCAATGAGGCTTGCCCAACTTGGGCATCCACCTGTGCATCAGAGTCCAAACAGTAATTGCGAGAGAAAGTATGAACAGAATGCCATGTAGCTGCTTTACAAATTTCTACTATAGGAACATTTCTAAGGAGAGCCGTGGTAGAGGCTTTTCCCCTGGTAGAATGTGCTTTAGGTTTCCCCTGAAGAGACTTGTTGGCTAGTTGATAGGACAAAGATATGCAAGAGACTATCCACCTAGAGATGGATCTTTTAGAGGCTGCCAAACCGGTATTTATGGAACCATAATTGACAAACAACTGGTTCGTCTTTCTCAATGACTTGGTTTTGTCTAAATAAAATTTCAGGATCCTCTTGAGGTCTAAAGAATGGAGGGACTTCTCAAGAGGAGTTGTGGGATTGGGAAAAATGTGGGCAAAGTGATAGCCTGATTGATGTGAAAATGCGGAAGTGATGGTGACTAAAAAGGCAGCTTTCAATGACAAGTGCAGCAGAGAAGCCCTGTGAATTGGCTCAAAAGGAGCACCCATTAGTTTTGTAAGGACTATGTTGAGCTCCCAAGGTGGAGAAGGAGATCTCACTGGGGGTAAACCTTCTTTATCCCTTCAAGAAAATCTTTAACCACTGGCCTCTGGAAAAAAGAAACCTGTGTAGGGGACTTTCTGTATGCAGTGATTGCTGCTATGTGAACTTTCATCGAGGAGAACTGCAGGCCAGATTAGGGCAAATGTAGTAGGTGTGGCAAGATCAGCTGTTCTTGACACCTCACCGGATCATAAACATTATTCATGCACCACAAGTAGAACCTCTTCCATTTGAAAGCATAGGAAGCCCTGGTGGAAGCTCTCTTGGCTTCCTTGAGGATGGTCATACAGTCCGCTGGTAAGTCTAGGTGTCCGTATTGCAGGACCTCAGGAGCCATGCTGTCAATCTGAGGGATGAGAGATTGGGATGAAACACTCTCCCCTCGCTCTTGGACAACAAGTCTGGATGGCAAGGGAACCTCTGGTGTGGCACTTCGGATAGTTGTAGAAGGTCCGGGTACCACCACTGACGCAGCCAATCCGGAGCATCAGGTTCATTCTGGAGTTGGTCCTGTAAAATTTGTTGATCACTGCTGGAATGAGAGGCAGTGGCAGAAAGGCGTACAGTAATGTCTGAGACCATTTTATCAAAAGGGCATTCCCCCATGATCGTGGCTGGTGACACCTGGATGCGAAGACGGGGCATTTGGTGTTTGCCGCGTCTGCGAAGAGATCGATGTCTGGCACTCCCCATTGCTGGAAGATGTCTTGGGTGACTTCGCTGTTTAGCACCCAGTCGTGAACTTCTACGAAGTCCCTTCTTAGGGCGTCTGCTTGGACATTCAGAGATCCTGGCAGGTGAATGGCCACAATGTTGAAATTTCCTGCAAGAAGCCACTTCCAGATGATCTGCGACTCCTGAGAGAGAGGTCTCGACCGGGTGCCCCCCTGCTTGTTCAGATAATACATTGTCTTGGTGTTGTTTGTCTGAATCAAGAGGGAGCTGGACTGGAGAGAAGGGTACAGCGACTTGAGAGCTAGTGGCACGGCTCTCAACTCTGGAAGGTTGATGTGATACCCCTGCTCTGTCTCTGACCAGAGACCTTGTACTTGAAGATGTCCCATGTGAGCTCCTCAACCTTGCAGGGAAGCATCCATGACTATAGTCTGAGGGGGAGTATATTGGTGTAATGGAACTCCCTTCAGTAGATGTGATCGCTTCATCCACCATGTGATGGAGTCTCTGGCTGACTGAGGTAGAATTACACGGTCTTCCCAGCGGCTTGATGTCTGCATCCACTGATTCTCCAGAGACTGTTGTAGAGGATGCATGTTTAATCTGGCATTGGGAACGATGAAGACACAATAAGCCATTGACTCCAGAAGAGAAGACACCTGTCTGACTGTGGTAAGAGAGATCTGAGGAGTTCACAACATTTCTCCCTGATTGATGATAACCTCTCCTACGAAGGACACACACTTGCCTTTACGGTATCCAGTGAAGAGCCCAGGTAAAGGATTTTTTGGGTCGGGTTGAAGACTGATTTCTTGTAGTTGACCCACAGACCAAGCGAATTTAGTAGATGCAGGCAGAAGGAGAGATGATTCTGAAACAGGGAAGGCGTAGCGCTTTTCAGGAGCCAATCGTCCAGGTAGGGATAAATGAAAATCTTGCGCTTGCGGAGAAAAGCTGCCACCACTGCCATACACTTTGAAAATGTTCAGGGGGACCATTTGAGCCTGAATAGAAGGACTTGGCATTGGAAATGCCGCTGAGCTACTTGAAAGCGGAGAAACTTTCAATGCTTTTCGGACACCGGGACGTGGAAACAAGCTTCCTGCAGATCTAGAGCACACATCCCCCTGATGTAGATGAGGGAAGATCTGATGGAGGGCCAGCATCCGAAACTTCTCCTTGCGAATGAATTTGTTCAAGAAGAGCAGATCGAGAATTGGTCTGTATTCTGTGGCCGGGCCTCTTTTTTGGACCAGGAAATAGCGAGAATATATTCTCTGTTTTCGTTGCTGAGTCGGAACTTATTCTATGGCCTTTTTTCGTAGAAGACTGTTCACCTCTTCCTGTAACATGTGGTGGCATTGATGGAATTCTCTGCATGGTGGAACTGGTGGAGGTGGGGCTTTGAACCTCAGCAAGTATCCATTTTGCACAATATTCAGCACCCATTTGTCGTTTGTGATTGATCTCCACTCTTCAGGTGAAAAGAGATACTTCCCCCTACCGGAGTGGCTAACGGGCATGGAGGAAGCATGTGCTCATTGTTTAGCTGGTTGTTTAGCAGTTGAGGCCTGCTGTCTGTTCTTTCCTCTTCCTCTACCAGGTCTGGTCTGGTGGAAATGTGACCTCTGCTGTTGGTGATTTTGAGAGGACCACTGAGGGGTTTGAACCCTCTGTTGGAAGGAACGGCTGTCTTACGGATGAAACCGTTTGCGGAATTCCTTCCGTTTCTCCAGCCCAACGGCCTTCACAGTGTCCAATTCAGCTTTCATTTTGGACATCTCATCGTCCACATGAGACCCAATCAATGAGGAACCATTGAACGGTAGATTGATGATCTTCCGTTGCCATTAGGCTTAAGACCTGTAAGATGCAGCCAGGCCGAGCGTCTAGAGCAGATGCCATGTGAATAGCTGTGCGCGGCCAGATCAGATGAGTCCGCAGCAGCACTTATTACCTGGTTTGCCACCAAGCCCCCTTCCTGCAGAATCTCCCGAAAGTCCTGTTGGTCTTCTTTCAGGAGTTTTCTGTAAATCGTGACAGAGAGTCCCATAGTGACCTGTCATATCTCCCCAAGAGAGCTGAGGTGCTGGCAACCTTCATGACAGAGGCCAAAGTATTACATATTCTCTTGCCCACAGAGTCCATAATCATGCTGTCCTTCTGAGGATGGACTGAAGAAGATGATGTCACAGAGTGTGTCTTCCTGGCCGCCGCCACAATTACAGAATCCGCGGGAGGATGAGAACATAGGAAAAACAGATCCTGATCAGGGGCTTTGTACTTCTTTGCAATGCGAAAAGGTACTACACCTACTGTTGCAGGAGTTAAGAAAGTCTGCATGGTGTGTTCCAAAAGGCCTGGAACCAATGGCAGCAGAGACCTCGTTGAAGAACAATGAAGTAAAGTCTGAAAGATAACAAAAGTGGAGACCGTCGGAGCCGACATACTTATGTTCAGTTTGTTGGCCCCTCTGCAGAGAACTTCGGTAAATGTACCTGAGTCATCATTCGGGGACATACTGGATGGAGGTGTCGCCGACAAAGTTGGAGAATAGTCCCTTATCGAAGACCTGGTGGACGTGGACCAAGTTGGTGATCTTCGTCGCCTCCGTTTCGGAGAGGAGGCATGATGAGAACGTGATCCTTCCCTTGAACATGTGCGGCGGCAGGATGGGGACCTTGATCTTCTCAGGTTCCTTCTCGGAGACACTCTCGATGAAGCCGTTGGAGGGGGACCCCTTGAGAGTCTTGAAGGGGAATACATATGAGAGAAATCCAAGCACCGACTTCTATGAGCAGCACCCCCTGTTTCCTTGCGTCCGATACTTTTCAGCCACCTTGGCGAAAGATTAAAAGGATGGGACTTTTTATCAGCCACTGGAGAGCCCTCCGGGGAAATTTGAACAATGTAAATGCCAGGGGATGATGACTGTTCCCTCAACGTTGACCGTCTTGACCTCGACGTCGATTTAGGTCACTCTGCCACCTCCTCTGAGACGCCGACAGGATTATTGTCTTTCGGCATCGACCGATGTCTCGTCGACGACACGGACTGTGCGGTCTTCGACGTCGACCTGTTCTGCGGAGAATTACTGGAAGACTCCTGTCTCCGCGATGCTCTCGACGTCGATCGCCCGTGAGATCAAACTGGGGAATTCGACGTCAATCTTCTATGACACCTTTTCGACGTCGACTTCTTTGACTGCGAACACCTCAACGGCGACAGTGATCTCGACGTCGACAGCCTGTAGGCTCTTGGCAGAGTCTTAGCCGGCAAACCTCTCGACGCCAACCCTTGAGAAGGGGGCGAGTGTGCCTTGCCGTCGACGGATGTATCGACGTAGATGGCTGTTTTGTTTTAGGCCTCTCAAGGTCAACATACTTCGCGCCCGAAGGAGTATGCCACGACGTCGATACCTTTTTTGGCGACGGAGACTCTCGCCGTCTCGAAGCTGAAGAGTGTCTCGCTTGTTTCTTTGACGGCGATCTCGATGCCGACGGTGAACACTCTGGAATCTGCCTCTATCTTGAACCTGGAGAGGCAGAACAATGCTGTTTTCGATGATCCTGGTGAGAGGAGGGCTCTTGACTCCCAAGGCCACTTTTAGGATGAGATTTTCCTCTCTCCAACACAGCATGAAGACGCATCCTTTCCCTGTCACGCAGGGTCCTTTTAGAAAACTGCTGGCAGTAGTAGCAAACTTCAGGCTTGTGGGAAGATGGAAGACACACGATACACACTGAGTGTGGATCAGATTTTGCCATCTTCGTACCACAAGACAGACATTTATTAAATAAAGCTGGCATTCTGACAGAAAAAATGATAGTAAATAGTCAGAAAACAACTATCAGCAGACAAAAATGTTGAAATTTAAGAGAAGAAATTCAATTCCTGACTGAAAAACTCAAAAACTGTCAAGCTCAAGCTCCAGGAACCTCACAGAAGGAGTCAGAAAAAAGAACTGACCTAACTGTCACCTGTGGTGCATGATGGGAGCAGAGGAGCTCCTGGAGGTCTTAAAGGCACGGTGTCCAGTATCTTGGAAGCCTTAAAGGCAAGGTGCCAGGTTTTTTACTGTACCAAGATAGTTATTTATCTGTGCAGCCTATGGGCCAACTGCCTGCTATTATCTGTTTTCCTTTTCTGAAAATAAAGGATTCTTGTATGATACTATTACAGTGTATGTTCTCTATTACAAGGTGTATTTAGGGGATTATTTTCATACAAGAGAAACCTATGTAATTTTGGCGGTTTGCCCTATTGGAACAGTTTTAGGCTGCATGTTTATATATATATATATATGTATTTATTTTTGGAATATTAGCGTGCAGCCAAGGCATGCAATGGAGACTCTTCCTTAAAGAATCACAGGACCATTGGCACTTACCTGGATCGCCGCCCTTCCCTGGAAGCAGTGGAACTGCTGTCCGATGACAGCCCATACCAATGGAGAGACGCCATTACTACATTGACGTCTCCAGGCACACTGTGTACAGGGAGACGGGCGGTAGGAAGTGAGGGTTTCAAGATAGCTCATTGTCCAGCACAGTGCCGGTTCCAGTCCTACCACGCTCGACATCAGCCTCTCAACCATGAGCAATCAAAATTTAGGCTGATAGTAACATCCCCAAAATGCCACGAACAAACTGCATGATGGATAATGCAGTCCTTCACACACTAACTGCTTGGGCGTGACTTAGAACGTGGTCAGGTGGGTCCCACGCTACTTTAGGAGGATGGGCCAACACTTTTGAACTGAACGGAACTACAGCGCCAGAGGCATTTGAGAAAGGCTTCCGCCGAAACGCGTCATGCCAGGCTCTGAATGAACTGTGTTTTTAGCCCCACCGTGTCCCCTTGTCGACCTTATGGAGGAAGATTTATTTTTGGAATATTAGCGTGCAGCCAAGGCATGCAATGGGGACCCTTCCTTAAAGAATCACAGGACCATTGGCACTTGCCTGGATCGCAGCCCTTCCCTGGAAGCAGTGGAACTGTTGTCCGATGACAGCCCATACCAATAGAAAGACGCCATTACTACATTGACGTCTCCAGGCACACTGTGTACAGGGAGACGGGCGGTAGGAAGTGAGGGTTTCAAGACAGCTCATTGTCCAGCACAGTGCCGGTTCCAGTCCTACCACGCTCGACATCAGCCTCTCAACCATGAGCAATCAAAATTTAGGCTGATAGTAACATCCCCAAAATGCCACGAACAAATTGCATGATGGATAATGCAGTCCTTCACACACTAACTGCTTGGGCGTGACTTAGAACGTGGTCAGGTGGGTCCCACGCTACTTTAGGAGGATGGGCCAACACTTTTGAACTGAACGGAACTACAGCGCCGGAGGCATTTGAGAAAGGCTTCCGCCAAAACGCGTCATGGCAGGCTCTGAATAAACTGTATTTTTAGCCCCGCCGTGTCCCCTTGTCGACCTTATGGAGGAAGATTTATTTTTGGAATATACATATGTATGTGTATGTTTCGGAAGTGTTATACACTTGTGGGCCCGAGCATAGACATATATATACATATATATATATATATCTCTATACGCTCCGGGATCCCGCACGTGGGTGGGGATTATTCAGTGCTTATGACTATTGATGAGTATGCCCTGGAAGAGAAATGTGGATTCCCATTTACTGGTTGGTGGCACAATAAGGTGCTGTAGGAAACTAAAAAAAATATTGTGGCATAAAGGAATATTACATTACAGTCATAAGGCAGTGTATGTAAAAGATAAGCTTTCAAAAGGAATGACTGTAGTGTGTCCCAGGGACAAAATAGTGGGAAAATGCCACTGCAACAAGTTAAAAGAAAAATCTGCACTATTGTTTCCATACACATGCAAAAGATTGAGTGACTTTAAGACCACGGCATATAAGGATGGTCTGTTATACGTTGATTTGAACATGTGGTCACTCGGTGAAAGCAGAAAGACTGTTACCTATGATTAAGGCTCACCACAGGAGCTGAAACGCGTCAGGTTTAAAAGCCTTTTTTGCCTCGATGTGAAGAGGTTGATTAAAGTGCTTTTTTCTGCCACCAACGAAGATGTGCAGTGTTCTTCTTCTTTTGGAGAGGTTGATAGTATAAATGAGCGAGGGAACTTCGTCCCCACAACGCCGTGGTCGCCCTGATTATGAGTCGGGTTCCTGCACGGAGATTGTGTTGATGGATATATATATATATATAGACACACACACACACATACACACACACTTTTTTTTGTACTTTTCAACATCTGCCTAAGACTATATTTTGGCTGATATGCAGTATCAATATCTGTATTCAAATCTTATCTTTTTGATTACAATTGATATACAGAACACAACGCAGTGGCTCAATGTATATTATACACGGATTTGTACTGCTGAGTCTTTTTCTGTTTTAGTAGCAATAAAATGTTGTATTTAACGTACACAAGATGGCGTTTGTTTGTTGTTGTCAAAAAGGCAGTGTCCAGGGCCGAAACGAGGTGACTAACTAAGGAGCCAAGCTTTGACAATAAACTGCTCAGCGCATCGGAAACCCGAGCTGTGTCAGAGCCCGTTTTGATATTTTGAGACGGGTTTATGGGAGTATAAATATATATATATATTCCTCCCTCTAACATATCTGTCTAAAACTATATTTTGGCTCATATGTAGTAACTATATGTCTATCTAAATAAGTATCTATATATGCATCTTGCATCTTGTGGTAGGGTAGTAAACAAATAGAGTATACACGTCTTGTGGAAGAGTGTATACTGAAGACAGTTATCAGTTAGATGCCCACATTTTGCAAGCACCTGTTGAAGTTATTGAGGTGCATTGCATATTTTCCTTTAGGCATTCTATCTGATGTTTGCATCCAAAGATTACACATGCGCAAATGCGCTGTGAATCAGTCCCAGCCTGTTTATCACAAAACTCTTTGTTCGTTTAGTTATGCCTTCGAGCGATGGGAGAAACCCAAAGTATGCTGAAAAACTGCTTGATTAGCTTCTATTGATTAATAGCATGTGCATGCATTGAAAACATCAAGTACAGAGCAGGCTTGGAAATAATGCCTGATTGTAAACTGAACTGAAGCAAAGTTTGTGCAGAAGTCATAAAAAACAGATTGTGTTTTTGGACAGAGGATATGATTATAATGATCAAGATTATCACCTTCTCGAAAGATTTCATATAAATGCAAAACTCTATACAACCCCACTTGCGAGAAGGATTCTGATGAAAGAAATCCCATTTTATGAGGGGCAGTCTGTTTTTTGTACTTCTAAAACCATGGATCATTGTTGTAGATGTTTTCGTGGTCTAGTACATTTATTGTGAGCTTGAGGTCAAATTCTGATTCTAGGAAAATTCATAATGTGTTGGGAAAAATGCATGAGAAACTGAATTTCTTAAAGTTATCAACAACATAACTTTCTATGAAATCATTGGGTTGAAACAGGAAATTTTCCACAGCAGGATAAATATAGATGGGTCTCAAATTTTACTATTGGTATTTGCACAGTGCACAATGCATCATTTGTGTGGCATTGCAGCACTTTTGATAATCCGGGTTCGACTTACTAGGTGTATGCGAGGTTTCTCTCATGCGCGAGGGTTTGACTTGAATGTTCTTGGTTTTTGATGAGTGATGCCAGCTGGTTTGTGCCGAATCGCTTACACATCCTCAACAATGGTATAAGTGCCCATGGCCTTACAGATGTAGGTGTAAGACAACTGGGTGACTTAAAATCCGATTAATGTCACGTTCAGACTGTGCTGTATGTATGTTAGGAGTTCTACCTTAATATGTTCTGTTATGATAGTGATGACCGATGATATGTTTTTTTTTTTTTAATGGAATAAGGCCTTAGCATAAGCATCATCATCATTTGGTCTTGAAGACATCATGCTTGTGAACAGTGTTGAGGCTGGTGCAAAGTTTAAAGTAAAGGACACTTTTCCTGGTGAATATGACCTTTTTCCTATTGAACACTGACCTCTTAGGTGTGTAAAGTCACTCCACTGTTCTTCAGATTTCCTTTCCAAATAGTGCATTGGTGTGGGAGGCTGGATGGGCATTTTCAGTGTATCTGTGGTGTGTGCTATGCATTGTGCACACCATACACCTCATGATATTGGCCTGACCTGATCAAGATGTGAACCTGATCCATTTGCATACGACTTTTCGGGCCTTAATGTAGCCGTCACTCTTCATTTCCCATTGGCCTTCTGTTGATCCGATTGCTCATGCGTGGTGACTCTGGAGGATGCTTCGGTTGCACAAGACATTTGTATCTCGATCTAGGATGCCACTCTTAGTGGGGACACATTATGTCTGCGTAGGGCGGGTTGGTGGGACACCATTCTTTCAGTGGCATATATCCAGTAGACATTGTTAGTGATAGCTGGCCGCTGAGGCTTTGTTCTGATTTGTTCAAGTGATCCTGACTGGCTGTGCATCTTTTTGCATCGGATCTGCTTCAGGGTTCCAGGAGTTCCGGAGATCATTGACTGGTCTACATACTCCATAGGAGTACGGGCGATTGTTGATTGGTCTACCTACTCCTCAGGATTACAGGAGACCATTGGCTGGTCTATATACTCCTCTTCTCCACCTGCCACTAATTCACCAGTACCACTCAGGGGTTGCCTCATGCAAAACTGACTCACATGATAATAATATTTGATATAATGGCAGTTGCATAAATACTTCCTATTTTTTAATTGCAGACTCGGTGCACACTTGTGGCTGTTTCGGAACTGCTGCTGATTGTTGCTGACCTGCGCACAAGCATGCAAGAAGTGTTGCAACATGGCTTGGACTGAGCATTGACTCCACTTATGCCAAGCTGAAGGTCTTCTTTATCTTTGGACGTCTTCTTGAAACCTCTTTGGCTATTTTCGAGCTGTGTCACAGTTTTAGAAGAACAAGTTGAACAGCCTTGTATGACTACACATACACCACGTGAATCGTGGTGCAAAAAGTCTTTGTTTTAGAAAGTTGCCCAGCTATGCACCTGTATAAAAGACCTGTGCATTACAGGGTTGTAGGTTAGCATCTCAGGAGGCCCATTTACCTTTTAATCCTTCTGAGGTCAATAAAGGGAGTACCACGGAACTAGTCAACAAGTGAGTACCATGGAACTAGTCAATAATGTACATCAAAGGCCAGATTTACAAAGAGTTCATGCTATGTAGTGAAGCAATTCAGCTGTGCTGAATTGAACAGGAGAGAGCAGAACGGCTCGATATCTACTAAGAAGTGCAACAGTTCTGCTGTCTCACTGTGCTGATGCACTTTTGACAGCTGATGTAGCGGAAATTTCATATTGAATTACATTGAACTGTAGGGGGGCATTATAATCACATGTGTAGAGCACACCAGCATATAATCCTTTGTCGTATTAACGTGAAGTGCTAGAATTGTGAAATGTATTAACTCGAAACATGATGTATTTAGGCCATTGAAAAGTAACATGGAAAAGTAACCTAGAAAGTGAACGTAACTAGCAGAAAACATTAACGTGTTGTGAACTGAGAATTATTCATGTACAAAATGTGTTTATTAGTTGTGTCATTTATATGTAAGTAAATGCATTAAGTGAATGTGCCTTATTTCCCATGCAGTTCGTAAATGTTTCGGTGATGTTTGCTATGCTAGTTAAATCTTGTAGGCCTGAAACGCTGTTCCCTTAAACTCATGCTTTAGAATAAACAGTTGAATATCATGTGTGCTGTGGAATTGTTCTTTCTCAATCTTGTGTTGCAGGTGAAAAATGCGTGCTTGTTAGTTAGAATAATGTCTTTGTATTATAGTCAGGCAAGGAGGAAAGCAGCTACATTGTGTGGCTTGAATCGATAAAGGAAGGTTGTTGTGCTTCACACACTGGAGAAGGCCTGAGAACCAAGGACAAATTGTTGCGAGAGAAGAACACCGCTGTGCCATAGAAAACTAACTTTAGGACCGGACCCAGAGCAGATGGCGTGACCCGAAAGGAATCTTCGGAAGGATACCTGCAATATTGTGCTGTTGGAAGTAGGGGAAGTGCCCACTTCTTCTTTTGCCTTCGTAGAGTGCATCCTAGAGGAAGCTCTGTCTTGGTAGCTTTATGCTACATGACCCATTGATGGTGGAGAGACTTCTTAGGAAGACTCCACATGCTGACACCTTTTATTCTTTTCCCGGGGATGCATAAGTAGGGATGTCACTTTAGTGTTAGTGGAGGGATAGATTAATGCTCTTTATTTACCAGTCCTCGATGCAGGGAAACTTGGACTCATGCTTATTGATCCTCTGCATTCTGTTTGTTGAGCTAATTGTGTTGGTTATGTTACATTGTCTCAATTGGATTCCCAGATTTGGTTTTATGCTAATTCCGATGTATTTCTATACCCTTATATTGAGGTGTCTTTATGTTCAGTTATTTTTGGCTTTGCAATAGATTAAACTAACCTTACGTAGTTGTCTATGGTTACAATGTGTCCAAAGGACTTCTTGTTAAAGTGTTCGGCAATAATAATGAATTCTTTCCCTTCTCTGCTTACACAATACTAAAATGAACCATTCGGATTGTGTCTCTAGAACAGGCCCAGAATTTATGGATACGGCCCTATCACAGCAGTGCGCCAAAGCAAGTACCCTTGTGCATTGGTCAGCATAGTTTTTGTGCAGCAAGGAATCCTGGTAGGTGCACGATTTTGGAGAAAATCCCTGTTAACACTTCTTTGTAGAAAGGGATTTGCAACCAGTGTGTGGTTGCATGGGAAATCCTATGCGCCACTCATGGTACACCACATTGATACGAAGTAACGTAATTCAGTGCAGGGGTCTGCGTTACTTTGGGTTACAATCCAACACAGATCACAATTTGCACTGGATTGCAAATCCCATCAGTAGACTTTGCGTCTGGTTTGCATTAAAAAAGTAACGCAAACCAGATGCACAAACTAAATTTAGGCCCTGTTATTCAGCGCACAGATGCCAAGGGATAAAAGTGCACTTTATATCAATGCATGTGAATTAAGAGAGAAGTAAATCTGTTAAAATGAATGCACAAAAGTTGAAATTTTGGAAGCAGGCATCCAGAAGACCTTGACTTACACATGGAAACTGCAAATCAAAACAAAGAGCAATTTCAAAATTGAATAACATCAATATACCTCGTCAGTTGTGGAGATTAGCGTGTGTCTGTATTAACAGTGAATGGAGCTCTAATTTAGGCACAGAACGGTTCTGCCATTACCACAGGTTAGTTCTTACAATCTCCTGCCCAGCAGATGACATTCAGGGAAGCTACGAATAAAGCCAGGATTCAACTTCTCTTAACCCGTGACATAGTAATCAATAGTGCAGAAGCTGCATTTGGCACCAGTATAATGAGAGCTTAGGGTCCACTGAACCCTGATCAATTCTGTATGTTGCTACCCTAGCAGAAGTGAGGAGGCAATTTTCATCACATACAGTGGGTTTTCGGTACACTTGGTGCCCATCTTTTGGGTGCTCTGCAGTGACTGCAGCTCACACGCTCAAGTATTCAGTGCTGTATGTAAGCTAGTCTCAGAGGATGAGGTATTGCAAGTCAACGGGCTGAAAGGGAACATGAACTCATCAATGTGCAAATCAGAGTTCACGAAAGAGCAACAAGAACACTTTTTGTCTCTTGAATGAACGTAGGGCCTGATTTAAATTTTGAAAGATTCGCACAATATCACAAACATGACAAATAACCTGTCCACCATATTACAGGTGCACTATATCCTAATGCACTTGAAATAGGGCAGACGGGTTATCCGTCATGTTTGTAGAGGAGTTGCCATCCACCAAACTTTAAATCAGGCCTTTAATTCTTAGGGTTTGGCAGACAGAGTAGGAGCAGGGGGGTGGAGGACTTTACATCTACACCCTACCTTAAATCCAGCTGCCAAATTCAGAGGTGTCCGCCGGATCCATAGACATCTCTATACATTGGCAGTAACCGCCGTCATGGAGGTTCCTGCCAATGTAGGAAAAGTTTGATGGACGTCTCCATCAAACATGACGTCCGAAATTCCAACATTTCTAAAGCTACTCATTTTTCAAAAATCAAGCCTCCAATGGGGGAAAACACTCATGGATATTGAGAGTAAATAATAGCTATCCTACTGCCCACTCTAAATACAGCAGATGGCTGGATGGCTTATTTGATTAAGAACTATACATTTTTGCAGATATTGGTCGTATTTATAGAAAAAATACTGCTCATTAAGGTGGGTGCTGTTAATTCCAACTGGATTGTAATGTCAAGACTTACAGCAATTACAAAAGAAAATAGCACAGTGCGTTGTGCCATCTGCCACTTATGTAGAAAATTGGCAGAAATGTGCCTCTTCAAAATATAAGGAGAGGGGTGTGGTTTCGGCGCCGTGTAAGATGGCCGCCTGAGCTGGGGGCTCCGCTGCACCGGGACATCTAACGAGCTGCGGGTGCGTTATTTCGCACCCTTTACCAGCGGACACCACCGTTTCTGGATTTGGAAGATGCCGTGCGTCTGGTGAGCAGTTTTCCAGCACGAAGCGCGTTGCGCTTCTCGTCATTTCTGCCGCCGATGTATTCTCCTCAGCGCGCCCGCCATCTTAACTACCGCACTATTATTCATTGTGAAGCACGAATGGATAGACAGCGTCTATTCTCGCCCAGCAAATGCACAGTTGGACGGTAGCATCCCTGCCTACTGGAGAAACTCGTCATTACAGTAAGCTGTCTGTCTCTGTAGAGGGCTCTGCTTTTTAATTTTTTTTTATGGCCTTTCATTGTCTTCCCAGAATTATACTAAACATCCCTTGGCATCCTCTGAACTTTGTCTCACCCCATTCAGCTATAGGGAAGTCAGTGTGTACTCAATGGAGCCACTGAAAACCACGTTTTCAGTCTTTGAGGCATTCAGTCATAGGCAGCTCTGCCTCATTATGTTATGTATGTATATGTCTCTTCCAGCGTATGCATTTTTTATGCTGTTTCATGTCGTTGCTTAGATCAAAGTGGAATGACCGTGTAATTAATTGTTCTACCTCTAGGTTTTGGCCTTTCTCGCTGAGCAGAGTCATGGTAGTCTGGTCTTTTTATCACCTCTGTTGAACTGTGGGACTTTTCAGTGTATTCAGGTTAACAGCTATTCCTACTGGATTAATGGAAGAGCCGCTTATGTGCCGTTTCTGAGTCTAAGTTTGCACAGAGTCGCTTTGATGTGAGTTTTGTATCTGAATGAGTGAGAGAATGAACTGTGCCATTTCTCTTGTTTAGAAGCATTACTCAGTAGTTTGTATTGAGTTGTCGTTTTAGAGGGCATCCTGCTGCCCACTACATGGCACTGGGGATCTATTGTGTGTGAGGGTGAAATGGACTATCTAATAATGTCTGTAGTATCTTTGGGTGTTGGTGTGCATGAGGAGCATATTGTGAGGATATTGTTAATGTTTTTCCTAGAGAGAGATCAGAGTTTTGTGTAATGGAAGTTTTGACTCATGGAAAGGTAGCGCAGAACTTCAGATGGTTAATGTGCCTGCTGCAAAGAACATGTACCTGATGCAGATCACAAAATGCACATGATTGAGCAACCCCTAGAAGTACAGTCAACTCTATTTTGAGTCCTCTGGGTGCCGTTTGTTGCTGGAGGTTGCTCTGTTCGTGGAGCTTATGTACAGACTGGGACTCTTTTACTTAAATCCTACGTTACAGTGGAGACAGCGGCTCTTTTGGACTCGAGGATTGTTTGCAGAGGTCTAATTTGGTCGGGACTGCGAGGACCAGCAGCCCCGTGACTAGGCTCAGCTGTGCCCTCTTCCCGCCCACTCTGATCTCCGAGCACTTTTAGCGCCTCACGGCCCCCGCCTCGCGGGTGCCGTTCGTTGCTGGAGGTTGCTCTGTTCGTGGAGCTTATGTACAGACTGGGACTCTTTTACTAAATCCTACGTTACAGTGGAGACAGTGGCTCTTTTGGACTCGAGGATTGTTTGCAGAGGTCTAATTTGGTCGGGACTGCGAGGACCAGCAGCCCCGTGACTAGGCACAGCTGTGCCCTCTTCCCGCCCACGCTGATCTCCGCATATCCCTGACCAGGCTTCTCGCTACGCGGTCGCGCGCCGGGGGAAGCCCGGGACAAGGGCGGGACCGTTTGTGGCCGTTCATGGCCGGGAGAGGCCGGGCCGGCCCAGACCTTTGCTTCAGAGACCCTGGTGGCTCCTTAGTGAGTTGTGCTGTTGTTGATATTGTTTTGTGCTATCTTTGTGAGTATGCAGCACTGTTTGTGGCGTCCCGCTATGCCTTTGTGATTTAATTCAGGGTATCTTTGTTTTAGCATTACATTTTGTGCCTCAGGGTAGCCGCCACTTTGTTGTTGCTGTCTTATCTCATTTGTTTTATTACATAATGACCTCTTTAAGGTCCGGGAGAAAGATTGCCCAAGATATCACTGGGGACTCAGTTTCAGGGACCCTTGATAACTTCATCACGAGAGCTGTTCGTGTCCTAGAGCACGAAATTATTCTAACCGACAAAAGATTGTCACTGGATTTATCGGCTAAGAGATCTTCATTGGGCACAATTATGGCAGCTGTTTCCCCTGAGTGTCGACCGCAAAAACCCGATTCTGACTCCGTTTTGGTGCCAAGAATTGAGGTTGCGGGGCTGGATACCACAAGTAACATCTTGAACTCTACCTCTGATAGTGTCTCAATTTTAGATTCCAGACCCCTCACTGTGAAACCTAGCACTGTCCACCCCCTGCCCCCCATAGTTAACCCACGGGACGACACTTTGGTTAAGGGAAGTACGAGCCACCCTATAACTGGAAAAAGGAAACGGGTGGGAGGGGCAAATAAGGGTAGACGGGCTAAAGTGTGCAAAGCGTCCATATCCTCTACCCTCCCCAAAAAACCTCCACTATCCCTAGTACTCCTCTAGCCCCTGTCAGTCTTATGCCTGATAAGTTTACATCCAGTCAGCCTTGTGCTAACTTTCCCCCAGATGGTTTATTGGACACCCTTGAGAAACTATTAAAATCACTGTTGCTACCGATGTATGAGAGAATTAAATAACTCATTACTAACATTGGGAATTTAGAAAATATTGTGGCCGCAAACTCGACTCTCTTGGAAAAAACGTTAGCGTCCCTGCCTGGCCTTAGGTCTATCCAATTGTCCAGCACTGCAGCCTTACCAAAGACTGTTTTAAATCCCCCTTCTCTGGTTAGTAATCCCCCGAACTATACTGTACAAAATGGACCTGTTAGCTCCTCTATCATGGACCATGTTCCGGGTGATGTCCCTCCATCAACCGGAGCAGGTCGGACGCAGAACATGATTTCTAAGGTTTCTAATGTTTCAAATGTTGAGTCTAATGACAACCCAGTAGTTTCAACCGTCCCCTAGAGTGATGAATTGTTTCGTAAACACTCCTGCATTAATCTTCCCCCTGAGTCACTTCCCTACACAGTAATTCTGGCAGGTGTTCCGAGGATATCTCAAGACAAGATTGAGTCTCACAATGAGCTCAAGAATAAGGTTATTTATTGGCTCAATATTAATAGGCCTTTACCATCTAACCTTTGCGCAGAAATCTTGTTCGTACGTAGGGTGTGTTGGCTTGGCACAAAACCAAAGAATCTGGATGGCGATTGCATTATTATTAATTTTAGGGACCCTAGAGTGGTGAGACACATCCTCCACCCTCCCAATGAAGCGAGACCCAGTGGAATAACCACATTAGATTTAACATATTTTTATTCTATTGTTCCCAGTATTGTCCATCATGCCCAATCAACGGGATGGGAAAGGGTCCCTAGAGGCCATCGAGGACCATCCAGGTTAGATTTTAATCTCCCCCTGTTCAACCATTTTGGCCCCTTGGGCAGTATGGATGGTGTTGACTGACTGGCACTTAGCTATAATACCAACCAGGTCTTTGCCAGTGCATTTGATATAAGCGTGGGTAGTATTGCTTGTCGGGGAAATTTTTCCAGTAGTTGTTTCGTGGAGGGACCCTCTGTTCTTGGTGGTAAGCATCCCAACACTGATTGTCCTCCTTCCCATGTGTCCTGTGGTAATTCAAATCTAGATCCCCTATTATTAGCTTGGGACTATCCTGTGGACATTCAAGGCTTAAATTGTGTCCCCCCTCCTATAGTTATAGGAGCTGATGTACCTCTTGCCAGAATGTCTCGTTATGAGTGCCCTAATAACATGGTCTCAGAACCTTGCCCTGGTGACCACCAGTGTTTAGCTCCTGGCAAGCCAGCAACCCACATTGTCTCCCAGGTTTCGCTTCAGGTTCAAACGCCAGCTGACAATGCCCATTCACCGCTTTTTACCTTGGTTTTGTGGAATATCGCGGGCCTAAGGAACAAAACCACAATAGAAGAATGGTATACTTGGGTAAACAAATAGGACATTCTGGTTTTCCAAGAAACGTGGGCAGTGGATCCAGTATATTCACCGGGCTTTATTAATTTTCATAAAGGGGCTATCAGTGGGACTAGGGGACGTCCCTCTGGTGGTCTTTGTATTTGGGTCAGGCAAACGCTTAGATGTAGTCCAACTGTTTTGGCTGTTGATAGCCCAGACCTTTTGATAATCGTGTTGCACCCTGAAAATGAACCAGATATTATGATTATTAATGTCTATAACAGGGGCCTAACGGGTGGTCGCGGATCTAACACTTTTATTGCAACTTGATGGGTTTTTGGAAACTGTCAACCCTGGTACTAATGTGTTTATTGTGGGGGATTTAAATTGTTGTTTCGAGCCTTTAAATTTTGCTTGGGATTCACTCACTATGGAAGTGGATGTCGCTTGGAATATTCCCCAGCTTGATCTTCCACCCATTAAGAAATGGTCTGAGTCGGCTATCCAGTGGATGAGCTTATGTATGGAGCGTGGTTTCAGGGCGGCAAATGGTCGGTCTAGTTCCGATAAGTATGGCCGTGACACTTTTAATGATGGCCTTCGCCGCAGCAGAATCGATTATGCTCTTATCAAAGTGGAGTTTTGGTATGCTCTAAAGGATATGGCGATCATTGACCGCCCCAAGAGCGACCACAATCCCCTAGTATTGAGTATTCGGTCATGTATATCACGCCATAGTACCGAACCAACTGTGATTTTGACCGCAGACGCTTTTCTTACCAATAATCTTCGGAGAGTGCGCTGGGACAGGGTTGCCACTAATAGTGTTGTTCTAGCCGAAATTAATACCAAGGTTACAAGTGCGCTGGAAGCTTTTCACTCTCTTCAAAATCAAGAAGCTGTTACTAGGGAAACGGCGCACATACATGAATCCTTGTTTTCGGGTCTTTTTTCCAAACCAAGTAAAGTACAGAAACCCAGCCTACCACTGCGCAACCAATGGTATAACAAATTGTGTAGAGATCTTTATGGCAAATTGAAAATCGCCATCAAAACAAAGAACATGGTTAATATTAGAACTGCCAGGGGTAACTATCGTAAGGCCAAAGTTTTGGCCAAACGAGAATGGGATGATGATCATTGGCATGATCTTTTAGTTGCCAGTAAATTTAAAAATCTGACCAGATTCTGGCATATAGTGAAGTGGGGGAATTCTTCGCGTTCGCAGGTCCCCTCCAACCATATTCCTCCTGAGAACTGGGTGGAGTATTTTGAGTCTCAGTTTTCGAATACTATTCTGGCCGATGAAATGCCCCATCAAACACCGAGAGATATCCCTTCCCTTCAAAACTTTTCCTTCGCTTGTAAGGAAGTCGAAATGGCCTTAAGCAGGATGTCTAGTGGAAAGGCCCCTGGAATTGATTGTGTCCCTGTGGATCTTTTCAAACATGACTATTGTATCTGGGTACCATATATTGCCTTCTTGGCTACCGCCCTTGTAAAAGGGGCGGATATCCCGGAATCATGGAAAGGGGCCGAGATACTGCCCATCTTTAAGAAGGGTGATCGCTCGTGCCCCGGGAACTATCGGCCGATCAGTTTAATTGACTCAATCCAAAAAATCATCGCTAGGATGATTTTGGCAAGAATTCAATTATGGATTGAGCAGGAGGATATTGTATCATCGTTGCAGGCTGGGTTCAGATCCTGTATTAGCACTATTGACCAGGTTTTTAGGTTCCAATTGATTGTCTGGAAAACTGTTTACCTTGGCGGTGGCTCGCTATACGCTGCTTTTGTCGATCTCAGGTCAGCCTTTGACCTTGTACCCAGGACAAAACTATGGGGGGTTTTGGCGGGGTTGGGGATGCCTGCTCAGCTTTTGAACATCGTTATTAGGCTACATGATGACAACTTTGCCCAGGTTCGTTGGGGGAACCAAGGGCAGGTCACAGATAAATTTAAAGTAAATCGGGGTGTCAGGCAAGGGTGCATCCTTGCGCCAACTCTTTTCTTGCTATTCATAGATAGAGTTGTGCAGTATTTTACATCTACTTCAACAGACGCTCCCTCCGTGGGTGGTATTAAAATCCCACTGCTCATGTTTGCTGACGACACCCTTTTACTGTCACAGACGCAGAGGGGGTTACAGGCAGCCTTAAATAGATTTGCAATCTTTTGTTCGGATCACGATCTACAAGTGAACGTTTCAAAAACCAAGTACATGGTTTTCAATAAAGGACGAAGCGTGGGAGGCCGCGTCATGATGAATAATGAAATTCTCGAACGTACTAACATCATGACTTACCTGGGGATTGTTCTGGAAAATAAACTGAGCTGGAAGCCACAAATTGAAATACTATCCCTTAAATTTGCCCAGCTCTCAGGCGGTCTGGTAAAAGAACAGAGACAGTCCCAGACTAAAAGGATAGGCCCAGCAATTAAGATTTTCAACTCTAGGATTAGCTCTGCGATCCTATATGGCGCAGAACTCTGGGGTTTTGCTGACCTATCTCCCCTGGTTAAGGTGCAAAATAAAATTTTTAAGAACCTTACGGGCCTCCCTAGCTCTAGTCCAGTGAAACCTTTACTATTGGACCTCGGATGTCGTTCTATTGAGGACATCGCTCGGTTTAAACCTCTGGCCCTTTGGCGCAGACTGTGGACTACCCCCGAACTAGCCCCCTATGCTAAGTTATTTCTGGATGTACGTTCCATTTTAGGCTCTGGTAATATAGCTTGGCTTAAGGAAGTCAGACTGCTTCTGGAAGCTATGGGCCTGGGTAACCTATGGTCCGATCCTGTCAACAACCCTTTTCCTGCAAAAAAATTATTTAAAGGCCTGTACTGGTCTATGGTATATCAGAAACAGCTAACTCATATCTCGGCAGAGTCTTTAACCGGAAGGTTTCTTGAGTGGAAAAATGCTCCCCATTTAGAAGACTACTGGGATATTATTTGCAGGCCCTGCGACAGGAAACTTTATCATCAATTTAGGGTCGGATCCTTACCTATTAGATTGTTTACTAAAGGCTGGAAGGGTGAGGTGTCCGAATCGTGTCGCTGGTGTACTGACTGTGTTGAATCTGTTGGTCATCTGTTTTTTGCTTGTCCGGCCTATGCTGCCCCTCGGGCGAAGTGGCTTAAACCCATCTGTCGCAACATGGGCACCAGGCTGGGGCTTGAGGCACTAAGTATTTTAAGATTTGACACAAGTGAATCTGTTGTAATTGCCGTGGCTAAATACTTGGGTTGGGTTTGGATCATCAGAAATAAGACCTAACAGCACCCAGTGATGTGTTCTTTTAATTCTTTCTTTCTCAATTCTGTTTTTAGTTCTTGAAGTGTCTTTGTGTGGACTTTTTATAATGTATTGTCTTTTATGATGAATCTAATCGATAATAAAGACTATATGATGATGATGATGATGATGATGATGATGAAAATGCACATGATGTAAATAGGTCAGTGAGTCACTGCATTTGTCAGAGAGATCATTTTGTTACTTGCAGTTTGTAAGTTGTAATCCTAACATACAACAGTGAGCTATTATTAACTGTCATCTAAGAGCTGCATGCAAACTGCAAGCAGGTAAAAATTGTAGCGTTATGTTTCCCCCCCCCCAGTCTTTGTTTGATTACCCTAATGTTTCAAAAATAAATTGTTATATTTTTATTTTCAGCACCTGGTAAAGTCTGAAACATTAACTGAACCACTACCTAATTTTTGGGCAATTTTTGGACAGAGAACAGGAGGACCCAACCTCCTTTGCTGCTCTTTCATCCCGTCTACGACCCAACAAACAACAGTGTTAAAGGTAAGGAAACTGATGATATCTTTTTTTAGATTGGAATTAGGGCTATGTTTGTGGTCACTGGTCACTCTAGATGGTGGTTGGGGTGGGTGCACATTCTGAAGATTGTTCTCTCAGTGGATAATACTGAGCCTTAGCCCTGTGCTTTGGGCAATAACGGTTGTTAAAGGCACTATCTATTCCTTCCTTGCCTTGTTCAAGGCCCTCAAACAGTCTCTTTTGCAGTGTCTTCAGCAACCACTATGGCACACAGAGGCAGCAGGCAGTAAGGCTGTATTTTTAGCAGTCCTGTTGTCCAAAGGGGAGCTTTGGAGATATATTGCGATAATGCACATGATAGATGTACTTATACTGAAATTTGATATTATTGCACCAAATCTTATACGTTGTACTTTGACTATTGACAGGCTTCTTTCATATTGGTAAGGACAGCATCGACATCCATGATGAATACGGTAGAACAATTAATTACACGGTCATTCCATGCACGACCACTACAAGATAAACTACATATAAAGAGATTAGGACCTGATCGGCCAGACCTACAACTACAACAAGTTACCCAGGACAGAGGAAATTTGTACACACGTACATTCTCAAACACCTGGTACACAAAAGCTGAATGGCTTACAGGGTGTCCGTCAAGAAACAAACTGTTCTGCTTCCCCTGCTTGCTGTTTAATGGTGATTTTCCTTGGACAAGAGAAGGAGTGATTGACTTGAAGCATCTGTCTGAAAAAATCAAAAAGCATGCACACACAAGAAAGCATATGGAAAACGTGACAACACTGGGAATGTTGGGACACACACCGATTGAGCAGCACATAAACAGTGCATACCGCCAAACAATACAGAAACACAATGAAGCAGTTGATCGGAATAGGCACATACTATCAAAAATAATTGATTGCATTTGTTTCTGTGGTGCTTTCGAACTGACATTGCGAGGCCATGATGAATCTGAAGATTCCACAAATCCAGGAATATTCAAAGGCCTTGTGGATTTAATAGCAAGCATAGACAAGGAAATGGAAGCACATTTAGCACCTGCTACAGTCTTTAAGGGCACCTCTAAAACTATACAAAATGAACTCCTTGAGTGTATGCTCGAAATTATGAGAAGCCATATTGTCCAAGAGTTGCAAAACACAGACTTTGTGGCTATTCAGGCTGATGACACCACTGATGTGGCCACACAAACACAGTCCGTATTAGTCTTTCGGTACCTGGACAATGACAATAATGTTGTGGAGAGGTTCTATGGTTTCACTCATTTAAGAGACTCTACTGCAGAAACCATTACTGCAGCTATACTGCGTCAACTGAACTTCATTTTTCCAGAGGTGCACCAAAAAAAAAAACTTATTGCACAAAGCTATGATGGTGCGTCCGTAATGAGTGGAAGCCTTGGTGGAGTACAGAAAAGAATTAGAGATGTGTGCCCTTATGCTCATTATGTGCACTGTTACGCCCACCAACTTAATCTTATTATGCAGCAGGCAGTATCAAAGATCTCCGAGACACGAATTTTCTTTCAGGATGTAGGAGGCATGGCAGCATTCTTCTCACGTTCCCCAAAAAGAACGGAAGCACTTCAGGAGATTGTGGACAAAAGGGTTCCAAGGGGATCCTCAACTCGTTGGAACTTTAACATACGTACAGTCCAACTAATATATCAATATAGGGAGGACCTTGTGAAATGTTTTCATAATATAGAAGTCAATGAAACCTTTGATTTCAAAACTCAAAGTGAAGCCCGTGGCTTTGCTAGAACACTAGAAGATGGAGAGTTTCAGTTCTTTCTGTCTTTTTTTCAAGACATAATGTCAGCTGTCGAAAATTTATACAAACAGTTACAAGCACGAGAGATCGATACTGTCTCTGTGAAAAGAAATACCGCTATGTTTGTCGAGCGCATAAGCATAGTGAGAAATGAGGTTGACAATTTAAACAGCAAACTGCCAGAGGCTTCAACTTTTGCAAACCACAGGAAAAACATCACCACTCTGGTCCGAAATGCAAAGGAGATCTGTGACATTGTAATTGTGCATGCACAAGAACGTTTTACTTTCACAAAACATTTGGTGAGTGCCGCATTATTGGAAAGTCAAAACTTTGCAAAATATGGTGAATCCTTCCCTGAGCATGCTCTGCATGAGGCTGTGGAAGCTTATCCTATGCTCAACCAAGAGGACCTCAAAAGTGAGTTGACTGTACTGTACTCAATGCCTGTGTACCGAAATGCCAGAGATGCCAGGGCTTTGCTGACTTTAATTCATAAACTTAATATGGAAAATACATTTACAGAGACAGTGACTTTACTTAAAATTGTCATAACCACTCCTATGACAACAGCAGAGGCAGAACGATCTTTTTCCGCCTTAAAGAGGATTAAGACATTCCTAAGAAACACCATGCTTCAGGAAAGACTAAATGCTTTGGCAATGCTCTCTATAGAGAGCAAGTTAGTTCAAAATATCTCAGATTTTAACGCTCAAGTAATTGAAATGTTTGCTGCTCTTAAAGACAGACATGCTGATTTTAGATACAAAAAGTAAACATATGTATGTTCAATGCTGCTAGTTTCCGACCACCTGTTTAGTTGTTTGTTAAATAAAAAACACCTGTGAGGTACTCAGAAATGCATTATATCTCAAAGTCTGTTATGAAGCTCTGTGGTTATAATGAATAAGCAGCTACCTATGTTATATGACATGATCTCTTTATTACTGTAATAACTGCACTTTCTTCATTGCTTTATTAACCTTTCTGCTTTCTCAAATTTGCTTGAAAATGCACCATTTTTCCACTAATTTTTCAAAATTTTCTGGGGGCGAGAACCCCCCCGAACCCCCCTTAGGTTGTTCGGGCTCGCTCGCTACGCTCGCTCGCTATGCTGAAGTATGACAAACATTTTACGCCTCACCACTTTCAAATGTCACCGTCCGCCACTGCTTTCCCTATGGTCTCTTCAGACCTGGGAGAATGTAGAGGAGGTGTATGCAGAAGCAGCACTTCTCATGCACTTTCATCTCATCTTTCTTCCTCGTATTTAAAAATTGACAATTGTTTTAAACTTAATCTGCGATTCAACCAAAGTTCAAAACGAGCTTGCGGACTGATCTTGCAGGAGAGAGTAAAAAGAGTCATATGACAGAGCACGGAGTTGAAGAAGAACTGCAAATGGGAACAACAACTTGGAAAGTACCTTACTTGCCAAAGTAACTAACTTAAGAACTCTGAATGAAGAAGGAATGATCCGATTCAAAGACTTGGGAGGTTATATATTTTAAAAACTACTGGATTATTGTGTATAGTTTTCAGATTTTATGCAATTACAATTGAAGTGCATGTGAGTACAAAACACAGGGTCAAAAAAACATCTGATGATAATATTGACACATAACTCAATGCAGAAACACTAGACTGTGAAAATCGTTTAATTAAGAAATATGTTTTCAGTATTATATTAACTGATAACGCCGACCAGTTCTGAGCAAGTAATTCCAGTAGTATCAAAACTGCTCCACAGTGCAAGAAGGGGTCTTTTTCCTTGATCAAGAAAATAGACTTGAAAGACTTTAGTTCAATTCAATGCCTGTCCGTGTCTCTCCTTTACGCGAAGCTGGACCTAGGGCCCACGACTTGGGTATTTCCCATATCCTGAAAGCCACCTTTGCCCGGCCGTTATAAGGCCAAAATGATAACGCTTCCAGATCATGAGAGTATGCTGACAACTTCTTTTACACCCATACGCGTGCAATTACAAACGAGCACATCCGCACAACACATGTGAGAAACATGGGTTCCAAATATCTCTGTTCATATGGATGATACAAATAGTATTATATTTCAATGTATGTGTAATGTTGGTGTTAAGTATTAATCAAGCAAAAATATCAAAAATATGACTCAATTATGTATTTTATGCTACATTTATATTTTAAATCTTGCATTTATACTATTAATGCAATCCTCATATTTTATACTTTGGAATTTAATAAGAGCAAAGCCTAAACTGAAAATTAATGGCCACCAATGCATTTGTGATAAACAGTGACTATAGTGGCGGCAGTGGTAAAGTGCACTTCGGATACATACCCCTCCCTGGTGCTCTCCACTGTAGAGAGTGGTGATAGGTGGTGATGCGGACTGGTCAGAGAGGACTCCAGACTGGGGTGCCTTGTGGACAAGTCCAGAGTGGGTGGCATGAGTCCATTGTGGGCGGAACCAGAGCCAGTGTACATGCCTGAGAGACAAACACAAAATTGCAAGCCATTTGAGCAAACTCACAATAAATAAAAAATCTGCAAACACATTACCATTCCATAAAAGCACATGTCTGACAGAAAACACGTTCTTTTTGTTAGATAACATTCTGTTCCCTATCTGAATTATGGATTCAAAACACATGGTGATGTTTTCGAACATTTCCTTTATTTGATGGCCAGAACGTACTCACAACTTGTTCTTATGCGATGGGTTTACATTCTAGCGGATGCAGCAGAATAAAGAAATTCGGAGTGACCTGAAGCACTGAGGATGCACACCCATGTTTCCTTTGAATTATTTCTGAAAAGACATACATTTGCAGAAAAACATACACTGGCTATATTATGTCAGTGTTAACATACCAAGATTGGTCAGTGAGTACTGAAAAACCCACTGAGATAAACACACATCACTTTAAACTTGCGTTGTGCATATAATCTACACTTATAGAATTGGAAAGCAATTTGATTTGATTTGATGCATCTGTTGTCTACCTTGAAGCAGTTGCGTAGATAGAACCTGGCAAAGAAAGTAATCTTTGTCGAAAGGCATCATTCAAGCACTTTATGCAAAAGTTGCTTTATTTTAGGCAAAGCACTATTGCAGCCTATGTAGTGCTTAATTTGAGCCGGTGGTTTAGGGTGCTTGGCACTGGCACTCAAATACCGGAACCTGCACTTATGACAGCTGCCACATGGTGGCGCTGTTTGTGTAATTTAAAGATGAGCACAAAAACAGTTGTTTGTTAATTCAATATACATTAAAAACAACTAATACCTGCCACCCAAGCCATTCTCGAAGCTTTGGCGGCCTTGAACAGTCTGAATCGTCACACTTGTAGCCGTGTGATCGTTAGTACTTGTGTAAGTACAGTGGCAATGTGTGGTGCCGGCACTTATTATTATTATAATTTTTTTACAAATTAAGCACTGAGCCTATGGTTTCCCAAAACAGTGGGCCCGCAGTCTTGTTGATGCCCAATGGAGTATGAGGCCAAAGTCACGAGTGGGGCAGATGGGGTTAAGGAATTACCCACACCAAGTAAATACTGTCACTACAGAGTGAGGTATTTACCAGATGTTTAGCAGAGGTCAGGTACATTAAGCGGGCCATCCAAATCACAATTATTTCTGTCGATGTAATCCCTGAAATGAGAGTCAAAATCCTTAAGCATTGCAAGGTCCAACGGTGAGGCTAGTGAGGGTTCTTCAAACTTGAGATGTCATCATCAAGCTCCTGCTGATACCTTTAGTTTAGGTACCAAAAGCTCCACCTGGGACGAATCTAGATGCGGCAGCTGCCTCAAAACTGGAATGGATTTGCATCTTGCTTTTACCTTCAATCTTAGTCACACTATCGATTCACAAAATCCTACAGTGGTTAAGGCTGGAATCTGTAGATGGTAATGGCTCCACTAGATCAGATACCTGTTCCATTAGGTTGCGCTGAACCTGTTTTCTGTACGGCAAATGCTCCAACCAGGACTACCTGTGCTTTCTTACCTGCTTTGCATGCAACCTTCCTGCTAACCTCAGCACTTTGCACTAGTCGTCGCGAGGTTGAAAACTCTCTACGTCTCATTTTTCTACTGCAATATGAAAAGTTCCTTGTGGTAACTCCTGAAGCCCCAAGCTCTAGGGTCCTATTCTCGGTGGTCAGCTGTGCCTTGTTGGAGTAAAGAATCTTTTTGCTTCTTTGTTTCTCTAGAGCAGGCAAACAGGTCAGCCACCTGAGCCTTGTAGACAGTTCTAGTTTCTGGGTTCCAGGCAGAGGCACGTCTCCTTGAGTCCTTGTCTTCCAGCAAAAGTTGGGAGACCATGAATTGATTTCTTCCAGAAAAGTGCCTTCTTCTTCAGAGGTGAAGTCTTTTCAGGTCCAGGAATGTTTTGAGGAGTGGTGTGAGGATCCGCTCTTATACTGAGCACAAGGCACTTGTAGATTTTCCAGACACCTGAAGCAAACAGAAAAAGACTTGTCCTTCATTAAACCTTAGTTCCGAATGAACTGAGCTTGTCTACTAGGATTGAAGAGGCCACCTAGAGGGATGTGAAATGTATGCCTGAAGAGATCCCTGCCCGATTTATGAGAATTCCATCTGCAAAAGGGACAGTTGCTAATTTCCAGCAAACATGGTTTAGTATCACTAAAAAGTAAACGAATGCAGAATCTTTGCTTCAAAAAAGTTCATAAAAATCAAATGAACACTATTTAGCACAAACAAATTGAAAATGTGGAGAATAATGTTAAATACCAACGGCTCCTTCAAGTGTATGAATTGTTGACCCTTACATACCCCAGCGTTTCACATGGAGAAGTACGAGCAGCTTAGCCTTCTATTCTTAATAGTGAGCCAAGGTTACTTTGCAGGAGACATTTGTTCTTTTGAAGGAGACCCCAGCGTATGGTTGGGATTCCTTAAATTAGGCCAATACACCCAACATCAAACGCCAACACACCAACCATTACACATTTGCATAACCCACTTCACACACAAAAATGCACACCATCATACACCAACACACTCTCTGTCACATGCCAGCAAGCTTACTGTCATACTTCAACACACATGCTGTCACACAAGCACTTGCCTACCGCACATATCCACATAACACTATCATAGATTAGCCCACACACAGCCTTAAAGCCACACAACTAACATCATACAGCAGCACATCCACCATCAAATGGCAACACAGAAGCACCATTAGTTGCTAACACATCTATCCCCATACAACAATATAATCAATATCATACACCAAAACACTCTCCACCTGTCAAGATGACAACTTAGAGATTTAGGAAAAGTCCGTCAAGTATCCCTGTGTCACGTAGTAAATATAATATTAAAACATAACCATTTACATGGAGTTTGTGAAGAAAGATCCCCGCAGAGAGATACTGTGGGTTGAAGACTCTGGAAGCCAGGTAAAACGTGGAGGGTTTTGTGCGCTAGATCTGCTGTGTAATTGGCCCTGTCTCAGTGTAAATTGGCCAGATTAGATTCTGTTGCAACCATCATATCCTATGGTTGTAACTGACATCTTCCCAATCCAATATGGCGTTCATTTGCATTTCTTTGCTCTTTTGAGGTGCACATCGTTGAATGAGTATAAGCGGCAAAAGTTCCATTCAGTCTGTGTCTGGCAACATTGCATGTTGATGAGTTCTTGTGAAGTTCTTCCTCATTCTTGTTTTTCTTCTGCATTCTCTTCGCGACCCCCAGTGTTTGTGCTTTTATTTTCTTGGCTTTTGTCCTCCTAGTCAGCTGCAGCTTACTAGTGACATGCTGCTGTGCTAGACTGAGTTAGAGATACACTCTGCCTGCTTCTTTGCTTCTTGAATGATCAGGACACGTGAGTACACGTCCCTAGAATACAGTTGTGTACTAAAACATGTTACATTATCAATGACTGCATTTGTAATCTAATACTTCTTCCTTTTCCTCCACTTGTGTTCAGCACTTGATTAACTCTTCCCTTGTTTTGTTCCTGTTTCCCCAGACTCATTGATGCCGGAATTGTTGTATCAGTCAGTGTTTAGAGGATCATTGGGAGGCAAAGAGGTCGTCATCAGGGCCTGATTGGTCCTGTTTATATCACCTGTGTGGTTATGGTTAGGTCAGCATTTGCATGATAATAGAAATTACTTAAAGAAGTGAATTAGTTGAATAGTTATAGAGAAACTAGTGATTACAAAACTATTTCACTCTGGGAAAGAAAAGGTTAAATTATAGTGATATCTGGATCATTAAGCTAGGAAGGTCTGCAAACCTGGGTTCGTCAGCCTTCCATAAGCCTAACATTTAAGAAATACTCAAACCTGATTATATAAGGGAGCACTTTCGCCAGAAGATCATTTAGGGCCCACAGATCCAAATTCAAAACTGGTTTCACAGAAATGAAGCTCAGCGGCATGGTCCCTGAGTCATGACAAAGTGAAAAAAGGCAAAAGAGGGCTGCACCTCGTCACCATGACTCCCCCACAAAACAAATAATTTATGGCTTAAATCTTTTTATTAGTTTTAAGAGTGCAAGGATTAACAATAGCTACCACCTACATCCATTGGTCGGTCGGGAGCAATAAAGACTACTTAACTTCGTGGATGGGGTGAGGAGAGTTAGAGTGTATAGAAATAGAATGGTCAGGGCTTAGGTATCAAGAGGTGGTCTATGTCCCAGTAGTGTGAGCATCTGTCCACAGGGGAGGGTGTTCTATTCTTCATAGGTGTGGTCCTCTGTGTGGGAATCTGCAGTAGGGAGTCGGAGTACCCGGAGATATCTCGCGCAACTGAGTTTCATAAACTTCGAAGATAGGAATTCGATGGTGGTGCCCCATGTTTTATCGAATCTGGATAGAGTGTGGGTAAGGCCTGCCGTGATCTTCTCCATGCCCACAATGTCCCAAACCTTATGTAACCAGTCCAGCTTAGTCGGGACCTCCTTTGTTCCCCACCGATGACAACAGCACTTGCTTAGCGCCGCCCAGCGCTAGAGTGATCGCTCTTCCCTGACATGACTTGAGAGCATATGTAAGAGGATTGGGGAGTCCTAGTAAGGTGTACCTGGGAAATCTGGGTATTTTTGTATGGTAAATGGTGTCTATGTCTTGCATAACTGAGTCCCTGTAAGCCTTTTTCTTCGGGCATTGTGTGTGTGAGTGTGCCAGGCTGTCCACATCTGCGCCAGCAAAGGTCATCCCCACCAGGTTTCCAACGTGTAGTTCTGACTGGGGTATAGTACCAGTAGTGTGCTACTTTTAGGAAAAAAATGTTTTCAGTGGTGCTACAGGAGGAAGCCCTGGCCCTATGAATGATATCCTGCCACTCTCTGGGGGAAAACCTACGATCCAGCTCAGATTCCCATCTATGCTGCGCAGGGGATTTAATGTTGTTTTTAGGCTTGTTCAGGAAGGAGTAGATATCTGACAGCAAGCGCTTGTCTGAATTACGGGTTATGTACCATACCTCTAATTTAATGATGGGGTGGCCTGCGCGGTGGTGCACCTGTGCTTGCATCACCTAGTGATGGAGAGACAGGTATTTCCAATACGCGTCCTTGGGATTTCGAAGTCTTTCATGAGTTGGGGAAAGTCCATGACTCCCTTCTCATCGAAAAGGTCGCCAATTATTTTACAATTGGCCTCTTGCCATTTAAGGTAACTGTTCTCTTCCATAGCTGGAGGGAAATCTGGGTTGCCTATGAAAGGGGTCAGAGGCGACATGGAAGTTCTTGCACCCTTTCCCATACCCCAAGGGTAGCCCTCAGTACCGGTGAAACATAAACCACGATCGGCCGGTGTCGTTTAGGGAGCCAGGGTACCTTTCAAATGTGCAAGCCTGCGATTGCGCGATCAATAAAGCACTAGTGTTTCTCCGATGCCAATTTGTACAATTCTATCATATAATGCAGTTGCGCTGCCTGAAAGTATCGTTCCAGATGTGAAACCCCAAGTCCCCCATGTGCTTGCCTCAGGTACATCTGGTGTCCCGCCTTGCGTGCTCTCTTCCCTCCCCACCCATATAAAGCCTTCGATAAGTTGCTGCAGTTGAGCCACCAGTCGGGCGGGGGCTTTATTGGAGCATCTGCATCAAATAACGATGCGGGGCAAAAGAGTCATATTGATAGCCACCAGCCTACCTAGCCATGACATTGTATGTTTCTTCCAAGGAAGGAGCTCCGGTTGGGGCTCAGCTAAGAGCGTTGAGTAATTTGCCTGGGCTGTCTTCTCGATCGTGGGGAATATCTGCAGCCCCAGGTAAGGGATACCCCCGGGGGCCCACGCGAATGGGAACTGACTCGCCAGCTGCTGTTGATCAGCCTTGGGGAGGGTCAAGCTGAGGGCCAGTGTCTTCTGGATATTAATTTTGAAGAGGGGGGCTAGGAAGAGTGACGGTTGTGTGAAAAAGAGCACCACATCATCTGCATAAAGTGAGATATTGTGCTCTTTGTCCCCCATCCGATAACGGAGAAAGAGGGGAGGTGTCGGATTCTTTTGGCAAGCAGCTCCATATAGAGCACGAAGAGTAGGGGTGAGAGCAGGGACCCTTGGCTAGTACCCTTCCAATCTGAAATAGGCCAGGAAGCGACACCGTTCACCCTAATGCACGCCTCCGGGCTATTGTATATACAATTCGCCCAGCGCAAGTATCGTGTGCCGATACCAAATCTATGGAGGACCTGTCTCAGATATGGCCAGTGTACCCTGTCACATGCCTTCTCGGCATCTACCGACAGGAGCACCGCGGGTTGCTGGGTGCGTTGAATTTTATCCAGAAGGTGGCACAGACGCCGGGTTCCGTTGCTGCAGTTGCGTTCTTGGATAAAGCCAGACTGGTCCGGGTCAACCAGACCCTGCATGTATGGGGCAAGGCAGGCTGCTAGTATGCTGGTGAAAATTTTTAAATCAACATTTAATAAGGATATAGGGCGATACAAGGCGCAATCGAGTGGGACCTTTCCCGGTTTAGGTATCACAACTACATCTGCCATAAATATCGTGGAAGTCAGGGCTCCGGTTTCTCTAAATGTATTGAAGAGACGTATGAGAAGCGGGATGAGATCGAGAGCGAAGACCTTACAAAAGTCGGCCGAAAAACAGTCCCTAAATAGCCCGTAGGACCTCCTCTGGGTGGATTTCCGCGTCCAATATGACCGCGTCTGAGGGGGGAGAGAGGCCACTGGTGCCTTGAGTGCCTAGACCTCAGCCACAGCCGAGTCCAAGTGGTCTGCCACATAGAGATCAGTGTAGAAGGTTTCAAGTTCAGCTGCGATAGTGTTATCGGTCTGAAAGATCTCTCCTAGAGGGTTCTTTATCCCTGCAATGCGACGAGAATTTGTCTGGGACTGAAGTAAGTGTGCTAAGAGTTTTCCTGGCTTTGTTTCCCCCTTCATAGTAGCGCTGTTTAGTGCGCAAGAGAGCGTATTCAGCTCGGTCGCAGTCCAAAGCCTACAGTTGCTTTCGCGCAGTGTTAAGTTGTCGTCTTGTCAGAACCACACCAGTACAGCGGTGCACTCCCTCCAACTCCCTAACCTGCATCTCCAGTTGCTCCTGTTTTTCTCTCCTGTCTTTGTTCAGGCACGCCGCGATAGCCTGAAATGGTCCCCTTATGACAGCCTTCAGTGCATCCCACACCAGAGGAACAGCGACCGAGCCATCTTCGTTGGTTGTCAAATAGGCTTGTATAGTTGTATAGTTGCCCGTATATCAGTAACGTTGGATTCGAATGTGAGTAGTTTATGGTTTAGTCTCCATGTTCTCTGGTGAAGGGATCCCCCGGGCAAATGCAACACCAGGGAAATCGAGGAATGATCTGATAGAGCAACCGTCCCTATCCTGACATCCCCGATGTATCTCGTAAGCCGAGGGGATGTCCAAAACAAATCTCTATGCACACATGGGTTTGGTGTGCCGAATAGAAGAACGTGTATTCCCGAGTGGTGGGATAACGGTGTCTCCAAGAGTATGTCAATCCCACCTCCCCCAACCTCTATAGCATAGAGTCAGAGAGTGACCCCGAGTGACCTGCCAGCTGCACAGACCTGTCTATTTGGGGGTCCGACACTATATTAAAATCCCCCCCACTAATAAATCCTCATCTGGGGATTCGAGGATGGTGTTCAGCGTTTCTCGGAATAAAGTTTCTTGATGTTCATTTGAAGTGTAAATAGAGGCCATTGTGTATGTGTGGGCCCCTAGTGATAGCCTCAACACCAATATCCCACCTGGTGTTTCTGTGTGCATGCCAAGCACTGTTCCAAGGAACTGTGTAGCTAAAAGGATGGCCACCCCTGCCTTCTTCCCCATCGCCGAGGAAAAATATTGCCTGTCAAACCTTTTGGACCAGAGGCGCTTCCAGTCGGCGGGCACCAGGTGGATCTCTTGTAATAAGCAAATATCGCATTTGGCGCCCCTAAGCATCGCAAGAAGCACGCATCATTTAATGGGTGAGTTGAGACCCTGGATATTAAAACTCAAAATCACGACCTTAAGTGCTGACATAGGGTGGATAGATGTGACTCGCATGGGCTCCTGTGGGGGGTCGCAGCTACCTCTTCCCAACCCATACCACCCCAGGACTCGATAGACTGTCGTGATATAGCAGCGCAGGCTCTCCTCCCTTTCCACTCCATTCGCCGCCAGAGAGGGGACCGCAGTGAACCCTGTGTTATTGTTCCTCTTGGTGTCCCAAATATGTGTGCTTTGTTTGGCTTAGTTTCCAGTGGGATTTCACACTAATCAGCTCAAAATGGAGGTACTCTCCCACCTGCTACCCCCCGTTTCTTCTGCCTGGTACCTTGCCTTCGGCCCGATTTTGGTGGCTCATGAGGTGCTTTGTCGGCTTTCTGTGACTCGGAAGTTCCTTCTTCTTCCAGATTGATTCCGAGGACCTGCTGCGCTTCCTTTAGGGACCGCACCGCCTGTAGCTCCTTGTTCCATACAAAGGATATTCTGAATGGGTGACCCTAGCGTTATCGGATTCCCTTATCATGCAGATAATTTGTGGCTGTCTTTTGGGCTTTGCACCGCTGAAGAGTAAGTGGTGAGAGGTCCTGATAGATTCCAACCTGGATACCCTCAAAAGCGCTAGTAGCTTTGTCCCGGGTTGCAGTCATAATGATCTTCTTCTACTAGTATGAATGGAGGCAGGTAAGGATGTCTTGTTGCTGACCTGGGCTGGCCTTCCAGCATGGTGTGTTCAATCCAGGATGATGTCTTTGTCTCCAGGCGCTGGTGCAGCACGTCGGAAAAAGCTATTTACCCATTCCTCCAGCTTCTCCCCATCTGCGTGTAGTGGGACACCTTCAATGAGAATGTTGGATTGCCCAGAGCGTTTTTCAAACTCTTCTAGGCAGAGGTGGGGTTCCTCATTATGATCTCTAAGCTCCAGCAGTTCCCGGGCCTGTTCAGTGAGCTCCTCCACGCTACGGTTGCCATTTCTTTCTAGGGAGTCGACTCGATCCCCGATTTCCTGAATCTCTGTTCTGATTTGTTTAATGTCAGAGGTGACATCCTGCCTTAGGCCTGCAAAGTCCTCCCTGAGCGTGCCGAACAGTTGTTCCAGGAATCCGTGAGTGATCTGTTCTTGTAAGTGCTCCCTCGATGGTTCTATGTCCTTCTCTTGGGGTTGGGCCGCTTGCTGCTCGGAGCTGTATCCATCAGTACTTTCAGTGCCTGGCTTTTGTGGGAGGTCCTTAATTATGGGTTCCTTTCTTGCCCGGTGTGTGGTCCTCTCTACGGGGTCACTTCTGTGAGGGTCCAGGTGTCTCTTCCAGTCAGCCGGTCACGTTCAGGCCCCATGATCCAGCGGGGGGCTCCGTGAGTCCTCTCTCCTGTTCCTCACTGTGCGGGCTCTTTTCACTTGTTTCCCCCCTCGTCAGGGCCAAGATGTGTGCACCCAGGGGCAAGTCGTCCTCATGGGCCCCCAGACCAGTAGCCTCTCCGGGGCCCACTTGTTTATGTAGCAGGAGGGTTTCAGGCCCCAGCCTAAAGGCCTAACTACAGACCACTTCCAAAATGGCCACAGCTTCTTTTCGGCCTGCTCCGGGACTCCAGCCTCGCCTCGGAGCCTTACTCACCAGGCAGCATTTTTATGCCTCAGTCTGGGGCAATTCCAGTGTGTTTCTCGGCCCCCTTGCGGATCCGGCAAGGGCCATAGGCTGGGGGAGTCTGTGGGGGGAGGGAAACGGGAGTCAGCTCTGCGCTCGCCTGTCTCCAATGTGGCCACGCGATCTTTCGTGCGTCTTCGGGACTCCGGAGGGGGGCCCGGCCAACCTGTGGGGTGATCCTCGCCATGCCCACTGAATGCGATCCTTGCGGGAGGTGGCCTCAGGTCATCACCGGCCCGTTTTCTCCGGCGCTTGGGATGCGGCCTCCCGACTTACCACTGGTCTAATCTCTAACATGACAGCTAGGCTTCTTCTCCTGCAGCGCTCATCTTCACATTCACTGCTCACGGATCGCCTCCCAAGCAATGATGCCGGCTTCCAACCAGGGGCGCCACTGATGCCCGCGGCAGGAGCAGTCCGCTCCCTCACATGGGGGTCACGGCTCGCAGTGGCTTCGCCACGTCTCGGCCCAGTGGTAAGGCTGCATGTTTCAGTCCTCTTCGCACTGGCTTCCAAGCCGCTCAGGCCGCCACATCCGGGCCCCGCACCCGTTGTCGTTGCGCCAATGGGAGCCTGGGGGGCAGCCGAGCACAGCGAGGTCTGCCTCCCGGGCAGATTGGGAGGTGGGAGGGGGGGGGAGGTGGCCGAACGGCCATTTTGTAATAATTGGGCTACATTTAAGGATAGCCCAAATGTAGCCCAAATCCAGGGAAGTAGCCCAAGGGGTATTTAGGGAGTTTGCGCGCCCGCCCAGCCACCATTTTAGGCTTGGTGACCTGGTGGCTGGGAGCGCTAGCTAAAAAGTTTTTGGTTTTGTAGGTGTAGGCATTGATTTTGTGGAGAGGGAAAGCGTACCTGAAGAGATGGCTGGCGGCGATTACCGGGTTTTGGAGGCCATCCGTTTGTTGAGCGAGGCGGGGAGGATGGATCTCCTGGTTCAGGACGCGAATTGGACGAGGCGCCCGGTGAGGCGCGCGTCCGCGGGGGTGGCGGCCGCCGTCGCGGCGTGTTCGTCCCCTGGGAGGTCGTTAGACGGAGCGGTGAGTGGCAGGGGCGGCGCGTATGCCAGGAGCGCTGCCCCTGGGACGGCGGTGTCGGCGGGGGAGGGCGCGGCGGGAGTGGAGGTGGTGAGTGGGCGGGGACGAGCGCCTCGGCGGGGGAGAGCGTCGGGTGCCTCCCTGCCGAGGCCTAAATCTTATGTGGGCCGCTCCTCAGGCCGGGGAGCGGCCGTAGTCAAGGCGACGGCGGGGGCGCGGGGACGCTCCTGGGAGGGCCGGGCCTCCGATCGAGGAGTGGCGCGGGGAGCGCTGGGGTGGGCGGAGCGGCAGGAGGGGGACGAGGGGCACGGGGATGAGCCCGGGTTGGGCGTCTTGGTGGCGGAGATATCTCGGGGCAGCGCAGGGCGGAGAAGCGCTGCCTCGCTGTCTGGGGACAGAAGGGAGGTGGCGGGGGGGGGCAGGGGCCACGGGAAGCGGGGGCGGGTGTGTCAGAGCGGGGAGCGAGGCAGGATGCGCAGAGTGGGCAGACGGCAGCGGGTGGCACGGGCCCCAGTGGGGAGACGACCGCGAATGGGCAAGGGGCGTCCGGGGAATCGAAGGGGAGGGGTGGGGGGGGGCGCAGTGTGGGCGGATCGGAGCGGGAAGAAGGGGTCATGGGGTTGGCGGTGCCCGGCGGAGGCGGGAGGGGCCAGGCGGAGGGAGGTAAGGGAGGGGGGGCGGCAGGGGAGGAATCCCCGGTGCTATTTGAGTCGGAAGGTAGTGAGAAAGACTGGGACGGCCTGGACATATTTGAGTCCTGGGCGGAGGGGTTGGGGGGGCGTCGGGGGCAGCGCCGGGGTGGGGCGGCGCGGGGAGCGGAGGGGCGACGGAGGGGAGGGGGGAGGGGGGTTGGGAGGGGAGCGCGGAAGGGGTTGAGGCGAGCGGGCAAGGGGTGGGGGGGTGCGGGGAGTGCGAGTGGAGTGACGGAGAAGACGGGGACGGTGGGGAGGAGGAAGTAGTGGATTTGAGCGCGGTGGGAAAGGCGTGGGTCGCGGGGGGGGGGCGGTAAGCGGGGATGGGATGGTAGTAGGAAAGGAGGTAGGCCCAGCACACCAGACCATTCCTTTTCTTTTCAGGTAGTGGAGCGACAGCGGGAACGTCGCGGGGTGCCGGACTTGGTAGGGCTGGGAGCCTTGGGCGGCATGCCCGGTACCAGCGAGGGATCCCGGCGCGGCTGGCACAAGTAGGCCCGTGACGGGCTCGCCAGCCCCAACACCCACGGGGTCACAGCGCCCCGGGGGGCATCGACGGAGGAGCACCGTAGGGGAGAATGTTGTGTTACCGCTGAAGCAGGTGGCACCACCAGCGGGGAGCGCTGGGGGTGCAGGACAGGAGGAATTAGACTATGAGGAGGATAGTATGGAGGAAGGGGAGTTGCGTGATGTAGGGGACGGTAGGGACGGGGGGCCGAGTAATGTTGTGGCTAGTTTCTTGCAGGTGTCACGATGCCAGGCGCGGCCCACGGGTCGGACATCAAGGTGGGAAAGCAGCTCGGCAGGACGCCGGGAGGAGCGGCAGACGGAGACACTGGTACCAGGTAATAAACATTTGCTCGGGCGCCCAGTGATGGTTTCAAGAGGAGTGGGGGGGCGGGGGAGGAGGGGGGGGTAGGGGAAAGGTTGCGCAAGGGTGCGTACGTGGTGGATGTGGCAGTGGGCACGGAAGGCACGGACGAGGGGGAAGGAGGTAAGACCAATAAGGAGGTGACGGACGGAAAAGTGACAGGTGACTCAAAGGCAGGGGAGCCCAAACTGGAAAGTAAGGAACTGAAGATCAAACGGTTACCGTATATGGGGGTAACCAAGCCCTTGGGGGCGCACTTGATGTTGGCAACAAAGGAAAGGATTTGGAAAGGGGAGTATGTGGAGATGCTCAAACTCTTGCACAGGGAGGTCAGGGCGAAGGAGGGCTCTAAGGAGGAGGAATTCGAGCTGGCCAAGAGGCCTAAGGTACCTTTGACAATAGAGAACTGGACAGCGGCTTTTCTCATCTACGCCAGTGTGTACTGTGAGAAGTTTCCGGAGAGGTCAGTGGCCATATTTAAATACATGGACGTCATTCGGAAAGCGCAGATTACAGGGGGTGGATATGCCTGGGCTCAGTATGATGAGGAATTCTGGGCACGCATGGCATGGGATACGGAAGCGAAGTGGGGAGAGTTGGACACGGATCTGTGGCAGCATACCATGGGACTTGCCGGGTCGGGGAAGACTATTTTTACGGCCAGCGGGCTGCCGCTCGTGTATCAGCCCTTTCGAGGGGGGGGGGGGGTGGAGCCGGCAGGGGGACGACAGGAGACAAGGGTGCTTGCTGGGATTATAACAAGGGACTATGCACGAGGGATTATTGCAAGTTTAGGCACGAATGCTCGGGCTGCGGCAAGCGACATTCGTGGGTCAAGTGTTGGGGGGCTCAGGGTCAGGCGCACAGCAGTCAGCAGTGGCAGTCCGGAGCCCCTAAGGCTGGGGCCCAGCAGCAGTCACAGCAGGCGGGAGGGGGGAGGGGGGCTAAGGGGCCTGGGCCAAAGGGCTCATACTCCGGTTAGAGGGGAGAAGTTGGTAGGGGCTCTCGGGGGTTATCCGGACAGGGAGGTGGCGGAGCAGCTGCGTTTGGGGTTTCTGGATGGGTTCAGGTTGGGGTACACGGGTCCGAGGGTACGGAGGTGGGCGGACAATTTGAGATCGGCACGGGAACACCCACAGGTGGTACAAGCGAAACTGGACAAGGAGGTACAGGAGGGCCGCATGGCGGGACCCTTTCAGGATTGGCCGTTGCCTAATTTGATTGTGTCACCCATTGGAGTGGTGCCCAAGAAAGAGGTGGGTCAGTTTCGCCTGATACAGCATTTGTCGTGGCCAGAAGGTGGGTCGGTCAATGACTTTATTGATGAAAGTGCGGCCACTGTCTCTTACTCATCTGTTGACGTGGCTATGTCACTGGTGGTGACCGCGGGCGCAACAGCGCAGATGGCAAAGTGCGACATAAAGTCGGCTTTCCGGCTGCTGCCAGTTCATCCAGATGACTGGGATTTGTTGGGCATACAATTCGGCGGTCACTGGTATGTGGACAAAGCATTGCCGATGGGCTGCTCAATGTCTTGCGCACTTTTTGAATGTTTCAGCACGTTCCTACAATGTTTGTTTACGGAACGGACGGGTCACCAAGGCGTGACGCATTACTTGGATGACTTCTTTTTTGTCGGCACCTCAGACTCCGCGGACTGCCAGAAGGCGCTGGACAGTTTCCATGAGATCATGGGGGACATGGGCGTGCCACTGGCCCCGGAGAAAACACAGGGTCCCAGTACGGCATTGGCTTTTCTAGGTATTGAACTGGAATCCGTCCTGATGGAGGCGCGCCTCCCGGCGGATAAAAAGCAAAACATGTTGGGTCTGCTGACAAGTGTGTTGGCACGACAGAAGGTGACAGTCAGAGACATCCAAGTGTTGCTAGGACATCTCAATTTTGCCTGTAGGGTGGTCAGAGTAGGGCGGACTTTCTGTAGGCGACTGGGGAGAGCGTTGGAGGGGCAGAGGCCTCCACACCATCATGTGCGGCTGTCTGCCGGGGTGAGGGAGGACTTGAGGATGTGGCAGTTTTTCCTGCACCAGTTTAACGGGGTGCCTTTGATGAGAGAGGTGGACATGGTGTGGGACGTGCAGATTTTCTCGGATGCAGTGGGGAGCAAGGGGTTTGGACTGTATTGGCAGGGGAGGTGGTGTGCAGAGCCCTGGCCCGCTGAATGGTTGGAGGGCGGCAGGAGCATTGCGTTCTTGGAATTCTTCCCCTTAGTGGTGGCGGTCACGCTGTGGGGGGTTTTGTTAGCCCACAAGAAGGTCACGTTCAGGATCGACAACATGGCAGTGGTGCAGGTGGTTAACAGGCAGTCGGCGCGGGACGCGCAGGTGCTCAAGCTGTTGAGGGTCTTTGTGCTGGGGTGTTTGAGACATGATATTGCGTTTCGCGCGGTGCATGTGCCAGGAGTGGACAATGACATTGCGGATGCCTTGTCTCGTTCACAGTGGGGGAGATTCCGTGGGCTCGCCAAGGACGCGGACGTGAACCCGACCAGAATGACGAACCAACTATGGGAAGTAGGCAACACAGGATGCTACAATTGGTTCTAGGCTCTTTAGCGCAGTCGACGAGGCTTGCATACCGGGCGGCGTGGGAAGAGTTTGTCCGTTCTGGGGCGAGGTGGCGGGCTTCCGGGGCGGAGAGACGGGAGGATGTTGTGCAATTCATAGTGGACCTGGTGGAAAAAGGGCTGACGAAGGTGACGATATTTGGCAAGTTTAACAAGACAACAATGTCTCAACTGGAAATCATTCAGAGGCAAATTTCAGATCAATAATGAAATCGCAAGGAAAAGGACGGGAGACCACCAAGAAATTAGAAAAAGGGTTTTGTATTGCAGGTAGTTATAGCAGCACTACGGTACAATAAAGGTACAAATGACCAAAAAACACAAATGTGAGCACTGGGCGTGCTGGTGATAGTGAACGGCGCAGTGAGCACAATAAGTGAAGACAGCGTGAACGGCGATAAAATGATAATGACAATATGGTCAAAATATGATTATGTACAATCAAATTTAAACAAATTTGTAAATGACCACAGAAAAAAGCCAAAGTTCTTTGCTGGGGGTTGTCGACGGCGTTTCAGCCTGATTGATTCCAGGCCATCATCAGGACAATGGTCATAGATAAACGTGTGCTGTGGAGAGAGAGGAGAGAAAAAAAGAGAGGGGAGGGGGGGGGGGGGGGGGGAGGGGTTGTGTTTTAGTTGTCTAAAAGAGAAAAAGCCCTAAACGCATAGCCCAAGAAGAAATGAAAGAGAGCTAATTACCTGGGCGTAAATTTGGTACACGAATTCCAAGGGTAGAAATAGACCAAGATGTGAAACAATCGTAATTTCTGAAGAAGGAAGAGAGGGACAAAGGGGTCCGAGTTACTTAGCCATGTAATCTCAAATGGGTAGAGGGGGAAGTGAGGGACACACAAGTAATTACCAAGTTGTCAATGAATGCTGAACATCAAGGAGGAATGAGGCCAGGGAAAAACCGGAATTCGGGAGCCTGGCGTGGGCATCAAATCAAGCCTGGGGAGGGGAGGAGAGGCAGAGATTAGGGAAGGGAATTAATTAATTATATGCGCCAAAACGGAATCAAGAGGCGTCTTCTACGTGGCCTGTTCTTACCTCTGGTGAAGTGACAAAGGACTGAATCGCTGGGGATCGCATGAATCCCCAACGCCGTCGACAACCCCCAGCAAAGAACTTTGGCTTTTTTCTGTGGTCATTTACAAATTTGTTTAAATTTGATTGTACATAATCATATTTTGACCATATTGTCATTATCATTTTATCGCCGTTCACGCTGTCTTCACTTATTGTGCTCACTGCACCGTTCACTATCACCAGCACGCCCAGTGCTCACATTTGTGTTTTTTGGTCATTTGTACCTTTATTGTACCGTAGTGCTGCTATAACTACCTGCAATACAAAACCCTTTTTCTAATCTCTTGGTGGTCTCCCGTCCTTTTCCTTGCGATTTCATTATTGATCTGAAATTTGCCTCTGAATGATTTCCAGTTGAGACATTGTTGTCTTGTTAAACATTATCGCCCGGTCTCTGCTGGGATAACGGGTCTACTCCTGTTGTTTGTTTCTTTGTAATTGAGCAACCGCTGGGTTGCGAGAGTATTATACTTATACTCACACAGATTTATGTGGTTCATATATGTGTAACTAATCTACACTATTATGTCATTTAGGGAGACACCTATATACACGGATGACTATATCCAACGTATCCTTAGTGGCCCTTCCCTTCTTTCCAATACCTCTACTCCCCTTGTAACAGCACCCAACACATCGAGAGTCCTGTTAGAGAAACTTGAGAACCTCAAAAAGAAACAGATACGCACAGATTTGCATGCACGAATGTTAACTGAGTACCTCAAATCAGATACTATACCAGTGGGCCTCCAAATACGTAACATCCCTGCCATCTTTACACTAGATCCCAAATTTCGTAACGGCTTTAGCCATCTCGCTACAACCTGTTCCCGACATTGGATGGTTCTAGGTATTGAAACAGCTATTGAACACAGCAAAAAAGAACTTGAAGAAATTGCTGAATTGGAGAAACTTATTTTATCAGATACCTCCATCGCTGATGCTAAAGCATTATTAGATAAAATCAATAATACCATCGCCACATTTCATACCTTCGAACAAAATAAGAAGATTAACAAAATACAAAGAGATATCAAGAACTATAACAAGGACAATACCTACCCATACCTTCTGGATACTTTTTTCAATACACCCTACCAACCCCCAAGAAGCCGTAATTGGGGTAGATACAGAAACAACCAGGCCATTACTTTTTCGGACTCATCCAACACCTCAGTTGAAGACTCAGATCCTGGTGAAGGCACTAGTAGTGAACGCCCCCAAAACAGAGGTCCACCTCAACCTCCACCTCCTCTACTACCCCCCCTTTTTTTAGGGCAACGTCGCGGCCGCGGACGAGGGCAGTCGCGAGCAAACTATCAGTACCAGTACGCAGGCGAGAGACAAACACGCCGGAAATTCTATCAATGGGGCCCACAATGATGACTCTCATGGATATCGAACAAAACACTGAGATGCTATCTTCAACCCATTTTTCAGATCCCCAAGCAGTCCTACCAACAGGATCTTTGAACTGTACAACCCTAATGGATTCTTCTATATCATCTATTACACTTGCAGTGGAACAAACTTCCTCGCCTCCTATGGTTTCCTCTATCCCTATCTTCAATTTGTCCAAACACATTCTGTCCACCGAAGAAATTTCTATTCTCAGTAAGGGTCTCTCCTTTGTCCCAACAGATCGTAGTAATTTTTTCAAATTACAGGAAGATCTACTACTGTTCTTTAGACGTATTCGTCTAAAATATTTTTTCAGGGATAAAATTGATCAACCCCAGACCTATGAAAAACTATTTCACCCCCCATCTACTTTTCTTCCCCCAGCCTCCGCCATGCCACCTGAAATCTTGACTTTTGAGAGACTAGTCCTACATGAAGTCAAGGAAATACAGTCCCAACACGAGTTTGTTCCTTACAATATACCTATCTGTGAGAAATACGCCCTTAAAAACCTTAGCGAAAACTCACAGATAGTCATAAAACCAGCAGACAAGGGTGGCGGCATCGTAATTATGGACATAGATAAATATGATGCCGAGATCTTACGACAACTTAACAACACTGCCCACTACCGCCCTTTACCAGGAGATCCCCTTCCAGACATCCGTAAACAAATACAGACAGTCACTACCCAAGCCTTACACTTGGAGATCATCTCCAAAAAAGAATTTCTTTTTCTAAATAATGCTCACCCTCGTACGCCAGTCATCTATGTCCTACCCAAAGTCCACAAGGACTCTGCCAACCCCCCGGGACGCCCTATAGTATCTGGCTGCGGCTCCATACTGGAGCCTTTAGGGAAATATATTGATTCCTTTCTAAAAACTTTTGTTCCTTTGACAGACACCTTCATCAAGGACAGCACACACCTAATCAATATTATCGAAAATCTTTCCTTTGACAGCAACCATGATCTTATGGTAGGTTTAGATATTGAATCTTTATACACCAACATACCCCATTCAGAGGGCCTTACTGTCATAAGATCACTTCTAGACACCCGTCCTAGACCCACTCGCATCCCGTCAGAATTCCTCATGGATTTGCTACACATTGCTCTTACCAATAACTATTTTTTATACAAAGACACCTTTTTTCTACAGATCAAAGGTGTAGCAATGGGAGCTTGCTTCGCTCCAAATTTTGCAATACTGTATGTCCATCATTTGGAAACCACTGTCTTTCTCAACCCCTTGAATCCTTTCCTCAATAGGATTAATCTCTGGCGTCGTTACATAGACGACATTCTCGTACTTTGGCGTGGTACACAGGAACACCTTGTATCCTTTATGACTTGGCTAAACAACTCTCAAAAACATCTCACTTTTACCAGTGATGTGAGGATTAATGATCTTCCGTTCCTTGACCTTATGTTGCATGCAGAAGAAGGATCCATAGGGACTAATCTCTATCGCAAGCCCACAGAACGCAACACCCTCTTAATGTACTCCAGCTATCACCCAAGAGGCCTAAGAGATGGTTTACCCTATGGTCAGTTCCTTCGTATTCGAAGAAATTGTAAATGGCGAAAGGACTATTTCAGGGAAGCTGCTGTTTTATCTGAAAAACTGATTTCAAGAGGTTACCCTAAACGCATTGTCTCTCGTGCCCAGAAACGAGCCTGGTACTGTCACAGGGAGATCCTCCTTGCTCCTTCGGAGAAAAAGAGCAATTTGCGTATCCCCTTTGTTTCCAACTACAGCCCTTCAAGCAATTCGATCAGCAAAGTGATCAAGAAAAACTGGTTGCTCCTTCGGACTCATGTCCAATTCATAGAACCCCCCTTGTTTTCATACAAAAGGGGCCCCAATTTGTCAGACAAACTGGTCCATGCCATCACGTGGCCCATAAAAGAGAAGAAGATTCAATCTGTAACTACCCTCTGGGGCCTTCCCCCAGTTGTAGGCCACTACAAATGCCAAACTTGTGCAGCCTGCAATCTTACATTTAACACCAAGGATTTTGTGACATCAGATCAAACATACCAACTGAAAACCTTCTCCAATTGTCGAACCACCAACGTCATTTATGCCATCCGTTGTCCCTGCAATCTTCTTTACATCGGCCAAACAACACAGATGGTTAAACAACGGATTTTCCAACATCAAAGCCGCATACGATGTAATGTTGAAACTGCCCCTCTTGTTGGACACTACAAAGAACAAAATCACTCAGAAACTGATTTGGTCTGGCAAGTAATTGATCATCCAACACTCCCACTACGAGGTGGTAATCTTCAACTCTTGCTGAACAAATGCGAATGCCGCTGGATCGCACGCTGTGACTCAGTAAATCATGGATTGAACACTTTAGATGAATGGAATACAGTTACCAATACATCTTAACTCTCTGTTGCTTAATCCGAATCTGGTTTATAATGGTTGATTCTTTCATGCTGTCATTCTCCCTCCCTTGTGTTTCCACCCTTGCCCCTCTTTTCCTTCCCCTTTTCCCTCGAACACACCCCCAACAAACCCCCCCCCCCCCCCCTCTTTCTTCTTTCTCCTCACACCACCCCCCCTCTTTTTCCCTTCCCTTCCTTTCTTGCGGTACTCTTTGTATCAAATTGATATAATCGTGAGCAAATATATATTATCTTGGTGCCCGTTATTATTATTTCAGTTTTGTCTTTTTTCCTAATTATAATCCCATTGTTCTCCCTTCCCATGTTTTGCTTTATTTATCTCTGATTATTGCATATATGACGTGTTTTAAAATGACTTGTAATTTTTATTTGTATTATAAAATGTCCGTTTTGTATGTTGTTATGCTATTCCCCCGCCCCTACCCCTCCACTCGTGCTATCTACCCACTCCCTCTCTCTCCCCCGACTCACTCCCCACCCGAACCATCCTCCCCCCCCTCCCTTTTCCTTCCCACCCCCCCCCCCCCCCCCCGCCCCCTACCCTTTACCCCACCTCAGTTTTGATTACTTTTAATTTCTGATTTGATGTATTACCAAAAGTGTTTATTACTCTTCATTGTGGCTGACTGCAGTTTCGAACCGTCCACTCTCGGTGTTTTTTCAACCTTTTCTCACTTCCGTCTTTCACTCCGCTTCACTTGTTCCCCCGGGGCACCGCTCAACCCATGCTAGTCACAGGTCTAGTTCCTTCCCGGACTTGTTCCGATCACGTGACACGTTGCTCTAAATGATGTTTTCGTAGCGGTTGCGGCCACCGGCATGGACGTTTGATTCGTCCGTCCATAGGATTTGTTCCTGTCTTCCGATTCATGCGATCCCCAGCGATTCAGTCCTTTGTCACTTCACCAGAGGTAAGAACAGGCCACGTAGAAGACGCCTCTTGATTCCGTTTTGGCGCATATAATTAATTAATTCCCTTCCCTAATCTCTGCCTCTCCTCCCCTCCCCAGGCTTGATTTGATGCCCACGCCAGGCTCCCGAATTCCGGTTTTTCCCTGGCCTCATTCCTCCTTGATGTTCAGCATTCATTGACAACTTGGTAATTACTTGTGTGTCCCTCACTTCCCCCTCTACCCATTTGAGATTACATGGCTAAGTAACTCGGACCCCTTTGTCCCTCTCTTCCTTCTTCAGAAATTACGATTGTTTCACATCTTGGTCTATTTCTACCCTTGGAATTCGTGTACCAAATTTACGCCCAGGTAATTAGCTCTCTTTCATTTCTTCTTGGGCTATGCGTTTAGGGCTTTTTCTCTTTTAGACAACTAAAACACAACCCCTCCCCCCCCCCCCCCCCCTCCCCTCTCTTTTTTTCTCTCCTCTCTCTCCACAGCACACGTTTATCTATGACCATTGTCCTGATGATGGCCTGGAATCAATCAGGCTGAAACGCCGTCGACAACCCCCAGCAAAGAACTTTGGCTTTTTTCTGTGGTCATTTACAAATTTGTTTAAATTTGATTGTACATAATCATATTTTGACCATATTGTCATTATCATTTTATCGCCGTTCACGCTGTCTTCACTTATTGTGCTCACTGCGCCGTTCACTATCACCAGCACGCCCAGTGCTCACATTTGTGTTTTTTGGTCATTTGTACCTTTATTGTACCGTAGTGCTGCTATAACTACCTGCAATACAAAACCCTTTTTCTAATTTCTTGGTGGTCTCCCGTCCTTTTCCTTGCGATTTCATTATTGATCTGAAATTTGCCTCTGAATGATTTCCAGTTGAGACATTGTTGTCTTGTTAAACATTATCGCCCGGTCTCTGCTGGGATAACGGGTCTACTCCTGTTGTTTGTTTCTTTGATATTTGGCAAGTTGGCAGGGGTTGCGTTCGTCGGGAAGTTGTTGTGGGGCTATGCGCCATCCGCGGGGGAGCTGGGGCTCGGATTTTGGAAGGCTGGGCGCAGGAATGTGGGAGACGGGCCCGGGTGAGGAAACCACTGTCTTGGGAGCTGTTAGACAGGGTGCTGGGGGTCCTGCCCGAGGTGTGCTGGGATGTAGGGGAGGCCGCGCTGTTCGCCACGCTCATGTCTTGGATGTTTTTCGGGGCCTTTCGGGTGTCGGAATTGCTGGGGTCAAAAGGGGAGCGGGGTCTGACTTGGGGTGAGGTCTCCTTCGGGGAGCAGGTAGTGAGTATTTGGCTTCGGAAGGCGAAAACAGACCAAAAAGGTCGGGGGAAATGGGTTGCTCTGAAGAGAGGGCGCTCACCGATGGTTTGTCCTTTTCGGTGGGGTCGGCGGTGGAAATCATGCTCTGGAGGGCTGGGGGAACTGGTTTTTGCTCATAGGCAGGGGCGGGGCGTTACAGCTTCGCAATTGCTGTCAGTACTGCGTAAAGCACTTAGGAGATTGGGGGTCGAGGAGAAGGGTTTTGGCACGCATTCTTTCCGAATTGGGGCAGCATCGGAGGCGCATGCGAGGGGTTGGGACAGTGGGGACATCATGAAGTTGGGGAGGTGGTCATCGAATTGCTATCGGCGTTATGTGCGCAGCGAGACAGAGGGCGGGGTACTTTAAAAAAAAAAAAAAAGGGGGAAAGCAGAAAGAAGTAGGTTTCAGTGGGGGTTTTTGCTTGGTTTTCAATCTTGTTTTTCTTTTCAAGTTCGGTCATGGGACCCCTCGCCAGAGAAATGTCCTTTTGGATTGTGGGGCATTCGTTTGTGAGGAGGGCGCAAATCCAGGCGCAGGAGAGCTATTTTGGGGAACGTTTGGGGTTCAATAACGATTTGTTCTCTGTGGGATGGAGGGGTAGAGGAGGTATGCGCTGGAAGGAGTTGGTACCGGTGTTGAACGGGATTTTGAGGGCAGGTCGGTGCCCAGATGTGTTGGTGCTCCATTTGGGAGAGAACGACATGGTTAGGGAGACGGGTTTGGCGCTGATGCGGGCAATGAAAAAGGACTTGGTTTTGATTAAGGAGAGATGGGCCGGTTGTTCTATTGTGTGGACGGAATTTGTCCCCCGGAGGAGTTGGAGGGGGGCGGTCAACCCGGGTGCAGTGGACAAGGCGTGGAGAAAGCTTATCTCGGAGATGGTGAGGTTTTGCCGACATTTGGGGATCGGCCGCTTGGCACATAGGGACATTCGCTATGACGCGCAGGAAATGTTCAGGGACGATGGGGTGCACTTGTCACGGATGGGGATGGACCTGTATCTTTTGGAGTTGCGAGAGGTATTGGCACGGCTGTTGGGGGTTTGCAGGTGTTAAGTTTTCACACGCGGCTGCGGGGGGGGGCAGAAAAAAGGGAGGAAGAGGCATAGCCGCCGACACTTCCCCCTTTTTTCTGGGTGGCGGGGTGGTTGACAGTTGGCCGGGATTGGCTAGAGTTTGTTGTTATAGGTTTGGTAATTTGGGTCCAGGGACAGGTAAAGGGTATCCAGGTTGGATAAGTTTAGATTAAAGGTTGGATAGTTACAGTTGCACAGAAGGCAGATAGGGGTTACGGTCAGGGGAGTTGGGGAGCTGGGAAAGGCTACATGGTGTAGGTATGGGTTATATGTTGGTTATGGAATGTTATGTTATATTTTGGGGGATGGGGGAAATTATGTGGGGATCGTAGGGGTGGGGGGAAGACACAAGGGGTCAGGAAGTTATTGTATAGCGAGGTGTTAGTTTTGTAAGGCAGAGGCCAAGGAGTTTCAATTGTGATATGCACCTGTTTCAATAAAGCGGCCTTTTTCACACACAATAAAGTGGTCTGGTGTCGGCTTGCCCCCCCGCTCCCTCCTTAATCTCCCAATTCACTTATTTTCTGAAGTGTCGTTGGATTTCAGCAAGGCGCGCCACCGGTATTACAATGGGCGCGGGCGCTCTTCCGGGCATAGAATGCGGAGCTCGGTTATCCCGCTGTATACCAGCCCGATGTCCAAGCTGTCCACTTAGTGTGTCTCTGCCGCGGTTCTCAGGCCGCGCAGGCCGATAGTCTTACGTTCAGCCCCTGCTGCTTGTGCTCTGGACCATGGCCTCCCTTTTACAGCACTTGGGGTCCCAGGCTGGCGATGTAGATGCTATTGATCGGCCTTGGCGAGCGGAGCTCCGGAGAAACATTGCTACTCTGCTGCCAACCAGGCCACGCCCCCAAACAAATATTTTTAAAGTTTATTTTCTTGTGAGGTTTTCCAATCCTGCTAGAGGATTCTAGGGTCCAAGTGTGGCCCGAGGTCCATGGAACTTAGTCACATGATGTAATTTTAGATGTTATTAATGATTTGATCAAATATGTCATAAGCAGTGTATGGCATATTATAACTTTAACTGTGTTATTCAATGAATTTCTAAGCTTTTTTTAAACATATGTTAACCCTTTCGGTGCTCATGACGGAATCAAGTCCATGGTGTTTTGCGATCAAGGTTTTGTGGACTGTCTACGGACTAAATGTAAAAAATATTCCAATTTGGATAGAAGATAATTGGGGATGTGGACCCAAAGCTCTTTGATCGTCTGCCCACAACAGAGAAAATTCTATTTTGGCCACTATTACAGGACTCTGTCCACAAGTCTTAAAGAATAAAAATTAAGGAGCCATCAGGAGAATGCGAGAAGATAACCATATGAACATGTGTGGCATGTAAAGATAAAAATGATAATGTTAGATACATTTGTATAGCGCATGGCTGCCCCAACACCGGGGCGTCCCAGCGGTAGCGGATGGAAGGCCAAGGAGGGTGAAGCTTGACGGATGATAGACAGCCAGGTTTTAATCTGTTTTCTAAATGCCCAATGATCTTGTGTGCAGCGTGCACACACACAGTAAAGCTAGATGGATGAAAACAGCCAGGTTTTAATCTGTTTTCTGAATGCCAGGTGATCTTGTATGCTACGTGTAGCAAGTGGAATGGAGTTCCATAGAGCAGGGGCCAAAGCCCTAACAGAGCGCCTCCCAGCTCTACACCTACGCATCCGGGGAGTGCAGGCTAGAGGCAGGTCAGCGGAGCGCAGTGCTCGCACTGGAACATATGATGTACAAATCCCCTGCAGTATCTGGGGACCCTGGCCGTGTAAGATCTTATGAGTGGTGCAGGGAGTTTTAAACTGACTTCTCCATTCGATAGGCAGCCAGTGAAGATGGTGCAAAAGATCAGAGGTATGACAGTGCTTAGGGAGGGCAAAGAGAATGCGGGCAGCCGCGTTCTGTGCCCGTTGAAGTCTCTTGGTGACAGTTTTTTTCACGCCAAGTAGAAGTCCATTACAATAGTCAAGACGCGACAGAACCACTGATTGAATAATCACTTGGCGAGTAGGAGCATCGAAAAACCCCAGAATGGGTTTCAGACCTCGCAGGTGGCCGAAGCATGTACCTGCCACCTTTTTGGCGTGAAGCTCGAATGAGAGGGCGTTGTCCATCAGGACCTCCAAGTTCTTGACTACACTTTTCGGTTGGGGCGGGGTGCCCAGGGCCGCAGGCCACCAATGATGGTCCCATTTATGGATATCGCGACCTACCAGGAACACCTCTGTTTTTGAGGAGTTAAGTTGTAAATAGTTATCCACCATCCAGTCTGAGATGGCCAGAATATCTTCACGGAATTTCAGTTGGTCGAGGTCTGGATTGTTGGAGAAGGTGAATATCAATTGCATATCGTCAGCATACGATATCATATTAATATTCCGGCCTTTGGCCAGGACGGCCAGAGGGCGGACGTACACGTTGAACAACGTAGGGCTCTGGGCAGAGCCATGGGGGACACCACTGCTGAGGGAGTAAATGTTGGACAAGTAAGGAGGGGCATGGATCTGAAAGGAGCGTTCAGATAGAAAAGACGCAAACCAGGCCAAGGCCTTGCCTCTGAACCCGATCTCCCCAAGTCGTTGAAGCAGAATTTTATGGGAGACTGTGTCGAAGGCCACACTCAGATCAAGTAAAATCAATGCCAAAGTGTTGCCCTCATCCAACGTTGCCCTCAGCTGCTCTGTGACCGCCAGAAGAGCGGATTCTGTACAATGTCTAGGCCGGAACCCATTTTGGGATCTGTCCAAAATCTCATTAGCTTCCAGATATTTGGTCAGGGTGATATTAACATGGGACTCCATAATCTTGGCCAAATATGGGAGTAGAGAAATTGGTCTGAAGTTCTCCGGCAGAGATGCATCTAGTGCTGGCTTTTTCAACAGGGGGATAACCTTGGCATACTTCCATGATTTGGGCATTTCTGACAACTGGAGCAATCTATTAATCAGTTCCCTACCCTCAGTCATAAGGCAGTCCAGGAATTTCCTAAATGTGTTCGGTTTTACTGGATCGTCAGGAGAGCCTGATTTCACCTTTGCTGCTAGGACGTCCAGGTCTTTAAGAGACAGAGATGGTAGGTCTTGAAGAGAGTAGGGGAGATCAGGTGAACTAGTGGTCGCCCAGGATTTGGAAGAGTCCATTCTGGAGTCGAGTGCGTTGTAAATGTGCTCTACTTTATTGATGAAATAGCGTGCCAGTGATTCACAGTGCAAGTTGGTGGATATGATATTGTTAGTTCCTACCGAGGGTTTTATCATATCATTCATAAGAGAGAAAATAGTTTTAGAGGGGTTGGGACTCGATGTGATCAGATTGATGTAGAAAACGGCTTTAGTCTTTTGGACTAATTTGTGGTACCATTTAATTGCCTTCCTGTAGATCATTTTTGCAATGGGGTCATAGTGCGCCTCCAAATTCGTTCCCAAAATGTTACAATGTTTCTTTTCCAGCACCAAGGTCTAGTTATACCAAGTGTGCGATTGTGTACGCTTGGCGCTGGTCAGTTACTTTGGAATTCAGTGATCGAGAGAGTTGTCAATACAACCGATAAAGGCTCTATCAGCTGCCTCCAAATCAGTAGGCCAGTAGGGCTGTGACGATTTTAGGGTTAAAAGCTACTACACTTTGCTTCACTTGTAGATATGTAATTAGCTTGCTGATGAAATACCATGACAACAAGGCACTAGGAGGGTGAGTGATCATTTGCTTTACTAAAAGGTCACAGCTGAAAGTAATTTGCTATGTGTCAACTTGTCTTTTGTGTGACCAACTATAGACTGATAGATAGATAGATAGATAGATAGATAGATAGATAGATAGATAGATAGATAGATAGATAGATAGATAGATAGATAGATAGATAGATAGATAGATAGATAGATAGATAGATAGATAGATAGATAGATAATGTCTGACTACTAACTCTGCCCAGCTAGTGATCTGCATTAAATAGTTAACAAATGAATGTGTTTTTCTGTATTCATCATTTCACTTTGCGAACCAGCCAAGTACATGTTGAACCAATTTAAAATGCAGCATGGGGAAAACAAATCAATTTAACAAAATGATCACAGTGCGCTGTCAGAAAATCACACCCTCGAAAACTGCAAAATTGCGGAGCAAACGTGCTAACCATCCATCCAAGGCTAGAGGTCACCATGCACAATTGGAATTGCTCAAATGCTGCTAATGAGGCGGAGTGAAAATCGTAGGTTGGCTGTAATGACTGTGATGCACGTGGGAGCCACAATCGGATTGGACTTAACAGGGTTCACAGTACATGATACTTTTTTATTAAGAAAATGATATGCTAATTGATAACAATTTTTCATCCCTAACGTTGCCACATCGTCAATGTGAACATAATTGGACTAAATGGGTAGCAAGCCCAAAACACAGGCTTAATGTGTTATGGGTACTGTGAGCAGTTGTGTAAAGCTATAGTGCATGCAGTTGAACACAAATCCAAACCTTAATATATCTGGGCTTTATTCAGATGCAAAGCCGCAGCAAACCTGAATTGTGCTTGGGTACCCAAAGTGTGCTAGTGTAGATATATCCCAATGACCATATGCTTTGGCCATCAAGGAACAATTAAAACAAAACCTGTGGTTTGCATTTGGAGCACCAGAACAAGTTAAATACTAGACAGGGAAATGGCTAAGAGCAGAGGGAATAGAGAACACCAGGGTGACTTTGTTTTAGGCCATCGCGTGCCATATTGAATAGCCTGAGTCCCGGTTGCTGCTTTTTTCTCCACAGACAATATATGATCTTGAACAATAATATAGAGATGATTAGCAATGGTGATGACTCACTAATGATGGTCACTTGAAGTAATCCCTGATGAAGTCCTCATATGAAACGAAACGAGTTGGCTGGACTGACACTGATTGAGGCAAATGGAAAGTGAAATTGAAAATAAAATCATACTTTTTTATACAAACACAGACTGTGATTGGAATTTAGTTTCGTGGATCCTGCAAGAACTAGAACGCTCCTACAACATCAAAAGCTGTTGATTTTAAAATGTAATGAATTCTGAATTGATAATGTGATTGAGAACGTATGGAATTTTGAGTAATTCTCTCAATTTTTGTTCTGTTTACAGATTTGTTCGTTGAAGGGGTTATATGAAAGTTCATCCGTGGGAGTTAAGCACCACATATTATTTAAGGTTTTAATGTCTGCATTAGGTTAGTATAATTGCTGCCAAATGTGATTTTTCATTGATGAAGTTTTACCCAGTGCCGCGCAGCCTGGTCCCAACAGATACTGAGTGTATGAGGTCTGGGTACAGACTGCATCCAGAAGTCCTGCTCTGACCAATAGACTGCTAGGCATGGCCAAAAGGAGTGCTCTGTAGGTTCAGGGGTCAAGGGCATTGGATGCAGTGCATGATTGAAGCCAACTTAAAGGACCCACCTGGATCTACTGGGCATGTTTGATGGCACTGCTCATTAGACTCTTGGGACTGTGGGCTCCTGGTATTGCCAAGAGGCACGTCCTGGTCTAGTGGGTACAAGAGACCAATGACTGTTGGGGCATAGCACCAGATGTAACTGGAGATGATGCCCCGGAACCAGATCCCACTGACCGTGGATAAAGGCTCTACCCAGTGGGATTTTGAGAGAGGAAGACTTGTTGTATAGCATATCCTTGTTGTGTGTTGCACCTGAAGCCTACTGGCAAGGAGGAAAGGGCTAGGCCCTGAGGACTGTGTCTTGCATGCAAAAATCACCAATGGCTGGAATATTGGGACAGGAATGTTCCCTCCATGATAAACAGGAGCCTACCCCTGCCCTATATGCACAACTGTATGTGAAACTGGTGTCACAACTTTTTATTTTGGCCATGGCATCTTGTGTGTGGCGGCCTAGGCTTGTCCCCAGGAGCGCAAGGTCCAGAACCTTTTCTGTGACCTGGAGTGGTGGATATAGCATGCCCTATTAATGGGTTTAGGACTACTATCCATGTCCTGGGTGAATCACGCACAGTGGTGGTGGTAGTGCAATGAGTTTTTGTGAATCAATAGTGTGACCTAATCTTTTATCTTTTTCTCTGTGTCAGGGAGAGGAGAGTCTACTGACACCTTTAATGTAAAGTTGCGTTGTTATGTGAACCACAGAACATTGTGCTGACATTCCGTGTCTGTCCAGTGGGTGTCCGTGCAGTGAGTGTGTAGCACATGTGTATGTCATAGGACAATGTGTGGTATGGGAATAAGAACTGGGACCAATGGGCTTCATTTTGGATGGACCCTAATTTAGCATAGCACAAGATGAAGGGTGATGCAGCTTCCCTCCGGCAGTGGAATTGTATTTACCGCATTCCTGTGGCTGTAGGATTGAGATTCAGACACTGAAATGAGTGAACGTTGAGAGAGGGCTGTCTTTAGAAAGTCTGGGATGATTGGTTCTTCCTGAGCACTGGCCTTCGCTAAATGGTAGATTTGTGGGCTGGGACTGCAATTTCTAGGAATGGCCCACCCTAGTGTCTGTCCCTGATTGCTGCTCATGGGCAGCTGATGACAGGCATGTCCGAAGATGTCAAACTTCATTGTGTTTTGTTTTGGCCATTGCCAAACACCACCCCTGCAGTATTTTTTAACAAAGGGAAGTAGGAATTCATTGATTGATTTGTGACCCTTTATATTGATAATATCCTGATCTTTCACAAAATGAATTATATATGCAACATATCCACACAGTTCTTTAGAAGCTACATAAAAATATGCATTCCCAAAGTTGAAAACATTAAAATTCAGTGCAACCATAGTGGGTCTCCTATGGTTCCTTCTTATTCCAAATGGACCTCAAAAACTTGAAGCAGTTTTAAATTATCTGCAACTGATGGTTGCTGGATTTTGAAGATTGCTGTCAATGGTACAGCCAAGACTTTCATGGATTTTAACACCCATTTTATCCATTAGAAAAAAATATGCTGACTTTAATTTTGCTTCATCTAGACACACAAATATCATTCCTGGTTGAAACCCATGTCTTGAATATCCCCATTTTTGCTGTCCTTTCTCAGCAGCATGCAGACATGGAACAGCCTCATCTAGGACGGTAATACTTCAGAAAAGCATTGGCAAAAGACTCTTGCAGTAAAGACCGTCTTTGCAGAATTTCATGCATTTTAAGATCCAACCAACGATTAGTAGCACTGTAAAAGGACCGCAAAACCCTTCCTTTCCATTTTTGTTTTAGAACTTACGAGGGCATTAATATGCCAACAAACACCTTTGTTGCTATTATAAATGTTAACGCAGTCGTTCCATCCTATGGCTTGGGTGTGATGACAAGAAACAGACTCTGGAAGAAAGCTAACGAATCTCTTCCTGACATTGATGTAAATTCTACTTGAGGACAAAGTTCATGCTGACTTTTCCCCTGCCCAAATGGAGACCCAGGAAAATCAAGGCTGTAGCTTCTTCCCCAGCCCTGGAGTATGCAGATGAAGTACACCACACTGGAGCTGTAGTTAAACATTTCTTTATTCCTCAGCATACACTTATGCACTACCCATTACGTCATACTTTTCAGATAAGCACACCCTGACACTTCCCAACATAATACGCAGTTCCTGTCTAGAGTCCACACCACAACCACAAGGCTCCTGGTGCGTATAATGCCAATATGTGCATCTCCCCCTTTGTTAAATAAAAAGTGGCAGACATCATTAGAAATCGTATCTCTTCAATTAGTCGGCGAGGCGCTCGTACTTGTCTGCTGGCTCATGTGATCTGAGATGATCGGGATCCACCCTAATTGGGCAACAGCGACTTAGGCCCAAGCGTTTGAGACAGACCTGCTGACGGGGTTGCCTTACACTTAGTTTCAGAACTCAACAAATGTTGCGGTAGGTGTTTAAAATGCGATGTGTCTGGAGTAATGGTCTGTCCGGGAAGATGGGCTGCACCATATGACCTTTGCACGCCACAACCTGTAAAGGATAAGCTCCATAACGAGGGTCCGTTTTCCATTTTTGTTTAACTAGTACCCAGTCTCCTCTATCAAAGACTGTTTCCCGGGCATGGCGACGCTGGTTGGCATAGGTCTTCAGTGTCCTTTTCTGAGTTGTGTCACTGTCTCGAACTTGATCAGTATTGATGGACAGATCCAAGGTCCATTGCTGCAGTTTTGTTCTGATAGCTCTCCCAAATAGCAAGGTGGCTGGACTCTCACCAGTTGTTGAGTGAGGAGTTGATTGATGGGCTCTGAGGGTCTGATACCAGGCTTGTTTCAGGTCAAGTCCTTCCAGGGACGCTCGTTGAATGACTCTCTTGAGGGTACCCATGAATTGTTCAACAACACCATTGGCTTGGGGCTCTTTGGGTGTTTGACATTGAGTCGGACAAGAAATTCTTTGAACTCTTTGATATTAAAGAGCGGTCCAAAAGGGAATTCTCCAACAATCTATGAGAGATGCCAGCGTAGTCATGCTTCCGAAATCAGGTAGGGATGTGCGAGACTCTGGATCGTATAGGCACCTGCCAATGCTGGGAGCAGATGTAAAAATACTGGCTAGGGTCTTAGCTACTCGTCTCAGCCGTGTGGTATCACATCTTTTCCATGGGGACCAGTTTGGATTTATACCAGGAAGAGGAACTCATATGAACATACGCCGCCTTTCGCACGTGCTATACTCATTGTCAGGCGAAGCAGATAGGGCAGCGGTGGTCGCTCTCGACATTGATAAGGCATTTGACACTGCAGTGGAAATACTTGTGGAGATTCTCAGAATAATGGGACTTGGCCACGAGTTCATCACCTGGGTACAACTATTATACAGAGGGCCGCGGGCCCACGTGCGCTCAGGGTATCAAATATCAGAGTGCATCACTATTGAAAGAGGCACCCGACGAGGGTGTCCACTATCCCCGTTGCTCTTCGCCTTGGCAATAGAGACGTTGGTGATTCAGTTGAGGAGAGATATGGACGAATGGGGAATTACAGTCGATGGCTGCTCTCATGTTGTGTCCCTGTTTTCGGACAATGCATTATTCTATATCCGGCAGCCAGAGGAGGTAGTGCCGACTCTATTGGGCGTTTGGCACTCTTTTGGGAAGTCATCGGGCCTCTGTATAAATAAATGGAAAGGTGGTCTTCTTCCCATTAGCTGCTCTAACACAAGTGACTATACAAGTTCAATTGGCGGTAGAGTTCAGCTGGGAAATTGATTATTTTAGGTATTTGGGCATACAGGTGACATACAGGCCCGAAGATCAATATGCTGTTGCATTGGCTAGAATGGTCATGTTACCTGTGCCCATATGCTCTACAGAATACACTCTGATATATCCCGAACACTATGTCTGTTACTCTGAATAAATTGTTGGTCTCGCTGGTTTGGGCAGGCAGTCGTAGAAGGGTGAAATTAGACACACTCAAACTAGATACTGATTTGGGTAGACTGGGTCTCCCGAACCTTAGATTATATTATTTTGCTGTACTGCTTCAATATTCAGCACAGTGGTGCATGGAGGGGCACAATATTGAGAAACCAGTACTAGCGAAGCGCAATAAAGTTTCTGATCTGCCCAAATACTTAATGAAGGGCACTCGGGTCCCCAACTCGTGCCCATAATCCAGCAGGTAGCAACGATCTGGGAACAGGTGGTCACCCAGGTTGTCCATTGGACGCCCTACACGACCTCGCTCCCCTTGCAATGGTTGCAGGGGTTCTGTCAAATTCAGGCAGTCATGGACATCTCTAAATGGCACGAAGGAGGGTGCTCGACATCCAGGTATCTATTTGCTAAAGAGACCTTCCTAACATATAAGCAAGTGATGGAATGGTACCAAATACCTGACGGACACTTCCTGCAACACACCTAGATCGCACATACGGTCAGGAGAATGTGGCCCTGTTTTCCTGATGAACCGGCAGAGTCACACACACTAGCCTTCCCGCTAAACCCAGGCACAACTAGAGGCCTAATCTCCTGCATATATAAGGTCCTTAAAGAAGATTGCGTCATAGAGACGTCACAAATAAAAGACAGGTGGGCCGTTGACCTGACGGTCCCCCTTACGGACGGGGAATGGAAAAAGGCATTTGCACAGGTCCGGGAGGTGGCTAGTATCGCTAGGTTTAAATGTACCCAGTTCCACAACTTACATCAGACGTATTTGACCCCTCAGAGACTAGCTCGCTTTAACTCAGGGCGCCCTTCCCACTGCCTTAGGAGCGGCTCAGACCCTGCCACTTTCCTGCACATGACTTGGACATGCATCAGGTTACAAAGGTACTGGAATCATCAAGTTATTCAGATACTCCGGACCACCACAGCAGTCTGGATAGAACAGACAGTTAAACATTGCCTATTGAGTGTACTTCCGACACCAAAAAAGGGAACACACGCCAGACACAAATTTGCACTCCTATGCCTAGTATTGGCAAAACGCTGCATTTCAATACACTGGACTCAAACACTCCTTCCAAAATTTGCTACATGGCTGTCAGATATGCAGGAGTGGGGGGAGGTGGAAGTAAGTCCCCTAAAAATTGTACGCACTGACTAACATGTTGAACGGGATTTGGAATACTGGGGACACATGTTGGAAGGGTTACGAATGCCGGACTCGCAACTGGAGTTGGAATTGTATACCACTCAACACAACCAAACACCTCTTTGCCACATCCAGAGACAAGGGATAGACACCCAAGCACAGGAGAGTCAGATATTGCTAAGTAGTGAGGCCCCCACCCACACTGGTCACATAACCCCTGATTAAAGGGCGGTTGCCCGGTCCAGTGAAATGGAGAATGAATGGTTTGGTATCCTCAATGCTTAGAGCGAACACCGTCACCAGTCACTGCTGTGCAATGTTATAATGTTTTTTTTTACCTTACTCAGACTGTATGATCCTTATTATTGTGATTACTGCACAAGGACTGTAAGTATAAATGATGAGTGGGTGTGTAACCCTGATACATCACACATATTGCAATGTAATCCTTGTTGATGGCCCATGGGCAGATTACGAGTAAATGTAGAACGTCATAATTTTTGTGATTATCAATGCAGTATTATAATAAAAATAAGTATTAAAAAAAAGAGCAGTCCATTGTCAGACTAGAGGATTTCAGGAATGTCGGCATTCTAAAACATAGTCATAGGTTGTTGATGACCGGTCTTCCACCAAAGGACAACGTCGAAGACTACCATGTGATGGTGTCTATTTCCTAAAGGTCCAAAGAAGTCAACAGCAACCCTTTCCCCTGTATGGGCAGGAAGGTCAGACAGTGTCACTGGGTGGTGTGTCACCTTAGGAAACAAACAGTTGCAAATGTGGCATGCTTTAAGCTCCTTCTCCACTCTCTCATCTAGCCACGGGAACCACACTCAATTTTGTAGGGCTCTTTTGATGGCTACAATAGCACAGTGTCCTTCATGAGTAAGATTGATGACTCTCTGCCTTAGGCTTTCAGTTATTATGATGCACAAACCTCTCAATAGTAAGCCTTCTTGCATGACTGACAACTCATCCTGTACATTTTTAAACTTTTGAAGCTCAACATCGTTGGCATTGGGTCAGTTATTTCTCCTCTATGATTGCCTGGCAATGATGTCTTTCATAATGATCATAGCCTTATCAGCACTCGTGGCAGCTATGATTTGTTCCACCAACAGAGCCGCTGGTGTGCTGGGTTTCTCGATAAAGTTGAGATATGCTTCAGCTGTCTTGGATGTAGAGCTGTGACAATGTGAAAAGTAGTTTTCATGGGTTTTGATCTTTCCCTAGCTTGTGTATAATCTCAAAGTCATACTCTTAAAGTCTTACCCTCACTGCTCAATGCGAGGGGGCATCTTTGCCTTCAGAGTTCCAAAAATTGTGAGTAGTGCCAGGTGGTCTGTAACAACAGTAAACTGCTTTCCATAGAGGATAACATAAAAAATGTCACAGGCCCACACCACACCCTGACTCTCTATCACCAGCTGAGAGTAGGCACAATCTACCTCAGACAGGCTCCGACTGGCATAAGCCACAATATGTCTATGAGCATTTGGATGACCTTTGAGTTGAGCAAGGATTGACCCAAACCCAACTGGGCTTGCATCATCTGTTATCTCATTAGGAACTTGAGGTCAAAATAGGCCATTTCAGTTACATTCTGAATCGATGTTTAAAGTCTCTGAAATGTCTGCTGCATTCTGGAGAACAATGAAAAGATGCACTTCTTTTTGTCAAGTCTCTTGATGGGCCAATCACAGTAGCAAAGTTGTGAATGTATCTTGAGCAATAACTGGCCATGCCTATGAAAGATCACAGCATGATAACATCTTGGGGGGAGAGAGGGTGGGGGCAAGTGGATGACAGTGCTCACACCATATCTGGGTCTGGAGTAATTCCCCCATAAGAGAATATATGCCCGAAAAACTTGAGGTTGGTCTTGTGAAACTCACACTTTGCCACATTCAGAGTGAGACCTGCATTAGTGAGTAACTGGCACACTTGGGTGAATGCTTTTTCGTGTTCTTTTTGTGTTCTCCCAGAAAGCAGTATGTTATCAGTATAGTTGAAAGCATGTGTGACAGGTTGAATTACTCGGCGATGGTCATCCTGAAATATCTCAGTAGCTGAAAATACTCCAATCTCAGTCTCTTGTATCTCAACAACCCAATATGAGTCAAAAAGGTAGTAATGTACATGCAGTTCTCTTCTAGTTCAAGTTGATAGTGTCCTTCATTCAGGTCAAGATGGGAAAATACTTTGGCTCTATTCAGTTGCCTGATCATGACTGCTATGTGAGGGCCCTGGTGTCTCTCTCTCTCTCTCTCTCTCTCTCTCTCTCTCAATGGCTTTGTTCACCTGGTGCATGTCAACGCAAATATGCACGGATCTACTATTGTCCTTTTTAGGTATTATGGGTGAAACCCATGCTGTGGGGCCTGTGGAGCCTTCAAAGATGTCTTTTTTTAATGATGCTTCTAGTTCTTTCGCCACAGCTTTGTAGATGAAAAGCAACTCTGCGATGTCGCTGAGCAACAGGGCGAATGTCTTTGTTGATATGAAGCTGTACTTTAATTTCCTTGAGTTTTACTAGGCTGTGGAACAACAATGGGAATTATCTTGTGACTTATAGACCTTCATGCCTGATGGGGTAAGGCGAGGCACAGGTGATAGACTGTTAAACTTTTCCACGGGCGTGAGGTTGATTGATGCCCAGACTTGGGTTCTGCGCTTGCTACGCCACTAGTTTCAAGCTAGCTTGGCTGATATGGGGTGATACAGCAGAACCGATCCCAGAATCCTTGTTTTTCACTCCAGGAAGGACCTGGCAGGTCAGGGCTGAGTTGCATATGGCTGGGTCTAAACTGGAATGGCGTGGCGAGCAAAAATAACCATGGACTAAACCCAGATCTGTGTCTGGAGGTGAATGTTTGACAATATTCAGCATTCTGTCCATCATCTTTTTGTGTTGCATTTTCACCCTAAGTAGGAAGAGTATGCCCAGACATGGGTCCTGTGCTCCCTATGCCACTGGTTTCAAGCTAGCCCGGCTGATATGGGGTGATACCTCGAATCCTGTCCCAGATGCTTGTTTTCTGGTCCAGGGAGGACCTGGCCTGACAGTTAGGGCTTGACTATTCCCATGGGGAACAGAGTCAAGGCTGATTTGCATGTGACTGGGTTTAAACTGGAATGGTGTGGCGAGCAAAATAACAATGGATTAAACCCAGATTTGTGACTGGGTTGAACGTTTGACAATGTTCAGCATTCAGCCCATCATCTTTATGTGGTGCATCTTCACTTTAAGTGTGAAGGGTATGCTAAGACGTGGATCCCGTGCACGTTACACCACTAGTTTCAAGCTAGCCTGCCTGATGAAGAGTGATACAGCAAAAATGGTCCCAGGATGCTTGTTTTCCAGTCCAGGAAGGACTTAGCCTAGCAGTTTGGGCTGGACTGTACCCATGGGGAGCATGGTCAAGGCTGATTTCCATATGGCTGGGTCTAAACTGGAATGGCGTGGTGAGCAAAATAACGATGGATTTAACCCAGATCTGTGAGTGGGGGTGAATGTTTGACAATGTTCTGCATTCCGTCCATCATCTTTTTGTGTTGCATGAGCAACGCACCACTGTCTATGATGAAAGTTATTGGGTGATCATTCCCTTTCAATGTGATTTGGGGAAAAGAAGTCTGTTGTTTTGCTAGGTTTGTTTTCTTTCAGTTGTGATCTTCTTCACATGCAGCTAATCCAACATGTGCCTGCTGCTTGTTGATTGATACCATTAGAGCACACTCATCTTCTTCATCGGTACTCAATATTGATGTCGAAGAGGCTTTGTACGATGAACTTGATGACGACTGATTTTGCCTGATCCCCACTTGTCTTAGTTGATGTTGCTTTTTGGTTTTGTGGGCGAGGCGAGAATGCTTCTGGATCATTCTTGCGTCCATCTTCTCTTTAGGTCATGATGCACTTGATTTTTCTTGGGTCGGCACACAGTTATGAAATTATTTTCTTTCCCATAACATTTAAAGACCTATCCAATGGCTGGACATTCACCTTCGTTGAAAAATGAAAATCCACAACAAAAACATAGTTTTGATTTCTTAAGAGATGTTGACTTGCATGTATTACGTTTCTGCGTGTGTTTGCTTTTCACAGTCATTGATTCATTGTGAACTGCTCCTACTTCCATGTCAGCGGCTTGTCGGTCTGCTTGTTCTTGTGCTCTCGCTGTCATCATCATTTTCTCCAAGTTGAGCATTTCTCTCAACATGCGTCTTCTAAACAAGTCTGAAAGACAGCTGTCGATGATTCTGAGATGCATGGCTTCTTCGTTGGTGAAGTCACAGAATTTGCCATGTTTAATGAGTGCATCAAGTCTTTCGACAAACTCATCCATTGTTTCAACAATCTGCTGCCATGCTTGACGGAGGATATACCTTTGATAGTCGGCATTCAATTGAACTTGGTTTTCAACACTTCTTTTACCTTTTGGTATGATTTTGCTTCATTTTGTGAAATCTTCTTTAGCAACTCTTTCACCGTGTCACCTGCAAGGTTCTTCAAGTATTTGATAATCTTCTTTTCATCTTCTTCTAGTGCATCTATGGAGTCATCAAATGTTTCAATCCACGTGGCCCACCTTGAACCAATGTTCTGCTTCTTAGAAGTGTCAAAAGGTGGTGGTGACTTCAGGAACATGGCAGCATTGTATTTTGCACTCTCTTTTTTTAGCCATTAAGAGTATGTGCTGTTCAGACAGCTTTCTTGGTACCTGGGTGCCTTTAACTTCTGCACACAAAAGCCTTGTGATTGCACTTGGTTCACCATGCCCAACCCAAAGTCATAGCATGCTTCACTTGTGTTTTTTTTTATGGTCAGTAAATTATTTGTTTCTCGTATCTGGTTGTTGCTGCGGTTATCTTTCTCCTTTGAGTAATTGCTCCGTATTCTTGATGTAGCGCAGTGTCTCCATCGACCGCTACATCGGTGGTTTGACGGGAGTTTTGATTGTGCTACTCTGCAGGGCCTTCACTTTCTGTATGGGCTGGAGCAGGGCCTTGACACCACTTGTACCGGCGCAAAACTGCTTTGCTTCGATCTCGTAGACACATGGTATGCACAAGTAGTTTGCCGTACCATTGCAAACTCTCAGGGAGAGCAACCTTGTTTTCTTTGGGGCACATATCCCCTACATATAGTGTTTTCCCCAGCCATGAAGCATGCAGATAAGTACACCACACAGTAGCTGTAGATAAACACGTATTTATTCCTCATCTTACACTCACGCACTGCCCATTACATGATAGTTTTTAGATACCCACAACCTGACACCCCACAACATATTACATAGTTCCTGCCTAGAGTACACCCCAGAACCACGAGGGTCCTAGTGCGTATAACGCCAATATGCTACAAAGATTATGCAAAAAGAGTGGTAAACAATTTTCCACTTATGAATAAGGCATTACATTTACCCTCCTTTGAACTTATAGAAAAGGTTCACCCTTGGTGTTATGGCTTCACTGCTTTATCCATTTTGGTGGCTGAACTTTTCAAATGTTTCACGTGCCTTCATTTAAAAATGTGAATTGTGCATTCACAATTAAGAAGATTAGTTAACTTCCCAAGTCTATTGCATCCAAGAGTTTTTATTACAGCCTTGGCTTGACAATACTACATTGGTATAATTGTATAGCTAATCACTTGATTACATCTTCAGAATATAACCTGTTTGCATTGATTATTTTTTTATCTGATCAATAAACACACATTGTATCATATTTTTCAAAATCTTCACATAAAGCTCTTGAATAAAGGTCCATTTCTCTTGTAGCCATCACCCTGACAAAATGAGTCAATCAGGTCGCTGAAGAGTATCTACATTGCTTAATGCAAGGGAAAGGTAACTGGGTAGAGTTGCTCTTGATAGGGCAGTTTTCCTGTAACTCTTATATTCTATGTCAGGACCGAAGGCTTCGGATTATGCTTTACTTTCTTCACTTTTATTTTCAGCAGCCATTTTATAACCATCAAAAAACCACATTTCCCAGAACACCAGGGAAATTGGGAGAAACAAAGAACAGACAACGAAGTCCATAACTGTCCTTGACCAATCTGGAGCCAGGGTGCAGCATATGGCTCTTTCTCAGTGTCCAGGTCTTCCTCTTTCTTCACTGCTCGCAGCCACAGATAAGTACCTTTCCTGTTTTGTTCTTTCATTGTGGGGTGATTTGTATACCAGTTGTATATGTGGTGCAAGTTTAGTCGCGGTACCACTTTTGCTGAACTCCGGCTGCTAGGTGGCGCTGTGGGAGCGCTAAACCTCTATGGCCACAAAGCACGAAATTTGGTTTCCCTGTCAGGATCCAAATTTCGCCCGTCCCCTACCAGAGCCTCTGCCAACCCCTGGAGAGCGACGCCCTCCTCGAGGGTCTGTACAGGCTAGGAGGCCTGCTTCAATCAGACACCCTGGGGGCCCCTGGGGTAGGTGCCGCGAGTGATTGTTGAGACACCCTCTGGGCCTGTAATAGGCAGGTTGGCACAGAAAACCTGCAGGTGACATGCTCCCAGGGGGATATTAGGCCTACAGACTTAGAAGGCGGCAGGGTGGAGTTCCCTGGGGCCCAGACCTCCTCCCTGATTGTAGGGCTGTGCCCTATCTTAAAGATCTCGCTGGTCCCCAGCGTCCACGCTGCAGCTCTTGAAGGCTGCTGAGAGATCCTGTGTCGTCCTGCTACCTGCACAGTTTTAGGGTCCTAGTTAGCCTTAGTGGGACACAAGCATGGAGGATCAGACAGACATGCAATGGGATGAGGATCCCTTAGCCCAGCTCCCCTGGGATGACGAATTTTATGACACTGTGGATGCGTCCATCTATAGAGCGGTAGAGCAGGTCATGACCCCCATGGAGGAGCGTCTATCCCAGCAGATTGGGCGTGAATGCGCTGAGTGGGCTACTACCCCGGGTACGAACACTAGCAAAACACAGCCAGAGCAGGGGGTTACGCAACCTACCCCACCTAAGAGTCAGTCTTTGACCATACCCTCAGACCCCCTCCCTGCGACCACTACACCGCGACTAGCAACCCCAATGCAGGTGGGGGATGACGCACAGGGAGATACTGATGAGGAGGCCGGTCCCTCTCGGCTAAGGTGACGCCCTATGACCCCAGCTTTGCTTACTGGCCCCCAGGGGTCGGAGGAGACATCGGACATGTTGGACCCGGAACTGATCCTACACCCGCGGTCGTCTGAGTTGACACCCTGCTCTAAGGTTGCCAGCTATGTGGCCAGTAGGATTTGCACCCCTATGGGCAAGGAGACCCGTAGCAGACTCCGGATGGAGTGTCCTCGCCCTTCCCTCGATAGCAAGGTGTCCCAAACCCCTGAATTAGACTCTAGAATAGCCATCCTCCTGGCCAAATTTATCAAGGACCCCAAGAAAGAGATCAACAGATCCTGGCAAGCATGCCAAGATAAGCTCTTGGAAGCTCTAGGCCCGATAACTATGATTTTTGATATGGCGGAGGAAGCCAAAGCCTCGGGGGCCCTCACATCTCCAGAAGCCCTGTCTGGATGGGCTCAGCAAGCTGTGGTGTTTTTAGGTAAGGCCAACTGCGCGCTCTCTATGGAGAGAAGGCGTTTCTTCTTAATCAAGGTGAACCCGAAGTTGGGGGACTTAGCTGAGTCCGAGGCTGGAGCGGTGTCCCATGATGGTCTGTTCAGCGAGCCTTTTATCCAAGAGCTCTGGAAATTCGTGAATGCTTTCACGTTCCCTGGATAAGGCCCAGTTATCCATTCAACGGGTTTTCTTCTCCCGGGTTTTCTGTGGGGCCGGTTGAGGTAGGGGCCCCTCGACTGGCCAGTCCTTCCAGAACTCCAGAGGGCAAGGCTCCAGGCGTGGGCAGTTTCAAGACCAGGCCCCTACAATAACTTCTACCCTTCCTGTGGCAGACGATCCAGAGGGTGTGGTTTCAGAGGAGGTGACAATGCCTAAAACTCCGGTGAGTGTCTCTACTACTTCCCTCTTGCAAGTGGGCGGGCGCTTGGCCAATTATGTGCACGTCTGGGAGACTATCACGAGTGATGCTTGGGTATTGAAAACCGTGCAAGGCTTCTGCATAGAGTTCTGCGGATCCCCGCGCCAGTGGGCAAGACCCAGACCTATTCAGTTCTCACAGCAAGATATAGAGTGTATCGATTCAGAGGTAGCCTCGAGAATAGGTCTATCTGCAATGTTTTTTAAGCAATATGTTTTGGTGGACAAGGCGGATGGAGGGCAACGCCCGGTGTTGAACCTGTGCGAGTTCAACGAGTGGTTGGTTTATTGCCACTTCAAAATGGAGGCAATTGACCTCTTGAGGGACGTGTTGCGCACAAACGATTGGATGGACCGTTTGGACGTAAAAGACGTGTAATTGGCCATACCAATGTTTCCACCACACAGAAGGTTCCTGCAGTTTCTTTGTCGCCAGCACGAGTTCCATTTCACCACTCTGCCTTTCGGGCTTTCCTCTGCTCCTTGGTGTTTCACAAAGGTGCTCAGACCGGTTGTGGAACACCTCTGAGTGCAGGGAACACGCCTCATTGTTTACCTCGACAACATGCTTCTGTTGGTGCAAGATCCACAGCAGCTGCGGCTGCAGTTGCTACAGGTGGTTGACCTGGCTGTTAGAAGGGCTTGGCTTTGTCATCAACGTCAAGAAGTCCCTGCTCAAAAGGCCACATTCTTGGAGTTCGTTATAGACTCTATTGAGGCTGCTCCCAGCCTGCCTTCAAGGAAGATGTCCAAAATCTGACACAAGCTACGCAGGACGCTCGTCAAGCAGAAGGTACCCCTCAGGCAGATTGCCCAAATAGTGCGGCTATTGTCGGCCTGCATCCAGGCCATTTTTCCGGGGCTGCTGCATTATCGGGCCTAAAGAGGCTGAAAGCGTTTCATTTACGGAGAGGTCTCCTGTATTCTCACTCGGTAGTCCTTTACGACGAGGCACGGGAGATTTGCAGGCGGCTAACGCACATGGAGGCATGGAAGAGCCAACCGATATTTGGCTCCACCCCAGACTTGGTTATAGAGTCCGATGCCTGCAGATCAGGTTGGGGCGCCAGGTGTTGGAATTTCTCCACAGGAGGTTCTTGGTCACCACAGGGGCAAGCTCTGCATATCAACTGTTTGGAGCGGCTAGCGGGCTCCTTCGCAGTCTGGTACTGGACCAGGGACAGTATCCAATCATGCGTCCTTTTCAAGATGGACAACAATGCGGCAGTCAGGTACATAAATCACCTAGGCGGCACTCGATCGAAGGTTCTTTCGGGCCTGGCTACAAATTTCTGGCAGTTTTGCCTCAACCATCAGATTTCTGTGACAGCAGAGTACCTCCCGGGCGGGAGGATCAGGTGGCGGACTGGCACTCTCGACATTGAGATACCAGTCTTTGGAAATTGCATCAAGATGTTTTTGCAATGTTGCAAGACCTTTGGGGGCCTTTTTCCGTGGATCTCTTTGCCTCCAGACTAGACCATCAGATCTCCCGGTTCTCCAGTTGGAGGCCAGATCCTCTGGCGGTAGCCACGGATGCTTCCCTGCAGGATTGGGTGCAGGAACGGGCCTATGTGTTCCCGCTGTTTGCGATGATCATGAGGGCTTCTGCTCAGATCAAACAACAACGCGCGGAGGTGGTTCTCATCACTCCGATTTGGAGATTGCAAGTCTGGTTTCTGGTTCTACTGGAACTTTCTTGGGAATTTCCAATCCGTCTCCCCCAATTTCCAGATCTGCTTCTTGATCCAAATCAGGCACCTCATCAGATGGTTCTGAACGGGTCCCTGTACCTGATGGCTTGGAGGATGACAAGGGGTAGATCCCGGGCCTTTCAACATTCGCTGGTGACCTCTTGTCCAAGGCTTTGTCCGATAGCACAGTCAAGAGATACCGCTCAGCCTGGAGAAGGTGGTGCTGTTGGTGTGTCCGATGGAGTAGTGATCCTGTGGGCGCATAAATAGTGCAGATCTTGAATTTTCTAGCAGATTTTGCCCAGCAGGGACTGGCCTATCGCTCTATAAACACCTTTTGTTCCGCTATTTCAGCGGGTCATGTCCCGAAGGATGGTGCCTCCGTAGGGGGACATCCATTTGTATGTCATCTCTTAAGAGGGATCAGGTTATCTCTACCTCCAGAGCTGTGGTATTCTGCTCTGTGGACGTGAACAAAGTCCTTAACCTGTTCCTCTCATGGCAATTAAATGATTTCTTGTCACGTAAGGAGCTGTCGGCTAAGTTAGCAATGCTCCTCTGTCTCATCTCATGTAGACAAGTTTCAGATGTTAAGGCCCTGGACATTACGGGCAGGATATTTTCCCCGACGGGTTTTCGTTCAGGATCTGCTGGAGAACCATGAGTCATACCAGGGTGATGGAGTATCCTGCAATTCCAGACTTTCCTAAATTGTGTGTTGTGCAATGCTTACAAGCTTATGAGGAGATGTCTTCAGAACTGAGACCCCCCGGGAGAACGGCAACTTTTGATTGCCCTCGGGAAACCTCATAAAGTGGTTTTATCACCCACGATTTCTCGTTGGGTGCGATGGGTTATGCAAGAGGCAGGCATCGACCTGCGAAGTTTTGGGGTTCATTCGGCTAGAGGGGCAATGGCCTCCAAGTCCTTCTCTGTAGGGTCACGTTTGGAGGACATAATGAACAAGTTACTTAACTTCGGTAACAATATATCTGTAAGAAACATTAGTTAGTTATAGATTCCTTACCTTAGAATTACCCCAGGTGTCAGACTGGATCTGGAAAGTTTTTTCGTCAGCAGTACCTCTGCGAGTCGGAAGGTGGCGTCGGTCGGCTCGGCGTCCCTCGTTGGCATCGTGGTCGCCGGGATGACATCGCGGTAGCTACTTAGACGCCACCCTTGTGCGCTGATGTCAGTTCTGTACACGACTTTCCGCGCCAGAAACGCAGAGCCATGCAAGATACTGACCACTTGTGCACAAACCTAGGGCCCTGAAAGGATGTCCTTAACCCTAGAAATCAGTTTGCAGAACGGGGAGGATGGGTGAGGCAGCAAGGAATCTATAACTAACTAATGTTTCTAAGGTAAGTATCTGAAAGAAACACGTTAGTTATAGATTCCTTACCTTAGAATAGATACCCCAGCAATACCAACCCTGGTGGTGGGTCTGCAAGCCAAGATCACACCAGAAAGTCCTGGAGATCAGAACAGCCAAAGAAGTCGTCTCTCCGGACTTGACTGTCCAGGCAGTAGTGTTTGGTAAATGTGTGCAGCGATGCCCATGTAGCTGCCTGACAGATGTCATTCAAAGGAACTCCTCTTCCCAAGGCAGTAGTGGCTGCCGTTGCCCTGGTTCGAATGGCCGCATAGCCCCACTGGAGGCTCCTTTTTAGCCAGAAAATAGCATGCTTTTATACAGAAAACGACCCATCGAGCAATGTTTCGCTTGTGTATGGCCTGACCTTTCTTGGCACCCACGCAGCCAACAAAGAGTTGGTCATCCACCCGGAACTGTTTTGTGTGATCCAGATAGAAAGAAAGCGCACGTTTTGGGTCCAGCTCTTCCTCTTTCGAAGGATGCAGAGGTGGAAAAAAGGTGGGCAAAGTGATAGTCTGCACGATGTGGAAGGCAGTGACAACCTTGGGCAGGAAGGATGGACAACTCCTGATGTATAGAGAGAAAAGGAGGCTTAGAAGAAAGCGCCTGGAGCTCACTCACTCGTCTGGCAGATGTGATGGCCACCAGGAACACAGTTTTGAGAGTCAAGAGCCTTAAAGGACAGTTGTGAAGCAGGTCAAAGGGAGCTCACATTAAATAAGTTAAAACCAGATTCAAGTCCCACTGAAGCATAACGAAGGGAACAGGAGGACAGAGATGAGCTATGCATTTCTAGAAGCGACTTACAACCGTGGACTTGAAAAGGGAAGGCTGATCTGGAAGCCCAAGGAAGACAGAGATGGCCGAAATATAGCCCTTGATAGTGCCCAGAGCAGAGCCTTCCTGGGCTAGAGAAAGAAGAAACAAGAGCAATTTTAGAATTTTAGAGGAGCAGAAAGGGGATCCACAGCCTTTGCTGTGAATCATGCCACAATCTTGTTCCACTGGCAGGCGTATACCGTCTTAGTGGAGGGATGCCTGGCTGCCAAGATTTCATCACAGACTTCAGGAGGCAGGTCAAAAGACGTCAACTGCCACCGCTCAATCTCCACGCAAGGAGGTGGAGACTGGACAGGTTAGGGTGGAGGACCGTCCCCTGCTGCTGCAACAGAAGATCCTCCCGAAGAGGCAGTCTGATCGGAGGATCAATGGCCATGTTGAGCAGCTTGAGATACCAGACTCTTCGTGCCCAATCCGGAGCCACAACAATGACTTGGGCCCGGTCATGTCTGATCTTCTTCAGCACTCTGGGCAGAAGTGGTATAGGCGGAAAGACGTACAACAGACCGCAACTCCACTTGCGACGAAAAGCGTTGCCTAGCGAGTGCCGCCTTGGAAATTCCAACGTGCAAAATTGCTGACATTGCGCGTTCTCTTCGGTGGCAAATAGATCTAACCAATGCTCTGGCGTTCAAATAACCTGCCAGGTGTTGAACCACCAGGCATATGCCCTGATGTTCAAGCCATGTCCAGAGGCAGAGGGTCTCTTGACATAGGGTCCACGACCCCACCCCACCCTGTTTGTTGCAGTACCACATGGCGGTGGTGTTGTCCGTGAACACCTACACAACTCTTCCCCCGACAGAGGGAAGGAATGCTTTCAGTGCAAGACGAATCGCCCAGAGCTCCAGAAGGTTGATGTGGAGCCCGGCATCTGATCTCCGCCTCTCCCATGTGGCCGCCCCATCACAGAAGGGCTGCATCCGTCACCACCGTGTGGTCTGGTTGGGGAAGGGAGAGGGATCTGCCATTGACCCAATCCTGGTTCATGAGCCACCACAGCAGTTGTCGAGCAGTGCCCTCCGAGATCTGGACACAATCGGACAGATTCCCCTGATGCTGTGCCCACTGGAACCTCAGTTCCCACTGCAGAGCCTGCATATGCCACCTGGCATGATCGACCAGCAGGATGCAGGAGGCCAGGAGGCCCAGCAGCCTCAGAGTCAATCTGACCGAAACCCGGGATAGGGGCTGAAAGATCAGAATCATAGCCTGAATATCCCAGACTCGCTGTTTGAGTGGATAGACCCGAAACCGCGTCGTGTCCAGAACCACTCCGATGAAGAGGAGCTTCTGAGAGGAAATCAGGTGTGACTTCGGCACATTGATGTAGAACCCCAGCAAATGCAGGATGTCGGCCGTAGTCTGGAGGTGGGAGATGACTGACTGGGATGAGCCCGCCTTCAACTGTCAGTCGTCGAGATAGGGGAAGACTGAAAGCCCTGGTAAGGCCAAGGGGTTGCACTGTAAATTGAAAATGCTTGTGGCCTACCGTGAACCATAGGCAACGCCGGTGGGCGGCAGGACAGGGATGTGAAAATAAGCGTCCTGCAAGTCCAACGCTACCATCCAGTCTTCCGAGTCGATGGCAGACAAGACCTGAGCAAGTATCAACATTTTCAACTTCTCCTTCCGGAGGAAGCGGTTGACGTCCCTGAGATCCAAGATAGGATGCAGGCCCTTGTCCTTCTTGGGGACCAGAAAGTAGTGGGAGTAACAACCACAACCTACTTCTGGGACAGGAACCTGCTCAATGGCTCCCTTGGTCAAGAGAGCCGTAACTTCCTGCTGGAGAAGGGCCAGATGATCCTCCAACATGTGGTGGTATCTTGGTGGCATGGCTAGAGGGGTAGTCTCAAAGGTGAGTAAGTAGCCCCTCCGGACTATTTGCAAAACCCACCTGTCCAACGTGATGGTGCACCAGTGGAGGAGGTGATGGCGTTTGATGGGCCTGAAAGGTTGGACTAGGAGGGTTTGGAGGCTGCTGCAGAAGGGGGGGTTGGTGGACTGGCCTGCCCGCTGGCCCCATGCACCATGACGGTTGTTCCCACGTTCCAGGCCGAGCGAAGGTTGGGTAACATGCTGCGGCCTGTGGCTCTGGGCGGGATGTAGCGGGGCACCCCATCCGTAGCCACAAAAGGGGCAAAAAGCAGACTGCGCAGGGCGCGTGGAGAAGCCCAAGGACTTGGCCGTAGCCCGTTAGTCCTTGAAACGCTCTAGAGTGTTGCCTGCTTTGTTGCCAAAAAGGCAACGGCCATCAAAGGGCATGTCCATCAAGGTGTTCTAGACACCCCCTGAAAAGCCAGTCGACCTCATCCAGGCATAGCGACGAAGTGCTGCTAACATTGAAATGTCCTGCCCAGAGAGTTGACGGTGTGCAGCCCACAACGTATGATAAGCTTCGCCACATCCCTCCCGGCGGCGACTGTTCCTGGGCCTCCTCCGGGACACTGAGGCAGCACCTATGCCACTGTATCCCACACCAAGTGGGAATAATGGCCCAAGAGACATGCAGTGTTTACCGTCTGCAGTCCTAAGCTGGCGGAAGAGAACATTTTTTTTCCAAGGTGGTCCAGCTCCTTGGATTCTCTTTCCGGTTGAGCAGTAGGGAATGCGCTTTTGGAAGTGGAGACTTGGACTACCAAGCTCTCCGGGGTGGGGTTTTGGGAGAGGAAAGTGGGGTCGCCCGGAGCCGGGCGGTGGCGTTGGGCAATCATTCTGTCCACAGGAGCCCCCGTGTTGGGCCTGGACCATGTGCCCAAGAGGACGCCAGTGAGGACCTCATTAAATGGTAGCAAGGGCTCCATAGAGCTTGCAGCCGGTTGAAGCACCTCTGTCAGGAGGTTAGTCCTGACCACCACCGTAGGAAGCTCGAGGTCAAGAGCCTCGGCCACCCTACGCAACACCACTGCATATGACACTCCCTCCTCTGAAGCCACGGTAGGAGGAGACAACATGCCAAGGTCAGGGGAGGTGTCGCCCAGTTGCTATCTCCAGTCCTGTTCACCGTCCAACTGGTCAGTCAGAGGGTCACCTGACCCCTCCCAGTCCTCCTCCTCATCCTCTGGATGCCATTGCCAGGATTGAACAGAGGCACAAAAACCCCTATCGGGGACGGATCCTGCATCGGATGACGCCGGTCCGACTCCACGTCACGAAGGAGGCTAGGGACGACGCCGGCCGGGGGGGCCGACCAGCGTCAAACGCGGTAGTGGTGCCGGAGGAAGGGGTGTCGTTGGAGGCATAATCAGGTCAACTGGCGCCGATCCGGATTCAGGCCTGGATCCAAGGGGGACCTGCGGCGTCGGAGCCGTCGGCAGAGAAGGCCTAGGCCCCCAAACCGAGTCCGCGGGGCCCGAAGGCACGCCGGCGGGTTCGGTCCCCCCAAAGATGATATGCATCGCCTCGTAGAACGTACGAAGCTGGGCGAGAGTCGCTTCGGGTCCCGTAAAGGCAGGGAAACATGGAGTCGACTGGTCGGGCTCTTCGTGCGGAGCCAGGGGAGGGGCACCACCCGCGTCCCTTGTCGGATCAGCTGACCGACGAGGAGAAGTCGAAGAGCGACGATGCTTCTTCGACATCTTCTTATGCTTCGACTTACCCGACCCGAGTGCGAAGACTTCGAAGACTTGGACGAATGGTGGTTGCTCCGTGACCGGTCCCTCGACCTCCCCCGCGACCGGGACCTCAAACGGCATGGAGCCGACTGCCGGTGCTCAAGCAGCTTTCGGGACCGCTCCCGCAAAGCCTTCAGCGCCATCGACCGGCGGGAGCACGATTTGAGGTCGTGGTAACGCTCTAGGCAAAAAAGGCACATGCGCTGCAGATCCGTCACTGACATTATCCAATGAGAGGAACCGCATGGCTTAAAGCCGGGCATCCCTCGTGCACCTTAGGAGTGGAAGACTCAAAAAAGAAGTCGAGAAAAAAGTCAGTCAAAAAGTGACCGGAGGTACCGCTCCTTCCGGATCTGCGCTGGCTCATGCGGAAAAAGAAAGAACTGACGTCAACGCGCAAGGGCGGCTTCTAAGTAGCTACCGCAACGTCATCCCAGGGACCACGATGCCAACGACGGACGTGGATCCAAACGATGCCACCTTCCGACGCGCAGAGGTACTTTTGACGAAAAAACTTTCCGGATCCAGTCTGATGCCTGGTGGTAATTCTAAGGTAAGGAATCTATAACTAACGTGTTTCATTCAGATGAATGCAGCAGACTAGTCCCCTGACTCAACCTTTAAAAGGTTTTACTCCAAGCCCATTATTGACATAGCCCATTTGGTGGTAAGTAAGCTTTAAACTAGCATAATCCTAAACCTCCGGTCCTGACATAGAATGAAAAATGTCCAAGCTATCGTAACGGAAGGTTTCAATTCTATTAAGGACTCGGAGACAAGGATTATCCCACCCGTGGAGGTGTTCCAGATGTAAAGGTGTTCCTGGAGTGATGACAGGTGTTACGTTTGGAAATGTTAATTTTGAGACATATATCTGGGTCTATTCAAAACAGCTATTGGTTTCATTCATGAGCATGCTCGTCTCTGAGTTAAATGCCAGGCACTTGACTTTGCATTTCCATGATTGTCGTTCTGCGGTACTGATCCCATTTTTTGATTCCAGAAGGGGATCTAGGAAAACAGGACTCGTTGGAAAAGACCAATGGCGTGACTCGTGCGACCAAAGAGGACGACCTGGACACTGAAGAAAGGGCTGTATGCTGCACCCTGGCTCCTGGTAGGTCAAGGACTGTTATGGACTTTGTTGTCGGTTCTTTGTTTCTCCCAATTTCCCTGGTGTTCTGGGAAATGTGGTTTTTTGATGGTTATAAAATGGCTGCTGAAAATAAAAGTGAAGAAAGTAAAGCATAATCCTCACCTCCGAGTCCTTAATAGAATTGAAACTTTCCGTTAAGATAGCTAGGGAATTTTTCATTGTATTGTATTATATTATATTATACCATTCTATACCATACTATATTATACATTCTGCTGTGAACCTATCCATGCATACTTCTGCTCCACTTAAAATCAACAGACATGCTGCCTTCTGCAGAGGAAAATGCAAACTGCTATGAACCGCCCGACATTTGTTAAAAATTATTTTGGAAGATGTAAAAACAGAAATGCAAGTATTGAGTTGATCCCTCTTGTCGCCCAATATCAAGTCAGGATCCCTTATCATATTTTAATTTCAAATTGAAAGTTCTGCAAAATTTTGTTGATTGTTTCTTGGGGTGTTTTCTTGTTGTGTAGGATCTAAGTCAGACTGATTTATCTCACAGAGCAATGGTTCTTAACCTTTTAACTTCTGTGGACCCTTGCTAAATCATTACTGGAATCTGGGGACACGAATTGAAACATTTTGATGAATTGAACATACAAACAATATCCAAAAATACACAAACAAGCATTTATTGAACACAAATGATGAAATAGTTTATTTAATTCACAAACAAATGTAACAAATCAAAATTTTTATTTTAATGGGAAGGTTTGTAAATTCAACTGACGCAACCCAACACCCATACTATATTCTGTTTGATGCATTTGCACGGTCTCCATGAATCAATCTGGGGACACCAACTTCATTTTTAGCCTGCAATTTCAAATTTCTTCTCATTCATGGAAGGTTTCAAAAAAATGTATTTTCCATTTTGCTTCTTTATTTATATACACTTTATAAATCCGTTAATATTGTTTAATTTTCTAAGCATTTGCAGAGCCCTCGAAGGAGTAGGCATGGTAGACCCCCAGGGGTTCCTGATCCACAGGATAAGAACTGCTGTCATAAAGCAATTCTCTGCGCGGTAGAGCCCTTGAGACCAGTTTTTGAAGGGTCATGCCCGCCACATAGAGCCATCCTGTCCTTTTATACCACAGGACATTACCCAGGTGGACTGGAGCCTTTGGAAGCTGGTTTTGAAAACCACAGGACATTACCTTGGTGGGCTGGAGCCATTGGAGACTGGTTTTGAAAATCAAGACCACTGCTGGTCCCTCTGTCACTTTCTCCAGCTCCCAGAGATCAATTACAATAGACTCAGGAGGCTTCAAGGGAGAAAGAGGGGAAGAGAGGGAGAGTGATCAGAGAAGAAGAGAGAGAGAGGACAGAAGAAGAGAGAGAGAATGGATGGTTGGAAAGAGAGAGATAGATCAGAGAGAGAGGGACAGAAAAGGTGCGGCTGGTTTAAGAACTTTTGCCAGGACTGCTTTTGGTTTCTCAGTCTGGCCTCACTGGTTATCTCCTTAACTCTCTTCAGCTTCCTTGGTATTAATAAAGCAGCCGCATCCGAGCCACAGGCAATGAGATAGAGGTGAGGGAAAGAAAGGGGCTGGTAAGAGAGAGGGCGGATCGAAAGATGGAGAGAAATCCGAGAGTGAGGGAGAAGAAAGTGTGCTGTGGGAAGAAAAAAAAGACAGCGCTAGAGGATGGGATGAGGAAGGGGAGACGGGAGCCAGACGATGGAAACTAATACTACAAGATATAGGAGGAAGAAAAAGAAACGATGGAAGGAGAGGGAGTAAAAAGAAAGATGGAATGAGGAAGAAAGAGAGAGAGACAGAAGCTTGCTGTTGTGGAAGTTTTGAGTGAGCTCTGATTGGCAAGCTGACAATTTGTCTATCTATGATCCTATTAAAAGCACACATCAATATCATCCATTAAAAATGTGCATTCATATTCATGAAAGTTATGGCAGTGAGCCACTATTAAGTAAGTGTGTCTGGCACCTAGGGTTCTGTTGTTTACCTCACTGCCGTTAGTAAGCAAATGTGGAGTCACAACGGCCCAAAAGCATCACTATAAAATAATGTGCTAAAATGCTGTATTGTAATTGCATTTATATATTACTTACTACCGCTGATGAAGCATCCAATCGCTTTACATCGAACAGCATGTTGCTGCCGAACCCAAGGTTAGTGGTTTTTCAGTGGGTCAGTGGTTATTCGGATTAGTCTTTTGATTTTAAGGAAATAACTCCATCCTTTTACTTCAGTTTCTATTTGGTATATTAAATTAGTTGGAGTTAGTGGCTGAGGCATGTGTGAATTCATGCAAATGGTTGGCGGCATTAATATCTAGAATGCATGGGTAAGACTTTTAAAGGAGAGGTTGTGATCCCCGAAATGAGACTTTGGCACTTTGTAGAAACACAATAAGGCGTAAGGCAAACATGCATGTAATTTAAAGTAGGCTGTGCTCAAAGAGAGGAGGCATGCAGAGAATGGAATGTAAGTAGAGGTTCATTTGAAAGAAAAGAAGAGGCGACAATTGGAAGTTATAGGCCAAGCTCAGTTTTCATGGGAATACAGATCACGCTTTAAAGATTGCATGCCATCTGAGGACTTGTAATAGTCCACCTCAGTTGTAAAGATAGTTAACATAAAAGCTAACCAATAAGATGAACTAATATTAATGTTATTCTCAACTATCAGCAGTATACCCTAGCAATAAAAGCACACGCTCTGTTTTAAAGCGTTTTTAAAGTTGTGCTCTCCAAACCATTGCCTTTAGTTGTGTAGGGTTACTCAAACAGAAGAGCAATTTCTTTAAGTGAGAAGGAACTTTGGTTATCATTCATTAGCTCATGTTTCAAAATTCCGTCCGGATGAAAAAAAAATGAGTCATCCATAGATACCATGGTACTAGAATAGAAACAGTGGAATCATCTACCCAGATCCAATTGCTCAATGCCATGCGGGCTGGTTTCAACATTTTTATGACGGCTGCTTTTGTTTCCCAGTTTGGTGCTGAGTGAGACTATTAAACTCAAATTTACTCAAATTGCCCCAAATTTGAGAGTATACCAATCTTTTCTCATACTTTTAGTAAAGTTGTCATCACTCTCGCCACAATATTCAGATACTCCCCCCAGGTGCAATGGCGATAATGGAGAAAACAAGCTAAGCGACCTATCCTGGATTGGAAAAGTAATTCCTGGCAGATTACTTTACTTGATTGGCTGGGTCATTACCCTAAGAAGAGAAGGTCTGTTTCACAAATACATTTCACAGTTTGATTTCCATCTTTTCTTCCCCCTAGTCCTGGAAAAATATACTGGTCAACGGTCCTCATAGTGGGTAGACGGTTAGGACTCACAGAGAACGTCAAACTCAGTTAACCCATTCTGTGGCAGCTACAGTAACTCTGCCTCGATTTGAAGGGTGGACTTTAAGGCTAAAGCTATTTAAACATGTTCACCCTGAGAATCCAACCTAGTAGAATGAGCAGCGGTGGCTCCTCTGCAATGGTGGAGGAGCCTGCGCAGAGCCACCAAAGGAAAAATAAAAAAATAAAAAAATAAATGCTCTTGCATCGTTCTAGTTTTTCATTTGCCAGCATGTGCATGGAGGGCGGGGAATGGGAGGGGAGGAGGAGTGCTTGTGCACTCCCTAATCCCTAAGTGCTCATGTGTGTTTGGCTGGCCATCTCATCACTGCATTGAGCAGCCGGGCTGGAGAAACCCCAGAGACTCCCTGGTCTGAGCAGGGCATCTTTTCTGCCAGCTCATAGCAATCACCGTGCTGCTCTGCATCACAGCAGTTGGCTAGGAGTCCGTCCCAGGGGCTGCTGGGACCCAGGAAGCGGACAGCAGCAGCAACACCACACTGGAGGTGGCCGCATCAGGTAAGTTTTTAAAATAATTAATAATCACTCCTCCCCCAGCTCGCTCTCCCCCCGACTTTTTGACCCATGGCTCCCTTGACCTAATTGGCAGTTGGCCGTGGCTCCCCACCATTTTTTTACCAGCGCACCGGGGTGCCGCAGCGCACAGTTTGGGAACCACTGGTCTACATGAAGAATCAAGCCTAGACGTGATGAAGGATTCAGAGAGTAGCCATCACCATCATAAAGCTTTATTTGCAATCACAAAAATCTTATTAAGTACATCTCAATTGCTAGAGAAAGGCTCAAGGAGCTCTGTGGCGTTACAAGAAGTTTACATGGGGTGGGCTCTGATGAACCCCAAGATGGCTCACCAGATCCCATCTACCCAGTGTTTTAAGTGTGCTGGGTCCTGCCGGTGCAGTTCTAAAAGGCAGGTGTCAGGACAATAGGTAAGTTTTACAGACACATCAGAGGAGGTCGCACAGTAGTATATAAGTAAGCCCAGCCATATCCAAACATATTCAACCATTTGCAAACCTATCCATCATGTATCCTTCCATCTATCATTTCACTCATCCATCCCTTCACCAATACTTTCACCCATCCATCCATTATCCATCCATCCACCCTTTCACCCTATCCATCTGTTCACTCATCCATCCACTCTTCTACCCATCCATCCATTCACTCATCCATCCAGCCATTTACCCTTTTACCCATCCAGCCATCCTTTCACTTACTCATCCATCCACCCAGTCACTCATCCTTCCACCCATCCACCCTTTCAGTCATCCATCCATTATCCCTTTCTCTCTCCATCGACCCTTTCACTTAGCCATCCATCCACCTACCCATCCATCTACTCATCCACTCATTAATCCATCCATTGACCCCATCACTCATCCATCCTTTCTCTCATCCATTTATCCTTTCACTCCTTCACTCATCTATTCATCCTTTTGTCCACCTACCCTCCCTTTCACTCACTCACCCATCCATCCTTACATCCACCCTTTCACTCATCCATCCATTCACCTTTGCACTTATCAATTCATCAATCCATCCATAATTTTACTCATCCATCCTCCCACTTACTCGCTCATCATCCACCTTTTCACTCATCTATCCACCCTTTTACCCATCCAGCAACCCTTCGACCCATACATCCAGCTGTTTACCTTTTCTCTCATCCATCCTTCCACTCACTCATCAATCCATCCATCCTCTCTCATTATCCATCTATTCAATCTTTCATTCATCCATTCACCCTTTCACTAATTCATCCAGCCATCCACCCATCCCTTCACTTACTCACTCTCTCACCTTTTCATATTAATGTTTAGCTGAGCCTTTTTGAGAAGAGGCCCATCAAGAACTTCACACTCGCTGCAGGAGCCATTCCAGGACTGGGACAGAAACCACCCAGGGCGTAGACAGGATCCACCATAGGGGGGGACAGGAGCCATCACAGGTTTTTGGGGGGGGGACAGGAGCCACCACATGGGGGGACGGGAGCCATCACTGGGGGGGAGGGCAGGAGCCATCACATGAGGGGGAACAGGATCCACCAGGGTGGGCACAGGAGTGGGCATGCAGTATTCTAGTATCATCTTGGTCTCTTCCAGGGTGGGGTAGGGCTCCTCACCCCCTCCTGGACAAGACAAAGAGACGACAGGCTCTCTTTCTAAAATGTTAGTTTTGCCATCCCCCACTGAAATGTACAGTACTTAAAGGAGATACTTTGTTAATCAGTGTGGGTGCGATTGTGCCATGTCTTTATTTTATTACATTATAGACTGCATGTTTGAAGAACCGAGGTTTGCTTACAATTTTGTAACAGGAATTAAGCTCTGTGGAGAGAACCACATGCTCTCTCCGTGTAATCAGGGCCGGTTCTATGATTTTCGGGGCCCTTGGCAGAAAGGGAATGTGTGAGGCCCCTCTAAATTACAGAGACATGACGCATTCAGGGTTGTTTGCATCTGAATAGATGCCCTGCGCCTGAAGCTGCAGCCCCTCCCTCTCCGTCACCTTCAAGCACCTCTTAACAGCTCATCAAGGGCTGAAGGTGTGAGGGTAGCCATCCCGCTGTGCCTCTCCAATGCTGCTGGGTATCTGAGCTCTGGTACTGCATGAAAGTCTGTTGGGAGTGTTGCGCTGCGGCCGCAATCTCCCACATCCTGCGCGGCGGCGCGGCGCCCCTGGCTTTTCATCACGGCGCACCTGGGTGCCGCGGAGCACACTTTGGGAACCACTGCACTAACTGATTCATCCACCCTCCCATCTATTCTTTCACTCTACCATACATTCATCCTTTCACTATTCCTTCCATCCCCCTATCAGCCTATCTATCCATCCTTCCATCCATCTTTCACTGGCCCCTCCAGCGATAATTTATCCTTTCACATTCCATCTGTCCTTACAGGCTGTATTCATTTTTTCAGCCTTCCTTTTTTTTCACATTTCCTTTTACCCTCCTTTCCTTCTTTTCATATTTCCTTCCTTCCACCTTTCCTTACCATTTTCCTTCCATCTTCCCTTCCCCTTTTGTCAGTTTGTATATACAATAGTTCTTTTCTCCTAACCTTATTTTTCATGCTTACGTCTTGCCCACTTGTTCAATTAGCAGCTCACTCCGCCCTTTTTCAATGTTCCATTTGTTTTCTTTCTTTGTTGCCTTCACTGCATTTGGCTCACTTAAAAGCCCTCAACTTCCATCACTCAGCACTGTCCTGGTATTCCCATCCAGCTTTAATAGGAGTGTTGGAAACTGGGCTTCTTTACAGATGCCCCCCACAAATGTGTCCCCCATTAGAGCTGCTAGATGCTGGTTTTTGACTCTGACAGTGCACTGGGCCCTGCTAACCAGGCCCTCGTGCCAGTGTGTGCTCTCTACCCAAAACATAACAGTGAATTGGTACACCCAATTGACAAGGCGCCTATCACTCATTGTAAGTCCCCAGTATATGGTACCAGTGGTACCCAGGGCAAGGCTGATAAGACGGGTCACCAGGGTTGCAGCACTTTATTGTGCCACCCTGTGTCACCCAAGTAAAAGTACGACTGCAGGACTGCCATTTCAGCTGTGCACAAGCAGCCTGTCGGCTCAAGAAGGGCACTGCATACACCATATGCTGCAGAGCCATGCTACTGTCTTCATATGATTAAGTCACCCCTTAAGGTATGCCTTGTCTAGCCCAGAAGGTAGGGTGCATTATATTAATGGTGTGGATATATATATTCATATAAATATATGTATACCCATAGTAACCCTGTAAAGCATGGTTTTACTGTGAGTGACCAATCATCCATAGGATAAAATGGGTTGGCAACCGAGCAAACTCAAGATAGCCAGCTCAATAATGGTACCACCGAATTGTGTCGTGTTTGGTGTCAAGCACTGTGCTTTTTCACCTCAACACGATTCTCGTATCAAAGGTGAGCTGGCATGTACCCATGTGCCACCCTGCATGGATGCCCTCTTAGGACAGAGCAGTCCAGTGCTCAGGATGGATTCCCTGAGCCTTTGCCACCAAGACAAGAGTCTGGCATCCAGCTGGTCATCCTAGCACGTCCACAAGATGGAAGACAAAGGACCTGGTCATGATGAAGGTCACACCTCTGCCCTCCCAGCATGCTTAGTGAAAGAGTAATCAAGGCGGTGAGCCTCAAAGGCTTCACCGCTCTTGATATGCAATTTACCTGTCCCTCACTCGATAATAAAGCCCTTCTTGCCCTGTCCACGCACCTCCAAAAGGCAAGCCACACCTTTAGGTTGGGTTTGGAGGTCTGTACAGCCAAGGAAGGTTTCTGCCATTTTGGCAGACCATAAAATAGTGGGTTCTGAGTGCACCCACAGGATGTTGTCACCCCAGGGGCGGGTTAGACACATGGACCAGTAGCTCATTGGCCTCTGTCCCTAAATCTAGGATTTAAGGTGCTCCCTTGGCACCAGAACTTTAGCTCTGTTTGATTTAATCGAGAAGAGGCATCAAGATGATGTAATCACCAACAACAGGATTTGGACTCTGCCACTATACAAAGAAAGGACACTTGAGTGTTTTAAGGAGACCATATACCGGAACTGCGTGACTGACTTCTGTCTGTGGCACCAACTCATTGCTCCCTGCAAGAGGGACTCCTGTCGATGCCAGAAATCAAGGCAGATTTGACTGGACATGTGGGACCAGTTCCCTGCAAGTTGCAGAAAAATCGGCATGCTGCGTCACAAAAAGTGCCACCCGTCTGGCCTGTCGAGAGTAAGCCCAAAGAGAGACTGTAAAGGGCATGCTGGAAGTTGTAGTCAGGCTCCCACCAAAATCTAAATTAGGCCCTACGGGTGGTTTTGCAGAGTGCTGCATCTTTGATTGACAGCACTCACGGTTCCCGGAACTTTCTAAGGACAGCAAGAATACCTTTGCACCTGGACTTCTTGGGCACGGTAACAAAGTACTGTCTATAAGAACTTGGTGAAGGGACCCCCTGCAAGTGACTTAATGTCATATGTGCTTTTTTCCCCATTGATGGTGTTTCCATTAACCACGTGTCTTCCCTTCATTGACCACCATGGTAAATGTTTTGATGGTCTTGTCCGCCAACTAAGTGTATTGCTATTGCTTAATGTTGAATGTTTGTCGGTCTTACTGTGACTTCCTGTTTTCTCCATTGACCGCCATGGTAATTACTTAAGAAACTATTTATTGCATTGTTACTGCATTATTTCAAAAGTCTATAAGTATTGTTATATGTACAGTATCCATTTTGTTCTGGTGTCAATATTTATTTAAAATACTATCAATTTTTATAAATTGGTGGAAAGATTTCTTTAGAGTTGCGTCCCATATTTATTGTCAATGCTGGTACAGTGCAACGCTTAACACATGTTACTCTAAGTACGTATGACTGCTCTTTGCCACACTACCAGGACCGAGCTAAGGGTGCTGTGAGCGAATCCGAGGTCCATCTATATGTATTGTGCTAGTATTACAGGATAAGGCCTCCCAGCCATATCACATAATACTTCCACCTTGCAACAATGAGTTTTTGTCTGTAGACTTTTAGGCAGAAGAGGCCATTGTGAAACTAATAAACATTTTTCTTGGACCCAGATTACAGACCACGTGTCTTGTGTGTACCTCTACTTTAAATGTGAACGTGGATGCACCACCGTCTTCAATAGGTGGGAGGTTACAATGAGCTGAAGTATTGTTTAAAGAGACAACAACGTTCTTGTACTAGTTGTTTTAAGCTGGTTTGTGCAATGAGTACACATTCTATCTCGTTGGGATCAGCATGAGGAAGGAATTGGACCTCCATGCTTGGTTGGTGGCAAAGCAATCCTTCAATAGCTCGATTTAGTGGCCAGATCAAACTTTCAGATCCACTAATGCTTCACAGTTAAAGACAAATCATGCTACTTTAAACCAGCGTTTATTTCAGGAGGCCATTCTGACTTTAAAAAAACCTTTAACCATTCTGTATCTAGTTTGCAGGTGTGTAACACACTTATGGGATAAATGGATAAGCTATGTACTGTTCTGCATGGCTTTGATAGAGCGCTTACAGCACTCTAAATTGTATGGGTGCACTATACTCATGGTTGAAACGCACTCACATGTATTTTGTCATTTGCAGTTCTTCATAATTAATAAGATGTATTTATTCAAGTTATAGTAGCACTAAATTGTAGTGCGCACATTCAAGTAGGATTTTACATGTATTAGAGACACTTATAATTCCTGTATGTTTAATGTGCAGGATGAACTTATACTTGTGCAGTGTATACTGTGTTTAGTTTAAGTTGCCTGAATTGTAGGCCCAAACTGTAAGTTGTTTTGAGTTTCGTTTCTCCTTGGTTACTCAAGAAATAATTAAATGAATCCTTTTTGTGCTCGAAGATTGTGTGTTCTCATCCTACTGAAGGTGCAGGAATTCGGCCTCGTTATTCTTAGATTTAAGGAGATACCCGGAATGTCTTTGAAGAAGTCTGGAAGGCGAGAAGGGAGGACTACTTTCGTGCCTGGCCTATCTGAAACCCAAGGCTACTGGAATATGAAGAAAAATTAATTAAAGCTCCTGTGAAAAGCTACTAAAAACACTGCAATTGAAAAAGTTCATCATGTGACGTATTGTGGGTTGAACATTGTCTTTTTGTATGATGCGCAGGGACAGATTCGAGAGTCTTCTGCTTATTTCCGGATGAGTAGGAGCATCTTAGAGCGATCTCCATAGCTTTAAGCTATCAGACCCATTTGACGTGAGTACTTCTTAGGAAGTCAACGCTTGCTGACACCTTTGGGATATGACAAAAAAGAAATTGGTAGTACCCTCATTTAGAGCAGTGTAGGGAAAGAGATTTTTGTTTTTGTTTTCCTCCCAGATGAAAAGAGAATTGAACTCAGATTCTATTCTATGCTGTATTCTGAGTTTGGAGCTCATCACTTTATGCCTTTTATGCCGAATGAATTATATTCGTAGACTCAGCTCTGTATTGATTTTCATGTATCTATATACTCTGATACTGAGGTGTGTTTATATTCAATTATTTTTGGCCTTATAATAAACCCACAAAATTGAAATTTGGAGTCTGTGGTCCTTTAGATTATGACTAAATTGAAAGTATAACCTTGAATTGTTTACTCCCCTCCACCACTTTTAGCAAGCAAATAAAAGACCATCAGTCTTAACTTTAGTAGAGAATTCAATTTGGAGTAATCAAATGGTAGCAGAGGATGGTTTGCTTCTAAAAGTGAGGGGAGAAAAGAGAAATTACAATAGGATCGGAAAGAAAATAGAGCTTTGGACGGAGTAGAAGACGGCAAAGTTGATGGAGGTCGGCGGATGATGGCGGAAACCGTGGTAGCGTGAGTATGAATCTGTGTGGTGTGTTAGATTGCGGTGATGAATTAATTGTGTGATGTCTTGCGAAGTTGGGATGCAAGTTGAGTGATTATGGGTTTATTGATTTACTGGTCCGGACACGTGAGGATCAGGAAGTTTGGTTAAGCAGACTCAAGAGAAGTCCAAGATCCCGGGATAGTTTTGTATTTGTAATTGGCTAATGAATATTGTGGGTGTCGTGAAGCGCTATCGACGATTCACTTGTGATAGAGAACTTTGTGTGAATGCAGGAGTATGTCGCGGTAGAAAGTCTCAGGTACCGGGGGTGGACTACGGCGATTGAGTGATCAATGCAGGTCGAGGGTCAAAGCGGACGAATGTTGTCGTAGAAGTGTTCTATCGATCTTTTAGTGGATCGACAATTACTTGTTGTATGTAATTGTAAGTTGTTGTGACTATGGTAGGAGCAGTTACTTGGTTTAATAACTGTTGGATATACAGTTATTTGTAGTGCGAATGCGTGAGCGAGTGTACGAGGTGAAATTGTAAAGGCGGGTGAGCCGCTGCAAGGAGTGAGCAGTGACGTCAATGTGCGCCGTGCTGGGATTGGTAGAAGTTCATCCGAAGTCGAATATTGAAACTTGGGTTTCAAATAATTGATTTTCACAATGAGATGTTTTAAGGTGTTGCGAGATTTGTGTAGAGGCGACACAGGGGTGGTGACTCGAGTAGGAGAAGAAGCGCCGCCAGAGGACACCCCGGCACATTATATGGCAACAAATGTGGCAACTATAGTGTGGCTTCAAAATTGGCATAAAATTACTGAGAAGGAGTGAGAATTGGCTTTCTATCATAATGGATCATTTCGTAAGGAGGTGTTGTATCAGCTAAGTGGAGTGATGGCTTCTCTGAAACCTCCGCCTAGACCAATACAATTTGAGGCATTAGATGCATGGATGAGAGCAGCAACAGTGAAGAGAAGAGAAGCCTCACAGGGAAGAATGAAGAAAACAATGAAGGCATATCAGGATGCCAGATGGGATGCACAGTTGAAGAGATGGAAAGTAGACACAATAGAGGGAGAACAATTGTATCCATTCAGGTTGTTAGAAGGAGGGTCTGGAGAAAAAAGTAAGACAGAAGAGGAAAGTGATACAGATGACAGTTTTCTTGATAGATTGCTGGCAGAACGTCCTCCACCTTATGAATCTAGGTCGGAGCCGGAGCAGACACAGCGAATAGAGGAAACGTCAGGAGTGGGACGAATGGGTTCAGAGGATCAGACCACCAGAGTAAGAGGGAGGATTTCAGTGGGAACACAAATTCCAGGAGGGTCCAGAGGGATAGGGTACCCCGATCATGAGCCAAATGAAACTGCGTGTAACATGCGGTTACTAGAAGCTCTTTCAGTACCCGTTACTATTGGACCGGTGGTTTCAATATATAACCCCGGAGAGAGAACAGGTGGAAGTCAACAGCAAATAGGAGAAGGGGAAGAGACTATATCCGGAGGGAGCCTTACAATGAGTGGAACGGGCATGGCTCAGATACAGTGGAAGCTAGTACTCCACTGCCAGCTACAGCTGATCCATCGAGAATGGACACTGGGTCAGAATGAAGGCAAACAGGAGCTTTGGAAAATTCTAGGTCAGACATTAGAATGTGGGTTCCACCGGTGAGGGAGTCAATGATACAGAGAGATGAAATGGAGATGAAACGTGAAGCAGCTAGGGTACTGTTTGGGCCACAAGTTGTGTGTGCAGGTAATCATTGGAGAATTCGAAATGTTGAGAGAGAAAATCGCCCACTTGAGAGAATGGAGGAAAGTGGGGGTCCAAGGAGAACACAAAGTTGTGACAGGGAGGAAATGGGAAGTGAAAGGGATCGGAAGGTGTTACAGGTTTCATTAAAGGCACCATTGTTAGATGTGGTGAAGCAGAAATAGATGAGGTGATTGAAGGGAATCTGCCATTGGACAGAATTGAGACATACGACCCAAGTGAACTGTTATTTGTAGCTAAGGATGTTACTAGAAAGGCGAAACGAGCTCATGATGCCTTGTCACAGTTGGCACGAAGGTATGAGGTGGACTTGACGAAAACCAAAATGATGCAGGGATGATGATAAGGAATTGGAAGAGAAGCGAACAACAGGATTAAAAGCACAAATTAGAGAACTGGTGGTAGGGATGTGACCGTGAAAAGAATTAGACAGGTGGGCCAAAAAGAAAAGCACCAAGAAAGGGATAGGAGATACTCCGCCTCCAGGTGGAGGGATGGGAACCACAGGAAATTTCCCTCTGAGAGAAGTACAAAATGGGGGTTATGTACATGTGCCATGGAGCAGGGGTGATTTGGCAGCATTTACTAATGATTTTCCTCAGCTGAGGGATAAACCTGCCGATTGGTATAAACAATTAGACCGATTTGTCAAGATTTCAAAGGTGTTATGGATTGATTTGAATACCTTGTTTGAAATAGTGGTTCCAGGTGATTTGTGGACTGCATTTAAAGTCGCCATTGATTGACCCACTGCAGAACCAGCTAGAGATCTGGTGAATCATGGTCCTTCACCCGAGGTAATGAAGAAATACGAGCAAGTGATTACCTGGTTACAATCTGAGGTCGCTCCTCAAACTGTTGATTGGCTTAAAATCTATCGTACTACTCAAGGTCCTAAAGAGTCGGTACATGACTATTATGAGCGACTGTTAGTGGCTTTTAAACAGCATAGTGGATTGGACACAATTGAGCAGAAAGATATGGGACAGTTTGTCTCAAAGTTTGTGCTGGGACTAAAATCTGATATTAGTTTGATGAGACAGACACACTTGATATGTTGGCAGAAAAAGTCAGTTGACGAAATTCTGCGTTATGCAAAATACTGTAGTGATCAGGTGGAATCGGCAAAAAAGAAAGTGAAAGATAAGCTGATGTTGGTGCAGTTGAGGTATGCCGAAAGACCCGATCTGATGCAAGGGGTTGGAGGAGCGTTGGGTCGAGGTAGACGAAGTAGCAGAGGAATGGGTCAACAAATGATAACCCAACCTGGACAGGGAAGAGGAAGGAGAATGGATGCAGGTACAGGAGGTGATTGGGTAGCGAATCAAAGGAAGGTCACTGCTTGTCATTTTTGTCACAAAATCGGGCATTGGAAGCGCGAGTGTCGATTGAATCCAGCAAATCAAATACAGCATGAGGGAGAGGGACAGATGCTCGAGACTTCGAACATCGTTACTAGGTCCATGTATGGGGGAGGATATGAGCTGCAAATGCAGATACCTCAGCCTCCAAGAATACCTACAAATAATCAGGTGTATCATCAAATGCCATATTTTGAAATCCAAGACAGATTTGATCGAACTCAAGATCCTCATGAGTGTCAGAGGGGGGGTGCAGGAAGATTGCACTTTGGGTGCGGCCTTAGAAGTAGATCAGAGTGGACCGTTGGTAGATGCAGAGGTGAATGAAGATCCTGTTACCTTTTTATTAGACACTGGAGCTGCGCGCTCCACAATAAGAATGGAAGTGGTTCCCAATATATCTCTTTCAGGAGAATCGATCCAAGTAGTGGGAGTTACCAATCAGAGAATGACTAACCCGTTGACAAATTAGTTACCTGTGAGAATAGGACCATTCCAAGACAGACACCACTTTGGAGTGTGCAATTCAAGCCCGGTCTGTCTATAGGGGCGAGACCTTTTGTGTAAGCTAAATTGTACCATCTCTTGCACTCCGAGGGATGTGGAGTTGCAAACCTGTGACGATGATGCAGATTTTAAAATGGCCAATATGAACTTGTGTGCAGAAATATTTGTGGTTCTCACAACAGAGGAGTTACCACATGACTTGAGAGACTCAGTTTCTCCAAAAGTGTGGGATTTCACGGGTGAGGAGATAGGATTGATTCGAGGGGTTGAACCTGTTAGGATACAGATCAAACCAAATGCTGAATTTCCACGAACTCCGCAGTATAAATTAACTCTAGAAACTGTGGCTGGAATAAGACCTGTGATCGAGTCTATGATTGCACAAGGCATTCTCAAAGAGATCAGAGGAAGTCCTGCAACTCACCTATAATGGGACTGCAGAAGCCTAGTGGCAAGTACAGAATAGTGCAGGATTTGCACCGGGTCAATGAAATCGTGATCCCATGTTGTCCTGTGATACCGAATCCAGCTGTTATATTATTTCAGATACCATGTGAGGCAGAATGGTTTACAATCATAGACTTATGTCAGGCATTTTTCTCCATACCGTTGCATGAAGACAGCCAATTTTTATATGCATTTAGGATGGACGATCGTGTGTTAACGTGGTGTCGTATCCCTCAAGGGTATACAGAAAGCCCCGCTATCTTTAGTCAGAGTCTGAAAAAGAATCTTGAAGGGCTGGTGATGCCTCAGAGGTCAGTCCTAGTTCAGTACATTGATGACCTTTTGGTCACTTCAGAGACTGAAGATGCTTGTAGGATCGATACTGTGGCTTTGTTGAATCATTTGGCAGAGAATGGACACAAAGTGTCCCCAAACAAACCTCAGTATTGTCTGACTGAAGTTCAGTATCTAGGTCACCGGATTGAAAAGGGAAAACGAAGAGTGTCACCAGATCGCATAGAGGCGATTCTGCAAATGGGAACTCCGAAAACACAAAAAGAAGTCCGCATGTTTATGGGAATGATCGGCTATTGTCGACAGTGGATCCCAAATTTTTCCTTGCAATCAAAGCCATTATTGAGATTGACTCGAAAGGACATTAGTGATCCAGTACCATGGGATAACGATTGCTTGAGAGCCTTCCACGAGCTGAGAGAGAGCCTATGTCGCGCTCCAGCTCTGGGAATGCCAGACTATAACAAAGCGTTTTCGCTCTTTTGCTGTGAGAAGGAGGGATGTGCGTTAGCGGTCCTTGTACAGACACATGGAGGTGCCCGTAGGCCAGTAGCTTACTTTTCAGCTACACTAGATCCAGTAGCTTCTGCGTTGCCCGGATGTCTCAAATCCGTTGCTGCAACAGGTGTCAGCATTGAGAGATGTGAAAGCATAGTGATGGGTCATCCACTTATCGTTTATGTGCCACATTCAGTAGAATTGTTAATGACAAGAACCAAGACACAGTATCTAACGAAAAACGGACTTGCAAAGTATGAGCAGGTTATATTGGCTTCTGAAAATGTTACACTGAGATGCTGTACCACCTTGAATCCTGCCACATTGTTACCTGTTCCGCAAGAGGAAGAAGAGGATTGTGAAGAGCATGACTGCTTAAATGTTACTGAGCTATCTACCAAACCCAGACCTGACATTGTTGATGAACCTCTACCTGAATCTGATTTGATCCTTTTTGTTGATGGTTCATGTTTAAGAGATAATGAAGGGTGTCTGAGAGCAGCGTTTGCTGTGTGCAGCATCTTGGGGGTGGTGGAAGCTGCCTGTTTGAAAAGAGTATACTCAGCTCAGGTGGCCAAAATTATTGCTCTGATACATGCTTGTACCATCTCGAATCTAGTCTGAGTGACTATCTATATGGACAGCCATTATGGGTTTGGAGTGGTTCATGATTTTGGGCAGTTATGGTCACAGAGAGGATTTTTGACGACCTCAGGATCCCCAATCCGTAATGGAGAATTTGTGCGACAATTGTTGGAAGCTTTGCAGAAACCTAAAGAGATTGCAGCTGTAGAATGTGCAGCCCATGGGAGCGGTGAGGATTTTGTTACACAAGGAAATAACTAGGCTGATGAAGTAGCTCGTTTTTGTCCTATACATGTTTATGTTTTCAATGGAGCATATGTAGGAGAGAGCACAGAAGAGACCGAGCTCAGCATGATGTTAGCTGTAGCCGATACTTGGGATGAAGTGAAGCGGCTGCAGGATGAGGTCTCAGAGGAGGAAGCTGCATCATGGGTTAAAGCAGGCTGTGTAAGGAGAGAAGATGGCATATGGGTGTCAACAGATGACAGAGCAGTACTACCCAATTGTTTATTGAGCCCAATGGCAAGGCAGATTCACGGAGCAGTTCATCTTGGGAGAGATGCCATGGCGCGAGTGTTTCGGCAAACTTGGTTTAACCCATGATTTCGCGTGAATGCTGAAGCAGTGTGTCACAGGTGTGTTACTTGCCAACAAATGAATGTTGGAAAGAGAACTTTGGTTGCGATTAGTCACATTGGAAGATCAGGAGGTCCTTTCAATAGGATACAATTGGACTTTATTGAGATGCCGAGGTGCAGTAGGCTAAGATATGTTTTGGTGGTGGTGTGTATCTTTTGACATTGGGTTGAGGCATATCCAACTAGACGATGTGACAGTCTCACAATGGCAAAACTGCTCTTAAGGGAACTGATACCGCGTTTCGGATTTCCGAACTCAATGAAGACAGATAGGGGAACACACTTCCATAATGAAATCACGAAATTGTTGTGTACAGCTTTGAATATTGATCAGAGATTATACTGTAGTTACAGGCCTGAGGCTTCTGCTCTTGTAGAGCAGATAAATGGCACAATCAAGATGAGGGTGTCAAAAGTTTGTTTGTCAACCTCATTGAAATGGCCAGATGCGCTGCCATTGGTGTTGATGAGTGCGTAGTACTCCTGGTAGAAGGACAGGGCTCTCTCCCCATGAGATATTGATGGGAAGAGCTATGCGATTGCCTACGGTGCCAGCTACATCATTGATAAACATCACAGATGATTTGGTATTTGATGATTGTAGGGGACTGGCTGATGTGGTTAATTCTGTGTCTCACCAGGTTGAGGCTGCGACTGCATCCACCTCGAGAGACCTGCTAAATGATCTTAACCCTGGTGACTGGGTGCTGGTCCGAAAGCACGCGCAGAAGAGCTACCTTGATGCTCGCTGGCGAGGATTATACCAGGTGATTTTTGTCACAAGTACTGTTGTGAAGTGTGGAGGATTACCAAACTGGATTCACGCTTCGCATACTCGAGTTCCAGAGCCTGTGGAGGAAACGACTCCCCTTGTTCCGAGAAGAGCGACTGAGAATGCAATAGACAATGAAGGAACAGGTCAGGTTGTGAGCATGTGTGATGAGGCTGAACAATCAACTGAGCAAGAAAGACGAGATCAAGCTGTTCCAGAGGTGAGTTCAGAACCTGAAATAGACGAGATTGCAGAAGTGAACTGTGAACCAGATCAGAGTGAGCGGCCTGCTACAGAAGGATCAGATCGAAAGGAAGGGAGGAGAGCAGGTGCTGAATCAGAAAAGTGTCCAACAAGAAAAGTAAGGCTAAACATAAGGCTTGCATCTGAGAAAAATCTTGCTCCAATTCCTGAAACGTCTGAATCAGATCAAAGTGAAACCGAAGAGAGACCGGATGGTCTAAGACGATCCAGAAGAGACAGGGTACCGTCTCAAAAGTACGCATCTCCTGAGTGGACATACCTGGCTGCAGAAGCAGAGACCGAGGAATTCCGGGAGGTTGGGGACTGGCACAGTGAGTTACAGAGGGGACACTCTATCGATTGATATTCAGTTGCTGGTACCTGGAGTTGAGGCTTTCGGAGTCCTAACACTGACAGTCCCTGATCCACCAAGGCTGAGTGGTTTGCAATTTTTGATCCTTAACCAGGTTGCTTTCCCTTCTTTTGGTCAACAGCCCACTGCACATTAACTGGGAGAAATTTGTGCAGAGATTCTGCAGCGTGTTCTTACCGTACATGGATCTAATATCATAAATGATGAAGCTTGAACTGTGAAAGAAGAACTTGTTAGGCTGTAGAAAGAAGATAACCTAGACCCAAGTGGAAGAAGATTTAAAATTAGGGACTTTCAATAGAAGAAGAACTGAGGGCTAGGGCGGACTATATCTCTACAATAGGTTTAGCACTATTGGACTGAATATTGCAACGCTCGAATGGACAAGGGAAATAAAAGGACATTGTAAATAACAGGATACGGCAAAGAAAAGAAGAAAAGAGACTTTTGTTGATTTTGTTTGCGCCTCAAGACCAATCAATGGTTCAAAAATGGAATCTGGAAACTCAGAACGCAAGCAGAAATGCATAATTGGTATCCTTATTGCTGTGGTACTTATTGTCATAACTGTGGTGATTGTTACATCTTTGATTGAGTTTCAAAATGCTGAAGGGAAGGGGGAACAGGTGACACTTACACCACCTGTCTCAGATTTAGAAGGGGGTGCATCCGCAAAACATAGAGAGATGATCAGGGAAACTAGTCGGATGTTACATGTAGATTTGTCAAAAGGTGATTTCATGCTGAATGCATATCTTTGGTTGAGTCTCAAAATGCTGAAGGGAAGGGGGAACAGGCGACACTTACACCACCTGTCTCAGATTTAGAAGGGGGTGCATCTGCAAAAGACAGAGAGATGATCAGGGAAATTAGTCGGATGTTACACGTAAATTTGTCAAAAGGTGATTTCATGCTGAATGCATATGCTCGTTTGTTGTATGAGTACGTTGATACAATGGAAGCGAAAGACTGTTACGTATGTATGCAACTGCCAGCATCCGTAGAAGAAGGCATTCAATATCATCATTTACCTGTGACTTATGGCATTACATGCAGTGTGTTGTTGAGCATGTTTTATAGTAAGGCACATTTTGAAAACTACTTCTCAAATTATGATGTTGTACTCTTAGAAGTTCCAGTGCTTAAGTACCTAAATAAATATGATTACTATAAGGACGTAGAGAGGATGTCTAAGTATTTTGTGCCTACTATTACCTTAGATACATCATATGCCCATTGACATAATTTGACCTGCATGTTATCTGACATCGAAAAGAAGTTTGTGGATCAGATAGAAGATCGGCATAGGCAGACCTTATTTAGACCAGATCCGAAACATTAGGTTATTTCATGGACACAGGAAGAATTAGGTCATAAGGCAAAGGGAAGTTCTGGTCCAGTAGCTTTAGACTTTATGCAAAAAGGGAAACTGTGCATTAGACACCCGCCAACATATTATGACAAGATATTTGTGGGTGAGAGGGATTGTGAACACATCTTCCAGATTGAGGAGTCGATTAGAAAGGCGCTATTGGATACATTAACGATAGTGCCAAATGTGTATTTTGTGTGTGGAAAAATGCTTATGTGAAACTGCCGAAGAATTGGTATGATACATGTTATTAGGCTGTGGTATTTCCCAAAATCTTCCATGTAGATGATTTATGGCCTTTGGAAGGCAAAAGATCTCACAGAGGAAAACGTGGTGTAAGTGCGGGAGAAATTGTTGGGGATGTATTTGGAGCCATGATACCTAGTGTGGGTGTGATTTTGAACGATGTGAAAATTAGAAAGTTGGCAACGTTGGTGGATAAGCTCTCTATAAATACGGTCCAAATTCTATTACTTGTTGATGGGGAGATGGTTTTGATAAGGGCTATGGTTCTTTAACATCGTCTTGCTTTAGATGTGTTACTAGCAAAAGCTAGAGTAGTCTGTAAATTATTGAAAGTTCAACAGTGCTGCACTTATATTCCTGACAATAGTCGGGATATAAAGAAGTACATTAGGAACATTTCAGAGATACATTAAGATTTACAGGATCTGGCTGCTGATGGACTCTGGGAACAAATTGGTAAGGGATTTGGAAAGGTGGGAAGCTGGTTTGGAAGTCTGGGACAAGGAATAATGGGATACATCTTGAAACCTATCATAATAGCTGTCATTTGTATAATTGTACTATTGGGAGCCATCAAGGCTTACAAGTGGCAAAAGACACGACATAATGAAAATTGTTTGAAAAAGCGTGAGCAGCAGTTAGAACAACTGCAGGACAGTCATTATCCGCACCTTAAAGGGTTAGAAAGATTTAGACAGGGACGACAAGCTACAACTTCTGTTGAGGTCGGTAATTTCTACAAGGAGAAAACTATGAGAGGATAGAATATTGGTGTTATGACACTAGTCATAAGAGGGGGGAACTGATAGAGCGTTTACAGCACTCTAAATTGTATGGGTGCACTAGACTCATGGTTGAAATGCACTCACATGTATTTTGTCGTTTGCAGTGCTTCATAATTATGAAGATGCATTTATTCACGTTATAGTAGCACTAAATTGTAGTGTGCACATTCAAGTAGGATTTTACATGTATTAGAGACACTTATAAATCCTGTATGTGTAATGTGCAGGATGAAATTATACTCATGCAGTGTATACTGGGTTTAGTGTAAGTTGCCTGAATTGTAGGTCCAAACTGTAAGTTGTTTTGAGTTTCGTTTCTCCTTGGTTACTCAAGAAATAATTAAATGAATCCTTTTTGTGCTCGAAGACAGTGTGTTCTCATCCTACTGCAGGTGCAGGAATTCGGCCTCGTTATTCTTAGATTTAAGGAGATACCCGGAATGTCTTTGAAGAAGTCTGGAAGGCGAGATGGGAGGACTCCTTTCGTGCCTGGCATATCTGAAACCCAAGGCCACTGGAAGACGAAGAAAAATTAATTAATGCTCCTGTGGAAAGCTACTGAAAACGCTGCAATTGAAAAAGTTCATCATGTGACGTATTGTGGGTTGAACATTGTCTTTTGGTATGATGCGCAGGGACAGATTTGAGAGTCTTCTGCTTATTTTCAGAGGAGAAGGAGCATCTTAGAGCGAGCTCCATAGCTTTAAGCTATCAGACCCATTTGACATGAGTACTTCTTAGGAACTCAACATGTGCTGACACCTTTGGGATATGACAAAAGAGAGATTGGTAGGACCCTCATTTAGAGCAGTGTAGGGAAAGAGATTTTCCTCCCAGATGAAAACAGAATTGGACTCAGTTTCTGTTCTATGCTGTATTCTGATTTTGGAGTTCATCACTTTATGCCTTTCATGCCGAATGAATTATATTCGTAGACTCGGCTCTGTATTCATTTTCATGTATCTATATACTCTGATATTGAGGTGTGTCTATATTCAATTATTTTTCGCCTTATAATAAACCCACAAAATTGAAATTTGGAGTCTGTGGTCCTTTAGAGTGTGACTAAATTGAAAGTATAACCTCAAATTGTTTTACTCCCCTCCACCACTTTTAGCAAGCAAATAAAAGACCATCAGTCTTAACTTTAGTAGAGAAAGCAGGGAATACAATTTGGCGTAATCAGCTTCTTCTTGTTGGAACGTGGCACTTTCAAATGCAGAATACACAAGAGTTTGAGTCTCCTTTTGTTACTAGTTTTATATTTCCCCTGGTCACACCTCGTACTTTGGTTGCCTGCCCAGTCTCTCCAAACTCTCTAACCCTGGGCAGATCAGGATCATTTTGCAGCGCTACAAGTAGCAGCTGGTAACATACTCGTCTTTCTTGGCACTCTGACGTCCCAAACACTCATAAAAGAGCCCTGACCATTCAATAGCGACTGAGTGGGTCTGGATCCTCGGCTCTACCACCTATCTCGCCAAAATTGTCTCTCAACTACACCCCGCCTGGAATCGCAGCTTCACCATCGAAAAAGTAGTTCTCCGGGATCTACACAGAATCAAGCAATGAAGTTGCATGATCAGATGGAGAGGCTCTCATACTTATACCCCCATAATTCTGTTACCAAACCTCGCACCTTCAAAAGGAGCCTGAAAATGACTCTAAAATGAGGGCTTTTGCCTCGTCACCCATTCAAATCCCTAACACAGATACAAAGGGCAGGACCGCTGAACTCAATGCTCACCCCTTCATTTGACCTTGCCATGGAGTGTCACAAAGTGAACCTTTAGGGCAAACCCCCTTCATTTCATATCTGTGAGAGATGTAAAGTTAACAACGTAACATCAGCTGGATAAAAACTCATGGCTACCCACTGTCCAAAAGGATAGATTTTGGTGGTATGCAAATCCCTTAAATAAATACATTCTATATTTTTCTGCTAATCACACATTCACATCAGTTTTCCTTCCTCTGGTACAGGATGCACAAATGCTCTGCCGATTTGAGGGTGTGCTACTGATATAAAGGGAGCCAGATATTTTTGCATTAAACAGGGTATGCACACAGTATGTTAATAAATCCTGCTACATTTAATCAGGTATGTTGCTGTGTTTTATTCAATTTTGCTTAGGTATATGTTTTATGCCCTTTGTGGGAAGGATGCATTTTTAGGTCTGGTGTTAGCCAAGACCTTTTGATTTTAATAAAATTATACTTACTTATAGGGGCTTTCAGCCAGGGCTCTTGAACCAATGCTCTTTTATTGTCATTCACATTTTGTTCCGCCCATTACAGCATTGGGCAATAGGTCAGCTCAATTCAGCCGCTGGCTAAATTCACTGTGAGTGATGGCATTATGCCCTTTTCACAAGGGGCACATTCACACACAAAGCATTTCATTTAAGTACCAGGTGCTAGCAATGTGTACTTTATGATACCAAAAAAAATAATGTTGTCTTTAGCCATTTGTTTTTAGATTGATGAGGGACCAACAGTTCTCCCATGAATAAAGTTATCGAAAAACCATGACAAAACAAGTTTTGACAAAGCCTAAAGGCTGGTGGCCACTGCTGGACCTATTAACTTTGTTATTGCTTCTTTATGAGTGGATTTATAAATTTCTTTCCACATTTTCCGCAAAGTTTGCATATTTTTGAGGGCTGATGGGTGAATAGCCTGAATATTTCAGGGAATGTTAGTGAATTCTGCTTAATTTTCTCCTCCTTCAGGGTGCAGAACAGGAGACATTCTCAAAATTGGGGCAATGAGGATATTAGTGAATGCTCATGTTTGCAAAATAAATACAAAAAAATGATGAAAGCATAAACAGGGAAAAATTTACTATATTTATAATTTTTATTAAATGATTTCCAGTGGAAGTGGATTTTGTCACAGAATCGAAATTTGCCTAGCATCGCAACGGTAACTTTTAATTCTATCAAGGACATGGAGGCGAGGATTATGCTTTTCTCTCTTCGCTTTATTTCTAAACCAATTTCTCAGCAGCCAGAAAAGCAATAACTTCACTGTTTTTCTGAAGGATAAAAGAAGAACCACAACAATATCATAACAAACCAGAAAACTCGACCAGGACTACAAATCCCATAGGCCCAAGGGGCAATGTCCAGGAAGTCCTTCAACACTGTCCATGTCCACTACATATGTCCTCCATCTTGGCTGTCCTATCTCTTTCTTCGCGCGAGTCACGCAACATCCTTACTGGCCTTGTTTTACGCCATCATTCCCTACAAGAGACAAAGACAGCGTAATGTTCATCACGAACCAGCATCTCCTGTAAGAGCAATCCAGCACAACCACACTTCGAGCCAGTAACCGGTCAATAAAATATCAGACACGGAATATTGAACAGTAACAAGAAAACTCATTGCTTACGCACATATGGGTGGGTTCACACGAAAAGTGCACGGGTGGGATAATCCTTGCCTCCGTCTCCTTTATAGAATTGAAACTTACCGTTACGATGCTAGGCAAATTTTGATTCCATGTCAGGACCGGAGGCTCCGATTATGCTAGTTTAAAGCTTACTCACCACCAACTGAGCGACGTCCAAGACTGGCTTGAAGTAAAGCTTTTTGAAAGAGGAATCCGAGGACCAGTCCGCAGCCCGTATCAGATCCTCCAACCGAGCTCCCAAAGAAAAAGCCTTAGAGGCCATTACACCTCTGGCTGAATGAGCACCAAACTGCCGTGTGTCAACACCCGCTTCTTGCATGACCCAACGCACCCACCGGACAATAGTGAGGGAGGAGACTGCTCTATGCAGTTTTCGTAAGGCCAGAGGGCGAAATTCTTGAGTAAGGTCTTCATAGGCCTTAAGGCAATTCACGACACACAATTTGGGGATATCCAAAAAAGCAGGATAAGTGATAAGTGATCGACCACGTAAGCGACTTGGTCCTGCGACTCACCGTAAACGTCACCCCTTCTAGGGAAAAAACTAAAGCGCGCACATCCAATACTCTCCGAGAAGAGATTAGGCACAACAGCATAGCTAATTTAGCTGAAAGCTCTTTCAAAGAGAGGTACCTATTCGCCTGCCAGGACAATAATAAATTTAAAACCAAGTTAACGTCCCACAAGGCGGAATAACGGGGCTCCGGAGGCAATGAAAGACGAATGCTCCGCATAAGTTTACACACAAAAGGGTGTTCCCCCAAGGGGGCACCCTCCACTGAACAATGGGCTGCTGAAATCGCGGAACGGATGGTGTTAATTGAGCGATACGCTAACCCGGCCGTTGCCAATTCAGCGAGAAGGTTCAAGACGGGAACGACTCCCGTGACCATGAGATCCAGACTCCGTTGAAGACACCAATGCATCCACTTCATCCAGGCGGAGCGATAGCGCTTCAAGGTGCTGCTAGCCCAGGCCTTGGATAAGAGTTCCTTAGCTGGTCCCGAATGTCCTGGGAGCGACCAACGTTGCCAGAAAGCCGCCATGCCACAAGGCGGAGAGACCCCTTGTTGACTAGATGATGCTGTTCCCCGTTCGGATTGAGAAGGAGCCGAGGAAACAGGGGGAGTAGGATTGGAAAATCCCAAGAAAGTTCCAGAAGAACCGGAAACCAAACTTGCGACCTCCAAAACGGCGTCACCATCACCAGCTCCGCACTCTAGCGGCGGATCTGGGCCGCCAACCGTACTATCATTGAGAAGGGAGGGAAAGCGTAACCCTTCTCCAAACCCCAGTCTTGTAGGAAAGCATCCGTGGCCACCGCGAGCGGGTTTGGCCTCCAGCTGAAGAAGCGGGGAAGCTGGTGGTCCAACCGGGATGCAAAGAGGTCCAGCGTGAAAGGGCCCCAGAGGCCTGCCAGCCACCAGAACACCTGAGGATCCAATTTCCACTGACTGGAGTCGACCAGATGCCTCGAATGCCAATCTGCCACCTGGTTGGCCTGACCCGGAAGATACTCCGCTGTCACCGAGATATAATGAGCCAGGCAGTATGTCCAAAAATCATTCGCCAGGTTCGCCAAAACATGGGAGCGGGGACCCCCCAAGTGATTGACATACTGGACCGCGGACACATTGTCCATTTTTAACAGGACACATGACTGCACGCGGTCCCTGGTCCAGCACCGAACAGCGAAGGACCCTGCCAGAAGTTCCAGACAATGTATGTGCAACTCCTGTTCTTCTGATGACCAAGCGCCTCCTGTGGAAAACTCCCCGCAGCGGGCGCCCCACCCCAGCCTGCTGACGGCTGACTTGAGGACAAGGTCCGGAACCGACCTGAAAATCGAACAGCCGTTCCATGCCTCCATGTGAGTGAGCCACCACGCCATTTTGTCTTGGACCTCCGTGGTAAGGGGCACCAACTGGTCGTAAGACAACCCTCTCCGGAGATGATACGCCTTCAAGCGTTGCATAGCCCGATAGTGCAAGGGACCAGGAAAGATTGCCTGGATGGACGAGGACAGAAGCCCCACCATCCGGGCAATCTGACGGAGAGAGGTGTGAGTCTTAGAGATGGTATGCCGCAGTTCGTGCCGAATCTTGGCCACCTTCCGGGATTGAAGGCTTAAGGATGTCTTGACCGAATCCACAACGAACCCGAGGAAAACCACGCTCTGGGCCGGGCTCAGGACGGACTTGGCTTAGTTGATGATGAAACCCAGGTCCTGTAAAAGCGACACCGCTTGATGCAACTGCGCAGACAACTTTCTGGGGCACTGTGCCATAATCAGGATGTCGTCCAGGTAAACAATCATCCGGACACCTTGAGCCCTGAGGAACTCCACTACCGGATGGAGGACCTTCGTGAATCACCAGGGCGCCGAGGAAAGACGAACGGAAGGGCGGTGAACTCGGAAACCTGACCCTTCCAGCAAAATTGCAGAAACCGCCGATGCGGAGGGTGGACGGGGATCACCAAGTATGCGTTCTTGAGATCCAACCGCACCATCAAATCGGCTGGGAGAAGCACATCTCGTAGGAGGTGGATCCCCTCCATCTTGAAATGCCGGTACACCAATCATACATTGAACTCCTTGAGGTTGATGACCAGGCGGCGCCCCCCGTCGACCTTGTCGACCAAGAAAAGGTTGCTTAAAAATCTGTGGGGGTGCAAAGCCAAACGACAAATGGCCCCTTTGCGAAGCAACTCAGAGACCTCCTCGTCGACCAGCTGTGCATCCCGACAGAAAAAGAAATAGGGTGTGGGGGGACATGTTGGCGCGGGGTGTCGTAAAACTCTATGTGAAACCTCCGGATAGTCTGCAAGACCCAAGCATCCATTGTGAGATTTGCCCGAGCCCCCTGGACGCTCATTAAGCGGCCCCCAATACGGACGTGCGCCACTGGCAAGACACTTACCGCTTGAACCTCCGCCACTGACGTTGTTCTTAAATTTCCCATGGCCTCGGAACCGTTGTCCTCTGGTAGGGTAGAACTCAGAGTAACTGGCGTTGCCGCTATATTGTCCTCGTCCGGAGCCTTGTCCCCTATTGGGAATGTCCTGTGCACCACAACCAGTCTCGCGGCCCCTGCCATGACTGGCCCCTTGAGAGACCCGGGACGGAAAGACCCTCTTTATGCTGGAATGGGCCTTGTCCCGCAAGGTAAATGTGGCCCCAAATTTGCCCAATTTCTTCACAAAGGGGTCTCCGAAAAGACCCCCTTGCGCCACTGCCCCCGCCTCGGAAGAGGCCAGGTCTCCGAACTTAAGATCCAATTTTATCAACAAAGAACGACGGCGCTCCGTCGAAAGGGCACAATTAGCATTGCCTAAGAATATTATAGCGCGCTGTGCCCAATTGGAAAGAATCTCTGGAGAAATGGTGGAACCTGATACCTTGGCCTCCTCCGCCATGTCTAATATCTTGGTCATCGGCCCCACAGCGTCCAACAACTTGTCTTGGCAGGAGCGCCAAGACCTGTCAATCCCCTTGCGTGGGTCCTTAATGTATTTGGCCAAGAAGATGGCCATCTTGGAGTCAAGCTCCGGCGTGCAAGCCACCTTCCCCTTCAAAGTAGGCAGCGGGCACTCAGACCTCAGACAACTCCTCGCTTCCTTCTCCAAGGGCTTGCGGAGGCGGCCGGCCACAAACTTAGCCACCTTATCCCCAGGGGCCCAGGCCGCTGACCGAGGATGAATAATCTCATTAGGGTCCAGCATGCCCGTGCTATCCTGCGGCAGAGAGGTGGAAGAAGCAGCCGGGCGCCAAGAACGCGAAGACCCAGTCTCGTCGTCCGACTCCCCCGGCGAATCCCCATCCATGTTCGGGGAATCTGGCGCAGGGAGCGGGGTGGGCTCCTAGGTGGGAGGTGGGGCAGAGGAGGGGGAAACTGCCTTAGCCAAAAATGCGTTACACAGGCGCTCCGATGCATCCCTGTCCACACCTTACGCGCCTCCCTTGTCACCCTCAGTACAACTCTTCTTGGGGGGTGGAGGCCCATCCCCAGGAACGGGAGTACCACTCGGGACCGGGACCTCAAAACGGGCCTGCGCCAGCCAGGCGCACTCCTGCACAATCTTCGCTGAAAGGCGCTCCTCCATGGGTCCCACAACCTCATTAACACAGCGGTAAATTGAGAAATCTACAGCTGCAAGAAAAGCATCATCAGAAGGTAGGTACTCCACCTCCTCCTCCACATAGACATCATCCTGCTCCATCCCCAAACACACAGTTAGGGCAACCAACCAGGCCCGAAAGCCACTAGAGGCTCAGAGGCGGAGAAACTGAGGGGTAAGGCCCTGGAACGCAGGGGAATGTGGGCAGACCAGTGGGCTGCAAAGGCTTTCCACGCAGATCAAAGAACTGCACTCAAGGCCAGCACCAGCCCAAGGCGCGCGTAGCCCTCAGCAAGCTGACCGGGCCCTTAACCGCCTGCCAGTGCGCCACACACGCGAGTGCTGCAACTAAACTGCCTGCAGGCTCTCAACGCGGTAAAACTGCAATACGGACCCCCGCCGGGACGTAAAATTGAAGGGAACAATGTGGGAGATCACAGACCCTGCAGGAGGGCGTTCGTGTAAGGCGGCACACAGGGACAAGGCTCTCACATCGCTGCTCTCGCTGCGCGGCTCCTCATCTGAGGGAAACGCGCCGCGGAGCAACGAGACGGCAGAGCGCCCATAGCGGTGAAAAAACCACCGCAAATGAATGGCAGCGGCCACGTAAGGAGCGCTCCCGCGGCCGAAAGGGAATCTGTCAAAGAAACAATAATGCTGCCACACCAAAGGAAACCAAGGATCAAAGAATCCTAAACACACTAAGGCCCAAGCGCGACCCGCAAGAAGCGCTCGGGTGTAAAACATGCAAAACAGTAAAAGGCACTTAACTGGCTGCGAAGCAGCGAAGAAAGAGGAAGGACAGCCAAGATGGAGGACATATGTAGTGGACATGGACACTGTTGAAGGACTTCCTGGAAATTGCCCCATGGGCCTATGGTATTTGTAGTCCTGGTCGAGTTTTCTGGTTTATTATGATATTGTTGTGGTTCTTCTTTTATCCTTGGGAAAAACAATGAAGTTATTGCTTTTCTGGCTGCTGAGAAATTGGTTTATAAATAAAGCGAAGAGAGAAAAGCATAATCGGAGCCTCCGGCCCTGACATAGAATCCATCTACCTGCAATTATGCAGCCTGAGTGAAATCTTTAACTAAGTGGGATTTGATTTTAGAAGTTGCTGTCAGGTAGTACATTTTCTACAAGTAACGAACACTTAAAGGTAGAGCAACGTCATGATTTGCCATAGTAGGAAAGCACTCTAAGAATAATGTATTGGTTGTTTAAATAAGCAAACAATATTCTCTGATGTAAACAGCATGTCAGGTGCGACATGGTAATCTTAAAAGAATGCAAATACGTCAGGGGTCACGCTTTTTTAGTGTCAGCAAACTATTTTTCTTATTCCCGGTCGACGGTTTAAAAATAATAATACTATGTTTTGAGATTCAAAACGCGATGCAAATCTTTAAATGTGACAATTGGCATTAGCGTCTCGTGAATCCGGCCGTTATGTACTGTTTGAGGATTTAAATATATGGTCTCCAAACACATTATCCACTTCAATCTATAAATACATGTCATCAATCAAAATCCTAAATGGCTTAACCTTTGACTTTAACATCTGTTATCTAAACGGGCCTTTGAGCAGCTGTGATTAGAGCCGTTTTGACCACATGTTTCAGAGACTGTACAAGGAAACACTGCTAGCAAATAACGCATTATGGGTCCAAAAGATTAAGTCTGGCCCGGCCCAAGGCGGCCAAGAGGCCATTTCCCCTATAAATCGGCCCTCACATTCTGAGGCCGCCATGTTTCCGCGGGGAGCTGTGCGCACGTGCTGGATGCGGACTTCCGCTAGTTCTTCCAGCATGCTCTGCCGCCGGCCTGCGCACACACTCTTTGAAGTCCGACGCGAGGGAAGGGATCTTTTCAAACAGTTCATCTTGGTGCGGCCAGCTTTCATCGCTGACATTTAAAACACGCTACGGTTTTCACTGGAGCAGGAAAATAAATAAATAACTGTCCAAAGTAATCCAAGAAGTCCCAAGGGCGAACCGCTCTGCACATTAATACTGCGGTTTCTTTGAACCACCACATACACGCGTTTTTTGGCGGAATAAAAAGTCCATTATATAGTTCTACATGTGGTATAGTATGTAAACGGCTGGAAGCTGATTCATGCTGCAGTATGACTCTAGTTTATCTGAGGCCACCAGTATTTTTCACACAGTGTGGCCGCCTATGAAGCGCACCGACCATGTCCTCTGAGACACTCTATCACACACCACATGTTCTGCAACATACAGAAACGTGACTGCCCTCTGACCTTTACAGGAACAATAATTTACTAACTATAAATTCTTAAGGGTACAACATAATGGGTGCCTTAACCAGGATCAAATAGAGCTGAGATTCTGATCTGGGTCCAGACCTGCCAGAAGCTTTTGTAGTGCCCGGGTCACAAACGTCATGTCGGGCCTTTCTATGCTAGAGTCAGGGCTTTAAGTGGGATGAAAAAACTGGGGGTCTCTCAAAGGGGGGTGGCCAATGTAATTAAGGACGTGGCTTAAAAATACGCAAACTAAAAATCTGTGCTTAGCATAGTGTGCCGCCCGACTTGTATTTTGCTGTTTCTGTCATTGCATCTAGACATATGATACAAGAAGTAACATCATACCTACAACAAGTCAGGACTATTGGCTTTGTCAGTGGTTGTTAGTTGCATAAGATAACAAGGCAGCAACTATGGCTCGTTGTATAGAATATTGAAAACCTTCCACTTAAAGCCCTGGTGACACCACGACAATGTTGCTCCTCCTGAGTTTCAAAAAGAGAAGGGAAATCCAGAGAGACTATGATTCTCTTTAAAGAATTTCACTTCCCTTACAACGCTCCCCTGGCATGACGTCATGCCGCAACTTCTCTACGAGTGAGAAGTGAGCAGTGTGAGCACGCACACATCAATGTGCCTGCTGTCACTGCAGTCCAGAAAAAAAAGCGGACCACTTGTGCCAGGGCACATAACAGAGCCCGATAGAGACCCATTTCGAGGTCTCATTTAAAAAACTGCCGGTGCTCACACCCGGTGAGACCCGGCCCACTTAAAGCCCTGGCTAGAGTGAACACAGAGTTATTAAAAATAAAAACAATGTCCTGGGATACATTTGGAGGCACCTCCAGCATATGGTGCCACCTAGTGGTGGCTGAAGTTTCCTGCCTCTTTATGAATACCTCATAAAAGCAGGCAAATTATATGTTGGAGGGAGGACCACCGGGGAGTCGGGGGGACTGCTCCAGCCACCTCCCTTCCGCAAAGGTATAGCCGAGCGCTGCTGAGAAGCCTCCTAGGAGAGGTCCTTCTCCTGAGATCGTACTCGGCCCAGTAACACCACCACACCGGACTCGGTATCAGTTGCTTATCTTGGTTCTTTATCAAAGGTAGCACATTCAATATTTACAGGGGGATCGAGTGATCCAAAAAGGGAGTCTCAATGTCTTTAGGGGGATAGGGCAGCGGGTCAGTCTCAGTACCAGCCAGGTACGGGGAGGCTCTGTGCCAGGCCTTGCGTGCTGGTCTCGAAGTAGCTCGGACGGGGAGAGCCGCGACGGCGTCTGCAGGGCTCGGGTGGTAGTTCCGCTTGGTCGAGCCGCGACGAGGTCAGCTGGGCTCTGATGGCTAGTTCAACAAGGCCGGGCCGGGACAGCGTCAGCAGGGCCCCAAAGGTTCGTGAAGGTCTTCAAGCACGGTGGAGCCGCGACGTCATCAGCAGGGCTCAGGGTGTAGGTTCAGGATAAGTCTTTCTCCGTAGGGTCAGCCGCGATCCGATCAGCAGGGCTCTTGACTCCGGGATACAACTGTAGTCTTGTTGCCGGGTCCCCCAGATATAGGACTGGAGCCCATTGATGTCCGGACCCTTGCGCCCGGGGGGGGGGGCGGAGAGGCCTGGTAGGGAGCGGCCAGACGGCCAGCAGGAGAGGCGCCAGGCCCCAGAGAGCTGTGGGGCGCTCGCACCTAGGTGTGGAAGGACGGTTGGGGGTCCCATCGATACTGCCCTCCGCCGGGAGTGGGAAGGGTTCACGTGGTATCCCCCGGGTCAGGGGTTGGCGCCTCGATGTCGGGCTTCGCTGGGACCGAGGCCGGGTGGAGCGGGGTCACGTCGTTGGTCACGTGGAGTGACGTATAATCCAAAATGGAGGAACCCCGAGGTGCATGGGACCTCGTGCGGCTTAGTGAGGGGGAACAGGACCACGCCACGCGGCCGGCTCCAACACGCGTCCCCCCCAGCTGAAGGCAGGGAGAGTCACCCATCTCCTTGGGGGTGTTGTAGGGATTCTGCGTATGCTCAGAACTATGCGCAGGAAACCAGAACCTTAGAGAATTGTGGTGTACCAGAAACTCCCCTCAGAACTAAGAACCCCTTATCCGACTAGCTTAGTGTCACATTCGTTATCCGAGATTTAGCTCGGCGGTCCCAATGTATAGACAACCCAGAACAAGCGACTTAGTTATTCTCAGGAATGGTGGGAACCCGAAATACCCGTTTGCACATATATATCAGTCCACAACAGAATAACTAAGACACAGTAAAGTTTAAAGAATTTATTCATAAACCTCGAGTCCTGTTATACAATACTTTGGCTAACATAAGTAGACAAATGGTTAAGATCATTACGATTAACATTGTTACAATACCATAGAATATAAAAGGAGCGATCATATTATAATGACAGTGGAAAATAACCACCCTCCTTTCTCTAGTTACTAATAAAATATTATTAGACTATTAGAAGGTCTCATAGGCTTGCATAGGGGACCCCATACCGTATAGATCAGCTCAGGTGTATCACATCACAGGATCAGCTCAGTGTTCTCTGCAACAGCTCTTCTATCGAATGCCCTAACAATATGCTGCGCTGTGTTATTAAAGCCCTCGACTTTCTGGTATTTGCAGCTGCGTGCATGTTGTGACTAAACAGTGGTACGATCACCCTGAACATAATCAGCCGGCACCGTCTAGTGTCCTAGAACAGTTCTTTACTCGATGTACAGACCAAGGGCACTAGCAACTGTTAAGGATGTATAAATAACATTCACTTGAGACAAGAGTGAGTCTGCATTTCTCAAAGTAATAACATGTAACAACAGTGTCGGGTGCAAAGGCAGCGAAAGCAACAAGATGGTCCTCCAACAGCTAACGTGATTAAGCTAACTTAGCACTGTAAATAGGGAGTGGCCTAAAACCACGTGACATCCCCCTTTGATCGAACCACGGTATAACCAGGGGCGAATATTTTTACAGAACGCAGAGTTCAAGATCAATGATGCAGACTAAAGAGCTTGAAATGAGAGTTCAGAAAAATTAGAGGAAGAGAAAAAAATGTAAAAACACAAACCATCGTCCATAGAAGCCAACGATCGTTTGTGAAAAGATGGCAAAAAAAAAAAAACTTTATTCGACTCGCCATCAGTCAGTCAATGTAGGAAAGTATAGGCAGCATACGCAGCTGCGGCTTCCAGTAGAAAATCATTTGAGTCATCCGCAAAATTGTCGGACATCCAGTTCAGCAAAGAAAAAGAACACACGTGTTCCACAGGGAAATGAGCATCAAGCACTCCACGTGGACAAGAAGCAGGCATCTCGATGTAACTTCGTGCCAGGAAGTCAACTGCTGCTTTCTCGATATCCCATAATCCGAGGACTCCATGCGCCGCACCCAAGGCCATAAACCCGACTCCAGAACAGTCAAACTCATGAACCACTAAGGGATACATCAGTCGATCAAAATCCAGGTCAGGTGACACCAAGTTTGACAGACACATATCCAGAGCCCATTGGAACGGACATTCGAGACAGTGAAAGACAGGCTGTACACAAGTGAAAAACGGGAATCGGAAGGATAATCCATAAGCGACACTCAAGGTAGCCAGTGGCAGAGTTCCATAAGATTCCCACATCCGGCTACGCAGATGGAACATGCTGGATCCGTGGTCGAGTAGCGCAAGTCGTGCAGCCATAGCGTAGTGCGCAGACCAACAGGAGTATGCCAGCAATTAATGCGAGTATCAGAGGAAACCCTCCGAAGACCCCAGAAAAAATAGAATGAAAAATAGCTGGTATTACACCAAAGATAGACTGGAAAGACGTCACAAGGCCAGAGCCTACAATTTTAAAAAAGTGCACCAGACCAGTCGTAGAAGAAGCATTGAAGATAGTGTGTATTAGTGTGCCAAAATGTAGGGGGAGGTCAGTATTCAAAAGCGCTTGAACTTCCGTGCGAGTGTTCGCAACTTGAAGGAGAAATGTTTCTCGTGATGAAGTCAACGCAACCTCCTTTTGAGACAAAAGAGCCCTTATTCTGCTCATCCTATTGAACTCTGCTTTCAAGGTTGGAATCGTCGGCCAGATGGATATATCCAGTCGGCCTTGCGGGGGTGGGAAAAGCACGTTATTACAGCAAACTACTCTTCGTGAAACTGAAACAATATAGGGAATTCCTGCTAACATCCCACAGCAAGCCTCACTATTTAGAAGCAGATAACTACCATTAGCAAGCAGCGTAAATGACGGCGTTATAACTGGCACAGGAATGCCCTTCAAAACGCAAGCTAAATTAGGGGCATTCATATTACACGATCCATGTAATTGGATATGTCTACATACTACAGAATGATCAGGAGCAGATGTACACTCCTCACCCTTCAAATAAACTTCTTTGCCGTCTCTCTCACAACGATATGTAAATGGGAGAGACCAGACTTCATGCAAGAAGGCAGAACCAAGTTTTTCAAATCTGCCTAAGGCATAATGTTTCATGCACGAACTAAACTTATACATAGAAATTGGTAAAGTTACCATTCCATGTACGAGCCACACTGCATAATCCAACTCAGCAACAGAAAAAGGCAAAGGTTCTAATTTTTCTATATGCAGTAGCGAATATGTTGCATCTTTCATAGACATGAATTGTTGTTTTGCTGACAGATTAAATGGGCGGAATAAAGACGAAATATTCATGTAATCCCATGGTACTTTCCCCGCCTTTAACGTCTGCAAAGTCCAAGCAAATTGCATAATCGATCGCAATTGATTTTGACCATGATATAAAACCGACACATCGTCTTGGACAATATCTACAACAGATGAAACAATGTTATCTAATGTATATATTCTTGAAGATAAGGTATTAATACTATTATCTATTACTGCCAACACTTTTTCCATATTGGCTTGGTCAATAGCACGGAGTCTGGAGGCAGCCTCAATCTGGGACAACTTCCATACTTCGTTGTAAACAGCATACACCCATCTTTTGGATCTTCCCAATGCTGGACCTTTAACAAAATCATTCAAATCAACTTTTTCATGTAAACGTGACAAGTGAATTTTAACAGAATCTAATGTGGAATGTTGCAACCATGACTGGCACAATTTACCTACCGAGTAAGTAGTGACAGTGTGTGAGGACAGAAAACGTGGGTCTACTCTATCCTGTATGTACCCGGGAATTAACCCCAAAAATCTACGTTGACAGGTATCCGAACTTTTCTGCCATATTAACCAACCTGCAGGGTCTAATGCACTAATATTGAAGGTGGAATTAGAAACTAAAGACTGCAACATAGTAAGGGACTGATCAGTATGATTTTCCCAACCAGGATAAGCTCTCAGATCCGGGATCGAGGGGGAATTTAATTTTTTAGAGATAGCCAATCCAAAACAGGTTGTCTGAAAAATAGTAGAATTTAAAAATAACATGTGGTTTGGGATGAGGCAGGCACGATGTAAAGCTTCTGTACCTTGTACTTGCCAAGATTTAGTTCCCCAGACCGACTTGAGATCAATAGTATGTTTCCAAACGTCATACCCTCCAATTGCCAAATCGTCCATAAAGGACTTGGTAAACAATAATTTTGTGTGGGTCAAACGCACCTTTGAAACAGGTTCGTCTTTAAGCTTAAAATAAAAAGAAGCATTATTGGATACACTGAAATCTGAAAAATATAAAAACTTTCCGACCAATGTTTTTGAACTACCAACCTTCGGGGCAGGGCAATGTTCTCACTGCGTAAAATTGACTAAACTACGAAATGTGTTGGCCCTATGAAGAAAATGTGTGCCATAATGTTGATAACAAAACTGTTCTGCATAGTTTTCATTATTCAAATACAAATCCTCAGCATCAAATGCGGCATAGTATTTTAAATCAGAAAACAGTGTCTCTATAGCTCTAACATCCCAATCGTCAGATCGAATGTCATGCTTAACCACATCACCCATAGAAACACGATATACAGATGGCACATTTATCACTTCCGTGGGCCCATGAATTTGAAATTTAACTGTATCCCATGCTATTCCATCATGAACAGGCCAGGCGGTGATGTTCACAAAGGTCTGGTCCCTCTTCATGATGTGCGACGATGAATGTGGGGCAAAAGTTCCATTAATCAATCTAATTGTAGAACGTTCATTCAGGTAGTGTCCATTTATCAACCTAAAAAACACTACCACAAAACCAATGGACATGAATAAAAAAATGCAAATGAGCACCAGCCAGATGTAAATCCAGGGGGGAACCAAAAATTGTCTCTTGAACCAGGCGAAAAATTTAGAAAATTTGGAAGGGGCAGTGGAAGTCAATGATTCAGTTCCAAAGGAAGAATTAGACTGGACAATGTCAGTTGAATGCAAAAGTGGCAATGGGACATCAGTAGGATATGAATATTCAGCATCATCAGGTAAAGCACCATCCGCAGGTGGAACAGCAGAATCAGAAAGTACTTGCATTTCAATGGCAACCCCAGGTACTACGTCAGATGGTCACACCACAACAGCACTGCGCATCATTGAAGGGCAAGAAACTGAAGGTGTCAGACTATGGAGTATCGGCCACCCTGTGTAGCTTGACATTGTCAACCGAAATGTACCTGTTGTCTCTGTGACCAGGAAGTGGAGGCAAAACAATTGTGCGGGTACCCTCAACTCCAAGCACCGGCACTGGTGCACGATAAGAGGGTCCAAACTCCTTTTTCTTCTCCACCTTCTCACGGACCAGATCACCAACTCGGGGTAGCCAGCCGACTACCGGAATCTGCAATCCAGCCTCGGTCGCAGAAGATACGTGCTCTTTTGCTAGAGTGTCTCTTGTTTCTTGAAGATTCTGTAAGACAGTACAGTGGTCATCTAAGTCAAAAGGCGCGGCTGCCGCCGCCATGTCGAGACCCTCAAGGTCTGGAACAAACATTCGAACTCCGAAGAGCATCATGTACGGGGTCCTCCCACCCAGAGACCTTCTAGGGAGATTATTAAGTGCACGTTGGACGTCATACAAATGGGATAGCCAGTTTTTGCCAGTACCTAACACCCGGGCCGTCAATGATTGCTTTAGGTCACGGTTCATTCGTTCCACAACACTATTGCCCTCAGGCCGATATGGAGACGAAAATTTGACTTGGACCCCCAAACTTCTCATAGCTTCTTTGTAAGCCTTAGAGGCGAACGCAGGGCCCTGATCAGAGTGAAGGGTGCCACATGCAAAACTCCCTATAAAGACACGCAATGCTTTGATGACAGTCCTGGCGTCAGCACTCCTGTGTGGCCACACCCAAAGAAAACGTGTGCACGAATCTACTGCAACCAAGATATACTTGTACGCAGTGTCCGAGGAAAAAGGACCGCAGTGATCTAAATAAACACACGCTAGTGGTTGATTAGAAATGTGCAGCTGCGTTTGTGGTGGACGTGCCACCGTAGACGGCTTTATTTGTTGGCAAATTCCACAATTGAGGACATAAGTCCGTGTATGTTTGTACAAACCGTACCACCAATAACGTTGTTGCAACAGTGACACAGTTGCGGACACTCCGGCGTGCGCTGACGCAACACCCTCGTGCGCAGCTTGTACCAATGCAGGTCTGCAGTCCGAATTGGGAATAACCCTATCCCCAACTTCATTAATCCTCACTAACGGGACGTTATCAGGACTTAAGTGATAATGGTATCGAGAAGGGAAACCTCTAGGGAAGTTTTCCCCAGTCTCTGAAGCAGCAATAGCTGCCAAGATGTCATCATCGATCTTACTTTTGGATCTTGTAACTGCTGCTACTAAGTATGTTGCCACTGCTGTTTTAGCTGCCTCGTCAGCCAAACTGTTACCGACAGCATGGACACCAACTCGTTGGTGACCAAGAGTGTGAATAACACTCACAAGGGGTAGACTGCATTTCAGTTCAGACACCCTAGCCCAAAGCGTTTTATGCTTTATTGTGCTACCTTTTGAATCACGAAATCCATTCGCAATCCAAAACATCAGATTGTCGTTGTAAGATTGTACACAATAGTAAGAATCACTCACTATAAGAGTTGTGACTTTATAATCAGCAAACTCCAGTGCAAGCACCAGAGCTCTAAGCTCCGCCAATTGTGTGGTACAATCACCCAAAGTCTGCGTATGCACCGCATCCTGAACGAATTCACCATTCACGAATGCACCAACAACAATTGCGCAAGCCGCTGAATAAGCGTGCCTTGATCCAGTTGCGGGTTGCGCGGACCCGTCAGTGTATATGACACAATGGAACTCCTCCAACGGGCGCAATGTAAGTGGAGCCGGATGAACTAATTCATACTCCAAACTCTCCTGAGTCTGAAGTCCTGCGTCAAAAATGTATTCGACATCAGGCGAGGCTAAGGAGGTCGCCCATTGTATCCACCGTGGATGCAAAGCTTTAGAATTCGGCACACTTGCTTTAGTGACTGCCTCTAGGGCAGGAAATGGTGTTACCACCATCATGCGCTTCCCCTGTGATAGCGCTCGTTCTTTCAGGATTGCCATCTGAACAGCTGTCAAAACCTTTTCGACAGTGGAGAAACGCATTTCAGCCGAAGTATATAAATGAGATTTGTAAGCAATGGGGACAGTGTCGCCTTCATTGTATGTTAAGTACGTGAACCCCTCAGCACCCGGCACAATTCTAATGACCAGGTTTTTGTGGTTATCACGAGTTTGTAAATATATCGCAGTAAGAAGGTCAGACTGCAAAGAGTGCAATGCAGCCGAATGCTCTGGCAGCCAGCAAGATTTGGTAAAAGTAGGTTGCACCAAGGCATATAATGTCTTGATACGCTGGGCATATTCAGGAATGTAGGTACGACCGAAATTCAGAAAGCCCAGCAACGATTGAAGTTGTTTCAGTGTCGTAGGGATACGAAGGCGTGCGCATTTCTCAAGGAACTGCGGAGCCAAGCCTCGGCCCTCATTGTTGAGTTCGTACCCCAAGAATAAAACTGTGTACTCGGCAATGTGGGACTTCTTAAAGTTAAACTTGTAACCAAAGTCCGCAAACATACAAATTATGTTGTCCACGCGAGCAAGGTGTGGAAGCAACTCGTCGTCTGTCAAGTAGATGTCATCAACGTACGAGTATGCCTCCGGGTCTACCATCTCTAAGAGAGAGACCACACGGGCAGCAAATACTCCAGGACTATTTTTATAGCCCATTGGGAGCCTTTTGAACACTTTTTGTTTACCACCCGAAGTAAAAGCGGTCCACTCATAACTATGAGGGGATATGTTATGGCAATAAAAACCATTGGACAAGTCGAGTGTGGTTTTGAACCTTTTTCTCACAAGACTATCAACGAGAGCCGAACTATGGGTATTTTGCACCGCACAATTCCGACAGTGTGAGTTTAAGTGCCGGTAATCCAAAACTAGGCGGTACGATCCGTCAGGCTTCGTTACAGTGAATAAAGGATTATTCATGGATGACACACACGTTTCAATTACACCCTGATATTCCAATTGTTCAAGGATAGCCGCGACGTGAGACCTAGCCTCACGTCGCATAGGGTATTGGGGTTGTGGCTGGGGGTCGGACCGCAATGGAAATTCGTGGAGGGTAGAACTTTTATCCCACCCCACCTGATTACGATACAACGCAGGTGCAAGCACCCGCGCCCACTCCTCGGCTAACTTCTCAGACTCCTCCTTGGGCACTACGTGTCCAAAAGAAGGAAGAATAACTTCTTCCCCCCTTGGAGCGTTTAGAACGAAAGCCGGGGGCCAATCTTTCTCCGCCAAAAGTATATCATAGGTGGTCGTTAGATTATCCCAAAATACCGCGTTAATTTTTCGTTGTATGTCACCCTCAATATTTAGAACTACGTCAAATAATCTCTCAGGGGGGGCTACGCGAGTATCAGCAGTTTCTACTGTTACATAGATTTTAGTTGCTGTCGCCTCCAGAAATGGACGCAGTGCTCCCCGCACTACTGTAACTTCCGCCGCGCTGTCTAGCAGCGTCAAAGCCCATTTCATGTTCAGAAGTTGCGTCCGCACCATCTGAGGCATACTTCGCTGAGATAGCAGCAACTTTCTTTTTCTGAAACGGAGGCCGCGGACGTGCAGAATCCTCCTGCTTGCTTTTTACGTCCGCCTGTCGAGGTTGGTCACGTCCTTGAGCACTCCGGCCTCTCCCACGGTCTCCTCCAACAAAGTGTGAAGCCGTTGATTCCTGTGAAGAACGAGGAGAGCGCTGGTCAGGAACCTGAAACCTATCAGGTGACTTAATACGAGAACGATCACGCAAATCATAAGTGCGTTCAACATACGCCTGTACTGGGGACGCGGGACGAGTCTCCTGTTTCTGTTGCTGTTTATCTTGTTTTTTATTTCTCCAATTTTGTTTTGGAAAGTTGGGTTTATCATCTTTTGTAGACGAACTCACTTTAGTATGCTGTACTACATCAGGAATCTTGATGACGGGTTTCACGCCTAGGGCACTACGTCCAACCATCCTATAGGCTTTTGCAATAACTTTTGCAAACTCCCTCGGCTTATCTTCATCCGCAATAAGCGCCATCATGTTTCCCACTTGAAACTGCATGGCATCTCCTTTGAGATTTCCCATGATCATGGAACATACTACATCGAAGCTGTCGATAAGCCGCATTCCCAACTCAATAGCTGCTTCCGCCCCATGGTCCTCCTGGACTTTTTTGATAACGGAAGGTAGTACCGACATAGACGTAGTGCCGAAGCACTTCGAATAGGTCGCTGCAAAGACCTTGCCCCAATTGTCACAATCGACAATGTCTGGGACTAGTTCTTTTGGCAAAGTAATAGTGAGGATCCTGTGTTTATCCACAGGACTAGTGTTAGGAAACACGGCCTCTAGTTGATCGAATTTCTCTGCAAGCCAATAAGGATACTCATCCTTATTCTGGGGACGCTTGCCAACAACCGCGTTTACCATTACAGGACTGATCACAACCGCATGATGGTGATCAGCCCCGTGTCCCGCAACTGTAGGTGCCCCCACCTGTACAGTGCGCGACACATACTGCACTAACGCCCTATGGACCGTAATCAGGGTCGTGTGCAGTACACGTAAGCTATCCACTCCTACCGTCAGGTAGCGTGGATGAGGTGTATGTCCGGCCAGCACCGGCCAAGTAGCTCCTTCAATAGACAAAGGACCCAGTCTCGCCGGGGTGACCGTGTGGGGGAGGGCGCCATTAAACCAAATAGTGTGTTGCCAGGTAGAAATAGGAATTTCTAATGCCATATATGGGGTATAATGTAGAGGCACCTGAGTAGCAGTGTATTTGTGGAACGTTTTATCAACGTCTTCCACAGCCTCAAAGGTAACCCAAGAGTAAAACAACTCATAAGGGTAAGTAGCACTTGCACTTACGACAAATACCACTGCCATCCCGTCATCGGGTACCCCGTACGTCCTCAAATGAGCACGTAGAGACACCCTACTATGAGCGGGAATTTCTACCGCCATAAGGACTTAAAATAAAAGATACAACGAGATCTTTAGTAGCACTTGGGCTTATATTAGTATAACCTTTTTTATTATCAAGCTTGAAAGAACCTATAGCCTAAAACCTAGGTAGGTTAAGCCGTCACTCCCGTTATCCGGAAACCAGAGTGAGGGCGTTGTGGACTAATAAAAAGCACTACTAAGGCATCTCAGATATTAAGACCAAACGTTAGGTGCGCCATGTTGTAGGGATTCTGCGTATGCTCAGAACTATGCGCAGGAAACCAGAACCTTAGAGAATTGTGGTGTACCAGAAACTCCCCTCAGAACTAAGAACCCCTTATCCGACTAGCTTAGTGTCACATTCGTTATCCGAGATTTAGCTCGGCGGTCCCAATGTATAGACAACCCAGAACAAGCGACTTAGTTATTCTCAGGAATGGTGGGAACCCGAAATACCCGTTTGCACATATATATCAGTCCACAACAGAATAACTAAGACACAGTAAAGTTTAAAGAATTTATTCATAAACCTCGAGTCCTGTTATACAATACTTTGGCTAACATAAGTAGACAAATGGTTAAGATCATTACCATTAACATTGTTACAATACCATAGAATATAAAAGGAGCGATCATATTATAATGACAGTGGAAAATAACCACCCTCCTTTCTCTAGTTACTAATAAAATATTATTAGACTATTAGAAGGTCTCATAGGCTTGCATAGGGGACCCCATACCGTATAGATCAGCTCAGGTGTATCACATCACAGGATCAGCTCAGTGTTCTCTGCAACAGCTCTTCTATCGAATGCCCTAACAATATGCTGCGCTGTGTTATTAAAGCCCTCGACTTTCTGGTATTTGCAGCTGCGTGCATGTTGTGACTAAACAGTGGTACGATCACCCTGAACATAATCAGCCGGCACCGTCTAGTGTCCTAGAACAGTTCTTTACTCGATGTACAGACCAAGGGCACTAGCAACTGTTAAGGATGTATAAATAACATTCACTTGAGACAAGAGTGAGTCTGCATTTCTCAAAGTAATAACATGTAACAACAGTGTCGGGTGCAAAGGCAGCGAAAGCAACAAGATGGTCCTCCAACAGCTAACGTGATTAAGCTAACTTAGCACTGTAAATAGGGAGTGGCCTAAAACCACGTGACAGGGGTTCTCCTCGCCGAGGCGGAAGAATCTGGACAGGCCGTCCGCATTGGCGTGGTCGTTGCCGGGCCGGTGCTCCACGGTGAAGTCCATCCCCTGCAGCGAGATGGACCATCGCAACAGCTTGGGGTTCTCGCCCCGCATTTGCATTAGCCACTGCAAGGGCTGGTGGTCAGTTTGGACTCTGAAGTGGGTGCCGAAAAGGTAGGGCCGGAGCTTCTTGAGAGCCCATACCACAGCGAAGGCTTCCCGCTCGATGGTGCTCCACCTCTGTTCTCGTGGCAGCAGTCGGCGGCTGATAAAGGCCACAGGTCGGTCGAGGCCCCCGGCGTCCATCTGGGAGAGGACCGCCCCGACCCCGTACTCTGATGCATCAGTCTGAACCACAAATTCCTTGCTGTAGTCAGGGGCCTGTAGTACAGGGGCAGCACACATGGCCGCCTTGAGGGCTTCAAAAGCGGTCTGACAGCGGGGCGTCCAGTGCACCGCCTTGGGCTGTTTCTTGGAAGTGAGCTCCGTAAGGGGCCCCATAATGCTGCCATAATCTTTAATGAATCGCCGGTAGTAGCCGGTGAGGCCCAAGAAGGCCCGGACAGCGGTTTGGGTTGCGGGGGGCTCCCACGCCTGGATGGCATCGACCTTTAACTGGAGGGGTGCCACCTGGCCACTCCCCACCTGGTGGCCCAGATAGGTCACAGATCCTTGACCGATCTGGCATTTGCTGGCCCTAATTGTGAGCCCGGCCCTTTGGAGAGCGGCCAGGACTTCCCGGAGGTGTCCTAGGTGCGCGGCCCAGTGGTTGCTGAAGACGGCAATGTCGTCGAGGTAAGCCGCGCTGAAAGCTTCTAGCCCGGCCAGGACCTTGTTCACCAGCCTCTGGAAGGTCGCTGGGGCGTTCTTCATCCCGAAGGGCATCACCCGAAAGTGGTAGTGGCCATCGGGGGTGGAAAAGGCGGATCGTTCCTGGGCGCCGGGAGTGAGCTTGATCTGCCAGTACCCAGCGGTGAGATCAAAGGTGCTTAGGTAGCGAGCGGCCCCTAAGCGATCGATCAGCTCGTCTGCCCGCGGCAGGGGGTGGGCATCGGTCTTGGTGACTGTGTTCAGGCCCCTGTAGTCTACACAAAATCTGAGTTCCGGGGAGGTGCCGGGAAGCGGCCTTCGGCACCAAGACCACTGGGCTGGCCCACGGGCTGTCTGATGGCTCGATGACTCCGAGGGCGAGCATCTTGGAGACCTCGGTCTGTATGCAGGCTCGGACTCGGTCGGGTACTCTGTAGGCGCGGTGCCGCACCGGGGGGCTGTCCCCGGTGTCCACGTCGTGGACGCACCAGGGGGTCACCCCGGGTGTGAGAGAGAAGAGGGCAGCGAAGGGTTGCAGCAGCTTCCGGCAGTCATGGCGCTGTTCTGGGGTCAGGGTGGCGGAGAGGTGGACGCCTTCCAAGGAGCCGTCTTGGCCCGAGGACCCCAGGAGGTCTGGTAGGGGCTTGGAGTCGCTTTCGCCCCCATCGTCGGTAGCCAGCAGCAGGCTTAGTTCAGTTCGGGCAAAGTGGGACTTGAGCCGGTTGGCGTGTAGGACCCGGAGGGGGTTCCTCGGGGACTCCATGTCGACCAGGTAGGTGACGGGGCTCTTCCTCTCAACCACCTTGAAGGGCCCGGTCCACTTGTCCTGCAGGGCGCAGGGGTCCACGGGCGACATGACCCAGACTTGCTGGCCCGGCTCGAACTCGATGGTCGAGGCATTCTCGTCATACCAGCGTTTCATGTCTTCTTGGCTGGCTTCGAGGTTGGCTTCTGCCAGGGCCCGGAACCTCCGAGTCTGGTTCAGCAGGGTCAGGAGGTACCGGTAGACGTCGGGGGGGGGCATCTTGGACGTTCGCCTCCCAGCCCTCCTTGACCAGGCTGAGGGGCCCTCGGACGGGGTGCCCATACAATAGTTCGAAGGGGCTGAAGCCCAGGGATTTCTGTGGCACCTCTCGATAGGCGAACAGGAGGCAGGGCAGCAGGACGTCCCATCTCCTCCTCAGGGGTTCTTCCAGACCCTTGATCATTCCCTTCAGGGTTCTGTTGAACCGCTCGACCAGTCCGTTCCCCTGGGGGTGGTAAGGAGTGGTGAATTTGTAGGTGACCCCACATTGTTGCCAGAGGGATTTCATGTATTTTGAAATAAAGTTCGTACCCCTGTTGCTCACCACTTCTCGGGGGAACCCCACTCTGGAGAAGATGCCCATCAGGGCCCGGCCCACCACTGGAGCTGTCACAGTGCGGAGGGGGATGGCCTCGGGGTATCGGGTGGCGTGGTCGACCAGTACCAGGATGAAGCGGTGTCCCAGGGCGGTCCGGGGGTCGAGGGGCCCCACGATGTCGATCCCTACTCGTTCGAACGGGATGTGGATGGCTGGAAATGGTTGGAGGGGGGCCTTAACTCGACCCCCAGTCTTTCCGCTAGCCTGGCAGGTCTGGCAGGACCGGCAGTGTTGGTCCACGTCTCTCCGCATTCGGGGCCAATAGAAATGGGTCACTAGGCGGCTGTAAGTTTTGTCTCGCCCGAGGTGTCCGGCGAGGGGTACGTCGTGCGCCAAGTTCAGGAGGAACTCTCGGAATCGGAGGGGAACCACCAACACCCGGCCGGCTCCTAGTTCGGCGATTTTCTGCTCGCTATACAATAAGTCATTGTCCCAATAGATCCAGTGGGTTCCTGTGGGGTCCCCCGAGGCCTGGGCGACCGCTTGCTGTCGAGCTCCCTCGAGGGACGGGCAGGCCTTTTGCTCTTGCTGGAATTGTTCGCGGGTGGGGCCCCCGTCGTGGCGCCACTGGGCCAGCTCGGGGATCTCGCTGAGGGAGGCGGCCTTGTCGGGAGGAAGTTCGGATGGCCCGGCCTCATCGTCAGGTTCCTCCGTGCCGGAGGAGGGTGATAGTTCTGGGCCCGTAGGCTCGTCGGGGACCGCGGCAGCGGCAGGGTGGGCGGTCATGGACCGGGTGGTGGCGCAGGCCCACTCGGGCAGCCCTAGCATCCCCAGATGCTCTCGGCGCTCCACCTGGGCCCAGGGGGAGCTCTCTAGGTCATTCCCCAGGAGGCAGTCCACCGGGGCGTCGTCGCGGACAGTTACTTTGAGGGTGCCTGACACTCCTCCCCACTCGAAGGGGATCCTGGCCATCCGGCACATGCTTTCGGTGTTGTCCGCGGTCCGGACAGGGCATAGGACATGCGGCAGGATTTGTTCGGGGGTCACCAGGTGGCAGCGGACAGCGGTCACACTGGCCCCAGTGTCCCGGAGAGCTTCGGCCCGTTGTCCATTTATGGTGACCCACTGCTGGTACTTCTGGGTGTTACTTGGGATGGCAGCCCGGGCCACCATTTCGCGGGGGCCCAGGCATACGAGTGACATGGCAGCTGGTTCCCACTCGGGGGACCCGTCCTCGCTGTTTTCCTCCTCTTCCTCCCCTTCCCCCAGGGCTGCGGCGGCTATTTGTCGGGGAGGGGGCCCGGCGGTCCCGCTCCGCCGGTTCACAGGGCAGGCCGGGTCGCTCGCATAGTGGCCGGTCTGTTGGCAGCCGAAGCAGGTCACTGTTGGTCGGGGTCCAGGCCTGGCGATGAGGGTCCCCCTTCGGACCAGGGTCGGGGACGTGTGGTTGGCGGCTTGGCCTCGTGGCGGGCTTCTGGGCGGCCCGGTCGGGAAGTCTCGACTGCGGTGGGACCCCCCTCCTCCGCCCCGCTGGCGAGGAGGTCCCGTGGTACTCCGTTGGTAGTCCCCCACGGGGTTCCGGGGGACCCGGGTGTTGACCCATCGGTCGGCTTCGGCGGCGAGCTTCCGGGGCTCGGTCAGCTTACTGTCCAGGAGGTGTTGCCTTAGTTCCACAAAGCAGTTGTTGGCGAGGTGCTCCCAGACAATGAGGTCGAACAGTTCGTTGTACGAGGTGACCTTGCTCCCTTTTATCCACCCTTCAAAGGCCCGGCTGAAGAAGTCCACGTATTCGACCCATGTGGTGCCGGGGAGCTTCTTACAGTCCCGGAAGCGCTGCCGGTACATCTCGGCTGATAGTCCGTAACGTGTGAGTAGGGCTTCTTTCATGTGGTCGTATGAGGTCATCACCGCGTCGGGGAGTTGCAGCAGGGTATCCCGGCCCTCGCTGAGGAACCTCCCCCATAGGCCGGCACCCCAATCCTTCCGGGGTACCCGGTGGGAGGTCATGGCTACCTCGTAGGCTCAGAACCACTGCTGGATGTCGTCGTTTTTGTAGTATTCCTTGACGACATCCTTGGGGATATGAACCTTCGGCTCGGTTAGTGGCAGAGCGTCCCGGGCCCCGGGGTTGCCGGTCTCCCCCGTTTTGGATTTCAGTTCGAGTGCCTTGAGGCCCCTCTCGTGTTCGAAGGTTAGCCGTTTCTCTTCTAGTTCTCGCTGCCGTTTCTTTTCTTCGATTTCCTCCTGCAGCCGGAGTTGCTCCAAGGCTAGTTTCTTCTCTGCCAGCAGGAGTTCACCGTCCAGCCGGAGTCGGGCGAGGTCCATTTCGCGTGTCCGGACCCTCTCCCGTTCTTGCATCTCCTCGTGGGACAGGCCGGCTTCCAGGATGCTTCGTCCCCCATCTGTCGGGGTTATGGTCGGTGGCAGGTTTCCGCCCCGGGCCGCGGTTCCCTCGGCTCGGGGGGGAGTGGTCTCGGATTCTGCCCAGGTTTTCAGGGCTTTCTGCATTTCTTCCTTGGTGCCCAATCCTGTGGTTGGGATCCCTTTGTCCTTGCAGAATTGTTTCAGTTCTTTGTGGGTGTACTCTTCCAGCTTTTCCAGTTGGAAGGTTGCGGCGATGGTTGCTTCTTGGTCGTTCATGGTTCCCTTTTTTCCGTCTGGTTAGGTAGTGGTTGCGTTACTTGCTTGTACGATTGCGTCTGGCTCGGATCCCGTCGCTGGCCACCAAATGTTGGAGGGAGGACCACCGGGGTGTCGGGGGACTGCTCCAGCCACCTCCCTTCCGCAAAGGTATAGCCGAGCGCCGCTGAGAAGCCTCCTAGGAGAGGTCCTTCTCCTGAGATCGTACTCGGCCCAGTAACACCACCACACCGGACTCGGTATCAGTTGCTTATCTTGGTTCTTTATCAAAGGTAGCACATTCAATATTTACAGGGGGATCGAGTGATCCAAAAAGGGAGTCTCAATGTCTTTACGGGGATAGGGCAGCGGGTCAGTCTCAGTACCAGCCAGGTACGGGGAGGCTCTGTGCCAGGCCTTGCGTGCTGGTCTCGAAGTAGCTCGGACGGGGAGAGCCGCGACGGCGTCTGCAGGGCTCGGGTCGTAGTTCCGCTTGGTCGAGCCGCGACGAGGTCAGCTGGGCTCTGATGGCTAGTTCAACAAGGCCGGGCCGCGACAGCGTCAGCAGGGCCCCAAAGGTTCGTGAAGGTCTTCAAGCACGGTGGAGCCGCGACGTCGTCAGCAGGGCTCAGGGTGTAGGTTCAGGATAAGTCTTTCTCCGTAGGGTCAGCCGCGATACGATCAGCAGGGCTCTTGACTCCGGGATACAACTGTAGTCTTGTTGCCGGGTCCCCCAGATATAGGACTGGAGCCCTTTGATGTTCGGACCCTTGCGCCCGGGGGGGCGGAGAGGCCGGGTAGGGAGCGGCCAGACGCCCAGCAGGAGAGGCGCCAGGCCCCAGAGAGCTGTGGGGCGCTCGCACCTAGGTGTGGAAGGACGGTTGGGGGTCCCATCGATACTGCCCTCCGCCGGGAGTGGGAAGGGTTCACGTGGTATCCCCCGGGTCAGGGGTTGGCGCCTCGATGTCGGGCTTCGCTGGGACCGAGGCCGGGTGGAGCGGGGTCACGTCGGTGGTCACGTGGAGTGACGTATAATCCAAAATGGAGGAACCCCGAGGTGCATGGGACCTCGTGCGGCTTAGTGAGGGTGAACAGGACCACGCCACGCGGCCGGCTTCAACATTATACTTTAGTGCTATATAAATAGCCATTGTGATCGTGCAACCCAGAAAAGAGCATAGCGGCAAAATCGTCCCTGTAACAAAATCGGCCGAAAACCAGCCCTGGCAAAGAGCTCGGCGGCACCCCCAAGGGGGGGGCAAGCACTTTGCCAGGGCCGGGGTTGGTTCCCAGTCCGGCCCTGGGTCCTAGAAGTAGCATATTAGAGGGGCCAACAGAAAAATATGCACTAAACCTAAAGTGAGGAGAAAATATTGGAGGGGGTCGAGATGGTGATCTAGAGGGAACTGGGATGCAAGATAAAGTTACTGTCACACTTAGTCTCTGATTCCATGTAGATCCGAAAAGGAGGAGGTAAATGTTACTACCCTGACGTGAAGGATTTACCGGGAGCAATAAACACCTCATATCCTCATAGCCCAAGTTTTTCACTTGCAAATGAGGCATAACCAGGGCCACTGGAATTATGCGATTCTGCGGCCTCAGCGATTTTCATAGAATTATGGATTTGCTGCATTTGCCACATAAGATGCTGCAATTTTTGCACAGGTTACCCAAAAAATTGTTTCAAGCTCAAACGGAACAAAATCTACAAAAAATATTGTGACTCGGGTTCCTGCGCACCAGTAGGCTTTTCGCAAAGGTTGACTGGCCATCTTTCAGTTGCTTATTGCTGTAATTGGGTGTTGAACTGGTACTAATAAGGTGGACTCTTTTTCAAGATACTTCTACCATGTGTAAAAATGTCAAAATGATTAAGAAATTCTATCACCAAATGTGGAACATTATGCCGCATAATTTGTCTTTACTTGCATCATAATTTAGTCAACCTTGTCGCATAATTTGGTCCTCCTCTACTGCATAATTCCAGTGGCCCTGGGCATGACATGCATAATATTTAAGGCACCAAATTGTGCCTGCTTTGATTTTTTGGGCCTCCCTCTTTCTCCAATAAGTTTTGGCAGGTCTGACTTGCAATATCTGGCAGGCGTGTGATAACTCTTGTCTGCACGTGGATTTGAATCATTCCCCTAACTCAGAATCAGAGCCTCAGACTTAGTGATTTCTAAAATTCTCTCATGTAGGATCTGCAATCAGAGTCCAGTGAAGGCTGCTTGTCCGCAGATTGGCCCAGTCCATGCCTTAAGTGAGATGTTTGATGGTGAAAATGCTGTGAGTACGATCAGATGCTGAAAGGGGCATCAGAAGGCTCTCAGATTCTGGGATTAAAGAGACGAATGCTTCATATCCCATGGCTGGTCAAATCAGAAAGGGCTCTGAACTCTAACTGGTGTGTCCACCTAAAATGCAACATTTACAAATGGGGTCCCTGCAGCACTCAGTCAGGGCTCTTAGTCTTACAGAAATTATTTCCGCACTTAGCAACATTCATCTACCACGTGCAAATAGTTTGATTTATGAGTGTAGGGAATTGACAAAAGGTGTATTTGCACTCATAAATCGTTTGACTCATGCATAAACATTTCCATAATATGATGTCATATTTTGTATTATTTTGGATGGGCTAGTTTCCTACCAGTTGTGGGAAGTGGGTGTTCCTGAGCTGGGATGCCATAGGAAGTTTTGGAACATGTGTAAACTTGAAAATGTGTGTGTATTCACAAACTTCGCCATGACCCATCCCCATAAGGGAACCAATAAGAGATTTACTCCTGTCTTAGACAGGAGTAAATCAGAGTCCAAGGCAGGAATGAGAAGGGAACACCCCCATATATAGCAAAATGGGTTTCTCCAAGGGGGAAATATGTTCTCTTTGGAGAAAGAAAAGTGCAATTTGACTAATGAGGAGGGATTTTTGCATGTGCAAGTGTACTCTATGTACAATTATGCATGTGGAAAGCCTTCACATAGCCATGATTAGGAATTTACAAAATGCTTCCAGGAAAATTTTGGAAACCCGCAGCTGTAACAGATTATGGGGCATACTTTTGGAAAGATGTATTAGTTCTGTGCTGCCTTCCAGTTGCACTCTTTTTTTTCGTGTAGGTCCGTAGGTCCTCCTCACTGGACCTCCCTACCCATAGATGTGTTTCAGGCATGGGCAAAGTGGGCGGATGCCCAGAGCCCCCACCTTCTAAGGAGGACTCTAGATACGGAACATTCTCGCTCTTTGACCTCTGTTTATGCTCTGTCTCTATCTGAACCTCTTTCTCTCTTACCTCTAACTTAGTTTTGCAAAACTAATGAATTCCTAAAGATTTTTGACAAACTGTGCAAGACATATTTCAACTGTTTGTGTAGGCACGTTGAAGTTTCATATATAATTTAGTATTGTTTGTCATCAAGTGGGCTTGAAATGGGTAATACAATCCAAATATGTTACATACAGATCAATCAATCAATCAGGGGGGATTGTAAGCATGCTACTCACCCGTGAGGGTCTCAAGGCGTTGGGATGGGGGGGTGCGGGGAGTGGGTACCGCTCCGTTCAGTCGAAGAGCCAGGTCTTGAGCATCTTCCTGAAGATGTTCAGGGAGGGGGCGCGCCTCATGTCGATAGGGAGCTCGTTCCAGGTTTTTGGGCATGATGTGGGAGAAGCCTCAAAATATGTTTTGCGTCGGACCCCCAAAATCTTTAAAATGATTCTGTCCCTACCACCAAATATAGCCGGGCAACCCCTTTCTCTCCAGAGACTCAAACCAGAGTTAAAATATCATCTTTTGCATCTAGAAAAGTATTAGTGATTACTGCTCTACTCTGTTGTAAATGTGTACATTATTACAACTAGTACAATTCATACCACAACTTTGTCTTTTTCAATGTATGCTAATTGTCATCATCTCACTGCCCTATGTACCATCACCGTTGCTTTGTAAAGTTTCTTTCAAACGATTATTACTGCTAAATAAGTACATGATTCGGATTACAACATAATACACCCTACGAACTGTTTTTGACAACTCTTTGTTGTTGTTATGTTTTTCATAACCACAACCAATAATATAACAATTGCTAACTTTAAATCTGAGATTAGGAATGTCCATTGTACAGGCCAATTATCATGCAACAAATTTCAATAAACAAACGGGTCACCTAAGTGTTGCCAGAGTTAACAAGAAAAGGAATGACTTGGAAGATCTCATTGTGAAATGTACAGAGAACTGCAATCTATTGCAAAGCACAAAACCAGAAATTAGACAAACATAACAAACAGAAATGTTTTTTAAACAGTGAAAAGTCTTACATTATCATTTTTATCTACAAATCTAAAAATGCATTTGTTTACGTTCGGATTCCAGCTGCTGGCGGTGTGGGTCCTCCCAAGCCACCTTTCCCCATTTAGCTTGGGAGTGCAGGCCCATAGCAAACTATTGGCTGTCAGTATTGTGTCATATAAAAGCTATACCTGGACAGGAGCTCCCTTGTACCCCGTCGGTGGCACTGTTAGGTGTCATTTTCAATGTGCCGCCAAAGCGCAGGGAGCTGCCAGCAATGTTGTTATTATTAGCAAAACGGCAGGCGGCGTTGCATTGGGTGCTGTCTCTCCCCCCCCCCCCCCCCACCTTGAGGGAGTGGGTTAGGGATGTGGCATACTGCAGGGAGCAGCTGGACTGTTCCTGGGAGCTCATGCCTACCAGGTCCCGCCCGAGGGACATCTGGGACCCGGTGGCGGACTGGCTGCGCTCCGATGCTGCTGTGGATCTGTGATGTGAGGGTATTGGTGCAAGTGGCCTGCTGTCACTGGGGATCTGGATGTGGGGTGTGTTGTTGCAGACTTTATATGGACAACAACGTGATTTACAGACTTATGTGCAAGGAGTTACTGTGTTTATGACAAGTTCCACATGTTGTTACACATGCCTGTCCTGGCACGCTGTACCACTGTATCTCGATATCTGGCAGAACGGGCAGGTCGCCCTCCTATATTGCATTGCATTTTGTGTTGTTGCTTGTACTCATATTAAAATCAATTTTAAAAAAAATGCATTTGTTGTTACCTGTTAATATGTCGTGACCAACTGCTCTGCCACATTTTCCCTCCACAATATGTTGTGATGACGGGTGAAGTTGCTGGATGCCTAAGCATTCATTCAGTACCTCTTCATCGGTGCACGAATGCAGCTAAAAAGGAGATTACAACAGTGAGGCTGGTGTCCAAAGTGAGGCAAGCCACTGCCCTTTGAAGGAGCATGCACAGCTGCTAATGGCTATTGCACACAGGCAGGAGTAGGTGAACTTTAACCATTCCGCCTTTGCTGAGGGTCAATACACACAACAAAAAGGACTCGAAGTTATGACATTCAAATATCAACCATCCTCTACATGTCCTCCTTACATTATTCGATTCACATTCCAAATACATGTCCTTATTCGAATCTTACACAAAGCTGTATGCCCTCTGGCTTACTTTTCTTCATGGACTTGCGTGAATTGTCCTGTGTAGACCCACAGCCTATAACATCTTTCTTTTCACAAACTGGTCATCACTGGCCTTCAATCTATCAAACTTCTAAGGTTCTGCTACTCTTTCTATTCACTCATTATTTAAAATAGGAGCCCCCTAATACCCTCCCACCCCACCCCACCAGCATTCGTATCTAACTCCCTAATTGGAGCTTCAGCTACACTTTCTGTTCACCCCACCAGTCAATCGCAAGAACTAACACACCCCACCCACTCTATGACCTCTCACACACTCTGATTGCACCACAGACTGGGTTAATAATGCATGTAGGTTTTTTTTCCTGAAAACACAAGACTAACCTCACTACCAACAAAAACACTAAATTAACCTCTAACCCTGGGTTCTGGGGTAGGGTGCTCCTCGCCACAAATCCCTTTAATGCCTCATCAGAGGTAGTAAGTGCTATATAAATACAATTAGAAGGCAAAATAATACACTAGGATCATCTAGGAATTCGATGGCCGATCCACAAACCCCTCTGTGCACCTAAATTCAACCACGTTGCGCAGTAAACCTCATTGCTAGTTGCAAAAGGAAAAATCTAATTTAATATAGAATCTTCAGATACATACAATTACATATGCAACTCAAAGCCTGGACGAAATTGTAATTATGCTCGAGAAAATTCATTACATTTCATAGTGTGCGATTTTGCTTAACATTTGGCAGTGGTAACATTAATCAATAAAAAACATTTTCTGCTAAAACCAGACTTTTGCCAGTCACTTGTGTGACTTTTTCGAACAAGACACTGACAAATTATATTTTACGTTGTATGTATGATTGTGTATATTTTTGTGACATTTCAGGAAATGTAATTGGAAAAATATGCAATTTCACACGTCTATATTTATAGCTAGGGAAATTCTGCATGCATGATTGATGTTCCATGGTGGATGGGAGCAGGAGGTAGATGTTGGAAGATATTGAACAGTCATAACGTCCTAAATGTGTGGACCGTCGCATGCCGTCCAAACGTGTTTTACAACCCCCCCTAGTACGTGTATATTTACTCCAAAAAAGGTTTGAGTAAATGTGAAAACAATTTGGAAAAGTTGATGCAATACGTGTATATTTCATAGGGAAGTAAAGATAAAAATGTATCCGCCTGCAAAAATAAGTTTCTGGGGGGGGGGGGGAATCAAAAGGTGCTGATGCACAGTTCACTCTACATTTATTCTAGCGCCGGGGGTTGCCCTTTACTGAGAATAAATACATTTGACGTTCCACGGGGCGCCTTCAAAAACTGCGCATCCTCGTTGACAGGACAGGATTAGCTGAGCACAAAGCACACAGAAACGTTTTGTTAGTGAAGCCGAGCGACCTGTGTTTATCACTTCCGGAACAGGGACAGTTCCGCGTAGGCAGGCCTATATACGGGCGCCGCGTCTAAGGCGACGGCTTTCCATTTAAATTAATGTTTTGGCAAAAAAGTGTCGGAGGCATGTTCTGGAAAACCGCAATGTCGGTTGTATTGAAAACAGCAGGAGAGGAGAATTAAGTTAGAAAAGCATCTCTAATTCCCTTTTAAACAGCGCACGGTTGCCAGGCTGCGGTTTTAATAGAGCGCTCGAGTTACCGCGCGCCATCCATCATAGCTCGCGGGCACGAACACTTACATATTGTTTCAGGAAGACACAGTTCGAATCCTGACCTCTCCCGGGATTGTCGCATCCGAAGAGAGTGTCCCGACCCTGCTATCGGGAATATGAAAACACGGTTTGTGCTTTCGTTTGCTCAAGATACGATCTCGCATAATAAGTCCTCTTTTTCACAGCTGTGGCCAATAAGCCATAATTGCAACCAAATCAACCAACCACGAGGCATCCTGAACTTGTTTGCCATCAAAGACCTACATCAGTTGCTGCCTGCTTTTTCTCTCAGTGCAGTTTCGTGTCCATTTCGGATAAGAAGCAGTGCTTAATTTGTACAAGAACAAGTGCTGGGGCACAACTTTTTGCTCCAAGTCCCGCTGCTGGTGCTGTCCAATGTCTGGGGTGCCCTGCATAGTCTTGCTTTGACCTCATGCCTCTTTCATCCACCACCACAGGATCCCTGCCCCTTAATCTCACTCTTTCAGGTTCTTTTTCATCCCTGCTTTCTTTCATTGTCATATTTTCCCTGGTTATTCTCTTCCTCCTCCTTCTTCCCCTTTTTTGTCTTTTTCTCTCTCTTGATCATCTGGGTCAGAGTCTTAGGCGGAAAAAATAAAACCTGTTCGGATTGAACCCTTAGTAACATTTACTAACGGTGTGCAGTGAAAATGATGCGGTAACAGGGACTAATGTGGGGGAAAATGCTACTGCGCAAGCATGTAATAAGGTACTGGTACTGAAGTAGGCCACAAATGCTTTTTGACAAAACGAAAAGAAAAGACTAATGCTGTTTTTATGCATGTTATTAATGTTTGCTAGGAAAATAATATTTAACATGGGTTGCGCATGGATAGATGAAGAAGTGGGTTGGTGCGTAGTGAAAAAGCATTACTAGTTAATAATAATGCCTGTGTTTGTTTTCCATAGAAGCATGATTTTCTACTCTGTATGGAGTTTTGGGGTTAATGGAATACAAGAATAAATATTTGAAATTAAAAGTTTGAAAGTGAAGAGGAAGGTGGACAAAGATTTGTCCTTCAAGAATCCTGCGTGCCTGCCAAGAAGTTTGAAAGAAAAATGATTTAATTAATCAAGCGGAAGAAATACTTCCTCTGGAAAGATACGAGCGCTAAAAATGATACGGAGTTTGCTACAAAACCGGCATGAAGGAAGAGAACATTTTGATAATGGCTTGAATCATATTTCCTGGGGTGGTGATGCATAAATAAAACATTGGGACATTTGGGGCCTTATGTAGGTAAATTACATTTACCGATTCTTAAATACCGAATTTTACCGATTCGGTATTTATGAATCGGTAAATGTAATATAGATAAAAAAATACTGATTCGGTAAGTGTCGGTATTTTAGAATCGGTATTTACCGATTCGGTAATGGTAACCTGTATCTCATTGATTCCTATGGGCCAGGAGGCCCATAGGAATCAATGGGAAGCCAGTTACCATTACCGAATCGGTAAATACCGAATCGGTAATGGGGGGAGCTTAATCAAGGGTGGCAGGGTGTCACATTGACACCCTGTTGCACCCCTGATTCCTGCATGTGTGCACATGTGGCACACATACATGCCCTGAGGGCATGTGTGTCTGCCACATTGCACACATCTAAGGGCCAAATAATGCATTCACAAAGACATTCGTCATTTACCACCAACTTTCAGTTGGTGGTAAATAACGAATCACCACACCCACCACACACTCCCCCTACATCTCATTTCTGTATTCGGTATTTACCGAATCGGTAAAATTACAGATTCGGTAATTTTACCGATTCGGTAAATTACCGAATGCAGAAATGATCCCCCTACATCTCAAAAGCCTAAATACCGGTCGGTAACGGTATATTTACCGAAAATCGTCCGTTACCGACCGGTATTGGGCTACCTACATATGGCCCCTAGTGAGTTGCTCATGCTGAGAGTGTGTGACAGTACACCCCCTTCCTTAACTAATCAAGTGCATAAAAACACTTTGTTAGATACAAGTGTGGGTTGGACAGTTGGGTTTGAGGGTATAATTGAGGTGCCTGGTGGGAGGGTTTTAGGCGTTTCTGGTGGTTGCGGTTCTGACTGTCTGGGAGATCGTTGTTGTCATGGGTTTGCTGTTCTGTCACCTGTCTGCTGATTCCTGACTTAGACCTTGCCTCTTCAAATCTTCTTAAGGGGCCGTGCTGCTCTCATTGCCAGACAGTAGATTTCCTATTCCTATTCTGGTTAGTATAGAATGAAATCTGAATTTGCATAATTATTTGCAAATTTATTTTCTTCTCTGATACTTTTGTCTCTTCGCCTTTCCACTCCTTTATGCATTGTCATTGATATAAATTTGACATTTTCTCTTCTAATGTTGTGTGCCCTGTGACGATCTATGCTTTGTACTGTGTGTTGGTACTGATGAGCATTATTTCACATTACTTGTATAAACATTTATAAATATATAAATTAGTCTGTCATTTATTAGAGGTGTATATTAGTTTATAGGTATTTTTAAAATCTAAGTATTCATTTGCCAAACCCTGTCAACTATAAAAAGATTGCATCACCATAATTTGGTAATCAAAAATGAAGATACAAATAGGTTATTGGTAAGTTTGGTATATTTTGGAATTTCACTAACCCAGCTTGAAGGGACTTGGTGGGTAATGAATTTGGGCCTTGTCTGCAGAAATGTATTGGTGCCTAATCGCTGGATCAGTTTTGGTAGCTGCATGATGGTTAGTATTGATTGTTTTGGCAAATTAATGGTTGAATTATTGATTTTGGTTACCAATATGAAATATTAGCGTCTTTGTTTTATGTTGTCTGGAAGTACGGGTACGGAGTTGCCGAAGATCCCGGGATGTTTATTTAAGCCTTAGTGGCAGAGGAATAGTGTGGAAAAGTATCACACTGCAGAAGTACTTTGTCTGTTGTAATATCGAACTGTGAAATGCTGTTGATGTTATTTTAAGGGACCTATTCTGTTGAAAGAAGATTGTATGAGATAGTGAAAGTCCGCTTCCGAAACCTTGGCCTCACATCCCCGAAGGAGTACCAAGACCTCTTTTCTAAAGGACCTCTTCTGAAACTTTGACTAGTATCCCCAAAGGAATACCAAGACCTCTTTCACTTGATTGAGAGTAGAGTGGCGCTGGTCGTTATTTTGCTGACAGTAAAAGGAATCTATTTGGGTAATCCAACTATCTCTTTATTTAGTGGAGCAGACAAAGTAGCAGCGTTTTGTGTCGTTTCTAATAAGAATTTATTTAGAAATATATTGTAGTACATTGCTGTATTATTTTGTGAAGGGAGGGTCAGTCTTAGGAGTTATTCTGACGTGACAAAAAGCCACACTGGTATTGGTCAGAATAGCGGGTGTGTATTGTGATGTGGTTGGTTGATTAGTGTGAGTCGCTCTGGTATAGGACGAGTGCCAGCTAATAGAGTGAGTGGAATTACGGAAGGATTTACTTGATTTCTAAAATCCAGCAAAAAGAGAGAGTTAGAAATTAAGTTGATAAAAGCAATTCAGGATTTCTTTAAAAAGGATAAGCCGATAGTTACAAAGAGGAATTCCTGTACCTCCTCCAAGATCGCGTGCTTCTATTATGATGCTAGAGTGTGGGTATCACACGTGTACATGGTTGGAGAACTGGGTGCTGAGGATGATGGAGCTTTAGCCTTCCCAGAAACATGGTATTTTTAATGTGAGAATTTTGGAGAGTTTGAGGAGGCCAATGAATTAGTTGAAACTGAATCCTAGACCTATGCAGTATGAGGTGATTGAAGAATGGGAACATGAGGGGTACAGAAGGGAGAGAGATAGGAATGGAGTGAAATACAGGAATACAATGAGATGGTATTCAGAGGCTAAGTGGGGTGCTCAAATGAAAAGATAGAGGAAAGAAGTGAGCATAGATGGATTATACCCAGTAACGGTTGCTGAGGATCAGACTGGTGGAAAGTGTAAAGAGAAAAAGAATAATGTAGAATGTTCAGAACTAGATATGGATCTGAATGAAATTGACGATGAATTATTAAAAGAAATGTTGTTGAAAAGACCTCCACTGTATCAAGAGAGACCGGATGGGATTACTCCAAGTGCACCATTAATTGAGATGGAAGTTCCACAGGTTTCACAAGCTACACAAATTCCATTGGCTAAACAGTCCTCACAGTTACGCAAGTTTTACAGGAAAAAGAAATTCAGATGCTTAATAGAGCAAAAAAAGAGTTGACTCAGAAAATGTATCTGATAAGCTTAAATGCAGAAGCATTGTCAATTCCAGTGACAATTGGACCTATAGTTCCATTGTATAGTGAGGGTCAAAATATTTCTAGAGTGTATGCATTGACAATTTCAGTGAATGGTGTTAGAAATGTGAATGGATCGGAGTCAAATGAGATGGGTACGTCATTGATTGATCTCCCAGTGAATGGAAATGTAACTGAAACACCAAAAAGGAGTGTACAGATAGATCCTAGAAAATTATCATCGAATGAGAGAGAAACAACTACGATATCAGGAGGTTCAGGTTCAGTGGGACCTTCGCCAGAGGACTTAGATGAATGGATTGGCGGTATGGCACCTCATAAGTCCAAGTTGAGTATAGATTTAGGTAGATTGAGAGTAGATTTAGAAGAAATGATTATTGGTACAAATAGTCCTGAGAGATTGAGTAAGTAGCAGGATGAGGAGTTGTTATTCTTGTGCAAAAATATTACATCGAGAGCGAGAAAATTACATGAGAAATTGGTAGAAGCTGCACAAGAATATGGAGTGGATATTGAAAAATCAAAAGGTTTGCAAAATATATTTAGATTGGATTTTAGTGACAAATATCTGGAGAGTTTGAATGCATCCGGTAAACGATTGCAAATAAAAGAGTTGATAAACACTTTCAAAAGGTGGAGTGATTTAGGATGAACGAAAGGTAGATGGGCGAAAAAGAAAGAAGAAATACTGGCATGTAATGGTGTGACTGCATCTTCTTTACTTCCGTTAAGGGAGACAGAGCCGCCTGCTGAAATGATATATCTAATGAGAGAAGTTCAGGGTGGTGGACATGTTCACATTCCTTGGTCAAGACAGGATATATTGTCTTTCATGAATGAATTTCCCAGGTTGAGAGAGAAGCCTGTAGAGTGGTACAAACAGGTAGAGAGAGTTGTAAAAGTTTCAAAGGTCTTTTGAAAAGATTTGGATGGTTTGTTTGATATTGTAGTTCCAGCTGATTTATGGAATGAGTGTAAGATTGCAGTTGATTGGCCAAACAAAGAATATCCCAAAGATGTTAAAACTAGAGCCCCATCAGAAGAAGTGATGAAGAAATATCATCAAGTGATTACATATTTGAAGAGTAAGATCACCCCAAAAGAAACAGATTGGGTTAAGATTGATAGGACAACACAGGAGTCGAAAGAATCAGTACATGCTTATTATGAAAGGCTTTTACAAGTGTTTAAACAGTATAGTGGTTTTGAGAGTATAACCAACAAGGACATGGGTCATTTTGTCTATACGTTTGTGTTTGATTTGAAACCAGAGATTAGTAATATGATTCAGCAGCATTTGATTTGTTGGCAGAATAAGACAGTGGATGAAATTCTCAGATATGCAACGTACTGTAGTGATGATATTGAATCAAGACATAAGAAGTTGAAAGAGAAAATGATGGGGCACAGGTGAGTGGCATGACAGAAAAATGGGAATTTGTTGATGATTCGCAAACAGGTTTTCAGATGAAAGGGCAGAAAAAGAATTTTCAAAATAGTTAGGTACCTATGAATATTGTATCAAATGGTGGTGTTCAAGTGCAATTATTGGGAAAAGGTAGAGGTAAGAGTAATAAAGAAGAGATAAAAAATAAATATCCGTGTCATAGATGCAGCAGGTTAGGATATTGGAAGAACGAGTGTAAGACTTTGTTAGGAAATAATGGAATGATTCAAAATTTCAATCCACAGATGCAGAATGAAGTGGTTGTGAATCAACAACAATTGCAGCAGCAACAGGTAGGTACACCACAGGTACAAGTGCCTCAAGCTCCTATGCCAAATAATGTGAATGCTCAGGTACAGAGATACAGTGCGGATGCTGGTTTTCACATGGGTGAACAAGTTTCTAAGAATCAAAATGTACAAATGGTTTCACAATATTGGTTGCAGTGTCCTGAGAGTGATTTGGATTCATCTCAATGACGGTGCCTGAGGGGGGAGGAAGAGTGCGTGCTTGACGCATCTCTAGTGGTAGATCAGTCAGGTCCTTTTGTGGATGGGAAAGTGGAAGGTAATGATATTACATTCCTTGTGGACACTGGTGCTACCCGTTTTACTATAAGAGCAGCAGAAATTCCAAACCTAGCACTCCCAGGAGAAACTATCCAAGTTGTAGGAGTCTCAAATAAGCATATTAAGACTCCAGTGACTAAATTAAAGGAGGTTCATATTGGAAAGTTCAGAGATTTGCATTGGTTTGTGGTGTGTGACACAAGCCGGTAAACCTTTTAGGTAGGGACTTACTGTGCAAGATGAATTGCACCATCTATTGTACACCGGATGGTATTGCCTTTTAAAAGACAGATGAAAATGTTGCTTTCAAGGTGATGTTAGCAAAGCAAGGGACAGAAGTGAATGATTTGCATCCCTTATTTACAGAGAATGATTTGCCTGTTGAATTGAGGGACACAGTGACAGCTGATGTATGGGATTTCTCAGGGAAAGACATCGGATTGATGAAGGGTGTTGATCCTATTCAAATTTTGGTTAAACAGGGTGCAGTTTCCAAAAACACCACAGTATAAAATGAGTCCTGAGACTACTGAGGGAGTTAATCCTGTAATTGCGCAGATGATTGAGCAGGGTATTCTGAGAGAAATACTAGGGAGTCCTTGTGATTCACCTATTATGGGACATAAGAAACCCGAGTGGCAAGTATAGGATAGTGCACGATTTGACGAAGAATTATAAGATTGTGGTACCTTGTTGGCCAATAGTGCCCAATCCAGCAGTCATTCTTTACCAAATTTCTTGTGATGCGGAGTGGTTCACAGTGATTGACTTGTGCCAAGCATTTTTCTCTATACCCCTGCATCCAGATAGGCAATATATTTTCGCTTTCCGGTTCGGAGTCCGTGTTTTGGCATGGTGCTGAGTTCCTCAAGGCTATACAGAGAGTCCTTCGATTTTTAATCAGATTCTGGAAAAGTGTCTGGAGTCATTAGTTATGCCAGAAGACTCAGTATTGGTGCAATATATTGATGACCTATTGGTGGCATCGAAGACACGTGAAGCAATTGTGAATGATACAATTGTTCTAGTGAACCATTTGGCAGTAGGTGGGCATAAAGTATCACCAGCAAAATTGCAGTTTCATAAAAAAGAAGTATCTGGGACACAAAATTGAAAAAGGAGTCAGGAAAGTATCACAAGATTGAATTACTGTGATCTTGCAAATGGGTCCTTCCAGAACACAAAAAGAAATTCAAATGTTGTGAGATAGTCTTTGTCAAGCACCTACATTGGGTATGCCAGATTATAGCAAAGAATTTGCATTGTTCTGTTGTGAAAGAGATGGGTGTGTACTTTCAGTCCTGACACAGACACATGGAATGGCACGTCGTCCAGTGGCATATTTTTCCGCTACTTTGGACTCAGTGGCTGCAGCGTTGCCAGGTTGTTTGAAAGCAGTGGTTGCTACTTGTGTGAGTCTAGAGCACAGTTAATCAATTGTGATGGGACATCCAGTGAGAGTGTATGTACCACATTCTGATGAAATTTTGTTGACACGGACGAGAACTCAACACATGACGAGTAGTCAGTTGACTAGGTATAAGAGAGTGATTTTGGGTGCTGAAAATGTGACAGTGGCAAGATGTACGACACTGAATCCAGCAACTTAATTGCCGAGTTCAAGTTGTGAAGAAGTAAAAGATGAAGCAGAACATGATTGTTTGGATGTGACAGAGTTGTGTACGAAACCAAGGGCTGACATAAAAGATGTACCATTGTTAGAGTCAGATTGTGTGATGTTTGTATATGGTTCTTGTCTGAGAGATGAGAAAAGTGTTTTGCGTGCTTTATTTGCTGTATGCACAGTGGCCATGGATCTTGAAGCATCTTGTCTAAAAGGGATAAATTCAGCCCAAATTTCTGAATTGGCCGCTTTGACCAGGGCTTGTATAATTGGCAAAAATTTGAAAGTAACCATATTTACGGATAGTCCATATGGTTTTGGGGTGGTGCATGATTTTGGTCAATTGTGGATGCAAAATGGATTTCTGACTTCTTCAGGATCTGCAATTAGAAATAGTAAAGATGTGAAAGATTTGCTGAATGCATTACAATTGCCCAAAGAGATTGCAGTGGTCAAATGTCCAACATATAAATCAGGAAATGATTATGTGACCAGTGGGAACAGATACACAGATCAAGTTGCTTGTTTCTGTGCACAAAATTAATTCTCAATTAATAAAGGAACAGAGAAAAAGAATACAAATTATCACTTGATGTTCTCTACAGTTTATACGTGGGATGAAGTTAGAGAGTTGCAGGAAGAAGCTACTGAGGAAGAAAAATAACTTTGGATAAAATCAGGATGTACAAAGAGACCTGAAAATGAAATATGGGTGTATGCAGCTAAAAGGTCAGTAATGCCAGATTGTTAACTTTCACAGATGGCAAGGATGTACCATGGAATAACTGATCTGGGAAGAGATGCTATGATTAGACTCTTCAAACAGTCATGGTGAAACCCCAAGTTTAGGGTTATTGCAGAGAGTCTATGCCAGAGGTGTGTAGTGTGCCAGCAGCAAAATCCAGGTAGAAAGACTGTTGTTAGTTGGGGATGCACTGGAAAAGCAGCAGGACCCTTTACTAGGTTACAGGCAGATTTCATCGAGCTTCTCCCTTGTAATGGACTGAAATTTGTGTTAATTGTGGTCTGTCTGTTTTCTCATTGGGTAGAAGCATATCCAACAAGAAGAAATAATAGTCTAACAGTTGCTAGATTACTTTTGAGAGAGATAATTCCTAGATTTGGATTTCCAGTCTCTTTAGAAACGGACAGAGGTACACATTTTAATAATGAAATAATTAGGATAATTTGTGCAGCATTACAAATTGAGCAAAAACGGCATTGTGCCTATCGACCAGAAGCCTCAGGTGTGATTGAGCAAACTAATGACATTATTAAATCTCGACTGTCAAAAGTGTGCGCATCCACAACACTGAATTGGCCAGATGCTTTTCCACTGGTATTGATGAGTTTGAGAAGCATTCCTGATAAAAAGACTGGATTATCACCACAAGAAGTTATTATGGGAAGAGCAATGAGAGAGCCAATTCTACCAGCAAATCAACTCATGAATATTACTGATGATTCAGTGCTTGATTATTGTAGAGGATTGGCTGATGTGGTGCGTTCTGTGTCTCATCAGGTTGAAGAAATTGCAACCACAACACAGCAGGAATAAGCACATGATTTAAGTCCAGGCGAGTGGATCCTGGTGAAGAAGCATGTGAGAAAGTTGTGTCTGGAACCTAGGTGGGATGGCCCTTACCAGGTAATTCTGGTGACGACGACAGCAGTGAAGTGTGGTGGCTTGCCGAATTAGATACACGCAAGTCATACAAAAAGAGTCCCGAGTCCACTTGAAAGACAAGAAGAAGAGCAGCAACTGGTGGAGAGAGACGAGAAGAACCAGAAGCTGTAGAACGTGAAGCCACAAAGTCTGAAGATTCAGATTCGGAAGGTGTTGAACACGTCATTGATCAGGGAAAAAGTTGAATAAAGTGGGCACCAGCTATTGGGTCTCGTAAGACTGCTGTTGAAGATGACAATGGAGAAGTGTTGAGTGAAAACCAAGAGCAAGTGCAACATAGAAAAGGACTGAGTAAGAGAACTTGCAATCTTGACAATGATGCAGAAGAAGCAGTTCAAGTAAAGAAAGCAAGAAAAGTTGATGTGTGGCCCAAAGGAGTGAAAAGACTGAAATACACTCTGGAACAAAAATCACCAGATACGATAATTGAAGTACCGGATCAGACTGAGCAAAGGGAGTCTGAAGAAGAATCAGTTTATAAAACAAAAAGAGTAAGGGTTCCGAACAAGAAATACACAGCTCCAGAATGGACATATGTGGTATTGGAAGAAAGTGAAAACACAGATCAGAGCAAAGAAAACGTTGGTACAGAGCAAAGTGAAGGAAACGGTTTTGAACCACCTTAAAGAAATGTGTAAATTAAAGTGCAGAAATTTGAAAATTAATTGAAAAGAATTGCAGAAAATTAGAGTAGAGATCTAAAGAAGAAGATATAAAGAAATATAAAAAAATAAAAGAGGAAAAGAGGGGGTAAAGAAGAAAGGCATAAGTGTGAGGATACACTACTTTGGATAGAATTTATAGATTTTAGTTTTTGGATAGATTAACATTTTCCTTAGTTTTTTATAAATTTTTTTAGAAGTTATTCTTTAGAATTGACACAAAATTTCCTCTAGAAATGGCAACTACAGCAGAGACTGGACATAAAAATCGTAGTTTTAACCTCTTCTGTGCCCATGACGAGATAGTCTCGTCATGGAGCACGGTCGCGCTGTGCCCATGACGAGACTATCTCGTCATGAACCCCACCCACTAATGTAACGCCCGGCACAGGAGGGGGAAAGGGCGTGGCACTGGAGGGGTTAAACGTAGATGTATTAAAGCCTGCTTATTTAGTTTTTTACTACTAATGTTGGTGTGGTTAATACTAATTGTTGTGTGCCTGTCATAATGGTAACTAATCACAAAAATAATACTAATTGTGTGATGAGAGAAAAAGTAGATTCTAAAAGTCTTAAAGAAGACTCACAAACTAATATAGAGCTGATGAAAGAAGACAGCATCTATCATCATAATAAATCGATTAATGATGTCTTGTTAAATGTCTTTTACCAAGTTATTGTATGAGTATGTTGATACAATGGATGCGAGAAATTGTTACGTGTGCATGCAATTACCGTCGTCTTTATCAGAGGTGGTGACCTATCATCACCTACCTTTAGCATATGGTGTGTCTTGTAGTGTACTAACAAGTTTGTTTTACGAGAAGGGAAGTTTGCAATATTTCTATTCTAACATGAATTTAGTATTTTCAGAAATTCTGATTAGAAAGAACATGAATAAAATATATAGGGCTAGAAATGCAGAATATATGGGAGAATGTTTTCATACTACACAGTAAATAGATACAGTATATGCATATAGACACAACCTAACTTGTAGTTTACGGTTTGAAGAAAAATAATTCATTAACATGGTAGAGGATAGAAGGCAAGAGTTTCAGAGAAAAGCTGCTGAGCAAAAGTCTCATGTACCTCCATGGGCTTTCAGAGAAGGAGATTATAAGAAATGCGAGACTTACGCTGCCATGACCCTAGACTGATATCATAGAGGGAAGCTTTGTTTACTTAGACAAAAGACTGAATATAACAGTAATTTCATTGGTTCTAGTGAATGTGAGCATACCATTCTAATAACGGGAGGATGAGGATTAAAAGGAGGAACTGATCCTGTTATTCCAGGAGTATATTATGTGTGTGGTAAGAATGCCTCCTATAGGTTGCCTGCACATTGGTATGGATGTTGTTATTTAGGCATAGTATTTCCAAAGATTTATTATTTGGATAAGAATCATAGAATCAATGAGGTAAAGAATGGACTTATACATAATGAGAGAGGAACACGTTTTTAAGAAAAAGTGGGAGATATTTTTGGAGCATTGATACCTTCAGTTGGAGTTATTCTGAATTCGCATAAAGTTAGAAAATTGTCCACAGTGGTTGATCGTTTATCAACAGACACTGCTGGTGGGTTTTTAATGATTAATACTGAAATGGTTGCGATTAGGTCTATGGTTTTACAAAATCGACTTGCCCTTGATGTGTTATTGGCTAAAGAGGGTGGAGTCTGCAATAAGTTGAAAATACAACAATGTTGCACTTCACTTATATTCCTGACAAGAGTAAGAGTCTTGAGGGGTATATGAAGAATATTACAAATCTTCATCAAGATTTGGCCGGATTGAAGGTTGATGGTGCTTGGGAAAAACTTGGTAAGAGTTTTCCTCTGTGGGTAATTGGTTTTCTACCTTTGGAAATAGTGTACTAGGGAGAATACTAACACCCATCATTACAGTGGCCATAGCGATATTAATGGTTTATCTGATCCATAAGCGTTGTAAATGCAAGAGAGATTTGTCTGAAAATATAGGAAGGGCAAGAAAGAGAAAGAGGGATGATATGGAATTAGAGGAAAAGAAAGAAAATTACTATATGGTCATGAAAGACTTAGATGGAATAATGCTGAAAAGAGAGAGAACAACTGCTTTTTGAAAAGTGATACCTTGTATTGGTGGGTATTTTGATGATGGCTCAAAAACACCATCAAAGGGGGGATTGATGGAGCAGGATTTTTGTGAAATAAAACCTGCTTGGATTGAACCATCAGTAACATTTACTAACAGTGTGCAGTGAAAATTATGCGGTAAAAGGGACTAATGTGAGGGAAAATGCTACTGCGCAAGCGTGTACTAAGGTACTGGTACTGAAGTAGGTCGCAAATACTTTTTGACAAAACGTAAAGAAAAGACTAATGCTGTTTTTATGCATGTTATTAATGTTTGCTAGGAAAATAATATTTAACATGGGTTGCACATGGATAGATGAAGTATTGGGTTGGTGCGTAGTGAAAAAGCATTACGAGTGAATAATGATGCCTGTGTTTATTTTCCATAGAAGCATGATTTTCTACTCTGCATGGAGTTTTGGGGTTAATGGAATAGAAGAATAAAGTTTGAAAGTGGAGAGGAAGGTGGACAAAGATTTGTCCTTCAAGAATCTCAAGTGCCGGCCAAGATGTTTGCATGAAAAACTATTTAATTCATCAAGCAGAGGAAATGCTTTCCCTGGAAAGGCACAAGCGGCACAAATGATACGGAATTTGCTACATAACCAGCATGAAGGAAGAGAACATTTTGATAATGGCTTGAATCATATTTCCTGGGGTGGAAGCTGACGTGATGAATAAATAAAACAATGGGACATTTAGTGAGTTGATCATGCCAGAGTGGTGTGACAGTACACCCCCTTCCTTAACCAATCAAGTGTAGAATAACCCTTCGTTAGATACAAGTTTGGGTTGGACATTTGACATTGGACATTCTGACTGTCTGGGGGATCGTCGTTGTCATCAGTTTGCTGTTCTGTCACATGTCTGCTGATTCCTGACTTAGACTTTGCCTCTTCAAATCTTCCTGAGGGGCCTTGCTGCTCTCATGGCCAGAGAGTAGATTCCCTATCCCTATCTGGGTTAGTATAAAATGAAATCTAAATTTGCATAATCATTTGCAAATGTATTTTCTTCTCTGATACTTTTGTCTCTTCGCCTTTCCACTCCTTTATGCATTGTCATTGATATAAATTTGACATTTTCTCTTCTAATGTTGTTTGCCCTGTGACGATCTATGATTTGTACTGTATGTTGGTACTGATGAGCATTATTTCACATTATTTGGATAAACATTTATAAATATATAAATGAGGCTGTCATTTATTAGAGGTGTATATTAGTTTGCAGGTATTTTTAAAATCTAAGTATTAGTTTACCAAACCCTGTCAACTATAAAAAGATTGCAGCGCCATAATTTGGTAATCAAAAATGAAGATACAAATAGGTTATTGGTAAGTTTAGTATATTTTGGAATTTCACTAACCCAGTGTGAAGGGACTTGGTGGGTAATGAAATTGGGCCTTGTCTGCAGAAATGTATTAGTCCCTAATCGCTGGATCACCTACATCAGTTGCTGCCTGCTTTTTCGCACAGTGCAGTTTCGTGTCCATTTCAGATAAGAAGAAGTGCTTAATTTGTACAAGAATAAGTGCTGGGGCCCAACGTTTTGCTCAGAATCCAGCTGCTGGTGCTGTCCAATGTCTGGGGTGCCCAGCGTAGTCTTGATTTGACCTCATGCCTCTTTCATTCACCACCAGAGGCTCCCTGCACCTTAATCTCAATCTATCAGGTTCTTTTTTATCCCTGCCTTCTTTATTTGTCACATTTTCCCTGGTCATTCTCTTCCTCCTCCTTCTTACCCTCCTTTGTCTTTTCTCTCTCTTGATCTGGGTCAGAGTCTAATGCGGAAAAAAAAGTCCCTAAAAGTGAATGCTGATGAGCCCAACCTGCAACTATGGCTAAACTGAAGCTTTCAAAACCATATAGTATACGCTGCATTGTTGTGTTGTATTGATCGTTCTTAATGCTGCTACCCTTTTTGCTGAATATGAGTGCATGTAAATGTGAATTGGCAATTATAGTTGTATTTATTTCTTTATTTAAAGTGTTTTATTGATCACTGGATGCCACCTAAGGTAACGTAGATCACTAAATTACACAGGTAAACTGAAATAAAAGTTATGGGAGCAGTTGCAGTTCAGTTGAATGGTGAGAAAGTTCTTCTCAGGCATTGTTCGATCAAAGCCCTAGGAGACATTCTTAACTGAAATTACCTCCCATATACTTGAGCTCTGTGAAGTTTTCTACATCAGATGTAGTTTGGTTCTATGCTGAGGCAGGGATCCAGAGAGCCCCATAGGTTGCAGCCTGCACAACAAATGATTAGCTGTAGAAAGGATGCTGATAGAAGGTTCTACACAAATATATCATGAGGAGGCTGTTGGTCCAGTAGGCCGTTGGATCAGCAGCCTGGGTGTTATTAAGAGTTTGACAGCAGTGCAGCATCCTCCAAAAACTGGCAGATGTCCTGTCAGACTAACTCATGGTTCTCTGACCTAAGTTAGAGAGGTAGGACAACATTAGACATTCTGCTAGTAGAGCCTTATGGGGTTCCTCTGTCAGATACCTCTGACCTGGTGGCCCTTCCACCAAAGTGCTGTCAGGTGACAGTGGTGGCCACCCCACCCTATTCGGGGCACTGTGTCTGTTGCTAGATTTCTCTGCCAGACCCCTATGAAATACATCAGAATATCATCTAAATAGACAATGCAGAACACAAGGAAATCAATTAAAGGTCCCAAAATCTCTGTGTAGCTCTGTCTCCTCGTAGTTCAGGAAGAAAAATGGCAGATAGAAAATAAAATGTTGTTGGGAAATATCTGCTAGTCCTGAACACTGTCAAATGTTATGTCAATCTGTCAAGAAAGAGCCACGAGTACAGTCACGGCCCAGAGGTAACCAAAAATGTAACAGAAAGGAAGTCTTGTTCTATCCCCTATCAACGAATTTAGTTGCGCGCCCTGCATCGCAAAATGCGATGCAGCGCGTGCTACGAAATTCGTTTTATTTATTTTATTGTTTACTTACCTGCAATTATCCATATTATGGTTTTTAGAACCCCCCATCCTGCCCCTCCCCCGCCCCGCCTTTCCGCCCCACGGAACTTCCTCCACGGGCCGCGGCTGGTTTCTACAGAAAGAGCGTTTATGATTAATCTGCACAAAAATTTCCAGCAAAAAGTTTATACACCTCAGTGACATCCTGGGAAGTTTAAGGGTGATCTGTTAAGCGAGTGAGTCTTTTTAAGGGAGTACATGTGACCCCACCCTTCCCATTTATAAATAAATTGGCCCATGGGAGATGGGGTCCTCAGGGCAGTAATCAGTTTGGGGTGCAGGTACCCACACACACACCTTCCCCATAATCTAAAAAAATAGTTTGACCCCTGGTCCCTGGCCCAGCCGTTGGGTCAATTTGTTATTCAAAGATGGTCGCCATTTTGGAGGCCCCGGGATACAGCAAAAATACAATAATTTTTTCACTTTTATACCAGAGGGACTCTCCCCACCCCCAGAAGGGCTAGGGGTGGCAGGGTATCTCTACCTACCCTTATATTGCTTTCAAAGAATCTTTAAGGACAGCCAGCCAAGTCCCAAGTCCTGTAATGGCTGCCACAACTTTTCTTTTCATGTTGCGGCCAGCCAATCACGGTGCTCACTCTTGCAGGACTCTCACTCCCACAGGATCGAGGTGGCCGAAGAGGAAAAAAGCCACCTAAGCCAATCATATTACTCTATTTTTTGAAGGTGCATGATCGCAGAACTCTCTTAGAGTCCTGTGAACCCAAATTGCAAATATACAAAGTTTTTTTTCTTTCACTACATCATTTTATTGTTGACAGCCAAAACAAAGTGAATGCCTCAGAGGGCATTAGCAAAATGCATATATAGGGTGACATATACTAATATCAACATTTTCAATGATACTATAGTGTCATTCATACAAGTAATACGTTGCGAAATAACACTTTAGAAAAACAAATAACAGTGCCACACTATATCTGCCTGGAGAGTAGAAAGGTCTCATAGATAGGGAGAGTTCAAGCCACCCATAACCATATCCGATATACCTGCTGTGTACGTTCCAGTCCAGTACACTCATATCAATTGTTCTTCAATAGGAGGTTCCAGATATATCCCTCTATAGTCTGCCCATCTTTTCCAAATTTTAAAATGCTTCTGAGGGCATCCTCTCGCTTCAAAGACTGGGATTTCTAGACCCATACTAAAGTCCAAGCCCTTCTTCTAGACCCCAATCAGCTACGTGGATTCATCCTTCCAGACCCAGGCGATGTCTCTTTTTGCCAATGTGAGGCCAAGGAACAATAGGTGATGCGTGTACCTGTCACAACCCAGACCCTCCGTTATATGCAGCATAGCTAGTCACGGAGAAAATGGAACATCCCACCCCAGAATCTCAGATGGACAGTAATCACTCGCCTCCAAAACCTCAACAGTGTCGGGCAGGACCACACCGTATGTAGAAAGGTACCCTCCATAGACCCACACCGCAAGCAATGCGGGGATGCAATCAAGCCAGCACGCCACAGTCTGTGTCTGGTGTAGTAGGTTCTATGTAGATATTTAAACTGGATAAGGTGCAAGCGGGCCGCTATTGGTGGGCTATGCGGGGATTCCAGAGCCTCCACCCAATCATCTTCCTCTAGGGTGCCTAGGTCGTGTTGCCATGCATCTCTAGTTTTATGTAGTGTTGTAGGCGTATTGTTAATAAGTGTACGATAAATTAGTTATTTTATGGTTTCCCAGTTCACCCATAAAGACCTTTGCCTCAATGGGGTTAAATTCAGGTATCTCTGTTTGATGTGATAGAGATGGGGTGAAGGCATGTCTAAACTGAAGATAACAATAGAATTGTGAGCGGGGCATAGCGTATTCCATTTGAATTTCCAGGAAAGACTTTAAAGTGCAGCCACGCACAACTGCAACCACCATATCTATTCCGATAGCTTTTCAGCCCCGAAAGCCAGGTAATCACGCCAGTTGTGGTAGCTTCCCGTTGCTCCACAAAGGAGTTTCCCTCGTGAGTTTCCCCCACCAGCCCATCACGCGAAGCACAGACTTCCAGATCTTGCAGACCTTAGTGGTCGCCGGCAGCAGCCCCCCAAGCAGTGCTGCAGAGTAGAGGACAGTGTGCAGGGCATTGTTCCCCAGTAGCTTATGCTCCACAATATATGCCTGGTCTCTCTGGGCGCCTTGCCACCAATCATTGAGGACGAGAAGGTGCGCGCCATAATATACGAAGTTTTTAATCCTTATTTACTCAAATACTCACAGATTTACACCAAGTCACAAAAAAGCAAGTTTTTTGGACTAATATCCAGCTTCCAACCAAATTTGGTGTAATTCCATTTAGCCGGTTTGGCTGTAGCAGTTTTGAAAAATACCTATAGAAATCGCATGGAGAAATTCTTTTTTTTCGGCCCCCACTTGACGGATCCCCCCAAAACCTTCCAGGAAGTAGCTGAGGTAAAAAGAGCACCTTTTTGGAGAGTTTCGCTAGGTTTCCTCAAACGGTGATAACGCTTTTAGCAAACCAAAAAAGCCATTACCTTTTGAAAGGTAGTCCTAACTATAACTATCCAGTGGTGATCGCCACTATATATATATTATTATATTACACAGTGGCCGTCACCACTGGGTAGATATAGTTAAGAATACCTTTCCACATTTTTGCTGTGTTATAAGCGGTTTCCACCACCGCTTCCCGGTTGCACCCGCTGCGAGTTCGGCTGGCCCCAGGTGGAATACTGTGTTTTGGATTCAATTTGGGCTACTGAACCACCGCTTACGAACTCTGTTGACCTATTCAGGTTGCGGCTTATACAAAGCTAGAGTGCTTCACCATATGTGGCACACTCACAGTGTTTTCGTTCTAACAGCGGCAGGTGAGGGGATGTAGAGGCACAGTTATTACGGCTGCCAATTCATTTTTTGCGATAGGAGCGCCATAAACATTGCATTAAGCAATAAATAATCAAAGCGGTGATGCCCCATCGCTGGCCTTTCATTGGCCAAGGATTAACCAACCATATGGCAGAACTGTTTAAATGACTGTTTCGTTTTATTGACGGCTTTTCCGCACTGATGAAGGCAAGAGCCAGAAACCCGTCTGCGGATGTTTTATAGCCGACACACACCCCGTGAGTGCACCGGACCTTGGGAGTACCATGAACTACTTGTTTTTGCTGTGTTATAAGCGGTTTCCCCCACCGCTTCCCGGTTGCACCCGCCGCGAGTGCGGCTGGCCCCAGGTGGAATACTGTGTTTTGGATTCAATTTGGGCTACTGAACCACCGCTTATGGACTCTGTTGACCTATTCAGGTTGTGGCTTATACAAAACTAGAGTGCTTCACCATATGTGGGACACTCACAGTGTTTTCGTTCTAACAGCGGCAGGCAAGGGGATGTAGAGGCACAGTTATTACGGCTGCAATTAATTTTTTGCGATGGGAGCGCCATAAACATTGCATAAAGCAATAAATAATGAAAACGGTGACGCCCCATCGCTGGCCTTTCATTGGCCAAGGATTAACCAACCATATGGCAGACCGTTTAAATGACTGTGTTGTTTTATTTTTATTTTTTTTTATTTTTTTTTTTTTGAAACCGTTTATTGCAGTTCGTAAAAGTTACAAGTATGGGCCTACAACCATCCGGCCGGCCGCTAGAATGACAAAAAGCATATTGCACACATACAGTAAAAGTCTCTAGGCAGTGTAGAGCAGTGAAAACAGGAGTAATCAATGGTGCAGGCCACACAGCTCCAAGCCCACAGTACGGTTCCCTTTTCTTGAAACAAAACAACACCAAAAAACCACACCCGCAAGGCAACCCGCGATCCAGAATAACAGCACGTGCTCCATAAGTGGGGGATCCAAACCAGCAGCAGAACTCTGAAGAGGGGAATGGGAATAGATCAGGGACTGGGGGACCGCGCGCCCGCGGCTGAGGGAGGGGGGCCGTCTAGGGAGACGGAGCAGGCGAGGCAGCCGGTAGCAGTGGTGGCTCACAAATACCCCCGCGGTAGGCGTTCCAGGGGCCCCAGATTTTCACCCACGCCCCAGGCTTACCTCTCGCCACATACACCACCTTTTCACGAAACATACACCAATCCATATGCTCTTTCCAGTCCGACACCGCCGGGGGCCTCTGGGATCCCCACAATTGAGCAATGTCGCGCTTGGCTATCATGTATCCCAGAGTCACCCACCGCGTCTGCGGGACCGAATAGTCATTCGGTTCCCATACATTCAGCAAGCATCTCCTCGCTTCAGGCAGCAGCGCAACACGCGTCACCACACGCAGGACCTCATGCACACCACGCCAGAATCGCTCCACCTTCGGGCACTCCCACAGTATATGCATGAAAGTCGCCAACGCACCACAGCCACGCTTACACATTCCGTCACCAGCAAAGCCCATACGCAGAAGCCTTGGCCCCGTCACGTAAACCCGGTGAAGGATCTTGAGCTGGACGAAACGAAGGCGAGCCGGGATGGCCACCTCTTTCGGAGAGGCCACCGCGGAAATCCAATCCTCATCGTCCAGCTCCAGCCCGTCGGCAACCCAAGCCTCGCGGAGACTAGTCAGCAGGCACGATCTATCGTTGATCAGTTTTTTGTATATGAGGGAGATCGTGCTGTCCGGGACATGGCCATCTAGGACTCTGTCCTCCAGGGGGGAAGACTCCGGAATGGATGCGACATCCGGGAAGACGGAGCCCAGCGCATGGCGAACCTGTAGGTACCGAAAGTACTCACTGCCCTGCAGCTGGAACTCCGCCTGCAGCGTCTCAAAAGTTTTGAATCCCCCCCTCGTCCAGAGATCTCCCACCGTGCTGATTCCGATCGTGTCCCACTTCTCGAAGCCCTTCGACGTCCACAGGGAACCCAACCTCTCAGACGCATACAGCGGTGACGCCCGGGTCAAACGGTCCTTCCACCCCATAGCTGCATTAGCCGCGTGCCAGACACGCACCATGACACGCGTCGGTCCCGTCAAACGGGAGTCGGGCGCGCCAGCGTAGAGCGCTCGATTGTAATCGCCACCGGGCAGGAGCATCTTATCCATCTCGAATGCCGGGTTCAAGGCGGGCCCGTAAAGGCCATGATTAATTGCAGCTAGTTGGGAGGCCCAGTAATACCGTTTAATGTCAGGGAGGGCGACCCCCCCATCGTACCACGGGAGCGTCAATTTAGCCAGAGCTATGCGCGGCCTCCCGTCCCAGAACAGGCGCCGCTGGAGGCCCTCCACCTCACGGAAATAGCGTGCCGGGACCAAGTCCATAGTATTCTGGAGGGCGTAGAGGAAGCGTGGCAGGGACATCATTTTAAACAAGGCCGCTCGGCCGAGCGGCGAGAGCGGCAGACGCCGCCAGCGCACCACGTCCTCCCTCAAACGCCGGAGGGGGGGTAACAAATTCCGCTCGTAGCGGGCCTCCGGGTCAAGAGTGATATAGATACCCAGGTACCGAAAACCTTGGGAGGCAATCTGGATCGGACAGTCCCGTGGTAGGGCCGGAGCCTCCCCGGAAAGCACATAGACACAGGATTTCGCCCAGTTGATGACCAGGCCTGAGTTGCGACCGAATGAACGCAAAACATCAACCAGGACGATCAGTGATTTACGCGGGGAGGCGAGATACAGAAGGATATCGTCAGCATAGAGGGACACACGGTCCTCATGCTCGGGGGTCCAGCGGAGACCACGGATAGAAGGGTGCCACCGCAGCCACTCCGCCAGGGGCTCCAGGGCCAGGGCAAACAGGAGAGGCGACAGGGGGCAGCCCTGTCGCGTACCCCTCCCCAGCGCGAATGGGGCCGAGACTCGCCCATTCACTACCACCTGCGCCAATGGGCCCGAATATAGCAATTTGACCCAGCTAATGAAACCCGGGCCAAACCCGAATTTTGCCAGCATCGCCCAGATGTATGGCCATTCAAGCGTATCAAACGCCATGGTGGCGTCCAAGGACGCCAAGATGGCCGGCTCCCGCACAAATGGGACACGCGCGAGCACCCCGTGCAAGCGCCGCAGATTGAGCGCCGTGTTGCGGTGCGGTATAAAGCCAGATTGGTCTTGGTGGACCAAATCGCCCACCACGCCAACCAACCTGTTGGCCAACACCTTGGCGAGGATTTTGGGCTCCGCGTTCAAAAGCGAAATCGGCCTATAGGATGTGACCCGTTCACGGGGCCTCCCCTCCTTGTGGATCACCACAATTGTGGCTAGACGCTGGTCCGGCGGGAGGGAACCCCGCGAGTGGGCCGCCAGGAACATCGCGCGCAGGTGGGGCGCCAACACATCCGGGCGTAGCTTGTAGAGCTCGATGGGAATACCATTGGGGCCCATGGCCTTGCCGGATGCAACCGAGCGAATAGCCAAGGCAATTTCGTCCGAGGTGGGAGGGGCGTCCAGCGAATCCCTGTCCTCCACCGTTAGGGAGGGCAGTGCGATGTCCCGAAGCAGGGCATGGGAGTCTGCCTCCGAGCAGGGGGAAACCGGGGAGTAGACTTCGCGGAAATAATCCGCGAAGCAGGAGACAATGGCTTCCGGCTCAGTGACACACGCACCATCAACACACTCAATCAAAGGCACCACACGGCTCGCTCTCTCCCTCTTATCCAACCACGCAATCAATTTGCCAGCCTTATCACCCACATCATACATTCGCCCCTGCTGCTCTCTACTGAGGCCCCTGGCCGCCTCCGTGACGAGGGCCCGATAGGCCGCCTGCTTTAGGTGTAGAACATGCAACTTGTCGTCTGTTACCCCGCTTCCCAGGTCACCCTCCAGGTCTGCAATCTCGGCCTCTACCCGGGTCACCTCCTCCCGCTCGCGCCGCCGGGCATGGGAGATAAAGGAGAGGGCCTCCCCTCTAAGGACTACCTTGAAAGCCTCCCACAGGGAGATGGCCGAAGAGACCGACCCCACATTCTCATCGAAATATCGCTGTAGGGATTTGATCAAATCAGCACGAATGGTGGGGTCGCGCAAATACCATGCATTGATTGGGGCCACCCTGCCATCCCCCCTCGGGAAGACATCGAGATGCAACAACAATGGGGAGTGGTCTGAGATACCCCGCGCTAGATGGCGCACCTCCCCCACCCTCCCTGCGTAGGCCGCCGGGACAAGGATGTAATCAAGCCGCGAGAGGCTACCATGGGCACCCGAGTGGAAGGTGTACTGTCGCAATGCAGGATGCTTTAATCGCCAGCAATCCACCAGGCCCAGCGTGTCCAGAGGGCCGGGCAGCCACGCCTGTGCCCGGGGGAGGTCCCTAGGGGGATGGCGATCCATAGACCCAGAGGCTACCGCATTAAAATCCCCTCCAACCACCAGCAGGCCACTCGGAAGGTCCAGAAGGAGGCGCCCCAGGTCCGCAAATGTGGTGGCTTGTAACCCAGGCGGGACGTACACTGATATAAAGATAAACACTCTACCCTCCATTCTTCCCACCAGAACAGTGAAACGTCCCCTCTCATCATGGCGCACCTCATCAATCTCCAACGGGAGCGAGTTCTTGATCATAATACCCACCCCCCGCGAGCCCGAGGTGAAGCCAGAATGGGCCGCCAAACGATATCCCCGCCGGTTCATTGCATGAAAGGAGTTACCTATAAGGTGCGTCTCCTGCAGGAAGACAACATCTGGTGAAATACGTTTTAAGTACTGCAGGACCACACCACGCTTAATCCTATCCCCCAGGCCGTTAACATTCCATGACAACACAGCCAAATCCCTACCCCCCATCATACGTTGAAACAATCGGTCGTCCCCCATCGAGCATCCTAAAAACAACAACATAGTAGCGGGTTTGCCCTGCGGTGCTAACAAACAACACACCCCCCCACCCCCCGGTCCCAACAAAACTCCCCCCTCCCTGCACCCCTGCATGAGCCCAGACAGCCCCCCCAAAGTGCAGTGTGCCTGTCGCCCCATAGCTAAAATACTAACTAGTCCCCCAGAGGAGGAGGGAAGCCCCCAACAGACCCCGCACGACCTCCATAGGAGGGGAAAATACGCAATCATTAAATGGTGAAGGAACAACGTCCAGAGCACGGCCTATGCAGTCACCCCTCAATTCTGCTCCGGCGGGCCCTCCTCGCCAGCCGCGTCCCCCCCGCCCCCCCGGCCCCGATCTCCAGGCAGAGTGTCCAGCCAGTCCCCAGCCGCCTCGGGCCGGTCGAAGAAGTGCGTGCGACCATCCACCTCTACCCTCAGCTTAGCTGGAAAGAGCATTGAGTACTTGAGGTTCAGGTCCCTTAGGCGACGTTTAACACCAAGAAAGCTCTGCCGCTGCTTCTGGACCGCCGGGGTAAAGTCTGGGTAGAAATGTACCTCCATGTTGTCAAGCTTGACCGGTCCCTGTTGTCTGGAGGTCTGGAGGATAGCATCTCTGTCCCGGAAATTAAAAATCCGGGCAATGAGAGGCCGCGGCGGGGCACCAGTCTTAGGTCTGCCCCCGGGGACCCGGTGAGCACGCTCCACCGCAAATAGCTTACTCAGCCCCCGGGGCTGGAGATGGGTCAGGATCAACTCTTCCACGAAGAGATCCGCCGCCTCCGCCTCTCGTCCCTCCGGCACCCCCACAATACGGACATTATTCCTCCGGGCCCGACCCTCGGAGTCCTCCAGTCGCCGGTCCATCAGGGCGCTCGCCTGGCCAAGCCGGCGCACCTCCTTCTGGAGGGCCACCACGTCTGTCGTGAGGCTCGTTGTGGTGTGGGCCAAGGAGTCGACTCGGTCGTTTGTTTTGGACAAGTCTGCCCTCACAAGGCTCACATCCACCAGGACCGAGTCTATTTTTTGCGCTAAGGTGTCGAAACGCTGGTCCACCGAGGCCTTCATCTCTGCGATGGCGCCCATGACGTCCCGGAGGGTCAGATCCACCGGATGAGCGGATGCCTCCGTCGGGCCCACCGGGGATGTACGCGATGTCTCCGGAGAACCCTTCTGGAGCGTGTAGCGGTCCATACTGTTGGCCTGGTGCGCCGTGCCACGGCGGGTCGTCTTCACCTTCGCCCGGTCGCCATCTTGTTTGGTGGACATGCTGGCTCCTCCACCGTCGTGCCAAGCACCCCAAACGGGCCGCTATACCAAGTCACGGGTGCCAGGGGGGGGGCAGGGGCGACCACCGAACCGCGGGTCAACCCACCGCCGGCGGGTCAGCCGGGCTCCTGGACAAGGCCACACCACCACACCCCGCTCCGCAGTCCTACCCCGCCTGAGAGCCAGGAGGGCGCAAAAGCAAAAGCGAAAGTGTGGGGTACGCCAGTCGCCCAGCCCCGTTCGCCGCTGTTATTCACTTTGTCTCCGGATCGCCCCACTACTCCAATCCGGGGGGCCGGCGAGGAGAAGGCCACAACCCTCGATCGATGCTCCCACCGGCGTCCGGGGTCCGATTCGAGCCCAAAAAACGGGTGGCGCCTCAGCTCCGGTTCCCCAACACAGTCCCCTTAACAAGGACAGGATATCGCCAGGATTAATTCAGGAGGTCGCGGAGGTCCTCGGGAGCCTCGCACCTACGCGGCCATCTTGGTTGCGCGTTAGGCTCCTCCCTCCTGTGTTGTTTTATTGACGGCTTTTCCGCACTGATGACGGCAAGAGCCAGAAACGCTTCTGCGGATGTTTCATAGCCGACACACACCCCGTGAGTGCATCGAACCTTGGGAGTACCATGAACTCCTTGTTTTTGCTGTGTTATAAGCGGTTTCCACCCCCGCTTGCCGGTTGCACCCGCCGTGAGTTCGGCTGGCCCCATGTGCAATACTTTTTTTTTGGATATGTATCTATATATATATATCTACATTTATATTCATATATATATATATATATATGCCATGAAGGACTGTGCAACAGCCAGGCGCTGCCCCCAACCCCCTGCTGTGCATAGTAAAAGGCCATGACCTGCAGAGGTAGGGCGCCCAAGGAGGTTAGGTGCAGGTCCTGGCCTGTAGCCAAGCCCTGCACCCAGCATACACGGTGCACGGCTGAAGGCTGTGTACAGCAGGGGATAGGACACCAGCAGGGGATTGGGCACGTACACCCCATGTCGCGCAGGGTAATGGACACCTTACTTTACATTAAAAATATTGAAATTCACTAAAGAAAACTGGATAAAGTGACATTATTGTTAGGTATGTTTTTCACTATTAAAAGGCAATCTGTTCCATAGGATAGAATGGGGAGTTTACTTATAACATCTTAGAAGTATAATTGTCCATGGGAACAGGATATGAAAATGAAGTTTAGTATGCCTGAACTCAGAGTCTAAAGATGCATCTTTTAGTAAGGATGATTTTTACATTCTGGGTTTGAAAATACCACTTTTAGAAAGTAGGTATTTTCTTGCTTAGCCATCCAGTGTGCCTCTGCTAGGTTTGTGTATTGACTCTCTGGCTTTGGAGTGACAGGAGCTGTGCATTCTGTTCAGACAGCCTCTTGGGGGGGTGAGGTGAGTCCTGCCTTTCCATGGCTGCATTCAGAGTAGGGGGAAGAGATTTCTTGCACATCTGAATAAGCCTGCTATGCCTTGGACAATGCTGCATCCCTCTCCTGCCTGAAAGCTTTGGCCAAAGAGGACAGAACCAGTTTGGCTGAGTACAGACACTCTCTGCTTCCGAAGAACAAAGGATTTTGTACTATTAAAAGTAGGGCCCAGACCTCTGAACTTTAGATAACTTTTGGATTTCAAGAGGAACCTCTGTCAAGGAGAAGAGCTGGAAGAAGCTGGAGGAAGAGTACTTCCCCTTTGCTGTGTGCTGTCTGGGGTTGGGCTGCAGAAGCTGGTTCTGCCAAGGAGAGGAACTGTGTGTGTATCCTGCTTGATAAAGTATCACCAAGGGCTTGAGGTAGAGCTTGCCGCCTGTTCAACAAGTCTCAGGAACAGCAAAGACTTCCCCATCCTTCTGGGCACCATCTCTGGAACCGCTGGTTTCAGTCACCGCAGAAGAAAAGAGCAGCCGACTCTGTCACCGAGTCTGCCGCTGGTTCCGTGTCCTAAAGGCACCGCAAAAGGCACCGAAGCATCTCGCACCACATCTTTGTTATGTATTTGAGTATTTTTAAACATTTTTCAGATCACAAAGTGCAGCCATAGAACCAACCATAAAGGGTCCCTACACGCCATCTGAAGAGCAACCAGCTTTAGCTTGCAGTGTCTTTAAAAAACATATGGAAAAATTCTGGAGTCATGGATTCAATGACCCAGGAGACTTACTGTGTTTTTTTTAATGTTGCTGGAGGCAGCCGCGGTGCGTCCATTGGGGCGCTGGGGCGTAGCCCCACTAGACACATCGCCCTAATTCGTGCAAGCACCACTCTCGTGCTGCCGCTGATAAAAGACGGCAGACGCTACTATTCTAAACATGCGCGGCAATCGGCCGCTGAAGGGGGTGGGGGTGGGGGCGGGGCTGCAGCAGCACTCAACAAGGTTTGAGTGACAGACAGTCACTGTATCTGATAGCAGAACGTAGTGCGCATGCTCTGGTTTAGGTTGTGACCAGCCAGAACATGCGCATTGTCAGCCACTAGTATAGGTTCAGTAGGAGAGCGAGGGAGGGGGGACCCGAGAGGCCGTCGCAGCCCCCCGGTCTCCTAGTGGGCGGGCCGTATCTGTGCCCTAGCCAATGAATCCAGTGGCGCCAGCCAATCCAGACGCTGCAGACACCTGCCGCGCAGTCTGAAGTTGTTCCTGCTGCAGACGGACTTGCCCAGACCTTCTCCTGCTCCGGAGTCCGAACCGACCCAGGAACTGGACGCAGAGGTGGCACGCGCGGGATCGGGATCAGGTAAGTCAAGTTTTTTATTTTACATTAAACCCCAACCCCCGCCCCCGAGAATTGCGTGCCGCGAGTGCCGCGACTGTGGTTAGATTACCTATTACAAAGGCAGTTTTAAAAAAAATCATGGACTGACCAGAGAACGGACTTTGTAACCTTGCAGTACATAAAATAATTTTAACGAAAACATATTTTTCCGGACTTATGAGAAATGACAGCACTTTGATTTTGCATTCAGTTATTTGTACTCGTTTTTAGGAGACTTTTATTCAATGGTAAGAAAATACAAAAAGACTCGATATTTCCCAGCTTATTCTTTCCCCTCGTCTACTCATGTGACATGTTGAAAAACAATTAACTGAACAAGTGTTGCAATATTGGGCAGATTGTTGTTAGGCTATTGAGGGATGGACAGGTGTGCTATTGCATAAAAACCATGTCGGAAATGTTCGCTTGTATTTATTGTGAGCCTTAGACCATAGGAATGTTGGTGGTCAGGGATTTTTGTAATGTTTTTCCATATCTGTTTCTCCCCTCTGTCACCTTCACTTACATTTCCCACACCGTATATCCCTTTCCACTCCCAAGCTATTATACCGCACCCCAGGTGTAATTAATATTGTTTTTTTTTTTTTACCACAGACCATTTCATTACCTATATATTTATCTTGAGCTTTCGAAAGTGCAAATGTGTGCCTGTGGACATTTTGCTGCTATATTGAGTGGGACCAGAACTAAACAGTTGAAATCAGTCAGTATGTTTAAAGACTGGTCCTTAGGGCCTTTCCAAATTTTATGTTTTCTGGAAATAGAAGAATGTTCCTCCTAGACAAGTGTTTTTATGTTGGGAACAGGATATTTGAGCGGGAATCAGGCACACCCTTCTGAACCAGACAGATTGTCTTTAATGTCTGCACTCCTTAACAGATACTCAGACAAGAGTGACTCCAGTTCATGTTTTTTTTTTATTGCAGCAAGGTGTTTCTTCCGGAGCGTTCAAAGTTGCGGTTTGTCCGTGGGTTTCTGAGGTATTGGTTCTTCTTACGCGTGGTCTTTGATTGAATGTATGCCATCTGTCTTTGGATTGAGTGTGGGACTTGTTAATTTGGCGTTTTTGTTTATGCTTGGGTGGTAGGCATTGTTTTGAGTCATTGAGTCCATTGGCTTTCAATCCTTTGACTTTTGAACCTGGGATTGGTTGTCTTCTATCTCGTGTTGAACTCCGGCCCTGGATTTACCTATTGCATTCTGCTGCATTCTGGGTGTTGTATTCCTGATTCACTAAGCCTTTTACATGCCACTCCACAGCAGTAGTTTACGTAACGTTCGAAGACACTTTGGTGTTGGCTCACATGGCCCTTTTGACTCATGTCAATATCCAAGCATCGCATTTCATGTTGCGGTACTTGCCTGTATTTTTTAATGTGACCAGGCTATCGAGCTGTACGCCACATTGGAAACTTCACTGAATGCTGCGCACAATGCACGTGATAGGAATTGCATTTGGCTGCTATAATGAATTTTTTAAAATGTAGGCTGGCAACATGTAATGCAATGTTTGGATATTGACACGAGTTTGCGCGAGTCGGGAACAGGAGGATTTTCGCTATGCCCTTTGATTCAGTGAGTCTCATGGCGGCAATTGATTCATATGTATAATTTCTTTGTTTTTCTTACATGTTTTATATGGAATGACGAACATTTTTCTTTGAGTGTTTGTTTGTTTTATTTTCGGCTTTATACTTCAAACGGATGGACATGAGTAGAACTATATGCTTGGTGGGCAATTTTTTCCATGTGCATCTCTGCACGGTGGCGATTGGAAACAAAAATGCACAATGCCTCGCCAGCGTATGGGTTGTTCTAATTTTCTTTTTTTCTTCACATGAAGGTTATTGCGTCCTCATCCATTTTTTTCTGCCTTTATACTAAATATTGAGCACCTCCTGCAGCATTTAATTAAATGTAATGAGCCAGAGGAAATTACTTTGAGATGCTTTTGGCCACCATACAGACATGATAAACAAAGCAGGGGAAGGAGGACTTTAAATTTTATTTTTCTGTCAGACAATTTTTCTAAAGTCTTTTATGTATTTATTACTGTTTTTTTTTAACACACAAGGGTCTGGGAGATGACATTTTTAGCAGGATAATCCCACTGGGTTTCCAGTTTTTGCTCTATTCTTCCCTAGTGCTAAACGCCAGAAACATAGTGACAAATGCTGGTTTTGTTTTATGTTGAAGCACCATGCCAACTAACGTTTCATTGCTTGACACTCAACACAAATATTCCGAGGGTTCTGGGAGCAGAGATGGGACTCCATTTGAAATCTTCCTTCACAGAGGAGTACCGTGTGCTTTTGGTAATCATAAAGACAGTAAAATCAGGCAGTAAGATGGTTTTCCGGCAGCATGACCATGTCGTTCAGACTAGAAATAAATTATGTAAGTTTGAAGGCTACACTAATATATGGTGCCATTTATAGGCGGCCGCCATTATCTGCCATGTTGCGATTATGCCACAAAAGCAAGCAAGACCTGTTTTTATAATGTATACATTTGAAGCAGCAACGAAGGGCCTTGTAAAGTACAGTCCTAAATCAAAAGCCCCTTCTGTCTGACGGCCCTGTGTAAAATGCATACTGTCTCTTTAAATAAGTGTACCCTTTACTATTATGTTTTTCTATTAGATGTTATCTCTGATTTGAGGCTGGCGCTTCCCTAACGGTAGCTAAGGTATCCATTTTAGGGTGCAGCAAAAAGCAACACACGTTACACAAAATTGCCATTTTCTAAAGCAGGGGTCCAGGAGAGCCGGATCCATCATCACAGATTCAAAATATCTAATTAGTATGTAAATGAGTAGCATTTAGATTAATTCTACCGACACTTATTTTATCCTGAAAATCTGGCGTGGATTTGGCCCTCCTGGAACTATGTTGGACACATCTACTCTTAGAGCTGAGATTTCCATGAGTCTTATAGTCTGAATTCAGCACCTGAGCATAATAGGACCGAATGTATGAAGCTCTGTGGTAATACTCAATAAGCAGCTACCTATGTTATGCCATCTATTAATGTAATAACTGCACTTTCACAATTGCTTTATTAACCTTCCTGCTTTCTCAAATTTGCTTGAAAATGCACGCTTTTTCTTCTTTTTTTCCAAACTTTTCATGGGGGGGGTAACCCCCCCAAACCCCCCTTTTGGGGTTTGGGCTCGCTCGCTGCGCTCGCTCGCTACGGTGCTGTTTGCTGATTCGTTTGCGCCCCACCACTTTAAAATCTCACCCACCGCCCCTGGCTGGAGGGCTGCTGTGCTCCCTGCAACCCTCCACAACAATAAAAAAACTGGTGGTGCACTTGCCCCTACTAGAGGCACCACCATGAACAAAAAAAGATAATTTAAAAGCCCTTGCAGGGCATTATGAGGAACTTCTTCCTAGAAGCAGTAAATAATAAATTAGCAAATGTTATACTAATTTTGGAGTCACAAGGGGAGCCTCAAACACCCCAGGGCCCCTGCAGCTCCCCAGCCAGCACCCATACTGGATGCCAGCAGGAGCCGGACATTATTTTGAATCTGGTTCCACCCACAAGATGACAATGTTGTGGGTTCTTGGGCGAGCCCCAAGGCCTGCACAGCCCCTGAGAACTCCTGACAGGCATAAGCAAAGTTGTGTTTTCTGCCTGCAAGAGTGCGGGCAGGGAATTAAGTTTGTATTCGCTGCCTGCACTCTTCTGGGCAGGGAACTCCAAGGTCCTAGGGGATGGGGTCCTCAAGACTACTTTGATCAGACCCCAAGGAGTTGGGGTTCCCATGGGACAGTTCACGCCTCAGGGAGGGGGTCTGGCACCTCCTTCCTCCTCAAAACAATTGGTCCTGTGGATGAGTTCCCCGGGACCTCCCTGCGGCTCGGGAAAGGGAGCTGCACAGCACCTCCCATAATTACTGAATCGGTCCAGGGGATGGAGTACCTGGGGTCTTATACAGGCTTGGGGAGGGGGGCTCCATGCCCCCCTCCCCAAAATATAATTTCCTCTGGGGAGGGGGTCCTAGGTCCTCCAGAAGGTTCAGGAAGAGGGCCCCCTACCCGCCTCCTCAATAAAAAGGCCAGTGCAGTTAAGACAGCTGGTTAATGCTCTCAACCTCTTGAAAAACGCCCTCCTGACTCCTGCATTGGCCTACCCCTGATTTAGATGCCCAAGGTATCAGAATGGTCTGCCCTGGGCCAAGAATGGTAATCTTGTTTTCCTCTCCTGTTCACATTTTACCTTGGCTTTCTTTTCAATGTACTACCTTCAGAATAATCCAGCTGTAAGTGAGTCAGGGGATTTACCACAATGTCTAGTACGTCAAAATAACGTCTTTCTCATTTTCACATTAATTTTGAGCATCTCCGGATGTTATCTGATGCCATATGTTTCTGTATTAGGTAATACTTATATACCAGTAACTAGATAAGCTAGAGACTCTTTTGGGGCTTGATTTAAATGTCTTCAGTTTATAAGCAGGCGGTAGAAAGCAACACACATGTCCATAAAAGTGGGTGTGCTTATTAACACATAGAAACAGGTGGATTTGTGTTATGATATGTACTTGAAGCCATTAAGTGTATGTATGTTTCTTTATCTCTTGGTTAGGTTTTGCCTGCAAACCGCTTCAACCAGAAAGACCTGTTATATGAAATATAGACTTTATGACTGGGAATTACTCATGACTTGGGGGCTTTCTTGTTCATCTCACTTCCGTGCTCCTGATTTTCTGGTTTTCCTTCCTATTTTTGTTTTTCCCATCCACACAGCATTTCAGTTTCACCGTGCTTGAATGGATGAGTTGTATCCTTCCACTGCGTCATAACCTTACATTGCAGCGCATGAGGAGCTATTTTCTCTCCCTTTCTGTATATCCCTGCTTTTCTCCCCCCCCCCTCCTTTTCATTAATTTATTACCCACTTCAGCACCTTCTGGCCCATCTAGTCCCCTGCTCTTACTGCCACTGATTGCAGTACTGTCGGGCACCCATTTTCCTTTTATATAAAATAATAACCAAATAATGCAAACAACACCGATCGAACAAACAACAAAGTAACATATTGAAATGAAGTTACAATAATAGGTATGCAAGTTACACACAAAATATACTAACCTAATCATTAAATAATTGCAGACCCTCTGTGGTTCACGAACAAAAGAGCACACGAAGAATTGTGACCACATATACTGTAGCTCTTAAAACACTACTTAGGTCACAAACTGATGGCAGCCCTAGAAAATGTATGACAACAGTGAAGGTAAAAGATCCAAACTGTGTGGATGCAATATAAGATTCTACTCTAGTGCTCACATGTTCAGTCATAAGGTAGCCAGCATAAGACCTGGTACTCTTAAGTACTCTGGATTAGTTTTCATTATTGAAGGGGGATACATCTCGGTGTTGAAGGGTAGCAGACAGCGGTCGGCCTCCCTAGGGAATAGCTGCGTCTGCCCACAGGCACAAAGATGTACACTAGGTTCCGCAGGACTTTTGATTTGACCTGAAACTTAGTGCTGTGTTTCTCAACAGATGGGCAAGAACAGGGGACTCCCTTGAGTGGCTCAGATACAATACTTCCAGCACCCACACCACTTAAACTGGAGATGGGCCCATGCTCATCCATGCCAGTTTGAGATTCGTGGATACTGTAGAGGCGACGAGGTATCAATAACGAAGTAAAGCAAACATTGGTATAGGTAAATAGTATGCTCAGCAGGCCCAGCCACAGCTCATCTCAACCTGCAGACAGTTCACTCACCGGCATCATCTGCTCCACCGTGTGTGGGGCAAAGAAGGAGTTCTTGGTCCCCTCCCTCCACATTTCTTTTTTCTTTGGGAGCAGCATCTTCAAATGGATGTTTGGCCATTTCAGGATGGCCACCCGTGTGTATGCATGTGTAATCATGTGAGGTTGGTATCTTGGAATGGTTTTTAGTTTGAGAAAAATCATTTGAAGATGGACACCGCAGTGCATACGCAGGTGTGGTGGCTATTTTTTAAATTATTTGTCTTATATTAAAAGAGAAGCCATGGCTGCAACGTTTGCATACACATGCATGGCAGGCCTCAGGGAGAAATAAACAAGCATTGGCAAGGCTTACAACTTCCTGGCTATACCTATTGGCTTTTTTATCTGTTTTTATATAGCAAGTACTTGGCTCAGGGCATTAGAGTGCTTCACATGAACACAAGATTACATTACACAAGGTCGATTAATTTGTTTAGGTACGGTGAGATTCAGTGTTTCACCCAATTTCATCGGATTTTGAGCGGACACTGGGACTCCAACCTGGTTCTCCATCTCCATAGTTGGCACCTCTGTCTTTTAGGCCACATCTCCTACAATTGGCTTTGCCAATTATTGTTGCTTCTGTCACTTGCACGACTGAGCAAGTTCTTACCAACGGTAAACATAAATTATTGCTTTGGCAATATTCCTATGGACACAATGCAACATATGTTAGGGGAGTATCTTTTTCTGTTACGATGTTTGTTGCAGGTTTTTTCAGTGGAAGATGCAATCTGGGACAAAATATATCTCTTGATAAGCACTAGCAATTCAATACATTTATGTTAGACCTGTCTGCCTTAGAGTGGTTTTCCCCCAAATCTTTTTGCCTTCTCTCCTCCTGTTTTACTGATTTCGTTTTTGTTTGCCTTAGGACTCTGCACACTTTACCACTGCTAACCAGTGCTAAAGTGCTTGCAGTCACTCCCTAAAAAATGGTAAAATTGGCTTACACCTTGTTGGACTCGGCCCTTTCTGCAGGGTCATCCCAGAATTTTTTTGCCTTCCTCCTGTGTTTTTTCTGACCTGTTGTTGGTGGTTTTATGACTTTGGGCAATTTATCACTGCTGATCAGTGCTAAAGTGCATGTGCTCTCTATTGCAAACTTGGTAAGATTGGTCTACATCTGTTTAGCATATTTAATTTACCTATACGTCCCTTGTACAGTGGTATCCCATATACCCAGAGTCAGTAAGTTAAATGCTACTGATGGACTTGCAGCGCTGCTTGCGCCACCAACCAAAGTAGCCTTTCAAACCTGTCTCAGGCCTCTGCAACTGCAGGGCCTGCGCGTGCAGTTTACTGCCGCTGTGACATGGCACATAAATTGGTTGCCACATCTGCAACTCCCCTTTTACTACATATCAGTCACGCCTAAAGTAGGCCCTAGCTAGCCCTATGTGCAGGGTGCGGTGTACGTAAAATGTGTAGGTATAAAATAGGACATGTACCTCAACTGTGTGGAATGTTCTGGTAGTGACAGCCTATTTGGTTTCTCACTGCTGTGAGGCTACCCTCTCATAGGGATGTATTAGGGATTCCCTTAAATGTGCTTCAGTGGTAATTCCTGACATGAGAGGGGCAGCATAACCATCTTTGGTATGTTTGGAATAGTAGTGATAAATCCTGCTTATTGGTGAAAGCAAATTTATTATTACTAATTTAGAAATGTCACTTTTAGAAGTGTGCATTTCTCTGTGCTATGTGTCTTTGTGCCTGCCTGGATGTGTATTGACCGTCTAGTTCCGACTGACAGGAGAGAGGGGATGTACATTCACTCCAGCGAGTCCCTGGGGGGGGGGGGGGGGTGAGGTGTGTCCTGCCATGCCTGGGTGACTCAGCGCTATGCTGAATAGGCCTGGTCTGCATTTGGAGTGGTGGGAGTAGTTGCCCCTGCACCTGAATAGAGCTGTGCCTGCCTTCCACAATGATGGCTCTGCCCCCTGTGGTGTGTCTGGCGCTAAGGCTTACACTGTGTTGTGCACTTGTAAATGTATTTTAAAGTGCCCCGAGAACTGGTTTGGACTGGGCTCAGAGCCCTGTGCTAGGGGAGAACAAATGCAGTTGGTCTATAAGTACTGGGGCTGTGTTTGGTGAACTTGGAGAGAGTAAGACACAGCGTGGACTGCTGTGTGCCAGGAGGAACCGACGTTTGGGACTAAGCTGCTGCCTGCTGGGTGGCTGAAGGTACTGCCCTATGCTAAGGGGCCTTGCGTGCTGGCCTGCCTGTGCACTATTCTCTGCCCCTGTGCTGTGGAGATTGTAGCGCTGGTGAGCACTTTCTTATTCCTCTGTCCAAAGAGTGGGCTGAGGCGGGGCTGGCTTGGAGAGGAGCGCTTTTCGCCCTGCAAGACACTTTTGTTCAGACAGGCTTGGGGACAAGATGTGCTCTGACCAGATAGGTGCCCTGACGAGTAATGGCTGGTAGGGTTTAGCTATACTCTCTTAAGCACTAAGGGACCGTTGGTGACTACACGCTATACAAATACCAATTAAAAATAACAACATGGGCAGCACCACACTCTCTTCTGTGGAAAGGGCGCTGTGTGTCTGGGTCTGACACAGCACTGTGGGTTTACTGACTGAGAGCTCAGGAGGAGCTCTCTGTGCGGGCCGTCCGGAGGGAGCAGTCTGTCTGGGATGCTTCCCCACTCATGGCCTTGGGCCCGGGATCGGGGAGAATCAACGCCTCACCTCGTTCGGCAATCGCCAGGCAACCTGCAGCATCTGCACCGGTTGCCCAGTACCTTCCCCGAATCCAGCAAGGGCGCGACATCATCGGAAGCTGCTGGCCCCGCCCAGAAGAGTCCCCAGGGGAGGGGCAGAAGGAGGCATGAGGCCTACAACAGAGCTGTCCGATAAGACGGCAGCCACTAAGGCGAGAGGGGAGCAGCCAAGAGGTAGAAACCCTCACAGATCCCGCGTATCACAGTCGACGGCAGCCCAAGGAGCTTTTGTTTGGTTCTTGAGGGGAACCGGCGCTGGTCTTACCGTGAGCTCTCCTAGGCCCGCGAGGAATTGAGGTACCGTGGGGATATTTCTATGGGGATTCAAATATCCCAGTGGGCAGCTGCACTTTGTTGCAGTTGCAGATGGGGGGGACTTCGTGAGGTCTCTCCACCAAAGGGGGCATCTTTGTTTTTGGAAATTACCTGGATTGGCCCTAACAGGAGTGCAGGGGGCCCTGCAGTCCCCATTTCCTGATGCCAGGGGCCCACATTCCTGAAAAGTACTGCCTACGCGGTGGAGTGCTTTACGCACAGAATTGTAGCGGTCGAAGCCCCAATTCTGTTTGGGGTGCGTGCCTAGTGGCACAGTGACCTGTGGGATTGCTGCCTAAAGTGATCTTCCGCATTTTCGGGTAACTTATGGGCCTGTGGCCTCATCTGATACAAAGTGATTTGTGATTTCTGTAATGTTTATGACAGAGGGCTGATTGGCCAAGCGATTTACGCAATCCCTGTGACGTCATGACAAGTGCCTAGTGGCACAGTGCTAAATGTGATTGTGATCTAATGTGTTTTATAAATAATACAAAGGATATTTTTATCAAATCTTGTGTGGAGTCTCTTTTGTGGTGTGCCTAGGGTTTTCATTGCTGTGTGAGTGTGTTGCACAAACGCTTTACACATTGCCTCTGGGATAAGCCTGACTGCTCTGCCAAGCTACCAAGGGAGTGAGCAGGGGTTATCTTCAGTGTGTAACTCCCTTGCCCTGACTAGAGTGGTGGGTTCTGCCTGGCTTAGGTCCATACCCGAGCCAACCAGAAACCCAATTTTTACCACACCTGATTTGCATATTTATTTTACTTATAAGTCCCTAGTAAAGTGGTATACAATATACACAAAGGCCAGTAAACTAAATGCTACTGGCTGGCCTGCAGCACTAACTGTACCATCCACTGAAGTAGACCTTAAATCATGTCCCAGGCCTGCAACGGCAGCCTGTGAGTAGTTTTAAACTCCAAATTCGATTAGATAAAATAAACCCCTTGCCACATCTAAAACTGCCTTTTACATGCCGAAGGCACCCCTAAGGTAGATCCCAAAGGGCAGGGTGTGTTATATTGAAAAAGTGGAACATGCACTTTTAAGTTTTACACTTCCTTGTAGTGTAAAACTCATAAATTCTTTTCTCACTAGTGGGAGGCCTATCTCTCGTATAGGATAACATTGGGTTACTTTATTACATTTATTAAGTGATAACTTTTGTTTGGAAACAGATAAAAATGTCATGACTGCTGTCTAAGGAATTGTAATTTAATATCCTCTTTAATCGTAAAGTTTGGATTTTAAGGTACAACTTTGAAAATGCCACTTTTAAAAAGTGGGCATTTTCTTGTCCTAGCCATTTGGTTCCAGCGGCATGTTCTCTGGTTCAGATGACTAGGTTTAGTTGGAAGTTGGCTGTTAAGTATTTATACAGCGACACAATAAAGGGACTAGGTGTTGGCAGGAAGGGCTATTCAAGGAGGATTGGGGCGGATCTGTGCACAGCCCCACTTACACTTCAAAGACACTTCTTCAGCTCACACACAAAGAACTTCACACTAGCCTTTTGTGACTGCAGACAGATTGGGACCAAGGGGAGGCAGGAAATTACAGATAATTATGTGGGTGGAAATCTGCAGAATTTTTCTTCCCTTCAAAGTTGAAACCAGATATAAATGCAGGACCCTCAGACCCACTCTTCATTTCTGGATCTGTAGAAGGACTCTGAGAGAAATGCCCTGCTGCCTGTGACCATCTGTGTACTTTAGAGACTGCCCTCCTACACCAAAAGGACTGTCCTACTCCCAGTAGCCAGCCTTTGTGCCCTCAGAGGACTGCCCTGCTAATTAAGACCTGTTTTTCTGCATAAACCCAAGACTTCCAGAGTGACTCTAAGGACTAGTTGGCTGGCCTCCTAATCAGAGCCTCAAGGGCAGAAAAGGCTCCGACCATCTTGAACCCACACCTGGGCCATGGATGTGTGAGTCCTAACCCTCCAAGTGGACCCTTGGAAATGGTGCTAAAGTTGCCCAGGTAGGCCAAATTCAAAATTTAGGACTTAAAAAACTTTCTGCCAAAAACTGCTCTGAGGACTAAGAGAAGACTGGGACCCGCCTGCTCGCCGATCCATCCAGGGCGCATCGGCGGTCAGCCTGCTTTTGAGGCTGCTCCTGCTATGTTGGTATCCAGAATAGTGGAGCCCTGGTCAGCTACAGCCTGCAGCTTTTTTGACTTCCATAAAATATACTTTCAGATTGCAGAAATCTTCACCACAATGTCATCTAGCGGCTCCCGGACAACAATGCCGCCTACTTGGACACCGCTGGCTGCCTTGCGGCACTGAACTTTACCTTCTCAGACATTTTTCTTCAAAATTTCTTTTGAGCTCAAAGGTAAGCGGACACCGGGCTCAATCAACATTGTGCATCCAAACTGAATCCATCATGGTCGACCATGACTTTCTAATTTACCCCAGTCTCGTGCGACTAGATGCCCGCAGTTGGTGCTTTGATCTTTTACCACTATTTTTCCTTTTAAACTAAAAACAATCATAGCTCCCTTTCTACTGATTGGATTTTTTGGCATTTTAGGGACACATTTTTTTATTTAAATGTACTCTATTTTTCTAAACTGGTGTAGCATTTTTTCCTGTGTTGTGTTTTCACTTGATTACTGTTTAATTGCTGCAAAAATACTTTACACATTGCCTCTAAGTTAAGCCTGACTTCTTTTGTGCCATACTACCATAGGGTTAAGCACAGGTTAATTTAGTGACTTTTTGTTGTTCATCCTGACAAGGATTGTGGCTGTTGCTTGAGTTTTCACCCCCCTCAAGCAACAACGTATTTTCTCACAATTTCCCGAATGCGTACATATAGGAATCGCAATTAGGGCCCAGCTTTAATTCAATCTGGAATCAGTTATAATCCCTAGACTCCTATACTCAAATACCATCTGCTGAGGCCTTTCTGGTAGCAGTTATTCAAATCTACCAGGCAGCTTGAGAAGAAAGAGCTTTTTGCAACTTGTCCATGAGGCTGTGCAATACTCTTCTACTAGACTTTAAGTCTCACATGAGCCAGAAAACTTGGCTATTCTGCTGGTTCTCAAGCAGTAGCGCCCGTACATCATTATCAAACAGTTATTTCCAAAGCCAATAGGTCTGGTGAGTTGGTTCACCCAGTCACATAATGTAAGTGCACTCAGTCACTCAGCTTTCCACTCTGAAATCCATTCATCTACTTATCTACTCATTATTGCATTTACCCAACTGCCCATCTTGTATACAATATTGTACACACAGACAAACTAACCAACCAATGAAGAGGCACTTTGAGTTATGGGCAGAATTTAAACCACGTATTTCCAGGAATTTTTGTCAAACTTGTTCTGCAAAATTCCTGAAATTACGGCATTATGCCACTTTGCGTAATTATGCGTGTACCACGAACATGCAATTCACAATAAAAATGTACACCAAAGCACAGCGACAACAGAACGAGAGCAGGTATTGTTTCGCTTTTTTGAGCTTTTTTAGCCGGAAATGCATCCTTGCGTTAGGTTATATACCTTCCTAAATGACTGATTTCCATTTCGCATAATTCCGTGTGATTTCGCAAACAAAATGGCAATTTCGCACACCAGTTATAAATTAGACCAATTGGATTTGGCGAAGCTTGTTTTTCTAGATATTCCGGATTCGGACACAATTTTGATCAAGGCTTGCCACTTCATCTATTTTTGTGAATCTGTTACACGATTTGGTCAAGTATCAAATACATAGAAAAGTGCAGTCATGAGAAGAAGATGTAAAATAGAATTTCTGTGAAACAATGTATTGCACTTGTAAGACAGCACCTAGTAACTTTACATAAACAAGTGCATTCTTTGGGCCAGCTGCTGTGGTCTCCTAGCAACAGTACTCTGAAATACTGAATATAGACTCCAAAACAATTAACAATTAAATTAAGCATATTGATGAGACGTCCTCTCGGATTTCACTGGAGACTGACACATGGTTGATGGATGCCTTACCTTCTTACGCACCTGTTGTTCTTTGGCAGAATGGGCCTTGACGTGTTTCCGCAGAGAGCTTGGGTCGGTGTAGCGCTTGGAACATCCGGGAATCTGGCAGGCATACGGTTTCTGCAAGCGTGTGAAAAGAACAGGGTTGAAGACTTTGCGCAAGAGTCCCAGGGTTCAGCAGGAGTTGTGTAAATGAGAAATACTAAGAGCACTTACTTTTTGGCCAACATTTAACATAATGTGTAGTCCCCAGTTGTATATATTAACTTGCAAGGCACAATCCTAGCAAGAGAATAGATGTAGACCGGAGCCTGCCGTGCGGGCCTGCATCTCAGCCTACATGTGAGCATTGCAATTCATGCAGCTGCAACAATAAGGGCCAGGGGCGTGGCTTCAGGGGGGCGTTTGGGAGGTTATGCCTGACCTAATAAATGTATTTTCTAATAAATAATTGGGTACAGGTGCTTTCAGTCGGGTATTGTGAGATGTAGGTCGGATTTCAATAGGGATGTTTACATACACAGAGACAAAAACGCACACACACGCTCTCCCTCTCTGTTTTGAATGTCCTCAAAGTATAGGCTATTTTACAAAACATTGTGTTTTCTCTTGTTACTTCTAGCAATCTGCATTCCTCTCCCTTTCCAGTGCCCCTTAGGCCCCTCTCATGCCCTGGCTTATCCTATAATTTATATTTAACATTAAATGCCAGCCTGGTTGTTGGAAAATCTGAAGCTCACACCCTCCAATCTTACTGACCAAGATAGGACCACGATAAGGGCACTCTACACTGGTATTATCTCAGTCATTGACTCAGTAACAATTCTGATACCAGTGACCGTCTGTTGTTTTTCTTCGGAAGCTCACACACTCTATTGGTGTCTAATTTGGTCTCATCGTTGCCCCTATAAAGAGGATGGGCTCTACCGTATTCCAGGGAGCCTTTTGATATTTAACCTAACAGGGTTTCCTGTAATATAGATAAAAATAGGTCACGGAGGTATCCTTTTAATACGGTGCTGTGGTATGGTTAACACACATATTATACTGGTGTTGAGTCAAGAGTGATATATTGTCCCACTCTAAGTCAACATGTTTTAGCCCTGGTGCTTTCGTCAGGACTTATGTGTAGATGCCCCGTAATATTAATTCCTTGGGAAGGGCTGAAACATGTCAGCTAGTGATTATCTTCACCATCATTATGGCATAACATACATGCACCCAATTTGCATTAACAAAGGAATACAAGTTTACAATTACTTTGAAAACTTACAGTTATCACATTCATTATTTGCGTCCCATTAATCACATTAATCAGTTGTAAATTCACTCCCCTTGACAGGTAGACTACTGCCTCGTTCTATTAAACTCTCTCCGTACTCCTTTTGCGCAATGTAAATCCTACATTGCACAACAGCCCCACAAATGGCAGTCTTACTCAGAACACTGCCTATGTTAACCGCCTATGCTTCTCATAGACGCTCTAGAAAGAGATAGTGGGAATAGTAAATGGAGGAAGACTTTACCTTTCCATTTCCTTTCTCATCTCAGTGCATACATTACTCGAGTATATCACCAAGTGGCGTGTTCCAACTTCAGACATAGTACCTATAGCACACCACAGAAGGAAATTCCGGAACTTCAAGGACACCAGAAACAGTAACACAAAAAATCAAAAACAAAGAAAGAACCACCTACCAAAAAGCCATACCTCACATAGCTTTAAAATTCAACCTATTGTGAATGTTGAAATAGGAAGTTTGGCTGAGGTAGCTGTGCTTTAAATAGCATAAGCAAAGTCATTTATTCGCTGCTGAAGAAGCAATGACAGCCCTGCTGGACCAGCCCTGAATTCCTATAGGCAGTTCTACATCATGCAAAACATCCTAAGCCAAAGCAATAATTATCTAAATCCAGCTACTTAGGGTGGAGATAGAAAGTGTCAAGATGTTCTTGTTCAGGGTACATTTGCCAAATGCAATATCAGACCTGCCCGTATTCCTGCACCGCGGATCACATAGTGTGGCAAATGGACTGCTTGGGGTAGCAGCCCTACAAAAATATGGCTAGGTTACAATTTGCAGATCTTCAATGAAATAGAAGCCACGTTAGGAGCAAATCCTAGTTCAAATGCCAAAGACCAAAGGCCAAACTATTAGTAAATGTCTGAAGGGAGGAAATCTCTGAACTCTGAAAGCCACACCTTCCCTGGAGTCTAGCAAGGGATACCCTTACATTGACAACATCTTTAAAAGAAAAACCTTTCAAGGCACCTTCCCAAACAGTTCATAAAGTGGGCACCACAAAGAGCAGACCACTTGTGGGTGTGCAACATTTGCCAATGCCACACCTCAGCCTAGAAGCAACTGTATCTATGAATCCCGGACCACAAGATTCTTTGAACACCTCAAGGGTTGGTCACTAGACTCAAAGGGTGACAAATACCGACCCTAGATAAATTCAGTAATGGTGCAGCGCAATGATCTCACAGACACTAGTCAGATGCCCCAAATATAGCATCTTTGAGCTATTCAAAGAGCACAGGGACGGAAAAATGCCTGACCAGGAGTCATGAACTCTATGAAGTTCTGGCTGAAAACTAACAAAATGTAGGTGGTGTTCTGGGTAAGGCTGCTTTTTATGTGGCCTCCCATGAGGGGGGAGAGGTTTATTTAAAAGGAATGAATGTTAAGGAACAGGTGCCTGTCGTTGTGGTATAGGAACTCACCTCGGTTACTATAAAGTCTTTGACAGGAAAGCTTATGATGAAGAGACAGTAACCAAGGACAAAGTGGGTGATGAAGAGATGGTAACCAGGGACAACGTGGATTATAAGGAGACCGTAACCAGGAACAAAGTGGGTGATGAGGAGATGATAACCATTGACAAAGGGGATTACGACAACATGGTAACCAGGGACAAAGTGCATGATGAGTAGATGATAACCAGGGACAACGCGGAGGATGAGGAGAGGAGACGGTAACCAGGGACAAAGTGGATGAAGATGAAACGGTAACCAGGGTCAAAGACAAAAGCTGAAAAGAAACTTAGGCACATTTCAAGGCAGGTCAAGAGCAGCTTACAATCATTACTGTACCTTTCTGCAGAATATGCCTATCTCAGATGGAAAGCAATAGAGAAATGAAAGCACAAGGAAAAAGAAATAGTTAAAAAGGAAAAAATGGTGTTAAAAGCAGATATTTACAAAAACAGGCAGAGAGTTTTGATATTGTTCTTTTGGGAATGACACAGCGTTTCCTACAACAACTTGTGAATAAATTGCACTCATTTGTCTAATCGCCAACTCCCATTATACTATGCCAGAGTCAAGTAATTAAATTCAGAGGTGGATTCAGTTTTTATGTAATACTTCAAATGGTTATGTAATAAATCAGAAATATGAAAGCACAACACATTCCTATTTTCTAACCAAATGCAACAGTGTTATTGCAGGAGTGATTGCATTTGGAAAATATGAGCGAGGCAATTTCCTTATGCTTATTTGTTTTCACAGCACCTGAAATACTTAAGCATCCCAAATGATGAACTACCTCAAATGTGTAGCTGTTATGCAAAGGGAGGGTGCATAAACATTTGGATGCACTGATCCAGCATAAGCGGTATAAATATTTTTAGATTGAACTTTCAAATCACTACTTACTTATTTGTGCCTCTGACTGTACTGGGTCCCCTACAGCTAGACGGATTACAGCATTACCCTTTCCACAGAGGTGAATGGTCCTCTGATGGATCTTTCTCTGCTGGCAGGAGGGGTGGGAATTATGATGTCCAAAACACAATGTTAGCCACCCAATGTGGACCATTAATTGGTGACTAACTCACAAGTTTGAAATAAGGTTCAAATACACTTCTCTTAAGACCATATTGTAAAAATAAAGTATTGCAATGGGGAGACCTAACCTCCTAAAGAAATTAAGTCTAACTAGAATGATACACACTAGAAGCTCTGCTACTGCAACACAAAAAAAAGAAGTAGAACTCGATATTCTGAAAAGATTAGCTGATTTTCCCTACAACGCATTTAGATGAATGAAGAAATTTAGCACAGTTTCAAATAAAGAACATACGGACACAATACTAGACTCAGGCAATTTAGATAGTTTAGTTATTTTATTAACGTTCCTAAATGTATACAGATAAGCAATTTCTTAATCATTTCAGGCAAGAATAATAAAACATGTAGTACAGGACTACACATTTCATCGGAGGTTCAAATCCAAAGAGTATGGTTTAAAGAAAACATCAGATAAGAGGTTACAGATTCCTACCACCATGAAAGGCAGAAGGATAATTTGATTCTCTTTAACAGCATCATAATGGCGAGTCCATGAGCATGGCAAAAAGGAAATATAAAGCAAAAATCAATTAGTTTGGCAAAGAAAAATTCCAGGTCTACTGCATAAGGCAGCAGCTCAGCAAAAAGGCAGTCCAAGATAGGGAAAATGTATGGCATTGCGATTAAAGAATAAAATCAAAAGCATGTTGAGTTGTGTTCCACCGAAACAAAAATAGCATTGCGTTGTCAAAGAGGAAAAAAGGTATGGCGTCGACCCTCCTCTGAGCTTACTTATTTTATAGTCTTTATGACACCTTAATGACCTGGTGTCACTCCACTAGTCTGTCCATCGCATGATTAGTTTACATATGTAGTCACCAAATACATTTTAGTTACTCCTGCATTCTTTCCCAAGCACTTCATGTGAACAATTTGACTTAATGGGCATCACAGGTTTGTCGACAGTCGGAAATATACAATGTAACAGGCTATGGCATTGGATTAGAGTTGATTTTCCAACTGCGCAATCTCACAGTGGCCTTCAATGGAATGTCCTTTGTATGCAAGATGAAATATACACAGAACAAATAATGGAACATTTGTAGAAATGCCAATGAAGTATTATGCTTGCTAAGGTAAAATTGCAGCTCAAGACAGAACTCGTTTAAAGCTTAAAATGCATACATCAGCTTTAAATTAATTAAACTTAATTGGAATCAAATATAATTCATTGAGTCCTCATTTCGTAATAAGAGAAAAATAATAAAAGTTTCACCAATGTATTATTACATGAAATTGATTAGCATTAGCTATGGCCGACTGCCACAAATATTCAACATCCATACAAGGACGCTATTCTTAAAAAAACAGTTTACAAAAATAGTTTCCAAATTTTTGTAATTATTAGAGTCTCTACTATCACATCTGTAAGTTTTAATTTCCTAACTAATTTTATTGCCTAATTGCACCACAATCTATTCATAATGCAATTGCAATGAAAGGCAATAGAACTGTTAGGCCTGATCATTAGATTCATTAGTTTTCAGCAGTACGTGAATAGTAAATCATCATTTCATGAGGAATCTTATTATTAAAATCTATTGAGAAGCATTATAACTATTTAGCAATTTCCTTTTTCTCTTGTTCTAACTCTTTCAAGGATGCTTTTAGGGTGCTATTACTTCACTTGTCTCTATTGCTGTAAAACTGTTCATTTTGTGCGATGTGCACATGCAGGTTTGTGTGTATAATTAGGTAAAAGTGTCATGTAAAGTGTTTTTGAAATATTTGCATTATTCCCATGCTTATTCATTTTGACAGTGCCTTGAATATGTTTAGCATCCTAAATGATGAATAACCACAACTATTTAGCTGCTTAGAATGTGAAATTCAGTTAATGTAAAGGGAATGTGCATAAACATTTAGATGCATCATAGCCATTTCGAGACATATTAAATATCTGATAAATGTTCTCAGAGATTTGTGCTGGTGCTTTTATTCCAGTGAGATGAATTGCCATCTTGGAAAAATTCAAACTTCTCCATTGATCACCGTCCACAGCGCCAGGGAGCGATTATGACATTATTGATTCAGTAAAGTACATTTAGGACAAAGCAGGGAAAGAAATCCTTAATGTCAATGTGTGTTAGGTTTTTTGGGCAGGCGGGTCCCTTAGTGCAGTCATATTATAAACCGAATTTGGGCATTGTTTTCTGTCACCGTTTTTCAACAATGCATACCGTATTTTGTTATTTGTAAGCAATGTAAATACCAGGGGCTGCTGGTGCTCAAATAATTATACTCAAGTTACGGATACTGGAAGGATGAAAGGCTGAGTTGACGAAGTCAATATTGGAATTTGAGATCTGCAGCTCCTGCACAGATGCTAGCTATAAATGCCTAGCTCACTGAGACTCTTACGAGCATAGACGAGACGCACATTTTCAGACCCTCGTGTATTTTTCAGTTTTCCTGGTGTGTATATTTTGTACAGTGCCAAGTGTCAGCACACTGTAGTCAGTATGAACAAAACAACAATACATGGACACCTTTACTAGTTAAATTAATAAGAAAATACCAACTGAAACCAATAGCCATCCTTGGAATCCAAAGTTCCTAAATGCAACCAGAATTAGGTAGAATGCTCTGAGCAGCAGGTCAATACATATCAGAAGACCCATATCCCTGAAAAACAATGTCACACAAAGAGGCATCTACACACATTGACAGCTCGGCACCACACTCACAATATAAACACACATATCGTTCTCTTTTTTTTAAAATTGCCTTGTCTGCTGTTAACGCTGGAATGTGACACCATAGATGCTTTCAGAAACCACTACAAAACCTGGCTTTCTTCAAGATGATTCACCGGATCCACTCACCCTGGACCCACCTAGTGGACAATAAATCAATCACTGGTAACAACTCCCTATAGATCCTAAGGAACATCTTAAACCACTTTTTCTCAGGTTTAATGCTAATGTCGCTGTTGCCAACTCAGACTATAATCACGCCGACACGGTCTGCATATTGGACAAGATTGACAATGTTATTGGTGCAAAAAGTTTCATTAATGTGAGGAACTAGCTTATTTTATGAGTGCAAACCAACATGGGCAAATTTTAAAAGTCATTTTCCCACTTGCAAAAAGATGTACTTAAAGAGAGGTTCTTGTATGAGTACATTTCCTGTGGAACGGAGCTGGTATCCCAGGCAAGGAATGTCCTTGAGGTTTGTGAGCACCTGCAAACTTACACCGTAGTGGGTATTCACAAACTCCTCTCCAAGCTCTTGGATGACCAGAGAGTCCTTGTCAGGAGTCAAATAGTAATTCTCTTTCATGTGATGAAAGGAAATACCCCCCTAAATTAGTGGGTGCGTAGAAGTAGGGATTTCTCGATGAGGATAAATATCGTCCCCGTTAAGGAAAAAGGAAAAAGATCAGGGAGTGCATGTAAGCATACTCTTTTTTTCTCACATGTGAGAAAAGCGTCCTCAATACTTATCCAGGAATATACTGCAACAGGGTGAGGCTTTTTTAAGTCAATCAATCAATCAGGATTTGTATAGCGGGGCTGCTTCACCCATCAGGGTCTCAAGGCGCTGTGGGCGTCCCGCTACGGGATCACACTGTCTCTTCCTATTGGTTGAACTATATACAAAAGATAGGGGTTTTACCCAAATTACCCTCCTATACCTGGGTAAAGAACAATATGACAATAAAGAAGAAAAGGTGGCAGGGATGAAAAGATATAAATAGAGGTCTCTCTATTTCCATAGGGGACTGTATATTCCCTTATTAACAGTACAAAGTCCTGTCGTTCGTTCATGTACCTTTTTTTCAACAAAAACAGTCACATACCAAGGACACAAGATTACATAATTTAATTATCGTAATCTTAATTCAATTCATCTACATTTTTTTAATTCTTTCATAAAACTACATACATATATATATATACACAGTGAGTGAAGCTCTCTTTCTTCTTTATTGTCCTATTGGTTGAACAACCAGGTCTCGAGGTCCTTCCTGAACTGTTGGAGTGGTGGTGCTGCTCTTTGATGCGCTGGCTAGCTGCTAGGGAGAGGGTCTGGAACGGAGTTCCCTGTAGGTTGGTGGAAAGTCACTTGTTTGCTGAGGTACACTGGTCATTCGTTGTGTAGTCCCTTGTAAGTATGGGTGAGCAGCTTGAACTGGCATCTCTTCACGACTGGTAGCCAATGGAGTTTCTGAGGTGAGGGTTGATGTGCATCTGTCTAGGAAGGTCAAGGAGGAGTCTGGCTGCTGTGTTCTGGATGTCTGGAGTTCCCTCAAGAGTTGGGCAGTCATCCCTACGTAGAGGGAGTTGCCGTAGTTGAGTCTGCTAGTGACAAGAGCTTGCATGACAGATCACCTGGAGTTGGGCGGGAGCCATCTGAAAACCTTCCTGAGCATTCAGAGGTTGAGGAAGCAGGCGAAGGAGACAGCGCTGACCTGCTTCCTCATGGATAGCTGACTCTTAAGGATGATACTGAGGTTGCGGGCGTGCTCGGTGGGTTTGGGGGTAGGGCCCAGCTCAGATGGCCACCCTTCGTTGTTCCATTAGGTGCACTTGCCTTTTCTGCAGATTCAAACCTCTGTCTTGTCTGAATTGAGTTTGAGACAGTTGTTGTTCATCCAGATGGCCACATCCTTCATGCATCTTTGAAACATGTCTTTGATGGTCGGTGGGTCGTTTGTCAGGGAGAGGATGAGCTGGGTGCAGTCACCGTAGGAGATGATGTTGAGCCCATGGCTCCTCACGATGTTGGACAGGGGTGTCATGTATACGTTGAAGAGGGTTAGGCTGAGGGATGAGCCTTGAGGTACACTGCTGGTGATGTTCTTAGGAACCAAGAAGTAGGGAGGGATGATAATCTTCTGCGCCCTTCCTGTGTGATAGGAAGCGATCCACTTGAGGGCTGCTCCTTGGATTTCGATCGGGTGGAGTCTGTTGATCAGAGTGTGGTGGGATATGGTGTTGAAGGCTGCTGAGAGGTCAGGGGGATGAGGGATTTCTCCATGGTCTAGCAGTATTCTGATGTCGTCTATGGCTGCAATTAGAGTGGTCTCGGTGCTGTGGTTTGCTCTGAAGCCTGTTTGGGAGGGCACGGAGGGTTGTGGTCTGCAGATGTCTGGTTAGCTGTATTATTGATAGCTTTCTCGATGACCTTGGCTGGGAAGGGGAGCAGGAAGATGGGTCAGTAGTTCCTGAGTTCATCTGGGTCTGCAGGTGGTTTCTTTAGCAACAGCTTTATGTCGGAATGTTTTCATTTTTGGGGGAGGTGGGTGGTGGTGAATGAGGAGTTGAAGACCTAGGTGAGTTCTTTGCTGATGGGTTGATTGCTGAGGTTGACGGTGTGAAAGGGGGCAGGGGTCTGCTGGAGAACTGGAGTGGATGGATCTCATGATGGTTGCCGTTTCCTTCTCAGTGAGTTCCACGAGGTGAACTGGTGTGGGTGGGTGTCGGATGGCGAGAGGATGTTGATGTTCGCAGAGGGTTTGAGAAGGTGTGATGGTGTTTTTGGTAGCAGATGGGTTGGTGAACTCCTTGACTATGTTGAGCAGTTACTTGCTGGTGTTGAAGCTGTCCTTGATGCAGGTGGCTAGGGCGATCTTCTTGGTGTTTTTTCAGGAGGTGGTGGTAACGGTTGAAGATGCTTGTAGTTCAAGTAACCTGGACAAGTTTTGAGAATTCCATAATGTTGCAAATCTTGACCCCTCAGAGCAAAAACCCTCAGGATGTAGATTAAGAACTGATTCTGAGAAAAGCCTGCCATGTTTTGGAGCCTCTGAAAACATCATATTTCAGTGCCCGTATGCTCAGATTTCAGACATATGCCTCAGTGTTACTGTAATATTGTGAACAAATGAAAGATTCTCAAAGTTTTCACGACAAATTTAGAGATACAGGTCCAGATTTGCAAAGATGTGAAACAGTATAATGCAGCAAGACAGCTTGCTGCACTGCACTGTATCACATGGAGAGGGCAGGAATGTGCCAAATCTACTAAGAAATGGCTCATTCCTGGTATCTCCCTGCTCTGACCCATGCTGTGCAGTCTAGCGCCAACACAAGCACCTTGCTCCATGGTGCAAGGGTGCCTGCATTTCAGGCAGGATCGCTTGTGTGCAGAAGGGGACACCTTCCTTCACAAAAACAATCTCTAGAGGCATTTTCCTCTTTCTGTGTGGGCTGCAGAAATAACGTTATTTGTTCTTATTCCGCCTGCCCTGGGAAGGAGTACCTTATTGGCGCATTCCTAGGTTCACTACTGGTAGCAAATCTGGGAATGCACATAATCCGTGGGTGGCTGCAGAGGAACACTCATGCTCCACTCATGGAACGCCTTCCCAGGGCAGAGCAACGCAAAGCAGCGACTTGCGTTGTGTTACTCCAGGTGTAATGGCAAATTAAATCTCACTTAAAACTTGTGTTGCCCTTACGTCACCTTGCGCAAACCTTTCATAAATCTAGCAGGGCCAGCTCTAGGGCGGTGCGACCAGTGCCACTGCACAGGGTGCTGTCTTTCTGGGGGCGCTGTGTTTGCAAATTAATTATTTTTTTAAAGCACATGCTGCAGCGTTCCTTTCCTCGGCAATTACCAGGTCTCACATAAATGTCAAGATAACTCCTGTGATTAATGTTCTTCCTGGAGAGAGATCATAGTTTTGTATAGTTGAGGTTGGTTTATGTGAAGTTAGTGCAGAGGGTTAATATGCCTGCTGCAAAGAAGGTGTACCAAGTAGATTACAGAGTGCATAAACAGATTAGCAGGTTACTGCTTTTCAAGGAGACATCCTCTTGTTACTTGCAATTTATAACTTAAATTTCTAATATGGAACAGTGAGCTATTAACTTTCATCATAGAACTGCATGCACACTGCAAAAGTATACATTAGAACACTGATTAATGTTGCAAAAGGGTTAATTTGACTACAAATAGATTCTTATTATTAAAGAAAACTCCCAACTATGCTATTTCTTTTTTGACTCTGAGTTTGTGCTTCTCCACACCAAGCACTCTTAAACTATACTGCCCACCAGTATGGATGACATGTGATTCCTACACTTTTAGGGGCAGATTTATAATAACTGGCGCATCCCTGCATATCAGCAGGGATGCGCCAATTAGTGTGCGCCACAGCTCCGCCACCATGGATGCGCCGCATTTACAATGCGGCGCACCATGGGGCAAAAACGGCAAAGATGCGTGATGCATCTGTGCCGTAAAAAGTGGCGCATTGCTGGAGTTGCGTCGCGACGCAGCTTCAGCAATGCTTTGGGGGGACCTATCTTCACAATGCTGCATCAATCCTTACGCCTGCTTCAAGCAGGCGCAGGGTTTTGATGCAGCATGGGCTCAAAAGTGACTGAGTGAAATCTTGTAGATTTCACTCAGCCACTTTTAGGAGGCGTTCTTGTGACGGAACGCCCCCCCCTGCACAGGTACGCCTACTGCTGGCGCACGGTTTTACAACGTGACGCATCTCCCAGTTGCGTCACGTTGCAAATACCCCGCAGCATGGTGCAGGATTTGCGCCGCCGCTGCGTCACAAAAGTGATGCAACGGCGGCGTAAATGAGGCGCATAGGCCTCATAAATCTGCCCCAAAGTCCTTTGGCATATGTAACATATACACAGGTATGATTGATTGTCTCTGTGTGATGCAAAGTGCTCAGACACCTTACACTGGTACGAGTGACGCTATATAACTAATTCAATGTATCTGAGAGAGAGCCGTTATGGAGACTAGGGGGCATATTATCAAGCCAGGCGATACAATTATCGCCGCTTTAGCGGCAGAAAACTGCCGCTAAAACGGCGATAATGGGCTTGATAATATGCTCTATGGAATTCCAATTGAAGCCCATGTTAAATGTGAAGGACATCTTACATGGGCTTCAATTGGAATTCCATAGAGCATATTATCAAGCCGATTATCGTCGTTTTAGCGACATTTTTCTGCCGCTAAAGCGGCGATAATTTTATCGCTTGGCTTGATAATATGCCCCAAAATATGGGCCTAGTTATAACGCAACGTATGTCTTTCACATTTATTAACAGTCAGCAAGAACCGTATTAATTGTCGACCAATGACGAGCCGTAAGGGACCTGTAATATACAGAGATCAAAGTTGTAATACCATGACTACACAAAATAAAAATAAATGAAAATAGAGTCTAAAGTGTCTGTTTTCTTCCTTCGCCTGGGACGCCGGAGTCCCGCCAAGAGAAGATGATTTAACAAGCTTTTTCTCTCCATCAGAAACCTCCTGACAGAAGTGGCATTACATCACGGGGCAATCCCCTGTAGCACAATCTCCTCGCACAATTAGAACGAAGGAATCTGTAGAATTGCTGCTCGCTTATTAGCTAATAAATTGCCGCTGCCTACTTAGAGCTCCTAAATCGCCACTTGTAGCCTATCCGGAGTCATGGAACAATGAACTCCGTCCAAGAGGTAATGAGCGCACGTGCAGGCTGCTTTCAAAACAATCATGGCGGCTGCGCTGTGGGCTTCGGTGATGTCATGCTCTGTCCGAAGTGTCTCTAGCATGCGCTTCTGCATGATTGCTTCCTCTTCTGTGGTTGGGTTTTATTGTGCTGGCTTCTTTTAAAGGAAACTCTTCCCTCACCATCACTGGGAAACGCGATGTTGTCGGATGCGAACCCTTCCAATCACAATCCCTGCTTTCTTTTTACTATCCATAACTATTTCTGTGCTTGCTTAGCTCTGCTGTTGGTGGAAAAATAGCCTTCCAAAATTGCTATATGACTCAATATTTGTTTATTTTGTTTTTACAGTGCTGTGTGTATCTCTTCAGTTATTTCAGGGCACTTTGTGGTGAGGTACATGGCAGAGTATTAGCCATGTCCTGTCCAGAATGAGGCTTCACATGCATGGGGCTGGAGAGATGAGCATCTTGAATATCTGAGTATAATCTTCCTCGTGGCCGATGGCCTCTTTGTTAGGCATTCATGATGCAGTGTTGCTGTAGCAGGGCTGTTCTTGGATTTCCTTCACAATAATCAACAGATGTCCTATTGATTTGTCCTGTAGGATACTGCAGAAATGCAACTAGGAATTTCAAGTAGTCATAATTTCATAATAAAGCTTGCATGGAACAGCAGGGCTATGGGGTTAAAGCATTAACAGCGAGTACCGTAGGAGTACCATAGTATCTCACTAGAGGGCTAGTCTGTGTCAAGCAAGAGTAGCACTGTACCCATGAGGCAATTTTCTTTTTTAATTGTCGCCTCTTGAGAGGTTCCTCTGCATCCCTAAACCTATTTGTTTGAATATTTTCCAGACAGAATCATGTAATTGTGGCTGCAACATTATCTTCTGAGTTACAGCCAGCCAATTAGATCGCCCGGTATCGTGGTACTGGTACTGACATGGCTAATGGGAGAAAAAGCTCGCTGTATAAAATGGAGGGCCTAAAAAAAAATTGGTATCACAGAACTTACACGGGACCAATCACCTAGCTATATCTAATTATAACTCTTTAACCCCATCAAGGCCAACCTAAGCACAGTAGCGGCTGGTACAGATCGGGGATGGCGGGGCCAGGAAGAGGAGAAGGGGTCAATAAAAATAAAACTTTACTTACCTCCACGCAGCATCCTCCTCGTCGCGTCTCTCCTCCTTGTCCCTCCCTCTGGCCGGAGCAGGAAGCACCCAGGCTCCCCTGCAGCGTTGTAATTGGTCTGAGTTTCATGCTTCGGCGCTCAGGCAGGGAGTGGATGCCTGGGCATGTTCTCCACCCAGGAGAACATGCTAAGTGCGCATGAATGTTTGGCTGGACATTATGGAGTGCAAACTACTCCTCCCCCTGCCCTGAGAGCAACCCCGCCCGCAAAGCTGCTGCAACAGGAAAAAATAAAATGAGAATAACGTTGAGTTATTATCATTTTATTTTTCATGACACGGCTGAAAAGCAGTGGGGGACACTCCTCCGCCTTAGTGGAGGAGCCGCACTGCACCAGCATCTCTATTATTGCATATTTCTAAAAAAATGGCTGAACTGATTTACAAAACATCACAAGGTTTCTAAGTAAAGTTCTAACTTTTTGCAAAATGTGGTGTAATTCTGTTCAACAGTTTTTTCTGTATCAGAGAGAAAAGTTTCTAAAAGAATTAACATGAGAAATCAATGTTTTGGGACTTTTTCTTGGCTCCTGCTTGTTGAATCGGTCTGCAAGTCTCCAAGCCAGAGCTGATGTAGATTAACTTTATATTGGGAAAGTTTTGTGCTGATTCATGAAGCGGCACTAAAGTTACTAGTAAAACAAAAAATGCACTTTGTATGGAAGCTCTGACCTAACTATAACTACAAAGTAACAACCGTCACTTTGTAAAATATTTGTATTTTTCGTGACATATAGACATGGATTTAGGAAGAATAAAACTATGCTTACCAATATATACTCACCTCCACAATATTTTGTTTATCCAAGCCCATTACCAATCCAAAGTAAAATAGGTGAATGATCTGAGACACCACAAAGGAGAATGGATAAATCATAGATATCACATGAATATCAGCTGATGGCAGGAAAAGGTAAGCTATTCTTGAAAATGAGTTGTGTTGGACAGAATAATGTGTAGCTTTTTGCCCGCTGTGCCAAACCTACCAGGCATGACAACGACCCAAGCAAGAAGCCCAACCAACTAGCATCATTTGCCTTTGTGGTACAGCAGCCTTGGACCCAAATATGTCTGTGTTTTTGTCCTTTACAGCATTAAAATCTCCTCTAGCAGCAATAAGCCTTTGGAGAGGTCAAGAACAGCTTTTTTTACCCTGTTGAGCACCCTGTGGGTTAGTCTTGTTGGTGCAGATATAGAGACCAAGGGCCAGATGTACGACCATTGAACTTTGCGACTTGCAAATTGTGACAAATTGCGAGTTGCAATTTGCGAATCGCGAAATTCAATGTACACCAGTTTCTCAAACAATACGATTCCCAATTGGGTTGCAAATTGCATGCCTCATGAATATTAATGAGGCTGTCGCAATTTGCGACCCCATTGGGAATGGTTGGCACTCCCTGGGATGGTGGCCTGCTGGTGTTGCAAAACAATCATACATTGGGTAAGGACTCGCTATTCGGAAGGGACACCCTTGGCACACCCCTTTCTAATAGCGAGTCGCTAACCCTAATTTGCACGTCGCTAATAGGTTAGCGACTAGCAAAATAGGGTTAGTAATTTGGCTGACCTATTTTGCGGTCTCAAAGGGGCTGAAATCCCCTTTGCGACCACCAATAGCGGTCGTACATCTGCCCCCAAATTTCATATCTAACCCTGACCCTCCCAGTTACAATAATGTAAAATCCCTGTGGGTCCGAGGTGGATTTAATGACCACCGTCTGCAAAGTCTTATGGAGCAGGCCCAGCACTCTCCTTGCGTCTCAGGAGAACCCCGCATGGGGCACCCGATCTCAACCACATTGCTTCAGGACATTAGTTTGAACTCATCAGAGGAGTTCTTTGTAACATCAAAATGTCCACGGCGTAATGCTGGCATGTTGACGAACCACCCCTGTTTAACCTTATCAAGTGTACCATTTACATTCCATAATGCCATTACATGACTTCTCATCAGATTATTAGACTTTTAGTTATCCAAAACTAGCTTGTTTGTTGAAGAACTCACCTATGATGCCTATGCCTATGTGTATAACCCATGCATAACTGTATAACATTTCCCCCAAACAACAACCTCCTTCTCCCACCACACACTTCTGCCCAGGAAGCACATGTCACCCTTACCCCAACACATGATGTAACAAACAAAAGGGGACCTAAAAGAAAACTCAACAAGTACAATTATTATTGCTCTCGTAAGAGGTGAACTTTTCCTGCTAAGCTAAATCCTGTGCTAAAGTTGAGACTGTCACTAGGTTCCTAACTCAGATCTAGCAAGCTTGCATTGGATTCTCGTCAGAAGGTGAAATAAGATCAGGAATCTGAGATCCCAGGGCTGTACTCTCCAGGAAGCACTCCACGTTTAACACAGATCCTATTCCGCCACATGGACCATTTTTTTCTCAGTAGACATGGACCTGGAACTGTTGTTTCCATCTCCCAGAACTGGTTCATGTGGGCATTTCACGGTCATCTCCTCAGCCCAACTCTTTCCTGACTCAGTGCTGTCAAAAAAAGAAAGCTTTTCCCTGAAATATAACCTTAGGTCTAGAGGTCTAGTGGGAGACATTAGTCATTAGTCTAGCTTCTTCGCTCTGAGTTTTACTTTTACTCCAGAGAAAGTTCCACAACGTTCCTGTGGCTGCCTTGAATAGGCCGAGAATATCATCATCAGTTACTTTCTCGGTATACATCTCCTTTGAACCCTGACATCCTTCAAGATAGTCTCTCTGTACTGGTAGTTAACATCTTTGGAATAAAGGGATGTGGCTGAGCTCCTGGAGGAGGTCGTGCAGCCAGATACAGTGACAAAGCAATTAGAAAGCATCTCATGAGTTCCCATAACTGCAACTATGATGTCATAAACGTTTCAGGTGCTTGTCCCTCTGCCCCATCTGGTGTTCTCACCATGCAAATGGTGCTTTGATGGACCTTGATTTCAGGGTTCTCAACTTGGGTCTCAAGTAGTTTTGCCATGTCACTCAGGAGTTTCACACCAGGCTTCAAATAGGTACTCATTCTGCAAAATTACACAAGCTTTGACGCAGGAGTGAGATATCTGTTGCCATTGATGGATCGGGTAAAATGTTTTCTTTTTATATACCCAATCCATTTATATAATGATTAATAATTAATTCTAATAATTAATTGATTGATGTGATGGTACTAAACCAACCTTATTAACCAAGAGAATACACGTGGGAATGCATTGGCATGGCTAAAATAAAAAGTGAACTAAGTTTGTGCGCATATTAAAATGATAAGTGTTGCTTGAGCAGTGTTAAATGTGATTTGCGCTTAAATAAACCAGCATTAACGGCTTTAAATGTTGCATATGGCTAGATAAATACATACACATAAGGGTATTAGCAAGGGAATAACACTGTTTTAATCATTTCTATGTATTAATTACGATTTTGTGTTTCTTTGCTTAAAGTTGACTATTCTGGCCTACCAAAAGATGGCTGCCGACTGATTCCTAACTAAAGTACATGACTTCATAAATTAAGCAATGGAGAAAGGCGCCTGCACTGACTTCGTTCGTGTCCTTTCCATGACCCGACAGACCAGGCCCATGAAGACTACCCTGGGCGAAGTGCCAATGTCCCTGAACGTGAAGCAATTGTTGCCAATGTGGAAAATGAACTTCCAAAAGCCACCTATTTACAATAGACTGATACATTTTTTGACCCAGGAACAGCCTTTCCCATACGCCTAATTGATCTTCATCCACATGTGAAAATTTGAGAATGTTTCTTAAATGTATTGAGGCGAAGCTGAATTCAGCCAATCCGTGACCTGGGAATAAAGAAAATGTTACTGTTATATGTAAATTTTAGTATAAATATTAGTAGTCTAGAGAGGGAATTTACCTTTTTTCGCTGCTACTCTACCATGCTACCCCATGCGACACTCTATGCTGCTCTTCGCTAGAGATCCTTATGCTGACGGAAGAGGACGGAGACTTTAGAACTCTGATGAACTTTCTGAGGACCAGTTCTGTCTTAGAAAACGCCAATTAGCCAGAATAGGTAAATATGACAAAAGATAATATTGCATTATTAGGATTTAACCTGCATTTTAATTAGATAAAGAAAATCATTATTTGAAGAACTGTGTCGGGTGATGATTTCTTGAAATGTTTTATTGATTAATATGAGAATTAAAGAGTCATCAAATTCTAAATCAACTAAATGATCCAATTGGCCTCCGGATGGAGGAACTGTTAGGGTAATTCAGTAAAGTGGTTTTCCTCTATCCAAGTGAAACATAGCTGTAGTTCGGGAGTGGATATCCCTCTGTAGGCACGGATAGTTTGAGCAAATGAATGTTGGTGTTATGGGCCCCACCAGCGTGTGATGTGTGTATGTGCGTGTGACTGAGAAATCATTCCGTCCATGGAAGCAGGGGAAGATTTAGTGACCCGAACTGCACCACCATCTCACCCACCTTCATTTTAAGCAAGGAACAAGAATCCTGTATAGCTTGGAGTAGAGTGCCTAGGATGACCTGCCCAACAGACTGCGTGTCCAGCTGTGCTACACGAGGAGCGTTGGCATGTACCTTTTCGCTGAGTGGGAGTTGCAAAATGATCAAGCCTTCTTTGGGCCTGAGAACTTGGGAACTTCCTCTCACCATCTTCACATTCCGAGTTAGGTCAGCCCCTTATTTATCAGCAAGGTTGTTCTTTCTGGGAACAGTTTGGATTCAGGACCCAAGGTCCATGTAGGTGCAGTGAATCTGACAAGACAGTTTATAATCTGGCCCGCTCCACCACACACAGCAGTAGAGATAGAGCAGCCAGATGGGAATAAAGGATATTTTTCTATTGTTACAACTGTGTCTTTCACGAAATGGGGATAATGTCAATCCAAACCACAACTTAAACACCCTGCAGGGTGCAGTTAGTCTGGTGCAAATTAAAATGGAAAATACCAATCACAAAATACGGCACCATACAATCACTGCAAATCAGTCTACGCCTGCTGCTGGTCCGGCCCAGTGAGTGGAACAAATGAGGCGAAGGGGGTGGAAGCCTTTTCGTAGCAGCACCAACCTCCATGGATCCCCTTACTCCCCTGCAGTGCTAGTGGCTTCCAGATGGACAAAAAAAGAGGTATTTTACTGGCCATAAACATTCACGTCTGCATCAGCAATTCAGCATACGCCGCCGGGTGCAATCACTGACCACAGTTTAAAAGCACATACACTGACACAAAGTGCAAACCAAGTCCAGAAAGAGCAACTATTTATGTGGCCACGACCCACAAATTGTGGTTACTTTTCAGGATGACTTCCTGCCATAAACATTGTGGAACGTTCAGCTGTCATGGAACGTGGATGTACAGCTGGATATGCATGTGAGTGACATCTCAGTCTTAGCAGTGAGATTAAAACTCGAAAAAAATAATTTTGAGCAATACTTTTGCTTTCAATACATTTTCCAGTAAAAGAACCATATTTTAGCAGCAGAAAAGAATATAAATAATCCTTCCAAAAAGTGCTAAAGAAAAAAAATGTGCTTAAGAAGACAAGTGGGACATGTACAGGGTAAACAAAAACAGAACGTGGCAAAAAGCCATGTGGGGAAAAAAGAATATCAAAATTAAAATTAAAGGGGGGTTGGCTGTTGGGTTGGGAGACAATGGCGTTGTTTTAAATCATGCGGAAAGTCAGCCCCTTTTTTTAAAAAACACAAGACATAAAAGGTTGAAACATTATAGACATTTTTAGGCCGAGCCTGAGTCAGCGTCCATGCGCTGCTCTGCGAGACTTACTGTAGTAGAGTACTATATTTTTCATTGGCTTGTGTCTTTGTCCTTCGTAAATGCAGGCTTCTGATTCAGTAATTGGCTTGTTCCTCCTCCTTAGTACGGCCTTGTCTTCATTTGTAACATCCCATGGTTACTGGCCCTTTTACTTCGGTTGTTAGATGGTATGTCTTTTTAAGTCTGTAAGCACTACTTTCTTTATTGAGTTTTTACTACTATAGGCACAACGTGCTTTGCTTGCAGCCCGGACAATGTCGGCCAGTTCTTTCCAATGCCATAGGTCTCGCATTTAAATGCGAGACCTATTCCATTGCAAAATTATTTTATTTTTTATTTACTTTGGTTGAAATCGCTGCACTCGCGCTTTAACTGTAAACATCTTAAGCTAAAGCGCTGGTGCTGCGATTGCTTTGAAAGTAAAAAAATTGAATATTTTTTTCTTTTTTTTTACTATTGAATCAACCGTGGCAGTGCGCTTTAGCTTAAGATATTTACATTTAAAGCGTGAGTGTGGCAATTGTAACCAAAGTAAATAAAGAGAAAAAAAGCGTGCAGCCGCCATTTTTTTCTCTTTATTAACTTTGGTTACAATTGCCGCACTCACGCTTTAAATGTAAATATCTTAAGCTAAAGCGCAGTGCCAAGGTTGATTCAAAAGAATAGAAATAGAAAAAAAAATGTTTTTCTATTTCCTTACTTTTGAAGCAATCAGGGCACCCGTGTTTTAGCTTAAGATGCTTACTGCTAAAGCAGGAGTGCAGAGATTGCATTCAAATGCTTGTCTAAAATAGGAGACAACCCTAGGATATCCTGATTTGTATTTTCCAGGAGTTACCGTTAAATCAAATGTCTGATTTGACTATGAATACAGCACAGCCTCGTTGCTTTACACTTTTCTACAAATTAAATTTATTATATACTAAACCCATCGCCTGTATTTTAGTTCGCTAGTCAAAGTGGACCATGAGTTAATTTCAAAGTAAACTTTTTCAGCAGTGTAACATACCATAAAAATACTGTACGAAATAGAACATGGGTAAAGCAACGTTTTCACTAGTACACTTTAAAAATAACATATAAAAACGATTTAATGTAAAACAGCGTGTTTATCAATGTATTGAGCCTTAAAGATACCGTCTAAAGAAATACTAAATAAAATAAATTAATGTGCCCAACGTGGACCTAAAACCCACCACCCTGAGATTAAGAGTCTCATGCTTTACCAACTAAGCTATTTGGGCGCTGGAACAACCTGCTGCAACTTTTGTATATCAGCAATAATAGTTACCCAGGAAACAATTGTAGAAGATTTCATAGGCATTTTCATGCAGCTCACAGTACCTATATCCGAAGGGGGTCACAGATTTTATCTAATACATTTAACCACTCTAAAAATATTTAATTCTATGTTGTATAAAAGAAACAATAGGCTGTTCCTGCCCGAGCCTACAAATGGGATCTGGACTCTGGTACATGCGCGAGAGAGCGTCACATCTCGGACTCCCAACTGTCACGTGCACGGGTGTGGTAGTACCCATTGGACAACTGCGAACCCCTGGCTCTGCCTGTTTAGCCATTATGCTGTCGGTGGGACTCTGGCACACATTTCTCTAGTCTACTACGGTCCAGACAGTCGGATTTCAAGTGTGCTTGCAGTTTTGTATGAAATCTGCGATGATGAAACCCGGTACCCTAGTGTGAATTGCACTTGTGTGCAAACTCCGACCTTTCTGCGGCACATTACCAACCTAAATGAATTGCTGCGGGTCGGCATATTTCAACAAGCATTTGCAATGCATTAGGTCTCGCATTTACACTAGTTTAAGCTATTGGCATTGTAAATGACAATGCCTTTTATTTTGGTTTTAAAAAACAAAAAAGAAATAAAAGGCATTGTCATTTACAATGCCAATAGCTCAAACTCGCTTAAATGCGAGACCTATTGCATTGCTAAATGCTTGTCTTTCATAGAGAGCTGGATTCAGTAGAAACCATTTGTAACTAGTCAACTGGAATTTCCCCCAGGAAACTTTAGCCCGGGTTGGTTTTGTACTATGATCTGTGTAGTTTCGCTTCTCCAGGTATTAATGCAAGACAATGTATCACACACATGATTGGTAACCTAAATTGCCGGTATTGTAACCCTTATTTTATTTATAAATCTGTTTATTAAGTTTGCAGGTAAAAGCACACATTACATCATAATCAATCAGTGAGCATCGTAATATATAACCATGAGCTGAGTTTCTGTGCATAGCATATACATTCTAGCCTCGAGACATTATCAGGAAAGGGAGTGACAGAGCCCTCTTGTATAACCAGCTAGTCTTTGAAGCACGATATCACCACGCATAATGCCAGGGCCGCAGATCTAGTGGAGTGCACCCGCCCACCCTCTCCTGGATCAGGTATGTGCTAATCCCGGTGCATCCCCAAACAGGTATACAAACAGTGCTAAACTCCCCGTTTAGTAACTGGGTGGCCGTTTTCTCGACAGCCTAGCAACTAAGATAACTACCAACCGCAGCTCGCAAGTTCTAGTCTAGACGGCCTCTCCCTTCTGATCCCCCGCCCCGCCATGTTCCGACTTCTCCAGTCCCCCCGCCGATATTGTAACCCTTATGCATGCTAAGTAAAAGAGGCTGCTACACTTAGCATTGGCAAAGCTGTCCGCTAAACGAATAGTAATTATAAAAGTGTGTCACCCGGGATACCGAGCACTAGAACCCAAGAGTAAAGGCCAAGTAGCATAGGAACGCATTGGAACAGGGAGCTCTGAACTAGATTCACCCCTCGTTAAGTTAAACTGCAGCCTGTGGAGCAAACCCCAGTGTCCGTCATCTTGAACCCACTGTAATGTTGCGCCGGTGACGCCACAGGCGATGACGGCAACGTAAAAGTCATGTGAGTTTTACTGTGAAATAAATACTGGTTACGCGCATGCGTAAGCTCTCTTGGGCTGCGACCGCGGGGCCAGTGAGACCACCAAAGCTGGCTCCGTCTCGTTATTTACAAGCCTGCCCTAAGACCCACCTTCGCTATCCCCGGGGCCCTGCGCTACATCGGCAAGGCCCTCGACACAACAAACTGGCGACGAGGGTGGGCGCGCCCTTGTTGACTCGTGCGCTGGCGTGGCGGCCGCGAGCGCTGTCCTCTGCTCGTGGCGCTCGTGCCCCAGTGCGCGTTGCTCATCGGGGGGCCCCATCGGCGTGCAGCGCGGCACACCCGCTGCCATCCGCGCGAGTGCTCGGGGTGATTTATGCCCTGTGAGAGACGGGGAAGGTCCGGAGCACAGCACCTCAGCCCACGTGGTCCAGGCCTTGCTGCCGGCAGTGCAGCTGATCGCCTCGGGCCTCACGGAGGGGGAACACGTGGTGGGCTCTTCAGCTTCCTGGCAAGGCCTGCCTCCTGCCTGCAAGTGCCTGTGAGTACCTCTGCTTGGTGGTGTGGTGGAGAAAAGGGAAGAATAGAAGCAGGCACACACACGGGGAAAAACACAAGAGCAGGCCCAGGATCCTCAAGGAGGCCCACACCCCTTAGTGCAGCAGCACACAGCACCACGGAGGGGCCCAGCAACAGGAGGGACAAGGGACATTACACCAGGCACGAGTCCCAGCAGAAGCGGGTGAAAAGCGGGAGCCACCAAGAGAAGGCCAGTCCACGGGTACCGGAGCTGCATGCTCGTGCCCAGCGCAACAAGGCCATAGGGGTCAGGAGGGACCCGGGCGACTAGACACGATAGGAAATGGCCACTATACCACCAATTGAGCTGTTCACAGTGGAGGGGTCGCCATCGTCGCTAGCAGCCAGATGGAAGGACTGGGTGGACCGCCCGCGAATCTTCTTTGAGGCCACCAAGGTCCATAAAGACCAGAAGCGGGCAATGCTGATCCACTTGGGAGGCAAAGACATACACAATATCGTCAAAACGCTAGCTGAGGCCACCCCAAAGAGCCACCATATGCTAATAAATGCCCTCAACGAACACTTCGAGCCAATGGCCAATCAGGACTATGAAAGGTTCATCTTCCGGCAAGTGCGCCAACTTCCGGAGGAATCGCTAGACACGTATCACGCACGACTAAAGAACCTAGTGACTAACTGTGGTTTTCGGGACGAAACCGAAGAAATTAGGGGACAGATAATCCAAGGATGTGCGTCGGCCAAGCTGCGAGAACGCATACTAGAAGAATCCGGCAAGCCCATAGCGGAAATACTGACCTTAGGGTGGACCAAAGTATTGTCGAGAGCGCGGGCCGCGCACATGGAGGCGGCTCTCCAAACACCAGTAAAATCAGAACCAGTAAACGCGGTAACAACCAAACCTCCGCAGAGGTGGAGCAGGAAAGGACCAGGAACACCCTCTCCGGGACAAACCAAGTCATGCGGATACTGCGGAGGACCACCGCACATGGCGGCCGAATGCCCCGCGAAAGGCAAAAGATGCTCGGGATGTGGGCGATTTTACCACTTCGAAAAAGTGTGCCGGTCAAAGAAGTATCGCAAGCCTCGCCAGGTAGCGAACACTCTCAAAGAAGAGGAACCAGAGACCAGTGACATGGACGATGATGAGGAGGAAGAGAGAGTGGTGCACCAAATCCATATGATCGGCACCGCCACCAGAAAATCAAGACGCCTACCCCAATGCAGCATCAGGGTAGGATCCCAGGAGGTCACCGCAGTAGTAGACACAGGGGCCACCATCAACATCAAGGCCTCAACCCTACACAGCACCATGGATCCACGACCCGCTCTCCACCCATCAACCATCACCATATTCGCTTACGGGCAAGATGCTCCTCTGAGGATACGGGGACGGTTCGGACTACCGTCACACATGGCTCCAAGTCCATCACAACTAATGTCTATGTCACCGAGGACGGCCAGGGGATGCTTCTGGGGTGCCGAGCGGCTGAGGACCTGGGAGTCGTGACATTTGCCTTCGGAGTACACCAAGTGTCACTCCAACACCTCCTTGCAGAATTCGCGGAAGTCTTTCAAGGAATTGGGAAGTTCAGGTGGAAAGAAATCCACCTTCACATCGATCCAACGGTCCAGCCTGTCGCCCTAAGACACCGGCGAATAGCGTTCCACCTGCGGCCCCTGGTCGAAGAGGAGCTCAAGAAGCTGGAGGCAGCAGGAATAATTGAGAAGGTGTCTGGTCCCACTCCGTGAGTGTCCCCGATCGTCGTTGCGCAAAAGCCTAAACAGCCGGGCGCGGTGAGAATCTGCATCGACATGCGACTCCCCAATGTCGCGATCATCCTTGGAAGGCCACGGTGCAGGAAATGGAAGATGCAGCAGACACCGAGGAGTATGTCAGGTGTGTCACCGCTAGATCATGCCCTATACCCATTTCCATGGAACGACTGCGGGAGGCGACGACCCAAGATGAATGCCTACAGCGCGCTAAGGCAGCCATCCAGAACAACAGCTGGCACAGAGCCAAGGAAGAATGGAAAAGTCTAACAGCCACGGCACAAAGAGTGATGGACAGCTTGTATCACGTCCGAGACGAACTCACCGAAGACAATACATGGTGCTTGTTGAGGGGACACAGGTTGGTGATTCCGACATCCCTGACCCAAAGAGTGGTGGACCTTGCGCATGTTGGGCATCAGGGAATGGTCAAAGCAAAGTCGCGGCTCCGCACTAAGGTGTGGTTCCCGTTGATGGATGACCTTGTGGAAGCCACAGTCCGAGCCTGCACGGCGTGTCAAGTAACTGGGGAAGTACCCAGACCCGCTCCGATCATCGTAGAACCCCGACCAAGAACCCCATGGTCTCGGGTGAGCCTTGATTTTGGCAGCCTGCCGGATGGTCGCCACATTTTGGTGGCCATTGATGACCACTCCAAATATCCTGAAGTTGAAATAGTGTCAGTACTAAGTGCCACGGAGATCATACCAAAGATCGAGAAAATCATGACGGCCCATGGCATCATGCAGGAACTGAGAACGGACAATGGGTCTCGGTTCCAAAGTCAAGAATTTGCGTCATACCTACAGGCCCTTGGCATTCACCATCGGAAAATCACCCCTCGGTGCCCCAGGCAAACGGGGAGGCTGAAAGATTCATGCGAACACTCAACAAAGTGATCAGAATTGCGCATGACAGGACCCAGTCCTTAGAAATGGCTATATTTACGTTTCTCCGGAGCTATCGCCAAACGCCACACACCACAACCGGCATAGCCCCGGCTCACCTGTTAATGGGGCGAGTAATCACCGACTCAATCCTTCATCACCCAGAGTGGTAGCCAGAGACCCCTAAGGACAGCCTAATAGATGCCCAGCGACGTAAAACACACGCACATGTCAGCCTCCGGCGAAGATCCACGGTGCCCAACATCCGAAGCGGGGACGTAGTCCTGCTCAAAAACCGAGTCACCAGTGGAAAATTTCGCCTGACTTTTGAAAAAGAACCATGGACAGTGGTGCATGTCCAGGGAACCCGTGTCGTGGCCACTCGAGGGAGAGAAAGAATAATGCGGAATGTGTCACACTTCAAGAGATATCACCCTGAAAGACCGGGACAGCTGTCCAACCAAGGGGAAGCCTGTCCCAACACGCGCTCAGTGGAAGAGTCCAGGTCAAGTGGAGCTGAGATGGGGTCGGCTTTCGAAGAAGCCGGAGCAGCCGGAGGGTTTGAGACCTCGATGACAACTCCGCACCACCGAGCCAATGAATCCGCGGTGAGCGATGCCAGCCACTCTCAAAGGGCCGTGGCTCCTACCAACCTGCCGAACAGCGGGAGCGGGGACTCCCTGAGCCGTGGCCTGTGGCAATACAGCCTGAGAGGCAATCCTGAGCCATCCTGTCGGTTGAGAGACTACCTAACGTAAGACTGTTTCATTGTGTTTATTGGGGGGCTAGTTTGGGGTTTGAACTTTGGCCTGGGAGGTGGCACTAGGCTGCAATCAGACTCTAAAGTTTTGTTGGCAACCATATTTTGTTTTGATGTTGTTGGGGAGGAATGTAATGTTGCGCCGGTGATGCCACAGGCGATGACGGCAACGTAAAAGTCATGTGACTTTTACTGTGAAATAAATACTCGTCACGCGCATGCGTAAGCTATCTTGGGCTGCGACCGCGGGGCCAGTGAGACCACCAAAGCTGGCTCCGTCTCGTTATTTACACGCCTGCCCTAAGACCCACCTTCGCTATCCCCGGGGCTCCGCGCTACACCGGCAAGGCCCTCGACACAACAGCCCACCCACCCACGCTGTGTTCATACTTCATGCACGAGGAGTGCCCGGATATTCTGTGCACGGCTTGGGTGGAGGGCAGCCGCTGAGTGAGTACTGCCACAGCATGCATGCCAACATTTTGGAGGAGGAAAGTGGGAGATTTAAAAAAAAAAATAATAATCGAGAAATGTATTTCTCCCATTGACGTCTATTGAGGAGATGCTACTTCAGGGGCAGACAGCCAAAATAAGGCCATTTTGTGCTTCAAAATCTGGAGTCTCCTGCATTACTCGGATCTAATGGCTTGTGTGCCACAGTGTCCCCGGCGTACTCCGGGCCGGAGGAGCCCTCGCTTTCAGCAGTGATGCACTGAGTGATATTCTGCGCACGTCGCTGGCTAGTCTATTAGAGCTCGTGTAAACACTCCAGCTGTGATAGGTGTGCACAACTGCTACCAACCCGCCATCTGACAATCTCTCTCATGACTGGGAGTCTCGGAACTTCCTGCGCTAGCTGCCTTGATACCATTTAACAGGACACGCCGCACTGCTTTGAAACTGAGAAACGACCTACCAACTCTCCATTATGCACACTCGTCTCTTGAGGGGTACTGTGCGGGGATTGTGCCCACGTTTTCCTTAATTGCAGCATTCTTTGAAACGCAGGTAAAAGAATGGCGCAGCTGTTAGATGCTCTTGAAATGCGAGAACAATTCTAACGAGGACGTCGTTCAAATGCGCGCTCTCTGGCCGTCCCTCAGAAATGCTGGCATCACCTAAAGCACTCTTCTTCTTCACCAACATGCACAATCTATTAAAGTCCTCTTTCTCGAATACAGGCCAACTTATTCGGTGTCGTCGGCAGTAACTCTACTACTCTCTACTACTCACTCTCTACTACTCTCTACTACTCAATCTCTACTACTCTCTACCCACTCTCTACAACTCACTACTACTCAGTCTCTACTGCTCACTCTTTACTACTCTCTACTACTCACTTTCTGCTACTCACTCTACTACTCTCTACTACTCACTCTCTACTACTCTTTACTCACTCTCAACTACTCTCTACTCTCTACTCCTCATTCTCTACTACTCTCTACTCACTCTCTACTACTCGCTACTACTCACTCTCTCCTGCTCACTCTTTACTACTCTCTACTACTCACTCTCTACTACTCACTCTACTACTCTCTACTACTCACTCTCTACTACTCTACTCTCTACTACTCTCTACTACTCACTCTCTACTAGTCTCTACTCACTCTCTACTACTCGCTATTACTCACTCTCTACTGCTCACTCTTTACTACTCTCTACTACTCACTCTCTACTACTCACTCTACTACTTACTCTCTACTACTCTCTACTCTACCCTCTTTCTACTACTCTCTACTGCTCGCTACTCTATTCACTCTCTACTAATCTCTACTTTCTACTCTCTACTACTCACTCTCTACTACTCACTCTCTACTACTCACTCTCTACTACTCACTCTCTACTGCTCACTCTTTAATACTCTCTACTACTCACTCTCTACTACTCACTCTACTACTCACTCTCTGCTACTCTCTACTCTCTACTACTCACTCTCTACTTTTTACTCTACTACTCTCTACTACTCACTTTCTACTACTCAATCCCTACTACTCTCTACTACTCACTCTACTACTCACTCTCTACTACTCGCTCTCTACTGCTCACTCTCTACTGCTCACTCTCTACTGCTCACTCTCTACTACTCTACTACTCACTCTCTACTACTCACTCTACTAATCTCTACTACTCACTCTCTACTACTTTCTACTCACTCTCTACTACTCTCTACTCTCTACTATTCTCTACTCTCTACTACTCACTCTCTACTTCTCACTCTCTACTACTCATTCTACTACTCTCTACTACTCACTCTACTACTCTCTACTACTCACTCTCTACTACTCACTCTTTACTAATTACTCTCTACTACTCTCTACTACTCACTCTCTACTACTCACTCTACTACTCTCTACTACTCACTCTCTACTACTCTCTACTACTCCCTCTGTACTACTCGCTACTAATCACTCTCTACTGCTCACTCTTTACTACTCTCTATTACTCACTCTCTACTACTCTCTACTCTCTACTCACTCTCTACTACTCTCCACTCACTCTCTACTACTCGCTACTACTCACTCTCTACTACTCACTCTCTACTACTCTCTACTCTCTGCTCACTCTCTACTACTCACTCTCTACTACTCACTCTCTACTGCACACTCTCTACTGCTCACTCTTTACTACTCTACTACTCACTCTCTACTACTCTCTCTACTAATCTCTACTACTCACTCTCTACTACTCTCTACTACTCTCTACTCACTCTCTACTACTCTCTACTCTCTACTACTCTCTACGCTCTACTACTCACTCTCTACTTCTCACTCTCTACTACTCATTCTACTACTCTCTACTACTCACTCTACTACTCTCTACTACTCACTCTCTACTACTCACTCTTTACTAATTACTCTCTACTACTACTCACTCTCTACTACTCACTCTCTACTACTCACTCTACTACTCTCTCTCTACTACTCTCTACTACTCACTCTGTACTACTCGCTACTACTCACTCTCTACTGCTCACTCTTTACTACTCTCTATTACTCTCTCCACTACTCTCTACTCTCTACTCACTCTCTACTACTCTCTACTCACTCTCTACTACTCGCTACTACTCACTCTCTACTACTCACTCTCTAATACTCACTCTCTACTACTCTCTACTCTCTGCTCACTCTCTACTACTCACTCTCTACTACTCTACTACTCACTCTCTACTACTCACTCTCTACTACTCTCTACTCTCTACACACTCTCTACTACTCTCTACAACTCACTCTCTACTACTCACTCTACTACTCTCTACTACTCACTCTCTACTACTCTCTACTACTCACTCTCTACTACTCTCTACTCACTCTCTACTACTCGCTACTACTCAGTCTCTACTGCTCACTCTTTACTACTCTCTACTACTCACTCCACTACTCTCTACTACTCACTCTCTACTACTCTCTACTCACTCTCTACTACTCTCTACTCTCTACTCCCCCCTCTCTACTACTCTCTACTCACTCTCTACTACTCTCTACTACTCGCTACTACTCACTCTCTACTGCTCACTCTTTACTACTCTCTACTACTCACTCTCTACTACTCACTCTACTGCTCTCTACTACTCACTGTCTACTACTCTCTACTCTCTACTACTCCCTCTCTACTAGTCTCTACTCATGCTCTACTACTCTCTACTACTCGCTACTACTCACTCTCTACTGCTCACTCTTTGCTACTCTCTACTACTCACTCTCTACTACTCACTCTACTACTCACTCTCTACTACTCTCTACTCTACTCACTCTATACTACTCTCTACTACTCTCTACTCTACTCACTCTCTACTACTCTCTACTACTCACTCTCTACTACTCACTCTCTACTAGTCTCTACTACTCTCTACTACTCACTCTACTACTCACTCTCTACTACTCACTCTCTACTACTCTCTACTACTCACTCTCTACTCTCTACTCACTCTACTACTCTCTACTCTCTACTACTCACTCTCTACTACTCTCTACTACTCACTCTCTACTACTTACTCTACTACTCTCTACTACTCACTCCCTACTACTCTCCACTACTCTCTACTCACTCCCTACTACTCACCAGGGGTGGGCGGAATTTGCGAAATTCACTTTCGCAAATTATCGCGAAAATGTAAAAAATCTCCGCAAACACGCGGAAATATCGCGAAGATGCGGAAGTTTATTTCCCGCCCATTCGCAGTATTTTCTGCGTGGTCGAGGCTCGCCAACTTACCCATGCGGTTGCTCACGGGCGCGGCCATCTTGTTTTCACTTCTCTCGCGGTGCATGATCGCGAGAAGAAAGACGTGATCGCGCGACGAATGACGTTACTGTGGGCGCGAACTGTCGCGAGACAGCGCAAATGGCTACCAACAATCCAACATCTCGTGGAGAACGCGACCGGATCGGGAAAACTTGTCGGCGAACGCAGGGATTCAGGTAAGGCGATCGCGCGCACATGAGAATGTATTACTTTACAGCGCGAGCAAGCAAAAAATTTCCGGTAAAATGCAGATTGCGGAAATTTCGACATTTTCGCGCTCTCCGCGGAACGCGAAAATGTCAAATTATCGCAATTTCCGCGAGCGGAACAGAATTTTAGCCCAGGCCTACTACTCACTCTCTACTGGTCACTCTTTACTACTCTACTACTCACTCTCTACTACTCACTCTACTAATCTCTACCACTCACTCTCTACTACTCTCTACTACTCTCTACTCACTCTCTACTACTCTCTACTACTCTCTACTCTCTACCTCTCACTCTCTACTACTCACTCTACTACTTTCTACTACTCACTCTACTACTCTCTACTACTCACTCTCTACTACTCAGTCTTTACTAATTACTCTCTACTACTCTCTACTACTCACTCTCTACTACTCACTCTACTACTCTCTACTACTCACTCTCTACTACTTGCTACTACTCACTCTCTACTGCTCACTCTTTTCTACTCTCTATTACTCACTCTCTACTACTCTCTACTCACTCTCTACTACTCTCTACTCTCTACTCTCTACTCTATACTACTCACTCTTTGCTACTCTTTACTCACTCTCTACTGCTCTTTACTCACTCTCTACTACTCGTTACTACTCACTCTCTACTACTCACTCTCTAATACTCACTCTCTACTACTCTCTACTCTCTACTCACTCTCTACTACTCACTCTCTACTACTCACTCTCTACTACTCTACTACTCACTCTCTACTGGTCACTCTCTACTGCTCACTCTCTACTATTCACTCTCTACTACTCTCTACCTCTACCACTCTACCTCTAACTCTCTATATGCATTTATATATGTATGTGTACATATATATACATACATATATATACATCTGCATATCTATGTAAATACAAATATAAATGCATGCATACATATATGCATACACATGCATGTTATGTACATGACAGTTTGAAAAACACTAATAAAAGCAAAGCTAAAAAGCAACCTAATTACAAACAGAATTGCTTTAACTTACACAAGGACGAGACCTATTGCATTTTCAATGCTTGTTCTGAATTGGACTGAACTCAAGCCCGATTTCATGAATGCTTCTTTATGGCAGCCCAATCTCTGGGGCACAGACAATCTGTGGCATTTAACTACCTGAACTGCAGATAATTATCTCGCTATGGAATACAGGCGCAGTCTACTGCAGTTCACACTGAAGTCTATTAAAAAGCTCTCGCCGACATTCACGCACAGTTTGTTGTGAGAGGCTTTAGAACGCATCCCGGTTCAAGCACATTGTTTTTAATGTCTGCAGTATTGGCCAAGTGGAACATAAGGCAGGCTGTTCAATACAAACACCAGCAATGTTTTATAGATGAGTTTATTCCCAAATCTCACAGTTCTCTAACCAGAACTACGATCTGATCTGATGGGGAGTGCGAGCCTGGGGAACAGCCATTCAAGCCTCATTTTGAGGCGCACCGTGATCTGACCTCCAGTAAACCCCAGTGGTGTTTGAGGTTGCACGCTGTTTTTCATTCCCTTCTAAAGAGCGCCCAGCGAGAGCCCCACGTTTAAAAACAATAACCACGAAAGGAGTGAAACTGACACACGCAGCCCAGAAAGTGCCAGTGGCCCCGAGAGAGGGGCACAGCTTAACACAACATCCAGCCTAAACCATCACCCCACTACAATAAACCAGATCCTGGTGAGTGCCACCCCCACCCCGCCCAAACACCACGCAGACACATCCCCACAGAATAACAAGCAGCTAAGCAGGCTCCATGCCGCCATTCGCGTGTGAAAGTAAACATTCAGAGAAACAATACCTACGTGCCTTGGGCGCGCTTGCTCCGGTTTGCTCTCCTACAAAACAAGTGCTCACCATCTATTTTCACTATGCCGCTTGTTTATATTTGCATCACGCTTTCACTTTCACTTTAAGTGAAAGCGCGATGCAAAAATAAACACGTGGCTGAGTGAAAACAGATGGCCCCCTAAAGATAAGAAACTGCTTTGCGACAGCCGTGAAGCAGACAATCCTGTCTGGAGGGGCCGGACGAAAAGGGGAAAGGGCGGCAACAAAAAAACCTCATTTCCAATGGCAGGCCACCGTTTAGCATAAACTGTGACGACAGCCAATGAAAAAGAGGGGTGGGGCTTCAAGCCCCCTTCTGAAATAACCTCTCTAACTTTATGTCTCGCCGAGCGAGCAGCTCATGCGCTGCAATGCTAGATGAGACCTAAAAATGGCATAGAGGTCTTTAATGTTAACAAATTTCTGTATCTGCCGGGCTCTTTATTTCCCCCTAAATAGAAATGCTTTGTGTTGTAGCTATGTGTATGTACCTAGCTACCATACTGTGTGGTTAGATGAGCGGGTGGAAGGAGAATGTGTAGAGTTAGAGGTGCCAAGAGAAATGGAGGGGTATAGTTCTAAATGGAAGCAACAGTCTTGGTAAAGTTCATGTATAGACATTTAACTGGGCGATCATGATTACTGTCTTACTAAATGCAACATAAATAGTGCTTAAAGCCTATTTTTGAATATGTACGATAGGACGGTAAAGTTCTCGACTTGGCACCAAAGTTGGACGATCAGTAACAAAGTAGTTTTAAAAGGTTCACAGTACCTAAGTATTTTGTAATGAACTGCCATGTTATTGTTGTGTCCTTTCTATAACATGCACCTAGTCTGATCTGCAACATTTATAACTATTGTTTTGTAACATTTATATAGTGCGTGCTACCCTACGTGTGGCCGTTAAAGTGTTTGCCCTACATGGGGAGAATGCTACACCGGTTAGACTGTGTGGTTCGATTATGTTTTTGCAATGCTTACCGGTTTACACATTGCTATTCAGTTATTCTTTCTTTTTACTGTCCACTTTCTTTTTATTTTAAGTCGCAAATCCAAACATTCAACCACAGAATCTGTGGTGGGCTGAGAAATACACTTGATTGCAGCCCCTTTGGAAAAATTATCTATCAAGACAATAGCATGCATTGGTTGCCTAGATCACATGGATCTCACATTGGGTCCATATTAATCCAAAGATATTTTTCTCAAGGTGCACCTGACAACAGAGTATCTGATTTTCAGTATGAATTATTTTAAGGACTTCTCTGAATTGACAAAGAGTGAGCATTTCTTAACCAAACTAGAAATCTGAGAGCCCATATAATGCCACCAGAAATCATCTCTAACTGTTTTCTAGTCAAGGTTTCACCCAAATGGCAATTGAGTGCAGGCCCTTCCACGAGCGCCCAGGCGAGGTACAATGCACCCTTCATTTACCTACATATCACCACACACAGACAGGACCCCCTTACCTTTAAAAAAACAAGCATTTGCAATGCAATAGGTCTTGCATTTGCGAGAGTTTAAGATAATAGTATTGTAAATGACAATGCCTTTTATTTCGGATTTAAAACCCAAAACCTAAATAAAAGGCAATGTCAATTGCTCAAATTTGCGTAAATGAGAGACCTATTGCATTGCAAATGCTTGTTTACCTCAGTGTTTTTCCAATTGGTAATGCCACACAAAAGCACGCCTGAAATGACTTCTAGGTATTGGAAATTTATGATTGCGACAAAAAGAAACAATTCATTGCTTAGAAGGATAAACTACTGAGTAAGGTAGTTAACATGGTTAAAGTAATTATTTACAAACATGAAGAATGTACCCACCCCTAGACTTTACAGACTCTTTGCCAGTGACACTGCAACACTAAAGTTTAGTTCCAAATGTGAAAGACGATCCTGCTCAGCCAATGACGGCATGTCTCTCTTGGTGCATACACACATCAGGCCCAAAGCCAGTCGCGTGGGCTGCTCTTTGTTAAATGACCCATATGCACCACATTAACTTCTGTACGTGGATATGTTGTGTAATGATGAGTACTGACTAAGACAGGTCAGACATTGAGCAATGAGGATAAATCACATTTCAAAATTCCAGTCGCTGCAACTTTGTAGGGATGTTATTTATATTATTTGACTGTAACCAGCTTTTGAATATGGGATATTCATAGACAAATATCATCTTTTCATCAAATTCTTTGAACAGTTTAACTACAATTCCATGTCCTGAGGTCACCCAGGTTAAAGTCTGTTCAGTAGCGATGCTAAACTAAGTGCTTCATGTGATTAGATGTTAATATTTTTAAACAGAAATGGCAAATTTTTAGATTTAGAGTCTGGCTGGGTTAATGTTTTTGTTAAACTCTAAAAACGCTATACCAATTACCATGTTTCTAGTAGGTTTCTGCTCCTCTTTGAAGCTTTTGGAGCCACTGATCAGGCATGTCCTATAAATGAAGGTCTTCCTTTCTATGAGTGAGATGTATCTAGGTCTTTTTCATTTGAGGGTATACTAGTGTTCCTGGCATTTGAATTATAGTGTCTTTAAATTATCAATAAAAAGATGTTCCAAATAAAAAAGAAAAGAAATACAAATGTGTTAAAAATGGTGCGCTGAAAACTATTCTTGACTTTGCCGTAGTTTTGGCCTGTTAGTGTTCTCAAAGCTATGTGAACCCACATAAATCAGGTACCATTTTTACAGGAGGAGAGTGGGAATGTGTGTGAGCTGGGGCAGTATTACACAAGTACCTTTGTTTTCTTTAAATTCTTGAATTACAAAAATATGTTCTACAGTTATTTTGTATAAAGGACTAATAAAGCATGCACCTGTACCCCAAATGTTAGCAGAAGGTCAACCATGTTCGGTTCCTTGATCAGTGGTATAACTTAGGCAGACAACTGATCATCACTTCCAGAGTTCCAGGATGATCATTGAACTGAGTACTTCCCAGATACTCACCAGTGTCACCGCGGGCTCATACTGGACCAATATCTGCACTGCAGCCCAACCCCTGTGGTTAAGACCATTCTGTGCATGGTTTATTCTAAGGAGGTAGAGGCCACTTACAATAGGGAGCATAATCTGGTGATGGATTTCAGTACGGCAAGGAGTGGACAATTTATGATTTTCCCAGAGCTCAGTATAAGTGTATATTGCTTCTCCAATGTAGTATCGCTCTCTCTGTCTCATGCACACTATTATCAGATTTTTCCCATAGCATCATTTTTTAAACTAATGTTAGACCTGTCATCCTTGGAGTGGTCTCCCCCAATGTTTTGCCTTCCTTCTCCATTTTTTCTGATCTCAATTTTTAGGATTCTGTACACTTTACCTATACTAACCTATGCTAAAGTGCATGTGCTCACTCCATAGTGAAATCGGTAATCCCACGAGAGAACTAAACTGCCGAGGAGAGGGAGACCGCCTCTATGCCCTCCAAAAAGACTACCAATAGAGTGTCCTGTTACTTTGCTCCAACGCAGAAAAAGGACACAAGTGCACAACAGGACACAGAAGGAGGAATGGCGCTCACAAAAGAAGATTTGCTGGCCTCCCTCAGAGACTTCAAAAAAGAATTGCGAACGGAATTGAAGCTGGACATGACGGCATCCATGGATCAACTAAAAGCAGACCTCTACGATCGTATGGCATCCATACAACGAGACATAGACTCGACAGGCACAAGAGTCCTCGACATGGAATCCAAGATGCAAAAATTTGAAAAAGAAGTCTCAGAAACCAGGGAAATGCTACAAGAACTCCGATCACAGCTGCAGGTAGCACTCCTGAAATGTGAAGACCTGGAAAATACATCCAGACGGGAAAACATACAAATCCGGGACGTGGAAGAGGGAGCGGAGGGGTCAGATCTAGAGACCTCTGTTACTGGACTGTTTGCAGCGGTATTAGGGCTTAAGGAAAATCACAGAGAGAAACAAGCAGTCCATACCTATCGCCAGAACCCACCATTGATAAAGTGAGGGTACTTCTATCTAGCGAATGTTACTAGTCCGCAACACAGATTCATACTATTGAGGTTCCGTATGAATTTTATTCCATTGATTTAAGGCTATCCAGAAAAAACCTATAATCATACAGGTTTGAGTTTGTGCCCATGTGATAACCTCTCAATACAAACGGAACTGCATCTAGTTTTATTCTGCAGGCTCTATGAGAAAGAAAGGAATTACTTTCTTAAGCCAATTTTAAAGCGAGGGAACTTTAATCAATGCCGGGTCGCATTATATTTTTTTTACATCGTTATCTGACCTTCTGGCATGCTTTTCGGTAGCTACGTTCTATGGGCCTGTATGAGAAAGAGGAAGAGTGGGGCTGCCAAAACTTTTGGGCTTGCCATTCGGTAACTTCTTTGCACAATATTATGGGGCTGCTCAGGAAACTAGAGTTTTTAGTATGTGGAAAGACCTTGTTGTAGCAGGGTTTTTATTCTATGATAACCTATGAATTATTTATTGTTCTTAGTATGTATGCTTATCATGTATTTATCTGTGCTTTTATGATCGCTTTTAATTAGATTGAATAAAGAATTTAATTGAAAATTGAAAATTGACTCGGTAGGCACAAGAGTCCTCGACATGGAATCCAAAATGCAAGAACTTGACAAAGTGGTCTGCCCCCAATGTTTTGCCTTCCTTCTCCATTTTTTCTGATCTCGTTTTTTAGGACTCTGTGCACTTTACCTAAGCTAACCTGTGCTACAGCTTATCCCCAAATGGCATATTTAATTTACCAACACCTCCCTACTAAAGTGGTACTACATGTACCCAAGGACTGTAAATTAAAGGCTACTGGTGGGCATTCAGCACAGATTGTGTCACCCACTTAAGTAGCTCTTTAAACATTTCTCTGGCCTGCCATTGCAGAGCCTGTATGGGCAGTTTTAAACTGCCATTTCAACTTAGCAAAATAAACCTTTTTCCAGGCCCAAACTTCCTTTTTGATACCTATAACTCACCCTTATGATATGCCCTGGACAGACCGGAGGGCAGGGTGCAATGTACCTGAAAAGCAGAACATGGGGGGGCAGGGCCAGGCAAGATGGCCGGGTGGATGTGATCCACATCGGCTCCGCCGCCACAGCGCCGTGAATGCCAGAGTTTGCAACCAAAATCGATGAATAAGGGATGATTATGAGTACCCCAATAATCAGGACAACAGCGGTGTCAGAAGCGGACCTCGAGGCGGCAGGAATACTACCGGATCGGGACCCATAAGAAAGGCCGCAGCCAAGGCAAAATGGTGACCTGGAGCCATATCCCCGCAGTGGACTGATCGGGTCAGTGAGGACTGACAAAAACCTACGGCTGAGCTGCCCTCCAGAATCAGCCCTGAAGAAGCGTGCCCCCAGCCACAACAAGTGACTCACCCAGTGAAGTCCATGGGACTCCCAGACCAGCATAATCAAGGTGAGCAGTGCAGCGGACAGTGGCGAGGAGCCAAGGGAAGCCGAGGCGCGACCACGAGGCACCGGCTCCGAGTAGTGTGCTGTGGACGCCGGTGCCGGGGGCCCAGCTGCAGCCAGATGGCTGATGCTGCATCCCAGGAATAGGGGCACAGCAAAGGAAGCCATTTGATAAATGAAGACAGGCTGGGAGGCATCAAGACAGGCAAGAAAGGATGCCTGACTCCAAAATGGCGGCCACAGCACCGCGAGTATAGCAAGCACCTGAAAAAGGAAGAGTGCAGTGGCATGCCATAAGGGGGCGATATTAGCAGGCAGAAGCAGCATAACATACAGAGGGGGCAAGAGACAAGATAATGGAGGCAAATAGAGCAGCGCAGACAAGATAGAAAGGCACTCAGGCTCACCAATAGGCACGCCTAACTTTAAAATGGGGGCAGCAGGGACACACTCAAAGTAGCTTCTGGAAGGAAATACAGAGAGCTCTGGATCCACGTGGGGAGGTGAAGATCCACGGAGGTAGAAGCATCCTATTCGGAAGCAAGCAGCTTGAATTGCCAGGAGAAGCAGCAAAATAAAGATCCCAACGAGAAAGGCAATACAGGTTCATGCATAATAGCAAGAAGAAAGTAGGCACCCACCACAGCACCAAAACAGGATGACCATATTCTCGGACGGAGGGACCTACCTGCTAATACACGTGAGAGACACGCAAAGTGAGATCGTTAATCCCACGAGAGAACTAAATTGTCAAGGAGATGGAGACCGCCTCTATGCCCTCCAAAAAGACTACCAATAGATTGTCCAGTCTCTTTGCTCCAACTGAGAAAATAGACACAAGTGTACAACAGGACACAGAAGGAGAAATTACGCTCACAAAGGACGATTTGCGGGTCTCCCTCAGAGAATTAAAAAAGAATTGCGAACGGAATTAAAGCTGGACATGACGGCATACATGGATCAGCTAAAAGTGGACCTCTCCGATTGTACGCATCCATACAACGACACATAGACTCGGTAGGCACAAGAGTCCTCGACATGGAATCCAAGACGCAAGACTTTGACAAAGAGGTCTCGGAAACCAGGAACTCCGATCACAGCTGCAGGTAGCACTCCTGAAAGGTGAAGACCTGGAAAATAGATCCCAACAGGAAAACATACAAATCCGGGACCTGGAAGAGGTAGCGGAGTGGCCAGATCTAGAGGCCTTTGTTACTGGACTGTTTGCAGCAGTATTAGGGCAGGATCAAAAAAAGATAAAAATTGAAAGAGTCCACAGAGTAGGCCGGCAAGTACCAGGGGACCACAGACGCATGAGGGATGTCCTGGTCAAGCTTCATTCCTTCAACGTCAAAGAAGCAATTCTGCAGGCTGCCCGGAAAAAAGACGAGGTGACCTTCCAGGGCTTCACTTGCTCCCTCTATCAAAGCAAACACAAGGAGATGATGGACGGAGCACTGAAACCTTTCAGACACTCACCCCAAGTCACAGATCTGGGTTGAATCCATCATCGTTCTTCAGCTCACTTTGTCACCCGATATATGCAAATCAGTCTTGACCCTGTGCCTCATGGGAACCGTCCTACGTAAAGCAGACCTCTCCAATTGTATGGCATCCATATAACGACACATAGACCCGGAAGGCACAAGAGTCCTTGACATGGAATCCAATATGCAAGAATTTGACAAAGAAGTCTCGGAAACCAGGGAAACGTCCAGAAAAAAGATGAGGTGACCTTCCAGGGCTTCACTTTCTCCCTCTATCACGGCTTAGCACAGGCCAATCTCCTGCGCCACCAGCAATTCAGGCCTGTGACCGAGAAGCTAAAAGCGAACAACATCAGGTACGACTGGACATACCCTTTCGGCCTTGCCTTTGAGTTCAACAATAAAGCTTGACATGTCACGGACCTGAAGGAAGCTACAGAGCTCCTGGGACTGCCACCACCGGACCCAACAACCAGCAGCAACCAAGCACCAGGAACCAGTGCAGAAAAACGACGAGAAAATCAATGGCAAACCCAACAAAGGGAGCAACACCTGAAGAACTAGCAGAGACAAGGAAGAACTAAAGCAGTGAAAGGGACAATCTAGATGAGGATGAGGTCCATCCAGGTTTGAGTAAAAGAGGAGGATAGAGCAAGGAAGGAAGATGTCATGAGACCCTCTCACAACCCAGACAAGGACATGTTGGAGGGCCATTCCTCACAGAAAGAGTTCACTCAGTGGAGGTTCACCGAACTAAAAGACATTGCTTTATGCAGCTGTCGTGGCAAACAGTGGTTGCATCGCCCGTCACAATGTTAACTAAGTACTTACCTCAGAACGAGGTGGGACTCAGGATCCCACACTACCCGTGGGGAACTTTCTTCCAGTTTTTGTTAATTGGGGTTTGTCTTTTTTTGTCAGGGGAAGGAGAGACAGGCTCATTGTTCACACACTAGGGAAGAAGGCAGGACTTAATGAACAGACTTCAAGGTACCGAAGGGGAGGCTGGCCATGAGGGTTTGACTGGAGGAATGACCAACATGTCCACAACAGAGAGACGCTTGGCAGGGAGAGAAGGAGCTTCGGGGCTCCAGGGGGTGATTAGACATGGAATGTGAGAGGAATAAACTCGCCACATAAACAGCGAAAAGTATGGAAATACCTCTGATCAGCAATTTGAGGTGGTGGCGCTACAAGAGAAATCCTCCTGCGGAAGGACAACCATAGACTGAAGTACAGAAGTTATCCCTTGATCTATCAATTCTCACAAAAAGGCATGCCACTACTGTTCTACACTGCTACTAAATTCCGGCCAGAGGTGGTCAAAACAGACAAGGAGGGGAGAGTAGTTATAGTGAAGAGCAGGCAAAGAGGGAAACTATGTACATTCATAGCGACGTACGCACCAAACAAGGGTCAAAGCGCCTTGATAGACACCCTTTTGAACTCAGTCGGGGGGTTTGCCGAGGGCCCGATAGTTCTGCTGAGAGATTTCAATCTAACATGGCATTCGAAACTAGATAGCACACATTCACACACCGCCAATACAGGTAGCTTCCCCAGGAATCTTCAAAAGACAAAACATAATTTGGGGCTGAGTGACGCCTGGAGAACGATATACCCAACCACAAAAGATTATTCTTTCTGCTCCCACATGCACCGCACCTATTTGTGCTTGGATTACATCTTTCTCAGTCAGGAACTGATGGGTGCGCAACAAGGAGCCAAAATCCACTCTATAACAATTTCAGACCATGCACCCATATCGATGTGCCTCGATTGGGGAACCTTCCTCCCTCCCCCAGATTCCTGAGGTGGTTTTTCCCAGCATCTCTCACACGCCATAGACTACTCAGAGATGAGCTAAGAGGGGCAATTAACTTTCAGCTGACCCGGCCAAAAGACACTTCACCATTAAATAATGGATTCCTTTAAAGCAGTACTAAGGGACAAAAGCTTAGAACTTAATTCTAGGTTATACAAACAAAGAGCAAAGGAGCGGACAGAATTGGAATTAGTCTTGAGGGCAATGGAGCAGACACCAACACAGGACACACACCGCAAATTAACAGCATTAAAAAGAAAACTCACTGCCATGGACACTAACAGAGCAGAACTTACACTCCTTCGTTTGTGACATCTCTCCTACGAACACGGTAATAAAATTGGGTCGTACCTAGTGAGACAACTTAGGATGAAACGAGAAAGGGAATACATAGGTGGGATTAGCATCGAAGGGGGCACCCTGCATAACTCCGACAAAACCAAAGTGCGGCTAGTCACATAGCTCTACAAAGAGTTGTATCGGGAGTCACCCACAGACACGGCGGTCCAAAAAACTTACCTTGATTCAGTGACTCTCCCACAGGTGTCTCCCTCCCAAAACGAGGCGTTGAGTGCCCCCATAACTGATGAAGAGGCACAGATAGCGATAACAGCTTTGAAACCTCATAGGTCCCCAGGTCCTGAAGGTCTAACGGTCCATTTTTATGAAACATACGCAGCAGAAATCAAACCTCAGCTGACCCTCCTCTTCAATCACATAGCCAAGGGAGCAGCGGTAACACCCTCGATGAGTGACGCCCTGGTCACTGTCATACCAAAAGCAGGGCAGAACCTACAACTTTGCTCCTCCTATAGACCAATAGCACTTTTAAATATAGACGCAAAGTTGTATTCAAAGATAATAGCAATGAAACTAGAAGACATTATGCCAGAGCTGATTCACCCGGATCAATCTGGATTCATGAAAGGCAGGCAAACACACAACAAAGTTTGTAGGGTAATTCACCCGATCGGCCCTTCAGTAGGAGCTACAGTCCTTTGAGGAAGTGGCGTGTTTCCGTATCAATGCATCTAAATCATCTCTACTAAATCTAACACTTTCAGACAAAGAGGTGGATTTCCTAGTTACTGATTTCCCATTCCAATGAGCTAAACACAACATAACTTATCTAGGTATCAAAATAACGACAAGACTGGAGGACCTCTTTAAGGCCAACTACCCACCCATGCTCAACCAAGTGCAGCAAGACCTTCGACGTTGGAAACCCCTATTCTTGTCCTGGTTGGGTCGCATTCATGCGATCAAGAGGACAGTACTCCCAAAATTTCTATACCTCTTCCAAGCTCTCCCCAGAAGTCTAGAAAGCGGTTTCCTCCCTAAAATACGCGCACACATCCCACAATACATATGGTAGAATGGGAGGGCTACACTACCTTTCGCTCTAGACAGATGACCCAGAAGCACAGGAGGGGTAACACTACCAGACTTTGAGCTATACTACAAAGCAGCTCAGCTACAGGTGATAACAGAGTGGTCACTAAGAGAATCAGATAAACACTGGCTGCATATGGATAGAGCCATATTGGGACGTACCATTTTGGGATTTGCTCTGGAAGCCTAGGAAGGACTGTCCTCGCAATGCATATCTCAGCACACCCACTCAGACAACCACACAGTGGTGGTTGCGGCGAGGTGGACATCTTTTCCTTCGCTGCACACACCGATCCACTTTAACCCGGCATTCCCGCCCGCGCTCATCCCAGTCCCGTTTGAAGAATGGCAGAAAGGCGGCTGTCTAAAACTGTCTGACCTATTTCACAATTATGACATTTTAACATTTGAGAACTGCAGACGCGATTTTAATCTCCCTGCATCCGAACAATTTCATTATCTCCAACTTAAACATTGGGTTCTTAGCCCGATAGAGAACTTCGTTAAGAGGGTGGGCTCCTCGAAAGGAGTTATCTCTTTTATATACGCACTCCTACTCTCCACACTACACTCTCCTCTACCTAGACACATTACCTTGTGGGAAACCATGATTGGAAGCGAGTTATCCAAGCACCAGTGGACGACACTATGGAGAGATATAGCAAAAAACAATCATTCTATAGAAATGAGGAAAGCGCATTTTAAGATACTATACGATCAGAATCTACATCCGGTCAGACTAAAAAAAAGATACCCGGACTCTTCTGATCTGTGTTGGAGAGGAAGCGGACTACTAGGAGATTTTAGGCATATATGGTGGGACTGCCCCACGATCCGTCCCTTCTGGTCAGAGATACTGGCCCAAATCATAGAAATATTGGGCTACCAAATCCCTACTGCACTGGAGTTTGTATTGTTAGGAGTGAGAGATGAGACCTTAGGAAACCAGACACAGGGTGATCAGACGGTGATGTGGATGTGCCTAGAAGCAGCCAAACTAGCAATAGCGGCAGCCTGGAAAAAAAAAAAGACGCCCCAGCCCTGACTCAATGGCAGGCACGTTTCTGGAAAGCGCTTATGATAGAAAGAATGGCAGATATTTTCTGAGATATCTTTAAAAAGCTGTGTCCCTTCAGTATTATATCTATCCAGGGGTATACCAATGACAAAATACCCCCCCACCCCAGTCAAAGCACTCCACCTCTTCCAGTTTTGCGGCCGGATAGGCACACATGGGAGCATCCCAATGATGGACAAGCAGAACCATCCACGCATGTCCCCTCCACCTACCCACACGTAGCAAACACTGGAGTGTCCACCAGCAGCGCTGTTCCCTATTTAGGGATGGAAGTGAACCTTTCTTTTATTTTCCCTCTTTTCTACACCACCTAGTCACGATTGATGGGAGGTAATTGGGTTAGGGTGGGAGACAGGAGGAGGGTTGTTTTAGGGTTTTCACTTATTTCTTTTTCTGCTACTAGAAAGTTGAGCCTTGAGTATGCTCGGGTAGATGGATGATCACTTCCCAATCCGAAATGCAACTGTAATTTCACAATGGCTTCAACATGGCTAATGGGAAAGATGTAATGCACTATATTGTACGTCTTTTTTTCTCTAAAAATGTTCAATAAAAAAATAATATTGGCAAAAAAAAAAGAAGGATATGCAGTTTTAAGTTTTACAGGTTGTGGTAATAAACTTTTTAATTCATTTTTCACTACTGAAAGACCTATCTCTACCATAGGATAACATTTGAATTGCCTAATTACATTTTATAAGTGTAATGTCTAAATTGGAGGAGGTAACTAGTTCATGTTTGGTGTGTCTGGAATCACAATTTAAAATCCTAACTTATGGTGAAGTCAGATTTTAAATTGCAATTTAAAAAATGCCACTTTTAGAAAGTTGGCATTTTCTTGCCTTAGCCTTTTAGTGCCTGTAGCCTGTCTCTGGTCACATGACTGGGTGTAGCTGACAGTTGAGCTTTGTATATTCCTCCTAGACCAGGGGTACTCACAAACTTTCTGTCGGGGGCCAAAATTACAGTGTGGTTAGTGGCCGAGGGCCGCACTGATAGGGGTGGAGTCTGTGGGGGCGGGATCAGTGGGGGCGGAGCTAGAGTAAAAAAAAAAACCTTTCAAAACAGGCGGTATGGCTTAAAAAGACCACATTCGTAAACACACAGACGCTGTATACATTTTGTTTTCCAATTCCAATTCCCATTCAGTACCTCCAGGCAAGGTGCACTTTCCCACACAGGGAAAACAATGTTGTTCAAAGAGGGGAAAAAACACAAGTATCACTTCACTGGCAAACACTGTAACGTGGCGCTAATGTGTTTAGGTGTAAATAAATCAATCTGGCCACCTTGCAACCACTGTCTTGCTTTAATTAGTTATTTATTTTTGACATTTGGAATGTTTTATTCCTCTCCACCCCGAGGCTGCACTGGTATCAGAAAAAGAAGTTTCCAGCAAAAATATTTTCTTTTTTGGATCCATTTCACAGGGGAGCAAATAAAGGAAAGGAGGAAAGAGAAGGTAATACCTGTTTCCTGACGTCTTGGTTTTTCCTAACTGAGGAGCGAGACCGAAAGAGAGGGAAGACTCGGAGGCTTAGGGGCCGTCACCGGGGCATGAGCTCACAGTTATAGGGACTTGGGGAGGCTGCGCGTGGGAGCCATATGGACTAAATGTAGGAAAATATACATGACAAATTTTCCTGGTCGCATGGCTTCGCTATATTAAAAACCACGTTCGTATCCCAGGTCTCGCGCACAAACGATTAAAGAAAATAAACATACCTGTGCAGGCGCTGCTGTGAAGGTTCTCCGGGGCTGCGGGCAGGATGGACGTCGTGAAGAGGGACACAGGAAGCTCACCGAAAGGTCCTGTAAAAGTCAGCTGTAACTAGCGCTAGTTACAGCTGACTTTTAAAGGGCGTAAGCTTCGTGTGATGTCAGAGGCAGGCAGGCCAATCAGATGCAAGCAGTAAGCAGAGACGATGGCCGCAGGAGGAAACATTGTGAATACGTAGCGTATTCACAACGTTTGCTCCTGCGGCCATCTTCCCTGCTTACTCCCACCAAGGAAGTGTACTGTCATCGATCAAGGTCCGCGGGCCGCCAATGAAGGCCGGGCGGGCCGCCAGTGGCCTGCGGGCCGTACTATGAGGAACCCTGTCCTAGACAGTGACACACAATAGGGAGAGTAGGTGTGCCTGGATGGGTTATCACTGGCAGAATGGGAGGGAGGAGCTGGGCAAAGCCCAAGTACACGTGAATAGGCTGTGTCCTGCCTCCCAGCAAAGGTCTACATTTCCCCTGTAGTTAGTCTGGAGCCGGGCCAGGGAATGCAGGATGCCTGGGGATTTCAAAGGGAAACCTATTAGAAGCTTTTGTCCGATTTCAAAGGCACAACTCTGTATAAATACTGGACCTCAGACACCACCCCTTCAGTACACTTCTGGACCTGTGGATACTCTGCCACAAAGAAGAACTGCTGTGCTGCTGAAGGACTGCCACTTTGCTGGACTGCATTCTGCTGGACTCCTGCTTTGCTGCCCTCTTGCCTGGATGAGAAGGATTGGACCTGCAACTTTTAAACCCAGAACCCAGGGTGACTCCAAAGGCTAGTTGGCTGGCCTCCTGATCTGAAGTCTCAGGGACATAACAGGCTTCCAACAGCCTTGCATCTGTACCTGAACTCTGCCATCTGGCGGTCTACCCTGCCAAGTGGTGCCAGGCCAGTCCTGGACCCTTGGAAATGGGTTAAAGGTGCTCTTCCAGCTTCTCTGGAATCAATGCATCTCCTCTGCTGCACAGCACAACCTAGAGAAGAACTGACACATCTTCACTGCTGCATGGACTGGGCCTGTTGCAAAGACTTGCACAGCCGCCACAGCCCGCGTTGCCATCGGAACTGCAGCTGTGCTACGCTTACTTGGCGCAGGCCTTGCATCTCAGGTTGATCGCGGCCTCGAAGATAGACTCCGCATTGCAGCCTTGAAGTTCCTCGGAACCGACACATAGCCCCGACTGCACAACGTATCACAGACTCCAGACTTCACATCGACAAGCCCTTGTCGATGGGATTCTCGATGTCAATGCAACAGGACCTCGCACCACAGCCTCTCTGCATCTCGGAACTGATGCATTGCTTCAGCTGCGCAACTCATCTTTGACTTGGATCCATGCCTTTGCCCCGCAACCCAGGATTTAAACGCTGTTCAGTGGGCCTAACTGGGTCCCTGTAGCCTGCCTGCGCTCCATCGCGGTCGGCCTGAACTTGTGACTGTGTCCCAGTCCTGCGCGACCAAATATCCACAGTTGGTGCTTTATGTCTTATGACACTACTTTCCTTAAAAACTTTAAAATTCAATATCTCCGGTTCTACTTTTGGTCTTGTTTTATTTATTAAGAATCACTCTATGTTTCTAATCCTGCTGTGGACACATTTTGTGGTGTGATTTCACTCTTGTACTGTTTCAAGTGTTGCTCAAATAGTTTACATATTACCTCAAAGTTAAGCCTGACTGCTCTTTGCCAAGCTACCAGGGGGTTGAGTACAGCTTAATATAGGGTTTGCTTGTGACTTCACCCTGAGAAGAATTGTTGTTGCTGCTCGAGATGGTTTTCACCCCCCCCTCCCACCCAACCGGTCATCCCATTTCTTAAAACTAATCACAATGTAATGACTCTTTAAATGTTAGGATACCAAATTTGGTAAGAATTTGTGAATTTGTGAAATAAGACTTTTGGGAAATTGTGAGCAAAGATCTTCAATGTAGCTGTTGTTTCAAATCAGTATTTAGGGTCCTGCTGTTTTCGCCCTAAAATATCATAATGATTGGTCAACCTTCATTCTTTTTTTTTCAAGTTTTATATAGTGGAAACTCAGCCCAAGGGTATTGAACTCTTTACATTAGCACCAGGTATATTACACAAGATCAAAATAATTTTTTAAGACACTACTTTGCCATATCAGCAGCCTGTTGAACTCCTACTTTATAAGATTTGTGTGACCCTACTCTACAGCTGATTTCCACAAAGCCTGTTGAAGAAGAGGGGTGTGATAGGACAGCAGGGCTCCACCATCTCTGACACCCCTCTCTCATTCTCTAGAGCTCAGGGAATTCATGGACATTCTACTCCCATCAAGCCTGATGCACATCCATTGCATTATGCACTGTGGGCTGTGGGGAATCTCCAGGGATTATTTGAGCCCAGGCGAGGTACAGATTTCACCTATAACCGAGAACAAAAGGTACCAGATTATTCCCATGGATTACCTCTTTTGGAGTGTGAAACAACTTCCTGACAAATGTGTAATCCAAGGGATCCCAATATTGTTATTTCTTATGTACATTGTACCTGCTTTGGAATTCTAGGATTCACCTTTTTATAGAGGTTTGTGTGCACTAGAAGGACAGTACTCTTAAGGTGTCTCATGGTGCTCTGGATCCACAGACACTCTGTGGGATGTCCCAGTCACAATGTAATTTAGCCTCTGGGGTGTCCCCCATGTACAGATTCCATTGGGTGAAGCTGTTGGGTGTAGCAGGGACATCACTAAGGCGATGCTTACACCAGCATGCTTTTGTATGCCACCACTCTATACCTGTAATTGTGGGCTACTCCCGCTGGTTTGCCATGGCAGTATATTGGTGGGGTATGTTTTGAACAAACGCCCAGTGTAAAAGAAGGCTGTGCAGTCTACTAAATAGACTCTGACCCCAACAGGTCCGGCCTCAGCCTGTTACATAAATATTTATTATTTTTTGTGGTGAAGATACATTTTTGCATCCATCTTCATCACAATAATACATTGTGGCACATTATTTAAAACAAAAAATCTGACATACAGCATTGAGACTCATTAGCGTTTAGGCTCAAGGACACACTCAGAGTTGACGAAGTACGCTAATTTACTTGAACCCTTAGTGGCAGTGATCATCTCAAAGCACTTTTGCAAAACTTTGCTAACTTTGGCAACTTCAGCAGCCCCACAAGGTTGGTAACTTGACATTCAAGTACACAGAAGGAAAGTTTGGTAGCCTCACATACCCTTACTCAGAATAAATTAGACAATAACCTGTAAAGTTCCCAATTCTTCCATATATTTACTTTATTTATATAGTTAATTTAATTTTTGCATGTCTATTGAGATCATGAAGATGAGACCTACTTCGTATCATTTTCCTTGCAATATTCATCTTACTTATACGTGTGGGTTATACATGATTCACGTTCTCCTACTTTGTGAGGCAAACGCGACCACCAGCACTTCAGTATCACCGAAGCTAGACCTTTGGCCATAGCGGTATATTTACACAAGATGTTATTCTTGCTCCAGGTACTTATTCTAGAAGTACAGAAGTTGGTCGGCCATCATATATAGTTGTGTCCTGATTTATAGCGTTTAGGTGAGCGTAGTTTGAGTCGAATTACGGAATGTTGATTGAAAGTTTCCAGGACAATTTTTTATAGTGTTGCTCTTCCTTAGGACACACCAGAAATTTTTCGCCTGAAAATTACGATACTCATCAATCAGGTATTCACTTATTTTTATTAGGAACTAGGGGTCTATCCGGTGCACTGGGTGTTTCTGCACTTTTTCACACCACGGTTAGACGTGAGTCCCGTGCTCTCCATGCCACTGGAATCAAGCTATCCTGGCTGAAGAGGGGTGAAACCTCGAAACCGGTCCTAAGATGCTTGTATCGAGTCCAGGGAGGACCTGGCTTGGCAGTTCGGGCTGGACTGTACCCATGAGGCACAGGGTCAAGACTGATTTGCATATGGCTGGGTTCAAACTGGAACGGCATGGTGAGCAAAAAAACGATGGATTTAGGCCCAGATCTCTGTACTGGGGTGAATGTATGACATTGTTCTGCATTCTGTCCATCAACTGTTGTTTTTGCATTTGAAACATAATTATCATGATATCAATTCATTTGGGTTTTTATTAAACTCTAACAGATAGATGGTTTTTCTGGACCTGTGGATATAAGGGCGTTCCATACTTTGTTGCTGACGATTTAATGTATGGGCAACTGGGGATTGAAGCTGATGTGGGATCGGCAATGCTGATATTTTTGAAAGTACATTATTTTTCTTTTCTTCTTGTAGATTGGCCTCTGAGGAAGGGACTGAAGTGTCCTGAAATGCATTGGGCAACGATAAAAAATGAATCTGATTGATAGGAAGTGATGTCACTAGTAGAATTGTTAATATGTCAAACATAATCATGTATTGATTCTACATTTATTGTTTGTGGTTATGCTTTGGTCAGGACTATGATTTGAGACTATGTCTTAATATTCAGAATACAATTGTTGAACGATAAACATTGTTGAATGACTCTTTTTTTAGGTTAAGAATTTTGGAAAAATTTGGGGGTTCAATAGAACCCAGTGTATAGTGCACAATGCATTCAAGTAATCATACTTGTAATAACTGCCGTGGGGCAAGCACATTTTTTGTGATAGAGCGCAGTGTCCCTGTTTGCGACTGGTGCGTCCTTTAAAATGTGCACTGGGCGCAAACAGGGATTGTACCCTTTATGAGTACTACGGCCTAAGCTGGACATTTTATTGAACGGCAGCCCAGTTAAGCACAAAGTGGTAATAATACTGTTCATCTGAGGGGGTAGGAGCGATATGCACCCACCAGTGGAGGCCTCACAACATGACCCCCAAGGAATTCCACTTCCCAGCAGTCACTAATGGACCATCATGTTGCACCCTGAATAATGCCTTGTAATGCTAACAGTGCAAGGGTTGGACCTCATTTGCATAGGACACACCCTCACACAAAAATAAGGTCTGACCATGCACATAGAAGCCTAGTGTGCTTAGTTGTCAGTGTTGTATTGCCAGCAAAGTACTCCTGCTAGGTACAGCCTGCATTTACAAAATCATGCAGTACCTAATTTGAGCTGGTGGTGGGGGCCACCAACACTCATTTTAGGGGACTGGCACTTATTTCCAGCATCGCATATTTACTGTGTGCAAGAGAAGGAAAAACACAATGATTAGAAAGATGGAGGAAGATAAAGACGGCAAACCCGGCTCAAAGGGAAAATGCAGGCACCTGTAAGGGCGAGAAGAAGGGCAGGGAGTGTCTGGTAGTGGATTAAAGACTACCAGCCTTGGTATCCGGCGCTCAAGGTTTATTTGCACCGGCCTCTGGCTTCCGAGCAGAGCTCTGGGGACCGGCACTCTTTCTTTCACAAACGAAATACTGTGATGGTTTCCACCGGGCAGTAAATAGCTGCAGTTGGCACCGGCTTCTGTGTTAGTGTCTTTTACACTGTAGAGGGCCAGTTCTCAAAATACAGGTGCAAATAAACAAGAAAAACATGGTCAAAAGAAAGGTCTTAAAAATGAAAAGGAAGGAGAGTTAAATTATGTCTTTTAAGGCCATATGTTTTTCTTTATCTAAGCATGACAAATCCTATTTGTGAATAATTCCTTTCCACTTGAAACTTTTTACATTCCACTGTTGAGGGCGATATTTCTCTAAGCACTGCCACATGGTAGCGTCCCTGCAAGTGTGGGCTGTAGCTAAGAAGGGTCGTGCTCACCGTGTCCAGGTGGGTTCGCTGATGCTTGGCTCTGTCACTGGAGTTGCTGAAAGCTTTCTGGCAGCCAGGGTGCTGGCAGAGGTAGGGTTTCTCTCCTGTGTGACTCCGCAGGTGGATTTTAAGGTTTTCCAGCCTCGAAAACGCCTTGTTGCACCCTTCAAACTGGAAAGAAAACAAACAAAAATACTCTCTTAGGACATTTTTCAAATAAACCATCGGAAACCGCTGCGAACACACTTTGACACCCAGGCTGGAATTAGCTATAAATCACAAAAGAGGCACACACCAGAAGCAATACACGGAGAGGAGACGTTTACATCTGTTTCTTCAAAGGTTCACTTTTAAGCACACTTCGGAATGAGGGTTTAATAAGTTGTACGCGTGTCCATTCCCTCTTGCATGCACAGGGCCAGATTCTGTACACTGAACATTTTGGAACAGTAAGTAAAACACGGTATTTTTGTTCTAGGCAGGCAGCGCAAATGCTGCCTTTGCGCTAGTCTGTCGATGCACAACGTGGTGCAAATTGCTCGAAAAAACAGGAAACCTGCCCAGCACAGGCACAATTTACCCAATTTTACCCCAAAACATTTTCTTTAGACAAGTGCACATGAAAATATTTTTAAAGTTGTGGACAAGGAAATCTCAAAACTCAAATCGACATTTCTTGCTTTATGTATCCTATGTTGATCAAAATTCTCCTATTTTATTACAATTCGATCTTAAGTACTATGTAAAGCAATTTTGCATGGGGTTAAACGTACGGAGTTTACACGGTACTTAAGGGGCTTGTTTCCTCTAAGCATATTAGAATTGAACACTAAAAAAAAAGTTTGTGGTAACCCTTCAAGTGCAATTGGCATTAATAAATGTTTCTTTGTAGTTCAAGCGTAAGGGTACGACCTCTCGTATACATTAGAATACTTCTCTTGTGGGCTTAAAGGGCCTAAAGGCATTTCCCTGCTTTTGATTTGTTTGTTACAGTGTTATTTGAAAATCCTTGCTTGCTAGTGGTCAGTCCTGCCTCTTTGTTCCTCCTTTTCTCTTCTGTTCCTCCCAGAGAGCAGGGACTAGGTAATGTCTCATTCTGCTACGTTTCTTTATCTGTTCTTCAGGGACTATTTTTTTCTTGGTTTCCTGCTCTGTTACTGTTTGCTTGTGTTCAGGTTCAGCGCCATACCTGTTTACATTTTATTATAGCATTCCTTCCTCCCACCTCCGCTTAATGACTCAGTTGTGTTACTGTTGCCTTCCATGCCGTGACGTTTGTACCGTTACTCTTAATTTTTTTAGCCTTTTTGCACTTTTCGATGTCCACCTCTAGTTGGGCTTTTTTTGGTAGGATATTTTTTGGTTTGGGCTTTGATTTAAGGGGGATTTGGCTTGTTGAAGTATTGTTTGATAGAAGACATGAGGAATTGCAGCGCCTCCCACTCCTCCTTCTGCTCCCGTCCCATCCATTACTCCTCCCACCTTTATACAAGAGCTGCAGTGTCATAGGAGCCACCTGCTACCTGCTCTGAAGGGTGGACGACCGCTGGAACAGGAGACTGCTTAGTCTCATGGAGGAGTAAAAAAAAAGTTAAAGACAGAAATTATAAATAAAAACAAAACGTCTCTGAGATATCGGTGGGCAGATAATAGCTCCATTACGGCAGGAAGAAAGAACAGAAAGTGGTCATTTATATTTCCTCCTTTCTTGCCTAATGGGAGTTTGGTACTCATCTTAGGGGAGTTACTTTTTGTTAGGCTACGCAATAGACTTCTGTTCCCGCCGAGAAGGGCTCGCGTGGCAAGGAGTCAAAGGCTCGGATAGGACGACGGACAATGAGGTAATGTATGTAACAGTGCATTGCTGTATTCAATTCTATACGTAGCTGAGTCAACTCTCTGCTTCTTGCCACCCCACTGTCTCTCGCCTCAATGAAAGGTGTGAGTGTGAGCAGAGGTACTGGTTATGTACGTAGCATGTGTTTGGTTTTTAGGGCTTCCCTTCCACATGTGTTCCCCTCTGCACACTCAGTCTCGTGTCCGTGTGTGCTGCTCTGCCATTTTGACTTGGAGCCTCCCAACTTGATGAAACTCTGCACATTTTGGAGCTCCATCTTGAGTTAAGCTCCATCTTGAGTTAACTCTCAAGGTTGATAACAGCACTAACTGGCAGCCCTGTGTCACAGAGACCCAGCTGCGGAATCCTCTAAAATGCCCCAGGTACATTCTATAATTTCCCAATAAGTGCATGCATGTAAAGGAAATTCCGGGTCTGTGGGGCTTCTTCAAACCTGTCACAAGACACATGATTTGTGTGGTACATATTTCTGCAGAATACTGATTTAATATGTGCCATTTTAAAGAAGGTGCACAAATCAGGCATCCAACCAAACATCTGAGACTTCTGAAAGAGAACTATATTATATATATATATATATAATAAAAGCGCGCTCTGGGAAAATGAGCCCTTCCTCTTTTCATGGTAGGACGCCATCAGCAGCTGGTTAGATGGATAGCTCTTTATGCCACCTTAATAGCGCCTTGCTGCTGTGCCATCCTCAAACTGATTATTTCTGTTTCATAATACATGCTGTTGCTTTCTTATTAGTTAATAATTACTTTTTTGTTTATTTTTCCATTCTTGAACATATATACAGTTTTAAATCAGCTATTATCAGATGTGCATGGAAAACAGGTATCAAGCTGTACTATATGATGCAAACCCAAAGGTGCCATTCTGCTCCCATGCCCACTGTTAAACTAACAATTCTCACATTCTTTATTAAACTGAGCTTAAGTGCACGCCTGGCTGGGGAGGGGCTGTTAATGCGAAGTCCTTTGACTTTTTTTGTAAACAGACATGTATATGGTGAGCTGATTGAGGTTCCTGTTTCTGGTGCCAGTGTAATTATTGGAAAGGCCACAAGATCTCGTTTAGAATGGCTCTCTGAGCAGCTACATTAAAAAACCTGATAAGAGTGTTTGTCTAGATTTTTTTACCAGACATATGGAAGAGAGTAATCCACAACCTATTGGCTTTGCCAAGCATCGTAATGTCCTGCCATGGCATTGTTGGCAAAATATCACTGTGGTTATATCTCAATGCAAATTGTCACCCTTTGTCTTTCCTGTGGGTTTTGTTCTTTCTATTCTATTGCTCTCCCCTCATACTAATTCAGTTTGTCTTTCTCACCTGTTCATGTCTTCCCCCTACACACACCCAGTTACCTCAGTGTTTCATTCTCTGTCTCTGACCTCAATGTTTCTAGATATATATTATTTTACACAGATTTCATTTCTAACGTGCCCCATTGCCATAAGTGCAGTCTGACCTTGGAATCTGGCATCTGTTGATTCTCCCCTGATGTCCATCTGCTTCTCGTGTTCTAATTCAGGTACTATTTCCTAATCTCCACCCTCCCATTGTTTACATCCCCCATAACCAAAAAAAGCTATGACAAACAAGCATTAGAGCATGCAGGAAGAAGTTGCCAACATTGCAACTCCATTATATTAAGCAATACTCCATCTGCGGTGCACCTCCCGATCTGTGGGTGTGTGCAGAAGTTATGGATAATGTGCTGCATGGCTAAACACTTATAAGGTCCCAAAGGGAAACAAATAGATAAAATACATTATCATGTACAATGCCAATAGCTCTAACTCTCCCTAATGACAAGACCTATTGCATTGCAAATGCTTGTTTGGTGATTTTGCTGCTTTGTGCTTTTTAGTTTGCATTTTGATTAGATCTCCTTGGTCAGGACAGCTGTCTAAAGGACGTACTGTAATAATACTTTAAAATAAACATCGAGTGGGCTTTGGAAACTTCCACTGAAGTCTATTCTTGCAAGATCATGCTATTGGCTGTGTTTTGTATCATTACGCCTCCAATAAAATGCTTGCATTGCAATGTAGGATGTACTACATCTCCAATGTATACAGAATCATTACACATTACATTTGTTACGTCTTAGATGCCCTGTATTGATAAGGAATTGTTGTGTTGTTTCATTGCAGCAGGCTTTTAATATCCCAAGGTCAAAATCAGAGTTCATCGAACAAGGTACTCTGTCACATGCGCATGTAGTGACATAGTAAGAAACCTTTTTCTGTCCCAGAGTCCCAATCCAGGTATATTTTAAAGTAAAGTTTCCAGGGTGTATGGACCATTAGTTTTTAGTTTTTCAGAAATCAACTCCTACTTTTAAAGTTTGTTCCTGAAAAACATTAAATTCTGCTCAACAACCGCTTACAATGCATCCACCAAACGTGTAGTGCCTTCAGAGGAACTACCTTGATTGTGGTTCCTCTGAAAGTACAGGGATCACTGCTCTGCTGGCAGTGATCTCCAAATTAGACAGGCTAAAGTCAGGGGGGCAGATGTAACGTCCACTGTGACCCATACAGGTGGTGGGACACCGGCCAAACAATATATCAGGCCCTTATTGCCAATACTTGTTTTTTTATCATCTATTTGCACACCAGCTTATTACAGCAAACATGATCCGCTGATCTCTTTGCTGCTTCTTATTGCCAATAAACACACTTCAGCAAGAGCTGGGAGAATGTTAGGACAAATTGTCAAAATGTTATTAGAACATTTTACATAAAAAATTGAAACATTCCTATTTACAAACAAGTATCGGTTGTACAGTTTTTCATGGCTAATAATCACTGGGTGTAAACACAGTCTTAGTAACATGGGGCCTCATTATGATGTCGGGTGGAAGGCCATCCTACAGCTCATCAGTGGTGTTCCGCCCGAAATCTGAGGCTTTGGTATGACTACCATATTATGATACGGGCGGTCCGACTAATGCCTGTGGGGGGAATCTGCTCCACCTCCAACAGGCTCAAGGAGCCAGTTGGGGTGGAGGGCGGATAGTAATCCCCAAAATGGAGGAGGTGCCTGCTCTGGGATTACGATGCACGTTTCGACAACCTTTCTATGGCAGTTCGACCGCCACGGAAAGGCAGTTGGAAATAGACTGTTAGGGCCCCTAGCAGGGTCCCCGTCGCCCCGTGGCCTCCGCTATGAGACCTGGGAGAGGTGCCCCCCAAACATCCATGAATCGTTTGGTGCCTTCCCACATGGTGCATGGATGTTTAAAAAGTGTATATTTCCTATAGCGGATCGTGCTGCAGTACAAGCCACAATAGGAAAGATACAATTTCTTTGAAAGCAGTAGCATCCTGAATTGGGAAGGGAGACTGCCAAAACTTTGTCGGGCAGGCCTGTATCCGACACAATGCCGCATCGTAATGTGGCCCATAGTATCTTGACTATGCATATATATTGACAGAATGGTCAAACAGCAGCCATGCCAAATCCAAGGGCATAACCTTAAACTTTGTCGTAGTCCGGTATGACCAGATAACCACAGTTGGTGCTTTGTGCTTTTGGCACTATTTATACGGAAAACTTGTACATTCAATATCTCTAGTTCTACTGTAAGGAAACGGTCCATTATTTGTGTGGCCTGCACAAGTAATGGGTCCACATTTGTCCTTCACTGGGAACCAAATACCCCATTATAGCACTTAACTCTCATGGTAGCGGAGCAGAGCAGTTCAAGGCCTACTCAAGGGAGGTGGTACTAGTAATCAACATGTGCTGGTACACAGAAATAACACTCAATAAATAATTGCCCAGTCTGTGACTTTTCTTTGGAAAAAGGAAAAGTTCATTTATTGCACACATGCATAATCATCTCAAACTCCCCAAAGTGTTCAAGATCAACAACCCACATGTCAAAAACAACCATTTTAGGAGTAAATGCAATAATGAATAATAACAATTGGAAAACGCACTTATTAATGTTAACACAGAATGAGCACTGTGATTACTAGTCACTTTCAACATTATTATTTAAATAAAGCATTTACAAATGACCTTCACATAGGTCTGTGTGCTTGTTATATGCTTTCAACCATTAGAAACACAAATATAGAAACAGCCCCTAGAAGGCATCAAATTATGATCACACTCCACATGTAATCATAAACTTCGCCCCTAGAGGGCATTGTATAGAATGTACTCTTTTTAGACATATTTAGGCCGAGGTAATTGCAGCCATAGACTTCACGTCTAGAGGACTCTGCATGCTCACCTGAAGGGCGCAAGCTTCATCCAAGGGGGTGCTTAAAAATGCTGATAAGGTCTGGGGCAGTCATCTTTTGTGACCCTTGTAACTTAGTGTCAGTGCTTTACAAAAAGATGGTTGGAGCTTTCTCGGCGGGGCTGTGACTGATCTACATCTCTCTAGCACCTTCTTTTCCATTTTCGTGGTGGCCGTCATCCTGGGGCCACCACTAAAGCCAAATTCGGTTTACTTTTGCCGAATAGTTGATGAGCAGCTCTCCCACTGCTCCAGAAAAAGCAACTCTCTTGTTTGTTTTTTTCTTTGCTTTCACATGTGTGGCATCGGGCTGCGCAGACCTTTTCTTTTTTGTTTTGGCCTTGGGGTGCTGGGTCGCAACCCGGCACTCTGAACAAGGTATTGGGGTGGAGGCATCCCTGGGAGACCATCCTGGGCTAACCCAGCTGGCTCCCGCTTGGATTGCAGTGCAGTGTGAGACTGTGGGATCCGGTGGTTTCTCGTTCCCTCTCTGCTCCTGTGGGCAGGTAGATGCCTGACGTGGGGGCAGTGACGGCCCGTGTAGGGCGTTTTACCGGGGAGGTGACGTGGCGCAGAGGAGGGGCAGGGTGGGGGGTTGCAAAATGCGGCAAACGGCCGATTTCAGGTAAGTAATGAAAACAATTCATAAAACGAATTTCGTTGCGCCCGCTGCATCGCAACCCCCCACCCTGCCCCTCCTCTGCGCCACGTCACCGCCCCGGTAAAACGCCCTACACGGGCCGTCACTGCGTGGGGGCCACCTGCTCCTCCCAGATATGAGCACAGGGTCATGACCTCCAATTACTCAGGAGGGTGCGGCAGCACTCTCCCAACGCTCTTTGGCTGGGTGTCCGGGCCCCTGGCTTTTCTTGCAGGGTGCAACAGCCCTCCCCACCTTTTGGTGGTGCTCGGGGGCTTCTGTGACAAACATCTAGCCTGAGGATTCACATACACAGGCCCGCTTCACTATGGGGAGCAGGGCCCCCTTCAAAGGAAAAAGTTGCATTTGTAATTTTTGTGGTGAACCAGAGTCTTGGCACACCTCAGGGGTAATATTTGGAGTCAGCAGTGGACCACTCCAGGCCTCGCTGGGGGAGACAAAGGTCCAGATCTGTCTACTGCTCATATCTCGGGCCGTGTTCCACTGTTTCGCACACTTTGGGCTCCTTCTGCTCCAGGTGGCAACCCTAGTCACCAGGGGCACTTTCCTTAGGCCTCCTCTATACCAGGCTACCTGTGCACAGTTACCGGGATTCCAAAAGACAGCCCTCACATGTATGCACATGCGTGTGCACATGTAACCAGCCAAGTGCCCCTTGCCTTTGCTGCATCGTAGTGGCTATATCTTAAAAGGCAGACACTGGCGGTAAACACACGCAGTCCATTTACCATGAATTTACTTGGGTGAGTCACAGGTTGTGACGCTCACCCACAGTAAAAAGTTGAAAACCAGGCGATGATTGGATTTTTGTCATTCTGGTATCATTATGTTTATGAAAAATTACATTTTTTAAAATTGGCTTGGGATTTCTCTTGTGTTGTGTTTTCACTTTATTACTGTTTGTGTGCTGCATAAATACATTACATATTGCCTCCATGCTAAGACTAATTGCTTTTGTGCCAAGCTACCAGAGGATTAAGCATAGGTTTATTTATTGACTTTTGTTGTTCACCCTGACCAGTTTTGTAGTTGTTGCCTGAGTGGGGCTTCCAACCCCTCAACCAATAACCCAATTTCTTATACATGGTTAGGATAGATATGTGTGAAGCTGCAAAGTGATTCTGTTGCATACATCTTGCAGTTATCCCGAATACTATAACTGCCACACGTCCAGAGAAAACAGGTCACCAGCGTCCTTCCACTTCCAATTTTGCACTGGAAATGGATTCAAAGTTAGCCCACTAGAAATGGCACATCCATTCACAGCACCAACTAACATTCAGGAGCAAATACTGCAGTTTTTTTAGGGGAAAATAAGCTAAGGTGTAAACATACCAAAACAAAGTAGTAAATGTTATGTGTTACAGGTAGACCACTATTCAGAATCTACACAGGACTTCACTCACTTCATAAAAATGTCAAATATTCCTAATTAGGATTACAGGCAAGTTCATATTTGGCAGAGTGAAATGCATACAATATTTGACATGTAACTATTAGGCCTATTTTCATCAGTCTGCGCTAGTTGCAGGGTGAAGCAATGCATGCTAACTTTTCAGTGCAGCCGTTGTAATAAAGGTGCCCTAAATCGTTTTTAGAACCACTGTTTTTACAGTCATCAGTATGTACATATAGCAAAATATAGGACAGTATTTAAATACTATTTCTATACACTGATATTATTTGAACAGCTTCTTAATTATTCACATTGTATAATTGAAAACTATTTGTCATATGTTTCATTTTAAGTACTTTTTTGTGTATTTTTATAGAGGATTAGTTTATTATTTTTATGGGCTCTATGTTGTATCCATTTTGAGAGGGTAGTATTTTTAAAGTGTATAGTAAATATTGTTGACAGTTTAATATTTTGTTATGCATTACATGATATTTATTTGTGGACTTATTTTGGGATGTGGAGTCTATTGGTGGATTGAGTGGACAGTCTTTTAATTAAAATATGTATTAGTGTACATGCATTTTGTAATGTGTTAACTATGTTTATTTTCAACTTAATATTTGTTTTTAAACCTGATAATTTTTCAAATTCCTTAAAATATGTAATTTTATGTTTCATTTCAAATATATTTATGAAATTTTTATTTTGGGATGCGGGATGGATTGAAGAATGATTGGTAGTGTGCTACGTTTAAAAAAATATGTAAAAGTTTAAAATTGTAATGGATTTGAAAATAAGTTTTCATTATCCTAAAATATTGTATTACTTTTCTTTTGAGTTTATGTGTTTTATAGGGGTTTTGAGGAATACTGTTTATTTTAAAGATATTCAGTGTAAATTGTAATAATTTATTATACAATTGTTAAATGTGTGTACATTTTGTAAAATTATTTTGAAGATGTTATTAAATTGTAAAATATTGAATTGAAATGTTGTTTTTGAAAGATTTTTTTTCAAAATTTCTGAAATCCATTTTAATGGGTAATAATTTAAAGAGTGTGTTGAATACGACCCCTCACATCCCCACCCCACCATGGAATGTATGCACTTCCCTAACATTTTCAGACACAGTAAAAATAGTACAGTGGTCCCCCCAGTTTATGTTCTTTCCTCAAGAATAGTAATTCTGGCCCCCTAAGTGTTTATTAGACCAGAGTTGAAGTAGTAATACGGGTCCCTCACCATTAAGGATACAAAACGTAGATAATGTACTACTATGCTACTTAGAATTAATGTACTGAGCTTGAATTATAGATTTGTTTGTGTAAGCCAGGATTACGTATTACCTTTGAAACATTTGAACAGTTATTCTTTCATAAGTATGCACATGCATGTACCTGAAGCTGAAAAAGTATTGAATGACCACAGCATATTGCAGTTTACTCTTTTGAAGGCAACTTAAGTTTCCAAATGTGTACGCACATAGCGTGAATGCTCTGGCATTCCTCTGTTTTATAAGCAGTGAACAAAATCAAGAGATCACCTTTGAAGCTTTTAATTCTGGGAATACCGTCATTATATTTATAGAGATAGTGGATGTACATTTTGTATTAAATTCCAGTGGCTAGTATATGCATCAATGGGACCCTGTCTGCAATCATGGCACCAGGCAGGCTGTCAACTATCCCCATCAGCCTTTCCCCCATCTACATGATCTAATGTGGCACCTTAGGGGTACTATGAATGTTGTTCCATTTATCTTTACTTTTCACCAAACTAAAGTATTAGGCTTTGCATATAATACTGCTAATTGTAAAAATGAATTGCTATCATACCATGCTATTTGTTTCACCCCTCCGGCTCCCCAGTTTTATTATTTAGAATTGGAAACAAAAGACATTGTATCTATTTCTTTCCCCATTGTAGGCTGTTCTAATTACAGAGTTGTTGAAACAATCATTCAATCACAGTAGATTCATAATTGTATCAGCTTTTGTAAAAATGCGTTCTGAGGGTCATTTGACTTTATAATCATAAATAGGGCTCCCGGTTTTATGGTAATTATTTTTTCAACATTTCCGTCTGTATTTATCCATATTTATTTTTTGGCCATCTTACTGGTATGTTTCCGTATTTATTTTGTGTTTTAATAATAAATGGAATCGAAACATGGTGTTTTTCCACATTTATTTAACTGTTAAATATGCACTCATACTTTAATGCCTGTTGCATTTTAGCAAATTAAGCATCCAGTATAGCAGAAAACTACACCCACATGTAAATAATAGCAATATAAACAAATACATGTTAATATATGCCTGCATTAAAGTAAATCCCAATCTGTTTTTTAACTTCCCATGCTGTCTCTCTGCTCGGAAGTTGGCTTGAAATTCATGAAGGACAGTGTCGAAAGTCACTCACAAAAAGCACAATTTTCTGTATTTTTCTGCTTTAAAAATAAACACAGTCAGAAAACAAATGGTTTTCTGCCTGTATTTATCGGTAAAAATCAGTGAAAAACGAAAAACTGGGAGCCCTAATCGTAAAGCATTCAGTAAAAGGTCATAGTTCTTTTTTGAAGTATGACATATATATTATCCTCTTATTGTTTTTTCAACAGTGACCACACCTTTTATTTGGATTTGTCTCAGAATTTGAATATCTAACAAAGGGCCCTCGCCATGCACAGTATTGTCATCAATTCAGATGTTGCAGTGATGTTATCAGTGATGTCAAAGAACATGTAATGAGTGATGTGATATTGGAGATAATTAACAGTGCATGGCGCGGACACAAGTGACAGTTACTTTAGGGCACGAGTTATAGTTACTTGAGATAACTGTAGCTGGTGAATTTTAGTGGTTTTGCTGGTTTAAAATGGAATGTTTTAACTGATATTTTCATCTAATTATAGTGTGCCTTTAACCTTTGTTTTTTTTAGTGAACAATAAGGTTTAAAAAAAATGCAAAGTAATACATTATTACAGTTCCTAACTGTACCGTCACCTTAACATTTGGCTTTTTCAGTGAATTTGAATGTTTTTTACAATAAAGTAAGATGATGATAGCTGTGCGTCGCAAGGGATGGGTGCAACTCCCCTCGGGCATGGCCTTCGGATGTTCGCCATATGGGGTTAGGCACAGGGCCTGGGTAAACCTCCTGCAACAGCCTTACTTTCTACACCGCACAGTCTTTGGCCATGTGCATAGTGGAGTTGAGCGCAGGGCCCGGACTGCAGCCAGGCCCTTCGCCCAACCAGCACAGGCTGACTAGATGATGTTACAATACAAAAGGTATTATCTTGGGCAAGGCAGACTTATTGACTTTCTCAAAGGATCACAAAACCAAACTATAAAACGTGACCCTTTATTAAGGGGTGAGCATATCAACATATATAAAGCAGGTCTATCATCTTTGTCAAAAAATCACCAAGAACTATAATCAAATGTATATTTCACTTTATGAAATGTTTAATAAAAGTGATTGCATTAAATAATGTTTGATAACGTTTTATTAAAAAAACTTCAACGTGTCTTTTAGTCTCTCTTTTACCATTCTTCAGCCCACAAAATGCAGTCATGAAAACATTCACAAATGGGCCCTGCACTCCAGCTGAAGAACATAAAGCTCTAGCTAGGACTACTTTAGAAAAATATGGTAAGCTATCCTAAGGTAATGGATTCATTGGGACGTTTCAGCAATCCCTGCAGTCCCCACAACATTAAAAAACATTTGGTGGTATCCCTGTCTCTTCTTGGGGCACCACCAGCAAGAAAATATCTAGAACATAAAAAGTCCTAGGTAACTATGAAGCGCTCCTTACAGGAGCAACAAATAATAAATGAGCTGATCCTCCCACTCATTTATTTTTCTTTTCTAAAAACATGTTTGGGGTGTACTGTGCCCACCTGGGACACCCACATCTCAAATTGTGGTTAGGATCCCGTGAGGAACTCTAGGGCCAGGCGGACCCAGCCGGCATCCATTGTGGGTGCCAGTGTGAGCAGGCATTTTTTTTTAAGTGTGTGCCCTAGTGCCCTCCCGGGGCACCCACAGCTCCACTTTTGTAGCTAGATAGATAGATAGATAGATAGATAGATAGATAGATAGATAGATAGATAGATAGATAGATAGATAGATAGATAGATAGATAGATAGATAGATAGATAGATAGATAGATAGATAGATAGATAGATAGATAGATAGATAGATAGATAGATAGATAGCCTTTGAGAGGTTCTAGTGACATCATAAACCACAAGGCAGAATGGCTGAAAGTGTTTTACAAGTTTAACCAGAAAACCACAGTGGCAATTTAGGAGCATATTATGAATGATACCCATTTTTTTCATATTATATGTTTCTTTAAGGGAAGTTTGCTTGAAGAAGACTCATTGGAATTAAACTGCATAGGTTTACCTTCAACTAATACATTGTTGATAGAACAATGAGCAATGGTGAGAGCCAATAGATTTATGACATCTTTTGGCTGCCAGCTTTTCCACATAATTATTGATTAATATTTGCCACATTATTTGACACATAATTTGCTAATATCAGAATTTTTTTTGTTTCTAGTTAAAATGCATGAGTATTATACTGACGAAGAATGCGTACCATAGTTGTAATTGTTGCTGTATAATTTAGATAAACCTACTGCATAATAATAAGCTCTACACATTCAAGACAGTACTACGAGGAGAGGCCCTGTCCCTTATTTCCCACACCCGGAGGCGCGAGCGGGAGGAGGTGACCCGGGTGGAAGCTGAGATAGCCGAGTTGGAGGGTAATCTAGAATGTGGGGTGACGGATGCCGTATTACATGTTCTCCAACTCAAGCAAGCGGCCTATAGGGCCCTCGTCACGGAGGCGGCCAGGGGCCTCAGTAGAGAGCAACAGGGGAGATTGTATGATGTGGGTGATAAGGCTGGTAAATTGATTGCGTGGTTGGACAAAAAGGAGAGAGCGAGTCGTGTAGTCCCGCTGATTGAGAAAACGGACGGTGTGTGTGTTACTGAGCCGGAAGAAATTGTCTCCTGCTTCGCGGATTATTTCCGTGGGGTGTATTCCCCGGTGTCTTCCCGCTCTGAAGAGGATTCCCGTGCCCTGCTCAGGGATATCGCGCTGCCTTCCCTTTCGGAGGAGGACAGAGTGTCGTTGGACGCCGCTCCAACCTCCGTCGAAATCGCCCTCGCCATACGTTCGGTCGCTTCCGGCAAGGCCATGGGTCCTAATGGTCTCCCCATCGAGTTGTACAAGTTGCGACCGGATACGCTGGCACCACATCTCCGATCGATGTTCCTGGAGGCTCACTCGGTGGGCTCCCTCCCGCTGGACCAGCGTCTGGCTACAATCATGGTTATCCACAAGGAGGGGAGACTTCGGGACCGGGTTACATCCTATCGGCCCATTTCGCTACTGAACGCGGAGCCTAAAATTCTCGCTAAGGTCCTGGCCAATCGGCTGGTCGGCGTGGTGGGCGACCTGGTTCACCAGGACCAGTCCGGCTTTATTCCCCATCGTAACACGGCCCTTAACTTGCGGCGTTTGCATGGGGTGCTCGCACGTGTTCAGTACATACGGGAGCCGGCCATTTTGGCGTCCTTGGACGCCACCATGGCGTTTGACACGCTTGAATGGCTATACATCTGGGCGATGCTTGCGAAGTTTGGCTTTGGCGCAGGGTTCATCAGTTGGGTCAAATTGCTGTACTCGGGCCCATTGGCGCAGGTGGTGGTGAACGGTAGAGTATCGGCCCCGTTCGAGCTGGGCCGGGGCACGCGGCAGGGCTGCCCCTTATCGCCGCTCCTTTTTGCGCTTGCCTTGGAGCCCCTGGCGGAGTGGCTGCGGTGGGAACCTTCCATCCGTGGTCTCCGTTGGACCCCCGAGTATGAGGACCGCGTATCCCTATACGCTGATGACATCCTCTTGTACCTAGCTTCCCCACGTAAATCACTGATAGTACTGGTTGATGTTTTGCATTCATTTGGTCGTAACTCCGGCCTTGTCATCAACTGGGCTAAATCGTGCGTGTATGTTCTCTCTGGGGAGGCTCCTATTCTCCCGCGGGGCTGTCCGATCCAGATCGCCCCGCAGGGATTTCGGTACCTGGGTGTCTTCATTACTCTGGACCCGGAGGCCCGGTATGATCGGAACTTGCTTCCCCCCCTCCAGCGCCTGAAGGAAGATGTCGCGCGCTGGCGGCGCTTGCCGCTTTCGCCGCTCGGCCGGGCGGCATTGTTTAAGCTGATGTCTCTGCCGCGTTTCCTGTACGCTTTGCAGAATACTATGGACCTCGTTCCAGCGCGCTACTTCCGTGAGGTGGAGAGTTTGCAGCGCCGCCTGTTCTGGGACGGGAGGCCGCGTATCGCCCTGGCGAAGCTGATGCTCCCATGGTATGACGGAGGGATTGCCCTCCCGGATATCAAACGGTACTATTGGGCCTCCCAGCTGGCTGCGATTAATCACGGCCTGTACGGGCCCGCCTTAAACCCGGCATTCGAAATGGATAAGATACTACTCCCGGGTGGGGACTATAATCGAGCGCTCTACTCCCGCGCGCCCGACGCTCGGCTGACCGGCCCCACGCGTGTCATGGTGCGAGTGTGGCACGCGGCTAATGTGGCGATGGGGTGGAAGGACCGTCTGACCCGGGCATCACCACTATACGCGTCCGAGCAGTTGGGCTCCCTGTGGACCTCGAAGGGCTTCGAGAAGTGGGACATGATAGGCATCAGCAAAGTAGGGGATCTCTGGACGAGGGGAGGATTTAAAACGTTCGAGATGCTGCAGACGGAATTCCAGTTGCATGACAGGGAGTACTTTCGGTATTTGCAGATCCGTCATGCACTGGGCTCCGTCTTCCCAGACGTTGCATCCATCCCGGAGCATTCCCCCCTGGAGGATAGAGTGCTGGATGGACACGTTCCGGACAGCACGATCTCACTGATCTACAAAAAACTGATCAATGACCGCTCGGGATTGCTGACTGCCCTTCGTGAGGCTTGGGTTGCCGATGGACTGGAGCTGGACGACGAGGACTGGGCCTCTGCGGTGGCCTCCCCGAAAGAGGTGGCCATACCGGCCCGCCTTCGCTTCGTCCAGCTCAAGATACTCCACAGAGTCTACGTGACGGGGCCAAGGCTCCTGCGTATGGGCTATGCTGTGGACGGGTTGTGTAAGCGTGGGTGTGGCGCTTTGGGGACCTTTTTGCATATATTGTGGGAATGCCCGGAGGTGGAGCGATTCTGGCGTGGTGTGCATGAGGTCCTGCGTGTGGTTACGCATGTGGTGCTGCTACCCGAAGCGAGGAGATGCCTGTTGAATGTGTGGGAACCTACCGACTACTCGGCGCCACAGACGTGGTGGGTGACTCTGGGATATATGGTGGCTAAGCGTGATATTGCTCAACTGTGGGGATCCCAGAGGTCCCCGACTGTCTCGGCCTGGAAGGAACATATGGATTGGTGCATGTTTCGGGAAAAGGTGGTGTATGTGGCGAGAGGTAAGCCTGGGACATGGGTGAAAGTATGGGGCCCCTGGAACGCCTACCGCGGGGGAATCTGTGCTCCGCCGTTATTGCCCGATCAGTCGCCGGCCCCATCCCCTTAGCCGACCCATCTTCCTTGTTCCGGGCATTGAGTTTACCCAGCCCTAGTCCTGATCTCTTCCCCTTCTTGATACTCCTATGGACTGGTAGGGTCCCCCTCTCAGGGGAGCACATGCTGCTATTTCTGATTGTGGATTGCCTTGTGGGTTTGTTTTTCTGGTTGTTCTTTCAGTTTAAAATGAAACCGTACAGTGGGGTCCGGATGGTGTGGCTATCAACGCTGCTAACTCCTGTGCATCTTCCTCAGCCGCAATACACGCTCTGCAATGTGTATCATATGCTCCTTTTGTCTGCTAGCGGCCGACCGGAAGGTTGTAGGCCCATCTTTGTATATTTTTTGAGTTTTGTAATAAACGGTTTCAAAAAAAAAAAAAAAAAAAAAAAAAAAAATAATAAGCTCTACAGCACCTCACCTGTCCGTCGTTGCCTAGAGCTCTGCCTGAGCTGGATGTGGAGGTAACGTACAGGGAGTGCGGTCGGTTTTTATATCCTTTTCAACTCACAGCTGCAACAAATTCCGACTGGCTAGTCGCTCATCAAACACGTCATCGAGAACTAAGAAATGACGTCACACGTATAGAAACTTGTAGTTTATTTATTAAACAGTCTCTAGCGTGTATGAACCAGTCATTCCAGATTACCGAGCATCACACTTCCCACTCGGAATATTTACGACACACGATTTTTAATGCAGTAGCAACAACTAGTTAGGTCCTGAAGAAAGCCGTGGACTACCAGTCCTGAAGGCTGAAGCATGTCGACCACATTTAGAAGCAGTAATTTTTTAACTGCTTTTTGCACTGTTTTTAATAAGGATTATAATAGATACTCTAATAAAAGTTTTTCTCTGTTCTAAATCCTTTTTTATCCTCACTTACACCTTTGCACTGCACTCAATATTCCCACAAATTCCTTTTCGATCACTTCTATAGGGTACATGAGAACTTCATTTTGTTCTTTCTTCTGTCCCTCTGAGTTGACCCTCTTAAGATATAATCCACTAATTACCCCTCTATGATCAAGAGGATAAGTGGATGGAAGGGTGGATACCCAGATGATGATACTGATCTCTGTGGAGAGTGATGGGAATCCAATCATTCAAAAGGGTCTCTTCACTTTATAATTCTGTTCTTTGGTACTTCTTATGCATAGATGGTTAGTTATCCTGTTCCGCTGGTAGACCCCCAGATTTCTTATTTGTTTTTGATCATAGTTAGGTCTAAAATATCCCTAGTACCCTACCTCACCTTCTGTTATTATTAAAGCATTTTATTCAAAGACAAAGCAGCACATCATACTCCATTTTTCCTTACACGTTTCAGCGTTCATTCGCCATGGTCACAGGTGGAGGTAATCTGCAAAGTACTTACATGCATGCTTTTAAAACAGTCCATTAGGTCACATAACTGGTGAGTAAACTATATTTCCCAACGTGTATTTTAAAAGTAATTTTTTTAACTTTATAACTTGGAAGTCCATCTTTTCAGCATTGTGCTTACTTTATCACTTTTATCATGCACTGGCGTTGGTCTGTGATCCTGATGGAAATCAGTCACGTGAGTACTCCTCTTGGCGTAGTGCTCGAATTCTACGATAGTCTTAAACAAATACATCTTCTCCGGACCGATCAGGACAGGATGTAATCCTATCTGAATCCCTTCCTTGCACAGGCAGATTCGCTTTGTAAGCTTCCTTGGTAGGTGTGTGAGTGCTAGTGGGTCATGCTCCAGATCAAATGCACACAACGTCCTCCGACCACAGAGCCCTTCAGGGCGGCCTCAAAATAATGAGCACGGAGAAGCCCATAAACCACCATCGTGAACAAAAACTGTGAGGCCCAGTTCCGGATATGTGGAATTTTATTCAAAGACACAGCAGCACATCATACTCAATTTTTCCTTACCCGTTTCGGTGTTCATTCGCCTTGGTCACAGGTGAAGGTAATCTGCAAAGTGCTTACGTGCATGCTTTTAAAACAGTCCATTAGGTCACATGACTGGTGAGTAAACTACATTTCTCAACTTGCATTTTAAAAGTCATTTTTTAAAAATATATATATATCTTGAGCACAGCAGTTTTGTCTCTGCCGCTGAATTGATTAGAGCGCACTCTGAAGAAATGTTAATCAAAGTTATTTAATCCACAGCGCAAGTTGACAGACACGTTTCGGCACGGTCGCCTTCCTCAATGTCAATTGTATCAATTCATTCATTTTTTTTTTTTTACTAATTTTTATTTTCTGTCTGAAAGAGTTACAGAATACATACAATAAGCAATACAACTGTTATAATTGGTCTCATCAAAAACGTTGTCATCATCAACATAGTAAATCCCCCATTCCTTTTAATTCTTGCTGGCTTGTTTCAACGCCAGTCCCCTTGCATGGCCACTACATATTCCTTTTGGGTCTAGAAAACAACAGTATTAGTCGACAGGGTGTCCCCTCTAAGGGAGTCCCCTCTTGGATCTAGCCGCAAATGTCTCCTGAGATATTTGTGATGTGGGTTGTTGTGTGTCGTCCCCAAATCATGCTCAAAGTGCCGCCTCTATTGACCCCATATTTTGAAGAATTTCCTGGGGCATCCCATTCCTGGACCGTGGGACTTTCAGCCACCCCACATCTTCTGGCTATATCCCTCTTGGTCACCACCAGGCCCAGGGGGGCGAAGTTCAGTTGGGCCCTGGTGATGTCCATCTCAATTGGAATTCCCAGCACCACAAATCGTGGTTCAACCGGCAATGTCACACCCAGGACCGTCTCTAATATCTCAATTATCTGTTCCCAATATATCTGCAACTCTGGACATGGCCATATTATATGAAAAAAATCACTTTTGACCATTTTGCAGGTTAGGTAGTATGGTGAGTCTGCCCTTCCTATTTTATGTAATCTGTACATGTCGTAATAAATTCTATGTAACACCTTGTATTGAATAAGGCGGAGCCTTGCCTTAAAAGCTACCTCTCTGGGGTACATCAGTGCCACCTCCCAATCTATGTCTTCGAGTGACCCGACATCTTTCTCCCATCTTGCCAACAACCCTTCCAGTCAGTTCGGCATATTATTGTTAATTGTTTTGTAGGTGTAAGAGACTGCCTTATCTATCAGTTCTTCCTGTAGAAGCCTTCCCTCTAGTGGAGCGTACTCTGGGAGGTGTTCGTATTGGATATTCTCTGCCTGCCATGCGTGACACATTTGTGCAAACTTGATGAATTTTGATTTGTGCAGGTTGTATTCCTGGCTAAGCTTTGTCCATGGTTTAAGTTCCCCCTTTTCTATGATGTCCCCTATTGTAGAGATTCCCAGGAGATTCCAGGCCTCAAACCCTTTTAGTTTTTGTAGCTCTTTAAAACAACCCCCTTCCCTGAGCGGGGTTGTCCTTGAGACCCAGTCCGTCCATCCCATGGTTTTGGTCACTGTCATCCACGCAACCAAAGTGACCTGTGTCGCAGGCAGTAAGTGGAAATCCCCCTTCCCCCCATAAAGGTAATGTAGATGTGTACATGGTGGAATTTCTTCCCTTTCTAGGCAGTATGTAGGGTGGTCGCTGGCCTTATAAATCCATTTGTTTATGGGTACCAAATGGGATGCCCAATAATAGGCCTCTACATCTGGTAGCACTATCCCTCCGCTATAGGGATTTCGCTGCAGTGTTTTGAGCGCCACTCTGGGGCGACCCGCTTGCCACAATAGAGACCTAAGTCCGCTGTCTAGCTCTGCGAAGGTGCCCCTGGGGAGCTGATGGTATGTATTTTGGAGGGCATACAGCAGTTGGGGTAAAGCAATCATCTTAAAAATGGCCGCTCCTGCAAGCAGGGAGAGAGGGAGGTACCTCCATCGCTCCGCGTCTAATTTAAAATTTTGCAAAACCTTTCTGAGGGTTTTTTTCATACATGTCTTGCGATGTGGGTTCAAGAATATCCCCAGGTCTGGAAGCCCGCCTGTACAACCCTCAATTCACCAGGTAGAGGCCAAACTATTTTGGTGTTAGTCGGGCAATATAGCGTGGACTTGTTCCAATTTATTTTATAGCCGGAGTGACTGCCGTAATCTACTATGGAGTCAAACAAGGCAGGGATTGTCGTGATGGGATTAGTGATATACAATAAGATATCATCAGCGTAGAGGAAAATCTTTTCTTTCCCGTCGTCTGTGGGAGCCCTTTGGAATCCTCGGATAGCAGGGTGTTCTCGAACTTTGAAAGCAAGGGACTCGAGGGTTAGCACGAACAGAAGCGCGGGAGAGAGGGCAGCCTTGTTGTGTCCCTCTCTCAATAGGGAATGGTGCAGAACGCGTTCCATTAGCTTGCACACGGGCTGGTTATAGAGGAGCGCCACCCAACTGCGAAATTTAGGCCCTATCCCAAATTTAGCCAGAGTGCAGTCCAGGAATGGCCAGTTTACTGCACCAAACGCTTTTTTCAGCATCGAACAATAGAAATGTATGGGGATTTGCCCAGTCCTTCACCTTCATTAGCCAGTTCTGAGTCCTTTTGAGATTCAGGCGGGTAGCTCAGCCCGGCATGAATCCCGACTGGTCATCATGAACCAGGGTCGTGATGAACTTCAGGTGGCGAGTCGCCAGGATGGTCGCTAAGACCTTTTCTCCCTTGTTTAATAGCGAGATAGGTCTGTACGAGCCACACTGGTTATGAGGTTTTCCCTCCTTATGTATAACCACTGTGGCTGCCGGTCTCGGATCAGGGGGTAGGATACCTTTCTCATGTGAGTCGATGAAGAGCCAAAGTAAATGGGGGCCTAGAAGGTCGATATGGCGCTTATAGAATTCGGCCGGCAACCAGTTGGTGCCGGAGGTATTCCCAGGCTGAAGTTTTGTCACAGCCTGCTGAATTTCCGTCAGGTACAGATCTGCTTCTAGCTCCTGGGATTCATCCCCTCCCAGTGCTGGAGTAGGAATTGCTGCTAGGTACTCTCTTATCTCTGAATGTGATTTAAGGTTAGGGGCCGATAAAGGACCCTGTAGTATTTAGCAAACGCTCTCACCACCCCTTCATCTGTGGAGTGATTAACTCCCTGGCAGTCAGTGATTTCCCTTACTCATCTGGCTTGGATCTCTTTTTTGCTTATTCAGGCTAAGTGCTTCCCTGCCTTATCACCCACTTGGTAAAGGTGATGTAGCGTGGCCAGGCTCTGTTTTTTTACATTGTCCATAGCAAATTCTTTATATTCGTGTCTCAGAGCGGTCAGACTACGGGTCAATTTGGGGTCTTTTCTTTGGGATATTTGCTTGTCAAGGTCTAGTATCTTATGTTCCATGTCTTCTACTTTCTTTTTTTTCCAAGCGATGCAGCTTTGTGCACTGTCACATATCACAGAAGGAACCAAGTTTTTATTTTCCTGAAAATAGATTTCCGTGTCTGCCCGAATATCCTTTGCCACTTTACTGTTCTTCAGGTCCCATGGGTGAAGTCTCCATCTCTGGTCACTGCCTCGACCCCTCAAGCCCATCCCAACCAGAAGCGGAGAGTGATCAAAGAGACCCCTTGCTGCGTATTCTGTGTGGCTTATATTGTTCAATTCCCCCCCCAGTTACAAATATATAGTCCAGTCTAGAGTATGTGCCATGTGCTCCTTAGTGATGAGAGAATTGTTTGGTCTGTGGGTGTTTCCCCTGCCATACATCTACCAGCCCCGTTGTTTTGGAGAACCGCCGAAAAGCAATGGTTTTTGTGGACTTGTCTCCTTCTCCAGTGCGATCCATCACCGGGTCCATCACATCAATAAAGTCCCCCGCAATTATATGTAGAGCGGAGGGCATTTCAAGCAAGACATCCACAACCATATTCATGGTAGGAGCTTGAAGTCTGGGTGGCATATCTACCCATATGGTCCTGCCAGAGGCGTTTGGTTTGAAAGGCAATGGTTTTCCTAATCAGGATGGCCACCTCCCTCACCCCGGAAGTGATTCCCGCATGCGTATAGGCCCCTCGACTTATAAATTCACATTGTGTGCCTTTGAGGTGTGTCTCTTGGATAATTACAATATACGGGTGGAGTCTTCTAATAAATTGTGTCACCAGTCCCCGTTTGATTTTGTCCCCCAACCCATTGACGTTCCTTATCAGTACCTTAAGGTCTGGATGGTAGGCCATTTTGTGGCTGGAGGCCGTATGTGTCTAGTGTTCAGACCCACGTTGATGGAGCCATTCTCCTCCGTGTCCAGTGTTCTGTGGGAGGTTCCTGTTGTGATGACCCATGTGATCAATGAACGATAATATAAACAACTGAACCCAAACTGTGTTTTCTCCAATCTATCGCCCCACACCACCTCCCTCCACCCCCCTTCAGCAGTCTGTCCCCTCATCAAAAGAAGCGACTTTCAGCCGGAGGAGGCAGGTCGGTCTGTTGTCCCCACACTCCAACTGTATATCTCAAATCCCCAACTCTTACAACTTTTAACTCAGTCTACAAAAAGTTTCTTTTTCAAAGCTCTTAATGCTTTCTGGGACCCTGTGATGCACATTGTTACCTTCCTGCCGGTGCTCAAGTGCCAGCTCCCGGCTCACTCGGGTCGGGGTCTGAAGATATACGACTCTCCATTGGCCTCTCGTTCTCCCTGCTTTCCTCTAACGCCTGCATTGCCGTTGCTAGTGGGTGTATCAATTCTGGCCCTGAGGACATCCCAGTGTCGTCTGAGTCTGAATGTGGGTCTGAGGATTTGGTCCTTGAGGCGGCCTCAGTTCCTAACTGGGATCGCTCGCCTCCTTCCTGGTCTTGGCATCTCTTGTCGTGCGTGTCCCTCCTCAGGGCATAGGGAGATCCCTTGCCTAGTCGTCTTGACCGGCTATTGGCCGTGTGCCTCCTTTTGGTGGAGTCACCTGTCTCTCCGCCATGTTCCGATTTGTGGGTTTGGCTGACTTTGGTCCTCCTGGGGGCCAGAGTGTTGGCCTTTCCTCAACCAAGCTCAGTTCTTCTCGGCTGTAATCTGAAAAAGTCATTATCTTTGAATTTTCGTAGCGGACCTCTCCTTTGCGACGCATTTCATGAAGTATCATATATCTGTCCATTAAGTTCAATAGTTTCGCAATAATTGGCCTTGACGCTGCTCCAGGGGGTGGTTTTGCCCTCAAGAGCGCGGTGTGCGCATTCTATGATGAAACATGGGAAGAAATGTTCTGCCAGGATGATGTCTTTCAGCCAAGTTGTTGTTTTCCTCCGCCCCCTCCAGAAATCCTACGAACCTGAGATTGTTTCGCCAGGCTCGGTTTTCTACATCATCGATTCACCATAGCATGTCCACGGCGGCACTATGCATGTCTTTCATCCCTTTCTGGAGATCTTTTATGCATCTTCCACTTCTGAGACACGAATCTCTGCCTCAGTTACTCTCTCGGATACTTTGCGGAGATCTTGACGAAGCAGCGATACTTCACAGCGACCTCCCCAATCTTGCCTTCCAGGACTTCTCTGGAATTCTGTATTGCTTGGAGGAGCAATGCTGTATCAGATGGAGGTTGCGCAGTTTCCATCGATTGTGCATGCACAGGGAGTACTTTGGTGTATCTGTCTATCTTCCCCTGTCGTGGAGGTTTTGGCCCTTTGTCTTTTGCCATCATGCTGTCCACTACTCCTCTGGACAGGGGTTCTTAGGATCCAACCTGTCCAATCCCTTGGACCAGGCTGGATGGAGAGGTGGCCCTCCGCCCTCCAGGGCCCCTCCCCTCCACAGTGTATCAATTAATTCTTAATCGTTTAAATAAAGTTCATTCAGGAATTCAGTGAAATCAAATAAGGATTCATTTGTCATCAAAATGTTAGTTTCCATGGTGGCCATCTTTAAACATGTGCATTCTTTTAGGATGTAGATGAGGAATAGACATTTCCTCAATTCACTGTTGCATACAGTCATAATATTCTATACTATTTCATGTCATCAGTAGGATACCTTAACTATCAAGCAGTAATCACAATTGCGCCCTGGATGGGCAGTCATACTTAAATCCCTCCATTCTCCCATTCATATCCATTTTACCAGCATAGTCTGTATAGGATAGTATTGGGAGAACATTTATATACATCGATAATATTTAATTTCGTCATCATCATACTCTCAACAATCGCGCCCTTAATGGGCCAATTCTAGTTTGCATATTTATCCGTTGTTACTTTTTCCCCTCCTATGCTGTGTGGCAGGTTCCCTATCCTATTTCATCCTATGTGAATACACATCCCTTCCTCAATGTTTTAATCCTCTCTGGGCCTTACTTTGCATCTGTATTATATTCTGAGTTTTTTCACTCTGTCTCCTCCCCTTGCTTCCTTCCTCACTTGGTCTAGACAAAAGAATTTTAGGAGGCTAGTGTTACTGTTATGTTCTTGTTCAAGGTGGTGCGCCACCAGAAATGTATGATCTTTATTTACGATTGCCCGCATGTGTTCCAAAATGATTTGTTTGCTAGGATGTGTTGTGCTGGCCACATATTATTTCGACACAGGGACATGTTAAGCAATATACTGTATGGTCAGAATTGCAGTTGAGGAACTCATTGACCTGTATCTTTGATTTTTTACCTGGTATTGCATATTCTCGTACCTTTGGCTAAATTTGAAAGCTTTATAGCGTGTACACGGAAAGAACCCCAATACTGGGTCCTTTTTCCTGCCTTTGTCTATAAAATGACTCTGCACTAAATGTTCTTTTAATGAAGTACCTCTCCTGTAGGTGATTAATGGTACATCTGATAGCAAAAATAGAAAGGGAGTAGCCTTGACAAAGGTAGGACTTCAGGCCTCCCTTCCAACTACTCGAAGGACTCAGGGGGCCTAATGATGGTCCCGGATTATGATTTTAGATATTTGAAACAGACCAATTAGGTGCTGTATATTTATTTGTGTTCATCACTGCTATTATGTTTACAGCAACATCAGGAGTGGGAGCATCATTTCTCTTTTGAGGTCCTGACTAAAAGCCTTGTGGTAGGGCTTGAAACAAGTTGACCTACCGGGGAAACAGTAGGTAATCATGCCTAGAGTGCCTACTTAGATGCCGCCCCTGCGCGCTGACATCAGTTCTGACACGACATTCCACAGCAGAAGCACAGAGCCATGAAAGACACTGACCACTGGTGCACCACACTAAGGCCCTATAAGGGAGTCCCTAACCCTAGAAGTCAGTTTGCACAGGGGGGAGGATGGGTGGGCAGTAAGGAATCTATAACTAATATATGTCTCTTACATATACATTGTTACCGAAGGTAAGTAACTTGTTAATCTGAAAGAAACTATTAGCTATAGATTCCTTACCTTAGAATAGATACCCCAGCAATACTATCCCCGGAGGATGGTCTGCGAACCAAGTTCACGGCAGAAAATCCTGGAGGACAGAACGGGCAGAGTAGCCGTCCCTCCAGACTTCACTATCCAGGCAGAAATGTCTGGTAAATGGTGCATAGACGCCCACGTGGCCGCTTGGCAGATGTCGATGAGGGAACCTCCCCGCGACAAAGCAGTCGTTGCTGCTGTAGCTCTAGTGGAATGAGCGTGCACCCCACTGGCGGTACCTTCTTAGCCAAAGCATAACAAATCTTGATACAAAGGACTACCCATCGAGAGATGGTACGCTTCTGAACAGCCTGACCTTTCTTGGCACCCACATAGCCAATAAAGAGTTGATCATCCACCCGGAAATCTTCAGTGCGGTCAAGGGACAGCACACGTTTAGGATCCAGATGGTGGAGTCTCTCCTCCTTGGAAGGGTACGGAAGCGGGAAAAAGGTGGGTGACTACTTTAGGCAAGAATGAGGATCTCGTTCAGAGCACCACCTTGTTCGAATGGACTGAAAGGAAAGAAGGCTAAGAAGAAAGGGCCTGAAGCTCACTCACTCTGTGAGCAGAGGAGATGGCAACAAGAAAGTACAGTTGTGAAGAGGCTCGAAGGGAGCGCATATAAGATAAGTCAAGACAAGTCAAGACAAAGTTCAAGTCCCACTGAGGCAATATGAAAGGAGATAGAGGAAAAAGGTGGATAATGCCTTTAAAGAAGTGACTTACAATAGGAGACATGAACAAAGAAAGCTGATCTAGCAGCCAGAGAAAAACAGAAATGGCTGCCAGGTAGCCTTGAGAGTGCCCAGAGCAGAGCCCTGCTGGGCCAAGGAAAGAAGGAATAAAAAAACCTCAGAAAGAGGGCAGAAAGGGGATCCACCGCCTGTGCTGTGAATCATGCCACAAACTTATTACATTGACAGGCGTATACCGTCTTAGTGGAGGGACGCCTGGCTGGCAAGATGACATTACAGACTTCAGGAGGAAGGTCAAAATCTGTCAACTGCGGCTGCTCAATCTCCACACAAGGAGGTGGGGGTTGCACAGGTTCGGGTGGAGGACCGTCCCCTGCTGCTGCAACAGAAGATCCTCCCAAAGGGGCAGTCTGATCGGAGGATCGATGACCATACTCGGGAGTTCGGGTACCAGACTCTTCGTGCACAGTGCAGCACACAAGAATGACTTGGGCCCGGTCACGCCTGATCTTCTTCAGCACTCCAGGCAGAATTGGTACAGGAGGAAAGGCGTACAAAAGTCCACAATTCCGCTCGCGATGAAAAGCATTGCTGAACGAGTGCCGCCTTAGAAACTCCAACGCGCAGAACTGCTGATATTGCGCATTCTCTTCGGTGGCGAACAGATCTGACCAAGGTTCTCCCCACTGCTGAAAGAGACCCTGTATCACCTCTGAGTAAAAATGTCATTTGTGATCCACCAGGCAGTGACGGCTGAGTTTGTCCGCCCTGGCATTCAGAGAACCCAGAAGGTGTTGAACCCTGGTGTTTCAGCCATGTCCAAAGGAGAAGAGCTTCTTGACAAAGGGTCCACGACCTCACCCTGCCTAGTTTGTTGCAGTAACACATGGCGGTGGTGTTGTCCCTCAACACCTGCATGGCCTTCCCCTTGAGGGAGGGATGGAATGCCTTCAGTGCCAAGTGAATCACCTGGAGCTCCAACAGGCTGATTTGGAGACCGGACTCCGCCGGAGACCAGACCCCTACGATCTCTGCCTCCCCCAGGTGGCACCCCCATCTCAGGAGTGATGCATCTGTCACCACCATAAAGTCTGGTTGGAGAAGGAAGAGGGCTCTGCCTTTGACCCAATCCTGGTTTGTTAACCACCACTGTAGTTGTAGCGCAGTCCCCTCCAAGATCTGGACGTAGTTGGAAAGATTCCCCTGATGCTGCGTCCACTGGAATTTCAGGTCCCAGTGCATTGCCCACATATGCCATCCGGCCTGATCTACCAGCAGGATGCAGGAGGCCATGAGGCCCAGCAGCCTCAGAGTCATTCTCACCGAAATCCAGAATAGAGGCTGAAACATCGGTATCATAGCCCGAATATCCCGGACTCGCTGCTCGGGAGGATAAGCCCTGTGTCCAGAGGAGCTCTGATGAAAAGGAGCGACTGAGATTGAGTCAGGTGTGACTTCGGCATGTTGATAGTAAACCCCAGCGAATGCAGGAGGTCTGCCGTAGTCTGGAGGTGGGAGATGACCACCTGGGGCGAGCCCGCCTTCAACAACCAGTCGTCGAGCTAGGGGAAGACTGGAACCCCCAATCTGCGCAGATGAGTTGCGACAACCGACATCACTTTCGTGAACACCCGAGGGGCACTGGTAAGACCGAAGGAGTACACCGTGAACTGAAAATGCTCGTGGCCTACCGTGAACCGTAGGTAATGCCTGTGGGTTGGTAGGACAGCCATGTGAAAATAAGCTTTCTGCAAGTCCAACGCTACCATCCAGTCTCCAGGGTCGAGGGCAGACAAGACCTGAGCCAAGGTTAGCATTTTGAACTTCTCCTTCCGGAGGAAACGGTTGAGGGCCCTGAGGTCTAAGATAGGACGCAGGCCTTTGTCCTTCTTGGGCACCAGAAAGTAGCGGGAATAGCAGCCACGACCTACTTCTGGTGCAGGTACCCTCTCAATAGCTCCCTTGGCCAAGAGAGCTTAAACTTTCTTATGGAGAAGCGCCAAATGATCATCTGACATGCGATCGAGAGACGGTGGCATGGAGGGAGGGGTAGTCTTGAAAAAAAGGGAGTAGCCTCTTCGGACTATCCGCAAAACCCACCTGTCTGACATGATGGATTGCTAGTGAAGAAGGTGATGGCAAATCCTGCCACCCACTGGCCGCTGATGGGCCTGAAAGGTCAGACTAGGAGGGTTTGGAGGATGCTGTAGGGGGGAAGGGTGGACTGGCCAGCCCGCTGATTCACAGACCTGTGTCGCTGGGTCCCATGTTTGCGGCCATGCAGAGGCTTGGCAGCTTGCGTGGGCCGTTGGCTGGACTGGGTCGGGCGTGGTGGGGTGCCCCTTCTGTAGCCACAAAAGCAAGACTGTGGGGAACGGGAGGATGTCCCAAGGCCTACGGATCTGGCCATAGCCCGAGAATCCTTAAAACGCTCGACCACCGAGTCCCCCTTGTCACCAAAAAGGCGACAGTCATCGAAGGGCATGTCCAGCAAAGTTGCTTGGACATCCCCACAGGAGCCCCTGTGCTGGGCCTGGACCCGGTGCCCAGAAGGCCATCTGTGAGGGCTTCATTAAAGGGAAAGAGGGGCTCGGAGGAAGTTGCTGTCGGTTGAAGCACCTCTCCCCAAGGCCTCGGCTGCCCTATGCACCACCACTGCATAGGAGGCTCCTTCCTCTGTAGCCACGGAAGGGGGAGAAAGTAAACCAAGTTCTAGGGAGGTATCCAGACCACTCACGTCACCCAATTCCTCTCTCCTGTCTGGATCTTCCGGTTGGTCTACTAGAGGGTCCAGCAACCCCTCCGAGTCCTTTATCACCACCCTCAGGGCCCTAGTGAACACCTGGGATGAACAAGGGCACAAATGCACCCTCCAGCATCAGATTCGATGTCAGTCGACGTCGATCCGGTTCCATCTCAGGGATGAGGATGGGGACGGCATGGGCCGGGGCCACGGCTGATGCCGGAGACGTCGTCCCAGCATCAGTCCGGATCCAGGATAAGGAACCTGTGGCGCCGGGGCCGAAACACCCGCCATCGAAGGCCCAGGGCCCCCAAACTGGCTCCGTGGATCCTAAAAGGTACACCAGTGGAGTCTGGCTGCCCAAAGATAAAGTAGAGGGCTTCATAAAATGCACAAAGCTGGTCAGGGGATGCCACAGCTCCCGGAAATGGAGGGAGGTGCAGAGTCGTCCTAGAATCAGGCCCCGGAGATGGAGCCTTAGTGCGAAAACGCTCCGGTTCCTACGTCGCGTCGATCGACGGGGAGAAGGCGATGAGTGGCGGTGCTTCTTCGCCTTCTTTTTGTGCTTCGACTTACCCGATGAGTGCGAAGACTTTGATGAAGAGTGATGGCTTTGCGACCGCAGAGACTTCGGATTCATGGCCTGACATTCGGAGCACAACTTTGGGTCATGATCGCACTCCAGGCAAACGAGCTGCGGATCCGTGACGGACATCAGCTTATGACAGGAGTCACAAGGCTTGAATCTGGTCCGACGACAGGACATTCCTCGCGCACCAGGAGTCAAAGACTCGAAAAAAGACGTCGACAAATGTCAAAGAAGTTTAGTCAAAAAGTGACTAAGGGGCAAGCTCTCTCCGGATCTGCACTAGGCTGGTGCGGAAAAAGCGTTTGCAGAGTGGTGGAGGAAGGGGACGGGGCTTCTGACTAGCTCTCAGGAATCCCGTTGTAAGGAACTTACTGGAGGTTACAGGAGGGCTTCTTGGACCCTAAGGTTCCTCAGCATACAAGAGGACTTCATCCCCCAACCAGTATTGTGCCAGGAGGCGTGTTTGCAGAGTGGTGGAGAAAGGGGGCGTGGCCTCCAAAGCCCTGACACCAATCACGCTCTGTGGAACTGACTGGAGGTAACAGGAGGGGTATTTGGCCACAAGGACCCTCTAGATCCAAGGGGACTTCATCCCCCAACCAGCAATGCACCAGGAGGCATGTTTGCAGAGTGGTGAAGAAAGGGGACAGGGCATCCTGCAACTTACTGGTCTTTTTTTTCTTTTTTTATGGGGAGGGGAGCCTCGTGGCCCCCCTTCCCTGGACCCGTTATGGCCCCTGGGGCAAGGACTATTTTGAATCGGAGAGGGGGGCCACGCAGCCCCCCTCTGACACCATCCTCCAGGACCCAACCTTTTAAAAATACAAATTTTATTACATTAAAGGGAGGGGAGCTAAGCAGCCCCCTTCCCATGCCAATTTTTGCCCCGTGAACCCCATCCCCCGGGCCTAGCCTGTTCCTTTTTTTTTTTCTAAAGAATAAGGGGAGGGGGGCTGTGTGGACCCCCCCTGCCGGGCTGATTTCAGCCCGGGGAACCCCATCCCCTGGGGCCCAGCTTCTAGTGTGGGTGTCCTGGTCCCACCCAGGGCACCCACTTAGCATTGTTGGGGACCACGGGGGGAGCCTCAAAACCCTGTGGTCCCTGCCGGCAAATGCTCATGCTTACTCAAAGCGGAGCACAGTTTGCTGTCAATCAATCAATCAAAGACATTTGCACAGCACACAGCTGCCTTGATCAAGGTATCCCAGAGCTCAAAAGCACGACTGAAGAACAGACTCAGCCACTCATATCTACACTCGATCAACGAACCCATACGCAGATGCATAAGCAAGGTGTTCCAAAGCTTGGCCATCAGTACTGACAAAGACCTCCCACCTTGGTGAACCTTGGGATACGCAGAAGTCGCAGGTGATTAGATCTCAAGTCTCTCACCTGCTGGTACTGACTAATCCTGTTTCTCAGGTAATATGTTTCTCAGGTAACATCCCCTAATGGCTCTAAAAACCAATATCAGGGCTTTAATACCAACCCTCTTAAAAACCAGAAGCCAATGAAGCTGCTTCAGATGTGGGGATATATGATGATAAAAGGGTGAGATAAGATGACAAAAGGGTACCTGTCGAATCAACCTAGCCGCTACATTCTGTATTGTTTGGAGTCTGTCAGTAATGCCGGAAGGCCTAAATATCAGCTTTTGGCGTAATCGAAGCGAGATGTTACATGTGCATGGACTACGATCTTTTGTGTCTCTACTGGCAGAAGGTGCAGTAGTTTGATGACTGATCTTCACTACAAAAAGCAAGACAATGAGATCTGCCGAATTTGGGTGGCGAAAGAGAGGTCCGAGTCAAGCAAAACTCTTAAGTTTCTAGCTGAAGTAGCTGGTATAAATGGAGGATTCAATTTAGTACACCACCAGATACTAAATGGAGGGGGTGTCATCTGACTGATGAAAAGCACCCCCGTTTTGTCCGCATTCAATTTCAGAGAATTGGTGTCCATCCATTTGGCAATGCCCTTTACACCCTCTCTGAAATTGAAAAAAGCAGCTTCTGAATGTTCGTTAAATGAAAATACAAGTTGTGTATCATCTGCATATGAAACAAACCACTCCCCAGGTCTCAAAAAGGATGGCCAAAGGGGCCAAGTAAAGCATTGGACTGAGGGCAGAGCCCTGTGGCACCCCAAAAACCAAAGGTTTAGGCGAAGATGAGAAAGGGTGAAGGAAGACAAGTTGACTACAATCTTCTATAAAAGATTAAATCCATGACGGCACAGTGCTCTCAAAGCCAAAATGGCATAATCTAGCCAACAAGGTTGAATCTGCTACTGTGTTGAATGCTGCCCATAGGTCCGGCAACTCCACCATAGCTGATGCACCGCCATCCAAAGCCTCTCTGACCGTCTCAGAAACTTCCAGAAGAGCGGTCTCCGTGCTATTGCCTGCACAGAAACCAGATTGGGAATCATGAAGCAGATCATTAGATTCAACAAAGGCAGACAATTGGCGATAAACCAGTTTTTCCAAAATCTTCACGGGTGCAGGTAGCAGTGAGATGGGCCTAAAATTGGTAAGCACCCTGGGGTCCGGAGTCTGCGGTAAAGCTCCTGCCAAGCCAAAGCAAACAGCTATGTCCGGGGGGTGGGCACCCCGGGACATAGCAGGAGCCAGCTCCGGGGGGGAGGGGGCAGTCACCAGTGCCATCTTTGGCTGCAGGAACGGGGATGCGCGGCCCTCTCCAATCTTCACTTTAGCCCCAGGGAAGTAGTGGTCCTCGGGTCTGGGGGTCTGCAATGGACCCCCTCCATTATATTATTTGGGCCCTGGGTATTAAAGTTAAAGCCTTCGAAAAGTGGCGGTCCACGGGACTTATGGTGTGCCATGAGGCCCCCGCATTTATTTTGGCCTACGGCCCCCTCACCTTCTTTAAATATAAAGCACCAGGGAGGTGGCTGTCGTCCGCATCAGTTTACTTAAGTTTGCCCCGGGGAAGTGGTAGACCCAGGGGGAGCATGGGGAGCCACATGGGCACCCCCCACATTATTTTAAAAAACTTCCCTCAGGATTTGGCCCACCCGGGGGCCAAATGAAAAAGATGCACAGGAGCCCGTAAGTCTTTTTTTTAAAATTATTTTTGACAAAGGTCCACCCACGTATTTGCAGCAAAATTAAATTGAAAAAATTATTTTAACCCCTGGCGGCGTGCCTGTGGAACCCCCTTCCTACCATACCAAGGGGTTCAGGGTATTCCTACATTGCCCCCTTTTTTTAATTTTGTACTTTTCTTGTAGGACTCAAGCTGAGTTCCAAGATGACTGCCAACACTTCCGTGTTGAGATGTGGGCAGCCAATTAAAGCTCAGTAGGATCCGCGAGTCCACTGCAAGGACTTGCGCCCCCAGATATCTATATTTTTTTAACTTAAATATCTCTGAAACTACTAAATGGATTTACACCAAATCACAAAAAGCATGCTTCCTGGACCAACATCTAGTTTTCTGCCAAATTTGTTGTAATTCCGTCTTGTTGAAAAAATGAAAACTCCCCATTGACATAACATAGGTAAAACGCGTTTTGGGACAGCCTTTTTTTCTCGACCCCCTCTTGATGGATCACCCGAAACTTTCAACACAGCAGCTGAACCAAAAGGAGGACTTTTTTTGAAAATGTCATCAAGATTCGTCAAACGGTCACAAAGGTATTGGATATATGCTGCATGGTTAAGTGTGGAGGGCACGACTCACGAATGCCGCAGCCTCAATTGAGTTATGAAATTATTATCAACCATCAACAATGTGAATAACTAGCACATTATACTCTCTGCAGGTGTTTAAATGGGTTATAGCATGGTATTTCTTCATGTATACTTGTTTTAACAAAAGGTATTCCACCAAAATCAAGATGCAAGACTAACATTTGGGCACCAAGTTGCAGATGTTGTAATTATTAGGAGGCTATTTTCTGTAAATAAAGCAATTGTTAATAGAAACTGTGTGGCAGTACAAAGTGGTGTTCTTATATCAGAGTTGCAGTGCTGTAGTAATAGATGTTGACCCATGAACTCTTGTAATAATTTTGTCAATGCTATATATATAATATATCGTTTTTCAGTGTCAGTCATATTTGGTTAGTGTGCAAAACTATTTTATAATTCATTTTATAGCGTTTATCCAAAGGCAGCACCAAGAAAAATATAACATGCTTCCTCACAGACATATTAGGTGAGCACTTACATATTACTTTTACATTGAAACTAACTTATAAAAAATATAATGGCCATTTTATGCGCGTTTTTAAGTGCCTCTTATGCGAGTTACAATGCACAGAGTGTTTAAGCGTATATTGCAGTCTAAGCAAATGCCGCGGGACATTTGGAAATAAACTTGAAGACCTGCGTGTTAGATGTCACTGTAACGATGAAGTGCAGACACTGGCGGAAACATCTCCGCGGTGAGATAGCTCAAACAGGGCTGACACTTTCTTATACATTTGGAGCCGACGCTACACATTGAACTCACACGTGGAAAAACACAAATGAAAGAACTTGCAGTACATTCGGCCTGACTGGACCACACGTGAATTGCATTAGAAATACATTATATCATTCAACACATACATTCAGTCACATTGAGAGATAAATAAATATTTCTTTCACACTGAGTGGAACAACCCAAATCCTGAAGCAGGATTCAACTTTAGCATGGTGCCGTTTTTGACGCCTTACACAACTTAACTTATCTTTATCTCAAGGCTAACCAAACTGAAAGAAAAAGAGAGAACACATGGCGAAGAAAGCCTCCATGACAGCAAATTAAAATTTTAAACAGTTACATTTAGACCGAATATCAGAAATCAAATTTCAAATTAAGTTTCATTAGACATAAATGTTGCATCTTCAATAATAGCATTCTTTCCTTACTAAACCCAAGGTAGCATAATATCAGAAATCAAATTTCAAATTAAGTTTCATTAGACATAAATGTTGCATCTTCAATAATAGCATTCTTTCCTTACTAAACCCAAGGTAGCATTTGGTGAAGTGAGTATTTCACCAGTTATAAAATACTGATATTTACCCTAACTCAAGTAAGCTAACGAAGGGGCATATTATCAAGCCACGCGATAAAATTATCGCCGTTTTAGCGGCAGAAAACTGCCGCGAAAACGGCGATAATGGGCTTGATAATATGCTCTATGGAATTCCAATTGAAGCCCATGTTAGATGTCCTTCACATCTAACATGGGCTTCAATTGGAATTCCATAGAGCATATTATCAAGCCCATTATCGCCGTTTTAGCGGCAGTTTTCTGCCGCTCAAGCGGCGATAATTTTATCGCCTGTCTTGATAATATGCCCCTAAGAACCTTACTTTTGTTAGGTTTCGACTGGATAGACCTTTAACTGTTCACTGGACAGACACATTGTTTACACTACACATATAAGGGGCTGTGGGTCAGCCCTTGTTCATGACTGGATGGCTTTGCTGTCTATCTCACTTGCCTGCTCCTGATTCGATGGCTTTCCACCCAATTCAAATGGATGTCTTGCCCAGGAGCATTTCAGTCTCACAGTGTTCTGAATGGTTGGCTTGTAATGTCCCATTGCTGACCTTAATTGCATTTAGTGAACTACCTTTTTTCTTTTTCTGTAGGCACTCAAATGGAATGCATGTGTTGTCCTGCTCTCTCCCCTTGTATCACATCTGCTCTATCTTTTGCCCACCCTAAATCCCCGCCATCCTGCTCTTTTTTTATTTTTGATATCACCCCATCCCCATTCTCACTATTTTCTCCTCCCACCTAGACCCCACTCCCCAATATTAGATACCCATCCTCCTGTTAATGTGTTCTTATATATTTTTTTAAGCTGCCTACCAGTTAAAAACTGCTATCAGGCTGCTGCTAAAACTGCTACCAGGCTGTTGGCAACATATTCACATTTTGTGCGCCTTGTTTTTTAATCTTTATTTAAATATGTTGATTTTCTGTTCTAAAATGGGAGGCTACAATGTTAGACTGGTAAATTAAAAATGGCTGCATGCATCGTGATTCCGATGACAATTTTGGAATGTATTTTCTTTAGTAGAAAAGGCATTCCAAAATGTCCATCACATGAGTGCGTATGCATCTGCACGCATGTGAATACATACGATTACCACAAAAATCATTGGCACGGTCAAAGCTCAGCATTTTGGAGCCAAGACCTATTGGCTTTACCAATACCTATCAGCTAAGGTGATATTTACAGTTAAACTTGGAGGCTTTCTCTCCGATAGTACAAATTGTCCTCTTTCTTCTCCCAGAGGCACCGAGGAGGGTCTGAGATTGTCGAAAGCCTCAACAGTGGCGTTCAGAGCCAGAATTCTACCAAAAACCTCTTCTCTAAGCCTTCAGAAAATTGTGAAGAAGGGCAAGGCTTTTTCAAAGAGTTCACGTCAATAGGTATAAATATATCCTTTCAACTAGTACTGCTGCTGACCCTGCTTGGAGCATGAAACCCCCTTCTCAAAACGGAACTGTCATTATAGCGAACAGCCCTCTACTGTACAGTTCGGCATGTGATTCATATGTGCACATGCATACATACATATACATTTACTGAGTGTTAGGTATTCACAAATTAATATCGCTATACCTCAGATCTAAATAGAAATTACTTTATAAAGTCAATAACTCAGTTTTGTAATCACCTGTTTCAACAAATGTGTAGATAATATGGATTCTATGTGTGACTCTGCTAATAATTGTTACAGAGTTGTTGACGTCATTCTGAGACATTGAATCGCCCTAAATATGTGATTACGTAAGAAGGCCTGTGCAAAATGTAGAGATGCCCGATTCACTGGCAGAAACCATATTAACAGCAATATCCCGAACAGTTAGATGGACTAGACAGTAATTGAACAAGCATGCACTTGAAAATACAGAAATATTGTCCACATGTTAGGGATGCCGGGCCATCAAACTGCCAATATCTCAGTGTATTGGACCCAGGGTGATTTATTGTAACAAATGAAGCTGACAGAGGGATTATTATTTGCTGGCAAGATGCCTTTATTAGTTAACACTCCCTCAGAGATCTGTAGTGATTTGAAGGCAAAGAGTCTTCCACCTTCCACTCTTCCACTCGTTGGGGGTCAGTAAAGCATCATTTTTCAATCCAAATAACAGACTCACATGTCCACCAGTCAAAATAATTTCATATTTCCCTATACTAATTCACCACTAATCCTTTTTGGGTTCTGGAGTAGCGTGCTACTCCCCGAAAGCGCTTCAGCACCTCATCAGGGGTAGTAAGCACTATATAAATGCAAACCCTTTCCACTTCTATCCCTTCACCATCCTTTTTGAATCCAAATAAAAGCTTCATGCCCACTGCTCAAATTAATTTCATACATCCCTATACTAAATCACCTCTAATCCTTTTTGGGTTCCGGAGTAGCGTTCTACTCGCCGAAAAGCACTTTGATGGCTTGTCAGGGGTAGCTAAATGCAATTACAATTACAACAAATTGGGTAATGGTAATAATTCTTATTTACAGTGCTTAGACGTGGCAGAAGTGCTTTTAAAACACTATGTTGAGCAAGTTACTATAATAACACCAGGCCTTTAATTTCCTGGTAACATTCCAAGGTCAATAATTGAGATAGTGCTTATTTTCTTATGTGGGTGTTAATCTGCAGTTTTGCAAATGTGTCATAAAGGCATGTATAGTATTTGCTTAGTTCCAGGAAGTCCTGAGCCTGTCAAATGACATTCTCTGGTCTCGAACGGTGTTCTGCTCCTATGCTTTGAAAACATATCCAAAGTACTTGAAAGCTGAGTCTAGTTAAAACGACATTAATGTTCGTCTTTTTTATTCGATTAAATCACTCAAACGCAAGACAAAAGGGCCTAGAACCAATCGATCTTGTGCAGCTTTCCTCCCTGCCTTTCATTTTAATTCTCCTCCGCAGCTGTGTTTTTAAGCAGGTTACTTTTCGGATTTCCAGATGTTACGCCGATTTCCTAGTGCATGCATCAAAAACCAGAAGGAAATCCCTTTTCTTTGCAAGGAAGGCTGGAGTTGCCAAGACTCCTTTGCTCCCGGTGGCCTCCAGCCAATAAAATATTAATATAACAGTGAAATACTACTGTTTCTCTTTCAAAGGCATCTCGTCAGTGCGGTTTTCAATTAACTGTTCTCTGCTGCAGTCTTTGGTGCGTGGGAAAGCCAAGGTTTTTTTTTTACAGAAAGTAGTTCCTCAGGTTCTCGTACGCACGGAAATATTTAGTAGGGACCTGGAATAGTTAGAAGGCTCCGGTGCAGTCAACCGGGTTCCTATTCGTGAAGAACTCACTCAGAAACCTGCTGGCTTGGGGTTCCGGCCACCAGGTAAGAACCTGTATCAATGTTACACTTTCCTTAGAAGCTGGTTCCAAAAATGTCTTCTCTAAAGCCCCAGATTGTTGTCTTCCCATACGGTAAACACAAATCATGCGCCTCGTCCAGGCCCACATCTGAAAATGTTTAAGCGGGACATTGCCTAACCCCCAAATGAAACACATTGGCACTAGGGATGAGAAGGACATCAAAATTGTGCTCCTCGACGCCAACTGGATCATCGCACTCCAGTTAATTGATGTGGAAATCTGACTCGTATTACACAGTTGGGATTTTATTGTTTTCTCAATATAGATGTTATTGGTGAATTCCCAAAAATGTAATGGGAGAAATAATAGAGTTTCATTAGGTATAGCATACTTGATTGAAGAGTGCACTAGTATTAAATAAACCTGGGCCATATTAGAAAAGATTTGATCCAGCTGACCCGCTGGAACACCACTGACCTAGTCGTTAGAGACCTGTCCAAAGTCTTCATCCCACATAAATGACCACATCTCAAGTATCTCACATTTTGCATGGACCCCTTAATCGCAGCAGCTTTGCCTACTACCAGCCTAATTACGTATCCAAATCCCATCTCTTGTAAAAAATATAGTACGAATGCTGATTTGCAGAGTGTAATGTGCTATTTATTACCATTATTCTCTGTGTGGAGGGGCCATTGCTCACGAGAGTTGAGGCATGAAGTCAGTGACCCTGCCCCTCCTCCCCTCAACAATGGTAATATATAGTAAGTTCACTTGGCTCCTCCTGGTCCCAAAACACCACTGTCATCTGTGGAGTCTGGAGGGATCCATACTGTCTCATGTCATCTTCAATCTCTATGTGGTGCCACTTGGTGCTTGACTCACCGATAACAGAGCATTAAGATTTTCCAATATTCCAATGGTACACAACTGTACTTGAAAGTCTCCTCTGCTTCAGAAAGTCACCACTTCAAACACCGACTGCACATCATCCACACCTGGATGTCCACAATCTACCTCAACCCAACTCAGATACAATTCCTATTATTTGCCAAGAACAACAAATATTAACAAGCATTTGGAATGCAATAGGTATCACATTTTTGAAAAATGTACCTATTGATATTGCAAATTACAATGCCTTTTTATTATTGCAGGTGTTTTTTAAAGACATAAATAAATGGCATTGTCATTTACAATGCCAATAGATAAAAATCTCACAACTGCGAGACCTATTGCATTGCAAACGCTTGTTCTTCTTTTACTTCTTCTATCACCCATACAAATAAGGGAAGAGCTTAGAACATTTTAATTCTTCCATATATTGGTCAAATTCATTTATGATCCGTTTCAATTTTTTTTAAAACTGTGAAATGTATTTGTAATTGTTTTGCCTCCAACTAAGAACTGCACTTGTACGGCCACACTACAATAAGTACAAATGAGGGGTTGTGGTTTTAAGACAATGATACTTTAATAAGGTCGTTCTTATGAAGCGATGTTTTCCTCTGTTGGTCTGCATCCTGTACTGACTGTGATAATGAGTTAATAAAGTGCTGGATGCGCTTGCAACATTTTCAAACTCTATCTATCTATCTATCTATCTATCTATCTATCTATCTATCTATCTATCTATATATATTTATTTATTTTTTATTTTAGAAGTTTTATATAGCGCTGGCCTGACCCGAGGGTATCCGAGCGCTTTACAGGAGATACATTGCAGAGATTCACAACAAACAAGAGAAAAAAACGACACATTAACATTGCAGGGCACTGGTTGAGGGGTCTGCTCCGTAGTCATGGGACAACTGTTTCGTTGTCTCGGGGACATGATGTTGGAGCAGTGCGAGGTGTCATTTTCCCCCGCTCCGAATGCTCCTATCGACTCCCAAGTGCGCGGTTGAGGAACAGGATTTTGAGCTGGCTTTTGAACTTTACAAAAGAGGGAATGATTCTGGTGTGAGGGGGAATGGAATTCCAGATTTTGGGCACGCTTCCGGGGAAGGAACGAGCCGCAGTTTTTTGTATATATATATATATATATATATATTCCTCACCCCTGGCTCACTTATCGAAGGAACCTTTCCAATAGAGCGCACACAGGAGCCATCTGTATTACAAGCAAGATGTGCTTTCTTCTGTTTCTATTTTAAATCACGAATCACCCATTTTTCATTTCATGGCACAACTTTATTTAAAAGGTACATGTTGAATTGGTTAAGTAGACACTGACGAAGGCGGTCACGCCGAAACGTGTTTGTCAACTTTAATGCAAAAAGGACGAAAATAAATTGCAAATCTTGCTTGTAATACAGATGGCTCCTGTGTGCGCTCTATTGGAAAGGTTCCTTCGATAAGTGAGCCTGGGGTAAGGAATAGAATTGCGCAAACCTCCATGCGCTGAGCAGCACCCGTGGCGTTGTGGAGCAACGGCTGGTGGACTCGTGTTTTTTGAATATATATATATAGAGAGAGAGAGAGAGAGAGAGAGAGAGAGAGAGAGAGAGAGAGAGAGACCAAAGCAAGACCCCACCGGATAATTTCTAGTAACACAACCATCATACATGTATTCGCATTCTAAAACAATGTTCAAAATAGCACCCTATCAGTGTGCATATTGGTGAACAACACTACATCAAACATGGTACACTACAATACTAAGCACAAAAAGTTAGTTTCTGCTCCTCAGTGTTAATATTAGCACACTTCATGCACGAGATATGAAAAAAAGGTATTTCGAGATGCACAGAACAATGGAAAACCATAAAAACGGTCGTTTTAAACACAGTCTGTCTCTCTCTACAATTAGTGCAAACACCTTATATTAAATAACACTCCGAATACATAGAAATAGAAAGTAAAACACCCTTCTGTCATCCAAAAATATCCTAACACCCTTCTGTCATCCAAAAATGTCCTAACATTAATATATGAAAGATAAAAAAGATGAGACTACAGCTCGAAAACGAAGATGGTGGACAAATGCAGGAACATCTCTTGATTATTTAGTGACGTCTACTTTTCTGGTCGTTTTTGTAAAGCGAATTTCCATACAAGCTTTAACAAAACTTTTGCTTTCAAGCACTGAACAAAACACTGCACAAGACTATATATCATACATATGAACACTTCCGATTTGCGCAATAACGTCAATACTTTTTGTGTAAAATGGCTCTATTCCGACACTCATTCACTAAGAAAATTTCCACTTCAACGCAAGTCAATCGGAAACTTAATTTCCCCATGATCTTTTCCTAAATGCCCCTTTCAAAGCTCCCAAATGTTAGCAGACATGAAACACAGTGTCCTCTTAGGGCGGCCTGCTCCAGAGAAAATGCTTATATTTACATTCCACCTTCATAAAGCCCATGTCTGCTTCTCTTTCTTTCTGTCAACCACACAAATTACCATTTGTTCTCGAAATTACAACTCTACGTACCCCCACCCAGTTGTTACCTATCCTTTTTTGTGCTTTTGTTCTATCGACCATTTGAACCCAGATGGACTCTTACAACTCTCAGACTTACAGTGAAAAAGAGGTCGCTTCCAACTTAATGTCCAACACCCGGAGGGGCCCGAGCCTTCCTCCTAGACGTTCGGCCACAGAGTTAGTGCGACTTAAGACACACACACACCACCGAGAAGGAATAGATGGACAGACCGAGGCACCACCGGAAATACCACACTGCTAAACAGAGGCTTCCCTGAAAAAAGCGAGACTAAACCTTCCATCACTCGTCAAGGAAACTCAAATACTTGCCCTGTGTTCGACTTCGACTTAAAAAAAGCATACGCACAGCGAGATGCACAGCCACATTATTTAGTATGAGCAAGAAAAGAATCCCAGCATTGTTGCTAATTAGGAGCAGTGTGCCACGGTGCTTTGTAAAAGCGGGCACCTACTGTGAAGGAAAAAGAAGCCCCGGCCGCCATTGTTTGTAAGCGTCCATGTTGACGTTCATTTGAAAGCCCGCACCATGCTGAAGCAGTGGTCAAAAAAAGAAAAAGTACACGTACCGTATAACAACCAAGTGAAGGGGCCAGTAGCAACGGGAGGATACAAATGACGACATGGCCGTACTAAGGAGGGACAAACACACCTATTAAAGAATCAAACGCCAGCATTTACGAAGGACAAAGACACAAGCCAATGAAAAATATGGGCGGGGCTTCTCCTCTGTACTCTACCTACAACAGATCGACAGAGTAGCTCTTGCGCCCTGGCTCAGGCTTGACCTAAAAAGTACAAACCAGGTTCAATGACACAAACCTTGACAGCTTCAAACCCGAACTTTCACTGAATGCCAAGTCACTTTAAGCATGTACACTAACCCCACCCTCAAGGAATATGCTGCCAATAAAATAAAGACAGCCTAGTACCAGCTCTCTCTTGAAAAGAAAGTGAAGCTGTTTCTTCGAGAAAATGATTTCAGAACTACAGTTCAAGTCCTCGTACTCTTGCATCTGGTTGGTGGTAATGCCCTACTCCTACCAGCCTCCATGCCTGCACCCCTTACAGGCAACTACATGCCTCATTCAGGGCATGAGGAAATATAATGACATCACCCTCAGCATGATGTAACTCCATTGCCTTCTCCTGCTGGCCAGCACCAGCTTCAAAACCAGCTGTATCATGTACAAAGCCATCATGATCAGAGTTTGCGGACAAGCTCACCATGTCCGGTGGATCTTGGCACACCCGTAGCCAGGACACCATCAGACTTCAGAATAAGAAGTGTAAAAAAAAGAAAAAAAAGAAAGCAGCAGGACAATTCTACCTTCACACCCTGAATCTGGAAACGACAACATGTATCCATCAGGACAACCCCAACGCTGCTCCAATTTAAGAAAGAGATGAAGATCCACCTCAATAAAGTTTACTATACCACAACACATTAACTGTCCACAACCCATCTCACTCTCCTTGTACCCACTGGCTTTATGCTTATCTTTGGTCTCGTACAATGTTCCACTGCCTTTTGGCTAAGTTTGTGCTATAGAAATACCATATACATACATACATACACAGTACATCACTTTCTAAGTACCAGCATGCTTGGTTATCTCACTGCAAACACCCACAGTATGAGCACTGAAGATCAAGAGGATGATTCTGGTGTGGACCCATCTTCCCTCTACTATGATAATAATATGGGATTTTACCTATGCATTGTAGAAATGAATGACTTAATCTGCTTTTATTACTACACTACCTGCAATAACATGTATTACTAAACACATTTATTTTCACTTTCAAGGCATTATTTCAATACATATCTATTACTACATTATTCTTATAACCTTCTCACAATCTTTCAATAAATTACTTAGTTATACATCATATTTTTCCTTATATCTTATTATATGTCTCTGTGAACTCTCTTTAATCCATTGTTAAAAAGAATAAAATCAAAATTACCATCATGCTTATAGCTGCACTCTATACGTATAACAATTCAATATTTGTTTTTCCACCCCATATTACACATATTTTTTCACTTTCCTTGAATGTGTGCATTATTTGCTACAGTATTTTTCCATTGTAGAAAAATTATTGTACACATTGTTAGTTAATGTGAGAAAGTAATTTACTATTTTGGGTGGAAGGTAGTCCACACAAAGAAATAAGATCAATATCTTGTAGGGTCCCGTTAACGGTTTCAGCAATTTAAATCTGAGCTCAATCCCTGGACACCATGGCACAGAACAGATAGGCTTAACTTAAGAAAATGTGTGAAACATTTAGAAGTACCAGCTTAAAATGCAAAAGCACTTTAAAACTCCCTCTCGAATTTATAAAAATACAGAATAATTTAACGAGTAAAATGACAGCAAAACAGCAAAAACATAATAAGGGGAATTAGAGAAATTTGTTAGATTTATATAAAATTAGAACTAAAAAGCGCAAATGGAAGTAAATAGTGGTGGGACGTGGGGACCTAAGTGCAATTTCAGGATGACAGCGATGGAGAACGGTTTGGGTACACAAACCAGGTTTGATTCAATCAGTAGTTTTACTTTGGGACTTGGTCCCATAATTACAAATGGATCTACTTTTGTAATACAAACCTGACGCAAAGTGCCGTGGTGGGATTTACAACCCAAAGCAAATAGCGATTTGCATTGAATTGTAACCCAAAGTAACTCAAAGCTACACAATGTGGTGCACCATGGGTGGGTTTTGGTGCACCTACGTCTTGATGCAAATCCATATCTACAAAGAACTGTATATCGATTGGTACCAAAATCCTTCTCCTCTTCAACACAGGCGTAACAAGGGAATAGGTTTTAATTTCTCTTAATGTTTCCCACATTGCATGTGTGTTGCATTGTACAGCACACAGGCTAAGTGGGAAATGCTTTAAAGCATAGTTTATATACTGGAAGGGACCCTTTTCTCCACAAAACCTATGCTTCTCACAACGCAGACATGCTTGCATTATCACGCAAGGGGGTCTGCGTTGGCACATGGCAGCCACAAGTGTGCCAGTGCTGGAAGACAGCAGAACAGAGCCATATTTTGCAGCTATGAAATTGTTCTGCCCTCTCCCTTTAACGCAATGCAGTGGAGCAATGTTATGTATTTGAAGTGAAGAACGTTCCCTACTGTTGCACAGACTGATTTTACCCCTCCGAAGTCAAATACTTCCCTACTGTTGCACATACTAGAGTGGGAATAGTAAATGTAACCCCTCTGAAGTCCAACGCTTTCTCTACTGCTGCACAGACTGGAGTGAGAATAACAAATGTAAACCCTCTGAATTCCAACGCTTTCCCTACTGTTGTAAAGAATGGAGTGGGAATAGTAAATGTATTCCCTCTGAAGTGTAACACTTTCCCTAGTGTTGCCCAGATTGCAATGGGAATAGTAAATTTAATCCATCCGAAGTCCAACGCTTTACCTACCGTTGCACAGACTGGAGTGGGAATAGTAAATCTTACCCCTGCATACAATTACAGTGCCTCGCAGTCACTAAACACAAAATGGACAGGCCCTTCTCCCCTGTGCACGGTCTGTGTACCAAGCCGGAGGTGTGGCCAGGTTAATGAGCAGTACTCTCCTCCTTGGTCAATCTATTCTAGTTATGAGTGCAGCGTTCCCTCCACATAATTTGGTGACTGCCTGAATGGTACGGTAAAAGAAGGGGTCTGTGCAGGTCAGGTATGACATCTCCTTGTGATAGGGGTGGCTAATTTGAAGTAAATTAAGTTCCTTGGTGCTGCCCAACTGGACTTCTAGTCAGAGGACTGAAACACCTCCCCACACTGGGCCTTTTTCTCTGTTCTGGGAGCAGTTTTCAGACCTCATCAGGGCTATTTACTGGCTGGGTGACAGTTGGAAGCTAATGCAAATTAGCCTCCAGGAGCTTCAGGCAAGGAACAAGTAATGTTCTAAAAGCCTAGTTTCCTTAATATTTATTGAAAATCTGGCTTCATCATTGGAGTGGGCTTTTAATAAATATTAAAAACAGCACTTGAATTACTTCTCCCAGCCTGATATAGCAGAATTAATATTCAGTATTGCTCCCCAATGTTACTCTATGGGTCAACCCGCCTGCCAACAGTGAACATAGTTTTTGTGACATAGTCATAGTAAGGACATGTTAACTTTAAATTCCTACATGTCCAACTTTTAAATTGTATGCACACTGCTGTGTGGCTACATAAAGGTAACTTATTAATGTTTAAAAGAGAGGTTTTGTCCTGTTAAAATGCGGATCAGTGTGCTTTGTTTGTCTCTCTGGAACCAAGTTCTGTCAATTGGCGTGCAGAGGGAGCAGTGTGGTGGGTTGGTGTCTCTAGGATTCAGTATTGTGTAGCATGTTAGTCTCAGTATGATTAAGTGCAGTTTTGTGGTTTACTGTCTTTGGGTACAGTGCAGCATGACTGTTCTGACGTTGTAGAACAGTGTAGTCAGTTAATGTCCATAAGATGCAGTTCAGTGGGGTTAGTAAGTGTTCCTATAATGCTGTGAAGTGTTGTTTCACACTGTCCTTCAAATGCAGCGATTTTTGTATTTTCAAGGGTAGTCTCTCTTGGGTGGGGTGTGGTGTGCTAGTATCCCTATAATGCTTAAAAGTATGCTGTGTTTTGCTGTGTGGCATACAGTGGGGCCAGTTAGTGTTCATAAAGAGTAGTGTGTGGTTAGCTTCTCTGTGTTAATCTCTCTAAAATGCAGGGCAGTGTGCTTTGTTAGTGTCTGTGGGTGTATTGCAGTGCGGCTGGTTAGTGTTCTGGTAGGTTAACGTAGCTGCTACGTTGTAGAGCAAAGTGGTATGTTAGTGTCCATAAAATGCAGTACAGTGTGTTTGGTTAATATCCTAAGAATGCAGTGCAGTGTGTTACTTTAGAGTTATGTTATAATACATGGGAGTCTGCAACCCCTATATAAAAGCCCATCTTTAATTTTCTTTTTAAAGGACACTTGTACCGGGAGCAGCAGATCACAAAACATATTTAAAGCTGCACTTTAAAAAACAAAATTGTAACATGCCATTTCCTTCTTCTGCTCTGTTTCTCTAGAGGAACATTGATAAGCAGAAACAAGATAATTATGACAATCTGTTTAATTTTTCCATGCTTTAGGTTATTATAGGAAAGATAGAATCTCTCTACATGTTTCTAGCATCCTGAGCAGGAGAAAACTTGTACTAAACTGAGTCTAATATTTTTAAACACATATCTAACTACATTTTGATGTGCTTAACTTCCACTAGCGATGCTAATATTATCCTTCATGTTTACAAACATAATTTCTCTTTCATATGACAGAGCACCAGCACACCAGTGATTTGAGGAAAAGGTTATTTTGTGACCATGTATTTATTGCAGGTCACTTCGGAGTTCCTTGTAATGTACAGCTTTGGTTATTTCATCCTATATTTATTGCGCTATGTTGTCATGCTATGTACTGCTGGAATGTTGTGTTATGACCTCTTAGTGCTATGGATAGGCTGGTTTTACAAGTATTAGTAATCAGCTGCTGCCTGCAGGAAGGCTGGAAGCTTGTTTCAAAGGTGACCAGCATGGAATGAGAATAACCCCCGACTACTCGAGTCCGAGGGACGACTAGGCATAATTCAGTTAAGAGTTTGCTTGACTGAAACACTGACTTGCACAAGTGGCATGCACGTGTAATTGTCATGCTATGTTTGTCTAACGTGGTGTTTGCTCAGGTTCTGAATTTTGACAGTATTTTTTGCCCAAATGCCCACACTTGGGGATTGTCGCCCTTGTTCAGTTGATCGCCATGATTTCGAGAGCCCTGCTCTTAAAAAAGTTCTCTTGTCACTCTCTGGAGTTGTGAGCCATTACGGAAGAGAATTCACACGATGACGCCCTTGGCTCTGGTCCAGCTACTGAATTTGTTAGAGCCAGAATACTTAACTAAGACAAATCCCTGTGTCTCACTTGGGACAGAACACTTGCTCCAGCCCCTGCACGCCCCCTGCATAAATCATTTAAAAATAATAAATCTTCGTCCCTCGGCTCATGTCTGTGGCCCTCTAGTACTAGGTGGAGAGGGATAACTGAGCCACAACAGATGCAAACGTCTGAGTGAATAGTAACAGCAAAGAGAAAGGAAATGGCTAACAAGAATGAGCGAAACCTGAGAGCTCAGTCTCTAGGAAGGTTTGGCAATGGTCCCAGCAGAAGGAGTACTAGGAAAATAATAAACATACAATTTACAAATGTGTAACTTTGTTGTAAAAAACATTCATGAACAAATAAAGGTTAATATGAGATCTCAAACCAGCTTATTAATAGCATGAACATTAATAGTCATATTAAAAGGTCCATATTTAGCTCTAATCCACCTATGTAGTCTTGAGCAGGTCACTCACATAATACTGGTCCAGATAGCGGCGTACTGGCTGAGATGCTAGGTAAATCCATATATGAAGACATACTGTCATGTATCCTAGGCCAGATACTTAGACCAAAAGCTGACAAGTTAACATTTTGGTTTCTTGACCTTGGAGTGGAAATAGCTAAACACGCTACTGCTATGGCGTGGAAGGCCAGACATGGGGCGGATATAAACTGAGGTTCAGAGCAAGATAACAGCACTGCAAGGCCTGAGTCATGGAAGACGAGGGGAATCCGGTATCACACTTTGGAATACCATATTATTGGTAGTACAGGCTAGACAGATGTTAGACTCCCGTAGGGAATGTTAGTAAGATGGTTCATTAGCATCCAGTCACTGAATATGTCAATGATATACACACAACTGTAACCATGCGATGAGTGGGCAATGGAGTGACCCAGCCACTTCCTTCTGCGATGACGATCAGAACGTACATGCCCTCCTCATATCACGATATAAATATATTTGCGACACCCCCCTCTTACCCCACAGTTGTGATTCTACAGTAGTTAAAGGTATTATGAGCTATTGTCGAAATAGTCACTCTATGGGTTCAAACTTTGTTAAAATTGTTGAATTATTTCTAGTTTATATGGAATCACCTATGAAGGTAGTAACTAGGAACTCACGTGTGATACGCTTACAGACTTTGAAAAATACATAAGCAATGATATGAAGTCTCTTTTTGTTTAATGTTGGAATCGAAAAATGTCAATAAAAATATATTTTTTAATTCTTTCCCAGTTGAGACGATGAAGGTAGAAGTGATGCAGATCTAAAGCACACCGAAGCTTACTTAAATACGACTTTTAACAGTCAAAGGGTGTCTCGATGAACTCAGTGAAGTCTTTCTACGTCCATGTACCCAGGTATCCTTCCCACATCTTCCAGGGCAAATGATGTATTCTTGAATATATTTTACACTCAGTCTCTCCCATATACTCCAAATTCTCATTTACAGTATAGCAGGCAGACCACCAAACCCGTGGGCCGCGGAGGCACTTCAACACAGTTACAACCCGCCTACCAAGTTCTGAGCTTCTTGCTCATACAGAGGGGATTTTCAACTAATTTGCTTCTAGCAACAAAGAGAAAGTGTGTTGGTCAAAGAGGGGGATATTCCAGTAGCACAGAATGCTTGCCGGCACACCATGCAGTATGCTGGACTACCAGGCATTTTTGATTTACTCATTATTCAAAGACAAACCTCAAAAGGTTTGTTTTTGACATAAAAAGCGTGGGTCTCTGAACTGCTGGAAATTTAAACCCAGTGCATTTGGGAACATTAATTATTATTTTATGCCAGCCATACCACCATGCTAATATAAGTCTCAGCAGTACAAGGCAGTACAAGGCACAGGGCGCATTGTGTTGAAAAGAGCACCCAAAATTAAGCAGGCCTTCCAAGGCCATGTCAGCTGCTGGAGTCTTGCATATCACCACCAGCTTGAGCAACAGCAGAGCTGTGGATGGCTCAGATATCAGAAATCCAGCAGTTCCACCACTTCAAAATGAAGCCGGAGAATCCACAGGTTGGGAGATGGCACTTCTCCCTATTTTTTGCAGATGTCCCAATGCCACTAACATCTAAAATACCACACAGGTTTATTTGAACTAACTGAAGGTGCCCTGAATACCTGTAAGCTACTCATAATTGAGCAACCCCTCCCATTGTTCACTAAAAGTTCACAAAGGAGAAATGTGTATTTTAAATTAGATTTTAGATCCATAGCTACCTCAATAAAGTAAGGGTGTACATGGGACAGCCTCACAAAAACAGTAAGGGCTGAATATACTTGTGATGCATTTTTCTGGAGAGTTTGGATCGCTAAGAAAAGTTTCTTGAAGCATGTTTCTGCACCATAAAATAGGGATAAATAGAAGTTGAGAATGTTGTGTTTAAATGCTACCTTCATGGGCACCAATTCACAAAATGCCAGGGGGAGCTAAAGTCTTTTCAAACAACAAGGAGACCCAAGTAAAGTCAGCCAGGGACCTCGGGAATCAATTATTTTGTGCTACAATAGTCCCTAGGGAGGTAGGGATAGGAAGTAACAAATGAATACAGACCCAATCAGTGCTGTATTGGTTAACTTATCCAGCCGGACAGAGGTTCAATATTTAATTTATCAGCAAGTTTTTTGGATATAAACAAACACAAATACTGAAAAGTGGGACACAAGCCTGCATCCTACTACACAAACATACAAACATAAAATAGGGAGAACATTTAAGCGAGGCTCAGGAAATGCTTATGGTTTGTTTTGACAAGTAGTATGAATTTTAAGAAACAAATCGCAAGTAACGTGTCTACACAGTTAATAATGACATCACATTTAGTGCAGGAGGCGTTTTAAGGTGTCGACGGCGTTTCGATCCAAGTGAGCAATGCGTGGATCATCTTCAGGACATTATATTAGCATGCTTGTATATAAGTGCCTAAGATAATTGGGGAAGTCCGAAGGGCCTGCCACGAGACTGTGGGTGTGACAACACTGGATGCGGGAACGGGAGTGGAGCCACAGGCATGTGCTCGGATGGCGTAATGACCAATAGTCAATGAATGCGCCGTGCTGCTCAGGGGGTCAGCATCCGGGATATTCATCGACTATTGGTCATTACACCGTCCGAGCACACGCCTGTGGCTCCACTCCCGTGAATCCCTCCAATTTCTTTACTTGAGGCCATCGCGCTGCCATCGCGAAGTCGCATTACACGCAGCCCCTCCTGAAGTGTTCCCTGAAGTGCCCCTTGATCCTCGACCTGCCAGTTCCGCATATCTGCAACGGCCGGAGCCCCTACCGAGCCTGGACGTTCCCGCATCCGGTGTTGTCATGTCACAATACCCTAACATCACAACAATTGACATAGCTGAAGTCCAATTAAGCATGATTAGTATAACAGCATAACAGATAAAATGCTCATTTTAGATGCAACCTATATTATGGTCCTGACTTGATCTTTGACAGGTCTGGGGCATAATATTTGAATGTAATGAGAGAGCAAAGCAAATATGCCAGACCCCTTCTAGGAGGTTTCTCCCCTAAGAAATATTAGAAAAGAATGGGCTGAAATAGTGTATTTCAAAATGCATATTCACATCTAATTGCTAAAAAGCTATAGGTGCTATAAGGGCCCTCATTAAATATTCAAATCCTTTCATGGTGGGCCAAGCCAATAAAACCTGCTGTACCCTAGAAGTTGGCCCCCTGCGCCTCATCCCTGGTGGCCAGTGGTAAGTGGTAGGTATCTGTGTATTCTGGTATTGTATTGTAGTGTGCCTGTACTACGTTTTTTCTCCTTGTATTCCTTGTATGCCTTGCATTGTTGTGGTATTGTATTGTGCCTGCATTCCGTTTCTTCTCCTTGTATTCCTTGCATTGGTGTGGTAATGTATGGTGCCTGTATTCTGTTTTTCTCCTTTTATCCCTTGCTTGTTGTGCTCTTGGTTTCCCCACTCGTTCTGCCCTCGCGTTTCCTGCCGCTGCATCCCCTGCGTCCCGCCCCCCGCTCGCCCATTCATCCCGCTCCCGCCTCCCAGCTGCTCCTCCCTCCCACCTCCCCTTCTTATGGCGGCAGCTGCGCGGCCGCGCCAAAGGCACGCCTAAGGCAAGCCCGTCTGCGCACATCCGCGCCTGGATCGCACCCAGCGCCAGACCTCCTGACCCCCACGAACGCCACGACACCCGATGCCGCTACGACGCCAGCACCCTCCACGCACTCAACGCCGGCCGATCACACACCTGCTTCACGGCCGCCCGAAGCGCACCCAAGGACTATTCTCCTGCCAGAGATACAGCTTCACCAGCCTCCGAGCCGCCAAACCGCCCACCGAGAAAGGACGCAACCACCTCAGATGCATTCTACTCAACACCCGCTCCGCCCGCAAACACGCCATTGAACTCTGGGACCTACTCAACTCCACCTCCCCAGACGTCGCCTTCCTGACGAAGACCTGGATGAACCCCTCCTCGGCACCTGACATCGCCATAGCCATCCCTAACGGCTACAAGATCACTCGCAGGGACCGCCCCAATGGAACAGGAGGAGGAATTGCCATCGTCCACAGGAACACCCTCAGTGTCTCGACCAGCACCGACGACACCCTCAGCACCGCCGAACACCTGCACTTCCAGATCCACACTGTTCCCAACACCACCCTCAGAGGAATCCTCGTCTACAGACCCCCCGGAAGTTGGCCCCATTTTTTTCAAAATGTGGTATGGGCAGCATATGTCAACAAGCATTGGCAAAGCCAATGGCTCTCGCCTTTGGGACCTTATAAGTGTTTAGCCATGCAACAGTTACATAACTAAATACTTATAAGGTCCCAAAAGCGAGACCTATTGGCTATACCAAGTGGCCGTACGGCCGCAAAAGTGAAAGTAATCGCGGTCAAGCGCAGCGTGTGCGCCCGCGCACATGCACTGTAGCTCTAGGCTGGCCTGGTAGCACTTTTTGGAGCCCTCTCAATAAGTCTCGCCAGACCAGCGCATGCGCTGGGTCAGGTGAGACCTAAAAACGACTTCTATTGTGCCAGGGCAAGTATTTTGTCATGGGTGGCCCCTTAAAGCAAAAATAACATGAAATATACCAATTCCAGACATTTTCAATTTATGTTGTCTGCATACCATTGGTGACCGGTATGCCAAAAGTTACGTTAGTATGTCTGGGCCAGCGTGTTGTCTTGTTTGCCAACCTCCCATATGCCAGGTTGTTCAACTTTTGCCAAGAATTCCCTTAAATGTGCTAGTACCATCATTTTGTCATTGATGTCCATATGCCAAGAATTTCTTCAAGTATGCCAGTATTATTCCACGGGTACTCTATAGGCCATCAATTATTTCTAATATCCAGTACCAGTATTTTAGTATTGGTGCGACCTTTATGCCAATAATTAACCCTAGTGTACCAGTGCTAGTATTTTGTCACTGGTGTCACTCGTGCTAAGAATTGCTGCAAGTATGTCAGCGCCAGTATTTTGCTGTGGGTGTCCCTACCAGACAATAATTACCTTCAATATGCCAAGGCCAACGCTAAACTTGCAAGCATCACGTCACGTTCTTGCTCATGCTCACAATCACGCACACTCATTGTCTCACTCACTCTCTTACACCACCTTACACTCATTCTTTTTAATTTTCATTCTTAATCACACACATTCTCACTCACGCGCACTCAGGTTTACTAACGCTTTGCACCAGGCGTTGATCACTTTTGTGCTGTAAACCCGGCACAAAGTATTAGGGTGGGATTGACTATACAATGCAAATCAGGATTTGCATTGGATAGCATTCTAAAGTAATGGAAAGTTATGCTACGCATTGGTTTCTGTTAATTTGTGTTAAGGGGGCATTCCATTGGTGGTTCATGGGTGTTCTCATGCAAACAACCATGGGTTTTGATGCAAAAAATCTACAAACATTTCAAGACAGGAATTTGCACCAAAATCTTACACCTCCTCCAAGCAGGCATAAAAAGAAGAATTTTGTTTCATTTCTCCTAGCTTTTCCAACTTTGCATGTGCATTGCACAATGAGCACACCCTTTCCAGTACAACACCTACACCTAAGAGATCACATACACCCTTATTTATTTTCTTTTATTTTACAGTTTTATATAGCGCGAACTTTACCCGAATCGGGTATCAGAGCGCTTTACATAGCACCAGCACAAAGGTGCAATGGTGTACGCATGGTTGCCAAAAGTGCACCAGCACATAAAGATGCGAAAAAATTGACAATATCTTAATAGAAATGGCACATTCTATCTCTCTGTGTTTGACACAAGGCAGTGCAGTAACTCTGGAGCACCTTTGCCTTGTTCAAAAGAATAGTAAATATGTGTCTCAATCTCACACAACCTCACTCACTACTTATCACTGACTCTCATTCACTTTCACTCAACCATGTTTACAGATGCACATGCACACATACTCTCCCACATAAAGACAGTCTCGCCCACAAGCATGCATACAACATAAATTTAAAACCATTTTTACTTACCAAAGCTGCTTCCGAAGGTGCCTTTCCAAGTAAGTGCACTTATTGAAAAATGGGAAGAACATAAATATGGAATGCAAAACCTCCCCTGTATTCTTGGCACTGTTTTGCCACCTCTGAAGCCAAGGGTCAGAAAGGCGTTGCCAGGGGTCACAAGGGACAATCCAGGGGCGGGAGCTGTGACCTGGCAACCCCTAAACGATGTCCATGGCTGCCTTTGTAATGGATGAAAAAAGTGCGACAAACTAAAGCGGTCCAAACAAAGCAACAGGCATCCATGATTGTTAAGCATCTTTAAAATGTATTTCCCTCTAAAAGATAGGTTCAGTGGTAAAGAAAAGTGTCCAACAACTGTAAGAACGTAATTCTGCCCGTCTAGCGTTACAAAGGAAGATCTTGCTTAGTCAACCTCGTGGGTCTCTCAGGGGCGTTGTAAGAGTGGGCTCATCATGAAGTCTCAGTTTGGTATTGTTAAAACAATTCTCAAATGGTTCGCATAGCACCTCCAAGAAGTGCACATATGGTGATGGTAAATGACCCATAGATGTATCTTTGAATGTACATGATAGTATTGGTCAAATGAAAACCTAGCTGAGCAGCACCGCTTACTGAACAAGGTCAGAGCCCTGAATTATTATTTGAGATCATATAAAATAAAGAAGGTCACAAAGTCACGGATATCCCTCAAAGTTCCCACACGGTCCATGAGACTTTCCTCAAACCATTCACCTGATTATACTTAAATATGTTCTGTGTTAAGCACCAAAGATTGTGTTACTCATTTCACCAACTCCCAAGCTAAAATTAACTCTCCTTATTCAGAACTCAGCGTCTGCTCTCATAGGCTTTAGAGGCTCTGCAACCATTGCACCTCACCCAGCATAGCTACATTTGCCCTGGACAGTGAGTATATTATTGACCATCACATAATAAATGAGGTGAAAGGATTTCAATCCCAACTTTGTACATGTACTTGATGAAAATGACAATCCAGTGTTTAGGGACTAAACAAGTATGTAGACAAAAGAAAATTTGGTACATGAAGACAAAAGCTATTCTTGCACATTGATTTGTTTGGGGATACTAAACATATTTAATCAATGCTAATTCAGAATGTGATAAAAAAAATATGTGTATTTGCAGATGCTGTCAAGCTGATGTTTGGGGACAAATGATTGTATTTCTAGTATTTAAAATGATGTTTGAGTCATAAACTCATGTTGGGTTCTGAAGGCCTATTGCTGTTAGTGGCTTTTTCAATTTGTAAGAAGATTCTAAGCAGGGGTGGGCGGATCTCGTGGAGTTTCACTCTGCGGGATATCGTGGAGTTACATAAAAACTCTGTGAGATTCTGAGGAGTTCCACCAACAGGGGAAAATATGCATGCTGCGTTGCTCACACTACAATTTAGCCTAATAGCGCAAGCAGGGGTGAAAACTCAGCACAAACAGCACAATGTGGTGCGCAAGAGCAAGCGCCCATTAGAGTTAATTTTGCTGCCGCTCGACTAGAAAATCTACTCGGGTAGTAACAAATTTACTCTACTGAAAGAGACCGCTCGTTACTGCCGGCGACTGCCCATGTTAGACACCAAGAGACGCCAAATCTCGCTCTCGTTTCTGAACGCTCATGGAAAAAAATTCCACCACGCAAAGTCACCAAATTCCATCAATTACTCTGGCAGAATGAAACATTCCACCCACCACTCTAATCGCAGAACTAAGTATTAAAAGATGATACTTAGCAAAAAGTAGCAGTTGCAGTTTAAGATTTGGGATGATATAAAGCGCATTGCCCAGTTGACAAACACTAAGAAATTTTGGAAACTTGCAACATTTGGGTCACGGGGCAAACTATTTGTCCATAGTTAGGCACTGGGGTGCATAATTATGTGATGCATTTTAAGAAGTAGGGGTACTTAACACTAGATTATACACCAATCATTACATTTTTTCAATTGACATTTGCCCCAACCTAGTTTTCAAAATACCAGAGGTGGAAGGAGCTATTGTATGCCAGAAGCTCCTGGTCCAGACAGTGTCCTGCTTGCTTGGTACCATGCAGAGCCTAGGGTGTTGGTCCCAATCATTACCAGGGTTTTTAATGCTCGTACTTTTACTGGCGTTGTCCCTAGTTCATAGCACAGCACTACGATCGTTTCACTGTGAAAAAAGGTCTTCCACGCAAACCCAGCTAACAACAGACCCATCTCTTTACTGGATGGTAGCGGTAAAATCTATAGACATGTTCTATTAAAATGTATGCAGGCCCGGCTCAATACAGAGACATGCTCACCAATATACAGGCAGAATTTAGGATGGGCGTTAACATGGTCCACCAGGCAATGAGATTAAAGTTTATCTGTACAAAAAACGTCAAACAGAGAAGAGTGCTAATATTTAATTACTTTACAGATATAAAACCTGCCTTTGATTGGGTTAACCCAAGATCTTGACAAATCCATGATAATAGCCATTAAGGATATTTGTAGCAATAGATGAGCTATTGTGCACTATAGCCAACATGGGAAATGCACAGAAGATTTTTCAATATCAGCAGGGGTGCATCAAGGCTGTGTGGTTGCACCTCTCCTCTTCAGTCTACTTATGAATGATGTGGAAAGCCTTCTAAATGGCATGAATCTCTATATTCGAAATGTCTTTAAAGAAAAGATATCAATATTATTATTAGCTAATGCTGATTTATTACTTTCACTTACGGATTTATCAATGCATGATTGATCAGGGACTTTGAAAGCTATTGTACTGCAAAACAGATGCCCATTAATATTTCTAAAACCAAGGTTATGAAGATCATGAATCCGACTATCCCTCTCATAAAGCCATTCTGCATCAAAGATCAATTAGTTGAATGAGTATCTAATTTTGAACTGTGGGTGTTCAATTTTACTTTCAAGTTGTCATGGGTGCATGTAAGGGGAAACTAAGGCAGGAGCTCTATTGAGGCATTCTGCTGCAAATGATGGAAAGCTAAGTTAGAAAGACAGCCTATTACCTCAAGTCCATAAGATGAAGACCATGGTGGCAGCAATTTATGGTGGGCAGTTATAGGGCCAATTGGATGTTATGTTTGTTGTGTAAGCAAAAAATAGTTTCTTAAGATTATCGCTTACACTGGGGCAGGGTACTGAGCTAGTGCCTCAAGCGTGTTCTACGCTCGATCACCTGTATTGTATTGGCTGCAGCTGTATAGACAACCTCAGGCAGAAGTATATAGTAAAGTATTGTCTAAGATTGCATACCTTCTGTGTACAACAAAAAAATATGGTTCTGACATGTTATGAACAACCTGAGGGAACTAGGGTTAGAGCACTTTGGAGTAACACTACATCCACAAATACATATAAAGCTGAATTGATAAAGGAGAACTATTGGCACATTAAACATATGAAACTTCTCGAAGTGACCAAAGATGATGCGCTGACTCTTAGGTATTTTAGACTTAAGTATAATGTGGGCTATTAATCCTCTCTAAATATGATCCAACCTGAAGCCTGACAAACACATTATTTTAAATTTAGACTTGGTACACTTCTGATTCGAGGTTACATATCCAGGTGGCTTATAGACTGTAATAATGGCCACTGCGATTGTGGGCAGAAAAACTATTCTACATGTTTTAAAGAAGTGATTGACCCCCTTTTTAAGAGTTATGGTGTCAGTCGGAAGTCAGGCGCAGTAGCTCTTTGTTATACGACTGATATGAATTTGATATTCTCTGCTGTAGACTCCTGCGTATGCGCCATGTGGGAGATTACAGCCAAAAGCAAACTGTACCTTCTTATAATGGTGTTTGCATCTAGAAGTTATTGTTGCCCAATCCTAAATTCTAATAGAGTGTTAAAGGGCACACCAAGTAGCTTATTTTTTAGCAAAATATAAATATTTAATATATTTTATTATACATTTTATTTAATCATTTTCCATAAATTATAAACTGAATAATGAATTTTATCTGAAGCTGAGATAAATTGTATATTGTCCCCTCATGAGCGTCATGGTTATATATACGTTTTTCTTTAAATGTTTGTTTATTTTGTTATTTGACATTTGGTATGTCTTTAGCTGATAGCAGTAAAGATTGGCCTGGGCTGCCGCAATGTTTCTAACGTGTTCTGGAGAGAGTAACCCACTCACAAACTTTGCAGGGAGAAGGCTTGTATGGTACACCTGAAAACTATTGGCATTTTTCATTAGTGACCCCTTGAAACCTATGGCTCCTCCAATCTAAGTGGAAATAGTGATGCATAATGAAGTCATTTGTACCCGTTTAGACCCAGTATCTTTTACCAATCTAGGAAATGTGCTGCAAAACTCGGCCTGGGTTCTTCCAAAATGAGATTAGGGGGCGTGGAGGGGGGACTCCCCACAGATTTACTCTCGTGTCACTCTCTAGCTCAGTTCGTTTCCGTACAGGTGTTTATGCACCTTTACTTTAAGAGCTAAACAGCCACCACTGGGCATTTGTTTGGACTTTCTGGGAGATGTGATGAATGTAAACGTGTTCTCTGCAGTTTTGAGAGATTATTTAAACTCATAGACCATGTGACACAATGGCAGAGTTACCGATATCATGTAGCCCGATGGTGGGTGTGACAGAGCCTCAGGTTCTGCATCCAAAGCTTGTCATTCTAGTTAGTCAGAAACCAAATACTTCATCTCCTCTCTCCTTCTAACTGTATGTTTAACCCCTTGCATGCTCCTGACGGAACCACTCCGTCATGAGCCACAGGCGCCGTGTGCTCATGATGGAGTGGTTCCGTCATGCTGCGGCCGTTAGCGGACGTTCCGCCCACGCGGCGCTGTTTCCCCGCCTGTGCGGGCGATCAGCGCAAGTTGGTGGAGTCATGACGGAACCACGCCGTCATGAGCACAGCTCGCCCGTGACTCATGACGGCGTGGTTCCGTCATAAGCATGGCGGCGCCGTGCTCACCCCAAACCCCCCCTGCGCTGCGGCGGAATTCGCGCCGCAGCGAAGGGGTTAAGAGTGCACACTTCTGAGGCCAATTGTTTCACAGAGAAAAGTAATCCTCTCTCTGAAGAAAGAACTCGGATCAGAGACCGGGAGTGATTTATGCAGGGATGTTAAGTGCCATCATCTGTTTCTTGACGAAAAGTTAGAAACATCTTAGGAATGCACTTTGCATTAGAAAGAACACATTTCTACTTTTCTTTCTCTTTCACATAGACTATCAATACTATCTGAAGTTTGTTTACTTAGTTGACCCTGTCCCAGGCAGGTCGCTCCCCACGCCGCAACAGCACCACCTGTTGTGCCCTTGTCTCCCAGCTCGCTTCTGCTGCCTCTGAAGCGAGTTCGAGGCCCTCCTCCACCCGCAGGCCACCACCTGCGCCTCCTCCCTGGTGGCCAGTGGTAGGCGGTAGGTATCTGTGTATTCTGGTATTGTATTGTATTGTGCCTGTACTCCGTTTTCTCTCCTTGTATTCCTTGTATACCTTGCATTGTTGTGGTGTTGTATTGTGCCTGCATTACGTTTCTTCTCCTTGTATTCCTTGCATTGTTGTGGTATTGTATTGTGCCTGTATTCTGTTTTTCTCCTTGTATCCCTTGCTTGTTGTGCCCTTGGTTTCTCCGCTCGTTCTGCCCTCGCATTTCCCGCTGCTGCGTCCCCTACGGCCCCGCCCCCCCGCTCGCCCATTCGTCCCGCTCCCGCTCCCGCCTCCCAGCTGCTCCTCCCTCCCACCTCCCCTTCTTATGGTGGCCGCCGCGCGGCCGAGCCACTGGCACGCCTAAGGGGAACCCGTTTGTGCCCATCCGCGCCTGGACCACACCCAGCGCCAGACCCCCTGGGCCCCACGAACGCCACAACACCCGACGCCGCTACAACGCCAGCACCCTCCACGCATTCAACGCCGGCCGATCACACACCTGCTTCCTGGCCACCCTGTAGCGCATCCAAGGACCCTTCTCCTGCTGGAGCTGCAGCTTCACCAGCCTCCGAGCCGCCAAACCGCCCACCGAGAAAGGACGCAACCACCTCAGATGCATTCTACTCAACACCTGCTCCGCCCGCAAACACGCCATTGAACTCTGGGACCTACTCGACTCCACCTCCCCAGACGTCGCCTTCCTGACGGAGACCTGGATGAACCCCTCCTCGGCACCCGACATCACCATAGCCATCCCTGACGGCTACAAGATCACCCGCAGGGACCACCCCAACGAACAGGTTGGGGAAATCACCATCATCCACAGGAACACCCTCAGAGTCTCGACCAGCACCGATGACACCCTCAGCACCGCCGAACACCTATACTTCCAGATCCACACTGATCCCAACACCACCCTCAGAGGAACCCTCGTCTACAGACCCCCCAGCCCCCGGCCTCAGATCAACGACTCCATCGCCGACTTCGTCAGCACGCACGCCCTTGCCTCCACAGACTACATCCTCCTCGGGGACCTGAATTTCCACCTCGAGAACAACAATGACACCAACTCCACCACCCTGATTGAGAACCTCGCCAACCTCGGGCTCAGACAGCTCGTCACAACGTCCACCCACTCCGCCGGCCACACGATTAACCCCATCTTACCCGCAAGCTCCCATGTCACCTTCAGCCACACCACCGAACTCCACTGGACCGACCACCGCTGCATCCACTTCACCTTCCGGAAACCCACCACGCACCACCACACTCAACAGATCCACCGCCGTAGCTGGAGCAAAGTCACCGAAGACCAGCTAAACACCACCCTCGCTCGAAGCCCACCCGTCGACCCCACCAACACCGCCGCACGCAACCTCAGACAGTGGATCGACGACTGCGCCAACACTCTCGCCCCAATCAAGAAACCCTCCAACAGACGCACCAACAAGAAAGCCAGCTGGTTCACTGCGGACCTCTAGGCCTCCAAGCAAACCTGTCAAAAACTAGAGAAGAAATAGCACCGCAATCAGACACCGGATAGCTATGCAGCCCACAAAAACGCCATCCGCAGACATCATAACCTCATCAGATCCGCCAAAAGGGCCTCCTTCAAGGACCGCCTAGACAACAACGCGCACAACAGCAAAGAGCTCTTCAACATCGTGAAGGAACTCTCCAACCCCAGCTTCAACACCAACGACATCCCACCATCGCAAGACCTGTGCGACTACCTTGCCACCTTCTTCCATCGCAAGATCGCAGACATCCATTACAGCTTCAACAACCTGACCGCCCAGAAAGCCACCGAGACCTCTGACCTCACAGCCACCACCCACATAAACCCCCTGCTCACCTGGACCAACATAAACGACGACGACACCATCAAAATAATGAACACCATCCACTCCGGCTCTCCGTCAGACCCATGCCCACACCACATCTTCAACAAAGCCAGCACCAACATCGCACCCCATCTACGCAAGGCCATCAACATCTCTTTCGAGACCACGACCTTCCAGGAGAGCTGGAAGCACGCCGAGATCAACATCTTACTCAAAAAACACAAGGCGGATCCGAGGGACCTCAAGAACTTCCGGCCCATCTCCCTGCTCCCGTTCCCGGCGAAGGTCATCGAGAAGACCGTCAACAGACAACTGACCCGCTACCTCGAGGAGAACAGCATCCTGGACCCGTCCCAGTCTGGGTTCTGCAGCAACCACAGTACCGAAACTGCCCTCATCGCCGCCACGATGACATCCGGGCCCTGCTGGACAATGGCGAAACCGCGGCCCTCATTCTCCTGGACCTATCAGCTGCCTTCGACACTGTCTGCCACCGCACCCTACGCATGCGCCTCCACAACACAGGGATCCGAGACAAGGCTCTGGAATAGACCACCTCCTTCCTCTCCGGCAGAACCCAGAGCATCCGCCTCCCCATTCCGTTCTGAAGCCACCGAGATCATCTGCGGCGTACCAGAAGGATCATCCATCAGCCCGACATTGTTCAACGTCTACATGGCACCGCTCGCCCACATCGCCCAACTGCACAACCTCAACATCATCTCTTATGCCGACGACACCCAGCTGATCCTCTCCCTCATCAAGGACCCCCTCACCGCCAAAACCACCCTCCACGAAGGAATGAAAGCCGTCGCCGAGTGGATGAAGAACAGCCGCCTGAAGCTGAACTCGGACAAGACGGAGGTCCTCATCCTTGGCTCCATCCCCTCGGCCTGGGACGACTCCTGGTGGCCGACTGCACTGGGAGCAGCACCAACACCCACCGACCACGCCCACAACCTGGCGTTCATCCTCGACTCAACACTCTCCATGACCAAGCAAGTCAACGCCATCTCATCCTCCTGCTTCAACACCCTCCGCATGCTCCGCAAGATCTACAGGTGGATCCCCACCGAAACAAGAAGAGCGGTCACCCAGGCCCTCGTCAGCAACAGGCTGGACTACGGAAACTCCCTCTATGCAGGAGCCGCAACCAAACTTCTGAAATGACTACAACGCATACAGAACGCCTCTGCATGCTTGATCCTCAACATCCCTTGCCACAGCCACATCACATCCCACCTGAGAGACCTGGACTCGCTTCCCGTCAACAAGAGGATCCCCTTCAAGCTCCTCACCCACACACACAAGGCACTCCACAACACCGGACAGGCATACCTCAACAGACGACTCACCTTCTAAACCCAAACCGCCAGCTCCGCTCCGCCGACCTCGCCCCTGTCCCCAGCATCCTAAGAGCGACCAGCGGAGGCAGATTGTTCTCCCACCTCGCCGCCAAAACATGGAACACCATCCCCATCCTCCTACGGCAGACCCAGGACCTACTAACCTTCAGGAGGCTACTCAAGACCTGGCTATTCGAGCAGTAGCAGCACCCTTCTCCCCCCCAGCGCCTTGAGACCCTCACGGGGGAGTAGTGCGCTTTACAAATGTTTTGATTGATTGATTGATAGTTGTGGGTTGCTTGCTCTGGGGTAAAACAATCTGTTTTGCTTCTGCTTTATAGGATAACGGAATAATCGCTTCTCATTGCAAACACCTATTTTATGTAAGGACAGAAATTAGGTAATTGATCGGGTTTTGGGGAAGAAAAGTAAAGATTTAAACAGCACATTGCACGTTCTGTGCATTGCGTTTCCCTGCCCGCTCCTAGAGGGATGTTCACTTTTGCATCAGAATTCACGTGTGCATAAAGTGCACGTACATGGTACATATTACACCCAAGCACATGACAGATGTTGAGACATTGTACTTTTGTGTCAAGGACCTGCACTTGGTAACTTTTTCAGGTCTAAGTCTAACTCAGGTCTGAAAAAAATCTTTGTGTTTAGGCTCCTATTACTCTTTTCAAAATATTAAAATTTCTTACGTGTTAACTTAAAATAGCAAGAGTGTAAAATGCACAAATATATCAGTTAGCTTAAAAAATGCAAAAGGAAAAAATACAGTTTGCATAATTCTGATTTACAAAACAAATATTTACTGGGTTAACGATTGTGCATTTAAGTGTTTTCAGAGAATTCCTCAAAAATGTAGTTTTTGTTTTTTTACTCCAATTGTTCATACTTTTGCAGAATTTCCACCCATTGTTTGTAAAACTTTGTGAACTTCAAGAAGTTGGTGACATTTAAACAACATATTCACTAACTTAGAAAAAGGCAATTTTCCAAATTTTGCATTCAAATATATCCTGCAACGTATACTTGAATTTGCCTAGTCTTCTCAATAAAACCATACATTAAATGTCACAAAACAGTGAGCTACTCATTCTTAGGGTAATACTTGATTACAATCCTCATTAATAGGGTCATACCATGGGTTAAAGTGACCATTGCTTCAATATCAATGCAAAATAAGAACAACAACAATAGACACCCACTAAACTGCAAAGCAGTAATACAGTGCAAATGCTAACTAAGGGTATGTCAGAAGCACCGCAATTTGGTGATAGAGTTGTATCCCTGACCAGTTATCTAAGGGAGTGCAAGTTACATAATGAGCATGGGGTCAAAAACATGTTACATACATTTGATTACCTAAAAAAATACTTGATTATAAACCCCCGTAGATAGTCATGTCAAGAAATAAAGTGAACTGTGCTTCAATATCAGTACAAGATAAGAGCAGCAATAGACACCCACTTCGCGAACTGCGTAATAACATGTTCGCACTGTGCAAGATGTTGTTTTCAATGATTGCACAGTGCGGACAAGCAACCGGCACTGTGCAATCATTGAAAATGGCATCTTGCACAGTGCGAGCTGTAGTTTTCTGCTGCTCGAGTAGATTTTTACTCGAGCGGCAGCTTTCTCAACGCGAACTGGTAGTTTCTCATCGCGAGCGGTCGCGAGCATACGCGACCCCTCGCAATGAAAAACCTGACCTCCTCGCGTTGGGAATCTCGCCGGGAGGTTCATTTTCCATGCTCGCGATCGCCAACTTGATGTTGCTGATCGCCAACAAGGAAAAAGTCTCGCCGGGATGTCATTTTGCTTGCTCGCGGTCGCCAACTTGACGTTGAGGACCGCGAGCAAGCAAAAAATGACCGCATCACTACGCAACACTACGCTACGCGAGTTCGCACTGTGCTACGTGCAGTTCGCGTAGTGCGAAGTAGCGCGAACTTCGCAAACTACGCGAGCGTAGCGTAGTGCTTCGCCCAGGCCTAGTAAACGATCTTAGGGGAAGAGTCCCAAAATAAAATTGTAAAAAAAGGCTCTTGGGTAAGGAAGAAGGTATGAAATCTATATATTGCTCAAAGAATGATATGATCAAGAAGCACATTAGTCAGGGATCCCACAGGGCTTCTATTTACATGTTCTTCATTAATATATGCCCAATAAGTAGCTTTCAATACGCTTTTATCCGCTTTGTTTAGTCTGGTGGATCAGTCCAAAAACTATGTAGTTCTACCTCCCCCATCCAAGTGTGCACAAATTTGACCCAGGGAAGAGACCTGGCACCTGGCAACTTTAATACTTCATCAAGAGAATCCCTATAATCGGCCAGCTTGGGTGTACTCCAGAGGCGGACCCAATAGACTAGTATTTTTAATACAGCCACATCTGTCACTCTGTTTAACCCCAATTCAAGGTACAACGGGATAAGGGGTGAACTGGATGGAAGACAGACTAGTTTCCTAGCAAAATTACTGTCCGCAGTTGCCAGGGGCTGAACATCCACATAGCCCCATATTTCAGCCCCTTGGGCCTTAGCACAAAATATTTCCAAGACTGGCGATACTACGTGTGACACTGTTCCCTTTTGTGTCCTAATGATGGCATTAGACCTATGCTCGACTAAAAGTCTGTTCTTGGTAATCTGCCCCAGCCACTTGAAGTTCTCCATAAGTCGTACCCCTAAATAGTCAAAGTTGTCTACCCTTTCAAGTACCTCATTATCTACCCGGATGACTGTTTTTACCTTCCTCACCCCCTTATCAAGCACCATAAATTTGGTCTTGTGGACATTTAATTCAAGATCCCGAGACTTACAGAAGTCTAAGAACTATTAACCAAAGTCTGCAGGCCCATGGGTGTCTTCGAGATAAAGAGGGAGTCATCAGCGAATAGTAAAACCGGTACCTTCCTATTGTTCTTGGTTGGGGAGTCATTTACACAGTTTTCTAAGATTTCAACAACATCGTTTATGTACATGGAGAACAGCGTGGGTGCAAGAATGCAGTCTTGGCGAACCTCACATTCAATCGGGATACGTTCTGTTAGTTCGCCATCAGGACCCCAGCGAACTTGTGCCAAGTTACTCTCATGCAGTTTACTTAGGAGTTGTACAAGATTACGAGGAACTCCTAGGTTCAATAGGACATACCATAGCTTTGTAAGTGCGATAAGGTCGAATGCAGCTCTAACATCTATAAAAGCCACCTAGAGCTTTTGTAATTGTAAAATTACTATTTTCAAATATAAAATCAAGAATCTAAAGATCTGATCAATAGTACTGACCTTTGGCCTAAAGCCAGCTTGGAAACGTAACATTATTTTATTAGCCTCCACCCAGTCCATCAATTTATTCAGAATTTCCCTGTGTCTGTGCATTATCTATCAGGCTTATAGGCCTGTAGCTGGCAGGGTTACTTGCATCTCCCTTTTCAAATATGGTTATAATCTCAGTCCCACACCAGGATTCTGGTACTTCTCCCCTTGCCGATAAGGCATTTTCTAGCATATTAAAATAGACTGACCAGATTTGCAGCTCCATCTTATTACAGTCTCCCAGGATTTTATCTGGGCCTGGTGCCTTGGCCGATTTAAGTGAATAAATTGGAAACTGGAATAGTATTTACTTCCTGGTTTACGAGTTGCAATGAAGCGGAGCAAGTCTATTAGTTCTGCCATGGTCATTATTCTCTTTTGCAGTATAAAGTGCGGAGAAGTGTGCCACCCATTTTTAAGGGGACATATTGTAGCAGGGTGGCTTCACACCTTCAGGCTTATTTAACGCTCTGTCCTTAATTTTACTAGCAACAAGCAGATCCTGCCAGTATTTACCTTCCCAACCCCATTTGGCCTGCTTCAATCGAGCTTTATAAGTACTTCTGGCAGTGCTAATTTTAGATCTGCCCCCTACTATAATAGCCAACCTCAGTGAACTATTTGCTATTTTACATGGTGAGTCAAACCATGCATTCTCTATGGAGTGTTTGGCGTCTGTGACGGTCACCTCTTTGGAAAAAATCTTTTGCATCTCTCTAAACATCTGCTTGCGCACAGTTAAAACAGGAATATAAGCTGCTCTTGTCCCCAAATATTAATCTAAGGAAGCGACAAACTGCCTATGTAACTCTGAATATAATTTTTGATTCGCCAGGACTTTGGGCCATTTAACAGAGCAGCGATTGTTAGTTACAATTGGGGCAGGGACAACTGTGAACAAAGAATGATTCCCTTATTCAAGGGCTCACCAAGAAAAATCACCTCAAGAGAATTATGGTCGCTATTGGATCTTACATTAACTTCCATATCAGCCAACAACCGCCACAATCGCACATCAATAAGTACATAATCAATAACACTGGAACTTGTTCCCCTTTTAAAAGTTGGTGCCCTATTAGGATAGGAGATAGTACGTCCATTACAAACTCTGAGCCCTCTGCTAGTTGTTAGAGAGGCTACTTGTGGTGCACTAGAGGAAAGGTTTTTCCTTGGTAATACTATCAGTGCTGGAATTCCGACTTCTCATCCTTCTCTACAGTAATCTCTTTTTGAAAAGTGCAGGGTTCAAAAAATGAGTTGAGATCCCCAGCCACTATTATTTATATATCAGGGTGTACAGTATCCATGTGCAGTAATTATTTTGCTCATATGAAATAGGAATGGGCACTGTTTGTGCATACAGGTATAGCAGTGGAGACTGGCCAGCAGCACAATTGTGCCACCTGTTTGTAGTCTAGCCCTCTTTGAAAACTAAAGCAGCGACATGGTGCCACTGCATTAGTACTCTTAAGCAACCAATGAGCCATGGGGGAGGCCTGCACATATCGGTAGACCTCAGCTGTCCTCATACACTGCGTCATGGAGCTCTTTTCCCTTGACTGAATGGCCCCATACAGGAAAATATGAGTGAACATTTAGGGGTTCATTCTTTAGATGTCAAGAGATGTCTGAAATTTTACCTTCAAAGAACGGCTACTATTCGTAAGAATGACCAACTTTTTGTGGCCTACGGACGGATGTGAAAGGGACATCCGGTCACCAATCAAACAATTGCATGCTGGATATCTACTGCAATTGCCTTTTGCCATCAACAAGCTGGAAAACCACTTACTGCAACTGTTCGAGCACATTCTACCAGAACGGTTTCCTCTTCCACTGCACTATTTGCTGGGGTGCCTCTTCAACACATCTGTAGAGCTGCAACATGGTCCAGCAGACACACCTTTACAAGACATTACTGTCTGGATGCTGCTGACAGCACTGACACAGCTGTGGGACAAGCAGTCCTTCGTAATCTTTTTAAATAAGGTGAGCCTCGGATGCTTCCCTCCTCCTGTATACAAGGTACTTTTGTTGTTTTTATATATGTATTTCTATATATGTATTTCTATATATATATATATATATATATATATATATATATTACCTACTGGCGGTCGCCAGTAGGTAGTTATAGTTAGGACCCCTTTTCCATAGGAAAACCGCAACATTCTATTTTGATTAACTTTGGCGCCGGTTGACGAATCCTCGCGAATTTCTCAAAATAGGTGGGGCGCTATGCTCCGCTCCTACCCTGAAAGTCTCGGGGGGATTCGTCAAGCGGGGGCTGAGATAAAAGGGGGGTCCCAAAACGCGTTTTCCCCATGCATTTTTCCATAGGACCTTTAGAACGAGCTACAGCCCGAACGGCTGAACAGAATTACTAGAAATTTGGCAGAGAGGTAGTCCTCAGGTCAAGGAAGTGCCTTTTGTAGGTTTGGTGTAAATCTGTTCAGTAGATTCTGAGAAAATAGCCTTTAAATCAATATATATATCTGAGCCCGCTTACGGTACGCTTACCGTAAGCTTACCGTACGCGTACGGTGGCGTGCGCGAGCGCGATTCTGATTGGCTCTTAGATCTTAGTAAACATTCGAATCGGCCGAAACCAGGAAGCGGCGGCCGCCATTTTGTGTATTTCACTCTGAAAAAAAAGAGTGAAAACAAGAAAAGGGGGCAATGAGGAGAGTTACAGACCCCCTAACATTTGTAAGGGGGTCAAAGAAGGACAGAAAAGTACAAAAAAAACATTTATTGATTTTTAAAAAAATCGCGGGGTACGCGTACGGTAAGCTAACCGTACGCGTACGGTAGAAAAAAAAAATAAAAAGAAATACAATTCAGATTTAAGTGTTTAGATATTACGGGGCTCTAAAAAGAGCCGTTGTGTTTTTGAAGTGATTTTTTAGTGGTACCTACAAGTAAGTACCGATGCAGAGTCTAAGGTTCAAAAGGAAGACTCTGTTCCCTTCATCATTGAAGTGCACACCATCTCCTCTATAAATGTCTTGCATGTCATAACGCAAGTTGTTGTGGTAAATGGCACCCATACCATAGTCACGGAGGAAAGCAGAAACAGATTTGTTGACGTGCTTTCTTGCTTTGTCAATCTGCGGACAGAAATGATTGGACCAGTTCCATTTTTGCCTTTGGCATATGTTGGAAAACACAAAGGCAGTTTTAGGGAAAAGTGAAAACAGTTGTGCAAAGGTGTCCTTCATAAGCATTTCCAGACCTACCCCAGTCAAAGTGCCTAGGTCATTGCCACCACAGTACACTATTATGAGGTCAGGGTGTTGGATTTGCATGAAGGATTTCACCAATGGCATCAACTGGTGCCACTTTAACCCTCTCTGACCAATCCATTTAATGTCTACATTTGGCAAAGCAAGGTCTCTCACCATATCTGTTTTCTCTACAAACTTTTCACTCCAGAAGACATAGCTGTGCCCTACAATCCACACTGTGAACATCTTCAAAGGAGAACTGGATGCACTCAGGAGGTGTCTTTCAGTAGAATGGCAATATGAAAAGAAAGACAGTTTGGAAATGGAGGCATACATATTTTTTTCAAAACAAAAAGAACTGATTGGCTGTTTCATACCATTCTAGAATAAAAACTAGGCTGTATGTGTAAATTAATAGAAGCATGTTTTGTATTGGTACAGAAAAATGTGTTACCAAAGAACAGTACTATGGATTTGCTGTTAGGTTTGAAAAGTCAAGCACTCTTGCTCTGTGGAATTGAAACATTGTGTGGCGAACTTCTGACCTAACTCCACACAGCAGTGTTCCATGAGCTGTTGCTATGGTAGCAGGCAGAAGTCAAGTTGGGGGAAGGGTACTAGGCAGAAGTCAAGTTGGGGGCAGGGTACTTTTGGAAAAGGGTTGGTTTTCAACCAATAGAAATGTGTGATTACATTTGAAAAAAAGGGGGAAGCACTGAGATTTGAAACTTACATGTATATGTGTGGAAAAATAGAGGGAAAGTTTGCCATTATCTGGTTCTGCTGAGAGGAGAGAGGTGAACACAACAGAGATCCTGGCTCTGATAATCTGCTGTTTGAGTGCCACATTTCTTTCACAACTAACTAATTTTAAAGGTGAGGATAGAGTTTGAGAGGAGATGTATATGGTAAATTAAGAAATGAATAATAGAAATGGAAATTCTTTTTGTTGAAGTTGCGTTTATCATTTTCTGTTTTGGGAGAAATTTAAATGTGAGGAACATGTAAAATAATATGGACTATGTTTTCACAATAAATTAAGGTGTACTGGAAAAAAAAAGAATAGTTTAAGGGTTTGAGGTTGGACTCAGTAATGCAAATACATTCAGCATCACTAAGGCTGGTTGCCCTTGCTGGAATGTAGGCAGCCACCCAGGTTACACATGGTGGTGGTCTGAAAAAGCAGTTTGGACATGTGCATTTAAGAAAATCAAAAAAGTGGTTTCATAATGTGTCAGTCTGTAAAAGTGATTTTCACTTGCCCAAAAAAAAAGAGCAGTAAGTGTGCTTTCAAATTGGCAAAGAAATTTCGTTTTGGGACTAATGTGAAAACATGACTCTGTGTGCAAAGAGGAATTATAGGCAGAGATTTATTGCGTTTTTTTCTGGTGATTTCACAGTTGCATTAGTAGGAAAAAGGGGGAGCGATTTTTTGGGGGAAGAAGCAGACTCTTAGCACACACCCATGTGCTTGCCATGTATAATCATGCACAGTATTTACAAGCGAGTGGGGTTTTCAGGTTTCAGTCTGTAATGCAAATACATTCAGCATCACTAAGGCTGGTTGCCCTTGCTGGAGTGTAGGCAGCCACCCAGGTTACACATGGTGGTAGTCTGAAAAAGAAGTTTGGACATGTGCATTTAAGAAAATCAAAAAAGTGGTTTCATAATGTGTCAGTCTGTAAAAGTGATTTTCACTTGCCAAAAAAAAAGAGCAGTAAGTGTGCTATCAAATTGGCAAAGAAATTTTGTTTTGGGACTAATGTGAAAACATGACTCTGTGCAAAGAGGAATTATAGGCAGAGATTTATTGCGTTTTTATTTGGTGATTTCACAGTTGCATTAGATGGAAAGGGGGAGCGATTTTTTGGGGGAAGAAGCAGACTCTTAGCACACACCCATGTGCTTGCCATGTATAATCATGCACAGTATTTACAAGCGAGTGGGGTTTTCAGGTTTCAGTCTGTAATGCAAATACATTCAGCATCACTAAGGCTGGTTGCCCTTGCTGGAGTGTAGGCAGCCACCCAGGTTACACATGGTGGTAGTCTGAAAAAGAAGTTTGGACATGTGCATTTAAGAAAATCAAAAAAGTGGTTTCATAATGTGTCAGTCTGTAAAAGTGATTTTCACTTGCCAAAAAAAAAAGAGCAGTAAGTGTGCTTTCAAATTGGCAAAGAAATTTCGTTTTGGGACTAATGTGAAAACATGACTCTGTGTGCAAAGAGGAATTATAGGCAGAGATTTATTGCGTTTTTTTCTGGTGATTTCACAGTTGCATTAGTAGGAAAAAGGGGGAGCGATTTTTTGGGGGAAGAAGCAGACTCTTAGCACACACCCATGTGCTTGCCATGTATAATCATGCACAGTATTTACAAGCGAGTGGGGTTTTCAGGTTTCAGTCTGTAATGCAAATACATTCAGCATAACGAAGGCTGGTTGCCCTTGCTGGAGTGTAGGCAGCCACCCAGGTTACACATGGTGGTAGTCTGAAAAAGAAGTTTGGACATGTGCATTTAAGAAAATCAAAAAAGTGGTTTCATAATGTGTCAGTCTGTAAAAGTGATTTTCACTTGCCAAAAAAAAAGAGCAGTAAGTGTGCTATCAAATTGGCAAAGAAATTTCGTTTTGGGACTAATGTGAAAACATGACTCTGTGCAAAGAGGAATTATAGGCAGAGATTTATTGCGTTTTTATTTGGTGATTTCACAGTTGCATTAGATGGAAAGGGGGAGCGATTTTTTGGGGGAAGAAGCAGACTCTTAGCACACACCCATGTGCTTGCCATGTATAATCATGCACAGTATTTACAAGCGAGTGGGGTTTTCAGGTTTCAGTCTGTAATGCAAATACATTCAGCATCACTAAGGCTGGTTGCCCTTGCTGGAGTGTAGGCAGCCACCCAGGTTACACATGGTGGTAGTCTGAAAAAGAAGTTTGGACATGTGCATTTAAGAAAATCAAAAAAGTGGTTTCATAATGTGTCAGTCTGTAAAAGTGATTTTCACTTGCCAAAAAAAAAGAGCAGTAAGTGTGCTATCAAATTGGCAAAGAAATTTTGTTTTGTGCCTAATGTGAAAACATGACTCTGTGTGCAAAGAGGAATTATAGGCAGAGATTTATTGCGTTTTGCTCTGGTGATTTCACAGTTGCATTAGAGGGAAAGGGGGAGCGATTTTTTGGGGGAAGAAGCAGACTCTTAGCACACACCCATGTGCTTGCCATGTATAATCATGCACAGTATTTACAAGCGAGTGGGGTTTTCAGGTTTCAGTCTGTAATGCAAATACATTCAGCATCACTAAGGCTGGTTGCCCTTGCTGGAGTGTAGGCAGCCACCCAGGTTACACATGGTGGTGGTCTGAAAAAGCAGTTTGGACATGTGCATTTAAGAAAATCCAAAAAGTGGTTTCATAATGTGTCAGTCTGTAAAAGTGATTTTCACTTGCCAAAAAAAAAGAGCAGTAAGTGTGGTTTCAAATTGGCAAAGAAATTTCGTTTTGTGACTAATGTGAAAACATGACTCTGTGTGCAAAGAGGAATTATAGGCAGAGATTTATTGCGTTTTGCTCTGGTGATTTCACAGTTGCATTAGATGGAAAGGGGGAGCGATTTTTTGGGGGAAGAAGTAGACTCTTAGCACACACCCATGTGCTTGCCATGTATAATCATGCACAGTATTTACAAGCGAGTGGGGTTTTCAGGTTTCAGTCTGTAATGCAAATACATTCAGCATCACTAAGGCTGGTTACCCTTGCTGGAGTGTAGGCAGCCACCCAGGTTACACATGGTGGTGGTCTGAAAAAGAAGTTTGGACATGTGCATTTAAGAAAATCAAAAAAGTGGTTTCATAATGTGTCAGTCTGTAAAAGTGATTTTCACTTGCCCAAAAAAAAAGAGCAGTAAGTGTGCTTTCAAATTGGCAAAGAAATTTCGTTTTGGGACTAATGTGAAAACATGACTCTGTGTGCAAAGAGGAATTATAGGCAGAGATTTATTGCGTTTTTTTCTGGTGATTTCACAGTTGCATTAGTAGGAAAAAGGGGGAGCGATTTTTTGGGGGAAGAAGCAGACTCTTAGCACACACCCATGTGCTTGCCATGTATAATCATGCACAGTATTTACAAGCGAGTGGGGTTTTCAGGTTTCAGTCTGTAATGCAAATACATTCAGCATCACTAAGGCTGGTTGCCCTTGCTGGAGTGTAGGCAGCCACCCAGGTTACACATGGTGGTGGTCTGAAAAAGAAGTTTGGGCATGTGCATTTAAGAAAATCAAAAAAGTGGTTTCATAATGTGTCAGTCTGTAAAAGTGATTTTCACTTGCCAAAAAAAAAAGAGCAGTAAGTGTGCATTCAAATTGGCAAAGAAATTTCGTTTTGGGACTAATGTGAAAACATGACTCTGTGTGCAAAGAGGAATTATAGGCAGAGATTTATTGCGTTTTTTTCTGGTGATTTCACAGTTGCATTAGATGGAAAGGGGGAGCGATTTTTTGGGGGAAGAAGCAGACTCTTAGCACACACCCATCTGCTTGCCATGTATAATCATGCACAGAATTTACAAGCGAGTGGGGTTTTCAGGTTTCAGTCTGTAATGCAAAAACATTCAGCATCACTAAGGCTGGTTGCCCTTGCTGGAGTGTAGCAGTCTGGACATGGGCTTTTTAAAAAATCTGAAAAGTGGTTTCATAATGTGTCAGTCTGTAAAAGTGATTTTCACTTGCCAAAAAAAAAGAGCAGTAAGTGTGCATTCAAATTGGCAAAGAAATTTCGTTTTGTGAGTATTGTGAAAAGAAATGTAGTAATATATTTAAATAAAATAAAGGATTTTTTTTTTTAGTTTTTTTCAGGTATTGCTGAAGAGCAGTGAACAAAATTTAAGATGCCTACAAAATCCAGAGTTCAAAAAACGCTAAAAAAAAAACTATATTTGAAGACAACTAGAGGATCAAAGTTAGTAGAAGATGCTGATGTTGGGAGGAAGAAAAAATCTTCTGGTAAGCAAAAAAAAGATTTTCTAAGGAATATAGTCAAAAAAAGGAAAAATGTACAAAATGTCTGTACAGGAAAGAATGATTTCAAACAAAAAGGACAAGAAAAAATTGAGAATTTAGTTAATGCAAATATACCTTCTGCAACTAAAAAGTTAAACTTAAACAGAAAAACAGCGTTTAAAGAGATACGTAGAAAAATGTTTCAGAGAAGAGTTATGTCCAATTTGATAAAGGATGTGAAGAAATATAAGCAAAAGGCAAAATATTACAAGAGAAAAAAAGAAATTGAAGCCATTGCAGCAAAGGCATTAGAATTAAAAAGGAAACTATTCATATTAATTTTGAATAGGATGCGTACATTAGACAAAATGGTTAATGTACTGAAATCACATAGCAAAAGGAAAAGAGTAGTGAACAGAACAAACTTTTGTAAAGTGTTTTTAGGAAAGTGGATGCATAGTTCAAGTAGTGAACCTTTTTTTAATGAAGAGAGCTATTTTCAAAGTAATAGTTTGCTGCATGCAGTTGACACCAGAGGTCGTTCATACGAAGTAAAAAATGGTTGCATAATGGAGAAGGAGATAATGGTTCCAAGAGATGAGGTACAAGTGATGGCAGATGAGGCAATGGGGAGACGTCCTAAAGCCCCAGTGTACACTTGGAATTGTAGTAGTATTTGCACTGTGCGTCAGGAATCTATTGACAAATTTCGAGAGTTTCTAAGAGAATATAGTAAAAAAAGTATAAAACAGAAGATTAAGGTGCTTCAAAGTCTGGATCCATGCAGAGTGAGAGAGAATACTGGTTTGCAGGGTCATTCTCTGGCTTGTCTATCTAGAAAAGTGTGCAATAGTGTTTTCCATCATTTTAGGATGCTGGCTGTTCATCATACTGAAATGAGAAAGTTTGTGAGACGGTTGTATTTTGCCAAAAGTCCAGCAATAAAGTTAAATAATTTGAATAGGGCTCTGTTCCGAGGAACGGTATCAGATGTAGAGAAGGTTGTTGATGAAATTCAGTTTTGTTACTTTGGTCCTGAACAAAACAGTGCAGAGAAGGACACAGTAAATGAGGAAGAAGTGGAAGAGAATGTAGAACCCTCTGTAAGTAACACATTTAATGATCACATAACAAAATTTGCAATAGTCTCTAATGAAAGACCAAATTTTACTTGTATTTGTTGCCGCAGAACTCATTATAGAAAACAAACTAGGAATGTTGATCTCTACAGAAAGAGTGAAAATGAAGATAATTATAAGTGGAAGGATTTTGCCACATATATATTTCTAGAAAATTGTTTTGAATTGGGTGAAGATCAGCGTATTTGTAAATACTGTTACAACAAGTTAGAGGAAAATAGAATGCCGACCAGAGCTGTACATAATAATTTAGAATTGGATGCTATTCCTGCTGAACTTTCTGAATTAAATACATATGAGTCTATACTCATTCAATGTGTTCATCCGTTCCAGACCATAGTACGTATGGAGCCCAAAACTGGTAAATTACCTCCTTCAGATTTACTGAGAGGTTTAAAAGGTAGAGTGGTGTATTTGCCCTTGGATTTGAAAAAAAATATGGAAACTATTGATGCGGATACTTTGGAAACTGAACCATTAATTATTCTGGTTAATGGTGTACCTACAAAGAATAAGAAGATTTGGCAGGAGCTGGTAGATGTACGGAAAGTACAAAAAGCAAATTTGTATTTGAAAAGGAATAACAAATGGTATGAATCAATTTATATAGAAGAAGAAGAAGAAGATTTACAAGAAGACACAGAAACACCAACTGGACAAATTGAAAAAGTGGACAAGTCAAAGGAAGAAGAAATTTATGAACATTTTAGCATACATCCTCTTCATTAAAAAGAAGTTATGGGAGACAATATTGATCTCTTTCAGATGAAGAAAGCAAAAGGAACTCCCGTGAGTGTATGGGAGGAGAGCTTGGAAGCTCGATGTTTTCCCCAGCTGTTTCCTAAAGGAAAAGGAGGACGATACGATGAACGTCCAGAACAGATTCCAGCTTCTGAGTATCGGACTACAAGACTATATGCTGAAGATCCCAGATTTCGACAAAGTATTCCTTATTTGTTCCATCTTTTATTTGAAAGCGACTTGTCTGCACTGTCTTATGCAGTAAATCACATTTTAAAAAGTGGAGTACATTTACAAAATGTGTCTGCTAAGGATTTTATGGAGAAAGTGCAGCACCGAGATGATCATTTGGAAACACAACTGATCAATCTGATGGCTTGTCAGCGTGGGACAAATGAATATTGGTACCGACGCCATGGTGAACTAAAATGCATGTTACGGAATTTAGGAACACCAACATGGTTCCTTACCCTAAGCTGTGCCGAGTACGCTTGGGATGATTTACTGGATTTTCTACGAGAGGCAAATTCAAACATTAAAAACATCGAATACAAGACAGCAGGAGAACTGTGCTCATTGGATCCGGTTAATGTTTGCAGATATTTCAATCATAGATTTGAGGCTATGATGTCCTTCATCTGCAATAAAAAAAATCCACCTCTTGGAGAAGTAGTGGATTTCTTTTGGAGAAAAGAGTACCAGGCAAGAGGTGCTCCTCATATTCATATGCTGTTGTGGATCAAGGATGCCCCAAAGTTTGGAACAGATACTGATGAAGCAGTGTTATCTTACATTGAAGAATATGCAACATGTGCTATACCAAAAAGCACAGAAGAGAAAAAGTTAAAGGAGCAAGTTTTACGTTTCCAAAGTCATCGGTGTGGAAAATACTGTCGACGGAAATACAAGAGCAAAGAAAAATACTACACTAAATGTCGATTTGGATTTCCTAGACCTGTTCTTTCAAATGGAAGAGTAAACAGTTTTATGTCAGCTGTGAGACATACTATCACAAGAAAATCACCAAAGAATACCTACAACCTTAAAAGAAAAGAAGAATAAAAAAATATAAATGACTACAACCCAGTCATTTTATCCATGTGGAACGCTAACATGGATATACAGTATGTTGCTGACAATTCCATTGCTGTTGCTCGATATGTAACGTCTTACATTACGAAATCAGAAAAAACAGAATTGAAGGAAATGTGGGAAGAGATTTCTCACGAGAAGACTGTCAGTAAGAAGCTGTACAGTTTCAGTTTGAAGATGTTATCGCATCGAGAAATTGGATCCTACGAATGTTCAGATAGGTTATCTTCTGCAAGTCTCTACTCGAAGTCAAGAAGAATAATTTGGGCAAGTTTAGGCCTTGCAGCAATGAGAAATCGGGTACTGAAATCTGTAGGAGAAATTGAATATTTGGCCGAGAATGACCCAGAAAGTACAGATATTTTGAAATCAAACATCTTATTATCCCAAGAGAAGTCATCATCTGGAGAACATGTGTCTCTATGAAGTGTTGCAGAACTACATTTATTCACGGAAAGCTGCAGAAGACATCAACAATGGAAAATATAAAGTCGTTGGTGAAGAAGGATGTTTGGTGAAGCAAACAAAAGGAAGTTTGATAAATCACCGGAAGCTGAGTTGTGACACTACTGACAAGAAGGAATTTTACTACTTGGCTCTTTTACAGTTGTTTAAACCATGGCGTACAGAGGATGAACTACTGGGAGAATTTCAAAGCTATGAAGATTCTTTTAATGCTTGCAAAGACAGCATACAATGCAGTACATTCTCAACTTATCTGCAAATGTTAAATGAAGAAATTGAACAGGAAACTACAATTGCAGCAGAAATAGCTAGAGACAGTTCTCAGGACAGCCAAAGTTCAGGAACACTCAGTCAAGATCCCCTAGGACAACCAATCGTTGAAAATGAAGCATCAATAGCCATGAATGAAGTGGAAACGGCTATGAATCAAGCTCAAGAAGAATTTATAGACTTAGAAAATTTGGAAAGACAACTGAATCAAGAGCAGCAACAAATTTATGAAGAGATCAAAAACAAAATTGATCACGGATTTCTACATGAAAAAAAAGAGTGCTCATGCACATCATTTCATCCAATCAGGATGTATGTAAGCGGACAAGCTGGAACTGGAAAAAGTTTCCTAATAAAAGTCATCAGAAGCTACCTAAAGCAAAAAACGGATTCTACTTTGTCTTGTGTGGTTACTGCTCCAACTGGGTTAGCAGCATATAACATAAAAGGAATCACTTTACATCGTTTGCTAATGTTACCAGTGGAGCATGAGAACAAAATACAATTCAACAAGCTAACTGGAGAAGCATCCTTGGAAGTTTCAAGAGTATTGAAGAAGATGCAAGTTCTCATTATTGATGAGGTGAGCATGGTATCAAACTTAATGCTTGCCTTTGTGCATTTAAGAATGCAGCAAATTTTGAAGACAGACTATGACATGTTATTTGGTGGAAAACACGTCATAGTTTTTGGAGATCTTTTGCAACTTACTCCAGTTAAAGGACAACCAGTGTTTAGTACTGTCACACATGAAGACACAAAGAAGTCATTGGGAAGCATCGGAAATACAAATATTTGGTCCTTCTTTGAGTACAAGGAACTTACTACTAATATGAGGCAAGCAAGCGATGAAGAATATGGAAGTATTCTGAAGGATATCAGAATTGGACTACTCACAGAAGTTGGCAAAAAAGCATTACAGAGTCGGCTGCTACATAATTTATTTCCAAAGGAAGAAATAGTTGCAGAGAAGATATACAAGAACATTGCAGAAAACAAAAGTGTCATCTGCTTAATGCCAACTCTACGTGAATGCTCAATATTCAATGAGGAGCTTTTGAAATTGGAAAAGGAAGAGATCAGGAAATTGGAAGCAGTGGACAAAATTGAGGATGGAAGAATTACTGTCACAGTAACAGGCAAACTGAAAAATAAATTGGACTCACTAGAGAAGAACATCTCCAAAACAGCTGGATTAGAAAAAAATCTATATGTTTGCATGAACTGTAGAGTATTTTTAAGGAGAAATTTGGATGTTGAAAAAGGTTTAGTTAATGGAGCTATGGGAAGAGTTGTGGGTTTTATTAATTATCAGAAAAAAGATGGAATTGAATGTTTAAAAATAAAATTTGATCAGATAGAAGAAGTTAAAGACATTTGTCGTTGTACAGTTCGTTTCATGCTTGTGAAAGACTTATATGTACGTAGGAAGCAGTTTCCGTTTTCTCTAGCATATGCTGTAACTATTCACAAGTCTCAAGGATTGACTGTAGATTGTGCATTTGTGAACATTGGTTCAACTGTGTTCAAAGAAGGTATGGCATATGTTGCTTTGTCACGAGTGAAAACATTATCAGGTTTATTCATGATAGACTTTGATGACTCAAAAGTTAGTGCTGATACAAACTGTGTAAAGGAGTATAATAGATTAAGAAGAAGCTATGCTCCTCATTTAGGTCAGTATCCTGTGTTAGAGAAACGTGTAGTTTCTCGTAAAAGAAAAAATGACAATATCTATAATGAAGATGTAGAGAAGAGGAAAAAAAAGAGTAGTGATGTAATTGCAAGCAAAAAGAAAAAGGAAAATGAAGAACAGGTTGTAGGATGTCATTTTGAAAATAGCTCTGGTGTCAACTGCTACGCAAATGTAGTGCTGAATGTTGCATTTTATCTGGAAAGTTTGCAAGAGCAGATAATAGTAAATCAGGGAAAAAGATTCTGTTCAGAGCTGAGTCTCCTTTTTCAAAAGCTGAGTAAAGATAAAACTCAAATAGAAAGTGCTACTGAAATTAGAAAACTTTTAGATGTATGTTCAGGACGAACACAGTTTTCTCAAAATGTACAGCAAGACGTACAGGAATTTTTGATGTATTTTCTTCAGGTAGTGGAAGAAGAAGGAGTTCCCATTGACATTTTTTTTGGTCTCTCTTATAAATGGGAACATAGTTGTGATAATTGTTATAATATATGTGGTTCTAATGTTGATAATGAAAGGTTTATTTATTTGACATTGCCAGAAAGTAAAACAGTTACTTTTGCAAAATTAGTTAAAGATGCTAATCATAGCATGAAATGTGGTGAGTGTAAATCTGACATGTTTTCAACATTAATTTTAAAGGAATACGGACAGTATGTAATTTTAATGATGCAACGATGTAGAGCTGATGGTTCAAAATTGGATACTTTAATAAAGAAGTTTACAGGACAGCAATTATCAATTTCAGGAAAAACTTTTGTAACTGTTGCAATAATTTTCCATGATGGACCTACTGTTACTTCTGGACATTACACAGTTTATCTTAAATGTGAAAAAGGTTGGACACTGTGTAATGATTCCCAATTGATTTTCAAACAACGTTTGCCTTTTGATTTAGCAAATTCCTATCTAATCTTCCTGAAACCTAAATTTTAGACAGATTTGGCAAGATCTGGACAAAATAATTTTACCATTTTACTGCATTACCATTACAATTTTGTAGAAAAATGATTTTTTAAATTATCATTTGGCCTAATGGAAAGATAACCAATTGTAATGTGGACTTTTTTAATTTTTAATGAAACTTTGAAAAACCAATAATTTAGAGATAATCGGTAACATCTGCACAATTTAAATTTTGGAATGTTATTGGACTGCCATTGGAATTTTTTTCAAAAATGATTTAAAAAATTACTATTTGGCCATGCGGAAAAGTAACCAATTCTATTGTGGACTTAATAAATTATTCCAAAAATTTTCGTGAACCAAAATGTAACAGAGAATCAGTGAGATCTGGACAAATTAAACTTTAGAATTTTATTTGATTACTGTTGGAAATTTATTCCAAACAAAATTTTCAAATTACTATTTGCCCTAAAGGAAATGGAATCAGATGTATTGTGGAGTTATTTGAGATATAATATTGTGATTATACTTCTGAAACAAACATATCAGACGGTATTTTAAAGAAATAACTATTGGTATTAGATGATATTTTTTTAGAATATTATGCATTTCTATAATGTTAAGTTTAAGTAAAAAGAGATTCTGGGCTTTTTTATTACAATCTTTGTGATTGTTATTTTTTTTTGCCCGCTGTAAAATGATGAATGCAATTGCTTTCACAATTTATAGTGAAATGCAATATATTCTGAAAACAGCAAAAATAAGGCAAAAATATTTTTGGGAAAAAAATGTAAATATGTGTACTGTATTATAAAATGTTTTAAAAATATTAATACTTTTTTCTTTTTTTTCAGATTCATATAGAAAATTTTTGAAAACTAGAACCATTTTTAAAGCTATTTTTTAAAAAAACAAATGAATAAATATTTTTTTGAGTGAGTATGGTAAGTCAATAATAATAATTGTAGTCTCTCAAGGACCTTGTAATGTGATAATTGATTTTTAGTGTTTTTAAAAAAAAAAAAAAAAAAATTACGGGTACCGTACGCGTACGGTAAAAAAAAAAAAAAAAAGTTTTTAAAAACATATATAAAAAATAGATGAAAGGTAAGGTTGGCTCTTAAAAGAGCCGTTGTGTTCATGCAGGGACAGAGGAAAGAAAGATTGGGAATATTAGACGGTACGACAAGTGTGCTGATCTATTTTACTGTTCACTAGGGAAACACTGGTCTCCCTATAAGTAATTAGATCGTGACAAGTGGCGCACCGTACTTCAACCCTCGCAAACCGAGGGTTAATTTCCAGAGGGCCAGCAAAAGGAGATGCTCCCCCCACAGATGAAGGGCTCACCTGACCTGCAGAAGAAGGAGTCAGCTCTGCAGATGATGGTCCAGGCTGAGCTGCTGTGGATGTACTTGCTTGTCTTTCTGAAGAGTTACCTCCAAAAAGATGACCATGTGTCCTTTTGTGTACATCCTTGAGGTGTCTCTTCATGGTGTGATTCCCAAAGGAATACTTCCTGTCAGGATTACCTCTAGAAAGTACACGCTGACACAGCCTGCAAGTTACTAAGGGTGCATTCACCTTTTGCTGGCCTTCAGGAAAAGTAAAATAATCCCATACATAAGAGGGCTTTTGTTTCCTCGATCTCTGCCTCAAGACAGTGCTGCTAGTGCTAGCCTCACTCTCAGAAGAGCTCTGCTGTTCTGCCATCGTATCCCAAAGACAAACCAGCTCCTTCTCCTAAGGGATCACAAGCAGAAATGAGGGGAATGGGTGTGGTGTAGGAGAGTTCTAGAACTGAAAGTAGTTTCAACCAATCAAAAGTTGTGTTTCATGATCACATGACCTACCGTACGCTTACGGTACGCTTACGGTACGCTTACGGCAAAAGTGCGCATGCGCGTAAAAAAGACACGCGCTTGCGCGCATGCGCATAACAGACACTACCCGACACTTCCGCGTAACGTGCGCGTGTAGCGCAAACGCGTACGCGTCCCACGCGGAGTACGCGCGGCTACGCAAATTGCGTAACTATACGCAAGCAGCGTGGATAAATTACGGACGTAGCGTAAACCGTACGCTTACCGTGAGCTTACGGTACGCGTACTAAAAAAATAATAAAAAAAATAGAAAAAAAGTACTGCAAATAAATTTTACATGTTTATTTTAAAAAAAATATTAAAAAAAAACATATTAAAGAATTTTAAAAATTTAACCATAGTCTTTATAAAAGGTAAGAAAAATAAAATAAAAATATTTTTAAAAAAATAGAAGAAAAAAAAAACAATTAGCATTTAAAAAACCTTGCAAATTCACTGAAAAAACCATGGGTTTCACACACGTTATAGTTAGGACTTAGCATTTAAAAAACCATAGAAATTCAGTGAAAAAACCATAGGTTTCACACACGTTATAGTTAGGAATTAGCATTTAAAAAACCTTAGAAATTCAGTGAAAAAACCATAGGTTTCACACATGTTATAGTTAGCTGGACATTTTACTCGTAAAAAACCAATGAAATTCCCCCGTTATAGTTAGTTCAGCTAACTATAACTCGCGCGCCCGCAATGCACTGCTGATGACGTCACATATTACATCACTCATGACATGGTCAGTGACATCACTCATGACATCACTGATGACATCTCAAATGACATCACTGATGACCTCACTGATGACATCATCCTTGTGATAGAGTGGCAGACCTCCTCTTCCCCTAATAAAACCTTTGATACACACAATCAAAAATAGAGACTAAAATATACAAAACAATGGACATACCAATAACAGTTACAACAACCTCTTCAGTAATTCTAAGATCCACATACACATCCACTCATTCACCAACAGTCCAATACAGTCACTCATACATGTACTCACTTATCATATGTACTCATACACCTATACATCCTGCTACACAACGCCACTCATCCATAGAGCTACTCACACACATAGTCACTCATGCCAATAAAGAATCAAACATCCATTTACTTGCATATACAGTTAAACACACACCACCACACTTACTTCTACGGAAACTTACACATACTTAGTCTTTTTAACAATCACTTATAGAAACACATACTTATTCATACAGGAACTCTTTCAATCTCTCACTCTCACATATACTCACATATATAAACCAATAGTCACATATACTAGTTTTAAACATATGTAGTTACTCATAAAGACACTATTGAGACAGTCATTCACTCACTAACACACCCATACACACACTCATCCACCCATGCAGTCCTGCACACATGCTCTGTTCAACACATACAAACAGTGAGTCACTCATTCATGCACCTATGCACTACGTCATACCCCCCACCGAACCATGCAGACACTCATACTGATACTCAAAAAACCAACTAATAACCTATATAGACACCCATGTAGCTACTCTCCAACCCATGCAGCCACTTATACACAAAGTGAGAGACTGATACAGATATTTATATATTTAAACATTACTCACTAAGCCATGTATTCACTATGATACACTTAATCAGTCAGTTACACAATCAATTTTTCAAAAAGAAATCATCCATTTAGACAGTAATATACCCATTTATTCTTCCATCGACCTTGAGATATACATATATAAAACATACTTAATTTTCAGAAAAATACACATTCACTGGATGATGTCATCAGTGAGGTCATCAGTGATGTCATTTGAGATGTCATCAGTGATGTCATGAGTGATGTCACTGACCATGTCATGAGTGATGTAATATGTGACGTCATCAGCAGTGCATTGCGGGCGCGCGAGTTATAGTTAGCTGAACTAACTATAACGGGGGAATTTCATTGGTTTTTTACGAGTAAAATGTCCAGCTAACTATAACATGTGTGAAACCTATGGTTTTTTCACTGAATTTCTAAGGTTTTTTAAATGCTAATTCCTAACTATAACGTGTGTGAAACCTATGGTTTTTTCACTGAATATATATATATATATATATATATATATATATATATATATATATATATATATATATATATATATATCTATATATATATTTATATTTATATTTATATACCTATAGTCTTTTTGTACTGGGTATTGTGGTTACATTGATTCTTATGTACCTTGTATTGTTCTGATACCACTGCTCACTACTCTTATTCAAGGATGTGAATCTATGAAAGACACCCCAATACTGGAGAAGAACAAAAGTTACTTACCTGTAAACTGTGGTTCTCCAGTATTGGTGTCTTTCATAGATTCACATGCGACTCACCCTCCTCCCCTCAGAGGCTCTCTTTTCTACGTGGCTCTACATCACTCTTGTGCTACAAAAATCTGAGGGCCTGAGTCATTCTAAGAAGGTGTGGACGCCTGATTGGCTGGAATTTGGACTAAAACATAATGACAGTGATATGTTATAGAAGTGACAAATTGTCTATCTATAAAAACTCTATGGTTTTTACTTTCTTATATGAATATATGGGCTTATGTGATTACTACATTGCTATGTTATGTACCGTGGGACTCCCACTTCGACGACGGGGAATATTCAAGCATGTGAATCTATGAAAGACACCCCAATACTGGAGAATGAAAGATACTTCCAAATTGATTTCCAAGGACATGACTAGGGACTTTCAATGTGATCGAAGAGTTAGGTCATACTGGAAAAAAGACTACAAAAAACACTTCAAAATCCACAGTAACTGTGTACGGAAATAATCAGAAAGTGTCAGTGTTGAGCCGAAATGTATTTGTACAGTACACAAATGTTAATGCGTATTGCACTTATATAGCATACTTTACCATTTGTATGTAGTGTATGCGCTAGTAACAGGTGTTAATTATTACCCGCCACCAGCATTCACTCTATCAACCTCAGAGGTACGAATAACTCCGTAGTACTACCAGGATTTTAACCTGTGACCTTCAGGTTGAATACAATAACTACAATGGACGCTTAAGTGCCCTGACCTATTCTGTTAGCATAACGAGCAACTGTTCTAGCTCGAAGCGGTGGCAAGGACGCCAGGCTAGCTAAAATGTAAGCAACAGAAAAACGGCAAAGTCTGCAAAGGAGTCATTTAATGCATGACTCATATCCAACACCGCGCTCCTGTCAGTTTCAGACACACTTCTCACACGTCAGGATGGTGTGAAGTATGAGGTCACAGCTGATGTATTTATGGGTCGATAAGAATGCCGATCTCAGGGCACAGTGGTTGCGGTTTTGAAATATTTCCAAGCAGTTCCTGCCTTGGGAAGTTACGTCTTGGGTAAGGGGTTGTTAGCAGGCAAGCCAGATTAATGATGCATTAATTAAAATTGTCTTTATGATTTAGGGTTTACTTGTGCAAGTATTACATCATAACAACTACACTGAAAAAGACAAGCATATTTTTTCCAAAGACAATTTCAAGTTAGCTATAAACAACTGCTTTTTTTCCGCTTAAATGTGTTTGGAAAATAACACATTTTCCCTCCATTGTATTCCATATGTACCATATATAAGCAAAACGTGAAGAGGAAATAGTGAAAGCTCTCTTGTGCTTTATTTAAATGTTTACCGTTTTTGAGGTACTTTGGCAATCTTTAAATCAGTTTAAATAAGTTTCTCTTTTGGCATGAAAACTCTCCTGTCTCTTTTGTAAACATGCATTACGCATCAAACTTTCTCTAGAAGCTGTTATGTGCACGGACACCAGTTTGGTTTAATTACGGGAATAGCCAAAGTTTAATTTGACACATAGAAAGAACCCTATTGACAAAAATAACATTTTGGAGTATTGTAAATACTACTACTTGCATAATCTAAAATGAAATTTACAAAACTCCACTTCACCAATCTTTTCTGTTTGGAGATCTCCACCCTGGTGCCACAAATCTACACACACTTTGGTATGCGTATACGTTTTAGTAGTACATTTGTTTAACAAAGGGGAATGGTGGGAAAATTGAGGGTAATTACTACAAAATGGGTGGGGTTTAGGAAAATTAATGGAGATATCTATGGGAGGGACACGCCAAAAAAAACACGTCCACAAATGAGTATGACAATCCCCTTTCACAAAACAATACACATATACATCTACTTCTATAGCACTACTGACAAAATAGATTTAAATGTACTTGACCGAAGCCTTGGAGTACGTCAAGCACCATATATGGCCAACCACTGATACTGTAGCACACTCTTATAGAAAACAATGGCCGCACCACACCACCAACATCACATAGGAAATAATAAAAGAAATGAAAATATATATTGCCTTTGTTTTTAAACATTGTACATTTTAAGATAGTTTTAATTCTTTAACCATGATATCACATTTTTGTTTAATTGAAACGTAACTTAAATACTAATTTTACAATAATATTAACATAAAACATGACTGCAATAAGCTTGTAACACATGCAATGTAACTGATGTAGATGGGGCTTTTATTTAAGTAATTTAAACAAATATCATTATTTTAAATATTATTTAAATAATATTTTAAGTTTTGAGCTAGTGTCTTGTGTCTTGACAGTGTAATAGTCCTAGCTGAAACTAGTTGCTTACCTAGCTGAAGTTATAATGTTTAAACCCTTTTAATGCAATGGACAGGCGTAAAGAACCTTTTAAATGAAATGCAAAGCATGTAGCCCCTCGGTCCTCAGTCCCGCCCATGGCAAGACTCTGAACTATACACATCAGGGGTACCTAATCCCTAAATGCAAGGCCCTGAATCAGGAGCTCTTCTGATCCAGCAATGGGCCTGCCATCACAACTATACTATTGAGCAGACCATTGAAGAACAATTTAAAGGTGCAAGCACATCCCACGCCACCTGTTGCCCCAAAAGGGAACAGAGAAGACATATTTGTACTTTTATCTCCAGTCATCAATTAAGTAGAGCGTTCTGGTTGTGTTAAGCTATATTTCCATACCTGTTTACTCACAATAGCAATTAGTTTGAAGACTGTAAAGTTTGGTTCATTGAGATAGCATGCGAAAAAGGAATTGAGGCTGAAAGGGAAAACAAAGTCACAAAATGTTTTATTTTGGAAGGTTTGTCTATATGTTTCGCTAAAAATGACTACTCATTTTAATCAAGAGATATGACATATTGTAGAAAACCACCCAAATAAATTATGGAGGAACACTAGGAGACATGAAGTGGTAGAAAGGATGGGTAGTCAGAGGAAAGAGATGTAGGATGTGGAATTTCAATCTGGCTGGGATAACCTTTACCTGTTCTTAAATTTGTAACACTTTATCATGGCAAATACACACACTACCCTCACATATTGAAAACATTGTTTTTAAAGCATATACTAAGAAAAAAACCTGGAATTAAACCACACATTTTGCTCAGTTCTCAAGTCTGTTCTGTAGAAAATGCTGTGAATTCCACAGCTCCTGTTCCAGAAACAGGCAGTTCAAGTGTGCCTCTCATTTGTAATCAACACAGAATGCAAGCACTCGACTTCTTCATGAATACTCTGCAGTAATATACTGTAGGATCAACTGATTAATAAAGTGCATGATTCACTCAATATGTTCGATATTCATTCTGAGATTGTACATGTCCAGAAAATGAACCCCATATAGCAGCTTTCTGGACCGATAAACATAATTTTCACGAAAATATAATGAAAAGAACTGCCTTCTCTTAAAGGCATAGCTGCCAAGGTTTCAGATTGCTATGTGTGACATTTTCAGAATTTGAATGTAATTATGAGGGACATTCAACGATTATGAGTGACACTTTCTCGCGAGCAAAAATCAAGCAACAGAGACGAGGGAAATATATACATTTCTGAAATGACACTCATTTGAATAATGAGAAACTCTAAGATTATCTCAAAACTGCTGCAAAGTACCAGAAATGGAAGGGCAGTCCTCTCCTCAACAGGTGCCAAAAGCAATACCACATCCTTCTTTGGCTTTCTCCCATGCACATACTCCTTCAAAACACCAACTCTCCTCCTACAAAACAGCCTCATACACTAGCATAATCTCCTCTCATCCTAAACGTTACACCTGCTCGCACCACATTAACGCAGATAATTGACATTGCTCTCTCAGTGTAAAATTGCCATTAATTCAATGCTACTAACCCTTACCAGAGTGATCATTAAATCCAAACGTTTTCCTGTAGACTATTGCTGTAACCGGGCATCTGCACTACTTGAATTTAAAAGGGAGAGCACCTGCACTTCTCAGCAATGCCGTAATATTTAATAGGAGAACAGCGGCACTTTAGAGGAGGAAATAGGTATTGTGGAAAATAATTAGCAGCAATTTTTGTATGTTTTCATTTAAAGTACTGCCTGCAGCATTTCATAGGTGTATGTCACTCCTCCAACTGCAGACATCACTCTATGAGCACGGATTGAGAGCCCTTTCTGGACAGCCACTGCCCAACTTTCTCGTCTACGGGGTTCTGCTAAATTGCCAATCGCCCAGACTGGTGTTGCTCTGATAGCAGCAGCCGCTGGGCTTCTCTTGATTTTAAGGGCTCAGTGCTGCATTAAAGAGTTGACCGTCTGCAGAATCCCAAGGTCAGGTCATTGAGAAGTCACAATGACCTCTGTCATTGCGCTCGCCTGGACAGCCACATGTACCCAGACCATTCCCGGAACACACATGGAGCCAGGGCCGGTGAAGAATGCCCAGACCACGGGAATCTCTGCCTGGGGGCCAGGGCTTGGGAGGCAGTGTGAGCGCGATCTCCTCCACGGCAGAGCAGCACGGAGAGGGCCCAAAAATATATTTACATTCTAGTCAGCGCTTTAATAAATAAATCAAGAGTCAGCTGAACGGAGCCTACCTAGCCCTGCCTCTGCAGCACCATCCTGAGCCTGGAGAGCAGGGAGCAGAGCTACACGCTCAGTGTCTGTCAGACTGTAAAGTTTTAAAACTATTAATACCTCATTGAGACACGCAGCAGTCTCAGTGATGACACTTTCAGTCTTAATGCAACCTCTCCTTTCCGACCAGGCCGGTCGCAGGGCAGTGGCATGATGAGGCACTGTGAGCAATTGAGCATAGCAGCGCTGCGAGTAGTAGCTGCCAGTCAAACGAAAGGAACAAATTCATAACTGCCACCCGCTCACACTCCGGCCCCGCCCGCCTCAGGAGTAACTTAACTTTCAGGCTGTCTCCCCTCTCAGGAAAAGGACATACTGTTGCAGTTGTGACGCCATGTCACGTGAACCCAGAATCAGTGAATGAAACAGCAGTCTAACGCTCGGAAGCCCCGAGCCTCCCCCATCCCCCAGGCTAAATGTGACTGGAGTACAGAATTCTGCAGCAGAGTAGTACAGTGTCAGCCCAGTCTGTCCAGTGAGTCAGCCTTGATCCCAGGGTCAGCCAGGTCAAAGGCCCGATGCCAAATACAATACACGCACTGCGTGTCTCACCTGCGGTCCACTCATCTGCGGTCCGCTCGTGTGCTGGTGGCCAGCAAAAGTTTCAGGCAGTCTCCGCAGCAGCAATGCTTGTGCAAAATCATTACACACTGACTCTCGTAACTGACGTCACATCTGGGAATGCCGCATGGACAAGAGTATGTTGTACATTGTAGACAGAGCAAGTTGACCCAGCCCCCAAGTCTACCGCAGCAGCGTGAATGCGCGTGCTACCAGCTTTTGCTCACTCTGTCGCTAATTAATAGTAGCGTTTCGAGAGAGTCAGTGAGAATGATTAGACTGCTCTGAGTGTCAGCCAGGCACTTACTTATATTTGCGGGCCGCCTCCAGTCCTAGCCGCAGGTGCAATGACTCATCCGGCGCCAGCAAACCGCGCCACCCGAGCATGATTCGTCAGGCCCTCAGTCCAGTCGTCGCGGGATCATGATGTTGATTAATTTTAAATTTGAACCATGGCAGTGACTCGTCGAGTCCTCGGCCCCGCGCTGCTTCTGACCAACCTCACTTGCCTGTTCCAGGACTCGTGAGGTCACATCGGATCATCCCCCCCACGCGACGCAACAGCCTGTAACGCAACGACTGTTGAGGGCTGGCCCCGCCCGGGTCTCGGTAATTGTGACTCACTGTAGCCGCTCAGTGGGCGGGGAATTTGGCTGCAGGGCAGATTGTAACATTTGTAGCACACTATCTGATAGCAGATCTTTAACTGTTTACTAACTGTGCTGCTGCTGGCCACAAGTGAAGTCTGCTGCGGCCCGGGGGGAAATAGGTGTCTCAGCGCCGGCGCGCGCTAGCACCTGGCGTAGCGGACAGCCAGTTTCAGCGCTGTCCGAGCAGAGTCTGGTCAGTGGCAAAAATGCGTGACAATGCATTTCAGTGTGGTGATGGGGGAACACCAAAACAAACAATTAGTTAGAGGGTCTCAGGGAATTTAAAGACCTGCGCGGACAAATTCCCAAATTGCTCAGACTTTAACAACAAACAAAGTCCGCGGGTCTACACCAGTCTACCAGAAATACAAAAACAACAAACCAGCACATTCAGACATAAAGGAGTCCTTCTATAAGGGACCAAGTCCCATCACCCACCGAAGTGGCATGCTTCATCATCTGGGACCTCCCATAACCACACCTGGTGCAGTTAGAGAGCTACAACTCCTTTAATTACTATAAAAATGAGGAGCTCAGGGATGTTTTAATTGATGTACCAAGGAGGATAAATATCTCCTGGTGAAAAAGACTGCCAAAAGTGTGGTGAAGCTAAATGCAGTGTGTGAACTAGAAAAAGTGGTTTAAAATTGATTACCATTAAAAAAAAAAATTTATTCAATATCCGATGGTATCAAACTAAAAAAAGCAGGAATCTTGGAGGAAACCGTGTCCACAAATGTTATAGGAACACGTCCTCATAGGTCTACATGTTTCAGCCAACCTGTGTCTAAACAAATGACAGTGGCTTTCGTCAGGACCGTATGATAACACTACTGCAAAATGTGAATATGTGATAAACAAGATAAGAAAGGAACGATACAACCTACAAATGTACCTACTTATCTGAAGATATGCTGCACCGTAGGAATGTAAATTAATCACCTGTTGAAACAAACATAAATATAATAGGAGAGAAAATGAATGATATGTGCTGGTTGAAGTCATTTATGTTCTATGACTTGATACAAATGTGTCATTAGTAAACATTTGTCATAAAGCAAACTACATTGCCTTCTTACCCGTAAAGAATCGGGGATGCGTCCTACACTCCTGGTTACAACTCAGGGCGTGAGGCAACGCTCTAAAAGACAAGAGGGAACAAACTAATACCAAAGAAAGCAGTGGATTGTTTGTTCATTCAAGCAAGCACAAACATGCTTGACCATAAAAACAAATGCAGGTGAATTGGTTGACTACAGACAGCATGGTAACCAAAGCAGCCCCACCAATGGGTATGCTTCCATTCATCTGAATCACAAATACTGGAATTCACAGTTACACAGATGAAGATTCGAACATGAATGCAGAATCATTGCCAATCCTAAGTGACACAGTGACCTGTGTGTCACGAGGCGAGCAACAGTGTCAGCAAGCGTATAAACACAGCCATCTGAGTATTATGGCCAGATGACTAACAATGCCACTGGTTGAGCAAATTATACGATTCAACGGATCGAATAGCACCCAGAAATATGATAGAGTGGTCTGCAAACTAAAGCATGCTTACCTGTCCGTCGTTACCCCGGACTTTCTTCCCGGTTGTACCGAGCGGTAACCGGACCAGTGTAAGCCTGCCACTCTTAAAGACTAACGGTATATCCTATAAGACGTTGGGCGAATCCTGAGCGTCACCACCGTCACATGATTAGGGTATTCATACGTCATGAGCGTCCAAGAGCGTATGCGCAGCAAGGCATGCCGGGTAGTGTAGTGCGCTCATTAGCCCTTCGCGTACTATAGGACCGTCCCATTGGAAAGGTATGTTAAAAGCGAACCCAAACACTGTTGTAAAAGGGGGGCTCTCAGACTCTGACATTGTGCCAAGCCAACAACCAGGAAAGACGTCCTGTTACGAACATCCTAAGTAGGAGTCATGTATCAAACAGGACAGGGAGAGAATGCATTGGTGTACCACAGGCTCCCAGATTAAATCAATGTGCTAAGTAAACACCCTGTGGATATCAACCAACGACATGTACATATGTATTCTGCAGAGAGCAGCAAGTCGGTACTGCCAAGGTGTGTTCAGACCGGAGAGAGCGTATAGAAATCATCAAGGCTCTATAATTGCTGACAAGGGGATATATGAACCACATGCTAATGTACAACTTCGGTAGCGCGGGTTCGAGTGGGTAAACTACCGGATGTACAAAATAATATGTCCTAGATATCTATTCCTCGGGCATGCAGGAAATAGAACCAATTAATGCAGCAAAGGCTCAATAAATGCGAAAAAAGGTGCATTCAAGCGTGGCAAAGCGCTAGAACAGAGGACAGGGCAATAACCATAATAAAAACGGCCCTCTGACAAATGGAAAGAAAGACACAACTGTGTCACAATAAGGTCCATGGAATTGCCTCATTTAGCCCCACTACGTCACTTCTCAGTTTGAAAACCCAACGTTGTTCCTTTCTGAACAAAAATGTGGAAATGTCAGTGACATGGGACGGAATGAAGGGTTGTTCAAGAATCGTCCAGCTTATATCGTCAGGTCTGTGTTTCAATTCCAAGAAGTGTCTAGTTAGGCGAGTTGCCTGTCTTTGGCATCTAATGGTACTTTTATGTTCCATTATCCTCAATTTGACCTTCCTGGTAGTCATCCCCACATATTTCTTATCGCAGGGGCAGGTAATCAAATATATTACCCTCTCACTATTGCAGTTAGTATGTTTCAACTGCTTCCAGGGTTTACTTGTCCCAATGTCAATTTCTGTAGTGTGTTGCGTGTGTATACATACCACACAATTCCCACAGGCATAATGCCCCTAGACAGGTGGCATATTCCATAAGGTATTAGTCGTGGAAACAGCCGTGTTTCTTGGGCGCGTGTGAACCAATGTATCACGCAAGTTAGCACTTCTTTTAAACGAAAATAAAGGAGGACTAAGATGTACCTGTCCTACATTTAGAATTCGCCAGTGTTTGCGTATGATTTTCTGTAGTCGGTTAGAATGAGTGCTGAACGTTTGTACACATGTCAGTCTGTCCAAAGGGGCCTTCGGTACAGACGGTTCCAATAAGGCTTCTCGATTATTGTTGCCAGCCCGCTTGTACGATTGTCGAATAAGTTTAGAAGGGTACTGTCTGGCCTTCAAATTGCGAGAAAGGACATCAGCATGCTCCTTGAACCTGTTCACAGTGGAACAGTTCCGCCTCAATCTGAGAAATTGCCCGAATGGTAGACCTGATCTTAGTGACTTGGGGTGGAAACTGTCATATGACAAAAGGGAATTTCTTGCCATAGGTTTAGTATATAACTCACTACCCAAACCATTATCAATAGGGAAGATACGAAGGTCCAAAAATGGCAAACTGAGCTTGCTCGCTTCCATGGTGAAGTTAAGGAAGATGTTCTGATCATTGAGCCACAGGTGAAAGGTCTCTAAAGTGGCAAAATCACCTCGCCATATGACGAAAATGTCGTCAATATAACGTTTCCATTCGACTATACAGTCACGAAAAGGGTTGTTAGTACACAGAACGCAGTGTTGTTCGAACAAGTGTACATACAGATTGGCCAGGCTGGGGGCGAAAACGCTGCTCATCGAAGTACCAGATATTTGAAGATAGTACTGGTTTTCGAACTTGAAAAAGTTCTCGGTCATGGCCAGCCTGGCACAATCCATAATGAATCCCACTGGCGAACTCAACCCGATTGAGTTGACTTCTAGAAGCCCTCTGATGGCTTCGAGGGTCTCTGTCTGGGGAATACAGGTATACAGAGATTCCACGTCAAAAGTGACGAGGAAATCCGTGTCGGTGTTAAAATCCAAACCCGGGAGCAACTGTAAAACCTCCTTAGTGTCCTGCAGGTATGTTGGCATGGTTTTCACTAGAGGCCTAAGAAAGACGTCCACAAATGTGGAAAGTGGTTCAAGTAGTGAACCCAGCCCAGATATAATGGGCCTACCCGGGGGGGGACGTTGTGCCTTGTGTATTTTAGGCAGCACGTAGAAGTAGGGAGTGACCGGGTGTTCAGTCACCAAATATTCTGCTTCACGTGCTGAGATCCAACCCTCTAGCTTGGCCTCATTGACAGGCTCAAGAATTTCCTTTTTGATACGAGATGTAGGATCCATATCAAGGAGTTTGTAAAATCTCTCATCACTTAGTTGTCTTAAACACTCAGTCCTGAAGTCTAGAGCGTCAAGGATTACAATAGCACCACCCTCATCGGCGGGCTTAATGATGATTGTAGAATTTTTGGAGAGAGAAGTCAGAGCCTGTTTCTCTAGGTTGGGTAAGTTATGATATTGTCTTTAGTTACAGCTGTCTCGTAAGCGAGAGCATGTGCGGGTAAAGACTGAGCAGGTGGATTGAAGGTGGATTTGTTTCTGAGACCACTATCAATCGCACCGTCTTCCAGTACAGTGTTACCATGATCTTTGTCTTTGAAAAAGAAGTGCAATCTGATTTTGCGGAAAAACTTGGCTAACTCACATTGAAGAGTGAAGGGGTCCCCCGTATTGGTCGGTACAAAGCCCAGACCTCTATTGAGGACCCTCTCTTCCATCTCCGTCAAAGTGCAAGAGCTCAAATTCACCACTAGCTGCTGCTGGATCCTGCCCCTGCTGGACCCTTCGCCGTGCTGCGGAGATTCCCCGATGATGTTGGTGGGCTCCAATGAACCCTCGTTTGGTTTTGAGTTTGCTGGCCTCTTCTCCGTCCCCTTGAACGTCCCCGGCCCTGGCCTAAAAAAGGCTGATTATGAAAAATCTGGGGGGGGGGGGGGGGGATTAAAGGGCATCATGTTGGGAAGAAAGGGAGGATTGGGATATTGCCATGGTGAAGGATGCCACCATTGCGGTTGTTGATTACCTCGCCAGTTACGTCTGGAATTGTTACCTCTTCCTCTATTCCGTGTTGGCTCATGAGTGGTAGAATCAGAATCACTTGACCAATCTTCTGATCCAGAAGAGGAATAGTTGGAGCCGTACCGTCTGCCTTTCCTATTGAACTCAGGTGGAACATAGTTCTCTTGTGTTTAAGGATACACTTTTTCAAAGGAAAATTTAGCTAGGTCTTTTTAAAAAATTTCTATTTTGGAGGAGAGAATTCCATCTCTGAAATCTTTATTGGATTTATTATTCTCATCGAGATTCTTCTTATAGATGGAGTTGGACAGAGTGGTCTTAATTTGTCCCTCTAGTAGTTGAATCTCGATCATTATCGCATCAGCGATGCGCTTAGCAGTACTGATGATCAAGATCAACCAGTTGCGAGTACATCGCCACGCTATCAAAGACCAATCTTTGGGGAAGATCTTATCTTGCAAGAAGAGGCGGGGTGTATTGGTGACAATTAAACCAGTAGGTGCACAATTACCGCGCAAATATTCTGTCATAATTGCACCATGAATACCAGTGCGAGCGTGCGATTTCTGGGGGAACACCACACTGAAATGCGTTAGCGTCACGCCTGATGCGTGAAACTTGGCAGGCCTGTAAAGGTGGGGCTTCAAATCCCAGGAAAGGTTCAACAAGTTTGATATGATGAAAATGCCTTAAAATGTATCACAGTTACTAAAAATAGTTTAGTGGTAGCAATAAATCATTTACATTGTGACCAAAAGCTGGTTTCACATGTTTCACACTGCTTATGGTCAACTGTTTTCCAATCCGCTACATTTCAGTAACATTTTCAGATTGCCTTAAGCGAATAATGGCGCAGCCTTATGAAAAGAAATGCTGTATTTATCCTTTAAGTAATGCGTTAACTTTATAGTACCATGAAAAACTCAAAAAAGTATTGTGAATTACACTCAGAATTTGAAGAGCCTCAATTACAATAGAGACATTATGAATTGGAGGCCACAATAAGGAGGGTGTGCGAAATTTGCGTATTTGCTTTTGCGTAGTTATACGAAATGCTGACAAAATTATTTGCAATTACATGAAAATCAAATCCGTCTTTTTGTGCTATATTTTAGCCCAAATTGCGTTCTTGTGTCTCCAGGGTGCATTTAATCAAAAGCACTTTAAACAAACAGTCACTCGTGTTCTGTCGTTCCCAGGCGTCCACGATACATTTACGGCAAATGGCATGTTTGTAACAAACTTTGATGGCGAATGGTGTGTAATTATTCAAAGTGGTGGCCTGCCATATTTCTGGGAATTTTGCCTAACAAGCATAATGAGAAATACCCGAAATTACGCAAATTATGACAGCATAATGAAAATGTTACTTAGGCCTACTCCCAAGTGGTTATTGGCAGGGGTGCAGAGAAGCTTCTTGTTGAATATCTACCTGGGAGTGTGTTTTCCCTGTGATAATATTGCTTAGATTTTGATGGAAATGCTTGAAAAATTAGGCTATACAAGTAACACATAAATGCATACGTACATACAAAGTTGCTTACACGTGTTTCTTTACATCCATATTACTTCTTTAATGCACTTAAAAGTGTTGCTAAGTGGAAACAGAGCTTCATCCCAGGTTGGGTAATTTTTCTGAATCTGATTTATAGCTTTTCTGGGAACATTTAATCACAGTCATTTCTCCAGTGCCTTTCAGTGATGGAACAGACTCTAAGTAGCTCAGACCAGGTAAATGAATGACATTTTCTTTGCATAAGAGTTATGACTGGGGGAGATATGACTGGGAGAGTTATGACTGAGACCTCACAGTCGTGGTGCTAAATAGCACTAGTGTATCATCAGAAAAAACTAATTAATACACACCTCTGCCTCAAGACCAGTCAAACAAGTCGCCTTTTATTTATGGGCACGAGGAGGAAAGGGAAGGCCACATTGGCTGCTGACATTTCAGACAGCCTACAAATGGAAAGGCCTAAAAATATTTAATTTCAGATGATCCCATGCTACTAATAGGAAAAGGCATGTCTGGTCAACATATGCACAGTGCTTCTGGACACCATGAGTGTGCCTTTTCTCAGGAAGCCTTTTAAAAACATCACAACGTTATAAACGTGATCGAAAATATGTGGGGCTGGAAAGTTGTACATCCAGACATTAGTCATGCTGTTGACCAACATTCTCAAAGAAGCACAGTTTTACAGCACACAGAGGTCAACATTGCAAGGCTTCAATGCTACTTACCCAGCAAAATATTATGTAGAAGACACAATCATTATTTATCGGTCTGGCTTCACGGTGTACCTGTCTTCAGACCTATTGTTATAAATGCTTTAAAATATACATCGAGTGAGCTCTCGCTCCTCCAAAGGGAGTATCTCCCCTTTACCACATGATTTTGGATGAATGGTGCATCATTCCACCTCCTTTGGAGTGCTTGATTTGTAATGCATGAGGGACTAATTTACATTTTAAAAACACACTGAATCATCATAAAATAAATTATCTCATGCATGCACGGCATAAAAAAAGCAATCTTTTTTTGTTTTGTTTTCTCACTGCCGCATGTTTCACAAGTTTTAGTCAGGGCTCAAGTGCTTGTTTTCCTCATCTCTCTTTCGCTTCTCTGTCTTACCTGGTGGTTTTCCATTTAAGTTTCTTTCTCCCCCAATATGATTTGTGTCATTGTTTTCTCCAGCTGTCTCTTATCATTTGTTTATCCGCCTATGTTTTAACATAACAATAGCGGTGCAAAGCCAGTAAGCCTAGCTTTAAAGAGCTCATATATGCAAATAATTGGTATTAAAAAATGCTGTTTAATGTGTTAGCATAGTAAAATGAGACCTACGGGCTTTTCCAATGAGTGTTTACATTTAGAAGCATTTTAGTAGAAGGCTAAAAAGGGGGACCATGCATGTAAGGATGAATACATGTCACCTGAATAACAGACAGAATCTCTGGAATTATGCAATTCTGCTGCTGCAGGGTGTGCCTCATAATCATGGATTCACCGTACATGCCACATAATGTATTTCTCACAACAGATTAGAGATACACCCTTATTTGCCTAACCCTCCACGCCCAGAAACCTTAGGCCCATAAAACATCAAACCCATATAATCACAAATATCTTCCATTTCTCTCATTTCTCTCATTCTACACCACTATTTAAATGCGTTTCTACGCCCCTTCAATAAACATACACTCATAAACATGCCACTCAGTACACCAGCACACGCTCACACATGCAAACATATCCTTCGATAACAATGAAAGAGTCAATAAACTCTAAATAACCCACAAACTGGGACACAAAATCTAAGTACAATCATCAATAAATAAACAGAACAGGAAGAGAAATACACATATTTTACTCCACCACAAAAGTATAACATTTTAATAGCAACTTAACCACAGTCCTTAATTTGTGCTGATTGTTGCAGTTGGTTGGCACTAGCATTCATTTTTGGGGGCCAAAACGTATTTTTTATTGTCAGACTTTAACTTTAACCCACAGCAAGAAAGAGAAAGACATAAAGGGAGAAAGATAGAAAAACAGTGACAAAACGAGAGAGCAAAGATAAAAAGGCAACCTACAATAGTGAAATAAAAAGACAGGAAACAAATGGTGGTGGAAGGAAAAGATATGCGGTGGAATCAAGACAAGACAAGAGTATTACCCGGCAACCTTGGCATTCCACAGCACCACTGTCAATCAATCAATTGACTTGTAAAGCACCACTACTCAACCATAAGGGTCTCAAGTCAATGGGGGCTGCTGATCCGTCGAAAGCACTGTGGTTCTGTCGATGAGCCAGGTGTTGGTCCTTCCTGAATTGAGGCAGTGACGGTGATTGCCTGGGTGGGGAGGCAGGGTGCTCCAGGTCTTTTCTGCGAGGTAGGAGAAGGATCTTCCTCCAGCCATGGTCTTGTGGATACGTGGGACGTTGACCAGGGCCAGTTGGGTGGAGTGGAGGTCTCTCGTGGGTGAGTGGAATGCGAGGCAGTGGTTGAGGTATGCAGGTCCCGCGTCGTGTAGGGCTTTGTAGGCGTGGATGAGGAGCTTAAAGTTGATTCTTTTGTTGACTGGTAGCCAGTGGAGGGGTTTCAGGCGGCCGGTGATGTGGCTACAGCGGGGGCTATTGAGGATGAGTCTGGCGGAGGTGTTCTGATTGTTCTGCAGTTTCTTGAGGCGTTACTGGGTTATGCCAGTGTAGAGTATGCTCCCATAGTCGAGTATGCTGGTGATGAGTACATCGATGCCGATCTTTCTAGACTCTGTGGGGATCCAATTAAAGATCGCTCAGAGCAGGTGTAGCATGTAGAAGCAGGATGATGAGACCATGATGATCTGGCAGTTCATGGTGAGCGAGAGGTCCAGGATGATGCAAAGGTTTCATGCGTGGTCTGTGGGTGTGGGGGTTCCAAGATCTTCAAACCACCAGGAGTCATCTCAGGCAGTGGGAGTGCAGTCCAGGATGACGACTTCGGTCTTCTCTGAGTTGAGCTTGAGGCAGCTGGACTACTTACAGGTGGCGACTACCTTCATCCCGTTGTGGAAGTTGTTCTTGCCAGCTGTGGGTTCATTGGTGAGAGAGAGGATCAGCTGGGTGTCGTCGGTGTAAGAGAAGGTGTTGAGTCCGTGGTTCCTGACGATGGCTGCGAGTGGGGCCATGTAGATGTTGAAGAGAGTGGTGCTCAGGGAGGAGCCCTGAGGCACTCCGCAACTGATCTCTGTGGGTTCAGAGTGGAAAATGTGCTAGTCTGCGTCTGTGTTTAGCCGGTGAGGAAGGAGCGGGTCCATTCCAGGGCTTTGATGTGGACGCCAGCGTCGTGGAGTCTTGTCGATAGGGTGCGGTTGGAGACGGTGTTGGGGTCGAAGGCGGCTGAGAGATCCAGGATGATGAGGGCTGCAGTTCTGCCTCATTTTGGGAGGGTGCGGACATCGTCTGTAGCGGCGAGGAGTGCAGTCTCGGTGCTGTGGTTGCTTCAGAAGCCGGATTGGGAGAGGTCCAGGATGTGGTGTGCTTCGATGAACTCAGAAAGTTGGGCTTTGATGGCCTTCTCGATGACCTTGGCTGAGAAGGGGAGCAGAGAGACGATTCTGAGGTTCTTGAGGTCCTTTGGGTCTGCAGAGGGTTTTATTCAGCAAGGGGGTGATCTCTTTGTGTTTCCAGTCAACCGGGCGGAGTTGATGGAGCAGTTGATGGCGTGGCAGAGTTGTGGGGTGATGGAGGTACTGGCTCTGTTGAAGATGTGGTGCAGGCAGATATTCGAGGGTGCTCTGGAGTGAATGCTCTTCATGATCTTGTGGGTGTCGTCAGCATTGGCTGTGGGTCTCCTAAGAAAACTTTGTGTCCCTGAACCTATTATTTTACAAATGAAGCACTGCTTGACCACCATTCTACAATACCAAACCTCTCCTAGTTTTCCACTTCATCAATTTCAATCCTTATTACACTACCAGACTTCAAACTGTCACTGCTCACACTCAGCATAAAGTGCAAAAACCCTTCTCACCACCATGAGCTTACCATACTAGTTTAAATGCAACTTCTCTACCTCATTTTGGTCCAACTTCTGCTTCCATTTAAGGGTCTCTTCGACCGCTAAACAGTCATGAGCAGCATCCTCCCTTCATGCTATACTAACAGCTTTAGTCAACTGTTCCCTATTAGTAAACCTAACTTCCTTTAAACATGCCAAATTACCCCACACGCTGAATGGGATCAGTTCAATAAGAAATACATCTCCCAATTCTATCTCGTCATTGAGCGGGGGCAGGTGCATGATTTACAATCTCTCATCCGATGGATCTTTTTAAGTTGACTGACAATCAAAGGAAGTTAGCAATGATAAAACAATCTGACTTTTGTGAAGCCCATTTGACCCCACAATAAGGTCAGGAATAAGTAATTGAAGTTAAGCTGTTTTATTGGCAATTAATCAGTGCACCATATATGCATGTCAAGAGAATATTTAAAAGATACAAGATTACAGATGGCAAGCTGAAATATCGCAATAGGTTCAGTCTCAGTAGTATAAGATATAAAATAATCACAGCCAAAGCAATACAAAAACTGAGATTTAGGAATAGGTGTTCCTTAAAGAAACTCAAATTCTCTCTCCTAAACATGAATATGTTCTAAAGTTATCTAATTGAGGTTCTAAATCTAGAATAAGGATGGGTATCAAGGAAATTCAGAAATGCAAGAAGGTGTCAGCATTGTAAAGACTCCAGTAGATGTCTTCCAGAATTGGAATAAGTGTTTAGCATGAAGTGTCACACTCGCAAAAAAAGGGAAGCATAGAGGTCTGTACCCCTCAAAGTCTAAGTGAATCTGCTCCAACTTTTAACGGTGTATACACTAATTGAAACAGACAGAAATTTCAACAACATTCGTATCTCTTCCCACACCACCAGGAGCCAATCAATTCCCTTCTTGTGGTGTGCATTTGCAACACATATTCCCATCCCACAGATCTTAGAAAATTTGTGCAACCTTGAGCATTCTCTGTGCCTGATATGCGATTAATAGGAGGCTTCAGCTGCTCATTGGGTCTTCATGTTTCTTGCCAAGATGTCTATTCTCAGGCCTTACTATCATGAAACTAGTCAAAACAACAATACTCCTCTCTCTAGCTAATGAGAACACACCTCCAAAGGAAATGAACATGCTAACCAAGCAAAATACATTTCAAAATCAAGCTCTTTAGATATGCTAACTTTATTTAAGCATTTAAGTGTGCACTTCAAATATATGGTTATACTTGCGCACATGTAACTCAAGAACAAATGCAAACGTGAGTAAAAGAGGACATGATTACATTTTCAAATATGAATTTCAGAATATATGCAAATGTGACAAAGTATAAATGAAAACATGAATACAGAATACATGTCTTCATTTCAAACTGAACATTAGTGCGCATGTTTATAAAACTCTAGTTTGTACAGTAAATACATTTCATGAAGGCAGTGCACACACGTTAATAAAGTTATGGCACACAGAAAATATAGTGTCACATGTAGATACTTATGGGCATTTCTGCGACATGCAAGCGTGGAGTCTTGATTGCGCTAATCCATCATTAAACCTATAACATACTTTCCTGCTTCCCCTCTTGTAGTTTGCAGAAATCCTTGGTCATCTGCTGTCATAGCTCATACTATCCCAAGTCCCCCACTTAGTTTCGAGCATAGATAAGAACACCTTGTCTCTTATGCAAACAATGTAGCGAGCCTACTTATATGCTCCCTTGGGACAGTGGGTGGTATTTTGCTGCTGTCTGATGATGACTGTGACTCCTCTCAAGAAATTCTTTATCTCATCCAATGTGAATTGTGTCAGCTAGGTCATAGGCCAAGTTCATACTTTTCACACATCCAATATTAGCCTTTTTAGAAGAATACTTGTTGACTTCGTTTTTTCAGTTCTGCAACTGCTCTGTCACAGAGGGCTCCTGACAAGACAGCCTTGGCCTCACACAACAGCTAGACACTGATTCTTAGGGCTCGCACAGGGATGTCAGAGGACATATTTGTTTGATGGAGCCAACATTTCTGCAGAGATGGTCAGTCTGTTCATGGAACCTCAGTGGCCAATATGGCTGGTCCTCTTCTGTAATGGAATAAATCAGATACAAAATTGAGGGCACACAGTTTATAGCCCAAGTTGCTGAGAAATAGCTGACTCAAGCGATGGCATCACATGTGCTCTCTCTGTAGCACATGGCTGCTTGTGTTGTTACAATTACATTGGTGCTTAATTTGTGAGGGTGTTTGCAGCTGGTGGAAGAAAGAGGCATGAAGACGAATCATGACTAGCACCTTGGTATTCAGCATCCCCAGCATATAACAGGGTCTGTGGTGGGTTCCTAAGTAAAACTTTAGGACTTCTTTGGTGGAAGAGGTGTGGCGCAGCAGCCAGGGTGACTGACTCTGGAAACCGTGGGCTCACTGTTCAATCCCTGGTGCTGGTGGCCGATCAGCCCAGCACCATGTGACTCTGGGCAATAGCTCGCTTAATCTCCTTGACACCTTCGGGTAATTGTTTGAGCTTTACAAATACTGGACAATTACATTTACACTTATTTTGTTTTTTGGTACGATTTTAGCACTGGTACATAGTTTCAATCAACTCTGTAAATTCGGATTGGGGGCCTCAACCTAATTCAGCTAAGACTAAACTAATGCTGGGTTAGCCTGAGCTTTCATCATACAGATCTCGACATGCTTCAAATCTCCATTGATGATTTGAAATATCATAGCTGTTCTGTGGGTTTGAATTATATGGAACACTAATCTATTACAAGTTGCGTCCTCTGATATATTATTTTCTGTTTTATAGTCATGGGGCCAGATGTACGAAGTATTTTTGCACGCGCAAACGGGTTTGCAACCCATTTGCGAATGCAAAAATACCTAAGGGCCATGTACAAACCCTAATTAGCGAGTCTCAATTTATTTGAGACTAGCTAATTAGAATTTGTGACTCGCTATTAGGAAGGGGCGTTTCAAGGACGTCCCTTCCTAATAGCGAGTCTGAGCCCTATGTATGACTGTTTTGCAACCGTAATTGTGGTCACAAAACAGTCGCAATTTACCACGTACTTCGGTGGTAAAGCATTCTCAAACAGGGAGGGGTCTCCAGGGGACCCCTTCCCCTTTGGGAATACATGGGAAAATATTTTTTAAGGGCAGGCACTGGTCCCAGGGACCACTGCCTGCCCTTAAAAAATTAAACGAAAACGTTTAATTTTTTACTTTTTTAAATGCATCCCATTTTCCTTTAAGGAAAACGGGCAGCATTTAAAAAAGAAAAACTGCTTTATTGACAAGTAGTCCCAGACATGGAGGTCTGCTGAGCCCAGCAGGCCAAAATCCCTGGGAGGCCAGCCATTCCCAATGGAGTCGCAAATTGCGAGTGGCTCATTTATATTCATGAGCCTTGCTTTTTGCGACCCCAGTGGGAATCGCTAACTTTTGTACATTTGCTTTTGCGCCTCGCAATTTGCGACTAGCATTTTTTTGCAATTTGCGAGTCACAAAAGCAAATGGTCGTACATCTGGCCCATAGGTATATTTTCTTTGGTAGAAGCTGAGCGCATCGTCTTTTGACAAATTTCAGGAGAAAGTGCATTGTAAAATAAAATGATATGGACTGTTCATTTTCTTCTCGGCCTCCAATATGAACTAATACTGGTAAGAGCAAGGTGAACGCTGGGTCTCTACAAGCTCTAGGCCAAGAAACGTATCCACCGAAAAAAAACGTCATAGACCGGGCCTGGTCACACCCAACCCCAATAACATTATGCCTAAATGTCCCCAGAGATGTCTCACTCATTGTGGCTCACAAAGTAAGAGAATGGCATGGATTATAAACCCTTGTTCATACTGATTTATGTCCAGCTGCTATTTGCCTTTCCATGCAATTAATTGTATTTGCTAGATACTAAAAAAATATAGCTATGTGAATGCAAGATCCAGTAATATATACTTGGTCCAAAACTATTTATCTTGAAAGTGAAAATGCAAACAGCACTTTTGAATTTTTGCTAAAATGAAATTACCGAGGCCCTTGCGGCAAGTATTTTGACAAACATAATGGGCTGAAGAGCTCCTTACATCAAAATCCAAAGTAAACCGAAGATGTCAAAGGTAAGCCAGACACGCATGCCATGTCGCAGACGCTCAGGGGACACGTGTGCTTGAAATGGAGGGGCAACTCAAATTTAGATTTTCACGTGAGGTGATATATTACTAGAAACAGGCTGAAAATGCCTGTGCACGTCTTTTTCATTCCAAAAATGACCCTGCCTGTACCTCAGGTTTGATTGGCAACGGCTCTTGCCAGCATTTACCACGAACATGTCTAAATCTAGGGCCTCAATGGGTCAGTGGTAACCCAGCTCATCTCGTGCTGAAAATATAAGTCATAGCCTCCACCAGTGCCAACCACGAGAAATAATACCACAGGACATGCTAAGCAAATCAGGATTAAAGGTCCCATTTATATACTTCTTAAAAAATATTATTAGGCAGCGCAGAGTTATAAAGGGTATAAGCTTTTTAGGGTTTCCAAATTCCTCTTAACGTCGTGAGATTTGTGTACACGCATTTGATAATATTGTGTAAACTTAAGCCTTACTGGAGCTTGCATATGTTAAGAGTAAGTAAAAACAAGCATTGGCAAAGCCACTAGGCCTTTCCTATGGGCGAACTATTGGCTTTGGCAATAGGGTGGGGGATTAACTGGGGGGGGGAGAGGAGCGCGGGTGGGGGTGGTTAAGGAGACAGTTAAAATAAAACTTTATGAAGTGGCCAGTGCTGGCTGTTTCATAGAGTTTTTTTTTACTTCTGGGAGGGGGGTAAAGAAACATGGATGGGAGGGAGGGAGAATGTTAGGGGAAAGAAGAAACAGGGTCAGGGGGGAAAAGAACCAGGATGGGGCCAGATGGGGGAAGGGTAATAAAAATAGCGCTGTGACACAGCCAGCCTTGACTGCGTCATAGAACCTTTTAAAAAAAAAGAAATAGGGGGCAGATTTACAAGCCCCTTGCGCCACTTTTGCGTCACTTTTAACATGGGAAAAGTGATGCAAAAGTGGCACAAGGGGCTTGTAAATAAGCCCCATAGGGGCAGATTTACAAGAAAGTGACGCATCTATAGAGATGAGTCACTTTCCTTGCGCCACCCTAAAAAATGCTTGCGCCAATATGGATGTGCCGTATTTACAATACGGCACACCAGGGCTGAAGGATAGACAGATGCGTCAGAATTTCTGACGCATCTGTTGGGGCAAAAGTTACGCATTGCTGGAGTCGTGTCGCAAGCACGACGCAACTCCAGCAATGCATTTTGTGGCCTATTCCCACTACACTACGTCACTCCATACTCCTGCTTCAAGCAGGCGTAAGGTTTTGACGCAGTGGCGTCCTAAAAGTGACGCAGTGAAATCTTGTAGATTTCACTGCGTCACATTTTTACGAGGCTTTCCTGCGTTGGAACGCCCCCTGCATACATTATACCTGACGCAGGTATAATGTGACGCAGGGCATTACAACGTGACGCATCTCTCTAGATGCGTCACTTTGTAAATAGGGAGCATTGTTTGCGCCACCGTTGAGTCAAAAAAAGTGGTGCAATGGCGGCGCAAAGAGGTGCAAGGGGCTTGTAAATCTGCCCGATAGTATCTAAATCACAGCGCAAGCAACGAATAGCCATCAGGGGGACATTAATTACATTTGTTTAATCTGTGATTGGTGCATGCACCACAGAAAGAAAAGGAAGCGTTGCATGGGAAGCACTGCCCAATTAGAAGGCAGCAAAGAAGAGTAACAAAGCTGCAAATGAATGCTAAGTAATGGGCTCGTTCCAATCCCATTATAGAACACAAGAGTCTTGCGAGCGAGAGCACATGCGCTAACACATGCCTACGAAGACGAGAACCTAAAGAGGAAAGAGAAGACAGCAAAAGAAAATAAGAGCAATACATGTATCTACTTTAACGGGCACAGGAAGGTCACCATTATATTGCTCTGTACTTTATAAAGTGCATGCCCAGAACATACCATGCCATAATAGCTTTAAGGCTGGCAGTACAATATGATTATTGAATTTTACATTTATTTATATATATTTCAAAATAGACACACAGTATAAAAATGATATAGTCATAATTGTTTCCATTGTAGATCACCCATTAAAGGTCAACCGTCATTGAGAATAAGTATCACCTATCAGCACCCTGTATGGAACGTTGAATTTCGGCCAATTAGAACGCTTGTAATGCTGGTTCTAGATTCCTCCTGCGTGCAGTCTAAGCTCGGAGAAAGTGTGTAGCAGGCACCTCTGTCTGTCTGTCTACTGGTGTTAGGAGTGATTAGGGAAATGCGTGCTAATATTAATATTACCTCCATGCTGTCTGGGATTAAATAATGTTAATTCAATTTATGAGCATTATGCACCTGCACCTCAGACCTATGATTGCAGGGAAAGCAATTAACAGCAGTTAACACCATTGAAAAGGGTAGTTAGCTAAATTAGCATCCTGAGCAGTTGGCATCAGGTCTTCATTATGGAAGTTCATAGACGATATATTAAATACTGTTTGATTTAGCTATTTTTAGAACACTAATCATGATTCAATATGGCTTCTCCATGTTCTTTCCTCATGTAGCCCTGACGTATATTGAACTCTTTACTGCGCATGTCAGCGTAGCCCCAACAGCTGCAGTACATTCATTCTGAGTGAAAGCACCATGGCGACGGCCATACTGGATCATCTTGTAGAGTCATGATATTTTTTGTTGGCCACTCATTTAAGAAGGTGCCAGGAGGAGTTCATCATTTGTGATGTCTCGGTTGATAAACATTTCTGTTCATTGAAAATCATTATTGGCAAGGACAGCTTGTAGAACCATGTAAGTCTCAATCCCTGGATAACCAGGATATCACCTTTCGTGAAATGAATGAAGATGCTAGATTCTGATTGGTGCAAGTCTTCTCCATTTGAGTAACAACGTCTGTATAATAGAGACCATAGGCCTAAGAATGCTATCAGTACTGGGTTTGTAGAACTCAATAAGATGATTCCAGTATGAAGTTCATAACACAAAACCAGATGACTCCACAATAGAGTTCATTGCTCAAAACAAAACAACTCCAGCATGGAGTTCATAGCACAAACCCAGATAACTCCAGCATAGAGTTCATAGCACAAACCCAGATAACTCCAGTATAGAGTTCATAGCAAAAAAACTGAAGATAGTAGTTAAGAGTACATATCTACAGCAATAGCTAGTGTACCGGTCTATGTACAAAATTCGGAGGAACTCTGATGAGAAGACATTAAGAAATCTGATACAGGCAACAAGAGTTCTTGATGCAGCAACACGAACATCAATTGTCTAACTACGAGCATCTTTCAACACAAGGAACTTTATACACAAATGATCAAGATGGCTTCTGCAAGTCTCGAGCGAGTCCCACAACATCTTTGGAATTCTGGTTTACCTGAGTTCTGTTGTATGCTTCACATAGCGTAGGGGTTGCAACTTTGACATCTTTGTCAAAGTGGCACCTACACTGCTCAGCTCACACCTACGGTCTCCTCCGAAGTGAAGAACTTGTGCACCCATTAAGTTATGGGAAATATGTATCTGTGCTTGCCAGACAACCTGAGGTAAGCAAAAAACAGGAATCCTGACACAGCCGAACAGCAAGCAGTAAGGTAATGAATAAACAAATTTAAATGTCCTAATAACAGCAAAGCAAATACATCAAGAACACGTGTACTTTATCAAAATATGTACTTAATGTGCAGCCTTGTGCATGATGTGTAATGACCTTAAGGACCGCCCATCCAAGCAATGGCAAGCAAACATGAAAGCCAAAGCACACTCACTGTCTATGCTTCTTAATACTACATTGTGATGTACTGATGCCATAAGAAACCTAAACAAGCATGGCTGAAACTTAGAGTTGTACAGCTTCTATAATACAGATTTTTGATTTTTTTTTTCTCTCTGTTTTTAAATGTAGTATTATACACTGTTATCACATTCACCTCTGCTTTTGAATTCCATCAATATTCCAGATCTGGAAGGGAGTGAGAATTGGGATTTCATAAAATATTTAGCTCAATGAATCAATCAGTAGATTTGAGGAGTGCTTCTGGTCACCCATGAGGGTATCCAGGAACTGACAAGGTCCAGTTGATTAGCCAAATAGCCAGGTCTTTAGGGACTTTCAGAAATCTGGTAAAGATGGGGTGGTCCGTAGATCAAAGGGTAGCTTGGTCCATGTCCTTGCTGCAAAGTAGGAGAAGGAGCGGCATCCACATCTGCTACGTTGTATACAGGGGGTGTGGGTTACAGAAATGGACGTCGAGCAGATGTGTCTGGTGGGCTGATGGAAGTTCAGGCGGTGGTTCAAGTAGACTGGTCTGGAGTTGTGTAGGGTCTTGTATGCATGGGTCAGGAGCTTGAACTTAGCCAACACAACAAGATGATGGACAGAGTTCTGAAAACTTTCAAACACTCACCCCCAGTCTCAGATATGGGTTTAATCCATTTTTCTTTTACTCTCCATGCCACCCCTGTTTGCACCCAGCCATATGCACATCAGTCTTGACCCTGTTTCCAATGGGAATAGTCCAGTCCAAACTGCCAAGCCAGGTCCTCCCTGGACCGGAAACCAGCATTATAGGACCAGTTTTGGGATTTCCTCCTCATCAGCCAAGCTAGCTTGAATCCAGTGGCACAGTGAGCAAGGGACCCGTGTCTGGGCATATCCAGGCTACTTAGGACGAACATAGCAACACAACAATATGATGGACGGAGTGCTGAAATGTTTCAAACACTCATCCCCAGTCACAGATCTGGGTTTAATCCATCGTTTGTTTGCTCACCATGCCACCCCAGTTTGGACCCAGCCATATGCACATCAGTCTTGACCCTGTTTCGCATAGGAACAGTCTAGCTCGAACTGCCAAGCCAGGTCCTCACTGGACCAGAAACAAGCATCCTAGGACCGGTTTTGGGGAATAACCCCTCATCAGCCAGGCTAGCTTGAATCCAGGGGCACAGTGAGCAAGGGATCCACGTCTGGGCATACCCTGTCCACTTAGGGTGAACATAGCAACACAACAAGATGATGGACGGAGTGCTGAAACTCTCACCCCCTTATAGCCACCAGGATTTCTTCCTTTTTTTAAAATACAACTTTTGTCACAAATATTTAAGGAATGGGCATAATTCAAATGTTCCCCTACGTGAAGTTGGAAAAAGTTCAAATTTCCTGGCACCAGATATCCAACCCAGGAAGGGGGGGACAAATGATGTAAAAGAATCATTTAATATCCTGCTTTAAATGTGTGCTAAGTGGACATTCCAGTCGCCAAGTGACAGTTATCTATTTATTACCTGCTTTTAGGCTTGTGTGACAGAAGGTAAACAGCTGTGCTTGGCACTGGCATTTCCATGGTGCTAGAGGCCATGCATTAGAAGGTGGGACTTCTGGCAGGAGATAACAGCATTGCATCATTACAGAGTAATGGTGATGGTTTACCCACTGTACCCCACAGCACGAGTGACACGGAGAATGTTTTCCCTCTACCACACCAGTCAGTCAGTAAAGCTCACGTCACAGGTTTCATAAGTTTTGCAAATTGCACAGTTAAAAATAACAATTACAAAATGTTGTGAGACACACTCGTTTGTGAAGTCATATTATGTTATTGGTGTTTTTATGTTGCGCGAATCAACCATAAAGGTATTCAGGCACTCAGTACCGGTGTGTGATGCCAGCCTTAGAGGGCTTATTTCAAGAAGCCAGGTCTTCAGCTTCTAGCAAAAGTCAAGAAGAAAGGAGGAGGCTCTGATGTGTTATGGGGTGGGGGGGGGTTGGGGGGGGGCACTACAGAATTTAGGAGCCAGGTATCGCAAGAGCAGCCCCTTGCACTGCATTTGTGTAAGCATGGGGTTTGTGCTAGTGAGTGACCGGCAGAGCGGCTGTTTCTGGAAGATGGTTGAAAATTAATGCGGCTATTCAGGTACTCAGGGCCTGTGTTGTAGAGTGCTTTGTAGTTGTGGTTGAGGAGATTGAAGTGTGTGCGCTTTGTGTATCAGAAGCCAGTATCCTGTGATGTGGACTTGGGGTGGAAGGTAGAAGGTTGAAGACTAGTCTGGCTGCTACATTTTGGACGGTCTGCAGTCTTCTTGTGAGCTGGTGAGCTCTATAGTCTATAGTCTAGTCTGCTGGCGATGCGGGCTTGGGTGATCGTTTTTCTGGTGTTGTTCAGTAGCTACTTGAAGATTTTGCTGAGCATCTTTAGGGTGTTGAAGCAGAATGAGACCACTGCGTTTACGTGGGCGTCATGTCCAGTTTTTTGTCTATGATGATTCTGAGGTTTTTTGCTTGTGAACACGGCTTGGGTTAACTTCGGTCTTGTCTGAATTAAGTGTTGAGGAAGTTTGAGGAAGTGGGTTTTCGACAAGGTGGCCACTTCAATCATGAATGTAGTAAACTTGTTCCTGGGGTTGAAGGTTTTGTCCAAGCCCCCCTCTAATTAATATATTTTCTGATAAATAGTTGGGTGCAAGGGCTTTCAATTGGGTATGGTAAGGTGTCTGTCAGATTTCACCAGGAATTTTTACATAAACACAGATTTGAAGGCGCACACACACTCTTTCCCTCTCTTTGTTTTGAAAGTCAAATGTATTTAGTTCTTTGTCAAAATATTGTTTTCTCTCACTTAGTGCTCTTACCAATCCACACTCCTCTCCTCTCACTGTCCCTTAAGCCCCTCTCATGCACCCTGCTTGTGGATGAATGTATTTTATTATTATATGCCAGTGTGAATGTTGGGAAATATGAAGCTCACCCCTCCTAATCTTACTGACCAAGGTACGCCCTTGGCCCTGCAGGACTCTGCAGATTAGTTCTCATGCTGCAAAAGAGTAGGGAGGCATTTTGACTGTTTGGGTTCTTCCTGTGAGGAAGGATTTGGGTTCTTCCGGTGAGGAAGGAGCAGATCCAATTTTGGACATGTCCCTGGATGCCTGCTTCATTGAGTGTTTGGATGAGAATGGGATGAGAGACGGTATTGAAGGTTGCTGATAGTTCTAGGATGAAAGCTACAGTTTCCGCCCAGTAGAGGATCATCCAGATGTCATCTGTTGCTGCTATGAGGGCAGTTTCCATGCTGTGGGTAGATCTAATTCCTGATTGTGTGGCATTGAGAGGCTGGTGTTTGGCGCGGAGGTCCGAGTGGCACTTGTTAATGCCTTTTCTAAGACCTTGGCTGGGTAGGGACGGATGAATATTGGTTGGTAGTTGGCGAATTTGGTCGGGACGGCTAAGGGTATCTTTAGGAGAGCATTGATGGCTGCGTGTTTCCATGGTTCCAGAAAAGTGGCTGTCTACAGGTGTTGAGGATTAGGCTGAGGGCCTAGCTGATAAGGATCCCACCTTTGTCAAAGGTGTGATGGGGCAATGATCCCCAGGGCCCCTGAGTGTATGGTCTTCATAATTGTTTTGGTTTCCTCTGTAATAATGGTGTCCCATGCCGTGATTGGGTGGTCTTCGTTTGCCACTAGGAGACATCTGAAGAGGGTCAGGGAGGTCTGGTTTTGGGTCGATGTTGCTGTATATGGTTGTGATCTTGCTAGAAAAGAAGTTTAAGAGTTTGTTACACAGATATGTGTAAGTGAAGTCTCTGACGATTGTGAAGATTACTTTGCTACTCTTCAAGCTGGCGTTTATTTGTTTGACTAGGGCCGTCCTCTTAATTTCTCGGATTAGCTGGTGATACCTTCTCGGGGAAGCTTTGAAAGCGTCTTTTTCCACCTCCCCTTTTCAGATTCTCTATTTTGGTTCTAGTTGCTTGCAATGTAGCTTGATCTTAATGAGGTCTTCTGCATACCATCTGGCTGATGTTCTAGTTTTTGCTGTGTGGCTTTGTTTCATGGGGCCAGGGTGTTTGCGCAGTTCATGATCCACTTGTTGAAGTTTTCGATGTCACATGCCAGGAGACCTGTGGCGTTCGGTTTGTTCTCGTGGAGGGCAGTCGTTGAGTCCACCTGTTAGGTTCTTTCAGTGTCGGCGTGCTAGGCCTGCAGTGGGTGTACATCTGTGTAGATGGATGATGATTGTGAAACCGACTATGGCGTGGCCTGTCAAGGTGACTGACATTGGTGTGTTTATCATGATATTGTTGAAGGATGTGAAGACAGGATCTAGGATGTGTCTGGCAGTGTGGTCCGGCTCTGTGATGAATTGGATTAGTCCCTGGTTTCTGAGGCTGTCAAGAAGGATGGCTGAGTTGGTGTTAGGCCGGTTTTCTAGATGAATATTCAGGTCTACTAGTAGGATGGATGCACTAGAGTCGAGGACTTGGGGGTGGGGGGTGTGATGAAGTCTGTAATGTTCCTAGCAAAGTTGGCATGGAGGCCTGGGAGGTGGCAGACTAGAGTTCCACCCAATGTGAAGTTTGCAGTGGTTTGTAAATTAAAGTTGAGGTGTTCCATGCAGTTTGTTCTGGCTTCATTGTGCGGAGGTGCAGTTTAAGGTGCCTTTGTAGACAATGGCGATTCCTCTTGTGGACCTGTTTAAATAGTCTTGCCTTGTGATTTTGAATCCCGCGGGGATGGCGGCAGCGATGTCTAGTGTAGAAGACGTGGCCAGCCATGTTTCCGCAAGGAAGAGGAGGTCCCGGGTGCTGTCGTCCAGCAGGTCACAGATCTCCATGGCGTGCTTGCTGAGCGTGCAGGTGTTAAGGAGCATGCATGATATTGGTGTCTGAGGGGCGCAAATGTGTTTGTTGGTAGGTGTTTGAGAGTGTGTGAGATTGGGTGTTGTGGGTATGTTCTTTCTTGGAGTTGTGGGAGCAGTTGTGCAGATGAAGCAGAAGAGGGAGCAGGTCAAAGCTAAGCCTGGGCAAAGCACTATGCTACGCTCGCGTAGTTTGCAAACTTTGCGCTACATTGCACTACGCGAATTGCACGTAGCACAGTGCAAACACGCCTAGCGTAGTGCAGCGGTCATTTTTTGCTTGCTCGCGGTCCTCAACGTCAAGTTGGCGACCGCAAGCAAGCAAAATGACATCCCGGCAAGACTTTTTCCTCGTTCGCGATCAGCAACATCAAGTTGCCGATTGCGAGCGTGGAAAATAAACCTCCCGGCGAGCTTCTCAACGCGGGGAGGTCAGGTTTATCATTGCGAGTGGTCGCGTATGCTCGCGATCGCTTGCGATGAGAAACTACCAGTCTGCGTTGAGAAAGCTGCGGCTCGAGTAGAAATCTACACGCGTGGCAGAAAACGACCGCTTGCACTGTGCAAGATACAGTTTGCACTGATTGCACAGTGCGGACAAGCATCCGGCACTGTGCAATCAGTGCCAACAGCATCTTGCACAGTGCACTACGCAGTTTGCAAAGCTACGCATAGCTCGCGTAGTGCGAAGTGCACTTCACGTAGCTACGCGTAGTGCCACTTCGCAAACTACGCTCAGGGTTAGTCAAAGCTCCTTCCATGTTGTATGGTGTGGTGCACCAGCAGATGGTTGTGTGACGTTCGGGGTTCAAGGCAAGGAGAAGAGCAGCAGGGTAGAGGAGGACCAGGGTTTCTGGCGCTGAGCATGGTTCAGGTGCGGACCAGTGCAAATGGACAGTAGCAGAAAGAGCACCAGAAATGGCAAGAAGAGTGAGAGAAAAGGCACAAAAAGTAGCAGAAATGGTGAGAGAAAAGGCAAGAAGAGTAAGATAAAAGACACCAATAGTGAAAGAAGTGGCACAAAAGTCACAGAAGGAGTGAGAGAAAAGGCACAAAGTGAGAAAAAAGGCACACAAAAGTCGCTGAAAGAGTGCGAGAAAAAGGCAAAAAGAGCAAAAGTAAATTCATAAAAGGTCACTGAAAGAGTAAGACAAAAGGCACAAAGAGTGGGAGAAGTGGCACATAAGTCACAGCAAAAGAGAGAAAGATGGAATAAGGTAAGAGAGAGACAGAGTTAAAGGAAGAGAGGCGAAGCGGGAGCCTTGACGTGCTGGAGCTGGGTCCGTAATGGCCTTGACCAGTCAAAGGACTGGTCGTAGGTACGTTTAGGAGAGGTACTAGACTATCCACCAGCCTAGTGGTTGATCTGTGCTGCAGCTGCCATTAACTAGGTTCTAGGAGTAGTGTAGGGGTTGGTGGGTGGGGCTGAGGCGAAGTTCCACTGCAGGGAAGGCAAGGCACAAGGAACAGGAGGAGGTTGGGGGATGCAGAGAGGGTGGGCAAGGGGTACAGGAAGGGGGCTCGCAAGGAAGATGAAGAGGCACAGCACAAAGGTCACAGAAAGGGAGAGAGATGGCAAAGGTCAGAAAAGGAGCAAAGGAAATGGCAGTGAGGGAGAAAGAAAAGGCAAAGAGAGCAAGGGAAAGGGCACAAATAAGTAGCAGAAAGAGTGAGAGAAAAGGCAAGAAGAGCGAGAGGAAAGGCACAAAGAGCAAGAGAAGTGGCACAAAAGTCACAGAAGGAGCAAGAGAAAAGGCACAAACAGCAAGAGAAAAGACACAAAAAAGTTGCAGATCAATCACGAAAAAAGGCAGAAAAATGAGAGGAACGGCAGAAAAAGTTGCAGAACGAGTGAGCAAAAAGGCAAAAGAGCAAGAAAAGGCACAATGAGTGAGAGGTGACACAAAAGTAACGGAGAGAGAGAGAGAGAAAAAGCCCAGAGCCAGAGAAAAGGCACACATGTGAGAGAAGTGACAAAAAAAGTCACAGAGAGAGAGAGAGAGAGAGAGAGAGAGAGAAAGAGAGAGTGAGTGACCGAGTGACTGAGAGAACAAGGTGAGAGATAGAGCGAGAGGTGTCTCGAGACACTGGAGCCGGGTATGCAAAGGCCTTGACCAGTCCAGGGGGCTGGCCAAGGCATATGCCTATGCACACCTTTGCACAGATCCATGCAGTGAGGACACTGAGCTCCTGAGAAACAGCACCGGATTAAAGTCACATTTTATACTGTAGGTCACTAAGTGGGAGGAGCATTTTCAGCTTCCTGTATTGGATGTCTCCTACGCAACTGAGCACGTCACAAGTCTTTGAGGAAGGAATGATGAATATTGGGACACTGAGCAGGAGCTAAAACCCGCAAAAATATGGAGCTGTTTTATATTACCTCGTAAACCATTTGTGTGACCTCCTCTGAAGCATTGTGTCCTATGCTGGTGGCCACAAATCCATCCGCATAAAGACTGAATCACCAAGGTTCAGAGACGTGCTTCCACAATGGCACTCTGAATACAAGTACAAGTCCTATAGGGAGAACGTCAAGATAAGAGGTATGCGATTATAAAAGCAAGACTAAAATACTCACAGGCAATACATACAGCCTAAGCGCAAGCCTTACTCAGAGGATGACTACTTCTAGATCTGATTACATGAAAGATGGAGAGGACCTTCTCAGTGGGCGTGAACAGTAGTACGCAATATCTGACCACAGGAAGGATCGTGCATGCATTGGTGGGGGTGGTAACTATAAAAGAAAGAAATTCAAAAAGACCGGACACAGACACAGGAGGCAATAGTAGTAAGAAAGGAAGGGGCAGATCTATATTGGAGATGCGCCACTTTTACGCCGCCGTTGCGCCACGTTGCGCCATATTTACATCGTGACGCATCTATGGAGATGCGTCACGATGTAAAGCCCTGCGCCACGTAAAACCTGTGTCAGGTTTCACGTGGGCGTGTCGACAGAGGGGGGGGCGTTCCGTCGCAGGAACGCCCCTGAAAAGTGACTCAGGCAAATCTATAAGATTTGACTGAGTCACTTTCCCAACGCTGATGCGCCAAAACCCTGCGCCTGCTTGAAGCAGGTGTAAGGCTTGACGCACCATGTTAGGGATAGGGTAGGTTGGAACAGTGCTGGAGTTGCGTCGTGCTTGCGACGCAACTGAAGCACTGCGCCAACCTTACGCCATCGGATGCGTCACGCATCTGTTTATTCCTGCGCCATGATGCGCCGCATTTACAATGCGGCGCATCATGTGCGGCGCAAGGGTAAACTTGCGTGACGCATCTTTCCTGGCGCATCCTTGCTGATTTGCAGGGATGCGCCAGGAAACATAAATCTGCCCCGAAGTGTAAATCCGGAGACCAGGGGGCATTTGTGTGGGGATGAAAATAATCCCCCTGGAAGAGACTCTTTGGGGCAGATCTATATTGGAGATGCGCCACTTTTACACCGCCGTTGCGTCACTTTTGTGACGCAGCGGCGGTGTAAACCCTGCGCCACGTTGCGACATATTTACATCGTGACGCATCTATGGAGATGCGTCACGATGTAAAGCCCTGCGCCACGTAAAACCTGCGTCAGGTTTCACGTGGGCGTGTCGACAGAGGGGGGGGCGTTCCGTCGCAGGAACGCCCCTGAAAAGTGACACAGGCAAATCTATAAGATTTGACTGAGTCACTTTCCCAACGCTGATGCGCCAAAACCCTGCGCCTGCTTGAAGCAGGCGTAAGGCTTGACGCACCATGTTAGGGATAGGGTAGGTTGGAACAGTGCTGGAGTTGCGTCGCACTTGCGACGCAACTGAAGCACTGCGCCAACCTTACGCCATCGGATGCGTCACGCATCTGTTTATTCCTGCGCCATGATGCGCCGCATTGTAAATGCGGCGCATCATGTGCGGCGCAAGGGTAAACTTGCGTGACGCATCTTTCCTGGCGCATCCTTGCTGATTTGCAGGGATGCGCCAGGAAACATAAATCTGCCCCGAAGTGTAAATCCGGAGACCAGGGGGCATTTGTGTGGGGATGAAAATAATCCCCCTGGAAGAGACTCTTTGGGGCAGATCTATATTGGAGATGCGCCACTTTTACACCGCCGTTGCGTCACTTTTGTGACGCAGCGGCGGTGTAAACCCTGCGCCACGTTGCGACATATTTACATCGTGACGCATCTATGGAGATGCGTCACGATGTAAAGCCCTGCGCCACGTAAAACCTGCGTCAGGTTTCACGTGGGCGTGTCGACAGAGGGGGGGGCGTTCCGTCGCAGGAACGCCCCTGAAAAGTGACACAGGCAAATCTATAAGATTTGACTGAGTCACTTTCCCAACGCTGATGCGCCAAAACCCTGCGCCTGCTTGAAGCAGGCGTAAGGCTTGACGCACCATGTTAGGGATAGGGTAGGTTGGAACAGTGCTGGAGTTGCGTCGCACTTGCGACGCAACTGAAGCACTGCGCCAACCTTACGCCATCGGATGCGTCACGCATCTGTTTATTCCTGCGCCATGATGCACCGCATTGTAAATGCGGCGCATCATGTGTGGCGCAAGGGTAAACTTGCGTGACGCATCCTTCCTGGCGCATCCTTGCTGATTTGCAGGGATGCGCCAGGAAACATAAATCTGCCCCTTTGTCTCTATATGTTATAAATTTCAAATTCTCTTTAGATTTTCACACAAACGCTGACTAGTTTTATACCTGTTAAAACTGCAACCACAGTCAGCTTAATATGTTACAACCATCACATTCTGTGTAGAACAATAATTATAAAGCTTGGCCTAAGAACGCTGATTTTAAGATGATACAAAAGAAACACGAATTACGACTTTCCAAGATCCACATCATGCCAGAAGAATGCGTCAGTTCCAATAAGTCAACCCGAAATTGCTCTAGCTTGTAAGCACAGGAAAGTAATATTTTATTGAAAAGATAAAGCCAAGACTGTGATAACACAAAATAAATCAATCGCCAGAGGATAACCATTATACCTAAAACAGACGAGCATATTGTGAGGGCAGTTTTATTATAAGCTAAGACAGCAACAGAGAATCTTACTGTTTTTTGTGGGGGTTTGGCCAATTTACAAAACTATGGTTGATATTAAAGCCTGGAACAGCAGTGAAGTCTGTCAACACTTTGCGATTTGACTTAAAATAAAATCTTAGCCCGCTGAACAGGTCTTTTCCACGTTTTGTGAGTATTCTTTTGATAAAGAGTTAAAAAACAAAATACTGTGTAAAAAATCTTATGTCGATGAATTTATTGATTATTTTTGATGTGTTTTGTTTTATTGCTTTGCCTGTTGTGACTTCAACTTCACTTGCTACATCATGCTTCTCTGTTAGATCCTGCTTGTTTGTTATATTGTGTACTTGTGTTCCCTCATAATTGTTTGTTACATCATGAAAAGTTGTTAATTCGTGTTTGCTTGTTTTCTTGCTACTCCAATAATATCAGTTGCTATAATGCCTGGTTGTTACTTCAAGATCGATTTCTACGTCATGATTGCTTGCAATTGATTTATTTATTAAAGAACCGCACAGAGTGCTCCATATCTCCTTTTGGTTACTGTACAGCCCTGAGAGTGTAAAGAGCCAGCTTTATGCATCTTCCTAACCTTTGATGAGAAACCTTTTCTGACCTTCTTCGATCCTAGGGGCATATTATCAAGAAACGGCGTTAAAATTATGAGAATTCCCATAGAAGCCCATGTTCTGGTGTCAACATGGGCTTCTATGGGAATTCTCTGCGGCATATTATCAAGCCCATTATCGCCGCTTTAGCGGCAGTTTTCTGCCGCTAAAGCGGCGATAATTTTAACGCCGTGCTTGATAATATGTCCCCATATCTCTTAACTATTGCTAGAGCTCATTTCCAGGTACGTTTGAAGGGTTCCAGTTTAAAGAGTTTTCTGAACTATGTGTAGCTAGATTTGTCTTTTAAGGGTGGGTTGACAGTGTTTCATAACCTTCAGGTGTAATAACCTCTCATTCTTCACAATCACCCTGGTGCAGTTACTTGTGTACGTGAACTATTGAGGCAAAAGCTTTTGAGGGTTATTCTGAAGGAGATGAGGGTAGTGAGGCATCTGGAGTGGGAGGTTGTTCCTGGCTCTGTGGGATTTCACAGGGAAATGCCTAACGTTTTTGCCTACATAGGGGCATATTATCAAGACAGGCGATAAAATTATTGCCGCTTTAGCGGCAGAAAACTGCAGCTGAAACGGCGATAATGGGTTTGATAATATGCTCTATGGAATTCCAATTGAAGCTCAGGTTAGATGTCCTTCACATCTAACATGGGATTCAATTGGAATTCCATAGAGCATATTATCAAGCCCATTATCGCCGTTTTAGCGGCTGTTTTCTGCCGCTAAAGCGGCGATAATTTTATCGCCTGTCTTGATAATATGCCCCATCGTGAGTTTGAATGTAGCAAGGAGAAAAGGTAGGGGGAAAACTCAATTTGTAAAATAAAAATATTTTAACTAAATAAGTGTCCTGGCCTTTTTTTTTTAGGAGAGTGTCACCCACTTCCACTGCTAAACCACCCAATTCCTCTGCTGGAGCTGCCCATTGCCGCTTGGGTACTGCCTCCTGTTTTCGGTGGTTGCACCAGACCTGCTTGCAAAATGTGACAGCTGTTGCACTTTTCAAGAGGTGGAGCGTAAATATCTGCTTTAAATGGGACTTAAGAAGTGATCACAGGGACTCGTGGAAGGGTTTTCCTACAGTGAAAATGTTCTGGGAAGGAATAGTGCCAAATGGTTAATTTTACAGTATAGTTTCCCCTTAATTGACGGCCAATTCAGAGATTGTTCTAAAATGGAACAAATGAAATATTCCACATATTTGTAGTGTGCCAGGCAAACCTGACACTCGTCAAGACGTCTTTGAAAAATCGTGGCAAAACGGTGGCTTTTTCAGAAGAAATTCCTTACAAAATCTCACAATTTATTTTGCACTGCTATGCATACCATTGATAGCTAAATCCACAGGTTCATATAACAATGCAACTTCCCAATTAGGTGGTCCACAATGGATCAGAGAGTAGACAGTTTACAAATGATACATGATCAGGCCCCAGACAGCAGTAATGCTATTATAGAATGTTTTCTCACTGTAGATGGTTTAATGCCTTCACAAAAAGCATGAAACATCAGCTATAGCAATGAGTGACATCAAGCTGTCAAAGTCAATAAGGGTCGATTGGCTTACCTCAGACGGGTTTACTGCTTCAGGCAGTCAGAGGAAGGTTTACGGGGGACAGAATAAATGTTACTCTATGGAAACAAACCTGACGGTCTGCCCGACTGGGGTGGGCCTGGCCATGAGTCAGGCGGACAGGGCACTCTGTTGCAACAGAATATCTTGCCCACAAAACTCTAAATAAGGCCCTACATGTTTTTGGGTGGCAAATGAGCTGTGTAAAGCTCTGGAACTTTGTACAAGGTAGCCATAACGTGGCCACGAGGTTTGCATCGTTGAGGTCCGTGTCTACACACTAGGTATACTTATCTGATGGAGTATGAATTCTAAACCACTCTGTGTAATTGAATCGAATTCAAAAATACATGGTGACCTATGCTTTTCAGAAGATAGAATATATTGCTCTGTGCAGAGTGTGGCAGTGGCGCTGCAATTCATGCGATTTCTCTTTTTAAAGGGTTGGGGGGAGAGGTCGTAGAAGTGCAGTGCTTTATCCCTGATGATGCCCTGGCAGCAGTATACTCTGTAGCAGTGGTTCCTAAACTTTTTTTAGAATCACATTCCAATTTTTAGAATGACAAACTTTCACAACCCACCAAGATTTAATGGACACGAGGCGGGCGATTTTTTAATGTAACTATAAAGCATCTTGTGGTGGTGCACTGAATTAACAGACAGCAAGTTTTCCATTGAAATGGCAACGAAATTTGCACAGGCATAGTTTCAATGATAAAAGTATAATGTGCACAAATGATAATGTATCAAAACGGATTTCAGTGTATATTTATCATTTGCGCATCACCAAGTAAAGTGAATTGATTTATTTTGATCCTAATAACATCTCTGTTTTCATCTCACTTCAGAATTACAAGAAATTGTGCTTCATTTTTACGTCGAGTATTCGAGACCTCTTGTATACACTTTAGTATATACTTATTATATACTTATATGTGTATGTACTTTGTGGGCTCTGGAGTTCAGGCCGAGGACTTGTCTGTTTCCGCTTAGGGACTTTTTTTTTCTGTTCAATTGTGGCTATTTAACGACCAGCAGAGGTCAGTAAAATACCCACATTGCTTTCTGCTGAGGGAATTTATTTTTAAAAAATTTCGGGCAACTGCCTCTATTTAACTCTCTTGATAGAAAAATACCAGAATCACTTTAGCACTCTCTAGATTCCAGTCCATAGAAATTGTCTTGAGCACCAGTGTACAATAATATTTTTTTCAAATCTTGCATTTTCAGTGATGTGACCACCGAAAGCCCTGATTTTATATAAAAACAGAGCTTTGGACTATATACCATTTCCAGCTGAAAGGCAATATTTCTCTCCATGTGTTCCCATACCTGTCATGTCACACAGTTTGGGGCTTACTTTCCCATCAAGTTAAAGAACAGTAGATGTTTCAGCACCCAGGCTAATGTGCTGCTTAGCTAAATACATATAAGGTCCTAAAGGCGAGACCGTTTGCATGAAAATACTTGTTGCTTTCCTAACTGGTGAATGTGTACAGATTATTTACAAGTATTTATAAAAAAGTGACTTCCTACAGCTTTCCTTTCATACTGTCTGTTCTCCAGCAAGACTGTTACATAATTCACTTTTCTTTACTTTCTGTGACTGCAAAATGAGAAGAGTTTGCAACCACCAGCCCCATGTTAAAACAAGCATTGGCATAGCCAATAGGTCTCACCTTTGAGACCTTATAAGTGTTTAGTTATCCAGCACAATATACTTGGTGCAACGACATCAAGTGTTGCAAGGCTAAACACTTATAAGGGACCAAAGGCGAGACCTATTGGCTATGCAAATGCTTGTTTATACTGCTAAAGGCAGTGGGGCGATGCTCCTCTGCCTTAGCTGAAGAGCCGCCACTGCCGGAGTGTACTGTTTTTCCCCAGACATAGGTCATTAGAAATGTATTTAAACTCCACAGTAAACTCAAATTTGTACTGCGTTTCTCTTCACTCAAATGTAATGTTTTCTTTAGATGAATGTTGTAGTGTATCTGGATGCACCTTTAACATGGCCCACGCTTACCTGATCAATGGATGTTTGTTGGTATCTTCCATTTTGTAATGGAATGTTGTAGTAGGGTATTATAATGTAAAAGAAAACAACGGTTATTGTAACCTGAGGCTGTGGCTGGAGCGACATTAAACTGGAGCCTGCTTTCATCCTTGTTTCGACTGTTCTACTTTTATTATTATACTGGCGACGATTGAAGAGGTAGTGTCACCTGAACACTATGAGGTCAGAAAATCATGAATTTTTTTTATGCTACGAGAAAAGTGGCAGATTTAGACTTAAATGCATACGCCAAGATACAATAAATAGATTATTGCGATGAGAGGATTTTGAATATCGACTGCAAATTTTGACTTGAATGAACATTTCTGACAGCATTTTCAAAATAAAAAGCAGAGTGTCTGTGCGCTTTCTGAAGTAAAACATTGAGAATAACAGAATCTTTTGAAAATCACTTCAGTGTGCTGAAGAGAACTTCAACCATCATTGGAGTCACTGGAATGCAGGTAAATGGCGTGTTTCACTAAATGTGTATGTCATCATTGAAACAGTGGAACACAAGAAGTCAGAGTGTGTTTCACTTAAAGCAACTGATATGTCGTGCTTGGGAACACCATACAGCAATCTTTTAATTCCCAGTAAGAAACAAATGGAATGCTAAGGCACGGAGTTTGAGTACATTCAGTGCACAGCTGCTGTGGAGAGTTTCTCGATCTCCCATGACCTAATAGTAATCTCTAATCAATGTCTGTTTTGTGCACTAGCAGAGTTATGCGGTGTAGTTGAGATAGTTTGGAGGACTAAGCATTAAAAACAAGCGTGTTCCTCGCGCTAAAAGGAGGCAGCAGGGGGAGGTGTTAGAGGAGGGGGTGAGTGAAAGCGTTTCACTTGCGGGAGCGTGCAGCGCCAGGAGCCATAATTGCTACCATATGGCGCCGCACGCTCCCGCAAGTGAATCTCCACACGTGCACGCGTTGCCATTGAAGGCAATGGAACGCGTGCACGTTTTTGGCTGAGAAGCCAAAGCGATCGCAAAAGGTCTTTTTGCCTACGCAGCACATTCGCGCTGCGTAGGCGAGACCTAAAAATGAGCAGCACTTTGTCAGAAGCCATCACCTAGTATTTGATAATTACAGAATTTAGAGGCATCCTTATTTTTTGCTTAGACTTTTGACCCACCAAAAATTGTCTCCCAACCTGGCCCGTGAGCCTGCTGCTCCTCACCAGCCCATTAATAATCCAGTCTAATCGACCCCAGACCTAGCAGCAGTAGATCTATTCCTTGGGGGAGATTTTAATAGTGTATCTGATGTCCTATTGGACCGATCGACAACCCTTTGCTGGGGGCCCAAGCCCATCGTAATGCTGCTGGGTTAAGGGACTGGATGGAGCATGGGGGGCTGGAAGATATATGGAGGACACAACATCCCTTCACAAGGGACTATTCCTTCCAGTCGCCCATGTATCAGGTACACACACGCCTGGATGCCTTTCTGTGCTCACACGCCCTTGGTAATGCCATTCTTTGCACAGAATACTTAGGACGCACACTGTCCCTTATTGCTAGAGTTTAAACCTTTGGGGACCCATCCCGTAATCCCCTTTTGGGCGTTTAATCCACAGGCTCTGGAGGATGTCTATTATAGGGAAACTTTCAAGATCGCCATCGACAATTATGTTGCAGACAATACACAGACAGCATCCACAGGACTGGTGGAGTGGGGCGCATTTAAGACAGTTGTACGTGGACACTAGGACACTCGATAGGGGTACAGGGGAACTACATTTAGAATTATAGACATTAGAGGACAGATTACACCAGCTAGGAAATGCGAGAGGAACGGAGGCTGATGACCCGGAGGGCCTTCAAAAAGTGCGTTCACTTTATAGCAAGGTTGCATGATTTTAGAGAATACCACACAGGAGGAGGAATGGAGGCCTGGTCGAATGTTGGTGAAGCTGGTCTGGCGGTGTCCCCGATTATGCAGGTGACGGACGGGGGTGGAGACATCGTTCACGAGCCTGAGGCAATAAATGTCTTGTTCTGCGATTATTAAAAAAGCCTATACTTTGCGCGGCCCCCGGTCCCGCTGTTTGAGCAGAGGGAATTTCTGGGAAGGTTACCACTCCAGAAACTGGACGCTCAGTCTAGGGAAGCACTGGGTGGACCAGTGACAGAGCAGGAAGGCCGAGTTGCCATTAAAAGTATGGCTACTGGGAAGACCCCGGGCCAGATGACCTCCTGGCAGAATTCCACTCTGCCTATGCCCCGGTACTGGCCCCTAGATTAGTGGCTATATATGCTAAATATTTACGACTTGGGAATCCTTCGAGACTCTTTGTGTGATGCAGTGGTGATCCCTCACCCTAAGACCACAACCCCAGGGGCTTCTCCATGAGACTTCTGCCCACTCTCCATGCTCACCATGGATTTTAAACTCCTTAGTAAAATCATGGCGCTTCTTTTACTCCCACACATGCGTACTTTGATTCACCTTGATCAGAACAGGTATATCCCCTCTCGGAACACATCCCTTAATTTGCGGAGATTGTATTCGGTCCTATTTCACTCGTTGGTCCAGTCCCTACCGCGGGCGGCCTTTTTGTCAATTGATCTGAAAAAGCCCTTTGACACCGTGCGTTGGGGAAACCTGTTTAAGAACATGCGACAGATGGGCCTTGGGGATGATTGGCTGAAGTGGATGAAGCTATTGTATGGAGGCCCTACGGCACGGGTGCGAATAGTCAGGATTATATCTCAGCAATATGGAATCTTTCTGGGTACTCGACAGGGCTGCCCCCTATCGTCACTCTTGTTTGTCCTAGCATTTGTGCCACTACCTGTTCTGTTCCGAATGAGCAGAGAGGGAATAGGGATACCTATATGGGGACACAAACATATCATCTCCTTATATGTAGATGATCTTCTGATCTATCTGGTGGATACAGTAGAGGGCAATACTCCTCATGATTACTGGCCACGATGCTTAATCCGGCAATGGACAGCCCGCGCCACTCACGGCTATTGGCTACAGCCCTGCGATGTTGCCGTAGAGTGGTGGCTAGGACAGTGGGTACACCCTTGTATTCTTCAGTTCTGTCACAGATTGGACTACCGAGTGGGGACCCGATTTCTATATTTACAACTGAACAGTTGACAGTCTGGTCTGAGGTGGGATTAAACACCATGGGGGACCTCTACCACCAGGGTACTCTGACACCCTTTGAGAACTTGGTGGTGGATGGAAACCTCCCACCAGGCCAATTCTTCCAATATGAGGCCCTGGTACGTATATTTAGGGAATTGTGGGGAGGAAGTCAGGAGGAAGCTAAAACACACTCAGTGTTTCATTCTATGTTAACCTTGGGTTCGGCTGGTCACTTGGTGAAGTGGTTGTACTGCTCTCTGTCGAAGGCATCTCGCCATCACTTGAAACGATTGCACGAATGCTGGGAGATGACACTGGAGAGGGAGCTCTCTGATCCATAATGGAACAGAGTACTTGCATACCACAGAACAGTTTCTCATAATACCAAGTTGAAGTATTCGCAGTTTAATTACTTGCACATGACATACATGACGCCCCATAGGCTAAGAGTCGTCTTTGGTGGTGAAGCCCGCGACTGCCCCAGGTGTGACTGTGTGAGGATGCGGATTTTGTCCATATGACATGGGCATGCCCTGGCCTGAGATCGTATTGGGAAGCAGTGGTGGCTGCGGTGAATGCAACACTGGGGCGTACATTATGTCCTAATGTTGAGGTTTACTTGCTGGGGCTCTTCCCTCATCCTCCTAAACGGATAGTAGAGAACAGATTTCTGGATCTGGCTTTGGTTCTAGCAAGAAGGAGAATAGCTATGGCCTGGAAGTCTGCGGCAGGCCCGATGGTAGAGGCCTGGAGACAGGACGTGACGCAAGTGTCTGGTGCAGAAGGGAGGACTTTGACCAGGGAGGAGGCAAGGGGCCTAAGAAGGCGCCCCATTGCGGATTAATGGAGGGAGACCCTGGACACTTGGGAGCACCCTGAACGGAAACAAGACTCTGAAGATGGTCACCGGAATGGGTCTCAGACCAGTGATTGATTTGAGTCTATAGTTGGAGGGTTGGTGGAGGGAGCTGGTCCCTAATAAGTGGCGAGAATAAGCGGTGAAGATTGTGGACGCCCAAGGTCGGGATTAGTGGGCTGAAATGTGATGGAGAACACAAACAATGGGTGTCCCTAGAAGCCTCGCTGTTGGCCATGATAATCGGAGAGTATGGGGTTGTAAGTTGAAGACAGAGCTATTTCTCTGTCCTCCGTCCACCTAGTATTATCCACACTGCGATTGGGTTGTTCTCAGATCTTGTAAGATAACAGATTACCCTGCATATGTTTGTTAACTGTTCTAGAGAAAAAAAGAGGCACCATTGGCGAGATCTCACCGTCTGAGCTCCTACTTGAGATAGATTGGACTGCCAGATATATACAAGTACATGAAGTTAGGAGTGTATATTGTAGAGGTCAGAATTTTATTAGTGTTCAGTACCCAGAACGGTTTAACATCACTGTTTATTAAATGGCAAGTAATGTTCTCAGTTGTGTATGATGGATGATGGGACAGAATCAGGCGAGATGGCAAGGGTACACAACTTGTAAGGCATTCTGTAACAAAATGTATACATGAGGGATTGCCATGACCGAATCTGCTTATGTGGAATTGTGCTAAATGCCAATAAAAACATGATACAACATTTTTTAGTCAAATCTTCAAAAACTCACAACATGTTCAGTCAGTGAAACTATCATTAAAAAGATGCTTCTTACGGCTAGTGATCAGTCTTTGGAGAGCTTCGGGCCCCATGATTAAATGTTGGCCAGGATCGGGAAACAGCGTTTACAACGCTGGAAACACAACGCGGTAACTTTACAACGACTGCGTTGTTACCACGCTTACCATTACATCGCAAGTCGTATCAACGACTTGCTGTAGGGGGCGTGCAACACCAGGGAATGTGTTAGATTTTAAATCCAACGCTTCCCTGCTGTTGCGCAAACTGGAGTAGGAAGAGTAATTAATACTATTCCTAAGTCCAGCGCGCCCCCTACAGCAAGTCGTTGAAACGTCTTGCGATGTAATGGCACGCGTGGTAACAACGTGGTCGTTGTAATGACCGCGTTGTAAAGCCATGTGTAGTGAATGTATGTGATGTAACGTCATACATTCACCAGGATCACATTGCAAGTGCTACTTTAAAATGTGGTCTCTTTCTAAGTTTTGGGCTGACTGGGACAGATCACTAAAAATTTTTGACTGGTGCTATTTCATGTCCTTGGTGGCAAGTTAAGACAGTCTTTGCAGCAAACATCTTCTACAAGTGTATAACAAAAATCGGATTCTCAAGGGGTTAATGTCTGACAATAACATTTGTGCATATTAGTTTGGTGAAGTCATATTGTGCTTTGATGAGTTCTGATGTTTTTTGTGCTGCTGTTTTTGTACTGCAATTAGATTTTGTTATATGTTGTTCTGTGGTTGTTGTGTTGCATTCTGTTTTGACTGTTTTGTTGTGATGTGCCCCTTTATGGTGAACTTCTAGTTTGTTCGTGAAATCACAATTTATAATTCCAAAAATATCAGGAGGGATAGAACAGGGAGAGGAAGAAGGCAGAAGCCATAAGTAAGCAAAAGGGAAAATGTTAGGAAGAGGAGCTTCGATGGCACCACAATTCTTAAAACATATTAATTCTTGTGATTTTCTAACTCATCACCGATTATTTTTTGCCTACTCTTACCAGTCAAAGAATGGGAGAGGAGTTGGCCTAACGGCTAGGGCGGTCGACCTCGAATCTGGGGAGCCAGGTTCGAGTCTTGGCAATGACGCTGAACATCCTGTGATTCTGGGCAAATCACTTAATCTCCCCGTGCCTAACAAATTGATGAATGTGTCCTCATGTAACGCAACTGGTGCTATGTAAGCGCTCTGATACCTGATACCGGGTCAAGTTCACGCTGTATAAAACTCCGTAAAAAAAGGAAAGTATCGTGGGGCTGTGAAGAAGGCTTGCCCTAGAAGTTCCGGCTGGACATTAGGGGCAACAGATTTGCATATCGTTGAAGCCATGCTGTAATGCCATAGATGAGCAGCAAGCCTTTAGAATGGAAAGTTACTCGAAGGAATACCTATTTATCAAACAGTGTTCACTTAAATATGTTATCAATAACTTTTTGTCGACAAAGTTTTAGGTCCTCAGTCCATAATGTTCCCCAGCTTTTATGGAAATGTACCCGGTGTGCCAGAGCTTAATATTTTTGGATTCACTTAAGGCTTGATGACTACTGACGCCGAATGCTCTTCTGTCAAAATTCCATTTTTTATTTAAAGATAACTTAATTTTAAGGTGGCACACAAATATGGTTTGGACATTGGATTTCAACAAAGAACGCATTGTTACAAAACGCTGTCATTTACCCTTACCAAAGAACCTCAATTCTGATCTCTCCAACAAAGATGATGCACGTCAGTAAAAAAGAGAAAAATATTGGGTCTGATTAACATGAGAATAATCTCAAAGGCCAAAATACCACATGTGTGGCATATTACTAGAGAAGATTAAAATAAAGAAAAAAACAAGCAGAGAACCGTGAAGTCTAAAAACATCTGGTATTCCATAGTTACAAGCAGGGAAAAATCAAAACATAATGAAAAAAGTCCATTGTAATACATGGCCGAGCAATGATGGTCCACAAAACTGCAAGGAATGAAGATGAAAGACCCACGAGGGCACAGTAAAGGAAAGAAGTCCTGGGAAAACATACTGAAAGATGCTTATAAAAATTAATTTATTAACACCAGTACATTTTCTACAATATAGTTTTAAAGCAATATTGGCATTCGTATACACACTTTGTACCGTTCGTTTCTGTTTCATACACACATAGTTTTGCAATAATCTACAAAAACAAACGTTCAATTATATTGGTAGTGGACGAGAAAGAGGAAATCATCAAATCACTAATGGGGGACACACTGATCGTTGAAATTACGAGTGCAGAGTACAAAAAGGAAACACGGTTCATTCAAGTCAAATCTTTTTTCATCTCGTTTTGTATTTCATGGGTTTTTGACAATTCCAACCAGAATGCTGCACTTAAGACTTAAGGACGCTGGGACATAAGCACTCAAAACAGGAATGGCATGAACTACGAATGAAAGGCTAAATACATTTGAAGCAGCAAGTGGAGCAAAACAAAAAAAGCAATGCAAATTAGACTTTACCATCTATATACACCACACTTGATTGTATGATTGAACAACTAGCCACTCTGGATCTTCCCATATGTGGGAGGTGGCTCTTGGTGGCTGCTTTGGTGATTAACAAGTTAGCCAAGTTTTAAGGATGTTGGGAGCCCCGGTATAGGAAGCTTGGAATTTTATGTAGTGTACCAAAATCAGGTACAATATGTAGAAAGTCCAGATGACCTTTATTGGCTTACAGGGCTTAAATTATATAACCCAAATGGTCTCTTTGAGGAAGTGTGGGTTATCAGTTTTGGCTTATCAGAGGGTAGTGTTGAGCATTTTTTTGTACACACAATAAATGAGACACTCTCAAGAAGAAACTCAAAACCAATTTAGAAAAATAACAGCTATTTTTAAACAAATTTTGACACCAAGATTTTCGGAATCAGCTAGGTACTTTAGACGTTATCACTTTTTTTAGTACAAACATAGAAAAGGACAGTTGTCAGATTTGAGGCACGAACCTCGAACGTGGTAATGTTATCCTATGGGAGAAACATACACTGCATAGGTACACTTACAGATGACTTACAGGACTGTACGTCTGGACTTAAGGTAAGTAGGGGCTAAGGTCCAACAAAGCACCAACAGTTCAAGTTTACCTCCCCTGGGGTGTCAGAGTGCAGAGGTGCTTTATGTGCGGTAGCCTCGAATGTCACACACTAAAGTCAGTGGGGAAAAGTACCTGTAAGAAAAGGCTGCAAGGGAGGACTGGAGGACCAGTTCGGCAGAACCCAAGGGGGGATGGTCTCTTGAGAGCCTTAGGACCACAGAGATGCCAATGGTTTACGTGAGCCCGGGCGGCGGAGCTTGGGTGCAGAGGTGTTTTGTCAAGCGGGTCGGTATGTTAGAGGCTTTCATGGTTCTTGTTGTACCTGCAGAAGAGGGATAAAAAACACACCAGAGCTACTTTCAGTGTGGAGCTGGCCTCTCTCGAAGTCCCTCAACGTGGGTGGCGGTGGTGGGGTTCCGACTGAATACAAACAAGCCTCAGGTACCAGTGCTGTACGGCTTATTGGGGTCCTAGTGCCTCCGGACTCGTTAGGGAGATGGATCTTACCGCCTGGAGCAATAAAGACTTTTTTTGAGGTGATGGGCCCAGGGGTCGACAGAACGCTGTACCAGGCAGCTGCAGTCGGTGTCTACTGGTGCACGGAAGTGGCTCCTCCACTTCGAGGGAGATGCTGTCGGGTAGATGAAGTGCTGGCCAGACCTCCAAGGGTTTGGGGAGGCTGTTACGCTTCTGGACGAGTCGGTGTCAGTGACTGTCGGGACAGCAGCAGCCAGGCAGGGTTTTGAGCCAAAGTAGGTAGTAGTCAACAGTACTCACGTCTTCGTCTCTTCTTTATCCTTCTTCTTTCAGGCAGACAAATCTGAGTTCCTGGTGTCAGGGGCCACCTAAACAGTAAATGTAGGGGCATTAGGGGAGTGAAGGATAGTAGCCAAACTGCTACTTACCTCTGGGGTTACTACGCTCCCTATATGGACACTTCCTGTGAGGAGTGGGTATAACTCTGTCTCAGATTTCCTAATTCTACTAAAAACAAGATGGTGCAACTCTTCTTTCATTAAGCACATTAGGTAGCCCCTCTTAGGGGTGTGAGTAGCCTGGTGGTGCAACACACCTACTTGCATAGCTAATTTCCCACCTGTCCTAGTGGCAAATGGGCCTCAGGACAGTAGGTGACATCTCCCAGGTCTGTAGGAGGCTGGGATCACATAACAAAGGCAGCAGGGGCTATGAAGCCCTTGGCCTTGATTTGCTAAATCACTAGCCATCCTGCTGGAAGAAGTGTGAACACATTCCCCTGAGAAATGCAAAAACAACAATTGATGGACAGAATGCTGCACACTGTCAAACATTCACCCCAGTGCAGAGATCTGGGTCTAAATCCATTGTTTTTTTGCGCTCGCCATACCTTCCAGTTCAAACCCAGCCATATGCAAATCAGTCTTGACTCTGTTCCCCATGGGAACAGTCAAGCCCGAACTGACAGGCAAGGCCCTCCCTGGACTGGAAACAAGCAGCCTGGGACCGGTTTTGGGGCCTCATTCCTCATCCCTCATCAGCCAGGCTAGCATGGACAGCAAGGGACCGACGTCTGGGCATTCCCTGCCAACTTAGGGCAAACAAAGCAAACATAAGTAGATGAAGGACGGAGTGCTGAAACTTTTCAGACACTCGCCCCAGTCACAGATCTGGGTTGAATCCATTATAATTCTTTAGCTCACTTGGCCACCCCAGTTCAGACACAGCTATATGCAAACCAATCTTGACCCTGTGCCTCATGGGAACAGTCCAGCCCGAACTGCCAAGCCATGTCTTCCCTGGACCGGAAACAAGTATCCTGGGACCGGTTTCAGGATAAAACCTCTCATCCGCCAGGCTAGCTTGACTCTAGTGGCATGGAGAGCACGGGACCCATATCTGGGCATACCCGTCCCACTCGGGGTGTCAAATGCAAAAAGAACAATTGATGGACAGTGGATTCAAGCTAGCCTGGCTGAGGGGTGATGCCCAGAAACCGGACCCAGGATGCTTGTTTCCGGTCCAGTGAGGACCTGGCTTAGTAGTTTCGGCTGGACTGTTCTGTAGTGTAGTTTCTATATCCCCGATAGGCTCTGCGCATTGGAATAACATACACAATAGATTTGACATAGGACTAAGGTCAGTATGTCTCTATCGAGTATATTAAATTTAATTACTTGTGTGTGCCAGCTAACTCAGAGGTCACGAGAAACTTCTCGAATATACAAGAAGGGATTAGTCTCTGACAACCGCATAAACATGACAACTTTGTTTCCCTTTAGAATCGGAACAGTCTCAGAATCGTGGAAACAATCGATAACAGTTTCACTCAGTCAATCGTGCATGCTTCTTTTCTACAGAGTTGCACAGAAATAGAGAGATATGCGTTTTCAATAAAAAGGGTTGATTGAACAGTTTTATTTGCTACAATCGTAAGACAGACTGCAAAGTACAATATGTACAAGGTTAGCAGTAAGATAAAATAATACTGCAATAGCATGGTTTGTAGCTATGACATATATTAATCAAAATACATACATAAATAACATAATGCTAAAATGTGATACTCATCTGATGCTTCTAAATTGTTCTACCCCAGTGTACCTAACCTAAGTGCAGTACGAGGTTTGAAGTAGGTGCTATTTCTAAAGTATAGCTAGCTATATTTTAGTTTAGCCAAGAGTTGCCAAAAGTTTCTCTAAGTTCTAGTCAGCTCCATACCTGAGAATGAGAGAGGTTGGAATCTCTTTTCTGGACTCGATAGTCTAACCCCCTGCAAGGGAAGTCAGAGAGCACTGGAGCTGGATTCTCTGCGAGGAGGATGACAGCGTCTGGTCAGTGCATCAGGCTGGAACTCGATCTCCTTCCGAACTTGCCGTGGCAAACCGCGTAGTCTGGGTTGGATCGAATCCTCCGGGAACCGCAATTTGCCAAGGCAGGTGCTGGTATATTTGTACCTCAAAGGTGTCTAGGAATGCCAGTATTGACGTAAAAGTCGGGCAGAGGAGCGTCATGAATGAACCCCTAAGGAATAGATGTTCATGCATACTTAATGAATTCTTGGAGAAATCAATATTCAAGCTGGGGGAAGTTCCTTAAGGCTTAAGGGTCTGGTTTTCCAAGAAATCGTTGTGACGTGGATGGACGGATGTAGGTGGCCATGCCTGTATTTGGTTTGTATGGACAATGTCTAAATAAGGGCCGGATTTCTATGTCCAAATAAGGGCATAAATCGGGATACCTATAAACGGAATCTAAATCTACACACAACAGTTCCCATGAGGCACAGGGTCAAGACTGATTTGCATATGGCTGGGTCTAAACTAGGGTGGCATGGTGAGCAAAAGAACGGTAGATTTAACCCAGATCTCTTGACTGAGGGTGAATGTTTGATTTGCTCTGCATTCCGTCCATCATCTCTGTGTCTTTCACCTTCCCCAGAGAAGGCATTGTTTTTGCCCTCAGAGAGCATGGTCTCCCACTTGCAGAGGGTCAGAAATGTGTCTGTGGAGGCAGGCTGGATGATACCAGCCAGTCAGCACACAAGACACTGGTAGGATTTTCAGGGAGCACCTCTACAGTGCCCTCTGGGTGCATGTCATAATAAATCTAGTACTGGTAACAGTACAGATTTTTCAAGACCAGGTGTTTGATACCAAACACCATAGGTTTCAGTGAAGCCATCATGAAGCTGGGGAACTCGTAACAACCAGTGCCCAGTAAATATACTTAAGATGGCTTCCATGCTTACTTGTACCACCTAGCAATTGAACTAGAAAGCACAGGAGCATATCTGCTCAGGCAGATATGTCCTCACATTTAATATAATACACCCTACCTTAGAGCAACAAGGCTTGCTGTAGGGGTGATTCATATATATTATATGCAATGACTTTGCCATGGCACACAGCGTGTGCGCCATGTCGTGTTTTCACTCATGGTTTGCACCATGTCACGCTGCCTGCAAATGCAAACTGCATGCAATTTGTACAGAGGGTCCATCAGGGTGGCATAATACATGTGGCAGTCCTTAGGCACGCTCTTTAGTACCCCTGCGCTAGGTACCAAGGGTAGCATTTACTAAGGACTTACTGGGGTGCTAAAGTGTGTGCCAACTTTAACACAACTAGACCACTTTATCTTTAGGGAAAGAGCACTGGCACTGGGGCCTGGTTAACAGTTGAAAAACATCAGTACCAGTGTCAAAAAGTGGGGATAACCTTGAGAAAAGGGGGCACTTTCCTACACCTGGGCACAACATATTTTGGGGGTCCCTGTTTGGAACAACTATTAATTTTATTAGCCATTTCTTTCAAATTCAAGCCCTATGTTGCCTAAAATTATTGACTAAAAGCTGGGGTGGCATGGTGAGCAAACAAACAATGGATTTAGCCCAGATCTGTAGTTTGGGGAGAATGTTTAACAATGTCCTGCATTCCGTTCATCATCTTTTTGTGTTGCTATATTCACCCTAAGAGGGAAGGGCATGCCCAGACATGGGTCCTGTGCTCACTGTGTCACTGGATTCAAGTTAACCTGGCTGAGATGGGGTGATAACCTGAAACCGGTCCCAGGATGCATGTTTCCAGTCCAGGGAGGCCCTGACTTTGCATTTCGGGCTTGTCTCTTCCCATGGGGAGCAGGGTCAAGACTGATTTGTATATGGTTGGGTCCAAAACTGGGTCCAAAACTGGGTTGAAATAGTGAGCAAACAAACAATTGATTTAACCAAGATCTATGACCGTGGGTGAATATTTGACAATGTTCAGCATTCCATCCATCATCTTTTTGTGTTGCTATTGTCACCGAAGTGGGAAGGGCATGCCCAGACGTGGGTGCCATGCTCACTGTGCCACTGGATTCAAGCTAGCCAGATTGATAAGGAGTGATACTCTGAAACCAGTCCCAGATTGCTTGTTTCCGGTCTATGGAGAACCTGTCTTGGCAGTTTGGGCTGGACTATTCCCAGAGGGAGGGAGCAGGTTCAAAACTGATTTGCATATGGCTGGGTCTAAACCTGGGTGGCATGGTGACCAAAAAAACAATGGATTTAACCCATCTCTGTGACGGGGGTAAATGTTTGATTTGTTTAGCATTCCATTCATCATCTGTTCTTTTTGCATCTGTTGCCCTGAGTGGGAAGGGAATGTCCAGACGTGGGTCCTGTGCTTGCTTTGCCACCGGATTCAACCTAGCCAGGCTGATATGGGGTGATACCCTGAAACCGGTCTCAGGATGATTGTTTCTGGTGCGAGGAGGACATGGCCTAGCAGTTCGTGCTGGACTATTCCCATGGGGAACAGGGTCAAGACTGATTAGCAAATGGCTGGGTCCATGGCAGGAGAGACAGGGACAGCAAACTGACCATGTTGGGCAGATAGGAGGGGCAGTGGCAGCACAACGGACCACACAAGGTAGGTAAGAGGGGCAATGGCATCTCAATGGACCATGGGGGGGCAGGAATGAGGCAGGGGCATGAACTTGCACAACAGCGGTACGGGGGAAAGCAACAGGGACAGGGAAAACAAGCTAGCCATGAAGAGGAAGGGGCAATGGGAGCACATCGAACCCTACATACGAGGTGGAAGGTGTGAAAGGGCATGGATCCGGACAACAGAGGGCAGGAAAGAGGTGTGAGGGGCAGTAAGCTAATCATGTAGGGCAAGAGGAAGGACAGCGTAAGCACAATAGACCTCGCTGGGCAGCAGGGCATGGACTCAGACAACATAGGGAAAGAAGAAGGATGCAGAGGCAGCAAGCTGACCATGGAGGTAAGGTATGCATGTGCAGAGGTAGCACAATGAAAAATGTTGATTAGGAGGGAGAGGACAGTGGCACACACACAGAGAACAATGGTTAGGAAGGAAAGAGGCAAGCGCAGGGCAGCAAGCTGACTATGTTGGGCAAGCCAGCATGGGTAGGAGCACTATGCTGTTGGAAGAAACTGAGAGTTTTATTTGAGGGGGCTGAGAACCCACCTCAAATCATATCCACAATCCTTGTCAGGGTCAACCACAAAAACCACTAAATAAACCTGTGCTTAACCCTCTGGTTGTTTGACACAAAGCAGGCAGGCTTAAGTCAGAGGCAATGTGTAAAGTAGTTATGCAGTAGTAAACCAATAATAAAGTCAAAATGTAAAACAATAAAAACCCAAGATGAATTAGGAAAAATGAGCAACGTTTAATAAACAGAATCAGACCAAAATGACAAAAATTCAATTAGAAGAACCGCAGTTATGATTTTTATAAAGTTTAAGGAAGAACAGCACCAAGAAGCACAAAGTGGAAATACTAGTCAACGGTTGTGGTAGAACAGGACCTTGATCCAATTTAATGCTGACAGCAAGGGAGCGCAGGTCAGACACACCAACCAGATTTGTCTTGGTCAAAGGATTTAGCTTCTGAATTTAGTTAAGTCCCAATCCACCACAGGAGCACACTTCTAAACCCCACAAGACCTCAGAGAGGGTACAAACAGACTCACCAGGGGGCAGGTAGAGGCTGAAATAGGGTCCATTACAGATCAACTGGGCAGCTTGTTTTGTCCCTGAAGCTTTAATGGCACATCAGCCATATGATCCTTGAAGTCCACTTCTTTGTTCTGTGTACAAGAGGGAGTGCAGTTCTAGTCTTCAGGGCTTTTCTTAGAACACAGAAAACAAGGATGTCCTTCTGTTCTTCTCAGGTCCAGACAGTGTTCTACAGTGAATGCTTAGAGGGACCACATATATGTGTGTTAGTGAGTGGAAATGACTGCTAGGGGTGCCCTAAACAATGGGGTAAAGGTTCCCGGGACTAACCCCTTTCACTTTGGGAAGTTTCAAGACTACAGACTGTGTGTGTGGGGGGGGGGGAGGTTAGAGTGTACTATGGTAATCCTAGTGTCCTTCGAAATCTAAGACTAAAATATATTTTGAGGCAGTATTGATTCTCCCCCTAGAAATTCAGAGACAGAAGTCTGGTAGAAAAACAGTTGGCCTTTCCAAGCCATACAGGGAATATACAAGAGTTGTTTAGGTATCCTGTCTTTGTCCCTTTGAAAAGCGCCCCAAGTGTCATATGTAAACCTCTGGCAGGCCTGTCATTGTTAAAGTAAAAAACCGCCCACCTATGATTGGAGCCTATAGGAAGGTGGTGTATTATGTGGTGTGGGGTTTACCATAAAGATTGTCCTTGGATTCACACTAATAAATCCTTAGCTCAATTCTGGTAGTGTGGCAAAGAACAGTCAGGCTTTACTGGAGGAACAAGTGATAAGCATTTCAGAGAACCAAACTGGACGATAAGTAGCTAAGATGACTAGTGACAGAAATCTGACACCAGGTTTTTGATGCAATATAAAATCAGTGCAAAAAAATACCAGGAAAATTTAAATTGCAGTCAATAGGAAAAACCACTCGTCACAATTGGTCACTTACAGGTCGAGTTGCGTTGTACCCTTGCAGGGTAAATGTGATGCAGGGTCCCAGGACACCAAGCCACGACAGTCAGTTCAATTTTACTTGGCCCGTTGAGTTTGGGTGCAGAGATGTCCTGGCTGTCCCTGGTGCTGAAATGGAGCCACAGGAGAGCTTCCTTTACCACTGAAACAGTGCTGTGGGGGTAAAGGATGCAAAAACAAAATAGGGCCGCTGCTGATGTCAGATAAACATATGATGGAGTCCCTTCTAGGCACAGCGTCGAATTCAGGGACTGGCAACCAAAAAGCCTTGGCAGCGGTAAGTAGACCAGAAAGTTACTTCGACATCCAGTGGTCCTGGGAAACACAGTAGCTGCCTGTAACTTACCGGTAGGCAGGACTACAGTTCCCACAATGCACTAGACCATCTGAATTTGGGCGATCTCCCAGGGGGGCCGATGGCCAGCGATTCTTCGGATCCTGAGCTTTATTTTACCCGCAGCTTGTAGGGTGTCTAGGGCCGCTAGTCCAGGGGAGTCTGAGGGTGCTTCAGGCTTCCAAAGTGATCCCTCTATCTGAGGGAACCAAGAGATGAGTCTCAATCAGTAAGTTCCAGGAGTGTTGCCACAGGTGCAGAATATCCCTTTTTTTGCTTGGTGCAAGTCCTGTTGTCGCTGATACAGGTCTCTTCTTCTGTCCTCTTTGATGCAGGTTGTTCAGAAGGATTAGTTACTTACCTGTAATCCTAGTTCTCTTCCAGGGGAATACTCATCAAAGTCATAAGCACTGAATAATCCCCGCCCACGTGCAGGATCCCAGAGCATATAGAAATATACATATATTTGTGTATGTTAGGGACACAAGTGTCTAGCACTTCCGCGACATACATATATACATGTATATAAATACATAAATATGCAGCCTAACATAGTTCCAATGGGGCAAAATGCCAAAACTACATAGGTTTTTCTTGTACAAAAATAATCTCCTACATACACTTTGTAACAGAGAACATACACTGTAATAGTGTCATACAACAAACCTTTATTTTCAACCCAGAAAAACATGTATTAGGAGGCAGTTGGCCCATGTGCTGCATAGATGAATAAACGTCACAGTACAGTAAAAAACTGGCACCTTGCCTTTAAGACTTCCAAGCCCCTGTGCACCGTATCTTTAAGACCTCCAGGGGCCCATCTGCTCCCATCATGCACCACAGGTGACAGTTAGGTCAGTTCTTTTTTACAGTGTACTAACTTGAAGCAACCTGAGTATAAAATGCAAACACCACATTAACGTACTATAACTGCTCGTCTGGGGAGGCGGGAGGGTTGCTTATGACTTTGATGAGTATACCCCTGGAAGAGAACTAGGATTACAGGTAAGTAACTAATCCTTCTCTTCCAGGGGACTCATCAATAGTCATGAGCACTGAATAGAGTAGCAAGCCCATACCCACTACCTCGCGGACGAGCAAGCAGTATTTAGAAACAGGTAACAGCGCATCTTAACATGACATCAAGCAAATACATTTCTCAGTGAGGCTTGCCCAACTTAGGCATCTGCCTGTGTATCAGAGTCTGAGCAGTAATGGTGAGTGAAAGTATGAACTGAACGCCAAGTCGCTGCTTTACAAATTTCTGTCATAGGAACATTTCTAAGAAGAGCCGTGGTAGAGGCTTTCCCCCTGGTAGAATGTGCTTTGGGTTCGCCCTGAGGAACCTTGTTCGCTAGTTGGTAGGACAAAGATATGCAAGAAACTATCCATGTAGAGATGGATCTTTTAGAAGCTGCCGGACCGGTATTTATGGCACCATAGTTAACAAACAACTGGTCCGTCTTTCTCAAGGACTTGGATTTGTCTCGATAAAATTTCAGTACCCACTTGAGGTCTAAATAATGGAGGGACCTCTCCAGAGGAGTAGTGGGATTGGGAAAGAAAGTGGGAAGAGTGATAGTCTGATTGATGTGGAAATCTGAGACCACCTTAGGTAGAAGGCTCGGATGGGTTCTCAAAACCACCCTGTTTGCATGAAAAACAGTATAAGGTTCTCTACAACACAATGTGATGGCGACTAAAAAGGCAGTTTTCCATGATAAATGCTGCAGAGAAGCCTTGTGAATTGGGTCAAAAGGAGCACCCATAAGTTTGTAAGGACTATGTTGAACTCCCAAGGAGGAGATGGAGATCTCACTGGGAGGTAAACCTTTTTTATCCCTTCAAGGAAATCTTTTACCACTGGCATGTGGATAAAAGAGACTTGTGTAGGTGATTTTCTGTATGCAGTGATGGCTGCTAGATGCACTTTAATCGAAGAGAACTGCAGACTAGACTTGGCAAATGTAATAAGTATGGCAACAGTACCTGCTCTTGACCCTGCACCGGATCATGAGCATTGTCCCTGCACCACAAATAGAATTGCTTCCATTTGAAAGCATAGGATTTTCTGGTGGAAGGTCTCTTGGCTTCCTTCAGGGTAGTCATACAATCCGCTGGTAAGTCTAAGTGTCCGTATTGAAGGAACTCTGGAGCCATGATGTCAATCTGCGGGATGAGAGATTGGGATGAAACACTCTCCCCTCGTTCTTGGACAACAGGTCTGGACGGCAAGGCAACCTCCGGTGTGACACCTCGGATAATTCTAGAAGGTCAGCGTACCACCACTGACGCGGCCACTCCGGAGCTATCAGGATCATTCTGGTGTTGGTCTTGTAAAATTTGTTGATCAGTTCAGGGATCAGCGGAAGCGGAGGAAAGGCATACAGTAATGTCTAAGACCAGTTTGTCAAAAGGGCATTCCCTCGTGATCCTGGTTGGGGAAACCCGGACGCGAAGACGGGGCATTTGGTGTTGGCCCCGTCTGCGAAGAGGTCGATGTCTTGCACGCCCCATTGTTTAAAAATTTCATGCGTGACTTCACTGTTCAGCACCCAGTCGTGCGCTTCTACGAAGTCTCTGCTTAGTGATTCTGAACGTTCATCGCGGCTGGAAAGTGAATGGCCACAATGCTGAGGTTCCGTGCGAGAAGCCACTTCCAGATGGTCTGTGTCTCCAGAGAGTTCTCGACCTGGTGCCCCCTTGCTTGTTCAGATAATACATTGTTGTGGTGTTGTCTGTCTGAACCAAGAGGAAGCTGGACTGGAGTGAAGGGTACAGTGACTTGAGAGCCAGGTGAACAGCTCTTAACTCCAGGAAGTTGATGTGATACCCTTTTTCTACCTCTGACCAGAGACCTTGTACTTGAAGAGGCCCCATGTGCGCTCCCCAACCCTGCAGGGAAGCATCCATGACTATAGTCTGAGTGGGAATGTCTTGGTGGAATGGGACTCCCTTTAGTAGGTGTGACAGCTTCATCCACCATCTGATGGAGTCTTTGGCCGATTGAGGTAGAGTCACACGGTCTTCCCAGCAACCTGAGAGTTATATCCACTGGTCCTTCAGAGTCTGCTGCAGAGGACACATGTTCAATCTGGCATTGGGGACGATGAATACGCAAGAGGCCATGGAGCCCAACAGCGACGAAACCTGTCTGACTGTGGATGACGGGCTCTGAGGAGATCGCAACATTTGTCTCTGATTGATGATAACCTCTCTTCCGAAGGACACACGCTTGCCTTTGCGGTATCCAGTGAAGAGCCCAGGTAATGGATTATCTGTGTCGGATTGAAGACCGACTTCTTGAAGTTGACTTGAAGACCCAGCGTGTTCAACAGCTGGAGACAGTAGTTGAGATGATTCTGAAGCAGAGAAGGTTTGGCACTCTTCAGGAGCCAATCGTCCAGATAGGGGTAAATGAAGATTTTGCGTTTGCGTAGAAATGCTGCCACCACCGCCATGCACTTTCGGGAACGTTCGGGTGGCTGATTTGACCCCGAACAGTAGAACTCAGAATTGAAAATGTTGATGGGTCACCTGAAAACTGAGGAATTTTCGATGTCTTTTGGACACCAGGATATGGAAGTAGGCGTCCTGCAAGTTTATAGCACACATCCAGTCTCCCTGATGTAGATGAGGGAAGATCTGGTGCAGAGCCAACATCCGAAATTTTTCCTTGCGGATGAATTTGTTCAGGAGTCGCAGATCGAGAATAGGTCTGTATTCTCTGGTCGGTCCTCTTTTATCGACCAGGAAGTAACAAGAGTAAATGCATTGTCCTTGCTGTTGCTTTGGAACATACTCTACGGTGTTTTTTGGGAGAATACTATCCACCTCTTTTTGCAACAGTAGGTGATGTTGGTTGGATCTTCTTTGAGGAGGAACTGAAGGAGGTGGGGCCTTGAACCTCAGCAAGCATCCATTTTGCACAATATTCAGCACCCATTTGTCATTTGTTATTGATATCCACTCTTCCAGATAAAAAGTGATACTCCCTCCTATCGGAGTGGCTAACGGGCACGGAGGAGGCCTCTGCTCATTGCTTGGCTGGTTGCTTAGCAGTTGAAGCCTGCTACCTGTTGCTTCCCCCACCTCTACCAGGTCATCTTTGATGGAACTGCGACCTCTGTTGCTGCTGATTTTAGGATGACCAATGAGGGGTTTGAACCCTCTGTTTGAAGGAGCGCCTGTCGTAGGGGCAGAACCGTTTGCGGAATTCTTTCTGCTTCTCTAGGCCAATAGCCTTCACAGTGTCCAATTCAGTTTTCATGTTGACCATCTCATCATCTGCGTGAGACCCAAACAGCGATGACCCATTGAACGGAAGGTTGACAATCCTCCGTTGGGCATCTGGTTTCAGGCCTGTGAGACACAGCCAGGATGAGCGTCTGGAACAGATGACGTGTGCAGCCGGATCTGATGAGTCTGCAGCTGAACTTATCACCTGGTTCGCTATCATGCCCCCTTCTTGCAGTATCTCCTGAAAGCCCTGCTGGTCTTCTTTCGGGAGTTTGTCCGTGAATCTGGCAAGGGAATCCCAGAGAGACCTATCGTACCTCCCTAAGAGAGCTGAGGCGCTGGCCACCTTCATAACGGAGGCAGAGGTATTACACATCCTCTTACCCAGTGAGTCCATATTTTTGGTGTCTTTTTTGGGAGGGACTGACGAGGAAGAAGTAGCAGAATGTGCCTTCCTGGCCGCCACCACAATGACCGAGTCTGGTGGGGGATCAGAGCGTAGAAAAAGCGGGTCCTGATCCGGGGCTTTATATTTATTGGCAAATACAAGATGATACTGTGCCCACTGTGGAAGGAGTTAAGAAAGTTTGCATAGCAGGCTCTATGAAGCCTGGGACTAGAGGCAGTAGAGACCTGGTTAACGATCAATGGTGTAAAGTCTCAAAGATAATGGATGTGGAGACCGTCGGGACTGACATACTGATGTTGAGCTTTTTGGCCCCTCTGCAGAGAACGTCAGTGAAGGTTCCGATGTCATCAATCGGAGACACTCTGGATGGTGGTGTTGCAGACAGAGTTGGCAAATAGTCCTTGATCGAAGATCTGGTGAATGTGGACCACGTTGGTGATCTTCGTCTCCTCCTCTTGGGAGAGGAAACATGATGCGGGCGAGACCGCTCCCGTGACCTTGTGTGGGGGGAGGATGGGGACCTTGACCTTCTTGGGGTTCTTTTCGGAGAGACCTGCGATGAGGAGGACACCTGGAAACTCCCTACGGAGAGTAGGTGCGAGAATAATCGGAATCCGGACATCCCTGATAAGCACCGGTACCTTCCAGCCATCTTGGTAAAAGATTGAAAGGATGAGACTTCTTCGCCGCAACCGGAGAGCCCCCCGGCGCAATCTAGACAATGTTAATGCCCGGGATGATGAAGGTCTTCTCGACATCGAACGTCTTGACCTCGACCTTGCCCTCTCTGTTACCTCCTCTGAGACGACTACAGAATTTCTGTCTCTCGTCGTCGACCGATGTCTCGACGACGACACCGACTGTGCCCTCTTCAACGTCGATCTCCTTGGCGGCAAGATTCTGGAAGACACTCGTCTCCATGAAGATATCGACATTGTCCTCGACGTCGAACGCCCACGCAGGCGGGTAGGAGATTTTCGACGGTGAGCGCCTCGACTGCGACGGTGATCTCGACGTCTTCAGTCGGTAAGCTCTCAGCAGAGGCTAACCCCTCGACGCCAACCTTTGAGAAGGCGGCGGAGTGTTCCTCGCCGTCGACAGATGTTTTGACGTTGAAGGGTGCTTGTCAGGTCTCTCGGGACCAGCATACTTCGAGCCCGAAGTATGTCTCGACGTCGACTTACTTTTGTGCGACGGAGAGTGTCGTCGTCTCGACGCTGAACAGTGTGTTGCCTGCTTCTTCGACGGCGACCTCGACGCCGAACAGTCAGGAATCTGTTTCTTTCTGGACTCTGGAGAGGTAGATCTTTGCCTTTTTCAGTGTTCATGATGAGAGGAGGGGTCTTGGGAGCTCCCAAGGCCACTGTTGTGATGGGTTTTTCCTCTCTCCAGCAAGGCATGGAGCCTAATCTTCTCCCTGTCACGAAGAGTCCTTTTAGAAAATCGCTGACAATAATTACAAGTATCAGGTTTGTGTAAAGATGGCAAATACACGATGCACACAGAGTGCGGGTCCGATTTTGCCATCTTTTTACCACATGAAGGACATTTGTTGAATAATGCTGGCATTCTGACAGAAAAATTATGGTAAATTGTCAGAAAGGTTTAAGAAAAGACACCCAGCAGTCAAAAATGTCCAAAAGCAAGAGAAAAAAACTATTTCTGACTAAAGATAATCAAAAACTGTCGAGCTCAAGCTCCAGGATCCTCACAGAAGGAGCCGGAAAAAAGAACTGACCTAACTGTCACCTGTGGTGCATGATGGGAGCAGAGGGGCTCCTGGAGGTCTTAAAGGCACGGTGTCCAGGGTCTTGGAAGCCTTAAAGGCAAGGTGCCAGTTTTTTACTGTACTGTGACGTTTATTCATCCATGCAGCCTATGGGCCAACTGCCTGCTATTACCTGTTTATCTGTGTTGAAAATAAAGGTTTCTTGTATGACACTATTACAGCGTATGTTCTCTATTACAAAGTGTATGTAGGAGATTATATTTGTACAGGAAAAACCTATGTAGTTTTGGAATTTTGCCCCATTGGAACCATGTTAGGCTGCATATTTATGTATTTATATACATGTATATATGTATGTCGCGGAAGTGCTAGACACTTGTGTCCCTAACATACACATGTATATGTATATTTTTATATGCTCCGGGATCCCGCATGTGGGCGGGGATTATTCAGTGCTTATGACTATTGATGAGTATTCTTTAACAAAAGGGTATGCAGTTCCTAATAATAACATAGTGTGTGTTAGAATCACTAGGTCCCAGGGTGATGGTGTGAACACGGTATAGTTAAGCGGAGTAAAGGGTACTCCTACTGGAAATGAAGACCCTCACACACCCAACAAGCGGGTGTCTTGCTTCATCACCGGGTCTTTGCTCCTTATCGGGCCGGCGGTGCAATGCCCGATCAGGCACCCCAAGGGGGCCTTCCTATCGGAGATCTTTATTTCCAAACGCCGGTGAGTGAGGTGTGTGGGGAAACAGTTAGTTGATATAACTAGTGTAGGTGCAAGTGGAGTGAAAGGTAAGTGTACTAAAACAGGGTAGGTGATCCACTTCAAACTGATTTAATAAAGTATGGTCACCACCCTGATTAAAAACAATCTGCACATCTCTCACCATTAGGTGTATGAGTGATATGTGCTACAACAATAATAAAAAAGGTCAACATGTTTCTTGCCTGGATATTAATTAAATGGCAATTCTTCAGGACCAATGAATACGGCTACCTGCACCTTTTTGGTGGTGGCCACAACCTCTAAGAGGTGTCAATGGTAGCCACACGTACAGCACCCTAAAAACGTGTGGTGCCGTGTAAATCAAGAACACACAACCTGTGAAGAAAAACACACAATTATTGAAAAAACATTGTTATTGTACATCAGTTCAAGGCATCTGATTCAATTAAAGTTAAAGTTACGTATTATGTCAAACCAGAAACCGTGGCATGCGTCGAATGTGAGCATGTATTAAAAGGACTTTATCGAGGCAAACAGCAGATTCTTATAGGAGGACTTAATCTATATTTCTTAGAAGGCATGGTACTCTTGGTAATATACAGAACTCACCCCATTGGGCTGTGGAGACAATGTGGTCAGGGTAGGAGCACACTAATTGTTAGTGTCCTAAAGAGGAAAAGTAAAAAACAAACAACAAGTGCGTCAGGAAAATCCGTGTCAAATGTACTCAAAATATGATGGACAACCCATATGGTAATTATTCTCATGGGGAACAACAGCGTATAAAGTTGTTTGATGCAGATAAAGATACTTGTAAAACAAACTCCCCGGAGCACTCTGGTAGATGCTTGCTACAGTTATGGCATATACTTTGAAAATGTTGAAACAGTGCCCGCTCAGTGCTGATAGCGCGGGTGTAATCCCTGTCAGTGCTCCTTATATCGCATCCCCCATGTATGGGACTCGAAACGTGGCAGCGCTGGTCTTCGCGTGTTGCCAGAAGGCGTACAGGGGTTGTGGCAGTCAGTTAATCAAAAGACTTGCACACGCAGTTGGTGATAGGAAAATAAGGATGGATTCAACCCAGCGCGAGGCACGGAAGCGCTGGGGAGACCGCCGTGAGCAGAGTTAGTACATACTGCCTACGAACAGTGTCGCCTCTAAAGCGTGGTGAACACTCGGCTAAATGAGCCGCATACCAACACTCTCGGGCATGCCGAAATTGACGACAAAAACGAATAATATGTACTCACGGTTCCGTTGGACTCACGTTACCGTAAACCTATGACCCCGCCAGCTGCTCGAGTCTGGTGAAGTTCCCATGGGGAGGCTCCCAATTAAGCGAGCCGTGCAGCGTGTTACGTGACTACGTCTCGGGCGGTAACCAGTGAAGGGGGCGTGGCTACGTCTTGGAAACTAGACCTCCACCCGTTATTCCTGTACAAAAAAGTCCGAGATGCCGGAAGTGATAAAAAAGGGATTTAGTTGCAAGAAAGACTCCCCCTCTGACGCGAGAAAGACACGTGAGGGCGGGGACCCCATAGACCAATACGATGGTCCCCTCAACGATTGTCACAGAGTGTTTACTAATGTAATGGAGTTAATGTGAGCATTGGGATGACGCGTGCTCACAACAGCCAAACAATGCACCCGATCGTGAGATTAAATGATATCTACCTCAACGCTGTGGTGTTCAGTAAATATACCGCGCACCATAATCTGATGGAGCGCGGAGCGCAATAGGCACACAGTCCTGGCAACCCTAATATTCGGGAATGGGCTCGTGAGTCCTAAATATAAAAAAATTTTTTTAAAAAATAACAATAATTATTATGTGACCACTGACTGACTTAGAAAGTCAAGACCAACCGAAATCAATGGCATGTTCAGCAAAGGATGTCGAAAATTATAATAATTGCCTAAAAAAATGCATTCCTGTGCAGAGAAAAGGCTCATCAAGTATAGATATAAGTAAAGTTACATATACAAGATAAAACCACATTTCCAAGAGGAAGTTAGTCTAAGTCAAGTTAGACTACTCCACGGAATGTCCTCATTCAGGCCAGTTGTGTCAGCTGTCAATCTCAGGACCCAACGCTGTTCAAGTCTGAAGAGGGCATTTTTTGACATGTGGGGGTGTGATTCCAGAACCACCCATTTGAAAGAAGTGGGTGCATGACGTACCAAGTTGTAGTGGGTCGTCATTTTAGTATTAGTCTTAGCGCATCTGAAATTACTCTTGTGTTCCAGCATACGTGTCTTAACTGTGCGTGTGGTCATACCTATGTATGGTAAGCCACATGGGCACGTCATCAGATAAATGCAATTTGTTGAGTTACAATTGGTATGTTTATTGATCTGCCATGTCACGTCATTAGGGAGTGCCAGTTCTTTACTGATTTGTGTCTGAGGACACATCGAGCACATCCCACAAGGGTAATGACCCTTAACTGGGGGTAGGTTCCATAGTAGTCTCTGAGACCCAGTAGCTGGTTTCTTAGGTCTAGTGTGTATTAAAAGGTCCTTAAGGTTGCTCGTGCGTTTAAACGCAAATCTGGGGACTTCCAAATCTAGATCTCCAGTGTTGAGAATACCCCAGTGTTTTTTAATGATCGCCTTAATCCTGTTCGAATCAGGGGTGAAGGTGGTGACACAGGTTAAGGATTGATCAGGTTCTTTAGTGTTAACTTCTAACAGACTCTCTCTGTTGTTATTTCTCGCTCGTTTGCGAGCACGAGACACAACCTGTGAGGGGTAGTCGCGCTTGATTAAGTCATGCATACGCGTTAAGGACTCTTTCTGATAATCAGCCACAGAACTGCAGTTCCTTCTGATTCGCAGAAACTGACCAAAAGGTAAATTTTCTCTTAACGCTTTGGGATGGTAGCTGCTGAATAAGAGAAGGCTGTTCCTGTCTGTGGGCTTACGATACAGACTCGTGGAGATTGTCCCCCCTTCCAGGTGGACAAGTAGATCCAAGAAAGGTACTTCTGTATCAGAAATGGTATGGGTGAATCTCAAATAGGGATTAAGGGTGTTGATCCACGTACAGAATTCTGTGCAATTCGTGTAGTTTCCCTTCCACAGAACCAGGATGTCGTCGATGAACCTTTTCCAGAGCAGTACATTCGCAGAGTAGGGGTTGGAGGGATGATGTATCACCCTACTCTCGAAGGCTGACATGTACATGCATGCCAGACTCGGCGCGAATGTACTGCCCATGGAAGTGCCCTGGGTTTGATGGTACAATTGTGTGTTGTACTCGAAAAAATTCTGTGTCAAAGCCAGGCTAGCACATTCCATGATGAATGATACTGGTGTATTGGAGCTGATCTCACTGCTGCTTAATGCATCCTCGATAACTTGGAGGGTTGCTTGTTGGGGTATGTTGGTATACAACGCCTCGACATCTAGTGTCAGCAAGAGATTGATTTCCTGTGGGTATTGGAACCCTTCCAGAAGACGAAGAATATCAGAAGTATCCTGGATATAGGAGGGGGTTGCTTTAACCAGGGGCTGGATAAAGTGGTCAACAAATTGTGATAATGGTTCCAAAATAGAACCTATACCGGAAACAATCGGACGTCCTGGAACAGGGGATATTCCCTTATGAATTTTAGGCAGACAGTAAAAGAAGGGGATCACTGGTTCTTTAGCTATAAGAAAATTAGCTTCTTTTTTAGTAATCCACCCTTCTAACTCAGCCGTGGAGACCATAGAGCCTATGGTACGAGTAAGGCGCGGAGTGGGGTCTTCTTGGATGGGTGTGTAATATCTAGTATTGGTAAGTTGCCTGCGGCATTCAATGTCGTAGTCAACTGCAGACATGATAACCGTCGCCCCACCCTTGTCAGCTTGTTTTATGACGATGGTGTTATCGTTTGCCAGGTCTCTTATGGCTGCCTTCTCACTCGTGGCTAAGTTCTGAAAAGGAATGGGACCAGTATCTGTATTGAGATCCTTCAAGACTGCCTTTTCAAAGGTCAGTACTTCTGGTGGGACCATGCTCCTTGTGGGCGTGAAGGTAGAAGGCCTATGAAGGCCAGAATCTTCGTGATTGGGTGGTGGATGATCTTGAAAAAATGCCTTTAACCTGATTTTGCGGAAAAGGTTCTGGATCTCACACGTGTCACGGAATCTATCTGTTTTGGGTGTGGGGACAAACCCTAACCCTTTCTGGAGCACACTTACTTCCACTGGGGTAAGTGGTCTAGAGGACAGATTAAGCATCAGTCTCTCTTGTCCCTGGTCTGGCTCCTGGTTTCCACTGTCCTCGGTGGTTGTTCCTGCCATTGGACTCTTTTTTGTTGTCGCCCTCTTCTGCGCCCTCTTCCTCTGCCCCAGCCTCTGTCTAAAAAAGGTTGATCATCCCGGGGTTGGAAAAAGGGCGGAGGGGGGCCTTGGTGGTACATCGGATATTGCCAGAAGGGGGGTGGTCCCTGAAAAGGAGGCATATTGTATGCTGGGTAGCCTGATTGTTGGTAAGGTCTGGTCTTCCTGTTGTTGTTATTCCAACTACCTGTACTGGAGTCACTGTTGGTTGAGGAACCTCGTCTAGATGGTCCTGAGTTTTCATCTGATGAGTAACTCGTGACTGTGGACGTATAGTCTGCCTTCAAGTAGGGATATACCTTTTCTTGCGAAAACTTCTTGATGTCTTTTTGAAGTTTAGTTATTTTCTGCTTCATCAGATATTCCCTATTTTCAGCCAGTTCGGCGTTGATCTCAGCTAATTTGGTCTTGTATGTGGTCGTTTGAATAATGACTTTAATAGCTCCCTCTGCTGTTTGAATCTTAATTAATAAAGCATCTGCTATTCTTTTTGCTGTATTAATGATAAGAATAAGCCAGTCCCTGGTGCATTTCCATGCTACCAGGGACCACTCCTTCTTAAACAATGCATCTTCCAAAAACAGGCGAGGAAAATTGTTTACAATGAGTCCATTAGGAGCTATATTTGCCCTTAAATATTCCGTCATCATGGCTCCATGGAGTGTTACTTTGAGCCACTCATGTTTGAGGTTAGACAGTGAAGTCCAATCTTCTGTATGGCTCCCAGAGGCAGCACTGCCATCGGCAGCCAACAGTGATGGTGTTCTAAGAATAGCTGCTGCTGCTTCATCATCGAAGCTGAGCCCTTGAAAGTCCTCCATCTACAAACCGCGAGATGGGGTCCAAAAGGACCAATAATATTAAAAAAGAAGACAAGGACACTATTGAGTTCTGCCTACTGATAAAATGGTCCAAACAGATAAATTCAGCTGCTTGGTATCCTAAATTTCCCACGGGACGAACCCGTGCAATGACTCTCAAACAAAAAAAGGGAAAGGCGGGGCTTTTGCAATAATAACCTAACTAAATGATACTGCAGGTCCAGCATACATGCCCAACAATCAATCTTTAACAAAAGGGTATGCAGTTCCTAATAATAACATAGTGTGTGTTAGAATCACTAGGTCCCAGGGTGATGGTGTGAACACGGTATAGTTAAGCGGAGTAAAGGGTACTCCTACTGGAAATGAAGACCCTCACACACCCAACAAGCGGGTGTCTTGCTTCATCACCGGGTCTTTGCTCCTTATCGGGCCGGCGGTGCAATGCCCGATCAGGCACCCCAAGGGGGCCTTCCTATCGGAGATCTTTATTTCCAAACGCCGGTGAGTGAGGTGTGTGGGGAAACAGTTAGTTGATATAACTAGTGTAGGTGCAAGTGGAGTGAAAGGTAAGTGTACTAAAACAGGGTAGGTGATCCACTTCAAACTGATTTAATAAAGTATGGTCACCACCCTGATTAAAAACAATCTGCACATCTCTCACCATTAGGTGTATGAGTGATATGTGCTACAACAATAATAAAAAAGGTCAACATGTTTCTTGCCTGGATATTAATTAAATGGCAATTCTTCAGGACCAATGAATACGGCTACCTGCACCTTTTTGGTGGTGGCCACAACCTCTAAGAGGTGTCAATGGTAGCCACACGTACAGCACCCTAAAAACGTGTGGTGCCGTGTAAATCAAGAACACACAACCTGTGAAGAAAAACACACAATTATTGAAAAAACATTGTTATTGTACATCAGTTCAAGGCATCTGATTCAATTAAAGTTAAAGTTACGTATTATGTCAAACCAGAAACCGTGGCATGCGTCGAATGTGAGCATGTATTAAAAGGACTTTATCGAGGCAAACAGCAGATTCTTATAGGAGGACTTAATCTATATTTCTTAGAAGGCATGGTACTCTTGGTAATATACAGAACTCACCCCATTGGGCTGTGGAGACAATGTGGTCAGGGTAGGAGCACACTAATTGTTAGTGTCCTAAAGAGGAAAAGTAAAAAACAAACAACAAGTGCGTCAGGAAAATCCGTGTCAAATGTACTCAAAATATGATGGACAACCCATATGGTAATTATTCTCATGGGGAACAACAGCGTATAAAGTTGTTTGATGCAGATAAAGATACTTGTAAAACAAACTCCCCGGAGCACTCTGGTAGATGCTTGCTACAGTTATGGCATATACTTTGAAAATGTTGAAACAGTGCCCGCTCAGTGCTGATAGCGCGGGTGCAATCCCTGTCAGTGCTCCTTATATCGCATCCCCCATGTATGGGACTCGAAACGTGGCAGCGCTGGTCTTCGCGTGTTGCCAGAAGGCGTACAGGGGTTGTGGCAGTCAGTTAATCAAAAGACTTGCACACGCAGTTGGTGATAGGAAAATAAGGATGGATTCAACCCAGCGCGAGGCACGGAAGCGCTGGGGAGACCGCCGTGAGCAGAGTTAGTACATACTGCCTACGAACAGTGTCGCCTCTAAAGCGTGGTGAACACTCGGCTAAATGAGCCGCATACCAACACTCTCGGGCATGCCGAAATTGACGACAAAAACGAATAATATGTACTCACGGTTCCGTTGGACTCACGTTACCGTAAACCTATGACCCCGCCAGCTGCTCGAGTCTGGTGAAGTTCCCATGGGGAGGCTCCCAATTAAGCGAGCCGTGCAGCGTGTTACGTGACTACGTCTCGGGCGGTAACCAGTGAAGGGGGCGTGGCTACGTCTTGGAAACTAGACCTCCACCCGTTATTCCTGTACAAAAAAGTCCGAGATGCCGGAAGTGATAAAAAAGGGATTTAGTTGCAAGAAAGACTCCCCCTCTGACGCGAGAAAGACACGTGAGGGCGGGGACCCCATAGACCAATACGATGGTCCCCTCAACGATTGTCACAGAGTGTTTACTAATGTAATGGAGTTAATGTGAGCATTGGGATGACGCGTGCTCACAACAGCCAAACAATGCACCCGATCGTGAGATTAAATGATATCTACCTCAACGCTGTGGTGTTCAGTAAATATACCGCGCACCATAATCTGATGGAGCGCGGAGCGCAATAGGCACACAGTCCTGGCAACCCTAATATTCGGGAATGGGCTCGTGAGTCCTAAATATAAAAAATTTTTTTTAAAAAATAACAATAATTATTATGTGACCACTGACTGACTTAGAAAGTCAAGACCAACCGAAATCAATGGCATGTTCAGCAAAGGATGTCGAAAATTATAATAATTGCCTAAAAAAATGCATTCCTGTGCAGAGAAAAGGCTCATCAAGTATAGATATAAGTAAAGTTACATATACAAGATAAAACCACATTTCCAAGAGGAAGTTAGTCTAAGTCAAGTTAGACTACTCCACGGAATGTCCTCATTCAGGCCAGTTGTGTCAGCTGTCAATCTCAGGACCCAACGCTGTTCAAGTCTGAAGAGGGCATTTTTTGACATGTGGGGGTGTGATTCCAGAACCACCCATTTGAAAGAAGTGGGTGCATGACGTACCAAGTTGTAGTGGGTCGTCATTTTAGTATTAGTCTTAGCGCATCTGAAATTACTCTTGTGTTCCAGCATACGTGTCTTAACTGTGCGTGTGGTCATACCTATGTATGGTAAGCCACATGGGCACGTCATCAGATAAATGCAATTTGTTGAGTTACAATTGGTATGTTTATTGATCTGCCATGTCACGTCATTAGGGAGTGCCAGTTCTTTACTGATTTGTGTCTGAGGACACATCGAGCACATCCCACAAGGGTAATGACCCTTAACTGGGGGTAGGTTCCATAGTAGTCTCTGAGACCCAGTAGCTGGTTTCTTAGGTCTAGTGTGTATTAAAAGGTCCTTAAGGTTGCTCGTGCGTTTAAACGCAAATCTGGGGACTTCCAAATCTAGATCTCCAGTGTTGAGAATACCCCAGTGTTTTTTAATGATCGCCTTAATCCTGTTCGAATCAGGGGTGAAGGTGGTGACACAGGTTAAGGATTGATCAGGTTCTTTAGTGTTAACTTCTAACAGACTCTCTCTGTTGTTATTTCTCGCTCGTTTGCGAGCACGAGACACAACCTGTGAGGGGTAGTCGCGCTTGATTAAGTCATGCATACGCGTTAAGGACTCTTTCTGATAATCAGCCACAGAACTGCAGTTCCTTCTGATTCGCAGAAACTGACCAAAAGGTAAATTTTCTCTTAACGCTTTGGGATGGTAGCTGCTGAATAAGAGAAGGCTGTTCCTGTCTGTGGGCTTACGATACAGACTCGTGGAGATTGTCCCCCCTTCCAGGTGGACAAGTAGATCCAAGAAAGGTACTTCTGTATCAGAAATGGTATGGGTGAATCTCAAATAGGGATTAAGGGTGTTGATCCACGTACAGAATTCTGTGCAATTCGTGTAGTTTCCCTTCCACAGAACCAGGATGTCGTCGATGAACCTTTTCCAGAGCAGTACATTCGCAGAGTAGGGGTTGGAGGGATGATGTATCACCCTACTCTCGAAGGCTGACATGTACATGCATGCCAGACTCGGCGCGAATGTACTGCCCATGGAAGTGCCCTGGGTTTGATGGTACAATTGTGTGTTGTACTCGAAAAAATTCTGTGTCAAAGCCAGGCTAGCACATTCCATGATGAATGATACTGGTGTATTGGAGCTGATCTCACTGCTGCTTAATGCATCCTCGATAACTTGGAGGGTTGCTTGTTGGGGTATGTTGGTATACAACGCCTCGACATCTAGTGTCAGCAAGAGATTGATTTCCTGTGGGTATTGGAACCCTTCCAGAAGACGAAGAATATCAGAAGTATCCTGGATATAGGAGGGGGTTGCTTTAACCAGGGGCTGGATAAAGTGGTCAACAAATTGTGATAATGGTTCCAAAATAGAACCTATACCGGAAACAATCGGACGTCCTGGAACAGGGGATATTCCCTTATGAATTTTAGGCAGACAGTAAAAGAAGGGGATCACTGGTTCTTTAGCTATAAGAAAATTAGCTTCTTTTTTAGTAATCCACCCTTCTAACTCAGCCGTGGAGACCATAGAGCCTATGGTACGAGTAAGGCGCGGAGTGGGGTCTTCTTGGATGGGTGTGTAATATCTAGTATTGGTAAGTTGCCTGCGGCATTCAATGTCGTAGTCAACTGCAGACATGATAACCGTCGCCCCACCCTTGTCAGCTTGTTTTATGACGATGGTGTTATCGTTTGCCAGGTCTCTTATGGCTGCCTTCTCACTCGTGGCTAAGTTCTGAAAAGGAATGGGACCAGTATCTGTATTGAGATCCTTCAAGACTGCCTTTTCAAAGGTCAGTACTTCTGGTGGGACCATGCTCCTTGTGGGCGTGAAGGTAGAAGGCCTATGAAGGCCAGAATCTTCGTGATTGGGTGGTGGATGATCTTGAAAAAATGCCTTTAACCTGATTTTGCGGAAAAGGTTCTGGATCTCACACGTGTCACGGAATCTATCTGTTTTGGGTGTGGGGACAAACCCTAACCCTTTCTGGAGCACACTTACTTCCACTGGGGTAAGTGGTCTAGAGGACAGATTAAGCATCAGTCTCTCTTGTCCCTGGTCTGGCTCCTGGTTTCCACTGTCCTCGGTGGTTGTTCCTGCCATTGGACTCTTTTTTGTTGTCGCCCTCTTCTGCGCCCTCTTCCTCTGCCCCAGCCTCTGTCTAAAAAAGGTTGATCATCCCGGGGTTGGAAAAAGGGCGGAGGGGGGCCTTGGTGGTACATCGGATATTGCCAGAAGGGGGGTGGTCCCTGAAAAGGAGGCATATTGTATGCTGGGTAGCCTGATTGTTGGTAAGGTCTGGTCTTCCTGTTGTTGTTATTCCAACTACCTGTACTGGAGTCACTGTTGGTTGAGGAACCTCGTCTAGATGGTCCTGAGTTTTCATCTGATGAGTAACTCGTGACTGTGGACGTATAGTCTGCCTTCAAGTAGGGATATACCTTTTCTTGCGAAAACTTCTTGATGTCTTTTTGAAGTTTAGTTATTTTCTGCTTCATCAGATATTCCCTATTTTCAGCCAGTTCGGCGTTGATCTCAGCTAATTTGGTCTTGTATGTGGTCGTTTGAATAATGACTTTAATAGCTCCCTCTGCTGTTTGAATCTTAATTAATAAAGCATCTGCTATTCTTTTTGCTGTATTAATGATAAGAATAAGCCAGTCCCTGGTGCATTTCCATGCTACCAGGGACCACTCCTTCTTAAACAATGCATCTTCCAAAAACAGGCGAGGAAAATTGTTTACAATGAGTCCATTAGGAGCTATATTTGCCCTTAAATATTCCGTCATCATGGCTCCATGGAGTGTTACTTTGAGCCACTCATGTTTGAGGTTAGACAGTGAAGTCCAATCTTCTGTATGGCTCCCAGAGGCAGCACTGCCATCGGCAGCCAACAGTGATGGTGTTCTAAGAATAGCTGCTGCTGCTTCATCATCGAAGCTGAGCCCTTGAAAGTCCTCCATCTACAAACCGCGAGATGGGGTCCAAAAGGACCAATAATATTAAAAAAGAAGACAAGGACACTATTGAGTTCTGCCTACTGATAAAATGGTCCAAACAGATAAATTCAGCTGCTTGGTATCCTAAATTTCCCACGGGACGAACCCGTGCAATGACTCTCAAACAAAAAAAGGGAAAGGCGGGGCTTTTGCAATAATAACCTAACTAAATGATACTGCAGGTCCAGCATACATGCCCAACAATCAATCTTTAACAAAAGGGTATGCAGTTCCTAATAATAACATAGTGTGTGTTAGAATCACTAGGTCCCAGGGTGATGGTGTGAACACGGTATAGTTAAGCGGAGTAAAGGGTACTCCTACTGGAAATGAAGACCCTCACACACCCAACAAGCGGGTGTCTTGCTTCATCACCGGGTCTTTGCTCCTTATCGGGCCGGCGGTGCAATGCCCGATCAGGCACCCCAAGGGGGCCTTCCTATCGGAGATCTTTATTTCCAAACGCCGGTGAGTGAGGTGTGTGGGGAAACAGTTAGTTGATATAACTAGTGTAGGTGCAAGTGGAGTGAAAGGTAAGTGTACTAAAACAGGGTAGGTGATCCACTTCAAACTGATTTAATAAAGTATGGTCACCACCCTGATTAAAAACAATCTGCACATCTCTCACCATTAGGTGTATGAGTGATATGTGCTACAACAATAATAAAAAAGGTCAACATGTTTCTTGCCTGGATATTAATTAAATGGCAATTCTTCAGGACCAATGAATACGGCTACCTGCACCTTTTTGGTGGTGGCCACAACCTCTAAGAGGTGTCAATGGTAGCCACACGTACAGCACCCTAAAAACGTGTGGTGCCGTGTAAATCAAGAACACACAACCTGTGAAGAAAAACACACAATTATTGAAAAAACATTGTTATTGTACATCAGTTCAAGGCATCTGATTCAATTAAAGTTAAAGTTACGTATTATGTCAAACCAGAAACCGTGGCATGCGTCGAATGTGAGCATGTATTAAAAGGACTTTATCGAGGCAAACAGCAGATTCTTATAGGAGGACTTAATCTATATTTCTTAGAAGGCATGGTACTCTTGGTAATATACAGAACTCACCCCATTGGGCTGTGGAGACAATGTGGTCAGGGTAGGAGCACACTAATTGTTAGTGTCCTAAAGAGGAAAAGTAAAAAACAAACAACAAGTGCGTCAGGAAAATCCGTGTCAAATGTACTCAAAATATGATGGACAACCCATATGGTAATTATTCTCATGGGGAACAACAGCGTATAAAGTTGTTTGATGCAGATAAAGATACTTGTAAAACAAACTCCCCGGAGCACTCTGGTAGATGCTTGCTACAGTTATGGCATATACTTTGAAAATGTTGAAACAGTGCCCGCTCAGTGCTGATAGCGCGGGTGCAATCCCTGTCAGTGCTCCTTATATCGCATCCCCCATGTATGGGACTCGAAACGTGGCAGCGCTGGTCTTCGCGTGTTGCCAGAAGGCGTACAGGGGTTGTGGCAGTCAGTTAATCAAAAGACTTGCACACGCAGTTGGTGATAGGAAAATAAGGATGGATTCAACCCAGCGCGAGGCACGGAAGCGCTGGGGAGACCGCCGTGAGCAGAGTTAGTACATACTGCCTACGAACAGTGTCGCCTCTAAAGCGTGGTGAACACTCGGCTAAATGAGCCGCATACCAACACTCTCGGGCATGCCGAAATTGACGACAAAAACGAATAATATGTACTCACGGTTCCGTTGGACTCACGTTACCGTAAACCTATGACCCCGCCAGCTGCTCGAGTCTGGTGAAGTTCCCATGGGGAGGCTCCCAATTAAGCGAGCCGTGCAGCGTGTTACGTGACTACGTCTCGGGCGGTAACCAGTGAAGGGGGCGTGGCTACGTCTTGGAAACTAGACCTCCACCCGTTATTCCTGTACAAAAAAGTCCGAGATGCCGGAAGTGATAAAAAAGGGATTTAGTTGCAAGAAAGACTCCCCCTCTGACGCGAGAAAGACACGTGAGGGCGGGGACCCCATAGACCAATACGATGGTCCCCTCAACGATTGTCACAGAGTGTTTACTAATGTAATGGAGTGGATGAGTATTCCCTGGAAGAGAACTGAGGATCTGGTGTCAGGGATGTCCCTTAAATCCTAGATGTGGAAGCAAGTAGCCAATGTGCTGCTAGTCCCTGCAGCTACTTCATCTCTGATGTGACCGCATCCGGAGGTGTAAGTCACCATTTCTACCCAGAACCCTCTATTCTGCCACTCCTAAAGAGGGTAGTAATCTAACTTTAGTGTACAGACCAGGCTGCTCACCTTGGAGGTGCGGCTAGCCTTCTGGAGGTGGACACCTCCTTGACTATGTAATTTCCCGCAATCGTGTCTGGGGCAGGGGGAGAGCTGTTTACTTCTCTGAGAGTCGTCTCTGATGCATATCAGAGGCGGTGCAGCTTTTGAAGCTCACCTCCTTGATGTGCCACTTCACTAGCCTGCTTGGGAGAATTGTGTGACCTTCCTGCTCACGCCTTTATTCCTGACTGATAACACTGCCTGGCAGGAGGTCAGAATTTTGTCTTGGCGGCAGCAAACCTGGGAAACGCAAGCTTGCCAGTCAGTGCACAGAGAAGCTGGGGCAACTTCTAATGTAGACACCTGGGGGCATGCCACATCACCCTTGACACGAGATTCATGTCAGGGGTGAGAAGGCATGTTGTCTGATACCTTACACTATGTGTATGTATATATATATATATAGACGTCGGGTATCAGAGTGCTTTACATGAGCACCAGTTTCGCTACAGATGGACACATTCATTTTTGTTAGGCACAGGGAGATTAACCGCTTAACCGTGGCACGAATTCCGCTGCCGTGTGGCGGTTTGAAAGAGTGGGCAGGGCACATCAGCCAACGGACGTGCGCAGCACTAGCCAGGTAGATGGCCATTGGCCGACGGGAGCACGGAAGGGGTGAAGTGATTTGCCAAGAATCACAGGATGTTGAGCGTCGTTGCCGAGATTCAAACCCAGTTCCCCAGCTTTGAGGTCGACCACTCTAGCCATAATGCTACATCCTCTCCCTATTTTGGCGGTACCATAATGGAGGTGCCAGCTTTGGGTTTCCCCGGTTGGCAGCCCATGTTATATTATGGACCGCCTATCACTTATAGTGTCCTTTAATTGTAAAGGGCATTATAGGGTCCTATAAGCTTGCACTTACATGTCCACATCTTGGTTTTAGGACGCTTTCTTTAGGGGTGACTGGCATATATCAGAGATAGTGCATTGACTTTGACACTCATGGTGAGGGCAAAGCCAGGTTTTAGCAGTTCGCACTGCTTCTGCAGCCTGCAATGGCAAGCCTGGAGTCAAAAGTATACTTGGGTCACTCAGGATGGCACAAACAGTGCTGAAAGCCCTGGGCAACCATTTACCACCCATGCCCTGGGTACCACTCGTACAATATACTAGGGACTTATAAGGGGGTAAAGTCCTTGTCAATTGGGATTGCCACTTTATACATAACAATTGTAGGGAGAGAACACTAGCAATGGGACCTGGTTAGCAGGCTTCCGTGCACTGTCAGTGTTGAGAACCAGCATCTAGTAGTCCAAATGGGGACAAAAAGTGTGAGTAGGAGGCATCTGCGAAAAGCCCACTTTTCTCACAGAGCCTGACTGGTTAGCTGGACAAAAGAGGGGGATAGCTGCATCTGCCTGTGACAGAGACGTCCGTTGAAATGTAACTAGTACTGGAGCACAGCCCTCAGGCCATACTGTCGAGGGAAGGCCAGCATCTGCCCACACCCAAACCCTTTGTCCTCTGTCTGGGGGCAATACACATACACCCTAGAGGTGCCATCAGGGGTCTGGGGACACCGGACGGTGGCAGGCAAGTCTTTCAGGTTTAGGCAAGAAAACAACAACTTTCTAAAGGTACCAATTCCAAAATAGAAATATAAAATTCTGGCTTTACCGTTAACTTGAATTTTATATTACTATTAAAACAAGTCTTTAAAATATTTCTCTAGTTGCTCCCTAACTGAATTTAGCCCGTATTAAATGTAAAAGGCGAAAGCAGAATTAGTCATTGGGAGGCTAGCCTTGCCACAATAAGACTTTAGAGATTTTTCCCTTCCAGGACATTTAACCATTAAATATATGTGCCCTACTTTTTAAATACCATGCACCCTGCCCTAGGGACATTTAAAACCTTCCTCAGGGGTGATTTATAAATATTAAAAAGGAAGGTTTAGGCCTGACAAAAGGTTAATTTTGTGATTAAACAAAGAGGACTAGCTTAAGTTGACCAAAGTGTTACAGTACTCAAATTAGTTCTGTCACGGGCACCTTGTTGGTGTATTCATGAAGCCCTCACCCACCAACCTAGTTGGTGGCATGCTTCATCATCGGGCCCACCCAGTGACACCTAGTATGTCCCGGGTGTGCTACGACGCCTGATTACAGCGGAGCTGGTATATTGCTGAGAGTGCAGTGAGGTTGGGTGAGTTGTGATTTAAAACGGCTTGGTGGTGGTCCCAGTACCCGAGGGTAAATTAAATTTTAATAACTGGGCCGTCACCAGCGGTTAAAAGTAAGGCTACAGGACGCGTGAGGGTGGCGAGTTACTGCCCCCTGCGTCCTTCAGATGGTCGACATGTTTCAGCCAGTGCCTTAGAGTGTTCTGGCTTTCCTCAGGACTGTTTTTTTAAAAAGGTGTGGTGAAATAAAACAGACTTAGTGTTGTGGTACAGACTATGTGATACACTCACTAAGGCGTTTTTCTATATGTGAGGGGGGGATTCCCTTCTCATGCATATCTGTACAAACAAACATTAAGAACAAGGACAAAACATTTACAGAGAGAGTCAGTAGTCAATTTAGACATATGGTCAACAATGCTTAGGTAACAATGTTACGCCTCAACTGGAGGGGTGCAGCAGTTTTGGCGCATTCCCAGATCTACCACTTATGATCAATCTAGGAATGCGCCAAAATCCATGCGTTTTGTGTAGGAACACCCGAGCACTACCCATGGAACACCTTCCTGGCGCAGAGTAACAGAATGCAGAGATTTGCACTGCATTGCGTTACTCTGGATTAACCAAGTCACTTAAGGTCACGCAAGTTGGGGAGAGGATGTAGCCTTACGGCTAGAGCAGTTGACCTCGAAGCTGGAGAGCTGGGTTCGAGCCTCAGCAACAAAGCTCAACATCCTTTGATTCTGGGCAAATCACTTAATCTCCCCGTGCCTAGCACAAAAATGAATGTGTCCATCTGTAACTAAACTGGTGCTCATGTGTAGTGCTCTGATACCAAATTTCTCAGGTCTAGTTCGCACTATATAAAACTCTTAAAAAAAAAAAAAGTTGGCCTTATGTGGCTTGATGTCACATTTAAGGATTATGTTGTGCATGTATCCGTTGCATGATGCAAAAGTGATGCAAGCCTTTCATAAATATGGCTATAAAAATGGCAGACCTCAGACATATTTTACAGTGCTACTTTAGTGAGTGGCACAATGAGAGCCGCAGTCCACTGGTAGCTTTAAGTAACAGGCCCTGATTGCCTCTAGAGCCATATACTAGGGCCTTATAAGTCAATTAAAGGTGCCAATCATATGTATACTATTTTACCATGTTTAAAAGGGAGATCACAAGCACTTCACCCCTGGTTAGCAGGAATATAGGACACAGAGTCCTATATCCAACGAAAAATGGGTTCAGCAACAGAAAGCAGAAATCTGGGATGACCATGTGGAAATGGCAGATTTCCAACAGCTATCCACAGGGACTTTGTTGCAGAGTGGGGCAGGAACAGCTAATGGTGAACGGAGAGCAAGCAGGAAGGGGGACAGTGGCAGCAATCTAACCACAGTGAGCAGAACGGGGGCAGTGGTTGGGGCTGGGTCATGGGTAGCAAGCTGACCACGAAGGGCAGGATAGCATGGGTAGGGGCAGGCAAGAGGAGGCACCCACACAGGGAACAGAGGGTGGGAGCAGGGGTGCAGGGGAAGCAAACTAACAATGGAGGCCAGCCAGGAGGAGCCAGAGCACGCAGATGAAGAATGGATGGCAAGCAGGAGTGACGCAGGGGCAGCAAGGTGACCACAGAGGGCAGGTTGCAATAGGTTGGCCCCCAACAGGGGTGAGGCCTGAGCCAACTCGTTGCAAATGGCCTAAGGAATTGCAGTTGAGGTATTGACTGAAAACCTTAGAAATTCATTGATGATGATGATGAGGAGGAGGAGTGGGATTTGTAAAGCGGACAGATGTCTATACAAACCTATACCACATTTGGCAAAAAAGTTAGAACTTTATTCAGAAAGCATGTTTTCAATAAATTTGCATTCAAAAAGTTATTTGAGTGGGGATTGAAGGAGTGAACTAGTTAGGTATGTCTAGATGGTTGGTCCTATCGGACTCCATAAATTAAAAAATAGGGCCTTCTGATTGGCCCACTGAGCTTTTTCTCCCATCAAAGCTTTCAGTACTAATTCTGTGGTACTGAATTAACTGATTGTTGCTGGCACTATTTCAGTTCTTGGGGAATCCATCCCAGTGTGCTGAGGTTGTACCATTAAAAACATATAAGAGGCGAGTGTAGGGACACCCTTACCCCCCTGGCAATTGTTGAGGGGACCCACAGGGGAGCCCCGAAGCTAAAATTAAAAATAAATAAATTGTGCAACGGGTACTCCTCTGGAACCGAGTGTGGCCGTTCTGTAAACTACTGAGGTACTCAAACAGGAGCTGCTACTAAGGCTTCAACCGTCACGGTACCATGGTACAGTGCAAGCATCACCTGGAGAAGGTTGCAGACTACAGCACTACAATGGGGATGAGGCTTGTGCGGTAGGTATTGATGGAGTACTGTGGTACAAATGAAAAATTTGAATAAAACATTCGAAAAAGTAATGTGCATTGGGTGTCTAAAAGGGATAGGCCACACGTGGGGGGATTGTGAACAGGGCCTTTCATAAGCAGTGAGGCACTTCATATTACCTCATACATTTCAGCACTAATGACATGTTCTATGACATCATTGATAACATCACTGATGACAACTGAAATGACATCATTGATAACACTGCAAGTTATAGTTACTTCAGTAAGCTTTAACTGGCAAATGTCAGTGGTTTTTTTGTTTAAAATCATACATTTTAACTTTTATTTTCACCTAACTATAACGCCCCTTTAACTTTAACCTTTGTTTGTTGGCCTCCCTCCACTTTTTTAAAATGGTGGTGGTACCTGGGACCCAGGGGGTGGGGGTTGCAGAGGCCCCCCACTACAATTTGTGTATGGCCCCAGGGAGGTGGTGGTCCCTGGGGCCAGGGTGATGTCCAAGAGGCCCTCCCATAATAATACATTAGCTCCAGGGAGGTTTGTTTATGGCCCGGAGGGGTGGTGTTCCCTGGGGCAATAATAAACCCCAGGAGGAGGCCCACCCGGGAGCTGAGAACTGATGAAGAGCGGGATCTTGCTTTTTTGTCCCTCCAGAGATATATATATAGAGAGAGAGAAAGAGAAAGAGAGAGAAGGAGAGAGAGAGAGAGAGAGAGAGAGTGATAGCGAGAGAGAGATGGGCGTGTGTTCCCCTGAGGGAAAATCAACATTTTCACAAACCTGCTCTTGTGAGTTGATTTTGTACCCCACATCACATGGTTTGAATGTGTAAGCCAAGCAGAATACAGAGCACAGTAATTTGGACTTCATTTCCTAGCACAGCTGTACAGCTGAGGGCAACATGAGTTTTGGATATCCATCAAAATCAATAGTTAGCTACAACAACACATGGGAAAATATATACATGCAGGTTTCGTATACTGCTATGGCATCCTGAAAAAATAGATTGCATACTGAACCATTTCTAACCTTTGAATTATACCTTAAAAGGAATTTGAAACTAACACCTACCAACTATGTATTTTCTAACACCAGTGAGGCCACATTATATACAGAGGCCTTCCTTGAGTTTTCCGGTTGAAAGCGTGTTTGTAATTATGTGTTTGCCTTACTTTAAAATAGGCTGTACACTAACTATGAATTTATCTATTTTTCACTCTGTGCAAACAATGTTTGCTGAATGAATTTGACTATTTTCTGCACCCATAATCCAAACAATTGACCACTCGGACAAGTTGATGTGATCTATTCACATTGCTAATGCTTATTTTAATGCATTATGTGAGAGAAAGTGTGACTTTGTTCACAAATTATGAGCGCAGAGTTTACTTTTGGTTTTACATGCAAAACAAGCAGTTGCTGAAATGGAATAAGTGACTTTGGGGCATATGTATCAAACCCTTTTCCCGTTCGCAAACGGGCCGATTCTCAGAATCAGCCCGTTTGCGAACGGGAAAAGGCCTTTTGGGATGTATCATCCCAAAAGGACATTGCAAATTAGAGATTCGCAAAATATGCGATTCTCTATTTTGCAATTGCATTTAAGAAATCGCAAATTGCGATTCCTTAAATGCAATGTATGAAGCCTAGAAAAATTGTAATTTGGCCGTAAGAAATCGCAAATTACCACCAACTTCAAGTTGGTGTTAATTTGCGATTTCATTGAAAAATGCACTTTTTGGCATTTTTCAAAGTGCTATGTGACGCACAGACATGCCCTTAGGGCATGTATGTGCGCCACATGTGCATACATACATATTTCAGGGGTGCCACAGGGTGTCCTTTTGACACCCTAGCACCCTTGAAATTGCATACTCATTTTGCGATTCTCAAATTGCGAATCGCAAAATGAGAATGTCTTCCCATTCATTCCTATGGGCCTCCTAGCCCATAGGAATGAATGGGAAGGTTTTCCTTAATTGCGATTAGCCATTTGCTAATCGCAATTAAGGAATGCCAAGGAATCGCAAAACATTTGCAAATTTTTTATTACATCCCGTTTTGCAATTCTCAAATAGTGATTCCCTAAAAATCGCTATTTGAGAATTGCAAAAACGGAACTTGATACATATGCCCCCAGGTCATGTATTACACATCCAGTCAATTCTGGCATTTTAGCCAAAAGCACTTTGTATGTTGAGGTTTTGAGTTTGCAATGAGACTGTTAAAGGTAAAACTACAATCCCTACAATGCAACATTATGTTGGCTGAAATAAAAATAGATGTGGCATATCAAAAGCAGAGTTGTGAAATATAAAATAAAATGTAGTTCCTTAATTTCTGCCTTTTTTTCCTGGGACAGAACCACAGGTTAAATAGTCTAGTGTGTATGAAGGCAGAAATAGACTTTCAGATGCAAATAAGTACATCTCATTGAAAAACGGCAGATGTTGAAAGCAGTAGCATTTATATGTGACTAGAGACACAGAGGAAGAAAAAATAATGACCTGTCTCCCCCCACCCCTTCCGAGCACACACCACCTAGACATGGTTGTGATTAAGAAGGCGCACTTACACCACCCTTGTGGTACCCCCGCCCCGCAAAGACCAAGTGCAGGATATGCCTCGCAAAAGTCAATCATATATAAATGAGGTTTTTGTAGAACAATCTGAATGGTTAAGGAAAATGATACATAGAGAAGTAGCAATAGGCAGTGGATCATGAAATTTAATCAAGTGGGGAAATCGGGATTTGAGGTGAGGATTACATAGTGTGCAACTCAGAACCTGCTGGGTTGCATCCTTCTCTCTTTCATTTAACACCAAAGGTCAGTGCTTAGTGCTTAGTTATTCAATTCAATTACCCAAGGAAAAACAATGTTGTAACTAAAGGCCTCTGATATTAAAGACAGAATCTAAAGTGAAAGTTGATTAAGACTGAGCACTTTCAAACTGTAGAAGGATTTATAATACAAACATAATGAACAAGGATTGAAGTCAATCAAATAGGCAATTGGTTTAAAAAATAACAAAATAAAGTATGAACTACATAATAAAATACATATGGAGAACAGTTAGGGCCCGATTCACAAATCTAACTTAAGACAAAATCCTAAACTTACTACCATTTTTGTATTCACAGAAGGCACTTACTCATTTTGGCATTCACAGAAGACACTTACTCACTTCGGTATTCACAGAATGTAGGAGTCCTAACTTTAGGACTCCTAAATGCCTTCTGTGAATACCTAAAGTCTTAAAATTTGGATTTTTCCCAGTTTAGGTGTCCTAAAGTTAGGCCTCCTAACTTTACTACTACTAAACTGAGAAAAATCCTAATTTTAAGGCTTTCGGTATTCACAGAAGGCATTTAGGAGTCCTAAAGTTAGGAGTCCTAACTTTACTACTACTAAATTGAGAAAAATCCTAATTTTAAGACTTTCGGTATTCACAGAAGGCATTAAGGAGTCCTAAAGTTAGGAGTCCTAACTATACTACTACTAAACTGAGAAAAATCCTAATTTTAAGACTTTCGGTATTCACAGAAGGCCTTTAGGAGTCCTAAAGTTAGGACTCCTAACTTCTGTGAATACCGAAATGAGTAAGTGCCTTCTGTGAATACCAAAATGAGTAAGTGCCTTCTGTGAATACTAAAATGGTAGTAAGTTTAGGATTTTGTCTTAAGTTAATTCTGTGAATCGGGCCCTCAGTCTTTAAGAGACATCCTCAGCATATGCTAAAGCTCTAAATGTAGGGAGAAACGATCACAGTTTGAGAAGATTTACAGCAAAAGCAAACTCTTTGTTACACACAAAGCATATAATGGGGTGGGTGATGTTGTTTGTTATGTTTTTTAGAACTTTTGGAACTGGCACTTTTTTTTTACATTTATTTTCACAGGAAGTGCACGCGGTTGTTTGCAGGGTTTAAACAGTGTGAACTCTACTTTCAGACAGAAACATTTTACCCCTGAAAGCTCTTTCGTAAAAACAAATTCTTAGGAATTATTTTGGGGTGTAAAGTTTTCCTGGAAAACCTTTTCCGCTGGAAACTTTACCAAGGTGAAAGGAGTGTGTGCACACAAATGGTGCCCCTTTATAAATGTAAATGTGGTACTTTTCAGAAATTTGAAGGTGGATAATTTTACAACACTGTTTTTACAAAGTTCATGCAATGTTGCCTTTCATGTGGGAGTTGGTCCTGGGCCAACAGTTATATCTAGGTTTTGATATTATTCATTTTTCCTGTTTCTCTGCCTCTGCTACTCAGCCAGTGGGATTGTGCTGTGTGGAATGTGGGTGTGCATGGTGATGTAATGGAATGTGAGGATGCATGTGATGTGGAGTGTCAGTTGGAATTTGGGCTGAGCAGCAGGGAGGCTGCTCCTGGTGACTATTATAAGCTTTCGACAGAGCTTACTAGGAGACCATCTTAATCAATAAAAGATTCAACTATAACCTAACTCAGCTACTGGATTTTCTCCTTTCATTATAACAGCAACCTCATATTACCGAAATTTGGGGAGTGTAGTGTGTGAGCCTAACCCGGCAACAGATTGTTTTTCCTACAAATTATATCATTTTAAAATGGGGCCAAACAATGCCTTTTACAGCTGAATTATCCAGATTTATTTTTGAAAAGCAATAGATTTTGTAGGCAGTTCTGAAAAGAAACTCGTGAATATATAAATACTTCAGGATCTGGAGAAGTATCTAAAAGTATTGTAATTTTTTCAACAGCTGTCCCTTTTAGAAAACTGCATGCTGCACTATCAGAGTTGCTTTCAGGGCTGGAAGGGCTAAGAGCCCCTCAGCACATCCTACCCCAAAATAAAGCAGCTCCTAGACAGCGACCCACTAAAGGTTTTGCTGTGTCCCATAAGGTATTCGTGTGTCCCATGTAGCCAGACCAACAGACGAAGGGACAAGGCAAGCATCAAGATCAGGCAAGTCAGTGGCTATGAGGAAAGTGTGGCAGCCCGCACACATATGCAGAATTCGTGAGAATCCTATCTTGTCATTGGCATAGGTGAGCTCACATACCAAATCTTTTTCCAAATGCCCAACCCAACGTTTCCTAGTCCTCTCAGATATTGCCCCTCCTCTGCAATCCCCCACAGTTGATTCCTCTCTGTGCCAACACCAACATACCATGGGCCATTCCCTGCACCTACCTCTCTCCTCTTTCCTTTAGAACCCATGACAGTTATAGCCTACAGCACCGGTCTCCTACTTATTCTCAAAGAAGTGGTGTTGGCAGAGAGGTTTAGTAGTCAGTGGGTCTATTGAACTCCCCACTACCTCCAATAATCCATAGCCTTCCCCCTTTACCATAAATTATTCATTATTACAAAAATATCTAATTTTATATTTTATTCAAATAACCAGAAAAAAAACCATTATGACAAGCAGAGAATAATTTCACAATACACATAAAATATATTTTAGTGAAAATGTAAAGCCTGTTTGAACTTCAACAAGGATAAAATTGCAAGAGACAAATATAGCCTATCATTACAACTGGGGAGGTAATCCCGATTTGGCTGGAAATAGGATGGCTGCTGAATCCGAATTACAAGTATCATGGGAATACTGCGTGCCCCAAGCTGCTCGATGGACATTCCACCTGCTAGCGATAAATAACATGTTTGTGTGGGAAATAGTCTGAAAATGAAATATCATGTCTTCAATATCGTTTACAAAAATTGTCGCAAGATGTAGATTTTCTGTTAACTTCAGTGGGGTAATATTTTTTTAAGATATTTACACAGTATTTTCACCAGACGATATTTTAGGTAATATAGTCTGGTACCATATTGTGGAAATACCAAATGGTAAATCACCATTTCTCAGTGATGCTGTATTCCGAAATAGATTAGACTAGTGCTCTACGCCAATAAACTTAAAATACCTCAAAATGGGATGATTTAGAGACAGAAGATCAAACTGTAAAACATACCAAATAGTCTTTTCATATTATTCTGAAAGAAAGATTAATTCCCCCTTAATCGATAAGAAGAAAAATCTTGGAATGAGCATTGCCTGGTGTCCTCTGCAGCCTAGTGGACAATCCTTGCATTGCATGTACTTTATCATCATCATCATCCTCATCATCAATCTTTATTCAGTTTCTTACACCCGTAAGAGATACAAAACAACAATGAACAATTACGAAACATGATTGAAATACATTAAAAAGTGACATTCAAAGGAACCATCAGTCAGTTAAGACAAATATATGTTCTCAATTCCAATGACTATTTAAAAAAGGCAATCATGATTGAACATGTGGAAGCCTCCTGTAACATCTGTAAAAATATCATGGCTGGTTTGAAAATCCTAAAAACATTTCTCCTTAGAAAGGAATAAGCCACTGTGCTCTAGGCTTTCTATACAATTTACAAACATAAGGTATGGTGCGTTTGAGTGCTGAGCCATCACATGGGCAGGGTTGCGACGTTTTAACCCACTCACCCTTCTTGGGAAATGCGAACTGAAAATGTCTAAAATTCATACGAAAATGGAACAGCAGATTTGAATTTGTAACTATAGTAAAATATGGCTTCATGTCCTCCTGATTAAGAGCAATCAATAAGCCTCTATAGTTGGCCTAATTAACACTTCTGGATACATAAATAGGAGATTTGTTTTTTTTAGAAACCGGTGTAAATGATTCTAGGTGTCTAAAGATCTCAGGTTTCCCTAAGCTTCAGCAGAGAGTGTAAGGATCAATGGTTTTTGTTCCGCAGGAGCGCCAGGAATCCTGAAGAGAAGTCCACTGTCGTCCCCCACGCCCCTTCCGCTCTATCAGACACTAGAGTCAGGAGGGACGCTAGGGAAAACAGGGAAACAAAACAAGGGTAGGCGGGGGAAAAAGGTAGATCTTGCAGCACACCACTTTCTAGATAGCCGGCAGAACTTCACAGCTGTAAGACAAGATACTTCGTTAATGTGCATAAATCTCCCCTCTTTCTATTAAACCTTATGTGAACGAAGATACACATACCATGCTGTTCTTGACCTTTGGGGGTTCTCCGTATGTATTCTAATGTAGATGTCAAGACCCCTATGTGAATATGCAAAGATTATAACCACGTTCACCACCTTCTTGGACCAAACTTCTATAAATGTGATGGTGGCTCTTACCCCTATCTACTAATGAGTGTGCATCGGCGGGATGCTAGTCTCCTTGGGTGTTCACTGATAAGTGGAGATTAATGTAACAACGAAGAGCTGTAGGGGAGTATGAGCGGAAACAAAGGTAAGAGATATGCACGAACTACTGTCTCCCAAATATATTCATGCAATGACCAATGGTTACCGTGTTCGATGATGAATACCACTGTAACCTATGATACACCCCAAGGGTCCACGCCAGCTTCTCCCGCCTAATGGGAGGGTAATGAAATACTTAATGAGAAAATAATATGCTCTGGCCAGAAGAGACAGAGAGAATCCTTAAACGCAGGATTCGGGTAATGCCAACACAAGAAGTTCACAACAGAGAAGGGAACCGCCCCGTGAGTAGCACCGCGCTACTAACACCGAGGCCTTACTTGACAGAGGCTTCGGGACCGTGGGCGACCTCAGCAGGGAAAAGGGAATCAGCGTGCGACTATCGAGGATGTCATCCGACAACTCCGGGAACTGCAATCACTGCCGCACAAGGAACAGCGCGGAGCCTGAACAGTCCGCGGCAAACAACGAACTGTGAACCGGAAACAGGAAACGCTACCAAACAGGAAGTCAGGCAACACAACAACGGGACGGAAACGGGCTAACAGCTAGAACGCTAAGCAGCGTTAGAAGCCCTCGATGCTCCTTAAATACCTTCCGCCTCTCCAGACGTGACCGCGGGGCATGACAGAGAGAGGCAATGTATACCAACCATGGAATACGCTAGTAATGATCAAGAAATGTACAATCTCGTAACAGTGTGCGATTGAAGGTAGCCTCTGGTTTGTTCCACACTGCATGCCACTATTATAGCGTGCTGGATTTGATCAAATCTACCTAGAAGGTAAGTCCCGCTTCTTTATGCACTATAAAATTGGAACAACTAGATGGGAGGGCTAAAAGCCTTTTAAGGAAGCAATTTTCCACAATCTGCAAAGTCCCAAACACCAGCACCATATGTAGTCACCAAAACACTTTTGGTCTTGTACAGGATACACATTTCTTTCAGAGACTTCTGCCCCAACTTACGGGAGAACTTAAAAATGGTTTCAAAAGAGCTCTAAAATACAGAATTCCTGATGGCTCTTTATTGAACCCATGAGCCCTAAGAATCGAAAAGGATGCCCAAATACGGAAAAAGATTTGCTTTCACCATGGCCACATCGCCTATACAGAAAGAACACTTCTTGGCGGACCTAAGGCCACTAGACATAGTGGTGGTATTGCTCAAATAGGTTCTCAGACCCAGGTTGTTCATGTAACTGGCAAACGTATCCAATAATCTTTGCATGCCCACTTAGGTCCTTGACATTAGAACAGCATCATCTGCATATAGTAAACTGGGACAAATCGATTCACGATTTTTGGTAGATCAGTGCCTTTCTGGAGATGGTGTTCTAAGTTATTGATGTAGAAGTTAAAAATGAAAGGAACCAACACACATTCTTGTCTTACCCCTCTACCTATAACAATCTTATTGGTACATTCATCATTCATCCTGTATCTAACTCTGGCTGAGGCATTGTTATATGGAGTCATTAAAAAATTGAAGATTGCCTCGCCAACCCTTTATCTCCTCATGATAACCAATAATTTGCGATGCAATACACAATCCTATACACTGGTGAGGTCCATGAATGCCAGATGCAGTGTTCCTTTTTACCCTTGGTATATTTCCCAATTAGGAGGTTGCAGTTGAGAGCTTGGTCGACTGTGCCCTTTACCTTATGGAAACCATATTGAATGTCAGTAAATATATTATTGACTTCAGCCCAACCATCTAACTTGGCAAAGATAATAGGCTTGAATGCCTTAACTAAGGAGTTTTGAATTGAAATGGGTTGATAGCATTTTGGATTCACTCTACAACTCTTTATATAAATAGGGACAGTTATGGATTTTGACCAAGAAGTTGTGGTTCCACTTTTAAGTACTGAGTTCAATTCCATCATTAAAATGGGTGCCCAAAGATCAATATTATCTACAAATAATAATAATGTACTTTATCGATTTTAACACACTATATTTTTCGCCATTGAAATGCTTCTCTTTAGCTAGTAGGTAAGCCTGGTAGCTGAGGCATCACTCAAAATCACTAGAACTGGGTAAAGAACAGGGACAGTAGAGTTATGCAATACTGTGGCTGCAGAAATTTCTGAATAATTATCAGTTTGCCACATAATCCATTATCTGCTGCATAATCTACAGATTTTAACAAAAAAATTGTTTCTAACTCAAATTGATCAAAAGTTACTAAAAATATGTCTACATGTGGTCTTCATAGGGGAAAACCCTTCATAAATGTTGACTGGTCACCTTTCAACTGCTTATTGTTGTATTGAGTTTTTGAACGGTACTAATGATATGAAATGTTGCTGTGTTACCAGATGTAAAATAAATAACAAAATAATGGAGTAGTACTATCACAAAATGTGCTGCATTACACCACTTAAATCGCCTTCTCTCACTGCATAACTTGGTCCTCCCCTGGCACATAATTAGAGTCGTCCTGATTAAGAAGAATTGAAACGTATGTTACAAAGTGCATGGATTGAGAACATCCTTCGGCCATCAAGATAAGGGGGGACAATAAAAGTATTCCTGGGTAAATTCTACACATGCAGATCTCTACAGTGACAACACTTGGGAGATCTGGTTGATTCCCAATAAACATTTGTTAGCAAGTCAAATAAAAAGGGTTTTATCAACTCTAGGTTGTACCAACCAATTTTAATGTCCAAACAAAAATAGAGTTACGAATGTCTGTCCAGTATTGAAAATATTCAAAATTCTTTATTCTTCTCCAAATTTGAGAAATGTACATCAAGCAGCCAACGCGTTTCGTTCTCGTAGAAGAACTTCATCAGGGCAAATATGAGTTTCGCTTCTAAATATTCAGCTCGAAATTGAAAGGGGGTCGTCCGGTTCATTCCATTGACTACTCCCAACAACTTGTCACCTCAAATGTGATGACAGTTTGATATTGGCAAAATATATCTCATATGCCTATTAAGCTGCCTAGTCAGGCTATGATCCTACTCTTTTTTGTTGGAGCACCGGAAAAGGTTAGACGCTACGAAGGCCAAGACCGCGGCATTCTGGCACATCAGCCGTTACAATGTTTTCCTGTCGGAGTAGGATTATAGCCCGACTATGCAGCTTAATAGGCATATGAGATATATTTTGCCAATATCGAACTGTCATCACATTTGAGGTGACAAGTTGTTGGGAGTAGTCAATGGAATGAACCGGACGACCCCCTTTCAATTTCGAGCGGAATATTTAGCAGCGAAACTTATATTTGCCCTGACGAAGTTCTACTAAGAGAACGAAACGCGTTGGCTGCTTGATGTACATTTCTCAAATTTGGAGAAGAATAAAGAATTTTGAATATTTTCAATACTGGACGGACATTTGTAACTCTATTTTTGTTTGGACATTAAAATTGGTTGGTGCAACCTACAGTTGGTAAAATGTTTGTTGGTTAATCTAACCGCCCCAGTGGAACGGCAGAGGCAGTGGAGTTGCACACGGAGTGAGCATAAGGCTCTGTTTTTGTTTAGAACTTGGAGGGATATTTTTTGTAGAGTCTCATATTTGCTCTTACATAGTGGGAGTTGCATCACAAACTTTGATTGTTTGTATGGGTTAGCTTTTCCTTTGTTGTTTTGAAAATAAAAAGGGTTTGCATTATATAAATCTGCCTGTCTAGGCCCAATGTGCTTTAAATGGTCAATAAAGTGTTTTTCAATGTAGCCTAAAGTAGAAAGTGCCTGTTATGCATGTATTATCACACTGGTCAAGGTTTTATGTTACTCGATAAGTATTTCAAGTGCCTGTCATCTTCAGTTCTGGACATTTCTTGGAACCACTTGTTGATGTCTAAGAAATGGGGGCAAACACCGCTCAAATATCTAACTCGGAGCTCATCCAACTTCATTTTGAACGCACAAGAATCCTTAGATCCTAGTTTGCATTAGTTCAGGAGTGTCTACCTTAAGTTCAAGAGGATGTACCCATGCCAGATTTGCAGGAAAAACACTGACAATGTAAATGAGTTAAAACTCACTGCAATTAAATGTATCTTATGTGGATATCTAGAAAATCTGGAATAGATCCAGATGTCCTAGCCCTATGTTTAACACACATACATTAGCTGATGGGTCTCTCTTAAGAATCAGAAGCCTTGGTTTATTGGTGTGTGTTTGATTTAATTCTTTGATTTGATTGGTGTGGAATTCTGGCATTCACCTCTGCTTAGTGTTTATTCTTAAGCAGCACCATGGTGATGGAACTTTGTTACAGAGAATGCTGGGAGTCTAGATCAGTTAACCTGACTGAGGCTTCCTTGATGGATGGGACTTTTCTACTGGGATTAAATCTACTTCTTCACTGTATGCTGGACTCCTCATTATTTAAAGTTATTACTATTTTACACTGGCGACGAGCAAGGCTCTACGCCCCAGCGTGAGGTTAAGATCTAAAATCCCAACATCATCTACAGATTTCTACAGATTACTGCAGATAAATGCGAGCGTTCACTATGAGAAATAAGGATTTACCTTCATTTTCCTGCTTTTAACTCCATCTGCATCAGAGGATTGCGTGAGTTTCATTTCAAGCTTGCCCTATTTTTTACTTAACAACAAGCCACCCTTTATATACTAGCTAATTTGGGTAACAAAACTAGTAACAAAACTTGTACCTTTAAGAGTACTGTTACCCAAACTCCTGGAATGGGAGCTTTCGCCGCGTAAAATCACCCCATTTCAACATTATGAGGGCTTGGGAGATACCGACGCGGGCTCATCCCTATGACAATTTTTATAGACAAACACTACAACTCACCAGACTTTGCCAGCGCGTGTCTTCTTGTTGGCTGAATGAATGCAGGCTTCATTGTTCTCGATCCCATCAGCGCAAGTCCCTTCACCAAACTCTTGTGGATGCAACGTTTCAATCTGTAATGTCCACACGCAGCGCTATGCTCTTTACACGACGTGCGTAACATGGGGGCCATCACTGTTCAGTTTTGAGGCATTTCTTCTGTTTCTCTCATCTTCGGTGACACGCTCACCTTGCATGTTTCACTTTACACACGTGAAGATTCTCACGTTCAGCAGTTATTTGCTCAGCTTGTTTTTGTGACATTATTTACTTGCGGTGATACCCACACCTTGCGTGCTTGTCACATAAATAAGATTTAAGCCTCATAACTTTTAAAGATGATTAAATCACAGTGATGCGCACACTTACTACTTCAATGTGCATACGATGTACTCATAAAATGTCACCAATATTGTGATACAGACACTTGTTTACTTTTATGGTGATACTGTGTGGTGCACATTTTTTTTATTTACTCTCTGTGCACTTTTCTCTTCATTTTGCTGCAGTACATTTTATCACTTTGTGCATCTACCTTAAACATTGTTTTTCACTTGCATGCATGTATATTTAATGCGCACATTTATCTTTGCATTTAGATTTCTACATAGGTTACACCTCTTGAGTGGACCAGTCTTAGTATAACAACAAATTGTAAGATTTTGGGCACTTGTTCTTTCACACTTACCCTGTGCAATATTTTATTGTGGTAGTGTTTTTTTGTTTTGTTTCTTTATTCCTCTTAAGCTATTCTACCATGCAGAATGTCCATTTTTTCTGACATCCCCCCGAGATCCTCCCATTAGATGGCATAATTGGAAAAATTTGAGCGATATGCTAAGGTTTGTGGTACTAATCTTAGTGTTGAAAGAAAGACTGCTCTTCTCTTACATTGTCTGGGATCAGAAGGGCAAGAAGTTTTCGATAATCTACCTGAGATTGTGGATGACAATCTGAATGAGTTTGAAATTTGTATGTTAAAGCTCGATAGCAATTACTTAGCTAAAGTAAGCACCATTTTAGAGCAATACCATTTTGGCCGTTGGACACAAAAAGAAGGAGAATCGGTTGATAATTATGTTACTGCCTTAAGGAAATTAGGTGCTTCTTGCAAATTTGGTACATAAATTGAAAAGATAATATGAGACCAATTTATGCTGGGCTGTAATGTTGAAAAGGTGAGAGACGATTTGTGGCAGAAAGATGATCCCTCGTTACATGAAGTTTTTATTACGGCTAAACAAATTGAACACTCATTGAAATGTGTTGAAGTCATTACAAAGCATGAATCTAAGGGAGATGTAGTTCAATCGGTAAAGAGTTTCTCTAGAGCTAAGAATCCGAAGAAAACAGACTATGTCAAGCCTGAAAAGAAGAATAGTTTTACTCCCAAAGGTTTTAGATGTGGGAAGTTTGGTTATCTTGCTAATGGCAAAAAGTGTCCTGCATTAGAATCTATGTGTTCGAATTGTAAAAAAAATAGGACATGATACTGCAGTCTGTAAAACCAAAGCTTACAAGGGGAAGGTTAATGTAATCTCTCAAGAGAATTATAGTGAGAGTGATGAAAATTCTGATGTGGATTGTGGAAAAATTGTTCCACAAGTGACATCTATTAATAAGAAATGTCCCTTAGATGAAGTTAGTGTTGAAGGGTTTAAGACCAGAGTGTTATTTGACACGGGGCCAAAAATTACTATTGTTTTCAAATAATTTTATTTACGCTCTCTCAAAGATGATATCAAGATTATGAAACCTGACATTAAGCCATGTGCCTATGGTGGAGAGCCTATAAAACCTTTAGGTCGTTTTTTGGGCTAATTAGAATATAAAGAAAGATATCTGTCTGGGAAAATGTATGTTTCTCAAAAAGGGGGACAGTATCTTGAGCTGATTTCATCAGAGAGATCTTGGTGTGATACTTGATCCCAATAATGATCCACCCATCATTTTGAGAGAGAATTTTCAAATAAAAGAAGTGGATGTTGGAGAGAGTTTTGATGAGTGTTACACCTGAATGTTAAAAAAAAAGAGTTTCCAAAGGTATTCAGAAATGAACTAGGATGTCTTTATGGTTATGTTCACAATATACGATTGATTAGTGGGGCCAATCCTGTCTTACAAAAGGTGTGCCTTTTTGCTGTGAGAGAAGAAATGAAGTTAGAGTTAGAAAAACTCAAGGCTGAAGGCATCATTGGAGAAGTGGAGGGAACTCAATGGTTGGCTCCAGTGGTAGCTGCTAGGAAGGCCAATAGAAGTCTACGTCTTTAAATTAAATAAACAAGCTGTGGTTGATAAATACCCTCTTCCAAAGATTTCTGACACGCTCATGCTATTGAAGGGGGCTAAGGTTTTCTCTACGGTAGACCTTAAGTCCGCGTACCACCAAATAATGCTGGAAGAAAGGTCTAGGGATCTTACCTCATTCATAACATCCTTTGGCACATATAGATTCATCAGGTTGCCGTTTTGGTTGGTGTCTGCAGCCTCAGTTTTTAAGAGCGCTCTAGAGAATGTCTTAAAGGGTCAAGAAGGTGTGAAGATTTATCAGGATGACGTTTTAATCTTTGGAAAGGATGAACTAGAACATGATACCAGGGTAAAGCAGGTTTTGCAGAGGTTTGACCAAGTCAATCTCACTGTCAGGTTAAACAAGTATAAGTTTAAGAGATCTTCAATTGATTACCTTGGCCACACCATTTCTGGTGAAGGTGTAGCAACCAAAAAAGAGCTGGTGGACGCAATACACAATGTAGCTTCTCCTACGAGTAAAGAAGAACTTATGAAATTCCTTGGTATGGCAGAATATTACAGCAAGTTTGTGAAAGGGTTTTCTGTGAGGTGTGTCAATATGAGATCGATGTTATGTAAAGGTGTTGAATTTGTGTGGACCGAAAAGTGTAAAATTGAATTTAAAGATATAAAGGAGATGTTAAAGAAACTCCCAAGCTGAGACGTTTTGATCCCTCTGGCAATTCGGTATTTATCACGGACGCAAGTATGAAAGGTTTAGGTGCAGTGTTACAACAAGAGTGTGGAGGTTCAGAGAATGTAATATTATTTCTCCGAGGAGCAGAACGTAATTTTTCTGTCATTGAGAGAGAAGCTCTTGCTGTACACTGGGCTATTAAAAAACTTAAGAATCTACTATGGGGATCAAAATTTGAGGTACGCACAGATCATGAGCCGCTTTGCGAGATATAAAAAAAAAGGAGTTGATGCTGTTTCAGGGAGAATATCTAAATGGGTTGTTGCTTTGCAAGAAAATGACTTTCAAATAAAATACTTACCTGGTGCCAGGAATAAAATAGCTTATACACTTTCCAGATTAGTGGCAAATTCTCAAGGAGGGGTAGATCATGACAAAGATGAGCAAGATGAATGGATGTATAACATTGAGTGTGATGGTCTCAAGGAAAGTAGATAGCGTGAGAAGTGTACCATAGATAGAGAGTTGCAAGAAATGTTCCAATTACTTAGTAAGGGTTGGCATACCAAAGTTAAGGGTAAGGCTGAAAAGTATTGGAATGTTAGAAATAAACTTTCAGAAAGCAATGGACTTTTGTTTAGAGGTACTAGGCTTGTTCCCCCAGTTTCTCTTCGACAGGAATTATTGAATTTGGCCCACATAAGACACCAAGGGATGTCCAAGAGCAAAGAGAGACTCAGATTAAAATATTGCGGCCTGGCATGGACTTAAAGGTTGAATGTTTGGTGAGAGAATGTGTGCCATGTTTTTGAGTGAGAAGAGTGTCAAACCCAAGGTACAGCCCATGGTTATCAGGGAACGTCCTAGAAAACCGTGGGAGGAAGTGGCTTTTGATATATTAGGTCCTATTCAAAGGAATGGTATAGATGCATATATTTTAGTCCTCATTGACATGTATTCAAGGTGGCCAGAATTTAAAGTGTCCAGAGGGATTGAAACTAGGCATGTGATATCATTTCTGAAAGAGGTGTTTGGAAGAGAGGTCTTGCCTGGTTCTTTCCTTACGGATAATGGGGTCCAACTGGTGCCTAAAGAAATGGATGAATGTTTAGAAAAATGTTCAATCAAACATAAAAAATGTTCTTTATATCATCCCGAGACAAACGGTATGATAGACGTTTTAATCAAGTCTTAAAGGAAACCATTGCTATGGTTAAACAGAATAACCTTGATTGGAAAGAAGAAATAAATAGAAAAGTTGAAGTTTATAGGGTGTCTCCTCATTCCATCATGGGTAAAACAGCGTTTGAATTATTTAGGGGTAGATATCCAAACACTGTAATTGCGCCTAATTGGGTGAATGATGCCGAATTCAAGAGAGGCCTATTATTGTCCGATGGAGAATGGAGAGTGAAAGAAGCAGAGAAAATTAATGCTCGAAAAATTTATTTTGATTTTAGGAAATCTGTAAAGGTTACCCCTGTAAAAGTTGGTGAATGGGTTATGATTAGAGCTCCTTTTGGGAGAAAGGGATCTTGTATATCTAAGAGACCACACAAAGTGATTAACGTCCTGACCAATGCTGTTAAGACTGAGGATTCTCGTATTTGGAATCTCAACATAGTGATCGTTGTAAATGAACATTTGTTGGGACACACTAAAAGTAGTTCTATTTCTACGAGGTCTTCTTCGCAAGATCAAAAGAAAGATGTGGAGCTTTCGTTGGACGCTTCACCTACAGGCTCTACTCTACGGAGACAAAGGAGGGATGTAAGACAACCGTCGCACTTCAACGACTTTAGCCTAGGTTAAAGATGAACATTATAAGGTCTTAAATACTTACTATTAACTTACTATAGATTTTGCAATGTATCTATTTACATACTTAAGTATGCTCTTTCTCGTTTGTTGTGTAATGTTTGTTATTCTTTTTTTAATTGTATAAAGGGAGAAGGTGTGTGGCATTCTGGCATTCACCTCTACTTAGTGTTTATTATTAAGCAGCACCATGGTGATGGAACTTTGTTACAGAGAATGTTGGGAGTCTAGATCGGTTAACCTGACTGAGGCTTCCTTGATGGATGGGACTTATCTACTTGGATTAAATCTACTTCTTCACTTTATGCTGAAATCCTCATTATTTGAAGTTATTACAATTGGATTTTGGGAGCACGCCCAGTATTTTCAGGCACACACAGACAGGCACTGGGTATAAAAGTGGAACCCTCAGAACCTCTTATCATAACACTCCTAGACCTGTGACGATTCAGAAGAAGGGCTGCCCTACTGTCTGAAAAAGGAAGACTGGACCTACTTGCCATGAACCCAGGATCCCAGAACTGACTTCAAGGTCAGTTGGCTGAACCCCTATGCAAGCTACAGTGAAACAACAAGCCTCCAGAGGCCTTTCCTGCAACTGCCCAGCTGACCAGCACCTAACTAGACTTGCCTGGACTCTGCTGCTGACCTCTGCTGTAGTTAGTCCTGGCCCCAACAGATGCCTCCCAAATGTCCTCGAACTTGTCTGGTGTCAGAGTGTACTCCTTCAACTGGCAAACTACAAGAACTTGTCTCCAGGTAAAAATATAGAAGTTCTGGGCTCTTCGCATCAGCACACGACTGCCCGCGTCGCTCAAAAAAGTGAAGCTCCTGCTCTTTGTTTCAGCAACACCCATCTGCATCTCCCAGCAATGCAAAGCTCTGACTGATGACCTGCTCTTTGTGCCAACATCGGCTTTCTCATGCCCAAACTCCAACCAACGATCAGTTCTTGCCATGGCCAACGATCTCCCTACGGCCACTGTCAATGCGAAGCTCCTACCGAGGCTCCTCGCACGTAATTGGACTGAGCTTGAAGGTAAAAGAATGAACCTGGTTCCTTCACCCAATCCACACTCCATCACAGTCGGCCTGGGCGTTTGACTTTGCCCTGGTCTGGTGTAACCAGATAACAGTGAATACGCTTTGTAATTGTTTGTGCTATTTTCACATGAAGATTTTAAAAATTCATAAGTCCGGTTCTACTTATTGTATTCCTGTCATTATGGTGTAATTTTATTGAATTAAATATCCTCTATTTTTCTAAATTGGTTTGGGATTTTTCTTCTTTTGTGTTTTCACTTTATTGCTGATTGAACGCTGGCAATTTTAATCTTAGTGTCTTACAAAGCATAGCATATTTCTCAGTGTGATATTTCTCTCTGGGCAGGAATAATGCTCACACTTTGCCTTCAAGTCACATCTAAAGTACACTACATCACAATACAATAACAATACAATTACCAGCTGTCTTGTCTATCACTGGTTGACTGCATGCTTGTCTTTGACCCTGTACAGTGCACTGCTGGCTTTTTGGCTAGGTTTGTGATACACAAATAGTTGTCAAAATTTGAGTCGAACACCTATCACTGAAATCACAAAAACATATGAAACAGGATCCCTACCCCTCAATAACTGAAGCCATAAACCATTTGGAACCTAGCATCCCTCCACTCTGTCTTACATTATCAGTGACGCAGTTTAAGCATCCTATTAAGAGAAATTCCTCACGTCGAAGACCATCTGAAGAAGTTCACACTCAACAATACCATTCTGGTACGGATTGGAATGTTTCATGTTATATGGATTAGATTCTCTCCAAAAACTCCACTTTTCTTAAAGTGATATTTGTAGGGAGTGAAATCCTCATTGAAATTGAATTGTTGAACCGCTGCCCAGAAATCCAAAGTACATAAAGTCCCTTGTCTTGAACCTCGATAAAATCCCATCCTTAATATTGACCACATACCCGCATTCACATTCTGAAACGATATTATTGTCATGCATGATAATCCAGGAAGGCGTAGGAGGGGTCTGTGACTTTTACAGATACACGCAGGGCCGGCTTTAGCGCTGGTGGCGCCTGGTGCGAGAACTCCTTCAACTGGCAAACTACAAGAACTTGTCTCCAGGTAAAAATATAGAAGTTCTGGGCTCTTCGCATCAGCACACGACTGCCCGCGTCGCTCAAAAAAGTGAAGCTCCTGCTCTTTGTTTCAGCAACACCCATCTGCATCTCCCAGCAATGCAAAGCTCTGACTGATGACCTGCTCTTTGTGCCAACATCGGCTTTCTCATGCCCAAACTCCAACCAACGATCAGTTCTTGCCATGGCCAACGATCTCCCTACGGCCACTGTCAATGCGAAGCTCCTACCGAGGCTCCTCGCACGTAATTGGACTGAGCTTGAAGGTAAAAGAATGAACCTGGTTCCTTCACCCAATCCACACTCCATCACAGTCGGCCTGGGCGTTTGACTTTGCCCTGGTCTGGTGTAACCAGATAACAGTGAATACGCTTTGTAATTGTTTGTGCTATTTTCACATGAAGATTTTAAAAATTCATAAGTCCGGTTCTACTTATTGTATTCCTGTCATTATGGTGTCATTTTATTGAATTAAATATCCTCTATTTTTCTAAATTGGTTTGGGATTTTTCTTCTTTTGTGTTTTCACTTTATTGCTGATTGAACGCTGGCAATTTTAATCTTAGTGTCTTACAAAGCATAGCATATTTCTCAGTGTGATATTTCTCTCTGGGCAGGAATAATGCTCACACTTTGCCTTCAAGTCACATCTAAAGTACACTACATCACAATACAATAACAATACAATTACCAGCTGTCTTGTCTATCACTGGTTGACTGCATGCTTGTCTTTGACCCTGTACAGTGCACTGCTGGCTTTTTGGCTAGGTTTGTGATACACAAATAGTTGTCAAAATTTGAGTCGAACACCTATCACTGAAATCACAAAAACATATGAAACAGGATCCCTACCCCTCAATAACTGAAGCCATAAACCATTTGGAACCTAGCATCCCTCCACTCTGTCGTAAATTATCAGTGACGCAGTTTAAGCATCCTATTAAGAGAAATTCCTCACGTCGAAGACCATCTGAAGAAGTTCACACTCAACAATACCATTCTGGTACGGATTGGAATGTTTCATGTTATATGGATTAGATTCTCTCCAAAAACTCCACTTTTCTTAAAGTGATATTTGTAGGGAGTGAAATCCTCATTGAAATTGAATTGTTGAACCGCTGCCCAGAAATCCAAAGTACATAAAGTCTCTTGTCTTGAACCTCGATAAAATCCCATCCTTAATATTGACCACATACCCGCATTCACATTCTGAAACGATATTATTGTCATGCATGATAATCCAGGAAGGCGTAGGAGGGGTCTGTGACTTTTACAGATACACGCAGGGCCGGCTTTAGCGCTGGTGGCGCCTGGTGCGAGAATCATTTTCTGGCGCCCCCAAACCCCATGACCACCTCCTCGGATTCTCTCACTAGCGCCGGGCATAAGTGACCCTCATGTCTCCTATCCTAAGTTATTGCTAAACACAGAGCACCCCTGAGTTTGGTGCCCCCTCCACAGGTTAGCGCCCAGTGCGGCCGCACCAGTCTCACTGCCCTAAAGCCGGCCCTGGGTACACGCACACACCTACAGTCAACTAACCTTGCAGGAAACCACAGTCACTTCTGTACCTTAAGTAAAGACTTTGAAACCAAGTGCATTCGCAAAATTAGTAACAGTGTCCAACATGTGTATTTAATCTTTTTGCGGCTTAAGAAACACCCTGTGGCCACCACACTAAAGGACTCAAAGAACTGAAAATGTAAAATTGCAAAAATCACATCCATATGACCTAGTCAAGTTTCTTAAGGGGAAACACGTTGTCGAGAACTTCATTGAGGATAAAGTGGAGCTCTGTAAAGATGGAATCCAAGAATAAATCACTGACGCAAGCGTTCTCCAGATAAGATGGCAGCACTGGATGAAGTGGGGCATCTGGTCCCAATCTGGCATGTGCAGGGAAGAATAATATGATAAAATTAAAAGATTAGTCTCAGCTTCTAATATATAAGATATCACAAATGCAAAAAAAAAATAATGCTAATGTGCTGCCGAAGCCACATTAGAAAAAAATTAAGCTTTATAGGACTTGCTGAAGAATTCTTTGGCACTGTCTAACCAAATAGAGAGTTACCTATACAACACCGCAATGGCTAGATTGGGGTGTCCTTTTCCACCACTTCCCCCAGAGTGCACCACCCACCGCATGACACTTAAGTATGGGTCATGCCATCGGCAGATGAATTACACCCCCCTACCATCCACTGTTGGATTGCATAATTCACTGTTGTGTGGCCACGATATCAGAACATCCCAAAGATGGCCTTATTTCTGGCAGTGTGCCTGCCACCTTCTTACTTTCACGACCTATTCCGGGCCAGATAGGTGCAGTGCCGTCTTGACGCATGATTGACACGCTGGGCAGTTGTCAGGGGGCCCCACGACCATAGGGGTCCCATTATGACCAGAGTTTAACATTTATTTTCTGTTAAACATTTATATTCCTGCGAGTGGTTTTGTAGGCACGGTCCATTGCCTATAATGGTGTTAAGATGGCCCTGGATAGGTGTTATGCCATTACGCTTTCTGTGCACCACCACAGCCCCAGAGGACTTTGCGAGGTGGCCGGACCTGATCGGGGAAACAGCAGACACTTCATGCAAGGCCACGAGGCCCTATGCATCTGTGCCTGCTGTCTAAACCCACTTGATCAAAGGGCACACAGGACTGCTGCCATGCTTATAGCAGAAGGAACTTGTGCGTGCCGTTAGTACCCTGAAAAAAGGCGGAATCTTAGGTGCTGCTGAACCCAGCTGCATAATGCATTGTAACCCTACTCTCGCAAGTTGTATTACTCTAGTGGTGGAAAATACCGCTCCACAGTAGTGGCGCAGCATTTTGCGTAATAGAGACAGTTATTTTTTTAATCTTAAGAAAAAAACCTTGACAAAAACAGATTTCGAGAGCTTGCGGTGGTCTGCGTTTTTTAAGTGCTTAAGAAACTTTTGATATCAACTGATAATTTGTTTTGGTCGGAGTAATGGTAAGAGATCATCTGGACGGATCCGATTCTTTGCTTATCAAAGCCTGATTCTGCGTTAGGCGCAAAATCACAAATTGGGCGCAAAGGGTTTTCGCACTCAATTATTTACTCTGCAGAACACTAGGGGATTGGTGTGAATACCACACTTCCCTAGTTTTGCACAGACATTTGCCTGAGGTCCTCCCTGAGAGAGAAAAAAATAATGCGGTGGGTGTAATACCACGCGCAAAAATGGTCGTAAAGACAGTTTTCGCACATTACAGTAGTGAATAGACCCAAAAGCACGTGACACGGGAGTCAGTTTCACGTGCACCCAGTGTTTTAATGGGTAGGTACTGTCCGGTACTGAGTACCTGCACTTCTTTCATTGGAAAAGGAGAGTACCAGCGCTTCTCAGCACTGTTGCAATATATTTAATTGGACTACTGGCCTTCTCAGGAGCAAGCACTTCTGCACTTCTGCATTTCCATTTAAAGCACTGCGTGCACACACACTGGCTGTGCTAGACTAGGCATGGAACCGGTTCAAGGGAAAAGATTTTCGCATTTGAGACTCGTTTTCATAGTGCATGAATTGTCACAACCTGCGCACAGACTCACGATTGTGAAACCGTGATCATGGATTGGTGTGAAGACGATGTGCTCTAGAAGCTGCTTCTGCTGCAGCCCATCCCGTGAATGTTCAAACTCCTGGATCTTGCCTATTAATGAGAGGGCTGGACACACAATGAGCCAGGCCTGCACAATGAGCGAGTCTCACTCACGAACAAGGGGCATGAACTCTTTCCGCACACTGCAGGCAACTATAACTCACGCGACCGCAAACCTCTGCTGATGATGTCAAATATTACATCACTGTATTTAGACACTTATTTACCCATGTCTTCTTCCATTAATTTTCAGCTATACATATATTACAAAGAATTTTTTTTCAGAAAGACACATATGTCATCAGTGATGTAATATTTGACATCATCAGCAGAGGATTGCGGTCGCGTGAGTTATAGTTGCCTGCACTAACTATAACGGGGGAATTTCATTGGTTTTTCACGAGTGAAATGTCCTGCTAACTATAACCTATGGTTTTTTCAGTGAATTTGCAAGGTTTTTTAAATGCTAATTCCTAACTATAACCTGTGTGAAACCTATGGTTTTTTCAGTGAATTTGTACGGTTTTTTAAATGCAAATTTTTTTGGGAGATTTTTGGTAAAAAATAATATCCAACCTATGTATAAAATAATATATGTACTATATCCTGCATTATGGAATGGTTAATTTTTTAAAAATTAATGTTTACATACAGTTGTACATCACAGTTATTATCTTCTACAACTCTTGAAACTTGTATTTTTTTTTTTAATGCATTTTTTGCCGTGCGCGTACGGTAAGCTGACGCTACGTGCTCCGTACGTCATAAGTACGGTGCGCTTACATGATACGATGCGCGTACGGTAAGCTGACGCTACGCGCTCCGTACGTCATAAGTACAGTGCGCTTACGTGATACGTACGTGACGTACGCGTACATGCATGCGCGTTGCGCGTAAGCAACGTCGCGGTTACGCAGGGGCGTGTAATGCGCATGCGCGAGTGCGTCTTACGTACGCGCTCCGTAAGCGCTCCGTAAGCGTCACGTTTGCGAATGCTTATTTGTTTACGAGCGCGTACCGTAAGCTTACGGAGCGCGCACCGTAGGTCATGTGATCCACAAAGAACACTTTTCATTGGTTGAAACTACTTTCAGTTCCAGAAACTTCCCACACCACACCCATTCCCCTCATTACTGCTTGAGATCCCCTAGGAGAAGGAGCTGAATTGACATTGAGATACAATGGCAGAGCAGCAGACCTCTTCTGAGAGTGAGCCTAGCAGCACCATCATCAGACAGAGAAGGAGGAAACAAAAGGATTCTTTTGTGTGGGAGTATTTTACTTTTCCAGAGGGGCAGAAAAAGGTCAATGCTCCATTGGTCACTTGCACACTTTGTGACCGTGTTTTATCTAGAGGAGATCCAAGGAAGAAGTATTCCTTTGGAAATCACTCTATGATGAGACACCTTAGGGATAAACATCCCAGGACCTTTGCTCGACATACTGAAGAAAACTCTTCAGTAAGTCACCGGAGCCCAACCTCAGAAGCTCAGCCGAGTACATCATCGGCAGCTCAGCTGAGCCCTTCCTCTGAGGTGGGAGCATCACCTTCTTCTGCTCCTCTGGACATTAACCCTCGATTTCGGAGGGTTTCAATGAGGTGTACAACGTGTTGTGGTCTTATTGTTTTTGGGGAGACCAGTGTTTCCCTTATTAACAATAAGATAGACCAGCACGTTTGTAGACGCTCATAATATTCCCATTCTTTCTTTCCTCTATCCCTGTATTAACCCAACGGCTCTTTTAAGAGCCAACCTTACCACACAATTTTTTAAATTTTTTTTAAGCTTTCCTTTTTGAAAAATTTTTTTTGCCGTGCGCGTACGGTACGCGTAATAGTTACGCGAAGTTCGCGGAGTTTTTCTCGCGGAATTTTTCCGTTTACGCCGTGCGCGTACGCTACGCGCATTCGGCGATTTTTCGAAAAAAAATTAAAATTAATTTTTGCCCTTGGGGGTCCTTCTGGGACCCCCTGACAAAGGCTAGGGTGTCAGGAACTGTCCACCCTGTCCCCTTTTCACGTTCTCCACCTTTGTTTTTCACCCCCTCAGACTGCGAGAGACAAAATGGCGGCCGACACTTCCTGGTTTCGACCGATTCGAATGTTTACTGAGATCTAACAACCAATCAGAATCGCGCTCGTGCACGGCGACGTGCGCGTACGGTAAGCTTACGGTACGCGCTCGGAGCGCGCCTATAGATATATATATTGATTTAAATGCTATTTTCTCAGGAAATACTGAACAGATTTACACGAGACCTTCAAAAGGCACATCCCTGACCTGAGGGCTACCTCTCTGCCAAATTTCAAGTAATTCTGTTCAGCCGTTCGGGCTGTAGCTCGGACTAAAGGTCCTATGGAAAATGCATGGGGAAAACGCGTTTTGGGACCCCCCCCTTTTTATCAGCCCCCGCTTGACGAATCCCCCCGAGACTTTCAGGGAAGGAGCGGAACGGAGCGCCCCACCTATTTTGAGAATTTCGCGAGGATTCGTCAATCGTCGCCAAAGTTATTCCAAATAGAATGTTGCGGATTTCCTATGGAAATACGGTCCTAACTATAACTATCTACTGGCGACCGCCAGTAGATAATACGCATGCTCGCTATTTTTCTAGGTTTTTCTCGCTTCATCATAACTTCAACGCACAGTCAAATATTCCCGATACACCAGAGAGGCCCGCTGTTAAGTTTTTTAAAAACATTTTTATAGCGCGAACTTGGCCGAAAGACATAAGGGCGCTTCACATGAACACATAGTCATCTTTAGTTAAATATATATATATTATTAGCCACGGGAGATTAAGTGATTTTCCCAGAATCATCCGATATTGAGCCGACGCCGAACTCGAATATGTCTCCCCAGTTGTAAAATCGGCAGCTTTGGCCGTTAGGCAAGGCTTTAAGTGGGCCGGGTCTCACCGGGTCTGACCCAGGCGGGCAACTAGAGGAAAATTTCGGGGGGGGGGCTAAGTCTTCCAGCCATAGGCAGAGTGGCTGTAAAAGGGGTGAAAACACACCAATAGCCTCATTAACGAGTAAATGGTCTTTTAAAGACCTGTGAAGTACTCGGTCCGGCTGCAATTAGACGGATGCCAGACCGCGAGGCTGTCTCAGCCGGGCTGACACACATGAGGGGGGGGGGAGAGGGGGGCTGAAGCCCGGTGAGCCCAATGGGTGTTGCGCGCCTGGCTGAGCACCAGCACTTTTTTCAAGGAGGCCTCGAAACGGGTCTCTATCGGGCTCTGTTTTGTGCCCTGGCACAGGCGATCCGTTTTTTCGAGCGTTACAGGGGAAGGGAAATCCTTTAGAGTCATTTGATTTCTCTTCTCTTTTCGGAACTCATGAGCAGCAAGCCAGCAACACTGTCGTGGTGTCAGCAGGGCTTTAAGTGGAAGCTTTTTCAATATTATATACAAGCCACAGTTAATGCTTATTTATCTTATGCAACTAACAACCATTGACAAAGCAATAGTCCCGACTTCTAGTAAGTATGATGTTACTTGTTGTCTCATATATCTGGATGCAATGACAGAAACAGCTTAATACCAGTCGGGCGGCACACTATGCTAAGGACAGATTTTTAGCTTGCGTTCTTTTAAGCCACGCCCTTAATTACAGTGGCCACGCCCCCTTGAGAGACCCACCAGTTTTTTCATCCCACTTAAAGCCCTGCCGTTAGGCACATCTCTACCTCAAAAACAAGCTATTTTAAGAGACTCATCTATGTATAATACTAGACGTAAACATGCAGGTTCAGTACGCACCCGTTCTACCCCCAGAGGGACACGCACACTCAACAGGGCCGGACTGGAAAACAAAATCAGCCCTGGCACAAATGCCCAGTCCAGGAGACCACGACTAAAACTTGGTCATGTGGCCGTGACTGGGGAAGGTCAGCCCATCCTGTCTTTGAAACAATGCTTCGCCTGCAACCCGCCAAGAGAATGCCAGCGTTGCCCAATGGCAACTCCTGTCCTGCTCATCACCCCCATTGCATTTCCTCAGGTAGGTGTAATATGAAGACATAACCCTCTAGTCTAAGGCTAGAACCGTTATGTTGATCTTCCATGCGCGTGAGGTCTGCTCTTGACTAGGGTCCCAGCAACAGTGAACTTCCTTGAACTCAGTGACCTAGTGCAAGTATGTCATTTGGCTAAAAAGGCATAGGTAGTAATTCCTACCTACTCGTTTCTGAATGGTGCTTGCCAGTTCGTAGCACAGATAGGGGCATATTTTCAAGCATGGAGTTAAAATTATCACCGCTTTAGCGGCAGAAAACTGCAGCTAAAACGGCGATAATGGGCTTGATAATATGCTCTATGGAATTCCAATTGAAGCCCATGTTAGACGTCATTCACATCTAACATGGGCTTCGATTGGAATTCTCTGCAGCAAATTATCAAGCCCATTATCGCCGTTTTAGCGGCAGTTTTCTGGAGGTTGAGGTTTACTTTTCTTTCTCTTGACTGCAAAATGAAAGTATTTTGGAAAGTGAACGATATGATATTCTTACTAGGGTAAAGGGGGTGTGAGAGGAAAGACTGTAGGGTGTAATTTTTTTCCTAACACACAAAATATCTTCAATACCTGTAAATTAACTGTACTAATAATTCGAAATATCAGCAGTTAGGGAAACACAAATGAAACACTTTCTTTTGTAGTCCTGAAGTGTGATGGAAAACCAAGATTTTAATAGGGTTAAAACAAATCACACCACTTTACTTGCTGATTCGCAAATGTTAAATGTTTGTGAAACTGGATTTCCACACGCTATCGTTTGTGCGCTATATAGTTATATCAGTAAAATGGTAAGTCTGTGCAAATCTAGTGGCCTTTTCAATGGAAAATTTGCAGTCCTTAAATGACAGTGTGATCTCACACCATGCTTTAGTAATATATTTGCAACAGTTTGCTCCAAAATGCACCACAGACTACATACCACACAGTTACAACTCTCCAGATGAATGGACATGGCTAATTTGCAACACTTGTTCGTTGTGTGACAGCTGAACCCCCACCCTCAAAGTTGATCCAGCACTAGATGAAATGTGAAAATGGCAACTTCTAGCTCTCCCTACAATTAAAATCCACTCATTCTATATTCTGCTTATAAAACACCTGTTTCTCCTCAGCTTCATATGCATAAAACATCTGAAGGTCAGTAAAAAGGAGCTGGCTCAAAAGCAGGAGTGAGTGAAGTTAAAAAGTCCTTGGGTGCGCTAGAGGGTGCCAGCCAAGATTGCCGCACCTTAGTGTAGCTCTGCCAGGCTGATCCTCCATCCGACATTTACCCGCACCAAAACAACGCATCACCTTCACCAAAACGATCGCCCTGCAAGACACAGCATCCCTGTTCCCTATGGGGGACCCGCGGATCGCTGGGGCCCTCGGAGGTGACCGCTTTATGCGAAAGCAATATCCTACCGGCGGAACACAAGATGGCGATTGCCGTGTCCGAAGCTGAAGCGGCTCGCTGGCCGGCGCGCTGGTGGCTGAAAGCAAGTGGCTGCAGCTGCGTGTAGGCGAGGAGAGGGCTGCCGGATTGGGACTGCAGCGGCCGCCTGGATACGATACCCAGAGACCGGCGGGAGGCATGCCCGCCTGGCTGCTTGCCTCCGCGGTGCTGCCGCTGGTATTGGAACCCTATTTCTGCTAGTACTGCTCAACTCGCGTCCCGGCTACATTAGCGGGAGGCCGGCAGATCCCGTAGTGAGGTTCGCCTGTTGGGAACGACACCGGGCGGAGTGCGCCGGCGGCAACCCCTGAGCGGGCACAAGCACAAGCGAGACTTTTGAAGATAGATGCAATAGATTAAAAAGTTGATAAAAAGATTATAAAGTACCTGATGAACATGGCTGGAGAAGGAGTGAAAGTAGCCATGAAAAGGGTACCACAAGAAGGTGAAGTGACGTACGATCAAATCAAAACAGACTTGAATGTTAAGTTTAATACTGTGCCAAAATGTAGATCATGAAAGATACATAATAAGTCAAGAACGTCAGAGAACAAGTGAAACCATTGATGCGTTTGTTGAGAGACTGGATGTGCAGGTGAAGCACTGTTAATTTAATGAATTTAATGATGAGGAAGGGAGTAATTGATGGATGTCTGTCAGATTTATTTCGAAAATGAATGCTGAAGGAAACTATGAGCTTAGAACAAGTCTTAAAGGCTGCTTGCGTTGAAGGCCGGAGGCGCCCAAAATATGTCAGTCAGGAGCATGAGAAGTAAGCCAAAGTACAAGGCAGAGGGTCTCAAGGCAATACCTCCACAGACAAAGTAAACGCTTTTCGGATGTGGACTGCTATTTCCACACAAAGGTAAATGTCCCACCATTGGACAGATCAGATATGCATCGTCTGTGAAAAAGCGAAGCAATTCATGACGACTTGCAAGCCGAAGAGAAAAGTAAGTGCGTCACAGCGTGAAAACAAAATGGCCGACCGATCGATGTACTCTCACGAGGCCAAGCGGTCACATCAACTGAGGCAAATTGACACCAAACGAAGTTACTGGGGAAATCCGACCCGGAATTTCAAATTCAACTGGTAATTCCTAGTTTCTTATGGGAACTTCAAGGTCACCTAAGTCATTTCCTGGTAGCACTGCCCTCCCTCCAGCGGACTAACCAGGACCTCAAAAATTGGAGAGTGAAATACCAGTGAGGACTCACAATGAGGACTCACAATGACGGCCTTTAGGACAGAGGCCCTAAGAGGGCAGTTCCTCAACTGCAGTGAGGAGACCCTTCTATTGGCACCCATGACTTGCATGCAGCTGCTAACAAAAGTCACAACCTACTCTGTTTTTTAGTGAAGAGGGCTGTTTCTCATCCCAGTGACAATAAGACAGCTTGAAAGAAAACCAATACATTCAGTTTTTTTCTAAATAGGCTTCATAACGTTTCAGCATTTTCTACTATGCTATTCCATTGGCTTCATGGGTTGGGAAAAATCAAAACGATGAAAGTAAAGTTATATATACATGAGAATGTTCATCCTGTTGCTCAAAGACACACACACATTGCATTTCACTTGCAAGAAGCTGTTGAAAAGGAACTTAATTTGTTGCTAAACATGATATCATTGAACTCTCCACTGGACCGGCACCTTGGGTTTCTCCCATTGTAGTAGTGCCCAAAAGAGACAGTGAAGGAGCTGTAAGCATATGTGTTGATATGCATTAGTCAAACAAGGCAATTGGGGGAGAGAGACATCCAGGCGCGTACATTGCTGATATGATAACTCAGTTGAATGGTGCGAAGTTCTTCTCTCATCTCAATTTAAATAAAGGATATCACCAATTGGAACTTGAAGAAATATCCAGGTACATTAAAACCATTTCTATGTATATTGGTCTGTTTCGCCATAAGCGATTGAGTTTTGGTGTATCCTCTGCTGCAGAACTTTTCCAAGACGTCATTCGGCGAATTATACAGCCCGTAGTAAATGCATTTAACTATAGTGATCACAAATTGGATTTTTGGGCCACACAGAAAGAGCATGACAAAGCTCTCATGCAAGTATGTAGTTTGCTGAATGGTCCAGGCTTAACTCTGAATGCTGACAAATGTGAATTCCACAAAAAAAGCTATAAATTCTTTGGCCATGTACTTTCTGATTGGGGTATGAAACCTGATCCAGCTAAAGTGCAAGCCCTGTCTACTGCAAATCCCCCAGAATAAATTTCTATGTGATGATACTTTTTGGGAACGGCCAGTTATTGGTCTAGATCACGGATACTCATAGTACGGCCTGTGGGCCGCCAGCGGCCCAGCAAGCCCTCCTTGGCGGCCTGAGGAACTTGCAGACATCAAACCTGTTTTTTAAAAATTTTTAAGAGTGTCAGCAAACACCGCCGGTTGCAGCAGTGCAGACTCTATGGGGGGCGGGCGATTCCAGCGATAGTCAGAGTGGAGATGCAGGGGCGCTAAGAAGAGGTGAAATACAACAAAGCCTCATTAACAAGTAAATGGTCTCTTAAAGACCTGTGAAGTACTTGGGTGCGGCTGTGTGTGTGCGCCCGGGAAGCTGTCTCAGCCCGGCTGACACACACGAGGCGGGGGCCAAGCCCTTTGAACTCAATGGGTGTTGCGCACCTGTATGTGGCACATATATTTCCTGCAGGGCTTTGGCCTGGCATGCAGGTTTCTGGTGGTCACATACATAAGCTTGCTTTTCCCTGGCTGACTGCAAGGCTGTCCTTCACAACCTACTCTTAATAACAGTGTCCAAAGCTTCACTTTACACCCAGCGCATGGCTGGAGCTGGGCCTTGGGAAGCATCTGACCAGGGGCCCCTTTGGCTCTGTGACTCAGGGGCCACCCCTGCGGTTGCGGGGAGCAGTCCTCCCAATTTGCTTCTTTCTCAGTGTCCAAAGCTTCACTTTACACCCAGCGCATGGCTGGAGCCGGGCCTTGGGAAGCATCTGACCAGGAACCCCTTTGGCTCTGTGACTCTGGGGCCACCCCTGCGTTTGCAAGGAGCAGTCCTCCCACTTCGCTTCTTTCTCTGCTCTCTTGTAATCCGGGAATTGTTGCACAATTACAGTGACCAGGACTCAAAGACAAACCCCATGACTGATTGAACCGAGCGTGAACTCGGAGATCACTCTGTGTACAGCAAAGAGCTATTGCTTTTCGAGATATTTCAAATAGAATTATTACACCTCGCCTATCATTGATTTTTGCAATATTTTAATAACCAACGCCTGTTTTTTTTTAGCAAAAAAAAAAATCGATGACAGTGTCGTAAGGGATATTCGAAGTATCCATTTAAATGTGATGTGGATATACAGATGCCTCTCAAGGGTCTTCAACAATAATAGATCAAAACAATGAGAAATATCCCTTAAACCAAGGGGACAACAGGGGACAAACCAAAAACCACAAACTTTCCCTCTCCGGATAAAAAACAAATTTTCCGAGCAATCGCTCACTCATCAACCACACAGGTTGAGGTGACAGAGGGTGACGGAGTACAGCAGGGTGTGAAGGGCAGGAGGGAGTGAGAGCCGGGTGAGGTGGCAGAGGGCAGCAGGGAGTGAGAGCCGGGTGAGGTGACAGAGGGCAGCAGGGAGCGAGAGCCGGGTGAGGTGACAGAGGGCAGCAGGGACTGAGAGCCAGGTGAGGTGATAGAGGACTGCAGGAAGTGAGAGCCGGGTGAGGTGACAGAGGGTTGCAGGGAGTGAGAGCCGGGTCAGGTGACAGAGGGTGACAGAGGGCAGCAGAAATTGAGCGCCGGGTGAGGTGACAGAGGGCAGCAGGGAGTGAGAGCCGGGTGAGGTGCCAGAGGGCAGCAGGGAGTGAGAGCCGGGTGAGGTGAAAGAGGGCAGCAGGGACTGAGAGCCGGGTGAGGTAACAGAGGGCAGCAGGGAGGGCTAGGTGAGGTGAAAGAGGGTTGCAGGGAGTGAGAGCTGGGTGAGGTGACAGAGGGTGACAGAGGGCAGCAGGAAGTGAGAACCGGGTGAGGTGACAGAGGGCAGCAGGGAGGGAGAGCCGGGTGAGGTGGCAGAGGGCAGCAGGGAGTGAGAGCCGGGTGAGGTGACAGAGGGCAGCAGGGACTGCGAGGCAGGTGAGGTGACAGAGGGCAGCAGGGAGTGAGAGTAGGTGAGGTGACAGAGGGTTGCAGGGAGTGAGAGCCAGGTGAGGTGACAGAGGGCAGCAGGGACTGAGAGCCGGGTGAGGTGACAGAGGGCAGCAGGGAGTGAGAGTTGGTGAGGTGACAGAGGGTTGCAGGGAGTGAGAACCGGGTGAGGTGATAGAGGGTGACAGAGGGCAGTAGGGAGTGAGAGCCGGGTGAGGTGTGCGTTAAGATCCTGTGATGTGATGTTTCCCGCCAGCCTGTAGTCAGAGGTTTGAGCCAAGGCCAGGGAGTTCAGGCCTGGTCTCCGCTCTCGAAGCACAGTGCACAAATGCTCGCCGCCAGGTTGGCGCTATATATAATTGATGCATGCATAGACGCATGGACGTGTGACTGGCGCCAAAGGGGGGGCTTTGATCTGACAGCTCGGAGGTGAGAGTCAGAATTAAAGCCAGTGACAGATGTGACCCCAGGCCAAGTGGTGGGACACAAACTCCAGAAAGCAGCAAATTCAGAGAGAAAACAAGCTGGCTTTTACATTACACAGGGAGAGGGGGGAGTATGTGGGGGCTACTCTGGGCTGGTGCCTGGGACTTGTAGACACAGTACGTGTGCACTGCCCGAGACACAGAGACAGATAGAGACAGAAACAGACAGAGACTGATCGAGATCAAGACAGAGATAGACAGAGACAGGTACAGACTGACAGATAGAGGCAGAGACAGATAGAGGCAGAGACAGATAGAGGCAGAGACATATAGAGACAGAGCCAGACAGAGGCAGAGACAGATAGAGGCAGAGACAGATAGAGACAGGGGCAGACAGAGCTAGATAGAGGCAGAGACAGGGACAGACTGACAGAGGCAGAGACAGATAGAGGCAAAGACAGATAGAGGTAGAGACAGACAGCGATAGAGACAGAGAGAGAGAGAGACAGAGAGAGAGACAGAGAGAGAGATAGAGGCAGGGACAGATAGAGGCAGAGACAGACAGAGACAGATGGAGGCAGAGACAGACAGAGATGGAGACAGAGACAGACAGGGACAGAGCGAGGGAGACAGGGGCAGACAGAGACAGGGACAGACAGAGACAGATAGAGACAGGGACAGGGACAGACAGATAGAGGCACAGACAGAGAGGTAGAGAGAGGGAGACGGAGAGGGAGAGGGAGACAGAGGGAGAGAGGCAGGGAGAAGGAGGGCGAGGGAGACAGAGGGAGGGAGATAGAGAGAGAGGGAGACAGACAGAGGGAGACAGACAGAGGGAGACAGAGGGCGACAGACAGAGGGAGACAGAGAGAGGGAGGCAGACAGACAGAGCAAGTCAGAGGGAGGCAGACAGAGGGAGGATGTCGACAGACAGAGGGAGACAGAGAGAGGGAGACAGAGAGCGACAGATAGAGGGAGACAGAGAGAGGGAGGGAGACAGACAGATGGAGACAGACAGAGGGAGGAGGGCGACAGACAGAGGGCTGACAGAGGGAGGGAGACAGATAGAGGGAGACAGAGGAAGGGAAACAGACAGAGGGAGACAGACGGAAACAGACAGAGAAAGGGAGACAGAGAGAAAGAGGGAGGAAGACAGAGAGAGAGAGGGAGACAGAGGGCGACAGACAGAGAGAGAGAGGGAGGGAGGGAGAGAGATATAGAGAGAGGGAGGGAAACCGAGAGAGAGAGAGAGGGAGGGAGGGAGGGAGGGAGGGAGAGAGGGAGACAGAGAGAGGGAGGGAGAGATAGAGAGAGGGAGGGAGACAGAGAGAGAGAGAGAGAGACAGAGAGAGAGAGAGAGAGAGAGAGAGACAGAGAGAGAGAGAGAAAGAGGGAGAGATGTGTGTATGCCGGGTCTGGTGGGTCAGTGGACAAAGGCGTCCGCTGCAGGGGCCTGTGTTCAACATCATGGGCACAGTTTTTTTTGTTCTAGCCCCGCCCCTCCCCTACTGACACCGCCCCCACCGCCCCCACCGGTGCGGTCCTTGGCCACAAACCACACTGTAAAGTTGGCCCCTGAGAGAAAGTTTGTGAGTACCCATGTTCTAGATACATATATGACTTTGCTAGACAGTGCACTGTTATGAGAAATGACGAAAAAGAATGTATTTCATTGATCATGTAAATGTGAAAAGAGCTTCCAAAAAAATGAAGCAAGCTATTGAGAGTACCACTGAAATGGCCGACTTTGATCACAAAGCTCATAGAGAGGTTGTGGTTGATGCTAGCCCAGTCCAGTCAGGTGCAATCCTTGCACAGCACAATGGACAGCCAAATGACCGGAGAGGTATCGTGGCATACGCTAGTAAAAGACTGTCACAAACGGAACATGCTTACTCGCAACCTGAGAAAGAATGTTTGGGTGTGGTCTGGGCTTGCAAATATATCCATGTATTCTTGTACGGAAAGCCTTTCACAGTAGTCAACATGCCTCCTCGAATTGACCATTGGGGTTTGAGGTTACAAGTATACAACTATACAATTCTTCATCGTCCAGGGGAAGATCAGAATCCTGCTGATTATTTTTCAAGAGTGCCATTGCAATACCCCAGTACCCCATCTAAATCAGCGAAGGTCTACATAAATTTTATTGTGAAATTGAGCACACAGGCTGCCATGTCTTTAGAACAAATTGTCACTGCAATGAGCCAAGATAGTGAGATATTAAAGTTAAAAGACATTATTACTCATCAATCTTAGACCCAGCAATCTAGACCTCTTACTAGTGACAGTGAATATTTAAAGTAAAAAAGTGTAAGAGATTCACTTTCAGTGACTCAAGAATGCCTTATTCAGTGAGGTTCACAAATTGTGTTCACAAGAGCCTACGACAACAAGTGATCAACACCGCCCATGAGGGACATTAAGGAATAGTTGCCAAGAGAGATCTCTGTAACCGAGTTTGGTTTCCTTATCTCACAGAAAGGGTCCAAAAGAATTAAAGACTTGTCATGTATGCAGCCATCTTTCGTCTCACGTTATTCAGCACCTTTTGAATGTGTAAGAATTAACACATCATGCTAGGGAGAGCATAGCTGTTGAGTTCTTTGGTCCTCTTGACAATGGACTTCATCTTCTAGTCATTGTTGATGAATACTCCTGTTTTCCAAACAAAGAAGAGAGGGAGGCAGAGGTAGAGGCTAGGTTTATCCTCCTGACAGTTATGTAGAAAAACAAAAATCGAGTAATTCTATGAAAACCTGCCCTTGGGGAAGTTGATGGGATACAGCGAGAATCCGCTGTAATCGCTCGTCTAGAAAAAAGACTTTTATTCTAGAGACCCCTCACCCACCAGGGTTGCCCCTAGGTGGCATGCTTCATCATTGGGGTTCTTTTCAATTCTCCTCAGATTGAGGTGTGGTGCGACTTGCAAAATAAGCGGGAGCACTTACTGGTGTAGACTATGTGCAGTGCAGTGGAGTGGAAAAAAAAACTTAAAAATAACTAAGTAGTTGGCCACCCTTTTATTCCCGCCCCTAGTTGGTATGGTTAAAAATCAGGTGTTGTTACTGAGGGGAAACTGGACCGTAATGAGTTTGGTTGTCTCAGTAATATATACTCGTCAACATGTTTCGAGCCGTTCCCCTAATGGCTCTTCATCAGGACTCCACGGGGTCCAGCCCTGTGTGTGCCACTCCTAATCAATCCTATAATAAGGACGCAAACCGTGCACACTTGATACGCATGCACTGTATATACATACGGTTTTTAGAATTCATCCGTATTTCTGGAAACTCTATATTAGTGTGTCATGGTCAATACCCAGGGGTAGAGGGGCTTGTAGTCAAACTTCCATCAAAGCCGCCTCTGGCTTAATAACCTACTTCTTGCCCTGGAAACCGCATACTCCTGTTTTCCATTGGGAGAAGACCTTTTATCCATTACACATGAAATGGTTATTCAAAGATTAGATGGGATTTTTGCAATCTTAAAATCTGACAGCGGCCCAACTTTTAATAGTCAAGAATTCAAAAACTTTCTAAATCACCTGAATATAAAGCATCAAAAAAGCACTCCAATTTGGCCCCAGGCCAAGAATGGTTCATGAGTACTATAAGGAAAGCTGTCCAGCATGCTGCATTGGAGAAGCTCGACCTCAAAGTTGTTTTAAAGACTACTCTTTGAACTAACTATTCGACCCCTCACTCAACAACAGGGGAAAGCCCTGCAACTCTCATGTTTAGAAGGGCCATGACCATGACGACCAAGCTGCCCTAATGGACCAACCTAGTATCCAAGAATGAGGAAGACATTCATACTACATACTTTGGTCGCAAACAGACAATGAAAATATATGCTGACAGACGATGTCATGTGAAAGATGTCACCTTTACAAGAGAGGATCAAGTGCTTGCCAGACAACCCAGAAAAAGAAAGTCTGATGCTCCTATTGAGGCTGAACCATTTACCATCACTAACACCAAAGGACACATGGCAACTGTCCAGCTTCCTGGGAATTCCCTTATGACAGATTCCTGTCATTTTCGAGTTGTAGCCCATCACTCACCAAACATCGATGTGAATGTAGAGATTCGCTCACGACAGACTGTTAGTGAGTCTGTGTCTGCTGATGATACCACCTCACCTTTGCAGATCACTGACACTTCGAATGCCAGTTCCTGGCTTCCAGTGACCCGATCAGGACGAGTGATTGAGGCGCCATGACAATGAATTGAAGAATTATATTTGCCTGTATATCTATGATCATGTGTGTGGTTATTCATGTATTTATTTGTGTATTTATTTGTTTATTTATCGATTTTAAAAAGTTTTAACTTTTTATTTAACAAAACGGGAGATGTAGTGACTTTTAAATACAAGAACACTGGAACTCTTTTGGTTCCCACTGTACACCTTTGGCCCGTGACGTAAATGTTGGAAGGATGAGTTGAAGGCAGGCTTAGAATGTTGAGTTCTACATTACACGCAGCGGAAAAAAGATGTGTACAACTACTCTTGCGCGTGGCTTGGTTAATGGCAAGTACCTGGGCTGGTAGGACACTGCAAGGTGCATCAGCCTTTGCACCATTTCCTGCTCGCTGGACATGGTAGAGTAGGAAATGGTCATGAGAAGAAAACCCAAGTTATTTTAACAAGGTATTAATATAGATGAAGGTAACCCTGAGGCTGGGTTAAACGGCCAAACCACCTTCAGACCAGCCTAACTTTCCAACCAGCTCCAAACCAGCATCGGATTTTCAATCAACCCAGGTGGAAGATCAAATGAGGTGCCTTGAAGATAGGTACTCTTAATTTGCTGTCAATTTTCTGCCCTCTAATCCAACCTGCAAAAATAGGGACACTGGGTGGGTGGGTAAAGTGTGGCATTGTAGACCGGAATGGTACTGTGACAGGGGAGGAGCAGGAAAGAGGACAAGCTCAGAGTTACCCAGATATATAAACCTGGTGCTCTTCTACATCCCCACCATCTTTTCACCGTGCCCCAGAATTCATGTGGCTTTCCCAGATGGTCACCCATTCCTCCTCCCCTGGCTGACCAGTAAGCTAAACGGCCCACAAATGGCAGCGGTGAGGACACCACAAAGGTGTGAGCGAGAAGGAGAGCTATAGAAGGACGACTATGGCCACGAGTCCAACAAAGAGACACTCGAAGGCTAAAATAGCATTACCCACTTCAGTGGTACTCGTGTAATCGACCTGTAAAAAGTAAAATGCTGAGACGACTTTATCAGGACTCAAAACTGTGAACTTCCTGCTACACGCAGATCCTTGACTGCAGGAGGATCTCAACCAACGGATAAGTATTACCACAAGTATTACTTAACTTACAATTGAGGGACAGTTTACATTTTTAAGTAATAAGAGGCCAATACGAGAAGCCAGCAGAAGAGGAGGCTACAAATGGCGTGAAGAAGACTGAAAAGAAGCCTACGAGAAGTTTTCGAGTAGAAAATATTTAAAAATCTGTTGAAACATGACAGCATTAGTAATCTTTGGAATGGTCAGTTTCCTGGCGCGCTGTCAAATTCCAGGGAGGGAGAAAAACGGTAGGGAAAACGCTCAGATTTTCCACTTGCCAACATCGTGCGCTACTGTACTGTAAAGTTTCCAGATTCATAAATAACGGGGCTGGGCTGTGCATTCCTGGACACATTTTTCTTGGTCGTTCAATTATAACGGTATTTGACTTCTGTGATATTCAAAAAGAAAGACATGCGATTTAAGGATTTAAATGCCTTTTGTTATTCTGTTTTCCATGAAATGCACAGGCATCCGTTCATGAAAATCGTCAGAGATAAATTTCCGTCACCAAGTCTACACCTGCGTCGCTCCTTCCTGTCTCGGCCTTTTGTGGCACTGCTGCTGCCTGTGAGGTTCTGCGTTTTGTGGGGACTCTTTTGTACTGCTCCTGAAAGTGCGCGGACAGCCGGAGTTCAGAAGAGTGATGTGCTGTGCCTGCCTTGTGACAGTGTTGCACCTGTTTTGTGAAACCTGCACTACTGCTGCGCGTACACGCTGTCTTCTGTTAAAACCGGGAGGTTTGCACGGCTGGTACCCAAGCTGTACATATTCTGTGTGAGTTTAGAAGACAAGGCAGATTATGCAAGTCGTGGCCACGGCTGCTCCCTGTGCTGCACTGGTCTGTGATAAGGGAAGCTTCCATACAGTGGCGGCCCTCATCACTTTGAATGGGCACAGCAGCAATGCTGCGACTGCACACTACCAGCTTTGTGCATATTTGAAACCTTTTTGAAGAGGTTGCCACCTCGGTACCTGGATAAAGCATAGTTATTTAAGCTGTGGACGCAAAGCTACAAATAAGAGTGACTACTAGGTAACTGCTACTTATCAATGATAAGACATCCTTTACCACGCAGTCATTAGCACGCAGATACCTTTACCACGCATGTCTTCACCACGCACGGTACACATGGAATGTATAGGCAAGGCATATGTATGTATGTGTGTGTGTATATGCTACCGATGGAAATTGCGAGGTTGGAAGTGTGGGATGTAAAGACCGTTATTGCCCAGCACAGCGCCACAGTTTCTACCTGGTCACGTTTCAAGTCGGTTTCCTACCTTGGAACACAAAGAAAATACCGGCTAAACGGAACCACTCATCAGCACGATGGACAAACTGCATGCTGGGTATTATAGCCTCAGAACAATGTATTGCTTGAGTGATTCCGCACAACGTGACCCAGGTGTGCTCCATACTACTTTAGGCATTGGGGCTATATAAATAGACTCACTCAGGAACTGTTAGCACCAGTGGCACTCTTAAAACAAAAGGCATTTGAGAAAGGTTTAATACCAAAACGCGTCATGCCTGTTTAAATAAATGGTCTTCACAAGCCCCGCTGTGTCTCCTCATCTACTTTGACGGAAGGAGGTGGTTTTTGGATATATATATATATATATATATATCCATCCACTAAGTTGCCCAACTTGAGGACGTCCTCTCGGAAACTTCACCTCTTCCAGCGAGGTCAGCAGCCCTCTCAGCACACCGCTGTATCGTAAGTATCTACGGCTTTACGCGTTTCGAATAAGCATTCTTGTTCACAAGCCTAACACTGAACAGCCAACAGCAACTTGTTGAGGCACCTGCATTTTTATTGATAAAAGTCACGCCCCAGTGGGCCAATTCTCCCGCCTCAATGGGCGTGTGCTAACAGCATTCTGGTATTTGCAGTCCATCACAATCATAACATCCCATGTGGGTTTTTACAGTTGCTCAGTTCATTGAATTCGTTATTCATAATTCCCCTTCGTGGGTCGATATCAGCTGAAAATGCTCCAGAGGCTGTCAAATAATAAAACTCTCACTATCGAGCGTTTCCGTCCCAGCATCCGTGCCTGAAACTTCTGACGTGGTGGGTCCGCCTTTCAGCAGCGGGTCGTCCTCGCGGCTTGGACCTAGCCGCTAAACATCCATCCACTAAGTTGCCCAGCGAAACGCGTAAAGCCGTAGATACTTACGATACAGCGGTGTGCTGAGAGGGCTGCTGACCTCGCTGGAAGAGGTGAAGTTTCTGAGAGGACGTCCTCAAGTTGGGCAACTTAGTGGATGTATATATATATATATATATATATATATATATATATATATATATATATAGAGAGATATATATATGTTCAACAACTCGAGCAACCCACTGTGGTTATTTTATTTTTTTCAGGAGAAAAGAACAGCGAGACCTACTATGTTATGTTATATACACTTGTAGCGCGCACAGATACTCCAGAGAGTGTCCCGGCGCGAGCCAGACAAGGATCAACACAGCCACAGATAAGGAGACTACAACAGGAAGGTTTTCAGATTCTTTTTGAAAATCGTAGGGTCTTTGATGCCCCTCAAAGTCAATGGCACAGCATTCCAAGCCTGCGCCACCAGCCGGGAAAAAGAACAGCCGCCCAGTCTTAGGCGCTTAAATCGGGGAGTCTCTGCCAGAAGTTGAGAAGACGAATGCAGCTTTCTTACCGGGGTGTAGAAAGCCAACCTGTTCTGTAAGTAAATAGGACCCAACCCGTACAGGGCTTTATGAGCAATGGATAAGATTTTTAATTTTATACGAGCCTTAACTGGAAGCCAATGCAGTGATCGCAAGTGCAAACGCATACTACATCTGCTGGAGAGGCCCAGCAGAAGACGGGCGGCAGCATTTTGAATCACCTGCAATTTATCCAACAGGTAACCCGGAATGCCAGCATACAATGCATTGGCATAATCAAGGCGCAAAAGGATTAGCGCACGAACCACAGTCTCCTTCGCAGCCTTGGGCAGAAGAGGAAGGAACTTCTTCAAAGACCCAAGAATGCTAAAGCAGGAACCCGTTAACTTCTTTACCTGCGCGGAAAAAATCAGGCTCTCGCTGAACCAGACCCCAAGGTTCTTGACGGAATCACCCTTAGAACAAGGAAGGGGAAAACCAGGGGGCCATAATCTCCTTCTGAAGTCGTAAGGGAAGGAACCATAGAAGAGGATCTCCGATTTCTCCTCATTGCATTTAAGCTGAGCCTGAGCGAGCCACCGAAAAACCGAAGAAAGACAATGTGGAGCAGGGAGAACCAAGTCCTCGTCCCGTCGCCAGGAAAGCAGCAATTGGGTGTCATCCGCATAGGCCATCACCTTAGCCCCCAAGGTTTCAGCCAGATAAACAAGCGGAGTAACATAGATGTTAAAAAGGAGGGGACTAAGGGATGACCCCTGTGAAACACCAGTGGCCACTATCCGTGAAGCCGAAGCACACGGAGGAAGCCAAACCTGCTGAGAATGGCCCTCTAAGAAAGACCTAATCCAGCCCCACACAGACCCAGAAATTCCGATCTCTCGGAGGCGATTGAGAAGCAGGGCATGAGGCACCGTATCGAAGGCCGCCGAGAGGTCCAGCATAACCAGCGCTGCCCTCCCACCGGCATCAGGGCACTCTCTAATCACCTCAGACACCTCCAGTAAGGCAGACTCAGTACTAAAAGCCGCCCCGAAACCCTGATTGTGCCGGATGGAGCAGGCCAGAGGCCTCCACATATTCAGTAAGCTGATTAGTGACCACCTTTTCACAAACCTTGGCCAGGCTAGGAAGCAACGAAATAGGACGATAATTACCAGGAGTAAAAGGGTCCAAAGATGGTTTCTTAAGAAGGGGAAGAATTTTAGCTTGCTTCCAAGATGTTGGAACACAGGCCTCCCGCAATGACATATTAATGATCTGATTGACCTCCGGATTAACACACCCCGCAACGGAAGCCAAAAGTCTGGCCGCACAGGGATCTGTGGGCGAGCCTGATTTTAAGGCCATCAAAATTTTGAGGGAGGTAGAAAGATCAACCACAGAAAAGGAAGAAAAATTGTTGGAAGATTCAGCTGACAGAAAAACAGGGGTACAGGGGACAGGTGTGAAAGTGTTGATGGCAAAAGTGGCTTGAATGTCCAAAATTTTGTCCTGAAAAAACCTGGGCAGTATGTTACACCAATCCTCTGTAACAGGAGCAGGGCGCACCAAAGCTAACGGGGACATAAAACTTTTCACAATTGAGAAGATTTCTTTGGAGTTATTATTCGCCTGGTCAATACGTGATGTAAAGTATTGACTTTTAGCGACCGCAATCGCTGCATAATAGCTCTTTTGTTTAGTTCGTGAGATTTGCCAAGGGGCAATAGCCACTGGAGCGCCAGACCCTCTCCAACACTTTACACTCATGTTTCCGGGTTTTCAGCTCCGGCAGGAACCAAGGTTTAGAAGGCGATTCCCTGGTAAGCTTGGATGGGCGGGGCAGCGAAAGTGAGGACACTGCATCTGCAATCCACCTCGTAAACCCGGCCACACACCCCGTAAGATCTTGCTGGCGAGGGGGCCTATAAGCGGCCAGGGAAATCTTGAATTGCAAAGGATCGATTTTAGTAAACGTCAGAGGACGGGTAGAGCGCAAGGACTGAACTGGCCAACTAATATCCCAGGAGAAACAGATGAGGAAATGGTCCGACCAAGGGACCGGAGAAGGGTCGTCCACTACCAATGGGAAGTTAGAGCAAATAGGGTCGAGAATGTGGCCACCCTAATGCATGGGTAGAGAAACCCACTGAGTAAGGTGAGCAAGTTGAAGAGAATCAAGGAAATCCACCGACTCTTTTGTATCTTGTTGGTCAAGATGAAAATTCACCTCCCCTAAAACCAAGAAGTGGGAAAAATGTAATGAGCGTACTACAGGATTGTTGAAAAACTACAAATACCATACTGCCAGTAGGCGGGACTTAAGAACATTAATTAAGGAGTTATCAGGCTGTTTCTCCCTACATGCCATTTCCCAAGTTGAAGGGCACGGTGACGCCCGAAACGCGTTGGAACTTTCATGGCGATTTCTGCCCGACTTTGTTGAAGTGTTAGCTGTGCTGCCAGAAGAAAATAAACAATTTCAACATGGATGCGTGTGGGCCTCCAATGGTTGGTGTTCTCTTGCATTGGATATATTGCGGCCCGCACCGGGTCGCAGAGAGCCCCCGCTGCGAAAGAGCAGGTCCTGTGTCATTACTTTGAATGTCACTCATGGAGCAACGTGATGTTTTCTCTGGTGAAGAATTAGCTCAGCGATTACTTTCAACAACTCGAGCAACCCACTGTGGTTATTTTATTTTTTTCAGGAGAAAAGAACAGCGAGACCTACTACAGGATTATTGAAAAACTACAAATACCATACTGCATAGCGAAGACGCCAGTAAGCGGGACTTAAGAACATTAATTAAGGAGTTATCACGCTGTTTCTCCCTACATGCCATTTCCCAAGATGAAGGGCGCGGTGACGCCCGAAACGCGTTGGAACTTTCATGGCGATTTCTGCCCGACTTTGTTGAAGTGTTAGCTGTGCTGCCAGAAGAAAATAAACAATTTCAACACGGATGCGTGTGGGCCTCCAATGGTTGGTGTTCTCTTGCATTGGATATATATATTCCAAGAGCGAAGAGAATCGAAGCAGGAAACTCCGCGAGCCCACTGATCAATTTTTCAGGTATTTTATTTACGAGGCAAAAAGACGCATTTCGACCACATCCGTGGTCACATATACACACACACACACACACACACACACGCACACACACGATATTATATATGTGTTTGTGTGTGTGTATATATGTATGTATATACACATACGCATATATATATGCATATATATGTGTGTGTGTGTGTGTGTGTGTGTGTGAGGCTTGGACCCCCTCCCCCAAGCCAAGATGGGCCCTGGGACCTCAGTCCCCGAGGCCTATCCTTTTTTAAGGGGAGGGGGTGCGGGGACCCCCTTCTTGAACCAATAGTGGCCCTCGGATCCCCATCCTCAGAGTCTTACATGGGTGCCCTGATGCCCACTCAGAGCGCCCACAGAATACTATGCTGGGGGCTGCTGGTGGAGCCCCAGGGCCCCCAGGGCCTGCCAACTCCCTGTGCGCAGTCATCATAGGTGCATCAGGAGCCGGCTTTGCTTCCACCAGAAGGGAGCAGATGTTTTTGCTTGCTGGCATAGGTGAGGCAGGGTATCCCTACACTGCCCCCTTATATCTATTGTTTTTTTCAGGATTCAGGTCCTAAAATGGCTGCAGCCACATTATTGTTGATGTGGTGGCAGCAAATCAGATCTCTGCTTTGGAACTGTTGGCTCCGCAGATCCTCCAAGGCCTGAAATATACAAAGTTTTTGAGCTTTATTTGCAAGGAAAACTACTATACAGATTACACCAAATCACAAAAAGCATGATTTCTTTACCATGATTTAGCTTTCTTCCAAATATGGTGGAAATCCATTTGGGTTGCAGCTGTGTCTAAATTACGTATGAAAAAATTAATGGGAAAATGTGTTTTGAGACCCCTCTTTTTCTCAGCCTCCGCTTGACGTATCACCCAGAAACTTTCCAGGAAGGAACTGAGGTGGAGGACCATTTTTTTTCAAAAGTTTCATGATAAGTCATAAAACGGCGGCAAAAATATTAGGGAGACAGAAAATGCTTTTTCCTATGAAAAACACGATCCTATATATATATATATATATATATATATTCACTGAAAAAAAACATAGGTTTCAGAGACGTTATAGTTAGAAATTAGCATTTAAAATACCTTAGAAATTCACAGAAAAAAACCATAGGTTTCAGGGGTGTTATAGTTAGCTGCCCATTTCACTCATACAAAACCATAGAAATTCCTCCGTTATAGTTAGTTCTGCTAACTATAACTCACGCGCCTGCAGTGCACTGCTGATGATGTCACATATTGCATCATTCATGACATGGCCAGTGACATCACTGATGACATCTCAAATGACATCCCTGATGACATCACTGATGACATCATCCACTGAATGTGGTTTAGTTTGAAATTTAAATATGTATTATATATATACCAATCTGTATTGAAGATTGAGTGGATATATAACGGTCTGGATGGAAGATTTAGTAGCTGTCTGACTGTCTTTTTAAGTGAGTAATTAAAAGTGTCTTACTTAATACATGGATTAGTAACTAAACTAAGTGAATGTGTGCAGCACTGTCTCTGTTGTTGTATTTACATGCTGCATCAGTTGGTCACTAACTACATGAGTGTGTATATTAGTTATTGATTAGTTGGGTGAGTATGTGCATGGGACACTGAGTTTGTATGTGGTTGGATGGGGTGTGTGTAACTCTATGCATAGATGTGTGAATGGTTGATTGACTGGGTGTATGGGTTTAAGAGTGCATGTGGAAACAGTTGTTTGGGTGACTGAGTGTATCAATTTGAGTGTTGGTGAGCGAATATATGTTTTAGTTGTACATCTTCAAAAAGGTAAAAAAATAAAAGGCATTGTATGTGAGAGTTGGTGTATATAAATAATCATGTGTAAGAGTCAGTGATTGTGAGAGTAACTATATGAATGAGTGTATAATTGTAATGGTGCTTTCTTAACATATTAACGATGAGTTACTATGTGTTTGAATAAATGAGGTGTTGTTGGATAATTGTGTAAGTGAGTAAATTTAAGTGTGATACATTTTTTTCATGAGTGAGTAGGATGACTGCATAACCGACTAAGATGACTGCTGATGTGTCAATGTCTATATATGTGTATAAGTGCATTTGATAGTGTTCTATTAATTAATGACTGCATGTATAGATGATTCTGTTGTTGAATGGGTAGTTGTGTGTGTAGACTTAGGAATCAGTGAGTGGGTATGTAGTAACTGGTATTGGTGTGTCAATGGTTTCAAATATGGTACTCTGTATTTTACAGTAAGTGATGAAAGGTTATACTAGTGTATGATGAGGTGTATCAGATTGTCACGTGGATGATGTCATCAGTGATGTCATTTGAGATGTCATCAGTGATGTCATCAGTGATGTCACTGACCATGTCATGATAGATGCAATATGAGACATCATCAGCAGTGCATTGCGGGCGCGTGAGTTATAGTTAGCAGAACTAACTATAACGGAGGAATTTCTATGGTTTTGTATGAGTGAAATGGGCAGCTAACTATAACACCCCTGAAATCTTTGGTTTTTTCTGTGAATTTCTAAGGTTTTTTAAATGCTAATTTCTAACTATAACGTCTCTGAAACCTATGTTCTTTTTCAGTGAATTTCAAAGGTTTTTTAAATGCTAACTTTTAAGTGTGATAGTAGTTATATCTATTTTTTTGTACTGATTTTCTACAGTTTTTTAACTGTTTATTTATAAATATTTTATTCATTAAATAACATTATATATTTTTCTGAAAATTGCAGAAAAAAAATATTTATTTAAATAAAACTGAAATATTGATTAATTTTCTTGTTTTCATTTTTTATTTTAATATATTTATATTATTTTCTTTAAAAAAAATCGCGCACTCAAAGTGTACACATCACGGTGGGTGCGCGCATTCTAGCAGCCATTTTAGAAAAGTCATGAAGGATCCGTGTATGGTGTGCGACGGCTGCGTGTTTTTCAGTTACATCATATACATTTAATATCACGTGATATGCACGATTGGTATGCGACCAGTCTGCGACTCTAGAGCCAGAGAACCAGGTCAGCAGAGCTGCTGTAGAGCCAGAGAAACCAGGTCAGCAGAGCTGCTTTAGAGGGAGAGAACCAGGTCAGCAGAGCTGCTTTAGAGCCAGAGAACCAGGCCAGCAGAGCTGCTTTACAGCCAGAGAACCAGGTTAGCAGAGCTGCTTTAGAGCCAGAGAACCAGGACCGCAGAGCTACTCTAGAGCCAGAGAACCAAATCAGCAGAGCTGCTTTAGAGCCATAGAACCAGGTCAGCAGAGCTGCTTTAGAGCCAGAGAACCAGCTCAGTAGAGCTGCTCTAGAGCCTAAGAACCAGGTCAACAGAGCTGCTCTAGAGCCAGAGAACCAGGTCTGCAGAGCTGCTGCAGAGCCAGAGAAACCAGGTCAGTAGAGCTGCTTTAGAGGGAGAGAACCAGGTCAGCAGAGCTGCTCTACAGCCAGAGAACCATGTCAGCAGAACTGCTTCAGAGCCATAGAACTGGGTCAGCAGAGCTGATTTAGAGCCAGAGAACCAGGTCAGCAGAGCTGTTGTAGAGCCAGAGAACTAGATCAGCAGAGCTGCTCTAGAGCCAGAGAACCAGGTCAGCAGACCTGCTGTAGAGCCAGAGAAACCAGGTCAGCAGAGCTGCTTTAGAGAGAGAGAACCAGGTCAGCAGAGTTGCTTTAGAGCCAGAGAACCAGGTCAGCAGAGCTGCTCTAGCTGACACTGACTGACTGACACTGACTGATTGACACTGACTGACACAGATTGACTGACACTGACACTGACTGACACAGATTGACTGACACTGACACTGACTGACACTGAGTGACTGACACTGACTGACTGACTGACACTGACTGACTGACACTGACTGACACTGATTGACACTGACTGACTGATTGACTGACACTGACTGACTGACACTGATTGACTGACACTGACTGACACTGATTGACTGACACTGACTGACTGACTGACACTGACTGACTACTCTCTACTACTCTACTACTGACTCTCTACTACTCTCTCTCTACTACTCACTCTCTACTACTCACTCTCTACTACTCTCTACTTCTCACTCTCTACTACTCTACTACTCTCTACTACTCACACTCTACTACTCTCTACTACTCACTGTCTACTACTACTCTCTCTACTACTCACTCTCTACTACTCTCTACTATTCACTCTCTACTACTCACTCTCTACTACTCACTCTACTACTTTCTACTACTCTCTACCACTCACTCTCTACTACTCTACTACTCACTCTCTACTACTCTCTACTACTCACTCTCTACTACTCTCTACTACTACTCTCTACTATTCACTCTCTACTACTCACTCTCTACTACTCTCTACTACTCACTCTACTACTCTCTGCTGCTCTCTACCACTCACTATCTACTGCCCACCCTCTGCTACTCTACTACTCTCTCAATACTACTCTCTCTTTACTACTCTCTACTACTCACTCTACTACTCTACTACTCACTCTCTACTACTCTCTCTCCACTAATCACTCTCTACTACTCGCTCTCTACTACTCTCTACTACTCACTCTCTACTACTCACTCTCTACTACTCTCTACTACTCTCTCTGCTACTCACTCTCTATTACTCACTCTCTGCTGCTCTACTACTCTCTACTACTCACTCTCTACTATTCTCTACTACTCACTCTACTACTCTCTCCTACTCTCTACCACTCACTCTCTACTACTCTACTACTCACTCTCTACTACTCTCTCTCTACTACTCACTCTCTACTACTCACTCTACTACTCTCTACTACTCACTCTCTACTACTCTCTACTACTCACTCTCTACTACTCACTCTCTACTACTCACTCTCTACTACTCTCTACTGCTCACTCTCCACTACTCATTCTCTACTACTCGCTCTCAACTACTCTCTACTACTCACTCTACTACTCACTCTCTACTACTCTACTACTCTCTCTACTTCTCACTCTCTACTACTCTATCTCTACTACTCACTCTCTACTAATCTCTACTATTCACTCTCTACTACACACTCTCTACTACTTGCTCTCTGCTACTCGCTCTCTACTACTCTCTAGTACTCACTCTACTACTGACTCTCTACTACTCTCTACTACTCACTCTGTACTACTCACTCTCTACTACTCACTCTCTACTACTCACTCTCTACTACTCTCTACTGCTCACTCTCCACTACTCATTTTCTACTACTCGCTCTCAACTACTCTCTACTACTCACTCTACTACTCACTCTCTACTACTCTACTACTCTCTCTACTTCTCACTCTCTACTACTCACTCTCTACTACACACTCTCTAATACTTGCTCTCTGCTACTCGCTCTCTACTACTCTCTAGTACTCACTCTACTACTCACTCTCTACTACTCTCTACTACTCACTCTCTACTACTCCACTACTCTCTACTACTCACTCTCTACTACTCACTCTCTACTACTCTACTACGCTCTCTCTACTACTCACTCTCTACTACTCACTCTGTACTACTCACTCTCTACTACTCACTCTCTACTACTCTCTACTGCTCACTCTCCACTAATCATTCTCTACTACTCGCTCTCAACCACTCTCTACTACTCACTCTACTACTCCCTCTCTACTACTCTACCACTCTCTCTACTTCTCACTCTCTACTACTCTATCTCTATTACTCACTCTCTACTACTCACTCTCTACTACACACTCTCTACTACACACTCTCTACTACACGCTCTCTGCTACTCGCTCTCTACTACTCGCTCTCTACTACTCTCTAGTACTCACTCTACTACTCACTCTCTACTACTCTCTACTACTCACTCTCTACTACTCCACTACTCTCTACTACTCACTCTCTACTACTCACTCTCTACTACTCTACCACTCTCTACTATCTCTCTACTACTCACTCTCTACTACTCATTCTCTACTACTCTCTACTCCTCACTCTCTACTACTCTCTCTCTACTACTCTCTACTACTCACTCTCTACTACTCTCTCTCTACTACTCTCTACTACTCACTCTGCTACTCACTCTCTACTACTCTCTAATACTCTCTCTCTGCTACTCACTCACTACTACTCACTCTGTACTACTCTCTACTACTCACTCTCTACTACTCACTCTCTACTACTCACTCTCTAATACTCAATCTCTACTACTCACTCTCTACTACTCACTCTCTACTACTCACTCTACTACTCTCCACTACTCACTCTCTGATACTTTCTCTACAACTCTCTACTACTCACTCTCTACTCTCTATTACTCGCTTTCTACTCTCTACCTCTCTACCTCTCTCTACCTCTCTCTCTACTACTCTCTACCTCTCTACCTCCACCTCTCTACCTCTACACCTCTACCTATACACCTCTACCTCTCTACCTCTCTGTGCATGCACACATATGCACATATATATATGCATATATATGCATATGCATTTATATATATGTATGTGTATAGATATATATACATATATAAACATATAAATATAATCTGCATATCTATATAAATATAAATGCATGCAAACATATACATATACATATATGCATACATATGCATGGTATGTACATGAAAGTTTGAAAAACTCTAATACAAGCAAAGCTAAAAAGCCACCTAATTACAAACAGAATTGCTTTAACTTAAACGAGGGCGAGACCTATTGCATATTCAATGCTTGTTTACTTTGATTCCATCAAGAAGGCATTCAGATGTGTCATACATTTTCCATAAATTCTGAATGGTAGCACTCTAGTTGCTCATTAGATCACTGTAGTAAAGCTACTGCTCACCAGGGAAGTCTGCTGCTGGTATTCAAAGTGCATGTTTCAGTCTGCATGTCAGAATTTTTTTATGAAATGGAAGAGGATTTGAGAAGTCAAAATGTGCCCTAATCTTTCTCTCTGCAGCACTAATCATAATTTCTATGGCAAAATGAACCCCCTCATTTTGTTCCTTTGCAAATTAAATGTTTTAAGTGTTACCACTTTATTCCAATCAAGATGGCATCAGGTGTGCCATACTTTTGTCATAAGTAAGACTGTTAGCGCTCTAGTTGTTCTTTAAAACACTCTGGGACATTCTGTCATTGGGCTATACTTGGGCTACATCTCGGTGATATTTGTGGTACATTTGGGCTCTTTTGTCGCTGGTGGCCATCTTGGGAGACTTATTTGTTTGGAAGTTTCCTAATTTCCTCATTTACAACAGTCTCCTCAGTAGGAAATACTTTCAGGTTTTTTACTTTCATTCCATCAAGAAGGCATTCAGATGTGTCACACATTTGCCATAAATTCGGAATGTTAGCACTCTAGTTGCTTATTAGATCACTGTAGTAAAGCTACTGCTCACCAGGGAAGTCTGCTGCTGGTATTGAAAGTGCATGTTTCAGTCTGCATGTCAGAATTTTTTAATGAAATAGAAGAGCATTTGAGAAGTCACTCAAAATGTGCCCTAATTTTCTTTTTTCCGCACTAATCATAATTTCTATGGCAAAATGAACCTCCTCATTGTGTTCATTTTAAATTAAACTACTCACTCTCTACTACTCACTCGCTACTACTTTCTACTACTCACTCTCTACTACTCTCTCTCTACTACTCTCTACTACTACTCTCTACTACTCACTCTCTACTACTCACTCTACTGCTCTCTACTACTCTCTACCACTCACTCTCTACTACTCTACTACTCACTCTCAACTACTCTCTCTCTACTACTCCCTCTCTACTACTCACTCTACTACTCTCTGCTACTCACTCTCTACTACTCACTCTCTACTACTCTACTACTCTCTACTACTCACTCTCAACTACTCACTCTCTACCACTCTCTCTACTACTCACTCTCTACTACTCTACTACTCACTCTCTACTACTCTCTCTCTACTACTCACTCTATACTACTCACTCTACTACTCTCTACTACACTCTCTCTACTACTCACTCTCTACTACTCACTCTCTACTACTCTACTACTCACTCTCCACTACTCACTCTCTACTACTTGCTCTCTACTACTCTCTACTACTCACTCTACTACTCACTCTCTACTACTCTATGACTCTCTACTACTCTCTCTGCTACTCACTCTCTACTACTCTCTACTACTCACTCTCTACTACTCACTCTCTACTACTCTACTACTCTCTACTACTCTCTCTACTACTCACTCTCTACTACTCACTCTCTTATACTCTCTACTACTCTCTCTCTACTACACACTCTCTACTACTTTCTCTCTACTACTCACTCTACTACTCACTCTCTACTACTCCCTACTACTCACTCTACTACTCACTCTCTACTACTCTCTACTACTCACTCTCTACTACTCCACTACTCTCTACAAATCACTCTCTACTACTCACTCTCTACTACTCTCTACTACTCACTCTCTACTACTCTCAACTACTCACTCTCTACTACTCACTCTCTACTACTCACTCTCTACTACTCACTCTCTACTACTCACTCTCTCTACTCTCTAATACACACTCTCTACTACTCTCTCTCTACTACTCTCTACTACTCACTCTCTACTACTCACTCTCTACTACTCACTCTATACTACTTTCTACTACTCACTCTACTACTCATTCTCTACTACTCACTCTCTACTACTCACTCTCTACTACTCACTCTCTACTACTCACTCTCTACTACTCTCTAATACACACTCTCTACTACTCTCTCTCTACTACTCTCTACTACTCACTCTCTACTACTCACTCTCTACTACTCTCTCTATACTACTTTCTACTACTCACTCTACTACTCATTCTCTACTACTCATTCTCTACTACTCTCTCTCTGCTACTCAGTCTCCACTACTCACTCTCTACTACTCTCTACTACTCATTCTCTACTACTCTCTACTACTCACTCTCTACTACTCTCTACTACTCACTCTACTACTCACTCTTTACTACTCTCAACTTCTCACTCTCTACTTCTCTCTACTACTCACTCTCTACTACTCACTCTACTACTCTCTCCTACTCACTCTCTGCTACTCTCTCTACTACTCTCTACTACTCTCTCTACTCTCTACTCTCTATTACTCATCCTCTACTCTCTACCTCTCTACCTCTCTCTACCTCTCTCTCTACTACTCTCTACCTCTCTACCTCTACCTCTCTACCTCTACGTCTCTACCTCTACACCTCTACCTCTCTACCTCTCCCTACCTTTCTCTACACGCACACATATGCACATATATACATACATATATAAACATATATATAATCTGCCTATAAATACAAATATAAATGCATGCATACATATACATATATGCATGTTATGTGCATGAAATTTTGAAAAACACTAAAAAAAGCAAAGCTAAAAAGCCACCTAAATACAAACAGAATTGCTTTAACTTAAACGAGGGGGAGACCTATTGCATTTTCAATGCTTGTTTACTTTGGTTCCATCAAGAAGTCATTCAGATGTGACACATTTGCCATAAATTCTGAATGGTAGCACTCTAGTTCCTCATTAGATCACTGTAGTAAAGCTACTGCTCACCAGTGAAGTCTGCTGCTGGTATTCAAAGTGCATGTTTCAGTCTGCATGTCAGAACTTTTTAATGAAATAGAAGAGGATTTGAGAAGTCAAAATGTGCCCTAATTTTTCTTTCTGCAGCACTAATCATAATTTCTATGGCAAAATGAACCCCCTCATTTTGTTCCTTTGCAAATTAAATGTTTTAAGTGTTACCACTTTATTCCAATCAAGATGGCTTCAGGTGTGCCATACTTTTGTCATAAGTAAGGCTGTTAGTGCTCTAGTTGTTCTTTAAAACACTCTAAGATTTCTGTCTTTGGGCTATACTTGGGCTACATCTCAGTGATATTTGTGCTACATTTGGGCTCTTTTGTCTCTGGTGGCCATCTTGGGAGACTTGTTATGAAATTTCCTAATTTCCTCATTTACTACAGTCTCCTCAGTAGGCATACTGTCAGTTTTTTACTTTGATTCAATGAAGAAGACATTCAGATGTGTCACACATTTGCCATAAATTCAGAATGTTAGCACTCTAGTTGCTCGTTAGATCACTGTAGTAAAGCTACTGCTCACCAGGGAAGTCTGCTGCTGGTATTGAAAGTGCATGTTTCAGTCTGCATGTCAGAATTCTTTAATGAAATAGAAGAGGATTTGAGAAGTCACTCAAAATGTGCCCTAATTTTTCTTTCTGCAGCACTAATCATACATTCTATGTCAAAATGAACCCCCTCATTTTGCTCCTTTTAAAATTAAATGTTTTAAGAGTTACCACTTTATTCCAATCAAGATGGCTTCAGGTGTGCCATACGTTTATCATAAGTAGGAGTGTTAGCGCTCTAGTTGTTCTTTGGAACACTCTGGGAAGCTGCAGTAGAACACAAAGGAATCAACTGACAGTCTCTGCCCTTGTTGGATGTACATGTTTTACTGAGAATGTCAGACTTCATTCTCACATGACTAAGAAAGATAATGTGAATTTACAGAAAATATGCTCTCAGTTTAGCTTATAGATCACCTTCCAAACCTCTGTGGGAAAAGCATGTGAAAATAGTTTTCTCTCAAACATGATTCATGATATCCCAGCAGAAGGCTTTTTCACATGGTAAAATCACCTTAGAACATACCACAATTCCTAAAATGAGTATGGTACCATCAACAAATGATTTATAATGTAACTAAAGTTTTAAAACCTTCTATTAACTGCAATGCTTTTTAATGAGGTGCTATCATGTATATTGGTCCCAAGATGGCTGCCAACACTTCTTGGATGAAGTGCTGACAGCCAATCAGATCTCACGATGAGATGTGTGGTTAGGCTCCGCCCAGATATATATGTGATTTTACTTTTGATTTTCTCAGGAACTACTGAACGGATTTACACCATTTAAGCAAAAGGCACGACTCTGAACCAAGGTCTACCTTTCTGCCAAATTTGGTGTAATTCCATTCAGCAGTTCGGGCTGTAGCTGCGTCAACAGGTCCTATGGGAAATTGCATGGGGAAAATGCGTTTTGGGACGCCCCTTTTTTCTCAGTCCCCACTTGACGAATCACCACGAAACTTTCAGGATAGGAGCGGACCAGAGCTGGCTAAAAGTTTGGAAAATTTTGCGAAGATTCGTCAACCAGCGCCAGACTTATTGGGAATAGAATGATGCGGATTTCCTATGGCAAATAGGTCCTAACTATAACTACCTACTGGCGACCGCCAGTAGGTAATATATATATATATATATATATACACACACATATATTTAGGGATATATATCCATTGCCTACTAGTTGGATCCTGTTGTGCATGCTCTTGGTACAGAAAGTCACATTTTGTTATCTGGTGTAAATCAGTTCAGTAATTTTAGAGTTATTTAAAGAAAACCAAATTTGCATATACAGGGACGTAGATCCTCCGGGGATCTGACATTCCCCATTCTGATATCTGATTGGCTGCCAATACCTCAACCAGGAAGTGTAGGCAGCAATCTTGGGACTGGGCTTCAGCCAAGACCCAAAACAAGCTTAAAAAAAAGCAAAACCTGACAGGGTAGGCTGACCCTGATCCCCCCTCTCATCCCTGGTCCATGGGACCCCGTCAGGGCAAAAAACCATTTTATTTTTCGGCGTGAGTGGCCGTGTAGGTGAGTGAATCGTTGTGTGAGTGACTGTATTAGTGAGTGAGTGGCTCTGTGAGTGGCTCTATGGGTGAGTGAATGTTAGTGTGAGTTGCTGTATGGGTGAGTGAGTGGGTGTGTGAGTGGCTGTATGGGTGGGTGATTTCACTGTTAGTGGCTGTATGAGTGAGTGGGGGTGTGTGTGTGAATTGCTGAATTGTTTAATGAATGGGTATGTGAGTGGCTGTGTTAGGTGTGCGAGTGGACGTATGAGAGGTTGTATGGGGTGTGAGTGGTCATAAGCGGTGCATTGCTGGGGCGTAAGTTTTAGTCAGCATAGGTAACTATAACTGCTGAATTGGGTTTGTACGAGTATAATCTGAGCCTAACTATAATGTCCCTGTAACCTTTGTTTTTTTCAGTGACATATATATACAATTTGATGGAGGTAATTTTAGCGTTCAGGGTGGGTAGTGGTAAAGGGAGGTTGGGGTAAATGTAGGGTTTCGGGATGGGCAGTGGTAAAGAGAGGTATTCGTAAATTTAGCATTTAGGGATGGTTAATGGTAAAAAGTGGTAAGAGTAATTTTAATGTTTTTGGGGTGAGCAGTGGTAATGGGAAGTAAGGGTAATTTTAGGCTTTACAGGTGGGTAGTGGTAAAGGAAGGTGGGGTAACTTTAGGTTTTAAGGGTTGGCAGTGGTAAAGGAAGGATGGAGTAAATTAGAAAAATTGTGTTTAGCCCAAAAGAAAATAGTTAAATGAAATAGTAAATGTAGCGTTTTGAGATGGGTAGTAGTAAAGGAAAGTATGCGTAATTTTTAGGTTTAGGCGTGGGCAAATAAAATAAAATATTGCATTAAAATAAAATCTATCTATCTATCTTAATTCAAAAATGTTTTTTCTTTTACTCCTGACCTCTCTTACCACTACCCACCCCTAAACACAAAAAGTGCATTGCTCGACCCTCCTGTTTTTAGGTCGAGCCTAGAGCAGCGCACATGCGCTGCTTGCTCAACTTTTAGTAATGGGCTTTAGAAAGCTCACCACACGCTCGTGCGTGTGGTGATGTTTTTCTCCCAGGCTATTGGGCTTTGTGTACATCTTTCTAAGAAAGACAGCAGGCAATTGGGCAAAGGCGAGTACATGTCCCACCTTTGCTCCGCCCACGGCCTATTGCTTGCAGTTACCCGCACAGGCCACATCTGTTTTCAATTATCGTGCCCAGACAGGGAAGCGATAATTGAAAACAGATCGCTCGCTGTGGCGCGCGCTGGTGCACCACTCACGTGCTTGTTATCGGGTGACTCCAAAACATGTAGTCTGGTTAATTTGAATGGGAACATAGAGGTATTGCCCGAGTTCCTTGTCAAGTGGCCTTACTCAAAAATGCCACGAGAGCTAATCGGATAACTGGACCCCGAAGATATACTGGATCCAAACCCGAACGCTTTGATCAGGAAATATGTTTTGTTATCGTGGCTAACACGTCCGCTCGTTCCATACTTTGATTCAAACGTACAGAGTTGCGTATTTATTCTGTGATTATGGCACAACCAATAGGTTTATCTACAGATCCTCGCAGTTCCATTTTCAGAACGTAAACAATCTGATTAACCACCGAGATCTTGCACTACCTGTAGGCTCCCAGTCTCTCTCATTAGCTGCGAGCCTCAAGCTTTTCAAACAAGCCTCGCTTTTGATTATTCGCAGTGACCCTTGGACATTGCTGAAGTCGCACGGCTGCCATGCTGTTTTATGTAACATGGTAAACAAGCATTGTCTCGCCTTTGGGACCTTGTAAGTAAAAAAGAACTGAAGTATAAGACTTCACGTGTACATTTACTTCGCATTTAGGATGCAGTAAATGTAAACGGGAAGTCTTACACTTTAGTTTTTTTTTTTTACTTGCAAGGTCCCAAAGGCGAGACCTATTGGCTATGCCAATGCTTGTTATTCTTCTGGTAGAGAGAAACCAGTAAAAAAAAAATGTGCTCATTCACACACAGTTTTATTATAGCTCTGTCAAGGAAGACTATTAATATATACCCAAACCGGAGAAGCCCAAAACTAGCAGACTGTACACCAATGAGCAGTAGTACGGTTGGATGTACCCAGCACTAGGTGCGGAAATCACTGATAAAGCATACCAAACTAGATAGACATGGGTTCATCATCCTATGAGAGTACATTAATGTAAGTTACTTGCATCAAAGGTTTGGCTGTTTCTTACAAGAGTGTTGCATTTCTTATATGTTTATGTCTGTTTATGGTGAACACGTGATAGCATAAACTATTCTCATTTCCTCTTTAGGGTCTGATTATGAGTGCCACAGTACTGGCGGGATGGTAAATCTGCACACAAAAATAATGTTACCATGCGTTAACACTGAATCAGTACTGTGCAAGTTAAACACAGTGGAATCAGGAATTACCACGTGGGATTGAATTTAGTCATAAATCCATAAGGAATTCACAATGCTGTACTCTGAGCCGGTGGTAAAAGTATCCTGCATTCTTGGTGTGGGGTGGGGTAGAAAGAGCAGTTAGTGGGTTGTACGGTGGAAGGGGAAGTTAGATTCGATCATGGGGATCAGTGTATGCTTTCCATACCAGAAAAAAACAAGCACTGGCAAAGTCAGTAGGTCTGGCGCTGGCAGCAAAGCCAGTGGCTTTGTCAATGCTTGTTTTTTATAGTTCAATGTAACTTTACCATTCCATTATGACCAGAGAATTGAATTTAGAAGCAGTGCATCTACTTCTTGAAATGGTAAAGAATCATAAAGTATGGCAAACGATTTCCATGATGGCTGCATGTGTGTGCACATGTATGCAGACGCACCAGCTGCCATCTTGGAAATGTTTTTGTCATAGTTAGACCCTTCAGATATATTCAGCCTTTCATTCTTCAGTGTTTTATAAACTGAAAGCTATTGAGTTGGACAGTAATAAATAGCAGTTGTGGATGCCTGTAATTGCACGATTTAGCACATTAAAGCCATATTATTGGCTTTGCTTGTAATACTTTCCAAACCATAAAAATACAATAGTGAAGCTATACTACACATTGTGTCAGTAGTTTAACATGACATGTGCATTTGTAAACCACATGTTCGAACCTTGGGGCATCTTGGCACTTAGTAACAAATATTTTTTCTTACCCAATGCAATCATACTCATTTGATTGCCCTTAGAAAGATGATAGGTTGAGTGGACCTCTAAGGGTTTAAACCTGTGACTATGAGGTCAAACAGAGATTCCTGGTTTACATACATTGATCCACTGAGCCACGAGACCCTGTTTCCGATGTGCTTCACTTTGTTGCCTTAATTGTATTGAGTAGCTAAACTTAAATTGCAGCAATAACACTGATAAACCAAACAAAAATAAAGAGAAACTGCAGCAAATTCATCTTTTCTGCATGGTCACCCCAGATTTTTCGCCTTTTTCTAGACTTTGATTTCCCTTGCTTTAGGACGACTCTGTGCACTTTACCTATGCAAAACAGTAGTACTGTGCCTGTGCATTCCTTCTAAATCATGTGCTGTGTATTTTAACTCCCTAATTTATCCTCTGTAAATTCCCTAGGAGGTAATTATAAATAGTGTCTTAACTGCAGCTATGGCATGGAAAGTTGAACATGCTTCAGTGTGTTTTTATAGGAATGGGGACCACTGTGCCTTGGCTAGGCTACAGCTTGAATGTACTGCAAAGAGATATGACAGGAAAAATGCATTTGCCAAGTAGTAAAAGCCTATTTTATATATTCCTCCCACAATTATGCCTTTAGGCTCATAAGCAGGGTGGTAATATGTACACATTGGGCACACTCTATATTGAGGCTAGTATGCCCTCACAGTGAAATCAAATCCAATAGCTCTTTCCCTATGCAGTCCAGGCTAGACTTTTTAAGTCACCTCTGATTAGGAAAGGGCTAGAAAAATTATTCAAAGTTATTACCTTTTTTAGTTTGTAATTCTGACGTACTGGTGAAGTCAGGCTTCTGATAACTTAAGAAGAGAAATAACTTTATAAATGTATGCTTTAGGCTGTCTCAGACAGAACTGGGTTAAAACCAAAGCTGGCACTTATCACGCATCCAGAGCTGTAATACACATCTTTGACTGGGAGAGTAAACAGCTCTGGCTCAGAGGACAATGGCTTGCCTCTGAGTTTAGGAAAGCGGTCATTAATTGCTGACCACTTAAGGATTAGCTACCTGAGAGTAGACAGGAACAGTTGGCAGAGCATAGGGAAGCCTTAGCAATTCTTCATTTGACTTGGAGATCCCAAGGAGAGCTTCTTCTATTCAGCCCCAGGACCCTCAGCCAGAGCCAAAAGGAGGCACTGACCATGGTTAACCTGAATAGAGAAGATTGGGTTTAGTAGAACCAGTCCTGAAGTAATGCACCAGAATTGTGCTCAGTCAACATTGTCTTTTCCTTTTTTTTATTTTGCACTTTTTCTGACATTTACTTCAAGATGGAAACCAATTAGAAACATGCCTTATTTTTCTTTACCTGGTCTGAGTTCTTCCAGCATAGTAGTACCAACCACCTCCATAATGTTGGAGTTGGGATCTTGATATCTTGAAGCCAGTGATACGGATCAAATGTGAGCTTGATCCATTTCCAGATTCAACCTTGTCTCAAAGAAAATTACATTGAGTCTCATCCTGCTTTCTCAGCAGATGCTTTGACTCTTTCTCAATATTCTTTGATGCATTTGAGCCACAACTTCAACTATTTTGCATTCAAACTGCAATCACCTGAAATCCATTTCTTTGTAAACTTGAGCCACAGCTGTGCGTTGGTCCGGTGCCCAACCCACTGCAAGTGGCCAACCTCCCCTGCTCACAGCCTATTTCCTGCAGAGCCAGTTGCCCATAGGGTCTGCAGTGCCAAGCACCTCCTGCAAGCCCTCTATTTTTTAACCATAAGATTTGCGGTACGGCGGTACCGGCGCTGGCACTGCGTTATTGCAGTTGGATGACAGACTAGGTACTGCAGTACCAGCTCATCACTGTGTAGTTATAGTTAAGACCAGGTTTCCAAAAAACAAGGTACATCCACCTTACATAATTCCTGGAAAGTTCCAGGGTGATCTGTCAAGTGGGGAAAATTTCCTATATGAATTTTAGATATAGTCACAGTCAAAATTGCTGAGTAAAATTCCACCAAAGTTTGCAGAAAGCTACATCTTGATCCAGAAATTGAGCATTTTGTGATTTGGTGTAAATATGTTCAGTAGTTTTAGAGAAATTAAGGTTAAAAATCTACAGGTATCCCGCAACTTGGCATTACCATGGAGTACCGGGGTACAACACGCTGAAAACACGCATTCTGATTGGCTGGCCACAAACCAAAGAGAAAGTTGCAGCTGCCATTTTATGACTCTTAGACTCATCCCTGTGTCACCAAAAAGAAATAAAAATAAGCAACAAGGGGGCTGGGTAGCGGTATCTTGACCTCCTGGCACTTGTGGGGGTCCCCCCCCCCAAAATAAATGTCCAGAGGTGCAGGACTACTGCACATTTATGTACGTATAGATATTACCTAATGGTGGTTGCCACTAGGTAGTTATAGTTAGGTCTGCTTTTCCATAGAGGGAGCGTAATTTGGTATGCTAATAACTTTGACCTGTTTGAAGAAACTATCTCAAAACCGTCCAAAACAAAGTTCATCCACCTCAGCTCCTTCCTGGAAAGTTTCGGGGTGATCTGTAAAGTGGGTGCTGAGAAAAAAGGGGGAGGCAAAGCACAGAATCCCCATGCATTTTCTATAGACTTCTTTACACAAGGCTACAGCAAAAACTGATGAATGGAATTGCACCAAATTTGGCAGGAAGCTAGATCTTGGTCTTCAGATTGTGCTTTTTGTGATTTGATGTAAATCCATTCAGTACTTTATGATATATTAAGGGGAAAAAAATATAGATTTTTGGAAAGTTGGGCTCATGAGAGCCTCTGAGACTCTTGCAAGAGCAGCAAATTAAAAATAGAACATGCTGATTGGGTCAGAGAGCTTAATTTATTTTGGGCCATCCCGCTTCCGTAGGAGTCAAACTCCTGTGAGAGCGGGTGCTCTGATTGGCTGGCAGCTACATCAGAAAAATGTTGCCAGCAGCCATTACTGGGCTCTGGGACTGAGTCCACTGTCCTGAAGTTCTAAAAAAAAAAGATATATGGGTGCAGGACCCAGAGGGACCCCCCAGCCCAAAAGAAACCAAGCAGAAAATGCCACAATCGCATGAGAGTCTTGAGAGATAAAAAATGTATATTATAAGCCCCAAGTAGACTAACTCTGGGAGACGCTGAGGAGACCCTGAGGAGCTGTGTTTATAGAGAGAAACATGGCCCTCCTCCCAAAGCTACCAAAGACCTCGAGGAGTCCACCCTCGGGTCAAAAACTAATTTTATGGGGAGGTGAAACGCGGGCCCCCCTCCTCAAGCAATTGGAGAGCCCACCTCCGGAGCCAATCTTATTATTTATGGGAAAGAGGCCAAAGCTTTATGAAATGGGGAGGGAAGCTGTGTGCTCCCCCCCCCCCCCCCCGCCGCTGAAAGCCCCAGGTAGTCCACACCCGGGGCTAAAAATGTACAAAAAAATAGGGAGGGTGGCCGAGTGGACCCCCTCACCAAGCCTGAAAAAGTAATGTCATCACTGAGGCGATAAATGATGTCATAGAACATGTCATGATTGATGTCATATGTGACGTCATAAGCAGTACGTGGCATGGCGCAAGCCATAGTTAGCGCAGCTAACTATAACTGGTGAATTTCTGTGTTTTTTTAAGTTCAAAACATTAATGTTGTCAATTACAAATTCACTTAACTATGACGTTACTTTAACCTTTGCTTTTTTCAGTGAAATTCTAAGTTTAAAAAAAGAAAAAACAGATCCTTTAAAGACACCTAACTATAACATTACTTTCACCTCTGTTTTTTGTGTGATATATATGTATTATATTGTTGCCTAATACTTAAATTAAAATGTAATTTCTATTGTAATAAAGTAAGATCTTTTGCCTCTTAATGCATTACCAGCTGATGTAGAAAAGAGGCAGCCACATGTGCAGGCATGAAGATCATTACTTGGGCACAGTACATACTTGACAATATGTTCACTACTGTGTCTAGAATAATGTTTAGTGATCCTGTACAGCGCTTTGCTGCTTTTTGGCAAGGTATGCACTATAGAAATATCATAAACATATATACACACACTCTAATATTTACCACTTCAGAATTGCCTTTTAAATATTTAGTGCCTGATTTTGAGTTTGTCAGACAGATTAGTATCAGTTCGGATGGTGCCACATTTAGAGATGGTCATCTCTTTACACTGAAAGAAACCACCATCACGACTGTGCCTTTCAATGTACTAAAAGATTGGGGATGCCCGCAGTCTTTTTTTGACAGCCGTACTCCACAAGTGCCATTTTTTTGTTTTCAAAACAAGCTCTTGTTTTCGAAAAACCAAAAACGAACGAACCCCACAACCTGGGAGATTTCTGCCAGGGTATAGGGGGGGTCATTATTGTTGTTTTTCCTGTTCCTCACTGTTAGGTTTTTCCTGGTGAAGATGAACAGGAAAAAAGGCATTGTGTCATCTACCCTAAATTTGGCAGACGGTGTAATATCCGTCCTCCAACAGCCCCTACTCCGTTGGGTCATGGTATTCCATTGACAGAACCAACAGGGGCTCTGTCGACAGGATACAATATGTCTGCTCATCTCTACATGAGGGCAGAGAGTGGGTTTGGTGGGTAGGGTACTCTGTTACTCTGGAGTACCTGGGATTTTTATTAAATCCTGTATAAAAAATTGTGCGGCAAAATGCACCATGTTGTACCCTTTTTTACAGTAGTATGTAGGGTGAGAAATCCTACAAACCATATTGTGTACTTTGGCTTGCTCATTTCGCTGGCTCAGAAGGTCAAAACTGGGAACGATTTTTATTATTGCCACTTTTAAATTTCACCAGCTGCCACTGTACACTGGAAGAGCTGTGATTCTGCAAGTAAGAATTCAAGTGAGAAGGCAAAGTTGCTGATGTCTACTGTTATAGCTGTAGGGGAGCAGAACATAGTGCTGGGGGAGGCGGAGGTGGCAGGCCGGCAGGCATATGTGGCTGAACTTGCATAGGGTGGAGTGAACTGCAGGATTGACCAGTGTATGCAGTGGCCTAATTTAAAGGGGTCAAATCCGTGAATAAAAGGTTTAAGGTGACATATTCTCTGAGTGAACAAAAATAGACCTTTCAAGCTTGGAGAAAGGCTAGTGACATATGTAGGCATAACATGTGCACTGCCTTATACATCATTGTATCTGCAAGAGAAGATAGACACCAGGATTGGGTTCACTGATGACAAATCTGAGTGTTCCAGCAACGGAAAATCAGTTAGTACTGCCCCGTAAATGGGAGGGTATCCCCACTGCTGCAGGCAACTTCAGCTCAGGAAACATGACAGTGAGTATAGTGCTCCAAGACTGAGGGAGAAATTTATACTGAAAAAGAAGGATGGTGCAACAGATACGGACTTTGCATCTCATAACAAATGTAACTGTCCCGCTCACACCACTGAGTCCCAGTGCCACTGCACCTGCCACACTAATGATGCTTGAGTTAGCACATAAAGTCAAAGCAAAGTCAAAAGAGTTAGCTTAAAACTGAACTGTCAAACCTATTGGTTTTGCCAGTGCTTCTTAGAATATAGACTTTTGTTCGCAAAATGTGCTACAGCATTTTATGTGTATAACATCATACGATGTTTGCTGGTCTCAAAACTTGACATGAGATAGTTTGTGTATAACACAATACAATATGTGTTGAGTATAACACCATACAATACGAGCTGTTTTCAAAATGGACTATGACGTGTATAATGCTACAAACCATGGGGGATATTCTCAAGAGCGTGTGATAAACATCGCAAAATTAGCTTAAGGCAACTCTTCACATCGCAGTCTATCGCGGGAAAACAACGCCGTGCTATTCTCAAGCCGGCGGCACCATGCAATAGTCCTTCGATAATGCGTCAAATGACCGCATTAAAACCGACGCGACCCCACAAAAATGCGAAACATGAACGCAAAAAAAGTTGCTATGAGTGTTAAATGGTAGCGGCAGTTTCAGTCGATAACCCTTCAAGTATTGCCCGGCGGTAATCGCCTCTCATACCATTCGATAATTTACCAATGAAAGAGGCAGGCGCCGGAGACTGGAAGGCAGGAAACAAAGTTTTATTCCGTCGGAGCAGAACACATCAGATCAGACAGCAAGGTATCGTCACGAGGTGCTCTAACTGCATCTCTGAGGCCTGGCCTCTTATACACAGGTTTATGACTTTATTGTACATGGCACATTCTTGAGATTACTTTGATGTATAAAAGAACGTCTTCGGAATCCCTACTTCGAACTCGTTCCCACACATATCTACAGTGGAAGTCCCCACCCCATCTACAGTAGGAGATGGCTATCACGCAGCTGGACATTCCGCCGATTCCCGGGGGTGTGTGCAACTGGCCGGGTCTCAGGGGGTAGGGGCTTTGATCCACTGTATCCCTTTGATGTGGGGTGTTTCCCTTACAGTAGGGGCAATAAACTGCATCCGCAGGGCTAGGTGATGGCCTGGAATCAGTTCAGACAAAGGGGCGCAGAGGAAGGGGTTATCAAAGAGATGCGTGACCATATATGGGATGTCGGTCAGGCGTAGGATGTGGTTCCATGGCAGGGTCGCGCAGAAGGAGAGGGTTTATGGCCCGTGTATGAGAGAGCGGGGGTGGCCGGCGCGCGGGGGATGCTCGCAGCGCCAGGGGAAAGCGCTGGCGATCGAGAATGAGCGGGGAGAGAGTGGGGTGCCTAAAATGGCGGCCGTGCATTCGCTGTGCGTGGTGCTGGGGAGAGGCAAGATGGCGCAGATAATGTTCAGTTACAAGCTAAATTTCCACAGTCCTCCCTTTTAACATATCTCGCCAGCTTGTCTAGTTCGGATCTATCCCCATAATACTACGAATTTCCACCTCATACAGAGCTTTCATTCGCTCTGTTTCAAAGTCCAAAGTCTTAGGGCAGATGCAGTTCATAAAAAGCGAACATAAAGGTGGCAGACACTGAATCCCCAAGCAACATCCACATAGTATCACAATCGGTATTAGGATAAATGAAAACAGCCTCCATCCCCAACTTTTAATAGTGTCCCAAAACCAACTCCCCAGTGACCATTCTTCTTGCTCTTGATGGACCTCTGCGGATAGTCTGTGGAGGTGTTCAATTGCTTTGTAGACTGAGGGTGAGTTATCCGGTACGTAGGTACAACAGCTGGACCCAATGATGCGGCATGCTCCTCCACGATCAGCCAGAACCACATCTAGAACGAGGCGGTTCTGAAGGGCCACTAAGCGGACGGCCTGGAGCTCGGCGGTGTTGTTGTCGAGGGCGCCAGCCATAATGTTCATCGCCGTTTCGACTGCCTGGGTTAAGTGGCGGATGGCACGGCTGTTTGCCATTGGACCCCAGAGTGGAACAAGGCCTTTTACTGCGTCCATGAACAGTGCTCCGGCGGAGTCGGCTTGCACAATGTCTTTGGCCCGTTTCTGTCGGTGATGGTTTGCTGGAGCCACATATGTCGGAGGAAGGACGAAGGCGATGTAGCAGGTGCCTCCCCAACCTTTCGGAAGCCAGGTGTAGGCCTTAGTACCACAGACGAAGTACATATTCGGGGAGGCAACAAAGGAGGGTGGGTCAACTGAGTCCAAGGTTCGGGTGATGAGGCAGGAGCTGTGGCCCACCAGCTGCGCCCCCAGGCCTTCGAGGCACACAAATCCAGTGATGTTGATGACGGTCAGGGCCACTGTTAGGGTGGCGGCCGTCCGTTTCCGGAGGTAAGAGAAGGTGGGTCTGGCTGGGTTGTTGAACACTTGCATTTCAACTCGTTCTTTGGCAGGGATGTCCATGTGAAAGGAAGTGTTCGATCTCAGAGGGCAGAAGAGGGCAGAAGTTCTTCCAGTTTTGTTCAGCCAGAACCCATGGTAGAAGTGTGACATGGTTCTGCCGGAAGTGGCATTGTCCTTGTAGCTTTCTTGCAGGAGGATTAGCCAGGCGAGGCAGGAACCATGGACAGAAAAAGGTGAATGGATGAAAGGGATAGAGTGTCCAGTAGCATGTGGTAGCAACCCACAGATCCAGCAATTAGTGGCGTTGGCGGCAAGATTGTGTTGGTGGAGCAACTGCACAAAAGAGTTATTCCAGAACTCCTTACGCCTTTCTCGGAGTTGGGGTGAAAGTGAGATCAGATGGTGTTCTTTCGTGGTGGTAGGTTGAACGGTGGTCAGCAATGTCTTATGAGCGGGTGTGCTCTCCTCCATGATCCAGAAGGTGACCACGAGGAGAAGGCAAAAGAGAAGGGTAATGAAAAGTGCAATAGTCTTTAAGCTGTGCATTCGGTCGGTCTTTGGGTTTTTGTAGTGGATCTTCGGACGTCCGGTTGCTTCCATCATCTTCATGTCGGGCGCTTCCATCACCTTCAAGAGACTCGGTAGCGGGCAGAACCACAGACTTTGTTTAGTTTCTCTCCTGGTGGCCTTTGAGGTGACTAGGCTACCGCTCTGAGATTTCCACTTAGCCTGTGGTCTGCTTAGCCGAAGTTCTCTCCTTTCGTCGCAAGTTATACCCTTCCTTGGATGGCACGGTGGGATCAGGATATCTTACTAACTCAAGTGTCTCTGTATCTGGGCAGCGGCTCAGGGATGGTCGGTCTTTGTCCAGAAGTTCTTCTTGGGCGGTGATGTTGTCCGTGGTTGTCAGGGTCGGTGATACCTTCTTGCAGTGGTGTGCATGCAGCCAATTGCGTTTCCCCTCCACTCGAAGAGCTGTTCGGGTGGTGATCAGGACTTGCAGGGGGCCCGTCCACCGGGGCTCCAGACTCTTGGCGCGCTGGAAGTTACGCACTAAGACGAAGTCACCGGGTTGGATGTCGTGTCCGGGGCCCCTGGAAACATCGGGAATGGCGTGCAGCACCTGCTGATGGATAACAGACAACGTTTTAGTTAGGTTATACAAATAGTCAGACATGAGGACGTCCGGGACGTCGTGGATGGATGTTGGCTTTGGAGCAGCCCAAAGGTTCATGGGCCGCCCGAAAACGACCTCGTAGGGGGTTAAGTGGTGTTTAGTGGGGGTGGGACGCATTGATAGCAATGCTAGCGGGAGAGCGTCTGGCCATCTCAGTCCTGTGGTGGCGACTATTTTTGCTATCTTAAGCTTCAATGTGGCGTTGTGTCGCTCAACCAAGCCTGCAGATTGGGGATGGAAGACCGCATGGAATTTCTGTTTTACACCCAACCCTTTTAAGATGAGTTGGATAACTTCGGCTACGAAGTGAGGGCCGTTGTCGCTCCACAAAATTCGACAAAGGCCGTATCGGGGGAAGAATTCCTTCAGTAGTACTTTTGCGGTAGTCATAGCGGTGTTGTCATGGGTTGGGTAGGCTTCCACCCACTTGCTGAAGGCACACACAACGACAAGTACGTACTTCAAACCTTGGCACCTTTCTAACTGGACATAGTCCATTTGTAGGACTTCAAAGGGGTGATTGGGGACCCCAAACCCTCCTCGGGGTACAGCAGTTCCTTTCCCAGGGTTGTGTTGGAGGCATACTAGGCATTGTTGGACCAGACGTTTGGCTGAGTCTGGGATTTTGTCGTTGTGCCAGACTTTGGAGATGAGCTCGATCATGGGGGCAGACCCTATGTGTGCGGGGGAGTGTGCCATGGTCAGCATGGGGATCAAGTATGAATCTGGTAGCAACCATTTGTTCAAGTCTTTAGTTCGCCAGCAACCGTCATCGTCCTTCAATCCCACCCGGGCCCATTCAGTTAATTCGTGTGGTGTGCTGGCTAGTTGGATATCCCTAATTGTTTCCCTAGCATCCTTCCATTTTTCAGTTTGTGACCTGGTCACGTACATACGGGTCGTGGACCTATTCTCGGCTGTGGTTCGGGCAGTAATGTCAGCCAGTGCATTTCCCTGTCCTATAATGTCTGTCACCTTCTTGTGTGCCTGGCATTTGATCACAGCTAACCGTGTGGGGAGGAGGACTGCTTCGGTCAGGGCAGAGACTAGATCTCCATGCAGGATGGGTGTGCCATGGGAAGTCAAGAATCCCCTCTCTTTCCATAAGAGCCCGAAGTGGTGAACTACCCCGAAGGCGTACTGACTGTCTGTGTAAATGTTTGCGGTTGTCCCTGCTGCCAGGATGCAGGCTCGTGTGAGAGCAATTAGTTCCGCCGCCTGTGCGGATCGCTGTGTGATGCGGGCTGTCTCAACAACTGTTCGGGCTGTGGTGACTGCATAGGCAGCTGAGGTGGTGCCATCAGGGAGCTTGATGCATGAGCCATCCACCCACAGTTCTCCGTCAGGGTCCGGGAAGGCAGTATCCCGGAGGTCAACCCTACTCTTGGTTTGTTCGTCGGTGAGGGTCACGCAATCATGTATAGGGGACGCATTGGGGTCAGCGTCAGGGAGAGGCAGTAGAGTAGCTGGATTCAGAGTGGTGCATCGTTTCAATGTGATGTGGGGTGCAAGCAGAGTCAGTTCATAACCAGTCAGTCGTGCGCTAGTCAGGTGTTGAGTCTTGGTTTGGTTCAGGAGGGTGTCAACCGCATGGGGTACCAATACTGTGAGGGGGTTTGAGAGCACGATCCCCTCGCTTTGCCGGATAGAGATAGCCGCGGCGGCTACTGCTCGAAGGCAGGCGGGCAAAGCTCTGGCTACAGGGTCAAGAGTGGCAGAGAAGTAGGCACAAGGGCGTTGCTTAGGGCCTATGGACTGGGTTAGGACAGACAACGCACATCCCTCCCTTTCGTGGGTGTAGAGGGAGAAAGGTTTAGTGTAGTCTGGGGTTCCTAGGACTGGGGCCGAGCAGAGGGCGTCTCGTAATTCTTTGAAGGAGGATTGACATTCGGGTGTCCAGGGGAGGGGGAAGGGGACATCTTTAGCCAGCAGGGAAAGCAGAGGTTTTATGATAAGACTGAAATTTGGCAACCATTGTCGACAAAAGGAGGTGAGGCCTACTAGGGACCGTACTTGCTTCTGAGTCTTGGGAACAGGGGTTTCTAGGATGGTCTGAATTCGGTCAGGGGTAAGTTTTCTCCCATCTTTGGATAGTAGGTGGCCTAGATATGTTACTTGTGGTTGGCAGAATTGCAATTTCTTCCTGGAGACCTTGTGACCGTTCTCCGCGAGGAAGCGGAGGAGGTGAATGGTGGCTGTGACGGCAAGTGGAGTGGTGTCGGCCGCCAAAAGAATGTCATCGACGTACTGTATCAACACCACTCCATCGGGTAGTTGGACTGCATCTAGTTGCCTCTTGAGGGCTTGGCTATAAATACTGGGACTCTCAGTGTAGCCTTGGGGTGCCCTGCAGAATCTGTACGAACGGGCTTTTAAAGTGAAGCCGAACAGGTAGCGGCTGTCTGGGTGGATGGGGATGGAAAAGAATGCGTTCTTGAGATCAATAACAGTAAAGGTGGTGGCAGTGGATGGAATCAGGGTGAGGATGGTGGTGATGTCTGAGACCACGGGGTACTGGGGTATGACTACTTTGTTAACCTCTCGCAAATCAACAATGAAACGGTAGGCTTTCTCATCTCCCTCGCCTTGCTTCTTTACAATGGGTAGGATAGGGCTGTTGCAAACATTACTGACTACTTCTTCTACCACTCCTGCCTCGACTAGGGACTCGATGATTTCCACCAATGCCTTCTCGCCTTCGGGTGATATCCGATACTGTGGAAGCTTTGGGAGCACTGCGTCCGGTCGGACGGTTATGTGTACCGGGTCGATCACCATGCGCCCTACATCTGAGTCGGTTTTAGCCCATAGATGTGAAGGTAATGTGTCGAGTAGGGACATGTCAGCATCGGTTATAGAGAGCATACGCCGTGTGTGACAGGGTCTGGACAGATCTGGGTTATCGTGTAGGATGACTCGAACTCCGTCTGGGGAGCATCTGATGGTAGCTCGAAAATGTTTTAGCAAATCAAGTCCCATAATAGCATCGGGGGTGTTGGAGGAGAGCAGAAAGGTCGTGTCAGTGGTGTTATCTTCTAAGTCAAAGGAGATTGGTGCTGATAAGGGGTTAGTGGAGGGCGTTCCATCGAAGCCTATTGAGGTTACATGTGAGCCAGACAAGGGTGCCCTAGGAATCAGTCGTTTGGATAACGCACTACGTGTCGCCCCAGTGTCTACCAGGAATGGAGATTTTGTGCCCAAGACCTTAGCAGTGACGTAAGGACCTTGCTGGTCAACACAGAGTTCGACTGGATCCCTCCCTTGCCCCTGGCGGTCCTATGCGAAGTCATGGGTGCTTTCATAGTCGGACTGTTGACACTGGTTTTGTCGGGGGCGATCAAAGGTGTTTGGTCTGCCTGGCCTGTCGTTGATGGTGTCGTTCGTGTACCCTCGTCCCTGTCCTCTATTTCTGGGGTCATATGCTGTGTCTCTGGGGTCCCTATTTTTGTTCATTTCCAGAAGGACCGGGCACTGGGATTTCCAGTGTCCGAACCCTCTACAGAACGCACATTGATTCCCATCTAAGTCTCTCCGTCCGTTGTAGGGTGCAGGGGTATGGTCTCTAGGGGGTAGCTTTCTAGGGGCGGTTGGTTGGTAATTCCCTTTCGGGGGTTCTCTTCCTATGGTCACCCCTTGCAACTGTGCTATCATTACCCTCTCCTTTAGTTCCTTTTTCTTCCTTTCTGACGCCCTATCGTTCTCATTCTTTTGGTTTTCGTAGTATTGGGCCATCTGGAGGATAGCTGCGGGTTTGGAGGCTGCCCAACTACTCTCACTGGTCTGCAGCTTCTGAGAAACTTCTTGTGATAGACCCTTCACATAATTCTGGACAAAGAGGTGATGTCCGGTTGCAGTGGTCATGTCCTGGCCACTATAATCGGAAAACACAGTCTCGAACCGAGAGAAGTATTCAGACACATCCTCCTGGGGTTTCTGGCGACAAGCCGTCACTATTGACCAATCTACCTTTCTTTCTAGGATTAGAGTCTTCAACTTAAGTACAATCTTGTCTGGGAGCTCTAATATGGCTTTCGGGGGTTTCTGTCCCGGTTCTCGCTGTTTATCTATGGTATCGAGTTGTACCCAGGTATATCCGAACGGCTCAGCGTGGTCAACTTTCCGGATTTGTTTCCACACATCAGCCGGCAGACATAATCCGAAGAACAAGTCGATATCTGCTAAAGTCATTATTGTTGAGCCTAAGGCTGTACCTAGTTTGGTGTAGAAGACAGTCGGGTTCTTTCTTAAGTCGGGTAGAGTTTTTCTAAAGGTCAAAATATCTTGTCGGTCCCATGGCTGGTAGACCCAATTATATACAACCCTCCCCTTCGCATCTTGGTGGTTGATGTCGTCATGTGTTCCCTGACCTCGTGGGGGGACCCAGTAGGGGCGGCCTCTTTGATGGGCATCATGGTATCAGTCCTTCCTTCCTGGGGCTTAGCCGCTATGGGGGTTTCTGTTTTGGTTGTCTGCCTGTGTTCTTTAAGGTGTCGATAGACCTCGAGTGTACGAGTGAAGAGGTTCGTCACATCGCCCTCTCCTTCTTCCCCAATGTCTACCTTCCTATATAGGGCCGCTAAGCCTTCTGGACCTTTATCGCGGTACCTATCCTCATATGCATTCAGGGCGTGGTAACAAAGTCGTATGACAAAGTGTCGTCTACGGCTGTCGGCATACGAGTTATACACATCTGTTATATACTCCTCACTTTCCTTTCGCTCCACCAGTGTCCCTACTATCTTGTCGATTCCTGCTCGTTCATCCTTTGTTAGTCGATTCATTCTGGTGGAATCTTTCTTTCTTATCTCAGGGTCATCCAACGTCGTTGCCGACGTTGTGTTCAGTACAAGAGGCTCGGCCGGCACGGAGGCCGTGAGGACCGAGGTCCCTGTACTGCTTTCGCTCGTGTTTGGGGGTTGTGGGTGTTGCACTATCGATTGGGAGGGTGCGTATGGAGGGGGCATGTAAATGATTGGGGGACCTAATAGTAATTCGTCATTCGTTCGTTGCTTAGAGGACAACTCAGGGTAGAGCATAGAGGGGGTCCTAACAGCGTACTGGCCTGAGGTTTCGGGCTCCTGTCTTAGTTTAGTTTCCCTTCTCTCCTTTATTTCTTCTTCTAACTTTCTAGCCGCAAGGTGAGCTGCCTTTCGTAATTCCTTTTCTGCCTTTACTACTTCCCTCTTTTTCCGTTGCGTTGCTTCTTTGCGCCACATGCCGATACTGTCAAGCATAGTAGGCGTTGTCTTATTGCTACGCAGAGCCATTTCTAGCACTTCTATCTTATGGTCGTCGAAGGATCCCATCAGTGGCCACTGACTCTCGGGGTCCTTCCTGGTATATTTATGCCATAGCTTGCTATAAGCTACGGCGACTAGTCCATATTTAGTGAACATGTCCTTATTAGGGGTGCCTTCCAGTGGAGCCGGATGGTCCACCTCTAATAAGCGGTCCGGGCAGAACCAACTACCAATCAGTGGGGAGAAGATAGGCATGACGGGTTTCAATGGGGACAAAAGTCAGCACTACCTATCTTTTCACTGCTTGCAAAGACTAGACAGAATATCTCTATTCCTCGTTATTTGTAAGCAGAGAATACCTCCAAAGAACCAATATTGAACAACTAGTGTTCGGACAATCAATCAATCAATCAATGGGGAGATAAAGATAGGCACGACGGGTTACAACGGGGACAAAAGTCTGCGTTACCTACCCTTCACTATTTGCAAAGACTAGACAGAATATTTCTATTCTACGTTATTTGCAAACAGAGAATATCTCAAAGAGCACTATTCTTCAAAACAATCAATGTTCGGACAATCAATCAGTGGGGAGATAAAGATAGGCACGACGGGTTTCAACGGGGACAAAAGTCTGCGTTACCTACCCTTCACTATCTGCAAAGGGAGAGAGAGAGTATTTCTACTCCTCCCCGTTTGTAGACAGCGAATATCTCAAAGAGAACAATCAATGAGCAATACTAGTATTTCAAAACTTCAAACAATCAATCAATTATTTCGCAATTTGTCGTGTATCACGACCTTACCCGGACCGCGTGGACAGTTTCTCGTCTTCCGCCTCCAGCGCCCGATCGTCCTCTACTCTCCGTTATTGCTGCGGCACTCCTGATGGTTCCCAGTCAGGACCGTAGATCACTCGAGAGAGGTCTGCTCGGAACCAGTGAAGTTCGGATGATCGGCTGCCAGACGAGGGTCTATTGGGCAGGAGCTCTCCCGATCGTTGCAGTCGTTCACTCTGTCGTCAGGACCTCTCCCACTGGATCCACGTGTCTCTGATGGGCCCCACGTTTGGGACGCCAATTGTTAAATGGTAGCGGCAGTTTCAGTCGATAACCCTTCAAGTATTGCCCGGCGGTAATCGCCTCTCATACCATTCGATAATTTACCAATGAAAGAGGCAGGCGCCGGAGACTGGAAGGCAGGAAACAAAGTTTTATTCCGCCGGAGCAGAACACATCAGATCAGACAGCAAGGTATCGTCACGAGGTGCTCTAACTGCATCTCTGAGGCCTGGCCTCTTATACACAGGTTTATGACTTTATTGTACATGGCACATTCTTGAGATTACTTTGATGTATAAAAGAACGTCTTCGGAATCCCCACTTCGAACTCGTTCCCACACATATCTACAGTGGAAGTCCCCACCCCATCTACAGTAGGAGATGGCTATCACGCAGCTGGACATTCCGCCAATTCCCGGGGGTGTGTGCAACCGGCCGGGTCTCAGGGGGTAGGGGCTTTGATCCACTGTATCCCTTTGATGTGGGGTGTTTCCCTTACAGTAGGGGCAATAAACTGCATCCGCAGGGCTAGGTGATGGCCTGGGATCAGTTCGGACAAAGGGGCGCAGAGGAAGGGGTTATCAAAGAGATGCGTGACCATATATGGGATGTCGGTCAGGCGTAGGATGTGGTTCCATGGCAGGGTCGCGCAGAAGGAGAGGGTTTATGGCCCGTGTATGAGAGAGCGGGGGTGGCCGGCGCGCGGGGGATGCTCGCAGCGCCAGGGGAAAGCGCTGGCGATCGAGAATGAGCGGGGAGAGAGTGGGGTGCCTAAAATGGCGGCCGTGCATTCGCTGTGCGTGGTGCTGGGGAGAGGCAAGATGGCGCAGATAATGTTCAGTTACAAGCTAAATTTCCACATGAGGCCAATCGCGATACAAAAATCAGCAAAAAACAATCACAGGCCTGCAATTCCCACGCGTCATGCGGGAAAATGCACTATAAAAGTAGAAAAAAAAGATACAAAAAGAATCCCAAAAACAGCGAAGCACAATGGAGGCATCCGGAGCAAGTACAGAGGATAACCAGAACCCCACAAGCCTTCCGGAGGACCAGCCTGGGATCTCGGGGTCAGGGAAGGGCAAGGACAAGAAGAGTAGGAAGAAGCAGTTCAGTCCGCAGGAAAACAGGATCCTGATAATGGAGGTGATAGAACACCATCAAATACTGTTTGTCACCTTTACTGTGTCACTGGGAACTAAAAATGGAATATGGCAGACCATCGTGGACAAGGTGAATGCAGTCGGAGTGCTGAAGAGGACAATGGAAGAGGTCAAGAGGCGCTGGTATGATGTGAAGCGCAAAACCAAGCAGAAACTCGCAAACAACTGAAAGGCAGCAATGCAGACTGGAGGTGGGAGTCCAGCGCCACAGGAGGAGCTGGATGAGATGGAGGAAATGGTGTCCACAGTCATCAGTGGGGATACGGTGGTAGGAGTTGGGGGCCCGGACACTGCTCAACATGACTGGTCACAACAGCAACAGAGTAACGACCAGGGACTGGGGGGATGGGGGAGATGGGCACAATGTCACACATGCACAAGTAAGCATAGCACATCTGCGGACAAACCATGCCCCAGACCCCCAAATCCCACCAAGAGACCAATGCACCCAAGTATGCAACTTCCCAGCACTGTATAAGCACAGAAGCCAGAGGCACACCTCATGTAAGGGATAAGGAGCAGCCACATCAGAGCTGCAGGGGCGACCCCCAAAATGAGGCACACACACATCACATGCAGAGCACATCAACATTGACAACGATGTGGTACAAACCGCAACACGTCCACAACAGAACAGAGGACACAACTGGTGCTGCATGTGCATAGAAACTGGCCAATCACATCTGGCATTGCAGGAAAATGTGAGTAGACAATATACAAGTACAAACACACATCCGTGATGTAGTCAGAATGTCCACTGTTCCGCATCAAATAGGCAGCTACCCCCAAACAGTCACAATGTACACTGTCATGCAGTCTGAATGTAAACATGTACAATGCGTCAACATACATGTGAACACAATGTCAAACTGCATCTCCCCTTCACATTGCAGGTGGAAATCCAACACCTCCTGCAGAGCAGTCCGAACCTCTCTTCTCTGATGATAAAGAGGACCACCACACCTTTCGACTCCGAAGCCCTCCAACAGCTCGTGGAGAGCCTCTGCAGCCCACTTCCAGGAACAGGGCAGCTGCGAGGAGAACCCACCCCCTGCACAGAACACATATCAGGCAGCACCCACCACCACGGCTGCCTCCCAGGACCCCCACGACAAACACATGGCCTTCCAACGTCGTGTGTTGGGGTGCTGGGAGAAGCTGGCTGAACAGGTGCAGGTGGGGTTCAACGGCATGGCAGCCAAACTAGATGCCATACGTGGGTGTCTAAGTCCCATCAGGGACCACTCACAGTCCCTAACGGACACCCACAGTTCGCTCCATGCTCTCCAACGAACCATGGCTGACATCACTAGAGTCCTGACTCTGCGACAAGAACGACTGTCTAGTCAGAGTGCCTCCAGCGTTCTCGCCCGGGAGTTGGGACTCATGCGGAGGCTCATGGGGAACATGGAGCTGTGGCAGGCGGAAAGAGTGGCTGCCACGGCTGCCCACCAGTGAGAGGTAGCTGGGTCCCTCAATGCCATAAAGACCCTCCTCATGGCATTGCTGCCACAGGGCCTGGCGCTGATGCATGCTGCTGCTACCACCCCATCCACATCTCCGGCCCCTGATGTGTCAGTGCCACACAGTGCGGTAGACATTCCAACTCCGGCCCCTGAGGTGCCACTGTCACACAGTGCTGGAGACAGAACACCACCACCCACATGTGAGGCACATGCAACAGCAGAGGACGAAGATGCGGATGAATCTACCTTTGTGGTCAGAAGGAAGCGGTAGCATTAATCTCTGCCATGTGGCCTGTTTCTGCTTGGTTCTCTCCTCTGCATCATCACCTTCCACTGTCCCCCGATGCACTCTGCGACACTCACCATGGACTGCCATATTCTGTTTAGTCACCAATGACACAGCTATCAGACTGCGGACTGGACTCCTCCTCTTCTGATGTACTTGTCATTCCCTGAAGGACTCTGGCTGGCCCTCCACGGGCCAACAATGTAAAGTGGGGTTTGCAGGGCCCTGTACTGATCCAGCTGCAACACTCCACTGAATGTGCAATAAACATTCATGTTAAGACAGATGTGTCATGTCTATGATCTTTCAAGTGTGAAAGTATGGATGAATGTAGGGTCAGTGATTCCCTCTTATGTCCATGTTGCTCATGTTGTGGGACTTGGATCACAGGGTGGCACATTGCAGATTGCTGTGCGCTGACACTACAACAGAGACACTTCCATTAGTCACTTCCTTGTCCAGCCCAGGACGGAACCACGCACAGAGCCCCGGGGGGAATTTCTCACACCCTTACGCTGGACTGGCATACGCCAGCACAGCCCACTCTGCTTACACACTCAGAGGGGGACGACAATGCTACATGTCCCAGGTCTTCCCTGTAGGGATCTGCTGCTCACAGGTCTAGTTGTAAGCATGCCACAGCCTCTCCCTCACGGCTGGTTTACACCCACACCACAGCCATTCAGTAACGGCGTCACAGGACATGTGACCCTGCCAATAAAAAGGGAGTGGCGCACGTGCTGGATGTCATTTCCACTCTCCAACTGAGTGTCTCCGTGTGGTTCTCATTTATGCATGAGGGCCTAGGGCCCTGCCACCTCACATTGCCCAGTGCCAGGGGTGACATGATGGCGTCCGCACCACGGGACTCAATCATAAAGGGTCCATGGCTAGTGGTGCACAGACTTGGTGGCACCGGATACACTGTGGCAGGCACAGGCATACCGCCATGGGATGGTGTCTTGCGGTGCAGTGAGATGGGGGCACCTGAAGTGCTGAGCGGGAATGCAGCCTGCGATGATGCGCCGTCCTCGCGGTCCGGACTGGTGAGGATTAGTGTGCGCCCTGCTGGACCTCAGTGAAGGCCTGAGCCAGCAGGCAGCGCGGGCCTCCCGCCACGTGGCGTTGCCTCCCGGTTCACAGAGTTAGTGGCACCTCAAGAGCTGAGCGGGTGTGCAGCCTGCGATGATGCCGTGTGCACTGATATGGTCTCTGCCATTGCAAAATCAAGACCCAGAATCAAGTGTGTGACCTGGTGGCCTGCGGTGTGGGGCTGCATGATGTGGAGGGTGCCATGGTCGCGTGCCTAGGCTTGGAGCTCCCATTGGCACGTGGTGGGCCCTCTTGGAGACACACCGGTGGCGGAAGATGAGCAGTGAGTCCTGGTTGCGCAAGGGCGGGCAATCACCACTGGGCGGCGAGAGGGGCTAGGGTGCAGCAGCCTGTGTGCGCAGGGGCGGGCAAGCGATGATGGCGTGTGCAACTGTATGGACTCTGCCATTCATGTCTCTGGAAACTGTCTCAGATAAGGGACCTGGGGGACTGCAGTGTATACCGGCACGTGGTTGGAGACACACCGGTGGCAGCAGGTGAGCAGTGAGGCCTGGGTCTGCAGGGTCGGCACTCTCTCTTCCTCTCTTTCTATCTCCCTCTCTCTCTCTTTCTCTCCCTCTCTTTCTCTCTCCCTCTCTCTCTATTTTTCTCTCTCCCTCTCTTTCTCTCTCCCTCTCTTTCTCTCTCCCTCTTTCTCTCTCCCTCTCTCCCTCTCGTTGTCTCTCTTTCTCTCTCCCTCTCTTTCTCTCTCCCTCTCTCTCTCTCTCTGTACTTTGATGAGCGCATGACACACCTTCTTATCTGGATTTTCATCTTGCAGTCTGTGACCTACCGAATGTCCTGAGTAAACCCACCAGGCCTTTTCAGAATTGTTGTTTTGGGTTTAATCTGTAATAACTGTTTTATTTGGATAATATGATATGAATGTATGATTTCCCTTTTTCTGACCACACATGTATGTTAGGTGTTGTGTTTGCGCGACTTCAGGCGAATTGTTTGGTTCATGATTTTGTAGAGTTGATGTGCAATATCTTTGTCCGAAGGGGGGTGGGGGGTGCCCAGGGTAGGGCCCCGGGGGTTCCTGGGGGTGGTGGCGGTGGGTGCTGTATGATCAGTTGCTCCAGGGCATCTGTTGTTCTTCATGTACGGCTATGGGCTGTGCTCCCTTGTCTGGTGCTGGTTGTCGTCCGACTTTACACAAGGTCAGAGCAGGTGTTAAAATCCTGCTGCTAACGCTCCTTATGGCATGTTTGGTGATCTTATCGCCGATCTGGCTGGTCGTTGAGATTGTTGTGGAGTGGTGTTGTCGCGGATTTTTGCACGGGAACGCCTACTCTGCAGATCATTAGCGTTAGTTGCCGGGGCCATCTTTGGCGGTGTTTTTTATGAATGCTATCGCAGGTAAACTGGTGGTATGGGCTGTTTGCACCAGCTTGTGAATGGGGCGATACTTTTATCGCGACTTTGGCTGCGATAAAGTGCTGATAACTCTGTGATAGATCCTTGAGAATATGCCCCTATGTGTCTAATTCTCAAATAAAGTCAAACATTTTATCTGCTGTTTTCCAACCTCGGACTTGTGCAGATTTGCTACCTTTTGGAGTTCACAAAAGTTTTCCATAAACAGCGGATGTGGCAGGGTTTCAGGCGTACTCCTGGAAAACTTCTGTGAATTCCACTTTGTATTCAAATATATACACCCACCAACGTATTTGAATGTCAAAAAACCACAAAAAATCAGCAGATGCACTTTTATAACTTTTTTTTCCCACGAGGAAAAACCTCATGGGTTGCCCATACAACGAATTATGCTCCCGCCCTGTAGAGGAGTAAATCTCCAACCTTTTCATGGGCGGCACGTTTTCAGAATTGCGCCCCTTGTGTACATAACCTCCTCGGTCTAAATCTTTGTAAACGAGGGTTGGTATGATCTGTACTGCGTTAGACAAACATGCGGGTGCTGGGTTCATAGTTTGAATCGGTATTACCTGACGTTTAAATTGTTTAAAAAACAATATTAGTGATTTCTTTCTAGTTCATAAATCAGCTCCACACACGTAAAATCAAAGTCCTGGGAGCACAGTAAATAGGGCTGTTGCCTATTCATGCTGTTTGCCTCTGTTATGTCTACGGTAGTTTCTGATATGCTTGGTTATGTGCCAAGATGTTTGCTTGCTTTTTCATCCAGAGTGACTCACCTCAGCACTCCAGCTGAACGAAGCTCAGCGAGTGTAAGAATGCTGCAAGGACTTAAGATATTAAATGAGGCAATGGCAGGATATTTCATGTCATCAATGATTTTTTTTTAATTAATTACTCTGATGTTTGAATTGCAGATCACATTACCGACATGGAAGAAAATTGCAAATATATGTTTGTAGAAATATTAAAATGATTTCTTTTCAAGGAGATGGAGGTTTATTTTGTGCCTGAAGAAGGACATATGTAAATGAAAGTGCTGGGACATTGGCAAATTTGAATCAAAGCAATAGAATTTATCATTCTTAAGCAACACATCCAGACTTATCCTACACACATTTAGCACACTAAATAGAAACATCAGGATTTATCATAGACGACTGGGGTAGGGAACATCGAGGACACAATATTGAAAGGTCACACATTCATGACCAGAATATCATGTGATAAAATATTGAAGTGGTAAATGCACAGAGGGAGGTATGGATTTGCTGTTCTTAACACCTCATCTACATACTTTGAAGATATATGTGTCTGATTATTTTCAAAACTAATGGAGCATTTAGGTCAGCTCCTGTCTTCAAAGTTTTCCGGGTGATTCGTCCAGCGGGGACCGAGAAAAAAGGGGGGTCCCAAAACGCTTTTTCTCCTTGTTAATTTCCATGGAAAACTGTTGAAGCAGCTACAGCCCGAACTGCTGAACGGAATTACACCATATTTGGCAGAAAGGTAGCTCTTGGTCCAGAGTGCAGTCTTTTTGTTAAATGGTGTAAATCCGTTCAGTGGTTTTTCAGAAATTTGAATATTTAAAGATAGCCATATTTTCCCACGAAGAATCCCCAAACCCTCCTGATCTCGAGCCTGAGATCTGATTGGCTGCCAACACTTCAAACCAGGAAGTGTTGGTAGCAATCTGGTGACTCAGGTGAACCGAGTCACAAGAAAATGGGTAAAAAAAACAAGAAAAGGGGGCATGGTAGAAACACCCTGACCTCCTAAGCCTGCTCAAGGGGGCCCACAGGGACTCTGGGGGCCAAAAAAGCATTTTATTAAAAACAATTTGGTGGGATTCGCGTAAGGGTCCACAAAGAAAAACAAAGTGCGGTCTCCCATGCTTTGTTTAATTAGATCCCCAGGTGGGCCAGGTACCGGGGCAATGGTACATTGTGATGTGGGGGTCTACGGGGGCTGCTGCTGAGCTGAGAACCGCTACGTACCCAGGTGATAATTGTTAAATGCAGGGGGGATGCGCCCCACCCGCAGCCCCGGGAACTGCCACCTCCCTGGGGCATTATTGTTTTTAACAAAAAAAGTCATGGGGGACTCCTACCCTACCCACGCAGCCTCCCTGGGGCTTTGTTCAATGAATGCAGGGGACCACTCGGGCCCCCCGCAGTCTCCTCGCCACCTCCCCGGGGCTTCTTTCATTTAAAAAAAGGGTGGGGAGGGGCTCTTACCTGCCCACACAGCCCTGGGACCGCCACATCCCCAGGGCTAACTTTACAAATGTAGTGTGGAGGGGCTTAAGTCCCCCACACTGCCATGGGGGCAAAACAACTTCCCCAGGGAAAGCTTTAATTAAATGCGAGGGTCCGTTGCTGACCCCCGGGGACTACCACTTCCCCTGGGGCTGTCTGCAAGATGTTAGGGGAGCCGCGCGGCCCCCTTCCAGGCTTCGGGAACCCCCCGGTCCCCAACAAAGAGGCCAACCCCAGGGGAATGGGGTCCCTGCGGTCAAAAATTCCCCCCCCCTTTAAAAAAAACATAACTCAATGGAATGGCCGGGCCCCGGTGGATGGGGTCCCCAGGGCCGAACCAGGCCTCAGGAGGGGGGCCGCATGCCCCCCTCCTTTAAATATATTAAAAAAATTGAAATGACCATGCCCAGGGGGATGGGGTCCCTGAGGGTTGAAATCGGCCTGAGGAGGGGGGCCACATGGCCCCCCTCCTCTTAAAAAAAAGGGGAAAAAAGGCCTAGCCCCAGGGGATAGGGTCCCCGGGGCCAAAATTGGCCTCAGAAGAGGGGCCACGCTGCCCCGCTCCTTTTTTATTTAAAAATAAATTGAGTCAGGCTCTGGGGGATAGTGTACCCAGGGCCCAAAAAGGATCAAGGGAAGGGGGGCCACATAGCCCCCCTTCCTAACAGAGAGAGGAAAACAAAGCTTGCAACTCGCAGAGGACCCGCCCCCCTCTGCATTACTCTGGAAACGCACCTCCTGGCGCTCTGTGGGTTGGGGGATTAAGTCCACGCCGCTACTGAGGGTCCCTCGGGGACAACTAGCCCACCAGATACCTCCAGTAAGCCCCACACAGTGGGATTGCTGAGAGGCGTTTGAGGCCATGCCCCTTTTTACACCACTCTGCAAACGCGCCTCTTGGCGCACTAGTGGTGGGACGATGAGGTCCCCTTGTGTCCTGAGGAGCCGAGAACTAAAGTGGACATCTTCCCCAAGTAGCAGTGCACCAAGATGCGCGTTTACGGAGTGGTGTAAAAAGGGGGCGTGGCCTCTGATCACCTCTCAGCAATCCAGCTGTGTGGGGCTTACTAGAGGTAACATTAGGGGTAGTCGGCCCACAGGGACCCTCAAGAAGCAAGGGGACTTTATCCACTAACCAAGACCACGCTAGGAGGTGTGTTTGCAGAGTGGTGGAGAAAGAGGGCATGGCCTGCGTCCACCTCTCAACAATCCCACTGTCTGGGGCTTACTGGAGGTAACAGGTATGCTAGTTGGCCCCTCACTACCTCTAACAGCGAAAGGGAATTAATCCCCAAACAAGAGCATACCAGAGGTGCGTTTGCAGACTGGTGTTGAATGGGGGCGTGGTCTGTTATCAGAACTCAGTATTCATGCTCTGTGGGACTTACTGGAGACAATAGGTGGGGTAGTTGGCCCCCACGGACATCCTTGGGTGCCAACTATTCCTTGGGGGCCAACTACCCCTCCTGTTACCTCCAGTAAGTCCCACACAGTGGGACTGCTTAGAGATCTTCGGAGGCCGTGCCCCCTTCTCCACCACTCTGCAAACACGCCTCCTAGCACACTACTGGTTGGGGGATGAAGTCCACTTTACTCCTAAGGGACTTTGGGGGCCAATAAGCCCTCCTGGGACCTCCTGTAAGTCCTACGCACCGAATTTTCAGAGCACTGGTTGGATGCCCAGCCCCCTTTATCCGCCACTCTGTAAACGCGACTAATAGTTAAACAAGCATTTGCAATGCAATAGGTCTCGCATTTGCGAGAGTTATAGCTATTGGCGTTGTACATGTAAATGTTTTTTACTAATGTTTTTTGGAGTGGATGTACGGTGTGTGTAGTGGAATTATGTGGTATGTTGTGCAATGTAATTATGTGGATAGAAAGTATGTTGTAGTTAGTGTATAGGAATTATGTGGAGTGGGATTATGTGTTATTGAGAGTAATTATGTGGCATGGTAGTCTGTGTTGTGGAGTGGTAACCTCAGGTTTAGTCTTCCTCATTTCCATAGAAGCTAAACTATAAACTCAATGAGAGACAAAAAACAGAAGCAACCACAGAGGAGCACTTCTGGATCTAGGTAGAGGTACGAGCAGGGTCACTGGAATTATGTGATGGTTCTGCCGAGACGATTTTCGCATAGTTATACAATTTCCGCATTTGCCACGTAATCCATCATCTGCTGCATAATCTGCAGATTAGAACAAAGAAAACCTTGTTTCTAGCTCAAACGTTTTTAAAATGCTGAGACACGTGTTACAGCATGGTGGAAGTCCCTCTGCAAAGCTGGAATGGTCACCTGTTACTTATTGCTAAATGTGGGTGGTAACTTGGTAGTAATGGTGCGCAAACCTCTCTTGCTTCCTTCTACGCCTCTCTTGCCACTTTCTCCATTATCCTGCTTCTTTCTGCACCTTTCTTCCTCTTTCTCCACCTTTCTTCCTCTTTCTGCACCTCTCTTGCCTCTTTCTGTACCTCTCTTGCCTCTTACTGCACTTTTCTTGCTTGTTTCTGTGCCTTTCTTCATCTTTATGCACCTTTCTTCCTCGTTCTGCAGTTCTGTTGCTTCTTTCTCCACTTCTCTTGCCTCTGTCTACACCTGTCTTGCTTCTTTCTACACTTCTCTTGCTTCTTTCTGCACCTCTCTTGCCTATTTCTGCACTTTTCTTGCTTCTTTCTGTGCCTTTCTTCATCTTTATGCACCTTTCTTCCTCTTTCTGCAATTCTGTTGCTTCTTTCTCCACTTCTCTTGCTTCTTTCTGCACTTCCCTTGCTTCATTCTGCACATCTCTTTTCTCTCTCTACACCTATCTTGCCTCTTTCTGCACCTCTTTTGCTTTTTTCTGCACTTCTCTTCATTCTTAATGCACTTCACTTGCTTCTTTCAGCACCTCCCTTGCTTCTTTCTGCATGTCTTTCTACACCTCTCTTGCCTTTTTCTGCACCTCTCGTGCCTCTTTCTGCATCTATCTTGCTTCTTCCTGCACTCTCTTGCCTCTTACTGCACTTCATTTGCTTCTTTCTGCACCTCTCTGGCTTGTTTCTGCTCACCTCTTCTTTCTTTCTGCACGCCCCTTGCCTCTTTCTGCACTTCTCTTGCCTCTTTCTGCACCTTGCTTGCCTTTCTGAACTTCTCTTGCGTCTTTCTGCACCCCTCTTGCCTCTTTCTGCACCTCTGTTGCTTCTTTCTGCACCTCTGTTGCTTCTTTTTGTACCCCTCTTACCTATTTCTGCACCGCTCTCCCTTATTCTGCACTTCTCTTGCCTCTTTCTGCACCTCTTGCCTCTTTCTGCACCTCTCTCCCTCATTCTGCACTTCTTTAGCCTCTTTCTGCACCATGCTTGCCTCTTTCTGCATCTCTTATCTCTTTCAGCACCTCTCTTGCGTCTTTTCTGTAACCCTATTGACTCTTTCTGCACCTTTCTTGCTTCATTCTACCCCCTCTCTTGCTTTGTTCTGTCCCTGTCTTGCTTCTTTCTGCACCTAACTTTTTTCTTTCTGCAACTCCCGCCTCTTTCATCACTTTTCTTTCATCTTTCTGTATCACTTGTGCGTCTTTCTGCATTTCTCTTGGTTCTTTCTGCACCTTTCTTCCTCTCTCTGCATTTCTCTTGCTTGTTTCTGCATCTTTCTTACTCTTTCTGCACCTCTCTTGCTTCTTTCCACACCACTCTTGCCTCTTTCTGCACTCCTTTTCCCTCTTTCAGCACTACTCTTGCCTATTTCTATACCTTTCTTCATCTTTCTGCACCTCTCTTGCTTCTTTCTGCACCTCTCTTGCTTCTTTCTGCACTTCTCTTGGTTCTTTGTGCACTTCTTTTGTGTATTTCTGCACTTATCTTGCTTCTTTCTGCACCTCTCTTTCTTTCTGCACCCCTCTTGCCTCATTCTGAACCCCTCTTCCCTCTTTCTGCACCTCTTGCCTCTTTCTGCACTTTGCATGCCTTTCTGCCATTCTTTCTTCTTTCTGCACCCCCTTGCCTCTTTGTGCACCTCTCTTCTCTCTTTCTGCACCTCTCTTGTCTCTTTCTGCACCTCTCTTCCTTCTTTCTGCACCCCTCTTGCCTCTTTCTGCACTCATTTTCCCTCTTTCTGCACCTCTCTTGCCTCTTTCTGCACTTCTCATGCCTCTATCTGCACATCTGTTGCTTCTTTCTGCACTTCTCTTGCCTCTTTCAATACCTCTCTTGCCTCTTTCAGCACTTCTCTTCCCTCTTTCAGCACCTCTCTTGCTTCTTTCACTTCTGTTGCCTCTTTCTGCACTTCTGTTGCTTCTTGCAATTCTTTCTTCTTTCTGCACCGCTCTTGCTTCTTTCTGCACGTCTTTTGCTTCTTTATGCACTCGTCTTGCCTCTTTCTTTACCCCTCTTGCCTCTTTCTGAACCCCTCTTCCATCTTTCTGCATCTATCTTGCCTCTTTCTGCACTTCACTTGCCTCTTTTTGCGCCCCTCTTCTCTCTATCTGCAACTCTCTTGCTGCTTTCTGCACTCTTCTTGCCTCTTTGAGCACTTATGTTGCTTCTTTCTGCAATTCTCTGCTTTCTGCACCCGTCTTCCCTCTTTCTGCACATCTCTTGTCTTTTTGTGCACCTCTGTTGCCTGTTTCTGCACTTCTATTACCTCTTTCTGCACTTCTCTTGCTTCTTTCTGCACCTATTTTGCTTCTTTCTGCACCCGCCTTGCCTCTTTCTGCACCTCTCTTACCTCTTTCTGCGCTTCTGTTGCTTCTTTCTACAATTCTTTCTGCACCTCTCTTGCTTCTTTCTGCACCCCTCTTGCTTCATTCTGCACCCCTCTTGCCTCTTTCTGCACCCATCTTCCTTCTTTCTGCACCTCTCTTGCCTATTTCTCCACATCTTGCCTCTTTCTGTACCCTTCTTTCTTCTTTCTGCACCTCTCTTGCCTCTTTCAGCACTTCTCTTGCCTCTTTCTGCAGCTCTGTTGCTTCTTTCTACACTTCTCTTGCTTCTTTCTGCAACCCTCTTGCCTCTTTCTACACTCCTTTTCCCTTTCTGCACCTCTCTTGCCTCTTTCTGCACTTCTTGTGCCTGTTTATGCACCTCTTGCCTCTTTCTACACCTCACTTGTTTCTTTCTGCACCTCTCTTGCTTTTTTCTGCACCACTCTTTCTGCATCTCTGTTGTTTCTTTCTGCACTTCTTTTGCTTCTTTCTGCACCTGTCTTGCCTCTTTCTGCACTTTTCTCTTGCCTCTTTCTGCCCCCTTCTTCCTGCAACTCTCTTGCCTTTCTGCACTTCTCTTGCTTCTTTCTGCAATTCTCTTTCTTCTTTCTGTACTGCTCTTGCTTTTTTCTGTACCACTCTTGCCTCTTTCTGCACCCGTCTTCCCTCTTTCTGCACATCTCTTGTCTCTTTGTGCAGCTATCTTGCCTATTTCTGCACTTCTCTTGCTTCTTTCTGCACCTGTCTTGATTCTTTCTGTACCCCTCTTGCCTCTTTCTGCACTCCTTTTCCCTCTTTCTCCACCTCTCTTGCCTGTTTCTAACCTTCGCTTGCCTCTTTATGCACTTTTCTTGCCTCTTTCTGCACCTCTCTTGCTTCTTTCTGCAACTCTGTTGTTTCTTGCTACACTTCTCTTGATTCTTTCTGCAACTCTTTCGCTTCTTTCTGCATCGGTCTTGCCTGAGGCATGAGAAGTGCAGAAAGAGGCAAGAGAGGTGCAGAAACAGGCAAGAGAGGTGCAGAAAGAGGGGAAATGAGTGCAGAAAGAGGCAAGAGGGGTGCCTCTTTCTGTACTCAAATGGAAAGTGCTCTTTGAAAGGTCTGCATGTTCTAGTGACTGAGGTATTTGACTACTTGTACATGTATTCTCACATATGTTATGCATCTGAAGATGGTAGTTTAGAAATCTGGCAGCTTTTCCTATAGGTGGTCAAATCTTCTCAGTTCTGCTCTGTCATTCGGTTGCTCTACTTAGACATGTCTTACATATGTAGGTGTTTTAGAGCCCCTCAAATATACAATTGAATACCCACGTGCCCTGTATTATGAGCAGAAAGAAATACATACACCTTCTTGTACACAAATTTACAGAGTATGTTGTTTGAAACACAGGTATTCAAGTATTTGTATGTTTATTTTTATGTAACATGTCACTAGGTAAAATCACAGACACACGCATGCATAACTTCACACACTTGGTGAGACTTACAACAGTGATATGGTTTGGATTGCTGTTTCACATTTGGTAGGCCTAACTTTCTGAGCAGTCGATGAATAGTGAACCTTCAAGAGAAAAGTGAGGTTTAAGACATCTTGGAAGAAGGACTAGCGATTAGGCCACTTTTGTATAAGTCTGTGGGAAGGTGCAGTCAAAGTAGGCCTCTTTCTGCACCTCTGTTGCTTCTTTCTACACTTCTCATGCTTCTTTCTGCACCTTTCTTCCTCTTTCTGAACTTCTCTTGCCTCTTTCTGCATTTCTCTTGCCTCTTTCTGCACCTCTCTTGCTTGTTTCTGCACATTTCTTCCTCTTTCTGTACCTCTCTTGCCTCTTTCTGCACTTCTCTTCTTTCTTTCTGCGCCTTTCTTCCTCTTTGTGCACATACCTTACCTATGGAGGCATAGTTAGAAATTAGCATTTAAAAAGCTTAGAAATCCACTGAAAAAACCACAGGTTTCAGAGACATCATAGTTAGAAATTAGTATAAAAAAAACCTTAGAAATTCACTATAATAAACCACAGGTGTCAGAGACGTTATAGTTAGGCTGACATTTCACTCGTACAAAACTGGAGAAATTCTGCCGTTATGGTTAGCCGAGCTAACTATAACTCACGCCCCTGTAATGCACTGCTGATGACGTCACATATTACATTACTGATGACATGGTCAGTGACATCACTGATGACATCTCAAATGACATCACTGATGATATCACTGATAACATCATCCAGTGACTGAGTGTTTCTAAAAAGTTTAAGAATGTTACATATATATATATATACACACCATGGTGTACTGAACAATGAGTGGGTGTATGAGTGTCTGAATGGATGGTTTAGTGGGTGCATGACTGACTGTATAAGTGAGTGATTAAACATGTCTTAGTGAATGCATGGGTGAATGACTAATCTGTGTGACTGTCTGTATCAGTCTGTCAGTTGGTGTGTAAGTGGCTGCATGGTTTGGTAAGTAGCTACATTAGTGTCTATATGGGTTAATGAGTGGTTGTCTGATTACCTGCATGGGTGCCTGAGTGTCTGTGTGTGTGACTCCCTGTATGGATGCGTTGGTGATTCACTGGGTGTATGGGTTTCTGAGTGCGTCTGCGAGGGGCTGTATGGGTGAGTGAGTGTGTGTATGGCTGTGTTGGTGAGTGAATGGATGTCTCAGTGGTATATGTGTGAGTAACTACATATGTGAAAGGCAGTATATGTGAGTGTTAGAGAATATAAGTAACTGTATGTGAGAGTGAGAGATTTTGAGAGTGGCTATACGGAGTGTGTGCTTGTGTCAGTGATTGTATAAGTGAGTAAGTATGTGTTAGTATTTGTCCGAAAAAGTAAGGTGGTGTGTGTGTAACTGTATAAGTGATTAAATGGCAGTGTCTTTGGGTGACTGACTAGGTGTGTGAGTAACTCTATGGGTGAGTGGAGGTGTGTGAGTGTCTGTATTGGTGTATGAGTGCATATATCAGTGTCTGTATTGATGAGTGACTGCGTGTATGAGTGACTGTATGGGTGAGTGAGTGGATGTGTGTGTAGACCTATGAATTAGGGAGTGGGTATGTACTAACTGGTATTGGAGTGTTTATGGTTTCGAGAATGGTAGTCTGCATTTTAAAGTGGGTGTATGAAAGGTTCTATTTGGGTGTGAGAAAGTGCATCTGAGATTAAGTGGATGATGTCATAAGTGATGTAATTTGAGATGTCATCAGTGATGTCATTGACCATGTCATGAGTGGTGTAATATGTAACATCATCAGCAGTGCATTATGCGGGCGCGCGTTATAGTTAGCCCAGCTAACTATAACGGCTGAATTTCTCAGGTTTTGTACAAGTGAAATGTCAGCCTAACTATAACGTCGCTGAAACCTATGGTTTTTCAATGAAAATATATATCACGACTGAAACGCGTCATGCCAAATCAACCGTAATAAAATTGCACTGACATCTATACCAGCATGCTGTGGTCTGTACCTGTGTTCCTGCATGTGCGAACTGATGTACTTGTGATTCCTCATATATATATATCACCAAGGTATGTATATGTGGGCAAGGTATAGAAAATGTATACAAACATACCTTTCGATATTTTGTCCCTCAATATTCTGGTCATGTAATTATGACCATTCAATAATGTGTCTTCGATTCTCCCAACCTACGCCATCATATGCACAGTTAAAACCTTGAATGGAAGCACTAAGAATGATCATAAACACATTCAAAGCTTTCAAGAAAAGTTTCAAGAATTAGCATAGACACATTCAACCCACTGAATGGAAACATCAACAGTCCTTTGGAAATATTAGATTAGTCACTGATTGGTGAAAAATCAGAGTGTTGACTATTGTCTAGCCCTCTATTTCTATGAACCTATGTGGAAATAAAAGAACGGAATCTGCGGTTATCTGGTGCTCTGTGAATAAAGGCAAGACGGTAGGAGGGACCAAAAGTCCTGGTTCCATGAAATAAGTGCCAGTGGTACCCTCTGACTCTAGAGCATTTGGGTATTCATCAATGCTTATATTTGCCTCCTGTGACGGACATATCCTGACGAACAATTTACTTACCTTTGGTGACGATGTATCTCGTACAGACATATGTTAGTTGTAGATTCCTTACGTTAGAATTTACCCCAGGCCTAAGTCTGGATCCGGAAATTTTTCTTTAGCAATACCTCAGCGTGTCGGTAGGTAGCATCGGTTGACTCAACGTCCGTCATCGGCATTGTGGTTGCCGGGATAACATCGCTGTGCCTTCTTAGATGCCAACCCTGCATGCTGACGTCAGTTCTGACTTGACTTTCCATGTCAGAAGCGCAGAGCCATATAAGACACTGACCACTGGTGCGCCACAACTAGGGCCCTGTAAGGGAGTCCCTATCCCTAGAAATCAGTTCGCAGAGAAGGGAGGATGGGTGAGGTGGTAAGAAATCTACAACTAACATATGTCTCTACCAGATACATTGCTAATGAAGGTAAGTAACTTGTTCATCTGATAGAGGCTGTTAGTTGTAGATTGGAATAGATACCCCAGCAATACCATACCCGGAGGAGGGTCTGCAAACCAAGTTCACACGAGAAAGTCCTGGAGGACCAAACAGGCGAAATAGCCATCCCTCCGGCTTGACTGTCCAGGCAATAGTGTCTGGTAAGCATGTGCAGAGCTGCCCATGTTGCCGCCTGGCAGATATCAAGGAGCTGGACTCCGCGTACTAATGCAGTAGTTGCTGCAGTAGCCCTAGTGAAGTGAGCACACAACCCCACTGGAGGATCCTTCTTCGCTAAATCATAGCAGATCTTAATGCAAAGGACAACCCATCGAGAGAAGGTACCTTTTGAACAGCCCAGCCTTTCTTTGCACCCACATAACCAACAAAGATTTGATCATCCACCTGGAAGTCTTTTGTGAATTCAAGATAGAATGACAGCGCATGTTTAGGGTCCAGAGGGTGGAGTCTCTCATCCTTCTTGGAAGTGTGCGGAGGTGGGGAAAAGGTGGGCAAGATGATAGGTTCTCCTACATAAAAAGGTGTAACCACTTTAGGAAGGAGCGAAGGCCTCATTCTAAGCACCACTTTGTCCGGATGCACAGAGAAGAAAGGGGGCTTGGAAGATAGAGCCTGAAGCTCACTTCCCCTGCGAGCAGAGGTGATGGCAACAAGGAAGCAGTCTTGAGAGTGAGAAGCCTGAGAGGACAGTTATGAAGAAGTTCGAAGGGAGCACACATAAGACATGTGAAAACAAGAATCAAGTCCTACTGGGGCATTATGAAGGGAGATGGAGAAAACAGAAGAATAATGCCCTTAAAGAATCTGTTAACAATAGGAGACTTGAACAAGGATGGCTGATCTGGCATCCGAAGAAAAGCAGAGATAGCTGCAAGATAAACTTTGAGAGTGCCCAGAGCAGTGCCCAGCTGGGTCAAAGAAAGTATATACAAAAGGACCTCTGAAAGAGGGGCAGAAAGGGGATCCACAGGCTTTGCTGTGCACCATGCCACAAACTTGTTCCATCTACAGGCGTATACCAATTTAGTGGAGGGACGCTTGGCTGCCAAAATGACATTACAGACTTTGGGCGGAAGGCCAAAAGCTGTCAACTGTCGCAGCTCAATCTCCACACAAGAAGGTGGAGACTGGACAGGTTCAGGTGAAGAAGAGTCCCGTGATGCTGCGACAAAGATCCTCCCGAATGGGGCAGTCAGATCGGAGTATTGATGGCTATGCTCAGAAGCTCCGGATAACAGACTCTGTGCCCAGTCCAGAGTCTCAAGGATAACTTGTGCTCGGTTGTGTTTGATCTGCTTCAGCACTCAGGGCAGAAGTGGTACTGGCAGAAAGGTGTACAGGAGGCCACAGTTCCACTTGCGACGAAAAGCATTGCCAAGCGAGTGCTGCCTCTGAAACTCCAACGCGCAATACTGCTGACATTGCGCATTCTCTTCGGTGGCGAACAGATCTAACCAAGGCTCTCCCCACTGCTGAAAGAGACCTTGCACCACCTCCGAATGAAGACACCATTCGCGATTGACCAAGCACCGACGGCTGAGTTTGTCCGCTTTGGCATTCAGAGAACCCGCCAGGAGTTGAACCACCAGGATTATGCCCTGATATTCCAGCCATGTTCAGAGGTGGAGAGCCTCCTGAGAAAGGGCCCACGACCCCACCCCGCCCTGTTTGTTGCAGTACCACATGGTGGTGGTGTTGTCTGTGAACACCTGCAACACTTTCCCTTTGAGAGAGGGAAGGAATATCTTCAGTGCCAGTCTGATCGCCCGGAGCTCAGGCAGGTTGATATGGAGCCCGGACTTCGCCGGGGACTATACGCCTCTGATCTCTGCCTCCCCCAGATGGCTGCCCCATCCCTGAAGTGATGCATCCATCGCAACTGTTAGATCTGGTTGAGGAAGGGAGAGGGATCTGCCTCTGACCCAATCTTAGTTCGTTAACCACCACTGCAGCTGTGTCACAGACCCCTCTGAGATCTGGACACAGTCTTAAAGATTCCCCTGATGCTGCACCCACTGGAACTTCAGGTCCCACTGCAGAGTCCGCATATGCCATCTGGCATTTTCCACCAGCAGTATGCAGAGAGAGTCAGGTGTGACTTTGGCACATTTATAGTGAACCTCAGCGAATTCAGAGGTCCGCCGTAGTCTGGAGGTGAGAGATGACAGCCTGGGGCGAGCTTGCCTTCAACAGCCAGTCGTCTAGAAGGGGAAGACTGGAACTCCTGATTCCCGCAGATGAGCTGCGACCACAGCCATCACCTTTGTGACCACCCGAGGGGCACTGGTAAGGTCAAAGGGGAGCACGGTGAAATGAAAGTGCTCATGGCCCACCGTAAACTGTAGATAGCATCTGTGGGCTGGTAGGACGGGAATGCGGAAATAAGCATCCTGCAACTCCAACGCCACAATCCAGTCTCCAGGATTGAGGGTAGACGGGTCTAGAGCTAATATGAGCATTTTGAACGTCTCCTTCTGGAGGAAGCGGTTGAGGGCCCATAGGTCTAGAATAGGACGCAGGCCTTTGTCCTTCCTGGGCACCAGAAAGTAGCGGGAATAGCAACCATGACCTACTTCTGGCGCAGGGACCCTCTCTATAGCTCCCTTGGCCAAAAGAGCTGTGACTTCCTGGCGGAGTAGTGCCAAATGATCCTCCGACATGTAATCGTTAGACTGCAGCATGGAGAGGGAAGGATTGTTTTGAAGGGGAGGGAGTAGCTGCTTCAGACGATTTGCAGAACCCACCTGTCCGACGTGATGGATTGCCAGTGGAGGAGGTGATGGCGAATCCTGCCTCCAACTGGCTGAAGATGAGCCTGGAACGTTGGACTAGGAGGGCTTGGAGGCAGTGGTGGGGGGAGATGGTGGACTGGCCCGTCTGCGTGCTTCCAGACTCGCGAGGACGCTGGGTCCCATGTCTGCGGCCACGTAGAGGCTGGGCAGCTTGCACGGACCGGTGGCTAGACTGAACCGGACGTGGTTGGGCGCCTCCTCCGTAGCCACGAAAGGGAGGAAAAGCAGACTGGAGTGGACTGGAAGGCACAGTGAGGCCCAAAGCTCTGGCCGTAGCTCAAAAGTCTTTAAAGAGCTCAAGCGCCGAGTCCGCTCTGTCGCCAAATTGATGACAGCCATCAAAGAATATGTGTATCAAGGTTTACAGGACATACCCCGAAAAAGCCAGATGTCCTCAATGAGGCGTAGTGTTTAAGGGCTATTGACGTGGCAATCATTCTGTCCAGTGAGTCAGGGGTATCCAGTCCACCAATGGCAGATTTGGCTGCGTCTCTCCCATCTGCGACTGCCTGGGAGAGAACGGCCCGGGCCTCCTCCAGGCAATGAGGCAGCACTTGCGCAACTGTATCCCAGATGGTATGGGAGTAGTGGCCCAAGAGGCACGCGGTATTCACCAATGGCAGTGCCAAGCTGGAGGAAGATCCCATTCACTTCCCAAGATGGTTCAGCTTCTTGGATTCCCTATCTGGAGGAGCAGAAGGGAATACGCCCTTAGAAGAAGAGGCTTGGACCACCAAGCTCTCAGGGGAAGGGTGTTGGGTCAAGAACACTGTGTCACCCGGGGCCAGGCGGTGGCGGAGAGCAATTGTCCTCTCCAGTGTCTGGAGAGGTGTCCAGACCACTGGCATCAGCCAGATCCTATTGCCAGTCCGGTTCTTCCAGCTGGTCAGATAAAGGGTCCATCGACCCCTCCCAGTCCTCATCACCACCCTCTGGTCGATAGGGAACACCAGGGATAAACAGGGGAACAAAAGTACCCTTCAGCGTCGGCTCCACTGTCGGTCCGGCTCCGTGTCCAACTCAGGGATGTGGATGGGGACAGCATCGGCCGGGGCACAGCCTGTGCCAGGGCCTTGTCGTCAAGATCGGGGGAAGGTCAAGTGAGATCAACCGGCGCCGATTCGGATCCAGGCCTGTATCCGCGGGGGCCCATTGGGACTGTAGTCGAAGGACCCAGGACCCCGACCCGCAACGTCCGAAGGCGCATTAGCTGAGTCAGGCTGCCCAAAGACGAGGTGTAAGGCCTTGTAAAATTGTCGAAGTGGGGCCGGGGACGCTCTGGCTCCCGGAAAGGGTGGGAGGCGCGGAGTCGTCTTTGAAGCAGGCACCAGAGAGGGAGCCTTCGAGCGACGACACGCCGAGTCTCGCGTGGCATCAGCCAACCGATGGGGAGAAGGGTAAAGAGTGCTTGTGCTTCTTCCCCTTCTTCTTGTGCTTCCACTTACCCAAGGACCTTGGTGACTTGGAGTGCAACAAGGAGTGGGGGCTCCGCAAAGAACCATGTGACCTTCTTCTCGAACGAGACCGGGAACGACGTGGAGCCGGCCGCTGGGCCTCCAATAACTTTTGGAAACTCTCCCACAAATTCTTTGGGAGCATGGACCGGCAGTTGGAGCACGACTTTGGGTCGTGGTCGCGCTCCAGACACCATGAGCACACCGACATCATCTTGTGACAGGAACCGCAGGGCTTGAAGCCGGTCCAACGTTGGGACATCCCTCGTGCACCAGGAGTCGAAGATTTTAAAAAAGACATCAACAAAAGCTGCCAAAAAAGCTAGACAAAAAACGGCTAAGGTGTAGATCTCCAGATCTGCGCTAGGTTGGCGCAGAAAAAGAAATAACTGGTGTCAGCGCGCAAGGACGGCGTCTAAGTAGGCACCACAACGTCATCCCAGTGACCACGATACCGACGATACCGACGACGGATGCGGAATCGACCGAAGCCACCTACAGACGCGCAGGGGTATTGCTAAAGAAAAATCTTCTGATCAAGACTGATGCCTGGGGGAAATTCTAAGGTAATTGATCTACAACTAACAGTCTCTATCAGATATTCTGTTATAAAATCAGGCAGGTGAGTAAAACAATTAGGCTAGGGTTAATAAATGTCATCAGATATCCCTGGTAAATTCTGACAGCCTAGATCATAGTTTAGAATTTAATATGGTGGACAGGTCAGCCTAAACTGCCACTTTTGGACCCATGTGGCTTCAAGTCACTAATCACTGAGAAATCATCTGTGTCCTAGAACGATGAAACCAAGCACTGTCACAAAACGTGGGGTGCAGAACATAGTGGACACTAGCTAATACAACCCTGAGGGGCGTTACTATCCGGGGAACTGCATACATGTTTACTAGTAAGGAAGTGATGTAAAATTACTAACAGAGGAATTAATACCCAAATATATATTCCTTGAACATTACACAGTTAAAAGAGAAGGAACTGCTTTTAGTAAATGCTAACATATGACCATGCAATAAGAAGAGTCCAGTGCTGGATTTTTAGATACTTGCCCAAGCTGTAATATTGGCTAGTGTTGAGGTACATCTACCTCCAGTTGATATTTCATCTGCAGAGGCAGAGGCTACTCATCACAGTGGCATACATGAATGCATGCCAGGGCTGAGCACCCTTGTAAATTATACTTTAAGATCACTATCCTGGAACATAGCAGGGGTAAAAGCTAAATTAACAGACCCTGAATGGGGCTCATTAATAGATCAACACCACATTGTGATTCTTCTGGAGACATGGGCCACAGAACCGATTTTTAGGACAGAGTACTGTTCTTTCCCCGACCAGTAACATCAAAAGCAGGCAGAGCTTCTGGGGGCCTAGTGATTGGGTTACAAATGTACATGTTTGACAAGGTCAAGCTAATACCAACTTACTGCAAAGACATACTGTGCACTGTAATCCCTACAGGTAGTCCCAATGAGTTTAGGTACATTGTCATCACTAACATCTATATAAGTTAGGACAGAGTACAGTTCTTTCCCCGACCAGTAACATCAAAAGCAGGCAGAGCTTCTGGGGGCCTAGTGATTGGGTTACAAATGTACATGTTTGACAAGGTCAAGCTAATACCAATTTACTGCAAAGACATACTGTGCACTGTAGTCCCAATGAGTTTAGGTACATTGTCATCACTAACATCTATATAAGTTCCCTCCCGGGTAATTTACAGTCTGGTACTATTGGCCTACTTATTGATATGCTCGATCAGTTACACCATAATTGACCTAAAATAATTTCAGGTTATTGCAATACATCTTTAAAGAAAAGGACGGTGCACCAGAGAATAGAATCAAAAAAGCTTCCAATTTATCCAAATGTAGCCTTTATTCTTTTTTCAGTCTTTAAAATTCAAACACAGCCAACGCCGAAAGAACAGAGATATAAAACAGTATATAAAAACTAAACATATAAAACACAACACAGAAACCTTTACAAATGTCAAACATACTACATGTATATAAATACAACATTAAAAACATTTACAAAAGTTCCAAGATGCAAAAATATTTTTATGCCGCCTCTCTCATAGTGTGAGGTACTCTCAATATGGGGCTGATTTTCTTGAACTTCTGCTCGCTGTGTCGTTCCCTTTGGAGTGGCTCTGGAACAGTTGACAGCGATATTGGCCTCCGTTGTCCAGTGGCAAAGATGTTTCTACGTCTCTATGTTTGCCAACAGAATTATCTTTATTCTTATACTTCCCCCGACCAGAATATACTGTTAAGCATCAACCGGATATATAAAAGTGTTCTGATTCGATCGATGATTTATTGAATGATTTTCTGTTAATATTCTTTAAAGAACGTTTTTGTCGTTTTTTGAAATAAGAACTCGTAGACGGAGTGCAAGAACACTTCGCCGCATACCATGTTGAGACCTTACACCTTTATAATATGGCGTCAGTTTGGATGTGGTTTACGGAGATTCGGATCTGACTGATCACGTGTACGTGCGGATGCACGATGGGAACAGTGAGACCTATTAAAGACTTAAGCATCATGGTGTACGGTTTGATCTCCGAATACGAAGAGTATGCTAACCGTGACAGGGTAATGGGGACTTTCCTCCTCGCGGTTGATTTGGTACTCCGGATGCATATGCGGTCCGGATTTTGGTGTGTAGTTGTTGCATTTTGCATGGTATTAATAACGGACTCGCCAAACGGAGATCACTGACATTTATATATATATTCTTGGTTGAGAGGCACGCTATGGGCGCCATTGTAGCAGGTGAACAGTGATGAGGTAACAGGGGATTTCTCTTTCTTTTCCTATTATGCGGGTGATTTGGTTTTTCAGACGCATATGCGGTCCGGGCTGTGGCGGGAGTTGCTATATGGTGCATGATATGAGTATTGGGCTCACTGTACGGGGACCACCTAGATATATATATATATATTTTTTTTTGAGAGGCACGCTTTGTAGATCGTTGTAGCAGGCAAACTGTGATCTATGATGGCTTGCCTAACATTATGATGATATTATTGCATTTTGGGGTGGGAGGGGAACGTTGACTTATGCGACTCCCTCTTTCTCCTTTTAGGACGGACGGTCACGACATTGGCTTGTCAATATACAGTTATATATCTTGTTGGGCTAATACTACCAATCGAATACGGAGGTAAGACTATGTTGATATCATGAATATATGATGGATCTCACTTACGTGGATAACATTAGACTCACTGGAATCTGGGATCTTGGTTACCCCCCTTCTTTCCTTCTTTTCTAAATAGGATTGTGGGCCGATACCTTATAGAAATGGACGCCATGGTGCCATATGTACCAGCTCATTGAATTACAACTACATTTTTGACTTGAGTATTGCTCACCTTTTGCGGAGGTAAGATGTTGCCTTTTAATTGTGAAGGGCATTATAAAAATGTTTGGGCCATTACTTGTGATGGCAATATTTGCTTCATTTTAGTTTTTTGGGGATTTTGATTTGTTTATAATTAGGTCTGTGGGCCGGTATCCTAGACCATTGGGTACGCTCTTGTCCAGGGGGTCTATTGCTGCAACTTCATAATTACTGTTATTTATAGAGGTAAGATATTAAGTCTTGGGTGTCTGTTCTTGCCAGCCAGGATTAAATATTGCTCTAATTTCTTTAGTTAATGTTCTAATGAGAACTGTGATGCCTTTGTATTGTTTATAACTAGGCCTCACAAAATTTGGACCGTCGGGTTCAGGACTACTTTGGACTTAATTTGTGATTATTTTGGTAAGAAAAAATTATTCTTTGCAATTTGTGCACCTGTGAATGGTTCCTAACCGCTTTGGTTTTTCTTAGAGTTGTAATTATTGAGATATGCCGACCTTTTGACGCTATATTGTTTTTTCTTTTTCTGTTCTAAAGCGTTTACTTTCTCCTTTTTTCCTTTTCTTCTTTCCCCTTTCTCACTTTCCATTTACTTCTGGTTTCCCTATGGGATCTTGATATGTTACGTACAACGTCTGGTATTGTATTTTTTCTCTCTGTATTTTTTCTCTCTGTATTTTTTCTATTTGTATTGCAGTTTATTAATTGTTAGGTATTGTACATGCCAATTTTCGTTTTATGTTATTCAAGTACAATTTTAGTGCCAATTGATTGTTTTTGTTGTTTTTAATGATCTTCATGTTCTCCCCCTTGTCTCGTTTTTTTGTAGAAATTTTATTGTCATCATATGTGTTTGTAGTGTTTTCTTTTATGTCATTCTAAAGGTTCTTTCTTGACATATATTTATTCAATTTCTGTCCACGTATGGACACTATCTATGATAATGAAATGAATATACTTATTGAGTTTTGTGTATTAAGTGTTTTTCTTACATTTCTGCTTTCTTTAATGTCGTCATTGTTTTTATATCTGTATTTTTGCGTCTTGGATCTTTTGTAAATGTTTTTAATGTTATATTTATATACATGTAGTATGTTTGACATTTGTAAAGGTTTCTGTGTTGTGTTTTATATGTTTAGTTTTTATATACTTTTTTATATCTGTGTTCTTTCAGCCCTGACGAAGTTCCAATGGAACGAAACGCGTTGGCTGTGGTTGGATTTTAAAGATTGAACAAAGAATAAAGGATAGATTTGGATAAATTGGAAGCTTTTTTGATTCTATTCTCTGGTGCACCATCCTTTTCTTTAAAGATTTGGGTATCTGATCCTCAGTGGAGCGAAAGTGCGGCGAGCTCCGGACGTGTGTGCACAGATCAAGGACTTTTATATTTACTTTGAAATTAAGGTGCTGAACATTGGTCAGCCGCCTTGTTCGTTTTTAACAATTTATTGCAATACATCTGTTAGGACTAGGGAACAATTGCTTACTTTGATTAATGAACCTTGGGATGTGTCTTCCGTAGTGGCTAGCTCAGGCCGTAGGGGAACAAAGGTTGTTCATCAAATTGTTGACATGTCACATATGGGCTGAGGGTGTTGAATGGTTGCACTGCCTCTGATCTTTTTCCTTTGACCCACTTTTAAAAGATGCCTGTATGTAAGTAATATAGATCACATTTTTCTTGATACTAAACTGTGGTCTTTCGTGGTGGATATGGAGGAGGTGGTGCCTAGAAGCGCATGAAGCGCTTAGAAAACAAATTCAATCTGAACCCTTTGCGAACATACGCCCAACATATAATACCCCTTCAAATGCTATCTCTATCACAAAAAACATAAGGTATGTCAAATCGGTCTTGATTTCTGTAAACGATACAACTTTTACTCATATCTATCAAGTTTTGTGGAAATTCTGGGCCCCTATGAGCAAATTGACAAAAATATGATATGATAATATTGTTGGTCTCCATTACGAATTATCGGACCAACTAAAACAACACTTCATCAAGCCGGGGAGGAGGGGGAAATCCCCAAGGAATTATTCTGGATGGTATACTGGTGAGTGTAGATCTGTCAAAATAGCCTTACCAAAAGCAGTTTAGAAAGGAGACCGAAGGAAGATAATAGAGGCGAGAAAAATCTATGAGGAAATGCTGGTTAAATGTAGGAGATCATGAGAGGCAGGAGGCAGCACAGTGGAATGATCTCACAGCATCTCTTCATAACAAGAACATGAAGGCATTCTGGAAAATAGTAGCCAATGGAAGTCGAGCCATAGATATTCATCCAATTTGGTCGCTCAGCCAGAACTGTGGGTTACACATTTCTCCGAGCTATATGAGAAAGTGGAGCACTGACTGACTTTCTTGTGATGCTGAGTCATTAGGAGATCAAACAGGTCCCAAAAACGTGAACATTAATGAGGAATTTCTAGAATTTGCACTGACTGTGTCGGGTTAGGCTTCATGCCAAATGAAGAGGGAGAAAGCGCCCGTCCCCGATGGCATTCCTGCAATTTGGGTCTCATACCTAAATACCCATAGCAATGCCATCATGCGAGGTGAGGACATTCCACCCTCTTGGCGTGGAGCAACCATTGTCCCCATCTTCAAGAAGGAGAGGCGGGATGTTCCAGCCAACCATAGGCTAATGAGCCTAATTGACAACTGCCCAAAAATATTTTTTAGACAGATTTTGTAAAGACTCCTGACATGGATCTCAGACCACCATATCCTTTCAGACTGTCAAGCAGGATTAAGAAGTAGGGTCAGCAGACTGGATCAGATGTTCCACTTCAAGACAAAATGTTGAAAATATGTTGTCTTGAAGTAGGACCAATAGTGGCCTTCATGAACTTGAGGGCCGTTTTTGACCTTGTCCCCAGGGAAAATATTTGGAGGGTGTTAGGGAATTATGGCATCCTGGGCGACCTACTAAGGATTCTGAAACTCTTGCATTCAGAATCTTTTGAACAAGTAAGGTGGGATATGGACGGGGATCTCACACCTAGAATTCCAATTAAACGTGGCGTCAGACATGGATGTGTACTGGCCCCCACGCTGTTTAGCTTATATACTAATGGTAAACACAAAATGTATGATACCTGAAACTGATGAGCATACGTGCTGCTGGTTACCGAGCCAATCGTTGTAATGCCTACTGTATAAAAGTCTCCTCAACATGGACTCTATGACAATTTGTTGGAACTTACAACATCTCTGAATACATTTCTCTGTGACTTAAAAAAGCCCTGAAGAAGTCTCGTTCTGAAACGAAACGCATTGGCTAAGGTCCTTTGATTTTTAATAAATGAGCTCAATAAAGAACAATCCTTTTAAGAAACCAACATCTGGGATCTTGACATCTTCTTGTGTTCTCACTGTTTTGGACATTGGTCGTTGTAACTGTTGAAATTGCTGAACCTTTTTGTGTTTAATGTTGATATAGGAATTCATTCCTAGGTAAGGAGCATAGAGGGGAGTGCTCCTTGGTTCTTTGCACTACCACGATACACTGAGACACACTACATCTGTCAGGTGCGGACTTCTATAGCCTCTACCCTCAATCCACTTGTATCTATATATTAATGGCGTAGTAAAGGGGCTGGAAAATTGCAATCACGATGCTCCGAAATCTGTAGGCACCAGTACTCCTGTACTTATGCTTGCTGATGACACTCTGCTGCTTTCCAAAACATAAATAACATAACATATGGAGAGCGCATATTCAACCGTGGGCATCTTCTCACTGAATAACAGATTGTTTTTTCCCCCAGAGTTTTATATAACTCAAACTTGACCCAAATGTATCAGTATCAGAGCGCTTTACACGAACACCAGTTGCATTACACAAGGACACATTCATTTTTGTTAGGCATGGGGAGATTAAGTGATTTGCCTAGAATCACAGTATGTTGAGTGTTATTGCAAAGACACGAAACAGATTCCCCAGATTTGAGGTCGACCGCTCTAGCCGTTAGACCACATACTCTCCCCTTATTGTTACCCAACTCAATGGTACTCATTTTATTGACCTCAAAAGGATGAAAGGTGGAATGGACCCACCAGAAATTGAACCTGTGACCATGATGCCAAACACAGGCCCCTAGAGTGGACGCATTAGTCCACTATGCCACCAGACCTTTAGGCCCTCTTGGATCGATTTGCTTCCCTTTGCACGTCTCGGGGTCTTGAGATTAATGCTGAAAAATCAAAATGTATGGCAACAAACTCCCATTGCTCTTTAAGAGGCAAGATGTTGATGGAGGGGGCCCCTTAGAAGCAAGTCAAGAGTTTTATTATGTGAGTGTTAGACTACCTGTTAGACTACCTGAGAATTTGTCTTGGGCTCCACAGACAGAAAAAAGCAGAACCATATTGCACCACAGGGCGCCAGCCATTGTTACCAAATACCAGGTCACTTCTAGTGGAACGGCCTCACCAGTGCTTTGAAGACTCTAGAGCAACTGCCCTGGCTGGGGCTACCTGTGGATGAGAAGTATTGGGGATTGCTGTAACCTCCGCTCTGGTCCCAGCTGAAAACAAATTTGTCACTGTTTAACTTGCTCTCGAGCACACCTTTAACCCCCATACGCTTTGACCTGGCAATGAGCGGCGTAGACTCAGTGGTCCTTTTAAAAACTTTAAAGTATTGGATACAATTTTGGACAACAGCGGAACTGGTTCCTTATCATGATGCTCTAATTGAACTCATTAAGCTAGATAAAAGAGCAATTACCCCTTGGCTTAAGAAGATAAAACATCTTTGTGTAGTCATCAAAACGGAGGAAGTCTGGTAATCCCCAATGACAATGGGAAAAGACATATTCAATAAGGTGAAGAATGCTTTTTGGGAATCCAGGTTATGGAACGATCAAAAGAGGGAGGTCTTACTGAAAATTTCCTTCTCCACAAATGCATCCCTAGCTTTGAGCCCTACGTGGACAGGATCAGGCCCAGTCAAGCAAAACATTTGTACATCAAATTCAGATTTGGCAACTTACTGCTTAAATCTTTTACAGCCAACTGGGCATTCCATCAGTTCATTGCCCTTTCTGCCCGACATCCCCAGAGACGGAAAAGCATTTTCTATTCTTCTGCCCAGGTTACGTGATTCCTAGAAGGAGGTGGATTATCCCTATTTGTAGATTATTAGGTATTATTCATTACTGGGAAGCGCATAGGCTCCTAAGATGCTACACAATAAAGCAAATCGTTTTTGCTTTTAGAATTAGATCTGGGAAATTTGGCAATGAGGCGTGACAGTTTTAACTGGGATTTTTGTTTTCAAGATATCTATTTTCCTCTATATGTTTATATATGCATTTTAAGATCCTGTATGCAATTTTAAATCATGAACCTTTATGATGATTTTTATTCTTAACTATTTTTGGCCTTGTGTTACTAATGGCTCACTATGCTTCCAATGTATTTTGTAAACTATTTATATATGTTATACTTTTATGGTTTTTATAAACCGAAAAAGTAATTATTTATTGATTGACTAATGTGATTTAATAGAATGAGGCAGCACCAAACCCCATTAATATGGTTAAGTTAAAATTAAGCATGTCATAATACAAATTCTGAGATCATTGTGCTTATGAATGATGGGTGATTGGATTGTTAATTATCTATAAAAATTAATTCTCAAACGTCCTCTGATCTAGCCGATCTAATGATAACAATGTCCTTGGAATGATAACTGGACTTGTAGATGATGAAATTCCATAAGAGTCAGATCTCTACTTGTAAATATTTTGGACAGTTGGCAAAAGTATGGTATTATTAAACTGAAGAGCTGTAAAATGGAGAAAATATTAAACCTAGCTAGATAGATTCCTTTGTTCATTCAGTTATTTAAGGAGTGGTTTTACTGCCAGAGGAGTCTCCTTCACCTGTAACTGGTTTGATGTGATTTGCAATAATTTTGAAAAACTTAATTAACACTTTGAAAAAATCTTTCCTCGGAAACTACTGTTTAATACACACATCTGTAACACATGTTTTTACAAGCACTGCACGTGAAAGGAAACAACACTTATTGAGCGCACAGACAAATCTCCCTATTTATGATCTGATTGAGATTGAAGATGCTAGAGTCTTGAGAAAACAAAATATTCCACCAAAGACATGTATATAATTTCTTAAGTTAGAAGGACTTTCTTCAAAAAGTGGTGGTAATAGTTCCTCTGACCATGCTGCCAGACCTGAATACATGAAGCCTTTCTTAATGTAAGAGCTGCTATAGCAAAGCAAGTAGACCTTTATTGTTCATTTTGCACAATAATGTTTGGGACAGGCCTGCTCACCAGAAATGAGTATCATCCGCACATATATGTTGTATCCTGACTTTTATTTTGGTCCTAGCATCACAATATTTTAAGCGTGTGAGAAGAGGTTTAGGCCTGTTCTTGACAATGCAAGGTCCTGGAACTCTTCTGTGATTTTGAAGGGGACTCCAAACATGACTATTGTCTCTTTCATGGGTATATTACATAAGTTGGTAGTAGCAGCATAGCCTATTTTTGGAGATTGATAGTGTGACCAGACATTGTTATCTGTCATTGAAAGGGTGGCCTACAGAACCCTCTTGTGTAAAATCTCTCTGTTATGTGCATTCCCAGAACCATGTAAGTGCATGTGCATGAGTGCCGGACTGGCTGTAGCGGGCACCGAGGATTTTCCTGTATTTCTCTGCCCTTTTTGCCTTCTGTGCCACTCGTTTTTCCTGTATTTCTGTGCCCTCTTGCCCTCTGTGACACTCGTTTTCCCTTGTTTTTTGTGCCCTTTTGCCTTCTGTTCCCTTCATCGTCCCTCACCGCCCCCGCCGCTGCGTCCTCTGCGGCCCCGCCCCCTGACTGCCCACTGCCCATTCGCTGCCCCCGCCTCCCAGCTGCTCCTCCCTCCCACCTCCCCATATATGCCGGCCGCAGTGCGGCCGCGCCGCTGGCGCGCCGAAGGCATGCCTAAGGCAAGCCCGTCTGCGCCTCGACTGCACCCAGCACCAGAATCCCTGGCCCCCGCACCCGCCACGACAACCGCCACCACTATGACGCCAGCACTCTGCACGCTCTCAACTCCAGACGGACCCACACCTGCTTCAAGGTCGCCCTGAAATGCACACACGGTCCCTTCACCTGCCGGAACTGCAGCTACACCAGCCTCAGATCAGCCGAACCACCCACCAAGAAAGACCCCAACCACCTCCGATGCATGCTACTGAACACACGCTCCGCACGCAAACACGCTGTCGAGCTCTGGGACCTGCTCAACACAACATCCCTGTCGCCTTCCTGACAGAGACCGGGCTGAACGACTGCTCCGCACCTGACATCGCCATAGCCATCCCAGATGGCTACAAGATCACCAGCAGAGACCGCACCAACGGAGTCGGAGGAGGAATCGCCATTGTTCACAAGAACAGCATCAGGGTCTCGATTAGCACGGACGACGCGCTCAGCACCGCCGAACACATGCACTTCCAGATCCACACAGACCCTAACTCCACCCTCAGAGGCACCCTCGTCTACCGACCACCCGGACCCCGTCCACAGTTCAGCGACTCCATCGCCGACTTCATCAGCACGCACGCCCTGACCTTCACTGACTACATCCTCCTCGGAGACCTGAACTTTCACCTTGAGAACAACAACGACAACAACTCCACAACCCTGATCGATAACCTCGCCAACCTCGGACTGAAGCAACTCGTCACAACGCCCACCCACTCTGCCGGCCACACGCTCAACCCCGTCTTCTCCTCAAGCCCGCACGTCTCCGTCAGCCACATCACCGAACTCCTCTGGACCGACCACCACTGCATCCACTTCGCCTTCCAGAAACCCACCACACACCACCGCACCCAACAGATCCCCCGCCGCTGCTGGAGCAAAATCACCGAAGACCAACTACATGCAAACCTCGCTCTCAGCCCACCCACCGAACCCTGCAACGCCGACGACGCTGCCCACAGCCTCAGACGCTGGATCGAGGACTGCACCAACACCCTCACCCCACTGAAGCAACTCCCCCACAGAGACACCAGCCAGAGGGCCAGCTGGTTCACCCCAGAACTCCTTGCCTCCAAGCAAGCCTGCCGGAAACTAGAGAAAGAATGGAATGGCACAGTGAACAAACTCCGGACAGCCACGCAGCACACAAGGACGCCATCCCCAACCACCACCACCTCATCAGGGCAGCCAAGAAGTCCTCCTTCAAAGACCGCCTCGACAACAACGCACACAATAGCAAGGAGCTCTTTAACATCATGAAGGAACTCTCCAACCCCAGTTCCAACACCAACGACATCCCGCCGTCGCAAGCCCTGTGCGACTCCCTCGCCACCTTCTTCCACTGCAAGATAGCAGACATCCACGACAGCTTCAACACCCAGACAGCCCCAACAGACAGCAACACAACAGACCCTCTGCACACCATCGACCATGACCCCCTGCTAGCCTGGGCCAGCGTGAGCGTCGATGACACCATCAAGACCATGAGCACAATCCATTCCGGCTCTCCATCAGACCCATTCCCGCACCACGTCTTCAACAAAGCAAGCAGCTCCATCGCAACCCATCTGCGCAACGTCATCAACCTCTCCCTCGAGACCGCGACCTTCCCAGAGAATGGAAAAACGCCGAGATAAACGCCCTACTCAAAAAACCTAAGGCAGACCCAAGAGACCTCAAGAACTTCCGGCCCATCTCTCTGCTCCCCTTCCCGGCCAAGGTCATCAAGAAAATCGCCAACAGAGAGCTAACCCGATACTTCGAAGAAGACAGAATCCTGGACCCTTCCCAGTCAGAGTTCCCCAGCAACCACAGCACCGAGGCTGCCCTCATCGCCGCCACCGACGACATCAGGACCCTGCTGGACAATGGTGAGACCGCAGCACTCATCCTCCTAGACCTCTCTGCCGCCTTCGACACTGTCTGCCACTGCACACTACGCGCACGCCTCCATGCCGCAGGGATGCGAGACAAGGATCTGGAAGGGACCACCTCCTTCCTCTCCAGCAGAACCCAGAGCGTCCGCCTCCTCCCATTCCGTTCCAAAGCCTCCGAGATCATCTGCGGCGTACCCCAGGGATCCTCCCTCAGCCCGACACTGTTCAACATTTACATGGACCCGCTCGCACACATCGCCCGACAGCACGACCTCAACATAATCTCCTACACAGACGACACTCAACTGATCCTCTCCCTCACCAAGGACCCCAACACCGCCAAAGCCAACCTCCACAAAGGAATGAAGGCCGTCGCCGACTGGATGAAGATCAGCCGCCTGAAGCTGAACTCGGACAAGAAGGAGGTCTTCATCCTCGGCTCCAACCCCTCAGCCTGGGACGACTCCTGGTGGCCGACGGCTTCAACCCCTCAGCCTGGGACGACCCCTGGTGGCCGACGGCACTGGGGGCAGCCTCGACACCCACCGACCACGCACGCAACCTGGGAATCATCCTCGACTCAACGCTCTCAATGACCAAGCATGTCAACGCCGTCTCCTCCTCCTGCTTCAACACCGCAAGATCTACAGAAGGATCCCGACAGATACAAGAAAGACAGTCACCCAGGACCTTGTCAGCAGCAGACTCGACTACGGAAACGCCCTCTACGCGGGAGCCCCGACCAAGCTCATCAAACGACTACAACGCATCCATAACGCCTCGGCGCGACTGATCCTCGACATACCACAACACGGCCTCATCACCCCCCATTTGAGAAACCTGCACTGGCTCCCCGTCAACAAGAGGATATCCTTCAAGCTCCGCATCCACGCACACAAAGCACTCCACAAGACCGGCCCAGCCTACCTCAACAGACGGCTCTCCTGCTACATCCCCAACCGCCAGCTACGCTCCGCCGACCTCTCACTCGCCACCATCCCGCGAATCCGAAGAACAACCACCGGCGGGAGATCCTTCTCCCACCTCGCTGCCAAGACATGGAACACCCTCCCACTGAGCCTACGACAGACCCAAGACCTGCTGACCTTCAGGAGGATACTCAAGACCTGGCTGTTCGATCAGTAGCGCCCCCCAGCGCCTTGAGACCCTCGCGTGTATGTAGTGCGCTTTACAAATGATTGATTGATTTCCCAGTGGGCCGGTTTTGGACTGCTGGGGGTCCGTTTAGGTGCAGGGGGCTGGTTTTGCTGCAGTGCGGTAATGTCGACCCCCTGTACCAAAAGCAGCAGCAGTGTTTCCCACCAGCGCCGGTCCGACTTAATTGTCTTGGATGGTTTGCCTTTCCAGTACGGCCCTATGTGCATGTGTACTGTGTGTGTGGCACATGCACAATAGTAGGGATCTGTGTATGGGTGAGCCTGAATAAGGAGGCTGATGAGATCCACTTTAGATACCCCTGGCATGGCATAAATTGGAGCATGAGGACAGCTTCCCCAGTGAGTAGGAGTGTATTATCAGCATTTCTATGGCTGGAGTACTAAGTTCCAGGAGGTGAAGGGAATGGAAGAATGGAAACAGGGCCACGTTTAGAAATTCCATGAGGACCCTTGTTAGCAGGGAGCTGCTGATTAGTTCTTGCAGAAACAGAGCCATTTGGTTGATGGTAGGTGTGAGACAACAGTTTCTGTTGTACAAGGTGAGGACGTTTCTAGGTCAGGCCTGGCCTTGTATCTATCCCTGATTAGTGCTTCAGAGGGGTTGATGACAGTCAAATGCAGACAACTCACACTTTATGGGGTGCTCCAGTTTTGAGACAGCCCCAGTGCTATCTGTTGTGAGAAGCATCGGGCTGTGTCTGAAGAGAAGCATCTGACAAAGAACTGCCCTAATATCCCCTGCCTGGATAATATTGATAAAGGTCCTGACAGTACCTCATCGGCAGCACCTAAGACTGCCTTCTATCGCACAGGGCCTCCACCTGTGAGAGAACGGAAGGCAAAACCCATCCACATTGAGTAAAACATCCTTATTAATTCACAGGAGCCTCCGATTTTCTTTTGGAGAAGACGACATTAAAAAGGGTGGGTGAGTTACTTTCTCTGTATACTCTTATACTTGGTCATGTATACTCTTAATTTTCTGTATTTTGATGTGAGCTATTTCGAGAATCAGCCTTTTCCTTTCTTTAGGGTATTTCCTTCCCTAACCCTGATGAACATGCTAGAAAACAGGGATGTAGGATCCATGCAAGAGACTAACCCATTACCCACAATACCACCGGTGGTAATAACTTTTAAAACACGTAAACTGAATGTGCATTTAACTTGTGGGGAAACCTGGACCTGTGCCTGATTCATGCTTCAGCCCTAATTACTGGGGAAGAGGGGGGGGGGGGACACGTTTATTAAGGGTCTTCCGGGAGGGGTAGGAATGAGGAGAATCAGTGAGTGTAGAGCCACAGGTGAGAACCTTTAGCAGGATTACTGCACTGTATATTGGATTGAATTGTGTAGTATTTAGTACAGCTGTTTGATTAGAAAGTACTTTCTTTTTTTTAAATACTAGCACTGCACTGGACCTTGAGGTTGTTGTGTCTGTTGGTTTATCGCTGTTGAGTGAGCTCGTCCCTCCCACCCTCCCGCTCCCGCCCCCCACTCCCCAAGTCCCAGCGAAGCTTGTGATTGCTCTCCCTTGCTCCCCTGAGGGTCTAGTGCAGGAAGGCTTGTACTTGGCACAGTTGGCCTAGCCAATATAGGACGAACCCTAGAACACCAGTGGCAAAAGACCTCAACCCCCATGGTTGGGCCCACTGATCTCTGTGTGCCTTGTGCCTCAAGAATGACGTATTGTACTTTTGCCAGAGTTAAAGTTAAACCAAGATGGAAACTCACACAAACAATAAGAATGGAAGGAACTAGAAAGAGGTGCAGGTCGACTGCAACATTTTTCACTACCTTCCCTAATGCCATGGGTATTTTTCTGCCAGCCTGAAGAACTTGTGCCCCGAGTGGTTGGTCATTTGTGTGTCTCTGGCATAATCTGCACAGATAGCAAAGTGCATAACTCCCAGAGTAAAGGACAGACTTTGCAAATTATTCAACGCTGTTGTAGGTATTGTGAAATAACGCACGGGAAATATATATCCCCAAGTGCAAAATGTTTAAACTGCGTAGCAAACTCACACCAACTGTTCGACATTAACGATTTTGTGCTGCAGACAGTTCCTTTGTTTAGCCCTTTATGGATAATATTTGTTTAACACTGACAATAGTTTGGGACAGTTTAGTAAAAGTATGTAAATGGTAATTCATTCAACTCAATATGTTGCCTGCTTGATCATGAGCTTTGGAGGTTATGAAATTACTGTCCACACTGAGGTTTCAAAAGCTGAGGGTTCTCTATATAAATGTGAAAAGGGAGTCAACATATTTGCCGCAAAGATTACAAAACGTTTTCAATGCAATAGGTCTCGCATTTGCGAGAGTTTAAGCTATTGGCATTGTAAATGGCAATGCCTTTTATCTATATGTTTTTAAAACCAACACACATATAAAAGGCATTGTTATTTATAATGCCAATAGCTCATACTCTCGCAAATGCAAGACCACTTTAATGGTGGCTGCGCCCCTTTCTTTAGACGCTGCTCGCCGTATTCAGATTACAGTGAGCAGCGTCAAAGAAAGAGGTGCACCCAACATTAAAATGAAAGCGCGGTATGGGGCGCTTTCACCTAAAAAGAAAAGAAGAAAGAAAGCTTATGTAGCGCGGCCACTACAGTGAAAGCGAACTGCGCTGTAAATTAAATAAATAAATAAGCACGGCCACTATAGTTAAAGCGGAACGCGCTGTAAATCAAATAAATAAGCGTGCCTGCTATAGTCAAAGCAGACCGTGCTGTTAATTAAATAAATGCATTACTATTAAAAATATAAAAGCGGGTGGCATGCTGCCTTCTAGGAAAGCACGTCATGGGTGGAATAGTGTTAGATCATTAAACAAAATAGTTCTCTCAGCTTTAATAAAGCAGACTGTGTAACAACATAAGTAAAAAGCCCACTCCTTATCGGAGGTTACAAATGCAGACAAAAGCGGTACCAAGGAGGGACTACTAAGCCTATTTATCAATCAATTGAAAAGACGGGCGAAAAATGGACGGACTCTTATTTCACACCTGAATACAGCATGCTTCGCAGAGCAGCGCATGTGCTGCCCAGGCTCGACCTAAAAAACTAAAAACGTTGATGCTGGTGATCTCACAAATGACATCGAAGAGGCATCGAACATAATGCAGCTATGGTCCTCTGAATGTCCATTTCAATTTATTGATAATTATGCACCTGACTGCAAGGTGGCGTAGCGGAGACTGCCTAAGACTGGCGCTAATAAACTTCAGCAGTTAAGACATAGTAGATATTTTTGGAACTAAGATAAAAACATAATTTGAGTAGCCCAACAAAAGTAATAAAAAGTCATTTGACGATCCTTACACAAGCTTATTGGGAAAGGAAAAACATTTTCACAATGTGAATAATAGTGATATGGTACTCTATAGTAATGAAACCAAATTGACCCAATTTAAAGAAATCTACCCTGGCATTCATTACCTCCATTTTTGGAGTTTATGGTAAACTCTTCTACGACGTCCTACTGCAGGTTCACAGGGCGATACCAAAGGGGATGATGGATGGAGCTTTTAAGCAAATCAAACACTCACCCACAGTCAACTGATCTGGGTTTAATCCATCATCATTCTTTAGCTCACTCCACCACACCAGTTCACAGGAGCATACGATGACCCAAAGGGACTTTCTCTTCAGGCAAATATAACCAAAATGAGGCAAGCGGAGTTAACCTTCACACATTTTTCAGTTTGTCTTCTCAATATATTGGTGTCTACTCCAGAATTGAATCATCCTTCATGTTAGAAATGGGGGTCTCTAGTTGGCAGAGGTAGGTACCTTTGTCCAAATAGGGACCCTTGCTTCTAATCAGGGTAAGGTGGATACACACTTTAGATAACCCCTACTCACCCCCTTGGTAGCTTGGCACGAGCAGACAGACTTATCCCAAAGGCAAAGTGTAAAGTATTTGTACCACACTCACAGTAACAAAGTGATAACACCACAAATGGACACCACACCGGTTTAGAAAAATAAAGTATATTTATTTAAACTAAACAAGACCAAAAAGACAAAAATCCAACATACACAGTTAAAAATATGACTTTCAAAAGGTTTCAAGAACTTGTACCATAGAAACTATGGATGTGTGACTTTTCACCAAAGTACCTGTAAATGCATCAAAGTTCCAAAAGCCAATCACTTGCAGAGTCGGAAAACAAAGAGATGCGATTCTCCTGAGACCTTGGGGAGGCGAAGAAACAGTTCTGCGACTTGCAGAGGACGAATTTGCGTCGAATCCGGTCTGTATAGGGAGTGAGACATCGATTCTTCATGACGGTTTCGGTTCATAGATAATGCGTCGGGAAAATGTGGCGCACAGGTACGATGCGTGGAAATCCGGGATGCGGCGGCGTTGCGTCGGTCCTCTTCAACAACCTCCAGAGGCCTAAATCTGGCACAGGCACCTCTTGGCAGGCTATAAATTACAGCAGCAGAGTTCCTTGGAGCTGGGGGTGAAGTCTTTGTGTCCCAGAGACTTCAAAACAGAAGACAGTTCACTTCAGGCCCTTGTAGATCTCCTTCAAGCAGAGGACACAGCACACAGCAAAGTCCTTCTCCTTTCCTTGGCAGAAACAGCAACTGCAGGCCAGTCCCAGACACACAGCAAGGGCAGTACTTCTCCTCAGTCTCTCCAGATCTTCTCTTTGGCAAAGGTTCCTCTTGAATTCCAGGAATGATCTAAAGTTCAGGGGTTTTAGGTCTAATACTTATACCCCAAAATGTCTTTGTTCTCTTTGTGCAAGGAGCTCTGAGCCCAGTTCAAACCAGTTCTGGGGGGCACTGTGCAAGTGCACAACAACATCCATTGTCAGTGTGAGCCTTGACATACCACAGGGGAGCGGAGCCAGCATTGTGGAAGGCAGGTACAGCCCTATTCAGGTACAGGCGCTACTCCTCCCACCACTCCAATGCAGATCAGGCCTATTAAGCCTAGTGCTGACTCACCCAGACTCCTGGAGCCACTGCACCTCCCCAGCCCGTCACTCCAAAGCCAGACAGTCAATCCACAAACAGGCAGAGGCACACAGGATGGCTGAACAAGAAAATAAATTCGATTAGGGAAAAAGGGGGTGGTGATGGACAGAGTTTCTGAATGATGCAGAATACTCTTACCAAGTCAAGAGATCATGGTTTTAATCCATCACCGTTTTTTAGCTCACTGCACCATCCCAGCTCAGAACCTGGCTACATGCAAATTAGTCTGTACCTGTCCCAGTGCATGATGGGAACAGGGCAAACCAAACTACCAAGCCAATTCTTATACTGGGAAGGAAACAAGCTTCCGGGGACCGGTTTCTGGCATCACAGCCTTCGTCGGCCCGGCTTGCCTGAATCCTGATGGTGCAATGAGCAAGGGACTCACGTCTGAGCATACCCTCCCACACTGAGTGTGGATAAAATCGATTTGGGAAAAAGGGGGTGGTGATGGACAGAGTTTCTGAATGATGCAGAATACTCTTACCAAGTCAAGAGATCATGGTGTTAATCCATCACCGTTTTTTAGCTCACTGCACCATCCCAGCTCAGAACCTGGCTACATGCAAATTAGTCTGTACCTGTCCCAGTGCATGATGGGAACAGGGCAAACCAAACTACCAAGCCAATTCTTATACTGGGAAGGAAACAAGCTTCCGGGGACCGGTTTCTGACATCACAGCCTTCGTCGGCCCGGCTTGCCTGAATCCTGATGGTGCAATGAGCAAGGGACTCACGTCTGAGCATACCCTCCCACACTGAGTGTGGATAAAATCGATTTGGGAAAAAGGGGGTGGTGATGGACAGAGTTTCTGAATGATGCAGAATACTCTTACCAAGTCAAGAGATCATGGTTTTAATCCATCACCGTTTTTTAGCTCACTGCACCATCCCAGCTCAGAACCTGGCTACATGCAAATTAGTCTGTACCTGTCCCAGTGCATGATGGGAACAGGGCAAACCAAACTACCAAGCCAATTCTTATACTGGGAAGGAAACAAGCTTCCGGGGACCGGTTTCTGGCATCACAGCCTTCGTCGGCCCGGCTTGCCTGAATCCTGATGGTGCAATGAGCAAGGGACTCACGTCTGAGCATACCCTCCCACACTGAGTGTGGATAAAATCGATTGGGGAAAAGGGGGGTGGTGATGGACAGAGTTTCTGAATGATGCAGAATACTCTTACCAAGTCAAGAGATCATGGTATCCAGGTTTCCCAAATCGATTTTATCCACACTCAGTGTGGGAGGGTATGCTCAGACGTGAGTCCCTTGCTCATTGCACCATCAGGATTCAGGCAAGCCGGGCCGACGAAGGCTGTGATGCCAGAAACCGGTCCCCGGAAGCTTGTTTCCTTCCCAGTACAAGAATTGGCTTGGTAGTTTGGTTTGCCCTGTTCCCATCAAGCACTGGGACAGGTACAGACTAATTTGCATGTAGCCAGGTTCTGAGCTGGGATGGTGCAGTGAGCTAAAAAACGGTGATGGATTAAAACCATGATCTCTTGACTTGGTAAGAGTATTCTGCATCATTCAGAAACTCTGTCCATCACCACCCCCTTTTTCCCAAATCGATTTTATCCACACTCAGTGTGGGAGGGTATGCTCAGACGTGAGTCCCTTGCTCATTGCACCATCAGGATTCAGGCAAGCCGGGCCGACGAAGGCTGTGAAGCCAGAAACCGGTCCCCGGAAGCTTGTTTCCTTCCCAGTACAAGAATTGGCTTGGTAGTTTGGTTTGCCCTGTTCCCATCATGCACTGGGACAGGTACAGACTAATTTGCATGTAGCCAGGTTCTGAGCTGGGATGGTGCAGTGAGATAAAAAACGGTGATGGATTAAAACCATGATCTCTTGACTTGGTAAGAGTATTCTGCATCATTCAGAAACTCTGTCCATCACCACCCCCTTTTTCCCAAATCGATTTTATCCACACTCAGTGTGGGAGGGTATGCTCAGACGTGAGTCCCTTGCTCATTGCACCATCAGGATTCAGGCAAGCCGGGCCGACGAAGGCTGTGATGCCAGAAACCGGTCCCCGGAAGCTTGTTTCCATCCCAGTACAAGAATTGGCTTGGTAGTTTGGTTTGCCCTGTTCCCATCATGCACTGGGACAGGTACAGACTAATTTGCATGTAGCCAGGTTCTGAGCTGGGATGGTGCAGTGAGATAAAAAACGGTGATGGATTAAAACCATGATCTCTTGACTTGGTAAGAGTATTCTGCATCATTCAGAAACTCTGTCCATCACCACCCCCTTTTTCCCAAATCGATTTTATCCACACTCAGTGTGGGAGGGTATGCTCAGACGTGAGTCCCTTGCTCATTGCACCATCAGGATTCAGGCAAGCCGGGCCGACGAAGGCTGTGATGCCAGAAACCGGTCCCCGGAAGCTTGTTTCCATCCCAGTACAAGAATTGGCTTGGTAGTTTGGTTTGCCCTGTTCCCATCATGCACTGGGACAGGTACAGACTAATTTGCATGTAGCCAGGTTCTGAGCTGGGATGGTGCAGTGAGCTAAAAAACGGTGATGGATTAAAACCATGATCTCTTGACTTGGTAAGAGTATTCTGCATCATTCAGAAACTCTGTCCATCACCACCCCCTTTTTCCCAAATTGAACAAGAAAATAGCCACTTTCTAAAAGTGGTATTTTGAAACACACAATTTAAAAACCATCTTTACTAAATGATGTGTTCAGCGATACAATTTTTCTATCCGATCCCTATGGGAAGATATGCATGTAAAATGTTACAAAGCATTTCCCATTCTGTCCTATGGAGCAAGATAGCCTTTAAATAGTGAAAAACGAAATTGGCAGTATTTCACTATCAGGACATGTTACACACACTAGTACATGTCCTACCTTTCACATACACTGCACCCTACCCAGGGGGTACCTTGGGCCTACCATAGGGGTGCCCTATATGTAAGAAAAGGGAAGGTTAGGGCCTGGCAAGTTGGTGCACTCGCCAAGTCGACATGGCAGTTAACAAACTGGGCGCAGGCCTGAGACATCTTTTCAGGGCTACTCATGTGGGTGGCACATTCAGTGCTGCAAGCCCACTAGTAGCATTTGATTTACCAGCCCTGTCACACAGCGAACTTTACTAGGGACCCACTGGTAAATCAAATATGTCAATCATGGATAACAAATCAGAATAACAATTTACACAGAAAGCATACGCACTTTAGCACTGATCAGCAGTGGTAAAGTGCCCAGAGTCCTAGAGCCAACAAACAGGTCAGGAAAAAATAGGAGGAAGAAGCAAACAGTTTGGGGATAACCCTGCAAAAAAAGCCATTTCCAACACTTCATTATGATATTTTATGAGATTTGGTCAACTGAGATGGCCCGTGACCTAGATAGTTCTTGTCATGCAATATCATTAGGTTATTTCTGGTTAGATATATGGTTAGCATGAGAAAGACAGATAATATCGAGTAGGTTTAATACTCAGGCATCTTCTGTGGAGTCCAAGAATTATTTGTACTTCAGATCCCATTGAAAGCTACATACTGAAGATCTATCTACCATTATTCATTACCATACGTACCACACGAAGATAAATTATTCATCCTTCAAGCGCATTCCAGAATTTTAGGTATCTGGTCGAATTTAATAAGGGAAATTTGCCACCTTTTGAATCCAGTGATTGTATCACAATGAATTTCCACCTCAGACCACTCATATTAATTACACTGCAAGAATGTGGCATGTATGTATATTACAGACAGCTGGTAGCGCCTGGTGGAATGTCTATATAATAGACTTTGCAGAATATACGCCTATGCATGTAACTGTTTACCATTCATCAGACAGCGATGCAAATATTGAACATGTAATGTGGTAAAAAGGATGTGGAAATAAAAGACACTGAAAATACCCAAAAAAGGAACTCCAAGAAGAAATATACCCCACCATTGGTATCTGACTATCAGTGGCCCTACAAGACAATGGTATCCCCTACAGCAGAATAATTAAGCTGTAATAAAGGAGTAAAGCTGCTGGTTTATTGCAGTCTTGCATTGGCCTGTCAGACACTCTGTGACCCTGGCACTGCCAACTGGGCTAGTGGATAGGTCGTTTTGGGCCATGGGACATTACGGGATTAGGAAAACTGGCTCATACTGGCACTTTCAAACCAGCAGACTTAGCAGTTTAAGGGTGACAGAGGGTCCGACAGACCAGCCTGACACTGGTTTATTGTAACTGCTGTTGGTTGCCTTAGGGCGCTCCCATGTTGAAATACAGAAAGCAAGGAGCTATTCTGAAAAGCTACAGAAGCTAAGGGGAAATCTCCTGTCCAGAAGTGATATGCCAAAGTCATGTTCATGGTCCATGTAGAAGATGTGTGGATGCACTTCCCAAATTCCGCCTTGAGGAATCTGTATTCTGCTGCTGGTTGGGTCAGAGAAGGCACAAGTATTAGAAGTGAATCTAGAATTGGCTCCGTGACCTGTAACAGTCACAGTCTGCAGGGAGTAGAATGAGCAATGCTGTTTCTGGGCTATGGAGCAACAGTGGAAGGTATTTGTATAAGCATGAGTGATTTGTGTGCAGAGTGGTCTTGTTAGTGTGCAAAACTATTTTTAGTAAGTCTCTGGGAAATTAAGTTTTTATAATATTTATGGGCCAGAGTACTGTGATTTTTTAAGCAGTATTTATCAAGTGTGTCCTTTGGTGTCACATGGATGTTCAGAATGGTGCAGGGGATCAACTTATATTGTGTTGGTGACTATGCCGGAGGTCACTAACCTGTCAGAAATTAAACATTGGATAGCGGGAGCATGATATTGCACATGGCAACTGTGTGAAATACCAGAAAATTGTTAAGAGACATGAAAAGCACATGGATGTGAGTTGACAACAGGCCTTACTCACTGGGTTTGCTAAGTTTCAAGATTTTTAGACATTCGTTGGTGGTATGCAGCAAGGCTTACTCTTTGCAAGGCATGTGAATTGGAATGCAAGATTCACAGGTCACCTACTAAGACGTCACAAACTAATAGGGCAGTAGCGGGGGAGTTGTTAAAGACAGGTGTGGAAAATTGATTGATCAATTGTGTCGGACTTGGCCCTTTTTGGCTAAAGTTCCCTAAAATGTTTGCTTTCACCTAGACCTTTTTTCTGACATGGTGTTGCCAACTTAGATGCTTTGGACACTTGGCCACTGCTAAACAGTGTCAAAGTACAAGTGCTCCCTGTATAAAGTGTAATGGTAATTGGTTGTCCATGATTGGTTTATTTGCCTTACTAGTAAAGTCCCTAGTAAAGTGAACTATGTGTGCCAGGGCTGGTAATGCAAATGCTACTAGTGGGCCTGCAGCACTATTTATGCCACCCACACAAGTAGCCTTAAAAAGGGAACTCAGGCCTGCGATTGCAGGGCCTGCGCGCAGTTTGTTGAACTGCCATGTTGTTCTGTCAAGTGCACTCACTTGCCAGACCTTACCCTTCCCTTTCTAGGCACATCAGACACCCCTATGGTAAGTCTAGGGTACCCCCTGGACAGGGTGCAGAGCATGTGAAAGGTAGGACATGTACTAAGGTGTGTGGCATGTCCTGACAGTGAAATAATCTCCATTTCGTTTTTCACTGTTAAAAGGCCATCTTGCCCATAGGACAGAATGGGAAGGCTGTGTAATATATTTTCCAGCCTATCTTCTCAAAGGCTTAAGATGGAAAGGTGATGTGTAGTATGCCTGAACTCACAGGGTAATAACACATCTTTTTATGTAGGTGGTTTTTGCATTGTGTGTTCAGAAGCCACTCTTGTAGAAGTGGTTGAGTTTTTGTGCTCTGACATTTCTGTGTGTCTCTGCCTGGCTGTGGATTGACTGTCTGGATTTGAAAGCGATAGGATCTGGGGAATTTCTTGACCTAGGAGAGGAGGTGAGATAGCAACAGGCTGACCTGCACCTGGATTGTAGGGGCAAGAGAAACCCCTAGAGGTGAAGAGGCCTGGGTTGCTGCTATAAAACAATTGGCTCATCTCCTGCTGAGTGATTGAGAATCCAGATCCCCACTAATCAAAGGAAGAAAGGTGTCACTGGCAGGGAGGCACCCAGAACTGGTTTGGACAGGGGTCAGTGCCCCCTGAAACACAAAAACTTCAAAGCCATTGTGGGGTATAACTATGGGAGCTGAAGCCCCTGAACTTTGGAGAATGGCTTGATCAAGTGTGAACAAGATTGGAGCTACTTCGTGGTCAAGAGGGCCTTTGCCAAAGAAGAAACAACTGAAGAGACTGAAGGATAGGACTGGCCCTTGCTGTGTGTTCTGGGGCTGGCCTGCAGTTTGCTGTTTTAACCGAGGAAAGTTTAAAGGGACTTTGCTGTATGCTGTGCCCCCCTGCTTGAAGGACTTTGCTGTGTGCTGTGTCCTGAAGTAACTTATGCCCAAGGGCCCTCGGTGAGCTGGCTCCCTGTTAGGAAACACAGGAACACAAAAGTTTCCATGAGAGTCTCAGCGGCACTGTGTGTGCGTGCTTGTTGCAGCCTGAGACCCTCCTAAGGCATGCCCAGTGATCGTGGGAAGGGGGAACAAGCAAGGATCAGCGACGCAGTATGTGTGTGCTTTATGCAGCCTGAACCCCTTTGTGAGGATTGTCCAGTGATCGTGTGCACCGGAATCCAAGTGAGTCTCATCGACGCTATGTGCGTGTGCGTTGTGCACCGTGAGACCTTCGTGAGGATTTGCCTTGTTATCGTGTGCACCGGAATCCAAGTGAGTCTCATCGACGCAGTGTGCGAGTGCGTTGTGCACCGTGAGACCTTCGAGAGGATTTGCCTTGTTATCGTTTGCACCGGAATCCAAGTGAGTCTCATCGACGCTGTGTGCGGGTGCGTTGTGCACCGTGAGACATTCGTGAGGATTTGCCTCGTTAGCGTGTGCACCGGAGTAAAGTGAGTCTCAGCGATGCAGTGAGCGTTATCTGCGTGCAGCCTGAGACCCATGTGTGGAGTGCCCAGTGATTGTGCACCCAAAGTGTAAGGAAGACTCAGCGACGCTGTGTGCGTGTGCTTTGCAGCAGCCTGAGATGTTCGTAACTGAAGCGGCCCGGACTGGCAGTCCTGGAGGAGCTGAGTTGCCAGCCCGCGCCACCATTGCCTATTCACAAAGCTGCATTGGAGGCCCAGCCACTGGACGAGGAGAGGAGAGTGAGTTTGCGCCCCCTAGGTAACGTGTGTCGACTCCTGGGGCGGGGCGCAGGCTCGGAGGGGGACGCTCTCGGCCTCTCTCTCGTGGTGGCAGCGTGAGCCTCTGCTTTGGCTCGTATCACGGCCCGTATTGCCAAGGAAGTGGCGGTACCGGGCCGGAGTGCGAAGCTGCACTTTGGGATTACATCATACCGTGTTGGGAGCAACTGTGAGAGGCTGACTGCAAGTCAGCAGGAGAGGCGGAGAGATCGCCTAAGGCCCAGTGATCGGGGCCTGAGTGTGTTACCCATTATTCCATTTCTGCAGAAAGGAGTACCTGACTGTCGTATTACACATTGCATCATTTCTGCAGAACGGAGTACCTGATTAGAGTATTAGGCATTGCATTATTCCTGCATAACGAACTAACTGAATAGTGTATTACGCATAGCATTTTATCTGCTTAACGAACTACCTGATTGTCGTATGACGCATTGCCTTGTTTCTGCATAACGAACTACCTGATTAGCGTATTGCATATTGCATTATTCCTGCATAACAAATTTCCTGATTAGTGTTTTGCGTACGCATTGCCTTAATCTTGCATAACGACATATCTGGTGATTGTATTACGTATTGAATTTTTTTTTTGTTGCAAAGTGCCTGATTGTTGCGTTCCGCATTGCATTCTTTTCATTGCAGAGTATCAGATTGCTACGTTATGCATTATAATATTTTTACATTGCAAAAGTGCCTGATTCTGGCATTACAAACTGTATGACAAGATTAGCATATTGCGCGTTGCATTATTCCTGCATAACGAATTACCTGATTAGTGTATTACGCATTGCCTTATTCTTGCATAACAATATATCTGGTGATTGTATTACGCATTGCATTATTTTATCTTGCAAAGTGCCTGATTATTGCACTACGCATTGCATTCTTTTCATTGCAGAGTGTCCGATTGCTACGTTATGCATTACAATATTTAACATTGCAAAAGTGCCTGATTCTAGCATTACAAACTGTATGACATGATATTAGGAGTACAGGCGAATGTTTAGAAGTGCTCATTAATATCGCCAGAACTTAGAATGGCTGGCTGGCCTAACAAACGGCAAGGAGAAATATTACACAACGTCTTATGTTGGATTTATATTGTGTGATCTTATCGTATATCTTTTTACATAAAGTTTATACTCGTTTTTATAAAAATCGTGTGGAGTCTATTTGTGGTGTCATCATTGGGTTGTTGTGAGCGTGGTTGCAAATACTTTACACATTTGCCTTGAAGATAAGCCTGGCTGCTCGTGCCAAGATACCGAGGGGGTGAGCGGGGCTATGTAAGAAGGTGACCTTTATTTCCCTAACGTTGGAACGCGGGTCCTTACTTGGCCTAAGGTACCTACCTCAGCCAACCAGGGATCCCGGGTCTAACAAATAGACTCTGCTTTGACATGAGTGGATATGATGGTATGAGTGTGTCAGTTTTGCTGATTGTGCTATGGAATCTTTTATCAAGGTGTGATGACTATTGTAATTTTTGTGGTAAAATGGGGTTCCTTGCTTGACAAAACCTGTACATTTTCTAGATCTTCTTGTGTACTAGCTAGTTTGAAGATAGGATATTGGGTCCCTAGATTTGTATCTGGCTGTGGTATGGAACCTCTAGTCATTGGCTACGTGTTGAGATTAGAGGAGTGAAAAATCTACAATTATGAAGAACATTGTTTCATTGTTTTTTGTTTTTTTTAAATTCTTTTTATTAATCATCCACAAAGCGACAATACAGGGCATTGAGAGTTACAGACATATATGCTTCGAGTCCTAGAGCCAGCGACGGCTGACGTTAAATAAATAAAACGAATTTCGTTGCGCGCGCAGCATCGCCAAATTTGATGCAGCGCGCGCAACAAAATTAGTTTTCTTTATTTTTTTCGTAACTTACCTGCAATCGGCCGTATGCCGCATTTTGCAGCCCCCCACCCTGCCTCTCCTCTGCCCCACGTCACCGCCCCGGTAACACGCCCTATACGGGCCGTCGCTGCCTAGAGCATTCACATGTACAAACAAACAATATCCTTTTTACTGCAACATGGGTTAAGGCGTAAGTTGGTCATCAGAAATAGAATCCAGGAGGGGAGCACAGATATATCCTCTGTCGTTATTCCATTTGCCCCAGATGGAGGACCACTTCCATCGACACCCACGGGAGACGTACACAGTTTTTTCCCTGAGCATGCACTAGTCCATGTCTTTTTTCCAGGAATTTACCCCGGGTGGTTCCCTCTCCCCCCACGACTGTGCTATATTCCGCTTGGCTATCATCTGACCCAAAGTGACCCATAGACCTATCTCTGCTGTTAAGGTCTGTGGGCTCCCAAATATTCAAGAGGCACCTCTTTGCTTACGGTCGTGTGGTTACCCCTGTCACCCAACTCATACATTCCAGCACTCCTGACCAGTAGGTCTGAACGAGGGGGCATTCACAAATTATGTGCATAAAGGATCCAATCTGTCCACATCCATGCTTACTGTCACCCACATCCATATTACCCATTTTAACCGGTGTTGGACCAGAGATGCAGATCCGGTGGAGGATCTTTAATTGCACGAGACGTAGTCTGGATGAGATGGCAACCTCTTTAGGGGAGGCCAAGGCCTCCTGCCATTCCTCATCGTCTATCTCAAGTCCGTCGCCCTCCCAGCGCTGTCTCAGAAGTATTAGGGGGTCAGGTGTATTGTTGACTAGCGTTTTGTACATCAGGAATATTATCCCACTTGGTAAGTAGCCATCCAATAGTCTGTCCTCTAACAGCGAGGCGTCCGGTAGAGAGGTGTCCCCAGGTATGTTCGACTGTAATGCATGTCTGACTTGCAGATAGCGGAAGTGTTCTGAGTCCGCGAGGTCGTGGCTTTTCTGCAAGTCTAAGAACGGCACCACCTCCCCTCCCTTCCACAGGTCACCAATTGTTGAAATCCCTATCAAGTCCCACTTGTCAAATCCCTTGGTGGTGCTCAGTGTGCCCAATTTTCCGAATCCCAAAGGGGGGTTGCCAGAGACAGTTTTCCATCCCACCCCAGACTTTTACTCACCATGTGCCACACAGCCACCGAGTGTTTAGTTGGGCCCGTGAGATGATATTGGCGGGGTCTGGAATATAAGGCTCTATGGTATGTGCCCCCAGGAAGTAGTGATTTATCCATCCTGCAAGCAGGATCATCTTCAGGTTTATATACACAGTGATTTATGGCCGCCAGATGTGCAGCCCAATAATATCTCCTTATGTCTGGTAGACCAATACCCCCATCGTACCAGCCCAGGACCAGCTTCTGGAGTGCTATCCGAGGCCTAACCTTCCACAGCAGGTTTCTTTGTAGAGCTTCTATTTCTCTAAAATAACTTGTTGGGACAAGATGAAGGGAATTCTGCAGGGCGTATATAAAGTAGTGACATCATTTTAAATAATGCGGCCCTCCCCAGGAGCGAGAGCGGTAGTCGCCTCCACACCTCAACATCACTTTTAAGCCTCATCAGAAGGGGGAGCAAATTACGCTCATAGCGAAGCTTGGGGTCAGCTGCGATAAATATGCCCGGGTATCGGAAACCCTCACTTGCCACTTGTATCGGGCAGTCATGGGGCAGGGGTGGGGGATCCCCGCTAAGGATGTATAGTAGGGACTTGCTCCAGTTTATTTTGTAACCCGAGTACCTCCTAAAAACGGGGAAAATGTCGAGGACAACTCGTAGGGAGGACTTGGTGGAGGCCAAAAAGAGAAGTATGTCATCCGCGTGCGATCCTCCCATCCCGCAGTCCACTTAAGCCCACGGATTGAGGGACTCCAACTGATCCACGCCCCCAGAGGCTCCAAGGATAGGGCGAATAGGAGGGGCGAGAGAGGACACCCTTGGCGGGTCCCCCGGCTCAAGCCAAAAGTTACTGACTTTTTGTTATGCACCACCACCTGCGCCAGGGGTTCAGAATACAACAGTTGCACCCAACCAATGAATCCCGGGCCGAAGCCCAGTTTAGTAAGGACTGCAAAGAGATAAGATCACTCTAGCGTATCGAACGCCATTGTGGTGTCCAGCGAGACCGCCTCCAGAATAGTTTCAAGTCCAGAACGCCATGAACACGGCGTAAATTTAACGCATTGTTGCGGTGGAGCATGAAACCCGACTGGTCAGGGTGGATGAGGTTGCAAATTACTGGTATCAGGCGATTTGCCAGTACCTTGGCAAGGATTTTGGGTTCAGCATTTAACAGCGAAATTGGCCTATAGGAAGAGGTTTGGGTCTTGGGCTTACTGTCCTTATGTATCGTCACCAACGTGGCTATGCACCGGCCGTAGGGCAGGAGACCTTTTTCACAGCTCTCGTTAAACATATTACGCATGTGGGGAGCAATAGCATCTGGTTTCAATTTGTACAGCTCAATCGGCAGTCCGTTAGGTTCGGATGCTTTGCCGGTGCGAAGGCCCCGGATCGCTTGCGCCAATTCGTTTACCGTGAGCGCGCTGTCAAGCGCATCTCTTTCGTCAGCCGAAAGGGTCGGCATTCGGATTCCCGGAGGAGCAACTCCGATTCCGCAACTGAGAAGCTAGAGGTCGACCGGTACATGGAGCAGTAGTAGTCTGCAACATATTTGCAATTGCTTGTGGGTCAGTTATTGTGTGTCCCCCTTTGTCCGTCAACTCCGGGACCAGCCTGTTGGCCAGTTCCTTCCGATCCAGCCAGTCCAACAATTTTCCTGCCTTATCCCCCAGGTCATACAATCTACCGGCTTTTTCTCTCCCCAGTGTTTTGGCCATGTCCGTGGCAATACTCCTGTACTCATCCCGCCGGAGCTGCAGAGTATGGAACGTCTCTGGCGAGGGATCGTCTGCCTACGATTCTTCGAGGTGATGGATCTCATCCTCCACCTGGACCAGTTCTTTGGCCTTTTTCTTCCGAATCCCGGCGATAGAGGACAGTGTCTGCCCCCGTATCACCATCTTAAACGCCTCCCACACGATCTGGGCCGACTGGAACGAACCCTCATTGTCACTGAAGTAGTTTGCGATTGTCTGGAGGAGTGCCTTCTTGACCGCGGGGTCATGGAGGTACCAAGGGTTAATCGGCGCAACTCTCCCAGCTTGTCCATCTCCCAAGACCAGATGCACCCAGAGCGGGGAGTGGTGAGAAATGCCCCTTGTCGTGTGCCTAACTTCCTGTGTCTCTGTGAGCAGAGCTAGGGGGCCAGCAAGTAGTTTATCCGGGAAGAGCTGCCGTGGCCACCGGAGTAAAACGTGTATTGGGTGGTGTCAGGGTGTAATGTGTGCCACAAGTCCACCAGCCCCATGGCTTCAAGAAAGTCAGGGAGCCATCTCTGAGATTGCGCCACGTCCCGTGGGGGGTGGTGGTCTAGGTGACCCGAAACCACTAAGTTGAAATTCCCACCCAGTAATAACCGACCCTCGGGAAGGGAAAGTAAATGAGTGCCTAAGTCCCTGAATGTCAGGCTCTGCAGTCCCGGTGGGACATATACTGTCACTAGGTTAAGGGTTGCGCCCTCTCATAGGCCGGATACTGCCACATACCTCCCCAAATCATCCACCCAAGTGCGCTGCACAGAAAACTAAAAGGATTTCTTAAGCAGGATACCAACACCCCGGTACCCGGTGGTAAATCCCGAGTGAGCCACCAAGTTGTATCCCCACCAGTCGAGCGCCCTATATGTGTTGCTGACTAGGTGCGTCTCCTGGAGTAGTACCACCTCAGGGGAGTGTCGTTTAATATGCCGTAAGACTAAGCTGCGCTTGCATTTGTCCCCGAGGCCATTGACATTCCAACTTAACAATCTAATCTGTCTCTGCCGTTCCCCATGGCATTTTACACAATACACCCCCAGGTGCCCCAACTCGACGAATAGTACAGTTGATGTGAAAAAGCAAATTGCAAAACAATAGAACGGAACTTCGTTCCCAAAACTCGCCCAACAACCCCCCACCCTGCTCCTCTGCACTCTGGGCCTAGAACTGCCCATCGAAAACTCTGCAGAGTGCCTGTCGCCCAAACTGATCTAACTGTAGCTAAACCTGGGGGGTAGACGACCACTCCCCCGTGAACTCCTTCCCTCTAAGAATATCAATAAGGCTCCAGAAATAGAGACCGTAGGTTGCACTCTTACTAGTAAGTGACACCGTTCCCACACTTTATACTAGCTAGCACCCACTGGAATGGCAGCGAAACGAATATAACCCCATGCAGACCCGACCCCCCTCCCCCAGTCTCAAGTTCGCATCTTAAAATTCCGCAGTGTCCCAGACAACTCGTGTGGAGTCATCTACGATCGCCCTGGTCCCCCGTCCTTTTCCAGCTCTCAAGCCAGTCCGCAGCATCCTCCGGTCGATCGAAAAACCAGGCTCTACCATCCGTTTCCACCCAGAGCCGGGCCGGGTATAGCATTGCGTATTTCACCCCCGTGTCCCGTAGCCTCTTTTTGACTGCCAAGAAGGATCTCCTCTGCTTCGGCACTGCCAGGGTGAAATCCGGAAAGAAGGAAGATCTCTGCGTTTTCATAGCGAAGTGGTGGGGCATTCCAGGCAGACTTGAGGATGACATCCCAATCCCGGTAGTTGAGCAGCCGGGCCAGGATTGGCCTGGGCGGCGCTCCAGGCTTCGGTCTCCAGCCGTGGACCCTGCACGCCCTTTCGATAACAAAGAATTTCGATAGTCCCTTGGGCTGGAGGTGGGTTAGGATAAGGTCTTCAACAAACAGGTCGGTAGCCTGCCCTTCTTTTTTGGGGACCCCAATTATGAGCACATTATTGCGGCGGGTACGACCTTCATAATCGTCCAGCTTCTCCACTGCGTGCTTCCAAAAGACCTGAAGATCTTCAACATCGCCCTGCAGCTGGGATGTGTCATCGACCAAGCTGGATGTGGTTATCTCCAGTTGCTTGACCTTCTCACCAATTTTCGTGAGGTTTGCCCTGAGGAGTGTTACCTCTGTTGCAATAGTGTCCATTCTCTGTTCCAGGGACACCCGTACATCGGAAATGGCATCCATGACATCTTGTAACGTTAGCTCTATGGCTGCCCCCTCCGCACCCTTCGCTGTGGCCGCCGCACGTTGCTGATCCAGAGAAGTCATATTCGAATAAGCATATCTGTCGAGCTTATTAGTTTGCACCATCTTTGGGCCTCTGGTACCTGACATCTTTACTGCGGCACCCCGGCCCTCGGCTACTCCAACACCATCGCAGATCCCAGCGCGTCCTCGGCTCAAGCAACACTCCAACCAGGGCCACGAGTATTCGTGCGTAGTGGGGAAGGGGCCACCCCGCAGCAATCCAGATCACTGGGGCACCATCCTGTACGGAACCAAGCGTCGGGCACCGGAGACAGTCAGGTAGAACGCAGAGGACCTCGGGGCCCTGGCAAGGAGGAACCCGCCAGTCCAAGTTGATGAGGACCCAGTTGTGATGGGCGACACCGGGGGCGCTCCCCCTGCCCCCGCTTAACACAGCGACAATCGGATGGAAGGCAAGGCGCAGTTTAAGCATCTGCAGGCGCCGCGGCCCAGAGGCACTGGCGGGAGTCTCCTGGCTCTAGGAAGCTACGATGCCACCATGCGTTAGGACTAGAAAGGGCCGTTCCCTTCTCTCACGTTGGAAGGATCGCAGTGTCTCCACCTCAGCGGATAGGGGCAAATATGAAGAGTGAGTCAATACACTAACCCTAGGGGGTCCGCTCCAGGAATGCGCAAGCTGCACCCACACCAGCATCCGAGCCCCAGCGTCACAGCCGCCGCTTCCGCCCGAAGCTCTCACCTCCCTCTCCTCCGCCTGCTGTCAATGTCATGGGGTCTCTCCGCCGCCCGGGGTCACAGCAAAGAGGCGCGACCAGCACCCCGCCGGCTGCGGGCTTCTGCTGGAACCAAGCGGGCAGTAGGCCTAGGCCTTGCGCTCTCATAGGCGGCAGCTCGCCAGCGCAGGCAGCCACACCCAGCGCTCTGCGTCTCAAGTTCCCATCGCCAGGGAGGATGGACATGCCTCGATCCCCTGTCCTCAACGCGTCGGCCAACGCCGCTCCCGAGCCCTCCCTCCGGTCCGGGGCCGTGTCGGCGGGTCTTTGTGTGTGCTTTGGAGTGCCTCAGGAGCCGGATACGTGTAACGGATCTTCAGGTAGGGTCCACGGGTGCCGGAGCTCTACGGAGTAGCGGCCATTTCGTTTCGCCGCCAACCCACGCCCCCCATTGTTTCATTGTTGATGTGTTTTGGTGACATATGATGTTTTTAACAGGCAGTCATGGAGTCCACATATTGGTGTTTGTGCACTGAGACTTGGTGCTTTGGGTTTCAGGAGTAAAGAACCTGCAGCTGTACATTATTATGTTGCATTGTCTACTCTTCCTTGCAATGTGGAGGGGCATTGAGAACCCATTTATGGGAAATGTCTATTTAGGAGCAAAACTCAGTTAAAAAAAAGGAGGCCGTTCTCTTGTGAATCCTATACATTCTAATCAAAGGGTGTTAGAAACTAAGGGGCATGTATACAAGCCCCTTTTGCCAGAGGAACGTCACCTTTTATGACGTTTCTGTGACAATAGGAGCTTTGCCTTATTTTCAAGGCGGTGTTAAGCCACTTAACGCCGCCTTGTAAATAAGGCACCCTTTCACGCCAAACATAGCGTGAAAGGGGTGAGCAATAGATGTTACGATGGACTTTCCGCCGCAACACTCATTGATTTTGATGCTGCCCCACATATACAAGGGTGGCATAAATATGGGGCAGCACTAAAATTAAGATCAGGGAAAACCTGGTCTTAACCTGGCAATATGAGGAGAAATGCCTTATTTCTCCTCGTTTTTGCTGTTTCTATGTGTGCTGCATTGTGCAGCACACATAGAAACAGCAAAACCGCCATGACTGATTGTTTTTGTGCAGGAAAGTCACTCTTCCTTCACATAAACTATCATTAAAAAAATACTGATTTGCAACTTCTATGTGTGCTGCATAATGCAGCACACAACAGTTACAAATCGCCATTGTTTATGTGCAGGTAGGGACACCTACCTTCCTGCACATAAACAATCATTACCACCAACGGAGGCACCCTTGCACTACGGTGCAATGGTGCCTGTGTTGGCTCTAGGTAGCTTAATTTAGCACCAGTGCTAGGGGAAACGCAGGGGTGCACCTTATCTTTGCAAATACTGTGCATTCCTGCATCTTCATAATGTCAGAGTGTGTCGTTAGCAAGTTTTGCTTAATGCCGCACTCTGTCATTCTGTTGTACATATGTCCCCAAGTTGCTAATACCAATCTAATAACCACCACATGGTTAGGTTGGTTACAGCACAGCTCTAGTCAAAACTCTTCTAAACCCTCGGTAGCATATGCATGTTACAGGTAATTCCCTAGAGAAATATGCTCTATGTTCAAGTAGTACCAAACAAGATAGGAACCCTGATAAATACAAATCCTACATTTTAGTTAAAGAAAAGATATAGAATTATGAAATTGTTTCAGAGGAACTGGAGTTATGGATTTTTAAATGTTTCATGAAAAAAGCACCCCAAAAAAAATCACAAAGCCCCAACTGCAGATCAAGGTTGACACGGACATAGGTGCTATTTCAGGTCAACCACAATGGAGTTGAGTTCAGGCAGTGCTTAACTTAAAAAAGAATATGTGCAGGGGTCCCCAGTTTTCTTAAAGCCCCGTGGACAGGGCTACTTCTAAGCGTTCATTTTCATCTCAGCTTTCTCCCTTTCTTACTGTTTTTCCATCCTTTTCTTCCTTCTTCTTTCCCCCGTTTGAGTTTCTCTTTCTTTCTCTGGAACAAAGTCTGTTGAGGAAAAATATGTGCCGGTCCCCAAAACTGAGTGCTGGTGGACCCCACTTGGAATCACTGGCTCAAATTATGCACAATGGTAGGGTAAGCCAAGCTGGTTTCACCGATCAAAATGTTTACCTTGATACTTAGATATTTTTCTCGCTCTCACATCCTCCGGCTGGATATTTCTGGATGATTAAGCCTGCGAGCATCGCTTAAAGTTGGATCATCATCTCCGAGCTCCAGCTGAGGCCTTCGGTTTTGATGCCAAAACCTCTGACCAAAGACAAAGCTGTATTCAGCAGCCGCTGAGGTCATTTCGAGGCTGGAGTAGATTTGCTGCCTCGCCCCAATGCTGATAAATATTAAAATGTATCTCTAACCGTGAATATGATACATTACGTTGAGATACGTATTGGGGGTGAACAAGAGTAGCATTACAGCAAATATTGGTTGTTTATGAATTTTCTTAAACATCATTTTTGAAGACACATTTTTGGTATAGTATGTAGTCACGGATGAAATATTAGATTTCGTTTAAGTATGTCCTGTTACATATATTCAATGCTCTCTCGCAAAGTTACATAAAAAATAAAGTCTACGGCTAGAACATACAAAATATAATTACCGTCCATAATAAACGGCTTTGTCATAATAAACAATACTGCATCCGTCTGTAAAGGCCTTGTTCAATTAGAACATTTTGTAGCACACAAAGACATTCATAATCCCTTACTGGGACCTCGCGTACCCAATGTCCCAAAAGCTTGTACCACACACTTAACTATTCCTTCATTTACAAAGCGTGTATTATATCCAATATCTGAGCCCACTGGTCTGTTCACTGGGCTGTGTTTTCATAATGTAAAATAATCTTGCTCCTGGCTACGGTCCTCGTTTATCAAGTCCTGCGGCGCTGCGCCACGTAAACACAATAACCAATTCTCCACTGCTTGCGCGCCAGCGCTTGGTTAGGGAGGCATTTATCACTCTGCACCGAGTCCAATGTATGCAGGCCCAGTAGAGCCGAAGAACAGCTCGTGCAATGTGCACTGGTTGCTCTGTGGCAGTCTTTCGACAGAGGGCTTTTGAAATCAAAAGTAATTTGTGGAATGTCTTTTGCATGGCTAGGTAACAGGATCTGGGCCACTAAATCAGAAATATGTGTTGTCTTATTTTAAAACACACGTGATAACTAAGCATTTTGCAAAAGAAACTTAATACTTCGGTGACTTGAGCCGTTCTGGCCAATAGCCCTAAATTGGTGGCCATTAATTTTAGCTTGGAAATGTAGTCACGCTAGACCAAAACATCAAATACAAATTGTTCGTTTCTAAACTTCTCCTAGTCTGAATATTCTTGCAAAGGAGGGACGTGCAGCATCTGTATGAACTTGTGTGTCGGCAAAACAAGCCTTGACAAAGCCAATGGGTCTCGCCATTGTGACCTATTGACTTTACCAATGGTTTTTAGCCAAGGTTCACAGCTTCTGCGATGCTTTGCAGTGTGGCTAAAGTAAAAAAAAAATATTTAAAAAAAACTTTTTGTAGGAGCACCACCATCCATGTGAACGACTACAAAATGATGCAGGCACTTCTTTTTCAGTTAAAGATCCGGGTTGGATCGGTAACTAAAAATAAAATAAAACCCACAAAAGCTTTTTTTAAAGCAGGAGTGAGGAGGGAGCAGAAGCAATGAGGGCAAACGGTGAAGCAGCATGGGTGAGTTTCAGGTGGTATGATGAAGCAACAGGGGAGGGGACACAAAAGTAACGGGGGGACAGCTAAAGGTGATGCAAAAACAACGTGGGTGGGCAGGAGTGAAAGCAACTCGGGGAGTCCAGAGGGGCCCCTCCACGTACCTTGCAGGGGGGCCCCCTCAAGTTTCGCTACGCCAGTGAATAGACAAGTACATGTTATGTTACATAAATTTCTAAATCGCAACGTTACCCGGAGGTGTCCTGGCGCTGGCTACTACCCACTGAGTGCAGATTATTACAGAGAGACTACACGTTAAAAAAACAGGTTTTTAGTCCCTTCCTAAATGCCATGAAGTCAGTGGCATTTCTAAGATGGAAGGGAAGGTCATTCCAGGCCTTTGCGGCGCAAGTAATAAAGCTTCTCCCGCCCCATGTGGCTTTTTAATTGAAACTGCAGCTTCAGATATTCTGGTCCTATTCCTTGTAGGGCCTTGAAAACAGTGCATAGGGATTCAAAACGCACCTGCTTTCTAACTGGTAGCCAATGAAGTCTTTTGATTTCCTTGGAAACTGAAACCAATTTTGGTGTGCCAGTAAGCAGTCTTGCTGCCGCGTTTTGCAGAAATTGAAGTTTATTTAGATGTCGTTCTTGGATGTTTAGGTAGAACTGCATTATTTTCTTAATCATTCTGAGAGAGTGAAAGGTGGCTGAGGCAACAGCATTTATCTGATCACCAAAGTTTAGTTTGTCATCAACTAAGACTCCCAGGTTTTTAGCTTTCCTAGTGGGTTTAGGAAGAGTGCCCAATTCTTTCGGCCACCAATCGGGGGTCCAAAAGTTGGCATTGTTTCCAAACATGATGATCTCAGTTTTGCCTGAGTTAAGCTTCAGGCAATTCTGTGTCATCCACCTCTTGACTGCTTCCATACAGTCATGAAACCTCTTACTCTTTCCTGGTTCCAGTCCTAGCAGCAGAGACACAACAATTTGCGTGTCATCCACATAGAAAGTAAGACAAAAGCCGAAGGATCTAATCAAGGCAGCCAAGGACGATATGTAAACATTAAAAAGAGTAGGACTAAGGAATGACCCCTGCAGGACTCCACATGGTAGGGAAAAAGGTTTGGTTTAAAATGTATCCAAAGACACAATTTGTGTTCTGTCAGTTAGGAAGTCATTTAGTAGTTTCCAGGCTTTGCCCTGGACCCCACATGCCAACGATCCATCAGAAGGTCATTATGGACCGTATCGAAGGCCGCAGAGAGATCCAACATAATTAATGCTGCCTTACCTCCCTGGTCTAGGACTTCCCTAATTTCTTCTGTAGATTTAATGAGTGCTGATTCTGTGCTGTGTCCTTCTCTCAATCCATATTGGGTGGGATCCAGAGAATGATTTTCATATAAAAAGGCACTAAGCTGTAAATTCATTGCTTTCTCTACCAATTTTGCCGGCAGTGGAAGGCGAGAAATTGGTTGGAAATTATTGGGATCCTTAGGATCTAAATTGTGCTTTTTCAGCAACGGAAGTATCGAACCTAGCTTCCAAGTTTTGGGGAAGTGCCCTGATTCAAACATGGCATTGAACAAGGAGGTAAGTGATATGTCAATAGGTTCCAGGGCTAATTTGACCACCAAGACTGGGCAGGGATCATATGGGGAGCCTGATCTAACCGATGTAAGAAGAAATTTTGTATCCATTCATTTATTCGATCTTTTTACAAAAGGTCATGAAAGTACATCACAATACATAAAACCACAATATAAAATCACATAAAAATGAACTTCAGATCAAGTCACGAGCCTTATCAGGTTCGTGAGTACTGGCCCCCAAGTACTACATGGTCAAAATCTTGTAAAAAAAAATTGATAAAAGAGTTAAGAACCACTGAGGGAAAAAAAGGCCCCAAACTTTGTCCCTAAGTCACACGATTCCTCTTCCGTATACACGACCACAGAAAGGATGCCACAGCAAAACAAACCATTGGGTTAGGTAATAATTTTAAGTAATACAGAGCTGTCCGACATTGCCGAAAATTGTTCTTCTGCAAGATAGGGATGATACATTTCTTTCTTTCCTGGGCGTACATGTACATGTAGATCGTTTTGTGATGACTTAGAATCGCAGGGGCGCGTGGGCAAGTGTTTGAATCTTCTGGCCAGATACCCCAACCTCAAAGGAATCAGATTCAAACGGAATCTCATCAGAATGAACTGATGGGCTGAGAACGAGACCTCTACTAGATAGGAGAACTTGTTCTCTACCAGTGGCGGGGTCAGTTGATTCATCTGTGCCATCTGTGCTCGGTAATTCCTCTCCCTGTAATCATGTTGGGCCCTCAACTTAAAAACCTCAACCAATCTGTGCCTAGGAAATTTCTTGCATGAATCAGGGTCATTATAAAGGTTTATCTGACCTAAAGCACTAAGTTCCTGCTCAACATAATTTAGCCATCTACTCTTAGTGTGGTTCTCCAGTTTTTGTAAATCACTAATAATTCTTTTATTGAGGTAGACTGAATCCCTATGCCAAATTGAGAGCCACAATAAAAGCGGGGCCATACAAATTGAGTCAGTAATATATGGAAGACCCAGTTCCAAGTTCCAAATTTTGTATCATTTGTTGATAGTGGAGCAAATTTATCAACAATGAGAGGGAAGCCAGTTGCTGGCTTAGTTCCCTCAATCAGAGCTTCCGTCCCTCCCGACGGGGAGAGTTAAAGGCTGAGAAGATAACCTCCACCTTATTCAGGAAAAAAGTGGCAATGCCCCCACATAATTCCTGTTCGACTGAATTTTAGGTGGACAGGAGGAAACCAAACTAGATACAGTTCTAAAAAAGTTCTTTAGATGACCTTTTGGCTAGTTCAATTCAGTTTGGAAAAATGCTTTTTTTGCATTAAATAAAAGTTGTTTGTAGACCATGAAACTTTGTTTGTATATTTCTTCCTCAGCTTCCCTATATTGTTTCCTCCAATTCCGTTCTTGGCGCTTGCAAATGAGTTTTTGTTTCCTAAGTGCATCAGTGTACCAAGGAGCAGTTGGTTGGGATCATTTGGGATACAAAGTTTTCTCTGGGGCTAGTTTTTTGCAAGCTTTCTCCACCCAGTGTGTATGCCAGGTGGTGGCCTCCTCCACGGGCAGGTCGTCGCAGTAAGCAAGTCTTCTAGTTCTGTGCCCTTAATTTTGTTCAAAGCCCTTATCTCAATCTGACTCTTAGGGGCCCCCAAGTTGTCATGATGATCGCAAAGGGCCAACTCGAATTGGATAGCTGCATGGTCTGTCCAGACGAGGGGCAACAACCCAGTGCAGGTTAGCTGTGGGTGGTTAGAAAAGATCCCATCCAAAGTGTGTCCTGCCACATGGGTGGGACCAGTCAAGTGTTGTATTAGGTCGGCACTACTCATTGTATCAAACAGGGCTACTGTGTATAGATCTGTGAGTGCTTCCAGATAATAGTTAATGTCCCCCAGGATGGTAAAAAGATTGGCGCATGCCCCTCTTCTAGCAGGGTTCCAATCGAGGTTGGAAATGTGTTCCTAGGTCCTGGTGGTCTATACAATAAAAGGCCCCTAAAAGAGTGACGAGGAGATAGGCAGAAGCTAAAGGAGAGCGCTTCACAGGCCGAATTTGAAGATGTGTAAAAAGTGGCCTCAAGTGAGTTGTGATATATTACTGTCAGCCTCCCCCTCTCCTAATTGGCCTATTTAGTGTGTGGCAGAGGAACCCAGGTGGGGTAGCGTTGACTAGGTCAGGGCCTGAAGCATCGTCTCTCCAGGCTTCGGTGAGAAACGCCAGTTTTATATGATGTTCCTCCAAAAGCATTAAACACGTCAAACTGTGCTTGACCAATGATATGACGTTAAGCAGTAAATATTTTAGCGAATTTCCCTTGTGTCTCTCAGTTTTTGCCCCTTTACAAGGCTTAGTAGGTTTGGTTGCCTGGAATAAAAGTCGTGACAAAGTGCTGTTACAACCAGTGTCCTTACCTGCAGGCTTCAGGTCGAGTAGGTGGGCCCCAGAGAACTTTAGGAAAGTAGCATTGTCTGACTTAAAATGGGCAGGGGGGCCGGCACTGAGCACAATCCGAGCGCGGTCGGGCGCAGATGGTCTTGCCTTTGGTGCGTCTTCAGCGTGCCTGCTGTGCAGACGCATCAGCGCATCCATATGTAGTAAGAAGCCAACAACAACTAGCCCCCCACTAACCTAAGATGATGGCCCTGCTCTGACTTGCGGGAACCACCTGGCATCTGCTCTTCACCAACAGCAGCAGTGAGCTGTGGATGGGCAGCAAGTTCCAACTCTACTAAAACAAACAGGTATGTCAAATTCAAAGATTATACAGTGCAAGAACAAGTTTAAAAAGTATAAAATGTGAGCCGATATAAACAGTTAGTGCAAATGAGCAATAGTCTTTAAAAAAGCTTCTCCCTGCTCTGCCCTTAGGAGATGGTAGCACATGGGCAAGTACAAGAGGGAGGGGATGGGGAGAAGTAGTCGGGAAACAACGAGTAACACGGAGTGGAGGGGGAGAGAAATACATAAGAGACATGGATAAAAAACGTGCACTCTAATGGAGCGCTTCGCACAAAATTAACTAGTGCTTGAAAAGCAAGCAATGGAAGCAGCGATGTCAGCTAATCAAAGAGATGGTAAAGAGGCAATGCCCCATGGGAGTGACAAACACAAGATTGACAAGCTGGGACACAAAAAAGAAGAAGGCAAAGGAGAGTGACAAGGAAAGCTAACCAATGGTAATCAATGGGCGAGCTCCAAGCCCTCTATGTTCTTCTAAACAGGAATATGCCTCAGAACAGGCACTGCATGCACTGTCTAGTAGGAGCATCCTAAAAACGTTTGCATACCATTCCCAAATAATGTAAAAAAATACAACACAGATAGATCAGTATCTTCTAACAATGTGGTAGTAGTCTACTGAAAAGGGGATACATGTCATGTAGCCTGTTCCACCACCATCAGAAGCCAACTTTATTGCTATTGCTGGCAGGGACGCTGTGGTTGTGAGTCTCCCAGAGAAGGGCTTTCGATCCTGCCCACCTTCTAGAAGGTGCAGGGACATGCAAGGACCTCTGCGTTCAATTGAGTCATAGGGTTCTCATCAGTGTCCACTGAGAATAAGTCTATCCAGTTTATAGCTTTATGTGTACCATTGATGCACCACTTCTAGCAACTCCATAATCCAGTGGAAGAGAGGAAATAGTGGAGGCAGAATTCATGTTTCGATTTCGGAGGGTATTGCAGGAGTGCCACAAGATGGCTGCTCCTGCCTATGGCTTGCCAATCACTAGTGCCATCCATTGTGCTTCACTTTCAAACCATGTAGCCTCATACACATTATTTGCCTCATATCTGTGATTCCAGCTACTGATGTACCATTAAAACTGAAGACAGGCTAGAATTTTAGAGATGCATAGGCCTGGGTGGAGTTGAACTCTACAAAGTGACCAAAAAACTTCACTAAGCAAGTGGCAGAGTGTCTTAGGTCACGCCGTTTGCGCTGATGTTTGTCCCGAGCTGGAAACTTAGCGTGAACTGTAATTTGCGCAGTACAAGAGGGCACTGCTTCTTTCTGCCGCTCGAATAGATTTTCTACTCAAGCAGCAGCTTCCTAAACACAAAAGGAAGTTTTCTCAACGCGAGCGGTAGGGGCCATCCGCGACCACCCGTGCTGAGAAATATCGCCAGGAGGTGGTCTGGAGTAAGATTTTCTCGGTCACGTTTGCCAACTTAATGTTGGTGAGCACGAGTGAGGAAAATACTCCGCTCAACTGAGTTTTTCAGAACTCGGAGTGAGAAAAACTCCACTGAGTGGAGCAGAATTTCACACCCAGGCCTGGAGATACATAATCATGGGTGGTTGAACACTTTGCTTGATGGACATCTCTTCCTTTTGTCTCTTAATATTATCTCCACATGGTTGCCATCATGTAAAACGTCTCATGCATGGATGTCCAATAGCAAGTCCTATAGAAAACAATGGCTAACAGTTCTCTGAGGATGACAAAACATGCTACTCTCTTTCAGGCTCTTTGCCTTCTGCACTTCCTAGTCCAACATACAGGCGCTTAGCTGAGGCTGACTGTATCCAAGAACATACCAGGACCTCCAGTCCTTAGGGTCTAGGTATCTTTTGTACCAGCATTCCTACTTAAAAGATATATGGATAACAGAGATCATATGTCTGAAAGCTGGCATGGCCAACACCACCCTTCAATGTCTCTCAGTGGGTAACATTCAGACATAATAGTAGCTTCTTTTATTTACGTCCTAAAATACATTTGTGGCGTGCACTATGTAGTTCTTTTTATTACCATTAAAAGTTCTAAATTTTATTCAGACAAATGGAATCTCAACAAGATACTAAGGTAAAGGGATACCCCTAGAAATATAGTACTAAACAAACACAGAACTAATGGCATGAATGTCTAGATGACCTCTCCGGCAATATGGCATTTACATAATCTACACAGTAGCCTTTTTTCTGGGTTGTTAATTATACTGCTGCCTGTGGGAAAATGTACCAGCATGTAGTTAGACGCAAGGACTCCAAGTCACAAAACATTGGGAGAGCCATGCTTACATATGTGTATACCTACTATCTGCATAATTTTGTATTTTGAGACATCCTTTATGGAAACTATGACGTCTGTATTTTCTCTAGTGTGCCTGCCACAATGCTGGGACTGTGCCTTGTTTGTAGAGCGAAAAATCACAAGTGTGGGGTTAGTGCAAATGGGCAACCTGCAATTTTTTCACCTAAAATGGGGTTTGGGGGAGGAGGGGGAAGCCGACCCCCAGGGTGGCTTGCACCCCTGGGTTTTTGGGCCAGTGGTGTGGCCCGATCACAATTGGGCTCGTGGGAACGGGAATACTTAACCAGCCATTTTGGACGCCATGTTAGCATTTTGTGTAAGGTGACAAGGCAGCCGGTTGTAGAGAGAGGGAAAGTTGTTTTGAGTTGTTGCTCAGGTTAGATAGCTTCAAAATCCTAATTCTGGATGGGGAGTGGAGACCCACTAGTAGCAGATGCCATGCACTTACTCGCAGAGGCAGGGAGCATGGACCTCGCAGTACCGTCGGCTCAGGAGGCAGAGCGGCCTGCTTGGCGTGCAGCCGGCAGTGTGGTTGCAGCAGTGTGGGCGTGCTTACCGCTGCGGCCCAGAGGAACAAAAATGAGTAAGACAGCAGGGGTCGCGGGAGAGTTGCGGCCCCAGGGTAAAAACCAGCAGGGCAAAGGAGGCATGGCGCTGTGCGGCGTCCTGCTCTTCAATTCATAGAGGGTCAGGGCGGGGCCACAGAAGGCATGCGGCGGAATGAGGGCAGGGTGAGGTGTTGGCAGGCCCGGAGGCTGTAGGCATTGAGGCCATTGTTCCGGTAGTGGGCCCTCCCGTTGTGAACTAGCAAGGGGGGGCAGGCCTGGGGAAGAGGGTGATTGGGTGAGAGCCAGTTGGGGAGGAAAGACAGCAAGATGACAAAGGAGTGTGAGTCCACAACAGGGGTCTAGGTTCACTGGGGCAGCAGCAGGCAGTGGGGGAAGGGGGCCCGGGGTGAAAAGAGAGACATGCACAAGCAGAAAGGCAGCCCCCCAGCATCCTTGGAGCCAGGAAGGTGGTTGGACAAAGCTCAGTAGAGGCTCAGGTCATGGTGGTCCAAGGAGGAGGGGTGAAAACAGGAGACACAATCAGGGGCGAGGGAGGTGCATGAAATAGGAGAAGGGGAGGGTGTGGAGGATATGGAGAGGGGGCAGGAATGGAGTCCAGCACTGCCATAGTGTCGGCGATGCTGGAATAGAGTGAAGGGAAGGAGCAAGAAGGGGGTAGGCAGGATGGCCAATCAGCTGAACATATGCCACCAGCCAAAGTATATATGGGAGGACAGGACAGAGCGGGGCCCAGCGTGGAAGGGGGGCACTCAGCGGGGGTAGGGAGAAAAGGGGTAGTGCAGCATGAAACGTGTGGGGGGGAGGGTAAGGTATGGGGAGGCCGGCGTACCCCGAGGGAGGAACAGGGCAGCAACGAATATTGCCAGTGGTTACCAGCCCCAGGGAGGGAAGGAGCAGGCAGGGCTACTAATCCCGGCTTGCCGGACCTTACTTTTTCTTTACAGGAACAGCAGGCGCAGGATAAGCCAGACTCAGATGAGTCCCATATGGCTCTGCGATACAGAGGTGAAGAGATGGCACGGTCTGTGGAGGCCAGGCGGAGTGTGTCAAGGGACTGTAAGGACACTGCCATGCGAAGGTCGGAGGTGGCCTCGACGGTGCACCAAACCCAGTTGGGTCAATGCGGCCCCTGGGGCAGCGGTGAGACGGACAGGGCAAGAGCACCTAGCTGGGGCTGAAGGTACCCGGTCGTAGACCTAGAGGAGCTAATTCGCAGCAGGTGAAGAGTGCGGAGGCACGTGTGGAAGAGCAGGCAGGTTCTGGAGGGGAGAGATTGATGCCACACAGTTAGATTACAAAGACGATAGCATAGAGGAAGGGGAGATCATTGAGGAAGAAACAGGAAAGGCAGAAGAGGGATGGGGACATCACAGTAATGATGTACAAAGTCTGTTGCAGAATCAGAAGAAAACGCCATTCGACCCCGTGCATGACTAGTGAGGCGGCTGGATCCAGTGCGGACGCCGACCTTGATGCCAGGTCAGGGCACTTGCGGGTATGCTCATCATGTTTCTCCGAATGACAGGGTGTCAGTAGGGACTGACACGGGCGGAGAGGAGGCAGATGGGGAGGACAGTCTCCAAAAAGGTTTGTATGTGAAGAACACTGGGGTAGGCACAGAAGTTAGAAGGGGAGGCGCCACAGGTTGTGTCGGGTCAACAAGACAAAGGAAAGGAGATGGCACCACACACAGATGAAGAACAAGCGGGGGGGGGAAATTACAGAAATTGATAGCAAGGGGAGGAGCAAAGAAAAGTCACAAGATTAAACTCAAGAAGCTTCCATACATGGGTATGATAAAGCCACTGGGGGCACACCTTATGCTGACAACCAAAGAAAAGATATGGAAAGGGGAATATGTAGAGATGCTGAAGTTACTACAAAGGGAACTGAGATCAAAGGAAGGATCGAAGGAGTAGGAACTAGAGTTGTCTAAAAGGTCTAAGGTGCCCATGATAATAGAAAACTGTACAGCGGCCTTCCTGATATTCGCAAAATATTTGTGAAAAATACCCAGAGAGGTGTGTTTTCCTGTCTAATTACATGGACGTAATCAAGAGGGCACAGGTGACTTATGGGGATACGCTTAGTTACACTACAATGAGGAGTTTAGAGCCAGGCTTTCATCGGACTCAGGGGCAAAGTGGGGGGAGACTGATACAGATATGTATCAACAAACGATGGGGGTCAGTTAAGTTTGGGAAGACCACATATACGGCCATTGGGCTCCCATTAGTCTACCGCCACTTTCGGAGTCGGCCCACCCGGGAGGGTGGGGGGATACACAACAAAGAATTCAGTGGGTCTGCAGGGGGCATGTTGGGACTTTAATAAGGGAGCCTGCATGGGAGAATCCTGCAAATTTAGGATTGAGTGCTCGAAACGTGGCAGGTGATACCTCTGGGTGCAATGTTTTGGGGCAGGATAAAACGTTCAAGGGCAGCAGTCAGGCCAGGGTTTCCAGCAAAATAGCATGTATAACAGACAGCAAGGACTACAGATGGCGGGGGCAGGTGAGGGAGGGTGCTCAAGGTTACATTGAAAAAGGCTTGTACACCCATTAAACAAGAGTGTCTTGATGCTTGGCTGGCATATTATCCCAGCAGAGAGGATGCCATGTTATTGAGCCTCGGTTTCAGGGAGGGGTATAGGCTGGGGTACGAGGGGCCTGGGTCCACTAGGTGGGCCAAACATTTGAGGTCAGTGACTTTGCTCAAAGCGGTAGTGCAGGAGAAATTATTCAAGGAAGTTGACAAGAGGTGAATTGAGGGCCCATTCACAAATTGGCCAATCCGGGACCTAATAATTTCACCTATTGGGGTGTTGCCGAAGAAATATCCACGACAGTTTAGAATGATACAGCACCTGTCCCAGCCAGAGGGAACAGTAAATGTTTTCATATAATAGGAACTAGCCTCTGTTTCATATTTCTCAGTGGATGTAGCCAGGGAATTGGTTGAGAAAGTGGGCAGAGGTGCTAAGATGGCAAAATGGGATATAAAGTCGGCCTTTCGGCTACTGCTGGTGCACCCCGATGATTTTCAACTATTAAGTTTTATGATTGATGGGCAAATCTTTGTGGACAAGGTGTTACTCATGGGCTGTTCTATCTCATGTGACATGTTTGAGCAGTTCAGTTCCTTCTGCAATGGGTTTTCTCATCGCAAACCGGTAAAGAGATGGTGACACACTACCTTGACAACATCTTCCTGGTAGGCCAACCTGGTTCGGCAGACTGTCAGCAGCAGCTGAGAAGGTTTCAAGAGCTTATGAAGGTACATGGGGTGCCCCTGACGCCAGAGAAGACACAAGGTCCAAGCACTTGTCATTTCTGGGTATTGAATTGGACTCGGTGGCAATGAAGGCACGCTTACAACGGATAAAATGCTGCATATGCAGATGCTGATAGATGACATGTTCTCCTGGCAGAAAGTGACAGTTAGGGAGGTACAAGTGCTGCTAAGGCATCTTATTTTTGCATGTAGAGAGGTACGGACGGGAAGAACATTTTGGAGGAGACTGAGCAGGTCATTGGCGGGGCTTAAGCTGCAGCACATTCACATGCGCTTGTCCGCAGTGACGAAAGAAGTCTTACGTATGTGGCACAGGTTTTTGGAGGAATTCAATGGCATTCCCATGACAGCACCTAAAGAATGGGAATGGAATGTCCAAATATATTCGGACGCAGCAGGAGCTAGTGGTGTAGGACTGTACTAGCACGGTAGGTAGCGCGCTGAAGAGTGGCCAAGGCAATGGAAAAATGGGGGCAGGAGTATTGCTGTTTTAGGACTCTTTCTCCCAATGGTGGCAGTCACAGTGTGGGCACAGAGGTTGGCACATTAAGTAATTTTTAGGGCGGACAGGCAGTGGCACACATGGTCAATAATCCTTGAAGGTTGGGCAGGGAGATGGGGACCAGGTCCATGGTCTGGTGCCAGTGTCGGAAGCACTTTTGGCCTGGTTCTTAAGGGTCATACCAGAGATCTGCAAGAGTACTGAAGAAACAACCTTATTTTCCACATTAATGTCATGGATGTATTTTGGCACATTCAGGGTGTCGGAGCTGTCGGGGAGAAAAGCAGTGTTAGGGTTGGATTGAATGGAGGTAGAGGTTAGGGAGGGGGAGCTAGGGGTGGTAGCAGTCAAGCTCAAACAATCTAAGACAGACCAGAGGGGAACAGGTAAAGTGGTAGTAATGAAGGTCAGTGCTGATCCGGCTTTATGTCCGGTACGGTAGGGGCATAGGTGAGAGGCATAGGTGCTGGGGGACCTGGGGTGGTTTTCTGTAGGGTTTCCGGGCAGGTGGTGATCGCTGCACAGCTATTGTGGGGTTATGCGTTGATCTTTGTTACAGTTGAGGGAAACCCCAGGCGACTATGGCACTCACTCATTCAGTATCAGGGTAGCCACAGATGCAGTGAAACAGGGTTAGGATAGGGAAAGAATCATGCACTTGAGGCGTTGGACTTCCAATTGTTTTAAGAGATATGTTAAGTTGTGGTAGCTTGGGCACTGCAACGTCTAGTTTTCTATGTGCTCACACGTGTATCTTTTCAGGTGCAGTAGCAGGACGGATACGGCAGAGCTCTCCATTTGGATAGTCGGTCATTTGTCGGTAAAATGGGCTGAACAACATGAACTTCAGAAGGGGAAAGGTTTGAACCTTGGGCTGGACACTTTGTTATTTAACATTTCTTGCCACTGGAAGGGTGGTATGAGATGGCATGAACTCCTGCCCTGCTTGAACAATTTACTGCAGCAACACATTTGCCCTGATGTTTTAATTGTGTATTTAGGGGAGAATGACCTGGTGGTATGCAAAGGTTTAGCTTTACTGAAGCAGATGAAAAGGGATTTATTGGAGATCAGGCAGCAATAGCCCTGATGTTTAGTCATTTGGACGTAATTGATCCCTCGGTGACAATGGAGGGAGCCCGAAAGACCCGCCGCTATTGACAAAGCAAGGAGGAAGATCAATAGGAACATTAGATTATTTTGTAGTGATGAAGGATTCGGTAGAGTAGAGTACTCCAAGTTGAAGTACGCTGTGGTATATTTTTTCAGGGGAGGTGGAGTGCACTTGTCTCGCTTTGGGATGCAGCTATATCTGATTCAGATAAAAGAGGTTTTAGGCAGGATATTAGACATACAAAGGTACCCTAAATCTTCCTAGGTTGGGGGGTGAGGGCAGAGTGGTGGTTGGCAGCTAGTTTTTACATGTTTACAGGTTCAGTTTACGGTTGTGAACAAGTTACTCCCGGAGCAGGCCATAAGGAGAAGTTAAGATATGAGATACTTAGTTAGATAGATGTTTAGATAACTAAATAAAAGGTCACAGGGTTAAAGTTAAACAGTTAATGACCGAGTAGTTTTTAAAAAAAATAGTTGCAAGGAAAGGATAAGGGTGGGAACACCTTAGGGGTGGGAAAGGAGACAATGTAGGTGAATAAATGTATAGTGAGGTGTAGTTTTGTAAGGCAAAGGTGAAGGTTAATGTTGTGATGTGCACCTGTCTTCAATAAAGCGGTCTTTTCCACACATAATAGTAAGTGATTGCGGTTTGGGCTGCACCTCTTTTGTCTATATTAACTACTCCCTAAACCTTCTGAAAAAGGGAAGGTCTTGGACATTTTTGTATACTCAAGGCACCAAATATATTTAACATAAATTTATGAAGCAATGAGTGGGAGAAAAGGCTTTGCCAATGTTTTTGAACACCAGTTACAAGTTTTTGCGTGTTCAGCACATGAACAATACCACTTTCCTTGGCACTCTGGTGGAAACAACCATTGCCACATCCCAACCAACACTTACGAATGGCAGATATTTTGAAGTAGTAAGTGCCCCATGTGCCCATAAAATCAACAGAGACTGTTTTATTAATTTACTGAAATGTTTTACATCGCACTGACTTGTGACATAAAGCTGCTTCGTAGAGCTGTAATCGCTTTGGACAACTTCCATAATTGTAAAGTTTTATCCCAGCCTTTTTAATTAAAACTACTCAATGGGGTAAACATGTTCAAATTGAGTCTTGAGCTCGAGTTTCATTAGAACTGAACTGCTGTTTGAGTGTGTGTATCAAGGTCTGTGACTTGCCAGCACAGCTATAGGAATAGTATATGTATATGAAGAAATAAGCTTGCCTCTAATACCTAGAAAACAAAAATATAAATGACCAACTCTCCACCAGTTCTGTTTATTCTGAAAACTCACAGCAGTCTCTCATAAAAACAATTTAGAATTTTGGAACATGGGGGAAATTAGATAAGAGTGCGCCAATGGTATCTGTCTGATATATTCATTCTGCAACAGGGTACTGTGCTGAAAATGCGATGTAGTGAAAATAACATTTCTGCTGAAATGCTGGCTCAAACTCTATGATAATAAAATCTGAGTATGTCTAACAATGAAGTCCTTTGTGTAGTCAGTGTAATGAAAATGTTATCCAGCCATTCCGGTATATAGCCACCTCTTGGAAGGTTTATTAACTATAGCTACTAAACACATAATTCATGCCTACAGACTAAGGTGTGTAAACTAGTAGATGAATGTGAACTTTTAAAGTGGGTGTAATGTCAAACATAATTTCAGTGGCGTAGCAAGGGAGGAGTCAGGGGGAGGTCCGCCCCAGCTGGCAGGAGTTTTGGCGGAGGCGGCCTCCCTCCACTTCTACCTGGGCCCTCATTTGACTCACCAGCAAACCTCCCCGCTCATACATGCGGGCAGCAAATGCAGGGACCGCCACAGGAGACACAACGTCTAACTACGCCACTGTTTCATAGTGAGTTTATCAATTCAACAATATAAGAATGCAGTAAGTAGAACTTACATATATAGATGCATGATAAAAGCACAGCAAAAGGGAACTTTGGTCACAAAACAAATCTAAAAAAATCCTCTATATATGTTACACAGTCGGGGCGTGGCTTAGCCGGCTGCAAGATGGCCGCACTCTAAGTGGGCTCTGCCGGCCAAGCCGATAATCTGTCAGGAATCCTGCAGACATCCATGTCGCTGCTCTTCAGCGCCACGCTATCTCGACTCACCTCACTCCTGGGCATTGACTGCTCCTGCTCCGGTCCTCCTCCCGTGCCGCTGCGCTGAGATCTGCTGTTGGGGCCGGGTGCAGTGTCTGGGCCCTCTGGCTGGCGTGGCCTGGGCCGTGGCGGCGTCTCGACCTGGCGGCTTCCTTGGGACCGGATCATCACTTTAGGCTCTGCCTGCTGCCCTGCACCTCTGGAGCCGGTGAGTGGTGACGCTGTGGGGGCGGCTCGCGGTGGGGTTGTGAGCGCGCGTGCCGTACCGCCGGGCCCGGGCCTTTACACAGATCGCACTCCATTTTTCCGTCCCTGGCACCCGCTGCCACTGCCTTCTTTTATCGGGCCTCGCGATGCGGACGGCGCGCTACCCGCTGTTTTCTGCCCATACTGGCGTGGACTTCCAGCTGCCCTGACTTCATCTCTGCTGAGATCAGGGACAACTCTGCTGCATCCCGCTTACCTGCCACTGCTGCCTGGCTGGCTGGCCTTCTAGTGCCATCAACGTACCTGACTTTCGGCCTGAGGTCCTCCATCTGCAGCCGCACGTTCTCCGTCTGTCGGCACCAGCGGACGTGCTCATCACCTGCCTCCTCCTCTGTGAGTGGCCTTCCGCCGAGACTGGTGGCTGGTGGGGGGCCGACCTTGTGGGCGCCTCGTCATCCTCGCTGACCACCATCTGGACACAAACTCCTGCACGACTTACTACTGCTGCCTGCCTGGACCGGCGCCTCTCCCTGTCGGCTGCCTTCCACCTCAGCCTCCAGGTAGGTCTCGTTGCTGCCCGGGGCGCCACGCAGTGGGGCTGCGGGCGCGCATGTCGCACCGCGGGGTCTGGGCTTCTCATTCCACTTCGCAGCGCCCATCAACGCCCGAGGCGCTTGCAGCCTCCTGGCTGTTCCTTTTGGGCCCCGCGACGAAGGTGGCTCGCTCCTCGACATTCCCCGTCGCCGGCCGCTCCGGCGTGCACGGCCTTGCCGGAGCTCTTTCTGCGGACTGCGGCGCCGGTGGGGGTCCTGCTGTGGCCTTCCATGCCCGGCACGCCCTGGCGCCCTGCTTGTCCCCTGCCACGTGCTTCATCTCTTCGCACCTCGACTCGTCGGGGAGTACACCAGTGTCTCTGGGACTTGATGTACGCCTGTCTCCTGGGGCCTTGTACGCATTGACAGGCAGTCCGGGATTGCCTCCCCCATCTTCGGGCCTCCTGCCTCTGGCTCGGCCCAGCTGCCCCCTGAATGCTCTGACAGCTCCCGACGCTGCCGCAACTGCTTCACTCCTGCCCGCCGATTCTGGTAATCTTGCTTTCTCCTCGTTGGATCCACGTGTTCGCACTGGCCTTTTTTCAGATGCTGCTTCCCCTCGTGGGCCCTGCAGGCCTCTCTCCTGCTCCAGCGCTCCATTTGGACCTAACGTCTGCAGTCTTCGGAGCCAGGACCTTCGTCTGCCGCCCCTGTCGGGGGCCGTGCCCGCCACTTTGCCACACTCTCTCTCCACGACAGCAGCACCTTTCCTCCTCTCCCACTCTGCTCGGCGCTGTTGCCTTGCCCTGCTATATCATCGGCAACCTTCCGCACTGGACTGCGCCTAATTATGGGGAAAACAGATCCCAAACTTTCGTGACCGCGATGCCATCTTGAGAGCCGTCAGGGACAAAGGCGACATCCGACACCAGGGCAACACCTTGGCCTTCTATCCTGACTACACGATGGCGGTGCAGGCTGCTCGCCGTAAATTTCTCCCGACTAAATGGATTCTTCAAAAGCACGACATCTCCTACTCCCTGGCTTGCCCTGCTAAATTACGAGTCCGGCAAGGCTCCAAGGTGCATGTCTTTCTGGAGTCAAAAGCTGCATTGGCCTACGCAAAGAAACTAGACCAGGCTCTACGGTCTCCTCCTGCTGGCTCTCAGTCCACTGATGTTGGCCACCTGAGTGACAATGAATGAATTCTCTTGGCAATTTTGTATTACTCTCCATTGTGTCCCCTGGTGAACAGTTAACTATTCTGGACATCTTTAATGTTGCTTCATTGGTTATATACAGGACTCCTCCCCTTAAATCTGAACCTGTCTCCTGCTCTCAGCTATTTGCGGGCTGTTCTGGCCATTTGGCCATTCATTTCTCTGCAATGGATAATTTTGCTCCCCCTCCTGTTTCTTGTGGTCCTTGACCATCACCTCCCCAGATATGTTAGTCCCTCTGGCGCCCCGTTGCTCTCTTCAAATTAATTGTTGTCTGGACAACTCCTGGTTTGGTCACCCTGTCCCTCTGGGCAGGGGTGTTCGCTGAGCGGAGCCATGCCTCACGGGATAATTCCCTCTATTTCAGTCTCTTCTTTTCCCCTTCCCCGTTGGGGTTCCCTTGGGTGGGTGGGTTTGGTCTCTCAACCTTATTGGGGGGTTGGTGTGGGTGGTGGGGGGGTCGGTCTATTGGAAATGTTGTCTCTCCTTCGAGGCCTGTTGTTTCTCCTGTTCCATGATTTCTTTTGCATTATGTTCTTTAATATTTTGTTCTCTACTCTGCACATCCCTTCTTAGTGTCATCTGATTCCTTCTATGCACCTGTCCACATCCGTCACTTCCCCTCCTTGCACAGTGTTATGATGGCCACCACACTCTGGACCTGGAATGTTCGCGGTCTCAATGACCATCGCAAGACTGGCCGAGTGCATGCTCACCTCATTCGTCATAAGGTTGACATTTGTTTCCTCCAGGAAACCCATCTATTGCCTGTCACTGCTGCTAGGCTTCACTCTCAACACTGGGGCGAAACTGACTCCTCCTTCTATTCTTGCTATTCTCGTGGGGTGTCCATTCTCATGTGCAGGGGGCTCCCTTGGCACACATCTCAGGTTCACGCTGACCCTGAAGGGCGCGTCATCATCCTGCATGGCACTCTCCTGGCGAAACCCCTAGACCTTGCAGCGGTTTACGGCCCCAGCTCAGGTTTGGCGACACATTTCATCTATGGGCCCTGCGGCGCTGTTGTGGGGGGGAGACTTCAACATCACGCCTTCAGCCACCCTAGATCGCTCTGGGCCTCGCATCTTGCAACCGCGCGCCACATCTCTCCTGCATTCCATACTGTCTGATAACTCACTGCTTGATGCATGGCAGCACACTCACCCAGAAGTGCGCAAAGGCACATGCGTCTCGGGTTCTGTCGGCTGCTGGTCCCGCCTGGACCTCTGGATCACCACTCGGGACACTTTTTCGTGGGTCACTTCTGTTGAACATATGGCACGCACCCTTTCTGACCATGCTCCTGTCCGCCTCAGTCTGCTCCCCCCGCCCTCCCAGAGGCACGTGTTCACCTGGCGGCTGCCCTCCAATGCGCTCGGGGATTCGATTTTCTGCAACAAAATCCAAACCGCAATCGCGAATTACTTTGACCTCAATGCCGGCTCTGTGGACTCTCCTTCCACTCTATGTGAGGGTTTCAAGGTGGTGATCCGAGGCTACTGTATCTCCAAGCAGGCTGGCGTCCTGCGCTCCATTCGCGGCACCCTGGAACGTCTGGAGGGGGAAATCAAGGCTCTGGTCTCTTCTCATTTGCTTGACCCCTCTCCCGACAGTCTTGCGCAACTCCGGGGCAAACTATCTGAATTTAATGATGAGGCCGACAGGGAAATATCCTTTCTAGGTAGAGAGGCGAGGGCGCGTCGATATGGTGAAGGGGATCGCCCAGGTAAAACTTTAGCCAATCTCCTACGGCAGCCTCACGCTGCCAATTATATTACTGCGCTCCGGGATGGGGTCTGGAGCGAGCCACCTCTCCTGCTGAGTTGACGGCCAGGTTCATCACCTTTTATTCTCAACTCTACACCGCTGGGTTTGCTCCTTCTCATGACATTCTGGATCAATATTTTGACACTCTTGAGCTTCTCTGGCTTGGTAACAGTCATCGGGAGTACCTCGACGAACCCTTTTCCAAGGAGGAGATCTTGGCGGCCATTAATAGTCTATCTGGCGATAAGGCTTCGGGCTCTGACAGTCTACCTGCTTCCTTCTACAAGACCTTCGCGCCCCTCCTTGTTCTGCACCATGCTGCTATGTATAATGACTCCTTCCGATGTGGCCACTTTCCCCCGTCGCTCCATGAGGCCCTGTTGACACTTCTCTTGAAACCGGACAAGTCCCCCGAGCTTCTAGATTCTTACCGCCCATTGTCGCTCATCAGCACCGACAATAAAATATTTGCTAAGTTATTGGCCTCCCGCCTCCTTCCTCTTATGCCCCTGATTGCCCGCCCTGACCAGTCCGGTTTCATCCCTGGTCGTGTCACGTCGCATAACCTTCGGACTATATTTGCTGTTTTCCACCAGATTAACCCTGCTCTTCCGGCCGTGGCGGCCCTTTTAGATGCTACTAAAGCCTTTGACACTCTTGAGTGGCCTTTCCTCTTTTATCTTCTCCCCCACTTAGGCTTCAGCCCGGTATTTTTACGCAAAATCCACCTCTTTTATTCCCTCCCCACAGCTCGCCTTCATATTAATGGTCAGATCTCGGAACCCATCCCCTTTCTAGGGGAACCAGGCAGGGGTGCCCACTCTCGCCTATGCTTTTTGCTGTGGCTATGGAACCCCTTGCTGCCTGGCTCCCACAGCATCACACACAGAGGGGCCTTGGATTCGCGGCTCGTGCGCTGGTCGTCTCCATGTATGCGGACGACGTCACACTCTATGTCCGCAACCCCCAAGAAAATCTCGGTCCCATGGTTCGCGAGGTGGTGCGATTCGGCGGTTTGTCTGGGGAGCAGGTTAACTGGGGTAAATCCATTCTCTTTCCTCTAACAGATGCCATTGTCCCCTTTACCCCGGACTACCCGTTTGTGTGGGCGTCTGGACCTACTAGATACTTGGGCATCTGGCTCAGCAGAGACGTGGACGAAATTTGGAGGGGGAACTTCGGCCGGGCGGTCGACTGGCTGGAGACTAAGATCCCCCTCTGGCGGCGCATGCCCTTGTTCCTGGTGGGGAGCATAGCCATCGCCAAGATGGTAGTGCTCCCGAAGTTTTTATACCTATTTCGCAATATCCCCATCCCACTCACGGCTCATTTCTTTCGGACATTTCGCTCCCTCATCATCTCTCTTGTCTGGGCTGGGCATCAGCCTAGATCACATATGAAATTCTCACACTCCCCTTAACGTGTGGTGGGCTGGGTGCCCCGGATTTCAAGTTATATGCCATTAGTGCTCACGCCAGCTTCCTTCACTTCTGGTTACATCCGACGCCCTTCCAGCCTCATGTAGCGATTGAAGCTGACCTTCCGGTCCCCTTGCCGCTCCAGACGGCTGTCTTTGCCCCCGCGAGGCCTCCGCGCGAAGAGATAGATATGGTTGAGACTCTGCGCTGGGCCTGGGATGGCCTTTGGAAATTCTCCGGCTCTAGCTCACTCTCTGCCAATTCCATGCTCATCGCATATCATCCAGCATTCCCTTCCCTGCATACTGCCGGGATGGTAAAACGTGCGACTTGTCTGGGGCTCTCCACGTTATCAGATCTCTACCCTGCCGGTGATTTCTTTTCTCTTCCAGCCGAATCCGGCCCCTTGGACACCCTGCTCTACTACCAACTCAGAGCGGCCTGTCGGGAGCTGCACCCCACCTTTCCATAGCCTCCTCCTATGATTGCTGCCCTCGACCTTGCATACACCTCCGCTTCCCCCCGTAAGCTGGTCTCCAGACTTTATGCCCTTACACTGGCAGCATTCTCGATTTCCGCTGACCGGGCGCGCATTGCGTGGAGCGAGGACCTGGGCACCGACCTCTCTCCGGAGACCTGGCTATACTGTTGCAGGCAGACTAAACGACTGTCTCCTAACTACTGTCTTCGCCTCATACATTTGAAATATTTGCACAGATTGTACCGCTCTCCTGCCCAGTTGCATAGACTAGGCCTCGTCCCCAGCGATAGATGTCTTTGTTGCTCCACCCCCGCCGCCGACTTCTCTCATTTTGCATGACTGTGTCCCGAGGTCTCTACATATTGGCAAGATGTGTGCACTGCCATCACTGAGATTACTTCCATGCCAGTTTTACCTGACCCGTTGATATGCCTATTAGGCTTTGTGAAACACTGTCCCGGCGCCTCCCGTAGGCTCACTGCTATGCTGCTTGTTCTTGCGCGACATAGGGTCGTCATTTATTGGGGTCGAAGGCCCGCGCCCAAGGTTGGCGCTTGGCTTGAGGATGCGGTGCATTGTCAGACGCTTCTGTTCGAATTTTGGGACCTGACGCGGGCAACTAGTCGGCCGTATGATATTTGGGGACCCCTTGTTTCATATGTTCAATGCCAGAGCGCCTCACCCTCTGCGTCCTCTCCCGCGCTCCCTGCCGGCTACCGGTGCTGGCTCGTAGAGGTTGCTCTCCCTCCTCTGCTCACTACTGACTCTCTGTGGCCGTTCCTACACATACTTTGCCTCTACTGGGCACTCCACCTGGCCCCTCTCGTTTCATCCTCCGCTGTTTCCCCTCGTGCACTGATGTGGACTACCACCATGCAACTGTTTTTATGATGAATGTATCAGCTGTGCCTTTTCTTCCTAATCTGCTGAATTCCCACCCGTGTACATTGTAACTGGATGTGCAAGTTTCTTCAATAAAGTTTTTAAATTTTTTTTAAAAATAAAATAAAAAATATATATATGTAACAGTCTGCAATAGCGATTATGTAGTTATTATTCAGCCAGAGTTTCCATTGAAAAGGCATTTTCCCATTTTTTAAATAACTTTAGCACTAATGAAAAAATCTACATGAAGCTTTCCATAAAAGGTCTCTCAATTTAGGTTCAGAATTGCAAACTTCATGTAGATCTGGCAAGGGGAGGCGGAATTGTGGACAAAGAAGTGTCATATCCCATTTTAACTCCCATAGAAATCTTTGCTCTCTGATACAAAATACATGCATTCCAGGTTTACACCAAACCTGGCATGAAAGTAGACCCTTACTCAAGGAAGTGCCTTTGTCTGGTTCGTTGTAAATCCGTTCAGAAATTTCAGAGAAATTAGCATTTATAAAATATTTCATGGTGGGTTTGAAAGCATTACAAAGAGACAAGACAGCTGGGCTGTTGGTCCACAGATGATCTACAAATCTAGGTTTAAAGTCTAATTTTAGAGATATCTACAAATGTAGTCACAGATAAAAATAAATATGTGGCCTCACACATCTTCATTTGTATGGATGAGTATTTAATCTTTGCTGTAGCCTGGCATTTTGCCAGCGAGCACTTGCCACTGAGCCAACCTTTCATGGGCTCTCTAATGTCTTTTTTCGTGCGCAGTGGACAACTGTGGATACTTCTACTTTGTAGGCTTTGATTTGCTTGTGCTGCTTATCGATAGCCCTTAGGCAGGCTTCCTGGTGGTTGCCTAGAAACCTATTTGAGGTGACAGTATCTGAGAATGTTGATGTAACCTTTATGAAATTTCCAAGGTGGTGCTTCATTTTTTGGCTGTGCTTGCCTGGGGCGTAACAGAGACTTCTGCGGCCCCTATGTTGCCGGGTGTGGGGGGAGAGTGGGGCAGGGGAGAGCAACCTCAGGGGCCACCATTCAACCCAAAGCCTATGAATATCTGTGAGATATTGGAGACTTGGGCCCCTTATCACTTTCTGCAGGAGGTCCCCATCATTTTGGGTTGTGTCACTGGAAACTGTCCTGTCTTTCAATGGTACCGGCACGTTTGAATTAGCTCTCATATTTGCCGGGAATAACAAGGGATCAGATATGAGGATGCGAGTTTACTGTGCCTGTTTGCAGGGTTGGGATATTGCACGTATGCAATTAATGCCAACAATAATTTGAAGTATATTGTTTGGTTAAGCTATGTTCTGGTGTGTGTAACAATGCATTGCATCCTGTTAATAATAGTTGCTCATTGGTGTAGTCTAGTGTGGACTGGATGTCTGTGTGTTGGAGTGACACTGCCCATAGATGGGAGTGTGAAACTCAGCATGTTTGTCTCATGGTCATGTGATTGTCAGGATGCCACTGTGGCATAATTACTTGGACTTTCAACTGCAAGTCCTATGTGTGCCTGGCTCGGGCATGCATTTGGTCATCCCGTGTGTTTTTTCTCTATCATCTCTGGTGTTGTTAGACTTACTTTTTGCTTGTTACCTGATTGCATGAGATGGTATTAGATACTTTACAAATGTAATGTGCATTTCGTCCGTCCCTGTACTTTTTGTGTTTCTTAATTTCCTTTGCTTTATTTCTCCAACATTACACAGTATGTACTTACTAAAGAGACCATCCTGTTAGTAATAATGAAATAACTTTCATAATCCATGCAGGTATAATAAAACTAAGAGGCATTCTGAAATCTGAAATAGTTTTTTTTATATAACTTTTTATTAACAAACATTGGCATACAAGCATTCAATAATTAGCTTAGTATCAGCATATGTATGACAATTAGAGGCAATACAACCACACATTATACACAGTAAGGACCTTTCAAGGAGGAAGTAAGTCATCATGTTCAATACTCTGTGGGGGAACGCAAATGTCTCCACGATAGGAGTTCCACTGTGACCATATGCGGGACCACTTTTTGGGACAGCCTCGGGCAGCATATACCGTCTTTTTTCTAAACATACTCCAGTCCATACTAGACTTCCATGCCTCCAGAGTAGGGGGAAGGGCTGCGCCCCAGGTCTGAGCAATGTTTCTTTTTGCGAGCATGAAACCCAAGGTGGCCCATTGTGTTTGATGGGTATTTAGGTCGGTTGGTTCCCATATGTTTAGCAAGCATCTGCGCGCTTCAGGGAGAATGGCAACAGTAAGGACTGCCCTCATCACTGCATGTATTTCCCTCCAATCCGATTGAATGAGTGCACATTCCCATATGATATGCATAAAGGTGCCGGTTTGGCCGCATCTTCTGCGACGATTCCCTGTCTCCGCTCTCCCCATCTGCACCAGCCAGGGGCCGGTCATATATATCCTATGCAGGATTTTTAGCTGAACTAGTCGTAATCGAGCTGGGATGGCCACCACTCGAGGAGAAGATACCGCCTCCTGTCACTCCTCATCATCCATTTCTATGCCATCTGCCACCCATTTCTGTCGCAATACTGAAAGAGGGTCTTCCATGTTATGTATTAATTTATTATAAATCAGTGAGATGGTCTTATCTGGGATGTGGCCATCTAGTATTCTGTCCTCTAGAGGGGATGATTCAGGAAGGGATGTGCCCCTTGGGATGAGGGAATGCAGTGCATGGCTAACCTGTCTATATCGGAAATGTTCAGTGTCAGCTAGCTCATGTTGACTCTGGAGAGTGGCAAAGGGTTTCACCCCTCCTTTCTCCCACATATCTTTAATTTGTGAGATGCCAATTAAGTCCCTCTTATCAAACCCCTTCGATGTCCACAAATTACCCAGTTGGGCAGAGTCCCATAGGGGGGTCGCCAGCGTTAGTTTACATTCCCACACGAGGGATCTATTTGCAGCGTGCCACACCTGGACTGAGTGTCCCGTGGGGCCTGTCAGTCTGGACCGGTTAGGTTTCGAATAAAGAGATCTATTATAATTACCTCCTGGGAGAAGCCATTTCCCCATCCGGTAGCCTGGGTTGTCAAGGCCAACGTATGTACCTTGATTAATAGCTGCCAGGTGTGCGGCCCAATAATATTTCTTTATGTCCGGTAGGCTGATGCCACCGGCGCACCACTTTAATGTAAGTTTACCCAAGGCTATGCGGGGTGGTCCGTTCCACAACAAGTCTCTTTGGAGGTGTTCAATTTCTTTAAAATAGTGCAAGGGGACAGGGTCAAGCGAATTTTGCAGGGCATAAAGAAAACGGGGAAGGGACATCATTTTAAAAAGGGCTGCCTTACCCAGAAGAGAGAAGGGAAGAGACTTCCAGCTAGCTATATCTCGCTTTATGCGAAGCATTGGAGGATGGAGATTTTCTTCATAACGACACGTGGGTACCAAAGACAGAAATATTCCCAAGTATTTGAATCCTGTGGTGCTGACCTGAATTGGACAATTGCGGGGCAGGGCGGGTAAGCAACCCCGAAGGACATATAAATGGGATTTAGTCCAGTTAATCCTAAAACCGGAATATCGACCAAACACTGCCAGTATGTCTAGGACTGCAGTTAGGGACTTTTTGGGATCTGTTAAATAAAGCAGAATGTCATCGGCATAGAGCGAAATACGGTCTTCCCATTCCGGTGCCCATTGCATACCTCGAATAACTGGATCTCGGTGGATCCATGCTGCCAGGGGTTCCAATGCTAAAGCAAATAGGAGGGGGGAAGGAGGGCATCCTTGGCGGGTGCCCCGGCACAAAAAAAGTGTCTGACTTTTTATTATTTACCACGACTTGCGCCAGTGGCTTTGAATATAAGAGTCGAACCCATCGGATAAATTCCTGGCTGAACCCCAGCTTTCGTTGCTGTGGAAATTGATGAAGCTCAAAGGAAGGAGAAGAATGTCTTGTTTCTCATTGAAGAAGTGTTAAAGAAGGAGTGTAATATATCGGACAGGGCAATTGAATGTGTGCAGGACTTCTCCAACAGGGGCGTGTTTGATGTTACCTAATGAGTGTATCTGTCAAGGTTTTCTCCACAATGCAACAGGGAAACGACACAGTGATGCTTTCTATGGGCTCTCTGTAACCCCTATGTTTGCGCCCAAGGAGACTGTGCTAGTGGTACATATGTACAACCCGTACACGGATCCCAGGCTAATTGAGGTGTTTTTGAGTCGGTATTGTACCACCGTCAGAGGGGGCAAAAGATTACAAACCTGTGTGGGATTTGGAATGGGAAGACGAAATATGTGGTAACATTCAAGGAAGACCCTGAAGGAGTACGTGGGTTGGCACATCCACCACAGACATTCACCCTGGGAGCCAATAAGGGGTTTTTGGTTGCTATGAGATAAGGCCATTCAATTGTGTCGAACCACATGGTGGCATCTAGAGAAACAAGGACAGCTGGTTCTAGGATCGTGTCTGCTCTACCTATGACCCCATGGACTCGACGCAAGTTAAGCGCCGTGTTTCGGTGTGGTATATAACCGGATTGGTCTGGATGTACCAGTTCTGAAATTATTTTAAGTAGACGGTTAGCTAAGACTTTAGCAAGGATCTTAGGCTCAGTATTAAGGAGGGAGATCGGCCTGTACGAGGTGCAATCGGTTTTAGGTATGCCTTCCTTATGTATGGTTACTATGTTGGCTATGCGTTGGTCCATTGGTAGCTCACCTATTTTCCTACTTTCCTCGAACATGTCTTTAAGATAAGTGGTCAATCGATGAGGGCTGAATTTATATAATTCAATTGGTATTCCGTTGGGGCCGAGGGCCTTTCCCGAGTTCTGTGATCTAATTGCTTGCGCTATTTCATCTGCTGTAAGGGGGCCATCTAATAGCTGCTGGCCCGCTGAGGAAAGAGTGGGGAGGGTAACGTCTTTCAACAATTCAGCAGATTCTTCCTCAGTGTAAGAGGCCACTGCGGTGTACACCTGTTCAAAGTGTTTAGCAAAATGATTCACTATTTCATAGGGGGTCAGTTATGCAAACCTCATGATCGTCATACAGAACTGGAACCAATATGCTTGACCACTCTAGTTTATCAAGCCACGCTATCAGTTTTCCGGTCTTATCCCCTAGGTCATAAATCCTACCAAGTTTCTCTCTACCCAGCGTTTTAGCTTTCTCTGTCACTAGTGCCCTGTACTCTTCCTGCTTAAGGTGTAACAGATGGAGCGAGCTAGGTGTGTTTGTCGTTTCCATCTTTCTCTCTAATTGGTAGATCTCGTCCTCTATAGTAGACACATCCTTTTGTTGTTCCTTCTTCTGTCCAGATATCAGGGACAGGGCTTCCCCCCAATCACTGTTTTAAATGCTTCCCAGAGTATCTGGGAGGAGTCTACCGTACCCGAGTTTTCATTGAAGTAAGTGTCTATCGCTTTAGTGAGTTCCTTGCGAATTTTGGGGTTGCGAAGATACCAGGGACTAATCTGGACCACCCTACCCACCCTAACCTGATCAAGGAGTATATGCACCCAAATCGGTGAGTGGCCAGATATGCCCCTAGCTAGGTGTCTGGTTTCATGAATATGTGAGATTTAGGGGCTAGGGACCAGAATATAATCTAATCTGGATAGGCTGCCATGAGCCCCGAGTGGAAAATGTGTTGTATACTCTCAGGGTTGTATGTGTGCTAGCCGTCCACTAAACCCATGGCCTCAAGAAAGTCTGGCAGCCATTTATGAGAAGGCCCCAGCTCACGTGGTGGGTGGCGATCCAGTGTACCTGAACCCACAGAATTAAATTCACCTCCCAGTAACAATATTCCTTCCGGTAGTGAAAGGAGAGTAGTGCGCAGGTCTTGTAATTTAGTGCTTTGGAGGCCAGGTGGAACATAGACCGACACTAGTGTGATGATTCGTTCCTCCCAGGACCCCGTGATACCTACGTAGCAGCCCCTGTCATCTGTCCAAGTAGACTCCATGCTAAGAGGAAAGGTGTTTTTCAGCATTATACCCACTCCCCTTGAACTCGTTGTGAATCCAGCATGTGCCACTAGCTTATATCCCATCCTGCACATTGCTTTACATGAACTTCCTATCAAATGTGTCTCCTGAAACAGAACGATATCTGGGGCTAGTTTCTTGATATATTGAAGAACTATACTGCGCTTAACCTTGTCCCCAAGCCCGTTTAAATTCCAACTCAGAATTCTGGCACTCTTATCCCACTGCGTATGCATTGAATCTAATGGAGATATCAATAGCCTCAGTCATGCTATTTACAGTGCTTGCCGATGTAACAACTCGCAAATAAAACACCCCCACCCAACAAACCTCCACCCCGCTGCCCTGCACTCTGGGCCTGGAACTGGCCATCGAAAACTTGCAGAGTGCCTATCGCCCTCGTAAAGAACTAAAAGTAGAAGAAAAGGGGGAAAGAAAAAGTGCTCCGCCACCCTGATCCCAAATAAGTCAAATGTACATCCCCAGCGAACCGAGCGCAGCAAGTCTCAGAGGGTCCACAACAACAAAATGCCGGGTACAAGAAAGTCCCCATTTCTGACCCACCCCGCTCCCGGCCCAAATCATTCAATCCAAACACCAGCGGTTATACGACCCTCTCCTCAGGCAGGACGGTTGTCTTCACTCTCCCTTCTGACGTGGTCTCCCGGGCTCCTCGGTCCATGGTATTCAATCCAGTCTGCCGCAGCTTCGGGGTGTTCAAAAAAACAAGTTCTCCCATCCGCCTCGACCCGCAGACGAGCAGGAAATAACATCGAATATTTCAGGTCTCTGTCTCTGAGCACACGTTTCACCAAGAGGAACAACCTCCTCTACTTTTGTACCCTCTGTGCTTCATGAAAGGGTTTCAATGCTTTTGCATTTGACTCGTGAGGGACATCTAGTAACGACTAGTGGAACTGCAGATCTTTGTAGAATTATTTTGATATTGCATACTATATTATTCACTGCCCATTGCTAATCTCGTCCCATAATGCTTTGCAGGGCTTTTGGTTGGGATTGTATTTTTGCCAATAACTGTGCTTGGGGTGGTCCTAAGAGGATGGGACCGCCACCGAATTGTTCAAGAATATGTGCTTTTTGTTTTCAAGACATCTGCTTAGTTCTCTCCCTAGGTTAGGGAGGATCTCCAAAAAAAATCACCTCTCTCACTTCTTGCTAATTTAACATTTTCCCTTTTGTGAAATGACTATATGCATTTTAGCAAATAAAGACCTGCTCCCTGATGGGCTGGGCCTGCGTCACTCTGGCTTGACCGGAGCCAGGCTGCGTCACTAGGGGTGAAGGGTTTTTGGAGGGCAGATAACGCTTGTCCTCCCTGCCTTGAGGGACTGGGCCTTCGTTCCCTGGCTTGACTGGGGCAAAGCTGACGTCTCTGGGTAGGGTGGGCAGGAAGAAGATCCAGAAGAAGATCTCTTGGAGACAAACATTGCAGAAGGGGTCACTAGCTTTCCCTGACACTGCGGGGCCGGGCCTGTGGCACCTGGCTAAACCGGGACCAGGCTGCACACCCCAAAGCTGAAAGGGCATCTAGCTGACACCCCCACGACAAGTAGGGCAGAGGAGCAGTCTGCACCATTTCGCCCTGCACTCTCCACCTGCCAGAGGACCAGACGACTTTGTCTGCGGTGTCCCAGGGAAGCTGCCTACACCCCCACCCCTCCCCTGGCCGCGCAGATCACGCTGGCCCCCTCATGACAGAGGGAAAGGGAAGGGAACGGGGGACGCCTCATCTCACCGTGGTCTTGCCTGACATCTACTACTGTTGCCACGAGTGTCTCCATTTGGAGGGAAGACTGGACAGAAATAAAAGCTTTAAAACCTCCGCTTTTCCTTTTTTGGAGGAGCACGCTTGTGACATTTCTATAGAGGCAACGGGCGGATTTAATTTCCGATCCCATCACGCCCCTTGGCCTCGGATCCCCGTTTTGTATGCAGGGGAGACTGCCTGTTATACCGGAGCAGTGGCCGACGCCCGCTCACATAGTTTATTTCGATTTTTCTAAAACTCCCCTGAACACTTCTGTTTCTGCTAATACACAGCAAGTAAAAGCCGGCACGCCTGCTCCCTCAATCGCACAGGAGCTCGGTGGGTGCTGATAGACATTAAGTTGAGATAACTGAACTGCAGGGGGCTTACTCCCCCGCCCCATCGAGGCGATTAGCATGGCCTCATATGCACGCATGGCTGGCGATATACGCTCATCCGATTACGTGCCAAATACGGTGCGTGTGGAAATTGATGAAGCTCAAAGGAAGGAGAAGAATGTCTTGTTTCTCATTGAAGAAGTGTTAAAGAAGGAGTGTAATATATCGGACAGGGCAATTGAATGTGTGCAGGACTTCTCCAACAGGGGCGTGTTTGATGTTACCTAGTGAGTCTATCTGTCAAGGTTTTCTCCACAATGCAACAGGGAAACGACACAGTGATGCTTTCTATGGGCTCTCTGTAACCCCTATGTTTGCGCCCAAGGAGACTGTGCTAGTGGTACATATGTACAACCCGTACACGGATCCCAGGCTAATTGAGGTGTTTTTGAGTCGGTATTGTGCCACCGTCAGAGGGGGGCAAAAGATTACAAACCTGTGTGGGATTTGGAATGGGAAGAGGAAATATGTGGTAACCTTCAAGGAAGACCCTGAAGGAGTACGTGGGTTGGCACATCCACCACAGACATTCACCCTGGGAGCCAATAAGGGGTTTTTGGTTTACTCAGGGCAACCCCTTTTTTGCAGACTCTGCCTGTAATTTGGCCACTCCAAGGAACAATGCTCAGGGCTCATTTGCAGGAACTGCGGGGGAGGCAGATCATAAGGCCCAAGACTGTGTTGCTCCACAGAAATGCAATCTCTGTGGTAGTGAGGAACACCTCTTTAAAATGTGCTCCAGGGGTAAATTCTCCTATGCCTCAGCAGCTAGCACCCATTCCACGCAACACGCTCCAGCCGCTCATACCACCCAGCCAGTAACTTCACCAGAGCTACAGACCCGGCAGGAACAACCAGACATTAGTGACTGACATACTGGGTTGCTTTGATGGTATAGATATTAGAAGGTGTAGTGCACAAACAGAGCAGGAGGGGGAGCCAGAGGCGGCAGTGCCTCCCATAGACACGGAAGATCCTCCTAGCCCCGTTCCTCTGCTGTCCCAGCTGGCAGGGGATGAGGTGGAGCGCATAGAAACAAAGAGGATTAAAACTGCAGCTTTCAAAAGAAGAGCGCGGCGCGAGCATCTTAAATCATAGGGCGCTACTTCCTCCGCTTTGCCTGGCGCAACACCTACCCTCGCAGAGAATGAGAGTCCAATCACTGAGGTCCCTGATTCTGGTGTCTCAGTAATCCCACCCCCCACAGCGCAAGTAATTGTTAAAAACATCACCACAGAGCAGGCAGTACAGGGTCTGAGGCAGGCTGCACAGGACACTGCTCTTTCTTTGCAATCCTCAACTGTGACCTCAGAGAGGGGGAAGGATATGGAGCACAGCAGGTGGACTACGTACATTTCCAACAAACGCAAAACGAGATCTACTAAAAGCCCAATGGACTCACCTGCTGTCACCCGCTCCAAGCGACGTCCTTCTTCCTTGGACCGCTTTCCCCGAGGGGGCAGGTACGGCCCTCTACTTTACCTCTCGGATACTGAGGAGGGTTTATCAGATGTTGCACAGGTCTTGGACGTCAGTGATGGCCCTATAATAGATATAGAAAGCACACCAGATTTGGAGGCCCTGTTCTCAACCTCCATAATCACCAGTTGCGAGCGGATGGGCATCACTGAAGATGGAGAGTCAGTGAGGGCAACTACCTCTTCCAAGGTGTAAATATGGCTGGTTCTCTTATGGTTTTCATTATGGCAGTAACAGTAGCCTCGTGCAACGTGAGGGGCATAGGTAATGCTGTCAGCAGAGCAATTGTATTGGATTATTTTGCAAACACACAAGCTGATGTTATATGTCTTCAGGAGTGTTCTCTCCCTCATCAGATGCGATACACCTCATTCAAACAACAATGGGCATATGGGCCATCGGCTTGGTCAGGAGGAGCTAATAGGAACGATGGGGTGGTCATCCTCCATTAAAACAAACATTGGCAGATCTTGGAGGAAAACGTTTTATACCCAGGAAGGTCTCTTTTGATTTCAGTACTTATGGATGGTATACCATTACGTATTTGTGTTGTTTATGCACCAGCCTCCAAAACAGAAAGAGGGGGCTTGTTCAATTTAATCAAACCTTTATTAACAGGTGCTATACCTCTCTTATTAGCTAGGGATTTCAATTGCATCACACACAGCAGGGACAGGCAAGGGTCCCAACAAAATTATGTACTGGATGTTACGTCAAAACTGTTATTAACTCTCATACATGATTTACACCTATATGATACTTTCCGGAAGCATCATCCGCCAGGTGAGGGCTACACTTGGGAGGCGGATAGCGGCCTCACACAATCATGCATTGATTATGTGTTTGCGCCGACAGCAGCTCTGTTACACCAGTACCCTTTTCAGATCACCATATAATCACATTCTCTTTGTCAGTTCCTGATCGACCTCAAAGGGGTCCTGGATCATGGAAAATTAATAATGACCTCCTTACAGACCAGCAGATTTGTGACAAATATGTGATGAGCTACCAGAAGTGGGCCCAAAGGAAGGCTCACTTCCCCAATGTATACCAATGGTGGAAATGGGTTAAAACTAAAACACAGCTGTTCTTCCAAGAGCAAGGGAATCTCCGACGCAAAAGGGAATGGCAGGACTTCCAGCGTTTACACAGGAGACTTATACTCCTCCACCAAATGGGAGAAGCTGGGGGTGATGTTAAAGACAAGGTACGCTCTACGAAACTAGACATGCAGAGATGGTTAAAAAGACGGAACAAAAATGCTATCTTCCACTCAAGGGTCAAGATTTTCCAAGAGGATGAAAAGTGTACTTCTTTTTTCTTTAAAAAAGCTCACGCATCACAAAAGCTGCTAACTAAATTACAAAATGCGAAAGGGGGCATATTACAGGGGGTAGATGCATGCCAGACCATTGCTTTTGACTTCTATCAGTACTTGTATGATGCTTCTGTCAAAACACCTTCAGCTTCAGATTTAGAAGAGTACTGTTTATTTACTCACAGGAGGGTTAACATTAGATCAAAGTAACTTCCTTGGGCAACCTTTTGGAGGTGAGGCATTTCTGGACGCACTGAGATCCTCCCCCGAAGGCTCGAGCCCAGGTTTGGACGGTCTAACCTGGGAGCTTTACAAGAAGTTTTTTGCTGCACTTCAACGCTTGAATGTACCGCAAAATATCCTAAGCATCCTACACACTCTGTATAACACAGCACACAGCAGAGTGAGCATCAATGGTTTCCACACACGAGAGTTTCCCATCCATGCTGGGGTGCGACAAGGATGTCCTTTGTCCCCAGCGCTCTTTGTCTGTGCTTTAGAGTCTTTCCTGTGCAAGCTACGAAGTGACAAAATCAACAAAGGTGTGTTTGTACCGGGGGGGGGAGGGGGGGGGAGGGGGGGGTTGGTACTCCTGCCGAAACGGTTGCATACATGGACGATGTCACAATCTTGTGCACGGATGCACAATCTGTGCGCAGAGCTCTACTACAGGCTTCACTCTTCCAAGAAGCATCAGGTCTCCGCTTAAATGTGGACAAATGTGTGTGTCTCACTATGGGTCCCTGGGACCGGCTAACTAATCTCCCAGTTGCAGTTACCACAGAACCCACAAAAATACTAGGGGTGCACTTCGCCACAGATACTCATATAGAGAAAAACTGGAAAGAAGTGCAGGAAAAAAAGAAAAAAAAGATCACCTTCTGAAAATTGCGCAAACTCACCATTGAGGGTAAGATCATGATAACAAAAGCTGTTCTTCTTCCTATTCTGCTATACCTGTCTATGGTTTTCCCTCCACAGGCCCACACATTGCAGCAATGCTCCAAATTGATTTTCTCTTTTATTTGGGGTTCGAAAATGGAAAGGTTGAGCAGGGAAAAGATGTGCACCATTTGGAAAAATGGGGGGAAAAGTATGCCTAATATTGAAGTGTTTCTCTTTTCTAAAGTTTTATGCTATGCTGTATCACGGACTAATGTGGACTCCATGTCTGTACCAAGTTTCTTCACCAAGTATTTCTTGGGAACTATGCTGCGGGGATATGGATTGTTTACACACTCAAATTTAATGCCATTTGCACTGAATGTACCCCCATATTACAATGGACTTTGAAACTTTCTAAAGACTCTGGACTCCAGCATACTCTCTAGAGCGATATGTTCCCATGCGAAAAAACTGAAACAGGCTTTGGTCGCCCGTGAAAAACCCCAACAAGTGGGTCTCCTGTCAGAGACTCAGTCCTTGCGTGTCTGGAGAATGGTGGGTCATCGAGGTCTCACACACAGCCAGAGGGACTTGGCATGGATGAGCATACACAACTGCCTGCCAGTGAAGGTGTTCCAGCATCACAGAGGATTGGCACCATCAGCGCAATGCCTGCGTTCCCGCTGCGGCCACGAAGAAACTGTCTTTCACCTGTTCTGGGGCTGCAGGCAGGCGCAAGCCTCTTGGACTTTGGTAAAGCCTTTTCTTCTCCATATCGCAGACATTGCTGTGCTGAACTGGGACACTGTGCTGTATGGACATTCTATCTCTGCGAAATGTCCTCCCACGGCTTGAAGACTTTTGAACTGTGGTAAAGAATCCCTGTGGGACTCACGGAACTTGTTCCTTTTGTTGCATAAAGAAATCTCTGCCAATTATTGCAGGAACCTCTTCCTTAACAAACTAATGACTTATGTTTATGTTGACCGAGCATTTTTGGGGGAGGCAGAAGCTGGTGCACTCTGGCATACGGACAAATGGAGGGGGGTGGATCACTTAACACAGGCTTCACGTTTGCTCCTTTCTGATGCATAATACCCTGCCACCGGGTTATAAGGATTGGCACTTATATAGGTTTTTTTCTGACACCTGCGAGAAATGTAATTTTGTAACAGGATTCTCACATATTTTGAGCATATTGTAGATTGTCTTTTTCCTGTATGTGTACCTTTATGTAACTTAAATAAAGGTTTAAAAAATAAAAAAAATAAAAAGACAGAGATACTTATTTGATCATAACTTGCACTGTGCAAGATGCTGTTTGCAATTATTGGTCAGAGCACACAAGCACACAGTGCTAACAACTACGCACTGAGCGTAGTTCAAATTGTACTTTGTGTAGCCACGTGTAGTGCTACTATGCAAACTACGCCCAGGGTTAGTTTTCAATTGTTTTGCAAGTGTGTTAGAGGACAAATGCAAAGAGTGCAGCACTTCCAGATAGATCTCTTGCGGGATTTTTGTCAAAGCGATTTTAAAAGATTGAATAAAACAGAGCCATGCAGTAGCTGCCAGTGAAATTAGAAATTTCACTCCTCAACCCAAAACCTTCTGTTTTCCATTTTATGAGTGTGTGAAATTGGGTTACTGGTTGGGGGAGATGAAACCCTTCTCCCGCAGCAACCATAATCCTTGTCAGTGTGATCTCACAAGCAAACCCTAAATCAACCTATGCTTAACTCTCTGGTAGCTTCGTACAAAACAGTCATGCTTAACTTGGCATGCATAGTATTTATGGAGCACTTCAAACAGTAATAAAGTGAAACATAACACAATTAAAATTCCACAACAATTTAGAAAAAATAGAGTAACATTTAAGAAATAATTTAGACCAAAACAACAAAAATCCAATTAGTAGAACAAGAGATATGCAATTTTAAAGATGTAAGTGAGTACAGTGCCAAAAAGCAGAAAGCGCCAACTGTGGTGATCTGGTCGTTCCGGACCATGTCAAAGTCACAAGTTCAGGGCGACAGTGATGGAGCACCGGCCCGCTACATGCACCAAGTTAGGCCTGCTGAAGAAGAGTACCCTAAACCCTGCTTATGGAGCACTGCAAAATCCGGTGTTGAGAATATGTTGCTCAGCTAAAGCGATGCAAGGTCCTGGAGAGGAGGTGCATCGCATGGTGATGATTCTGGAAAGCTTCCAGGCTGTGGTGTGAGGTCCTGCATCCTCATCAAGGATGTGGGCGACAAGGGGCTTGTGATGCCAAGTCATGAGTCGAAGTTGCACCACACTCTGGCTTGTTCCGAAGAAGCTGGTAGGCTTGCGATGAGAAATCCTGGTCCTCATTGAGGATGCTGTCGATGAAGGGCTTGCGATGTGAAGACATGTCAAGGATGTGTCACGCAGAGATTCGGATGCAGAGTTTATTGAGGCGATGCGGCACGCAGCGGCTCCGATGCCAAGTTTTTGGGAGGCAATGTGTTGGTTCTACTGGGATCAAAGTTGAGTAGGCAGAGCATCTTCAGGCCCACTTCAAAGTATTCCTGACTGGGACTTCAGAGTGCAGGACTCACAGCTGGTAGCGTCCAGGTGCTAGGTTCAAGATGGAGGAAGCTTGTTCTGCCCCTGAGACTTCTGATCAGGAGGCCAGTCAACTAGCCCTGGTGGTCCTGAATTCGAGATATGGGTTCAGTCCTTCTCATTCAGGCAGCAGGGCAGCACAGGAGGGCAGCAAAGTGGCAGACTTTCTTGCAGCATAGCAGCACAATAGTCCTTCTTCAGAGTCTTCCACAGGCCCAGATGTGTACTTAATAATTGAGGTCTGAGGTCCAATATTTATATCAGGGGCCAACTTTGAAGTAGGAGAAGGCTCTGGAGGTTTCTTCTCCCGGAGGTGTTTGGAATTTCCTACCTCCCTGTCCTGGCCACAGCTTGTCTGGGGTCACAAAAGACTAGTGACAAACTCTTTGTGAGTGTGTTCAGGTAGGGCCTTTGTGAGATGCAAGTGTGGTAGCTGACAGCTCCTCCCTCTCGTTAAGTCAGTGGCCCATCCTGCAAACATCTATATTCTCTTTGTCTCAATGTATGGGAGCAATCCACAAAGACCAACTGCCTACTACACCTAGTCATGAGACCCAGGGACAGGCTGCAGTCACCAAATAGTTAGGACAAGAGAATGCCAACTTTTTAAAAGCGCTATTTCAGAATTGTGACTAAAAATCTGACTTTCCTATTAAAGTGGGCTTTTAATTATAATTCTTTAGACAAACTCAACCTCTCTATCTGTTCCCTTTGAAAGTTATCACATATTAAATGTTATAAGGTAACCCAATGTTATCCTATGGAAGAGGTAGGGCTTACAACAGTGAAAAACTAATTTAGGAGTTTTTCATTACAAGGACATGTAAAACTTTAAAGTCAAGTCCATTTTTTTTTAAATACAATGCACCCTTCAATCTGGGCTGTTCGTGGCCTACCCTAGGGGTGACATGTATTACAAATGAAGGATTAGGCCTGGCAAAAGGTTTATTTTGCCAGGCCAAAATGGCAGTTTGTATAGTGCACACACAGGCTGCAATGACAGGCCTTAGATGTGCTTTAAAGGGCTACTTAAGTGGGTGGCACAATCTGTGTTGCGGCCAACTAGTATTAATTAGTTTACAGGCCCTGGGTACATGGGGTACCACTTTATTAGGAAATTACAAGTAAATCAAATGTGCCAATTGGATATAAGCCAATAATAATTCTAACATGAAACTCATGCTTTTTGCCTTTGTATTTAAGTCTTCTAAGAGGGACTTGTGGAAAACAGAATTCATTAAAACAAAATGTGTGGCTGTGATAGAAGGGGAAGAAAAAGAGGAAAATGTGAACTGAAGAAAATAAGTTGATATGAGTGAATAAATTAATACACACATAGGAAAACAAATTAAAAAAACAAAAAGGGGGAAGAAAGATTGTCTTAAGATGAGTAAAAATAGGAACATAGAAAGCTGAAGAAGTGAATAGATAAAATAGAAAGGAAGAACACGGAGTGGAACGAGGAGAAGAACAACGTAAGGAAGAATAAAGGTTTTACTACAAGGCAGTGTATTAAAAATAGCATATGGAATATTTGGAAACTGTGTTCAAATTGGGTAGTTAAGCAAGTTTTCATAGCACCCTAAAGACACTGACATGGACCAAGATTTATTAAAATAAAGCTACACACCTTCATCTTTTTTTTTATCTCTTATCTTTCTTTTGCACTTGAATGCTATATTTAAAAAAAAAAATTGACTAACATGCTCTGGTGGGTTGGAAAGAAAGTGGACAGATGACACAGGAAAAGCAGTGAAAGACAAACATCGGCAAAGCCAATAGGTCTTCACTGACGTCTTTAGGTTTGGTCAGTGCTTGTTTTGTTTTGTCATGAATTTTGCAAAACGTTATTGTTGGGGGACCTGCTGGGATTTGTACATCTAAAAAAGACACTGACTAAAAGCAAAAATATTTTGATCTCAAAAAGCACCCATCACCATAATAGCCCCTGCCACTGAAGAAACTACTTTGTGTGTGGATGTGCTCCTTGGGAAATGACAAAATACAGTCACTCACAGTGAAGTTATCCAGTGTGAACATGGGGCTGACCCACTGCCCCCAGGTACAGTAACAAATAAAAAATTTGAATGGTATATTAACATACCATTGGACGAAGAGGGTTGGCTTAAAGCCCCTGTAAGTTAGTGTGGTATACATATAATTGTAGTGAAATCAATGGGTATGCCCAGGGACATCTTAAGGATTTGGGGGGCCCTGGGCCAAACATATTTTGGGGGCCCCTGTTCAGGACACCTTTGAATTTATGATCTAATTTGAGCCCCTGTTTCCCACGCAGTTTCCGCTTCCTCAGCTGCGCTAGCGATCCAGTGTGCATCATAGGCATTAGCCTATATATTCCCGATGTAAATGGACACGTGCAGCTTACAGGTGTAGGATTCAGGGTTTCCTGCCCTGCTACTACGTTTTTAATACTTTTTAAATTGTATATGTGTGGCTGAATTACTCTGTGCTTTTTAACAATTTCTCCTACCTATGTGCCCTTGCACTTTACTTGATTCTGCTTGCCAACACCTCCTTAGCTGCTCCAATTCGCATTTCGGTTTTCCTCCAGTCCTGGTCAGCTGCTGCTGATACGCCGATTGTGTGGAGGGCTGGGGCTACTATCGGGCTACTCACTTCCGCCCACGCAGTTTCCACTTCCTCAGCTGTGCTAGCGATCCAGTTTGTATCATAGGCATCAGCCTATATATTCCCGATGCAAACGGATGCGCGCAGCTGATAGCTGTAGGATTTAGTGTTTCCTGCCCTGTTACTAGGTTTTTATTACTTTTTAAATTGTATATGTCTGGCTTTTTATTACTTTTTAAATTGTATATGTCTGGCTGAATTACTCTGTGCTTTGTAACAATTTCTCCTACCTATGCGCACTTGCACTTTACTTGATTCTGCTTGCCTACACCTCCTTAGCTGCTTCGATTCGCATCTCGCTTTTCCTCCAGTCCTGGTCCGCCGCGGCTGATACGTCGATTGAGCGGAGGGCTGGGGCTACTATCGGGCTCCTCACTTATGCCTATGCAGTTTCCGCTTCCTCAGCTGCGTTGGCGATCCAGTTTGCATCATAGGCATTGGCCTATATATTCCCAATGCAAACGGACACGCTAAGTGGACGTGCACAGCCATAATAAAAGTGTTGCCATAATTTACAATAAAAAACTAGACTACTTAGGCTTCTGCTGTACCTTATCCCCCCATCATAGCATAGCTGGATTTTTGATTTACAGACCTCCCAGTGCTATTGGAAATGTTATTACTACGCTTAATACAGCCACCACCTCCCTGGCCTTAAAATACAACAACTGCCTCATTCTGGGATATTTCAATATACATATGGACAATGAAAAAGACCCTCAAACAATTTCCTTGTTGGAGGCGCTGCAGGCCTGCAACATGTTTCCATCTGTTTCTTTGGCCACCCATGAGAAGGGCCATACCCTAGACCAAATCGTTCACAACTTTGACATATCAGTAAGCCTACCTCTTCCCATTACCTGGTCTGACCACCTCCTAATAAAATTCGTCATTCCCAACTCTGCCACAGCCCCTTGAGCTAACACAGGGCAGAGGGTCTCTAATTACAGGACGTTCCATAAAATATTCACGCCCTCGGTCGTTCCTCACCAGAGCTGTCTGGCTGCCCCGACTCGGACGCCCTCTCAATAGATTCATGGCTCCGAACCAACATTAACCAGGAAATCACAGAGTTAGAGGATAAACTTAAAACTAACACCAGTGTAGAAGAAGGTAAAAACAAGCTTCTTAATATGAACCAAGAACTTCAAGAATTTGAAGACTACCTTATAAAGAAAAAAACAGAAAAACTAAAAAAAGATATAAGGTGGTTTTCACAAGAAAAAATTTACCCGTATCTACAGAGTAATTTCTTCCAACAGGAGGAATTACAAGCAGGACAGTCGAACATGTACCCCAATAAAAGGCAGAAAATAGTCACCTTTTCTGACACCAATTCCTCAGACTCTGAACATGAGAGTGCATATTTGAATGATGAATACGAGTACAACCCTAGAAACCGTAGGGGAGCCATGCATAATCACCAACAGTATGGCCATTCCCCTTTTTTAGAGCAGGGCAGGGGCAGGGGACGAGCGAGATTTCAAAGACGAGGCAGGAGCAATTACCACCCAACAGAGCAAGCACATCCTCAGCCATACATGAGAACGAGGAATCAGCAATATTGGAAGTCACAATAGGTAGGGATGCAGAAACCATACCTATATTCAATCTTTCAAGACACCAACTAACCAATGCAGAATGCTCGCTCCTTAGCAAAGGTCTCTCCTTTGTCCCTAGCACCCCCCCTGACATTTTTACTTTAAATAAAGACTTATTCTCCTTTTTTAGGAAAGTCCGCTTACAGAAGTTTATGTCAGATCTAACTCCGCTAGAAGAGGAAGAAAATCACTCTGGTTGCAAACCACCATCTAACTTCACACCAACGTTGGAAATGGTGGGCCCTGAAGTTGCAATTTTTGAAAAGATGGTAATTAAAGAACTAGAGAGAGTTACCAAATTCATTCGTAAACCAACTCCCAACTTGACAAAATCTGAAACTACAGCCCTCAAGGAACTAGCTGGCAACAACTCCATAATAATCAAACCGAGTGACAAAGCGGGTGGCATTGTCATCCTTGACAGTGATAACTACTCGCAAAAAGTGGAAACCATGCTCAAAATACCAGAGCATTACCAACCAGCTCGTAGATCAGCCCTGAAGGAACTGCAAACTAGAATAGAGACCAGCACATCAAAAGCTTTCAGAGATGGCTATATTTGCCAAAAAGAATTGACTTTCTTAAATAAAAACAACGCGACAATCTCGACACTCTATGGTGTTCCTAAAACCCATAAAGATACACAGGATCCCCCTTTGCGTCCTATCATTTCGTCTATCAACTCACTCACAGAACCGTTGTCTCAGTACGTAGACTCGTTTCTTTGCCCCCTTACTAAACAATATCGGTCATACATCAAGGACACAGGCCACATGATTGCAACTGTGGAACACATGCCATTCAACAAAGAAAGCCAACTTTTGGTTACATTAGATATAGAGGCTCTCTATACTAATATACCTCAAGACAGAGCATTACAGGCAGTGGAAACCCTTTTGAATAGAACACAGGGGGAAAGACCCAATGCCTTCATCTTAGAATGCTTAGATACAGTACTCCATCATAACTACTTTGAGTTCAAAGATCAACTGTATAAGCAAGTACAAGGCACCAGCATGGGGGCTTCCTGTGCACCGAGTGTAGCCAACACGTATATGGGGGAATTCGAGCTGAAACATATCTATAACGAAATTGCCCCTTTCTACGAAAACATTACCACCTGGCATAGGTTCATAGACGACATTTTCTTTATTTGGACAGGAACTGTAGAGGACCTCAATCAATTCATTGACTGGCTCAATCATAGTGATTACAACCTTAAATTTACCGCACATCACTCGCCAGAAAAAGTAGAATTTCTAGACATATGGATAAACGGCGGTACAGGAAACTTGGAGGTCAGCCTATATCGTAAACCTACAGCAAGGAACACTATTTTACAACACACAAGCTTTCATCCTTCCTGCCAAAAAGATTCTATCCCCTTTGGGGAATTTCTTAGAATCAGACGCAACTGTACTAATCTACATGAATACAACAATCATGCAGAAGACCTAAAGAAAAGGCTCCTACTCAGAGGCTACCCCAAACGCCTCATTAAACAATCTTTTAAACGAGCCAAATACTACAATCGGGACAGCCTTTTCCAGGGCCGGGAAAAAAATCCCATAGAACGAATTGTCTGTGTAATTAACCACTCTAATTACAATCAGAAAGTCCAGCAAATATTGAATAAGAATTGGAAGATTCTTAATGCGAATGAAAACAGCAAAGCTCTTGAAAAACCCTTAGTAGCTTTTAGGAGAAATGCCAATCTTAAGGACAAGCTAGTGCATAGCAGAATGCAACAAACTAACACCCGTCTGGTTCAAAGCACTATAAATGGATTACCAGAAATTCTTGGTAACCACAGATGTGGCACCTGCCACGCTTGCCCGACAGCCATCACTACAGACTCATGGTCATATGGAACCAGAAGAGGCAGACTCAAAAGTCATACAAATTGCAGAAGCAGCAATATAATCTATCTTATCCTCTGCCCCTGCGGCCTAGGCTATATAGGAGAAACTGGCCGTGAATTCCGCACGAGGCTCTCGGAGCACAAATCGGCCATCAGAACAAGAAAGGAACATGCCCCGATGGTTCAACATTATGTGGAACATAACCATGGAGAACAAGATCTCAAATGGCTAATTTTGGAAAAAGTAACTCCAAAGTTAAACCAAGATACGCACAAAGTGCGTAAAAACAGAGAGACTTTCTGGATTTTTCATTGTGACACTGTCCGAAAAGGTCTGAATGAGGAGATTATTTGGATAACCACATAATAAATTACATATATAGGCTGATATATATAGGCTCTCTGGCCTATACATATTTTCCTGATTGACATCAGCCTAACGTCCTTCTATGTATCCACCTTGTAAGCTCCTTTTAGTCCATTAATTCGCAACCTGCCCGTACAGCGACCAGATGACCTTACGGTATCCCGCATGGATCATTGCCCCCCTAAATTCACACTTCTTATAGGTCCCTCATGAGACGATCTGGTAAGAACTTACACCCATTCCAATATGGCGCTGACTTTAGAACATCCTATCTAGAGGTATTATTAGGCATGTGGTGCTTCCACAAAGTCCATTTGCGCACATTTCAGATCCTCGAGAATTAAAAATATGTGATGGATCTTTAACACGTAATATGGATTATATTTGGAACACTCGTGACATCTGCCGCGTAAGTCCACTTAGAGAAATTCAGGCCGGGTGCTATTTCGGACTTTATTACATTTCATCTCTCCCGTTGTATTTATTACCAGCTTATAATCTACACTTGTCTTGAATATAACACGGTTACTTTTCTTTACAATCTTATCCCATGCGACTTTATGCACAATCAATAAGAACTTAACCCTACTACAAGATGGCGCCTGGATATCGTGTTCGATACCAGTTACGCTTAGAGTAAAGGCACGTCATCTCGCGAGACTGACCTGGTGCAATAAATTCGACAACCCCACAACACAAGATGTCGACTCCTGGCGAAGGATGCCCTACGACGATAAGACGAACTCAGGTATGCCCCCCCATACTAGCAGGAATCCCTGGCAGAGGTCACTGTAGGCTGTTAAACTTTAAACTTTGATCCAAAGCCTTTTAAATTCTGGTGTGTAGCGCTCGACCCAATCTTAACTTTGTTCCCAGCTTCCGTATGCAAATAGGTTTTCCTATCAGACGGAGACTCTAACAGTGATATCAGTTTTAAGCCTATCGGAAGATATTTACCTTTAACATTTACCAGCTATTTGTACTAGTCGACTGTTTCTTAATGATCACGCTACAGCCATGCAGTAGAGGCTAACTTAGGCACCCATGCAGGGCATCAGAGTACTCAGCTTCGAACAGCCACGGGGTCATTCTAGACCTGGTCGGGCCACTTGGGGTTGACATTTATAGATATAGTCATCATTTGTCAGCATACCCGTGTGGTCGCTCACTCCTCTTTGTGCACGTTACTATATTTCACAATTGCAATGCGGTTGCATTATTTTAAATACCATATTACGTTTCTCTCCGCTGACAGCGTTATGCCGTAACAGGACGAACCACTTTAAATCTAATACGCATCCCGAAGAATGATAGCCAGGAGGAACGCCTATACTGCTGCTTGTATGTGAAACCCTTTGGGAATGGGAAACCGTATTTGAGGTACATCTGACGATCAGTAAACTACACCATTCTCTGGTAAACTTATGTCATAAGACAAGATGACACAAAAATCTCTCCTTTTGCAGAATTCCAGGTACCATCCCTCTGACAAGTACCGAAAATTGAACAGATATACTATAGTGTGAGAACATATGCTCACATCCAGACCTTTTAAGGTACCTTAATAGACACTTCAATTACAGCCTTTGTAATGCCACAATAGATTGTTCTTCATCTTTTTCTAAGTTTCTTTATGCTTTGTTTACTACAGAAGTACCTTGTACCGCTTTCTCCAAGAAATAGCAGATTTGCAAGGCTATATACCTATATCTCAGGAGATGAACTCATAGGTATCTGCTGTGCACATTCTCCCGTTGATTTTTACGAATCTTTTTCTGGGATCTCACTTTTCATTAGTCACTTGTCTTCCTGATCACTGTTATGCACATATTACCTTTGGGTCGCCTCTGAAGTCCTTACTTCACTTCTCGACGCATGTTCCCTCGCTCTAAAAACTTCACATCTAAAGCGCATGATAGCTATCCTCATAAATTTCAATTGTAATACAATGTTTCCCTACCATTTGCCAATTACAAAATCCTTGTGTTTATTTCACAGACACCCTGACATCCTTTTTTAACATTCCTACTTGCTAATTCCGGCAGTTGGTCCTGAAGAAGGTGGTTCACCCACTGAAACGCGCGTTGACCATCAAAATTGCCAATATCGAAGATATTGAAATTCAACATCCTCCCTACTCCCAGTCAACTGGAAAAATCTGACCAATTCACAGTTTTAGCTCTCATTCTTTAGACTATTTTTCTTTACTGTTTTCTGTTTGAATGCAAGTATAGTGTATGAATGGATAGTAAATGTTTTTTTTAATATATTGTAGATGTCTAGGATGTCTTCTTTCACAATCATGTTGTTTTGTAATAATGTTTGTATTCTAAATTATGTGTGAAAATTGATTAGCGTCATTCTTCCAAAAAAAATGTACAAATTATCTTAAGATGAAAAAAGAGTAAAAACAAATAAAAATTTAACTTTGTTTATAACACTGTATTTTAGTGGATTCTATGAAAATAATGTGGTAATACAATCCTTCAAATAGTTAGATTGGGAAACACAGAATCTATACAGATCTGCTGAAGAACTATACAGGCCGGTTTAGAGGTTTATACTAGATTTTTGTACTTACTCCCTCCTCTAGGGCCTTAACTTAAATAGGGAGACCCTCCTTTCTTTATCAGAGGGTCTCTAATTACAGGACGTTCCATAAAATATTCACGCCCTCGGTCGTTCCTCACCAGAGCTGTCTGGCTGCCCCGACTCGGACGCCCTCTCAATAGATTCATGGCTCCGAACCAACATTGATGCAGTGGTACTGGTTGTTTGCTGCTCCTCAAAGAGGTCAGCCCCACCAGCTCCATGGTTTAACGATTCCCTTAGATCTCGCAACAGAAATTGTGGAACAATTGAACGGAAATGGCATAAATCCTATCTACCTGAGGACAGGAAGGTGTATAAAGACACCTTAAAAGCTCATTACATTCTCGTGAAGGCAGCCAAGAAAAATCTCTTTCAAACCAAGATAGAAAATGCCCAAAATAAGAGTAAGGAAATCTTTAGCATAGTTAAATCCTTTACTGCCCTGAGAGCCGGCACAAAGGAAGGGCCATGCACTGAAGAATGGTCTAAGTAAATAGTTGAATTCTTCCACAAAAAGATCTCCATGATCCAATAAGCCTTCACTAACATCTCAGAGGAAGAACTGACCTTCTACCTTAGTTCTAATAGCAAATTTCACCTCTTGGATCCTCCATCTTTACTAGCTTACCCTGAGTTTCAGCTTGAAGAGTCACTGAACCCTCTCCAAAGCATTAAGTCTGGCTCTCCTACTGACCCATGTCCAGGGAATATCTTGAACCTATTAGCTCCCACCATAAACCCCACAGTAAACCAGCTCTTTAATGCTTCACTCTCCTAATGCAACATGCCGAAATTATGGAAGAATGCTAAGATTCTTCAACTGATAAAAAGGCTAACGCCAAACTGACGGACCCTGCCAACTACAGGCCAATCTCCCTTCTTCCGACCCTCTCCAGAGTACTAGAGAAGCATGTAAACAAGGCCCTCCAAAAACACATTGAAGATGGGAAGCTCCTTCATGAGCCCCAATCCGGTTTTAGGGCTAACTACAGTATGGAGTCCGCTCTGCTGGAAGTGACTGAATTTCTCAAGGGTAAGCTGGACCAGGGAGGCAAGACTGTTCTGATACTGCTCAATACGTCAGCGGCCTTCGATATGGTCCCACATGAGAGGTTCCTGGAGAGACTTGCTAACATCGGTCTGGGGGGGACCGCCTTAACATGGATGTCATCCTTCTTGGCAAATAGATCTCAGGACATCTGGCTCCCCCCTTTCTCATCAGTTCCAGCCATGAATGTAGGTGTCCCTCAGGGCTCCATTCTCAGTCCTACCCTTTTTAATATATTTCTATCCCCCTTGCATTTCTGTTGGAGGAAGAGGGCGCCAAATTTGTTTCCTATGCTGATGACACTCAGCTGATTTTTACGTGTGAAAAAGGAACCGACTTTGACGGGGCAATGATTAGGTCTTGCCTCACAAAGGTTTTTAACTGGCTTAATATCAATCAGCTGAAGTGCAATCCTGACAAAACTGAAGTTGTTTTCTTTGGTAATCCATAAACGCCTGACTGGAGCGCTTGGTGGCCAAAAAATCTGCCGCCCCCGCCGGCTGAAAAGGAGAAAGTCAAAAACGTAGGAATTGTCATAGACAAGACACTCTCCATGTGCTTTCAAATTCAAAATCTAAATGGCACTTGCTTTGGCATACTCTGGATGCTAAAAAAAACTCCTGCCACTGTTACCGCTTGAGAGCAGAAAGATCGTGGTACAGACTCTGGTGACATCAAAGCTTGACTATGTCAACAGCTTGTACCTCTGTCTTCCCAAATCCCTTATCCAGCACCTACAAGTGGTACAATACGTGGCGGCCAGAGCCATCCTGAGACCTAAACCCAGATCTAGTATGACCCCTATTCTTAAGTCTCTCCGCATAAAAGAACATCTTCTTTAAAGCTTTCCATGGCTTAGGAGCCGGCTACATAAATAAGCGCGTTAATCGCTACACAACATCTAGACCCCTAAATTCTTCCAATGCCAACCTGGCCATCATGCCTAAAATATGCAGTGCCCGCATTGAAGGCAGATCCCACGGCTTTCTAGGCCCAAAATTGTGGAATAGCCTGCCTGAGTCTCTGAGACTAACCACACACCTACTCTCTTTCATGAAAGAACTTAAAAACCTGGCTTTTTGATAACCGATGGATCTTTTACGCATGTTTCCCTCCCACTTTCATGCACCAGGACACTCTAGTCTGAGTAGCTGCGTGCTTTATTAAATACACAATTTCATTTCATTAGGTCCCTGACAGTGCAAAGGAACACTCGTCCAAATTCTAAGCGCCTTATTTATGAGGCCTTGCTTCACTTTTATGCCGCTGGTGCGTCACTTTTTGTCACGCACCGGCAGCGTAAAATATGTGCAATGTTACGCCCTATTTACAAAGTGATGCATCTAGGCAGATGCTTCACTTTGTAAACCCCTGCACCGCATTATACCTGCACCAGGCATAATGTATGCAGGGTGGGTGTTGCCCCGCAAAATGCCTCGTAGAAGTGGCGGATTGAAATCTATGAGAACTCAGTACGCCACGTCTAGGACGCCATTGCGTCAATATCTTACACCTGCCACACAGCAGGCATAAGACTGATGCAGGCCCTTTCACATGGGGCTTGCCCCATGTGAAAGGACACATTGCTGGAGTTGTGTCTATTTTCAGACACACCCCAGCAATGCATCACTTTTGCGCCTACAGATACGTCAGAAATACTGACGTATCTGTAAGTCCTTGCGACATGATGTGTCATACATTAAATATGACACATCCATCATGTCGCAAGGAGGGCGCACTAAGAAGTGACGCATCCCTGTTTTCACACAGCGATGCATCACTTCTCATAAATAAGGCCCTAAATGTGTTTACATCTAATATTCAGGGATAGTTATGTGTGTTTTCAATATTGTAACACAGCAGCAGCTCACCAATATTACTGCAAATAATCTCTGTGACACCCTCCCATTTCTTATATGTTAGGCCTTGTTTTGATCTAAAATAAACGTTTTTTATGTATATTGCATGAAAAATAAACACAAAATTTCTCAGCAAAATGGCTGTACTAGAATCTCACACATCAGGTACATAAGAAATAAATGAAAGGAAAACAGAATTTAAAACAAACTGTTTAGGAAATATTCAAGGTCATTAAGGCAAAACTCTGGAGAATGGAGCTGACTGTCAGGGGGCCCCCTGAAAGGCTGGGGCCCTGGGCCAGAGCCCACTTTGCCCATGCATTAAAACGTCTCTGGGTATGCCCAAATGCCAGACCTAAAAAATGGGAGAGAAAGGTGTGGAAAATTATTAAATGGATTAAAGTATATCTTATAGGGATTTAATTGTAAACTAAAGATAATTGGGCCTTAAAGGAGCAGCCCAGACCACCAAGACTCTTCAAGTTGTGTGAAAAAGGCCACTTTATTGAAGACGGGTGCACCTCACAAACATACCCTCGGCCTTTGCCTTACAAAACGACACCTCACTATACATTGCTTCAACTACGTATCCTCCTTCCCCCTCCCCCAAGTTTTCCCCACCCTTCTCCTTTCTTTGCAACTATTTGACAACCCCAACACGGGGCCCGATTCACAGAACTTAAGACAAAATCCTAAACTTACTACCATTTTGGTATTCACAGAAGGCACTTACTCATTTTGGTATTCACAGAAGGCACTTACTCATTTCGGTATTCACAGAAGTTAGTAGTCCTAACTTTAGGACTCCTAAATGCCTTCTGTGAATACCCAAGGTCTTAAAGTTAGGACTTTTCTAAGTTTAGGAGTAGTAAAGTTAGGAGTCCTAACTTTACTACTCTTAAACTGAGAAAAATCCTAACTGTAAGACTTTCGGTATTTACAGAAGGCATTTAGGAGTCCTAAAGTTAGGAGTTCTAACTTTACTACTCCTAAACTGAGAAATATCCTAACTTTAAGACTTTCGGTATTCACAGAATGCATGTAGGAGTCCTAAAGTTAGGACTACTAACTTCTGTGAATACCGAAATGAGTAAGTGCCTTCTGTGAATACCAAAATGAGTAAGTGCCTTCAGTGAATACCAAAATGGTAGTAAGTTTAGTATTTTGTCTAAAGTTAGTTCTGTGAATCGGGCCCTCAGTCATTAACTTTTGAACCTTTAAACCCTGTAACCTCTTCTCTACTTCTGTAAAGATCTACTTAACTAAGTATCTCCTATCTTAACCTTATTACCTGCTCCAGGAGTAACTTGTTCCCAACCATAAAGTAAAAAGTAAATCTGTAAAGAACTAGTTACCAGACGCCACTCAGAAACAGTCATTAAGACTTTTCTGACCCCCCCCCACTTAGGACACTCTGGGGTAAATTTGGATATCTAGCATTTTGTCCAAAACCTCTTTTATCTGTATTAAGTACAGCTCCATCCCATAGTGAGACAAGTGGACTCCATCCCCTCTGAAAAAATATATCGCCTCATTTTTCAATTCCGGATGCTCTACCCTGCCAAAACCTGCCTCCTTACAGAAACCCCTCATGTCTCTATTTATTTTCCTCCTGGCCTTATCGATGGCAGCGGGCCTTTCGACCCCCCTCCAATTTCTTCTAGGGATGAATTTGGTCCAGATGACGAAGCATCCCGACCATTGCTGTCTAATCGCCAACAAATCTCTTTTCATCTGCTTCAATAATGCCAAACCTTTGCAAATCACTAGGTCATTCTCCCCTGGGTGTACAATTAAAATATCAGGACAAACATGTTGATGCATCAAATTATTCAAACAAGGAATGAGTTCATGCCAACACATACCACCTTCCTGTTGCCAACAGATAGAAAACAATGAAGCATCCAACCCGAGATTTACACCTTTCCCCTTCTGCAGTTAGTGTCTTTCTGCCCATTTTACAAAAGAATGACCGACTATACAAATGGATAGCGCCTCCGACTCCACTACGGCCCCTGAAAAGACAAATGTATGAGTGCGGGACACAAACTACATTTTGCAATCCCCTGCGTCCCTACCTTAACATATAGTTTATAACAATCCAAAGTCCAATGCCCCAATCTCATGATTCTCTCCTTGCCCCAGCCCTGCTTTGCTGCATCCATTGCTACTCCTATCCGGAAAGAATGGGTGCCAAACTCCCCTGGTTCCTCCCCCAAGTGTTTCAGAGCTCTTCGCATGACTCACAGTAACTGTGTTGCTGTCACCCCCTGTCAAGACACCCTGCGAAAGACTTTCCCTGACTCTCCCCTGGTCCAAGCTTTTAAGATGCACCCCCAACATACTTGACATATTGATGGTTCCTCACTGACCCCTATTACCACTATCTTTCCCACTCCCCTTTGATCCGTCTTTGAGTGCTTGAGTGGTATTCTTACCTCCCCTCATCCCCTGTCACACACTTCTACCTCCTCCCAATACAGCCTTGCAATCCCTTTTCTCCCCAACAACTCCAATATTCTGAAAGCTCCAAAATACAACCATGATGTTAATGCAGAAAATAACCATGTTTCTTCTTCACTGTTGCATATCCTCTGTAGCATCAGTAGTAGCCTAGCTAACAGTTCTTTCGACACAAGTCTCCTGATCCCTGGCCTACCACGGGATGGCGGCTTTAGACAAACCCCTGTCAATCAGCGACATGCCACGCCACGCCTGGGTATACACCCTCCTCACAGAAACTGATAACAACCCTACCACCAACAGCAGCATCCTTTGTCTCCTACGGACCACATCCCTGCCGGCACCGGTTTCCTATGAGTGTCCGCCTCCGTGGCCAGCCCATCGAACCTCTCCCACTGCGAACGAGACAGGGCATCCGCAATTTCATTGTCCACCCCAGGGACGTGTTACGCCTGAAACTGAATGTCATGCTTCAAACAACTCAGTATAAATACTCTCATTAACTTAAGGACCTGCTCATCCCTCGCTGTTTGTTAACCACATGCACCATATTGTCCACTCTGAAAATGAGCTTCTTGTGAGCTAGGCTCTGGCCCCACATTGTGACCACTACAACTAAGGGAAACAGTTCCAAGAAGGTGATACTCCTGCCCCATTCTTCCACTGTTGTGGCCATTCCTCAGCGCACCACCAGCCCTGCCAATAAATCCCGAAGCCACTGGCTCCTGCAGCGTCCAAGAATATCTGTACATCCCATTCCCAATCTTTTGGTGCGGACATGGGGATCCCATTAAATTCCTTCAAGAACTTGCACCACATGTGCAAATCCTCTTTTGTCCCTGCTGACAGGCGCATGTGATGGTGTGACAACGTAAGTCCTGCTAATGACCTGCTCAATCTCCTGCAATATGTCCTTCCTAACCTGACCACTCTGCATGCGAAAATCAGGTGCCCTAGCAACCCCTAAACTGTCCTCACCGTCACCTTTTTCCCAGCCAACATGTCATCAATTAACAATCTCATATGCAGTTTCAGTCAGTAGCCGTTCCTCCATAGCTACAGAATTCAATTCAATACCTAGAAATGGCTCTTTTTTCAGCACAACCCCAATAGGGAAATGATCAATTCCTTAATCGGGCACACTAGAATGGGCCCTCCATTTGCCCTTCATCAACGTCCTTCTTCAATTTGTCCCAAACCACTGTTTTATGTGATGCCACTGACTTTAGTTTTTCTGCCCATCTTGCGGACCAAGGACCTGCGTATACCACCTTAAACCCTTCTTTAAAGACTTTACTCAAGAGGAATGCATCCTGCTCATGTGGGTAATGTGTCAGCCATGCATCCTGAGAGTCCTGTCTAATGGGTGTACAAGCCTTTGCCCATGTAAATCGGTGTTCCCTTTCCGCCCCTGCCTCCTGCCCTGTGTTGGTCTAGTTGTCCGATGGAAGCACTGTTTTGCTGGAAGCCTTGACCCCCGTGGTGTCCCTGTCCAGTGTATCCTGTCCCAAAGCATTGTTCCAATGGGTGCCTTCCTGTGCATTTTGAACACTCGTGTCTAGATCTGCAGTACTCCCTTGTGCAGGTTCCTTTATTGTAATCCCAGCAGGCCCTTGTCCACTCCTGTCAGCCTTCAGTGTGTACCCCAACCCCTCTGGGTGGGGCGATTCTGAAAGTAAACTAAGGGCAGTACACTGGCCATATATGTTGTTTTTCCAAACTTGACTGACCACATCGTTTGCTGGTACCGGTCGGAGTCAATGTCCCCCCATTTCACTTCAGGGTCCTATGTTACTCTGGCTCTGAACTCCTCATCGTAGTGTGACCATGCATAACCCCCGTAGGGCACCTGTGCCCTCCTAACTACGTCCATGTATTTAAACAAGGACACGCACCTGTCGGGGTACTTTTAACAATATACGCTCGCAAATATCAGAAAAGCTGCTGTCCAGTTCTCGATGGTCATGGGCACCTTGGGCCTCTTTGACAATACTAACTCTTCCTCTTTCGATCCCTCTTTGGACCTCAATTCCCTATGTAGGAGCTTCAACATCTCTACATACTCTGCCTTCCATATTTTCTCCTTTGTGGCCAACATGAGGTGTACCCCCAATGGCTTCGTCACCCCCATATCAGGTAGTTTTGGCAGCTTAACCTCATTACTCCCTTTGGCCCCTGCTGCTTGTCCTTTGCCTTCTCCTGTCCTGCTCTCTCCCACGTAGTCCCTACCTGCTACCGACCTCTGTGATTTCTCTCTTGGCTTCCCAGTTGCCCCCATCGTCACTGCCTCCTCCTCTGTACCCACACCTGTGTCCCGCACATACTGCCCTTTGTGCAGTCTGACCTCCCTTTCTGCCTCTTCCCAGCACACATCTGTTCCCATGGACACCTTCCTCTTTGGAATAGCTTGGCGACCATACTCCCCCCGGCCTTACCTGGCATCAAGGTCGGTTTCCGCACCGGATCCAGCCACCTCACCAGTCGTGCAGAGGGTTGGGTCGTGTGAGCCTGGACCGGTTAACCAACTCCTGTATCTTTGCTCTGTAATATACTAGGCACATCATTACCTGTACCCCCCTCCCATTCTTCTCGCGTCCCCCCTTCTTCCTCCTCCAAAATCTCACCCTCCTCTAGGCTATCTTCATCATAGTCCAGTTGTGTGTCTTCGCATGCCCACCCCTTTTGCTCTATTTGCTCTCCCATGTGTGCCTCTGCACACTGCCGCCTTCTGTGAATAAGCTTCTCCAAATCGATCACTGAGCGCTGCGGGCGCTCTCGATGCCCTTCCGTCCCTACTTCCCATTCCTGCCCTGGCCATCTCACCATCGCCCTAGGGGCCGCATCAACCCAACTGGGCTGTAGGCCTGCCATGGCTGTCTCTGACCTCCGCGAAGCAGTGTCCCTGCCGTCCGTCGCCATGGTCCGCCTGGCCACCCTACTCCCTTCCATCTCTTCCCCTCGGTATCATGGAGCCGCATGTGACTCGCCCGAGGTTACTGCCTCCTGTTCCTGTAGCTCCTATAAAGAAACGGCAAGGTACAACAAGCCGGGGTTAGTATCTCTACCTGTCCCTGCCTGTAGTGGGGTTGGGCACCACCGTCAATACCCCCCGGTACCCTGCCTGCCATTAAGGCTGGTATCCGTGCCCTCCATTCCCCCCTGACCGTACCAAACCTTCTCTTCCCAATCCCGCAGAGTGCCCCCCTGCGCACTGGGCCCCAACCTAACCCTGTCCCCCTACGCGTATATACCTTTGCCGTGCCTGTCGTCCCGCCTACTCTAGCCCCCTCTCCAATTTCTCCCCCTCACTCCATTCCAGCAGTGACGCTAATCTTAATGCTGGGCCCTACCCTTTTCTTTCTCTTCTGTCCCAAGTCCATCCCCCTTTTACCTGTTGTCCCCTCCCTGTCCCCTTTATGCGTCTCCTGCTTCCACCCCCTTCTTTGGACCACCTGGCCTTTATCCCCCAAGGGGCCCTGTCCAACCACCCCCTCAGCTCCAACGTTGCAGACGCATCCCTCTGAGACTCAGGCCACATCCCCCCTTTTTTTCCCTTCTCCTGTTTCCTGTTATTGGGCCCACCCATCCTTGCTGGGCTTTTTTCTCTTCAGAGGCCCCCCTGCCCCCTCTACTGTCTCCTGCCCCCCTTGCTTCTGCATTACTGGGTGGCTGGCAGTGTTAGCCAATTCCTTCCTCCCATTCCGTCCCAGTCATGTTCAACTGTGTGCCCCGCCCCTCCTCGGGGCTCCCTGCCCTCTTCTCCCCTTTTTAGCCTTGTCGGAGGTTTCCCTCCCCTGTGACACGTGCGGCTCTCACGGCCGATGTGCCTTCATTCCTGGAGCTCCCCAGGGTTGCCCGCCCTTCCCGCCTTCGAAACTCAGAGAGGGCGCACCAACTCACCCCACCCTCCCTGCTCTTGTCTTGTCTGAGGCCGCTCTTGTTCTGCGCTGGCCCTTCCTCCGACATCTTGACGAGGTACATGCGGCCGGCCTAAGCTAACAGCCGCATGGCCTCCTTCACACGGGGATCTTCGCTCGCCACCAACCACTGCAAAGGAGATTGCAGGTGACTGCTGTATTGAAGGCGATTAATTAATGTAATTTTCCTAATATCTAACGACCCCCCTCTAGCTAACCGACTGCCGTGTCACCTTACCAGAAATGGTGACACGGCATACAAAATTGCCCGCTTAATACTCCCCGCCCGCCAGCCCAAGCAAAAGCCCAACAAGAGCCCTATTGGGCTCGGGCTGTACCAAGCGGTCCAAAAGACCCCAGGAGTGCAAGCCTCCCTATCGGTCGGCCGCCGCCCCCAAAACCCCATTGTGTATATTCATGCCATAACCTTCAAAAAGAAGAAATTGGTTAATGACAAGGACAGTGACACAGTTACTGCCCTTGAACTCAAATTGTCTAAGGTTTTGATGCGATCCCATCAATGAAAGGAGGTCAAATAATTACTTGCAATGATTGTGTAACAAAGAACACCCTCTAGAAGAATGTAATTGGTATAAATGATATTTCAACACAATGATACAAAATGAAAACACAACTCATAATGAAAAGTTGAACCAATTATCTTAAAGGAATAGGCAGCAGTGAAATTGTTAAGACTGCAGGACAACTAAGTTCGGAAAGAGAACCCTAACTCTCTTCAACACATAAACTTAGGCTTTGTGCAATTGCAAGTTGACAGCAGCTGAGGTTAGCAATAATAGTGAAAGGAGGATTGTAGGACTGTCAACTTATATGAAAATATCAAAGAAGGGAAACAAAAAATAAACAACTCCCGAAAGATATTCCAATCAGGAGAGAGGTGACAAAAAACAGATATGGCATTAATTTACACTGTACTAAAAGGATATGTGCATAAACTAATGGTTTAAACACTCCGAATGAGAGGGATAGAGGGGCTAAATGGGAAATGTATTCATGTCCTTAAAAGCTATTCATTCTTAAGTATAATAACCAACAAGCATTTGCAATGCAACAGGTCTCGCATTAGGTAGGTTAGTGCTATTAGTGTTGTAATTACAATGTTGCTTTTGGTGTTGTTTTGAGTGTAGTGTATGTAATTTACATGTAATTACTGGTATGTAGCGTGTGTATGTATTATGTATGTTGCAGGTTGTGCTGGTGGTAGAGCAGTAATTAGCTTTAGTGTGTAGTGTTTGAGTGTTCATGATTAATTGCTGTGTTTTTAAAGCCTATGTAGCATGAGCATGGATTGTAAGTATGGGAATTACAATTGTGTTAGAGTATTAGGTGTAGTTTTGTGTAGTTGTAACAAGTAGTTATGTGTTTGTGTGTAGCAGTACATAGTGTTGTGTATGTGCACAGTGTCTGTGTATATGTATGCCACACTCTGACTAGCACCAACATAGAACTGAACGCTCCCCCTGCATGTGTTGTACCAAAACACTTAAATGAATAATTTGTTTTAGCAGCGATTTTAAGCAGGGGGTTCTTTGCTCTTGGTGGCCGGACGATTTGTTTGTAGTATAAATAGAATTTTTAGGTAAAGTAAGTTGCGCCACTAGGAAAAATGAGGTTATGGTGCAAGGGGCATTAATTTAAGCAGGTAAGGAAGGGGCAGGGATGCACTTACTCATAGGATAAATGGGAAGAGTGGGCGGGGAAGAGGGTTTTTAAAAGTAGTATTTTTAAGATGTATTAAGTGGTCTGTGCATGCAGGTAATACAGGGCAGGGTGGGAGTTGCTTAATGAGGCAGACTAAGGAGCCAGAGCCAGAAATGTGATCTTGGTGGCATCCCCAGAAGAATGAAGTTTTTATAATTTGTAAACATGTGGCATCACTTTCTTTTTTAGGGGAGGGGAGCGGGGGGATGGGTTGTGCTGAATATGCGGCTCCGGCTTTGTATTGTCCACAGTTCGAGGAGCCGGACTAGACTACAATTGCCTGTAAGTGTGGAAGAAACAGAATGTGTACGTTTCCAGAAGTAAGTAGTATTTGCAGAACAAATTATTTTTAGTACGTGGGAAATGTAGGTAAGGGGAAATAGCAATGAGCAAAATTGCCGTAGATGTGATCGTGTACACAAACATATTTTTTTTTGGGATTTGACGGTGGAAGAAGAGAAAGCATACAGAGGAGGCAGTTGTAAATTAGGTAGGCGAACAGGAGTGTGTATGGGGAGTATATACGACGGGGGAGCAGAGAAGCAGCAATGGGTGTAGGGGACAAATATAAATAGTAGCAGGCAGGGGAAGGGGAAATAAGGAAGCACTGAGCCTTAGAAATATTGTGTGAGTAGCACTAGCAGATAATGTAGAGTACAAGAGTCCAGCTTGGGAAGGGAGAAAGCAAGTGGGAGGCAAGGGGGAATTTGTGTGGTAAGGCGGTACAAATCAGCTTGTGATATAATAAGAAAGGAATAACAAGCACAGAATCGAAACCAGTGGTGTGCGCGCACCACAGAGGAGCGGGGGCGAGGGAGCGCGGCAGCTAGGCGAACGCGCGCTGCTGCGCTTAACAGACACCAAAAGGAAGTGTGCGGAGCAAAGGCGGGACATGCGCCCGCCTTTGCCCAATTGCGTGCTGTATTTTTTTTTTTTAAAAGCACGCTAAAGCCAATTGCAGCCGACGAAAGCAAAAGCACACGCACGAGTGTGTGGTCAGCTTTCAGAACCCCCTACATGAGGTCTCTCGCGGCGCGAGCAGTGCTGCGCACTGCAACGCTAGGCGCGAGACCTAAAAACGAAGATCAACAGGTGATCCGGGAATATTACCAAATGCTACAATGTCATGCTAATTGTGGTGTGGCGGAGAAATTTTACTCATCAGGAACACCGTCGAAAATGTCAACAAAAGAAATAGTAATCTTTGGAAAGTCTATAGATTAGTTGCCATTCTCATTAGTATATAGGCAGTATGTTTATTTATCTGTGCCAGAAAGCATGGCAGGCATTTTTGCCATGGGCATGGGGCTGGAAAGACTTACTCATCCTCTGACAGGTGGTGTCTAGGAGAAGCACAAAAGACATGAAGCTAACTTTCAATTGAGGACCCCCAGAAAATGCCAAGCGTGAAGTGTGAAGAACAGGTGATTGGTCTGCAACCTCCATTTGAAAAAATTGAAGATAAGCACTGGTGTGCTGCTCACAATGTTAGTGAATGCCATGTAAATAATCTTGAAGCAGGCACACTTCCATTTACATGGCTCTATGCAGGAATGGTTTGGAAAGATTATGGAGTGGCATAAAAGGTTTGAAAACGACTTATCAAAACAAAACCATATGTAATTACATGAAAAATGTATTCATCTACAACGAAACGGGAATACAAAAGGTTTGCAGTGGTTCACTGAGGTGAGTTGAACATAACTGTAAATGAAATATCAGCCAGTCTAATTTTAATCTATTAACATCTGTCTAATTCAATGAGATGAGAAGAGACCCTGAGTTAGGCAAACAACAGAGCAGTCACTGAGAAAAACCAGCAAATGGCATAATGACAGGGATTTCGAGTGAAACAACTGACTAAACCAGGGAGACATATGCAAAAGAAACAATTGATGGATGGAATGCTGGACAATGCAAACATTCACCCCCAGTCATAAGGATCTAAGTTTAATCCATCTTTCTTTTGCTCACCACACCACCCCAGTTTGGATCCAGCCAAATGCAAATCAGTCTTGACCCTGTTCCTTATGGGAACAGTCTAGCCCGAACTGCCAAGCCAGGTCCTCCCTGGACCGGAAACAAGCATACTGGGACCGGTTTCAGGGCATCACCCTTCATCAGCCAGGCTAGCTTGAATCCAGTGGTGTAGTGAGCACAGGTCCCAGAATGCTTGTTTCCGGTTCAGGGAAGACCTGGCTTGGCAGTTCGGGCTGGACTGTTCCCATGAGGCACAGGGAAAGACTGATTTGCATATAGTTGGGTCTGAACTGAGGTGACGAAGTGAGCTAAAGAATGATGATGGCTTCAACCCAGATCTGTTATTGGGGTGAGTGTCTGAAAGGTGTCAGCGCTCCGTCCATTATCTCCTTGTGTTTGCTTAGTACGCCCTAATTTGGCAGGGTATGCCCAGACGTGGGTTCCTTGCTCACTTTGTCACTGGATTCAAGCAAGCTTGGCTGATGAAGGGTGTTCCCAGAAACCGGTCCCAGGATGCTTGTTTCTGGTTCAGGGAAGACCTGGCTTGGCAGTTCGGGTTGGACTGTTCCCATGAAGCACAGGGTCAAGACTGATTTGCATATAGCTGGGTCTGAACTGAGGTGGCGAAGTGAGCTAAAGGTTTGATGATGGATTCAACCCAGATCTGTGACTAGTGGTGAGTGTCTGAAAAGATTCAGCGCTCCGTCCATTATCGCCTTGTGTTTGCTTTGTTCGCCCTAAGTTGACACGGTATGCCCAGACGTGGATCCCTTGCTCACTTTGTCACTGGATTCAAGCTAGCCCGGCTGATGAAGGGTGTTACCCAGAAACCGGTCCCAGGATGCGTGTTTCTGGTTCAGGGAAGACCTGGCTTGGCAGTTCGGCTGGACTGTTCCCATGAGACACAGGGTCAAGACTGATTTGCATATAGCTGGGTCTGAACTGAGCTGGCGAAGTGAGCTAAAGAATGATGATAGATTCAACACAGATCTGTGACTGGGGGTGAGTGTCTGAAAAGTTTCAGCGCTCCGTCCATTCTCTCCTTATGTTAACCAGGGAAGGCAGCAGAAAGCCCAGGACTCTGTCCTGAGTTTGGGTTTTAGATATTTGGCTTTATCTGCTCCGAATTCAGGGGCGTAGCTTCAGGGAGGGGGTGTTTGGGGTTTGACACCCCTAATTATATGCATTCTTGGCTTGAGAGTTGAGTCTGGGGGCCCTGAGTCAAGTCTCCTATGTCTTTGTTGATCTGTCTCATTGTCCTCAACTAGGAGGTTTCAACTTGTTACATTTTTTGATTAGGAACTTACACAGAGATACACCTAATGCGAATCAGTGTTGGCCCTGTTCCGTAGAGGAACAGTCCATTTCAAACCTTGGTCATCTCATCCCTCCACTCTGCGGCATACTGTTTTTTAGTTGGGAAATTCAAGATGCACCCCCCCCAATATCATAGACTAAGCTACACCCCTGCCGACCTTTGACTAGTGTCCCCAACCAGAGCAAAGTAAGTAATCACCTCATCGAACCTTTAGGTTTTTTACACTTCACCTGGAGAAGGAGAGTCTGTGCAGCCGTGCAGACAGTGAATTTAGAAGTGATATTACTGTTTCTCCCTCTTGAACAGTATCAGTCTCAGGAATTGAATACGCCCTACCTACAGCTTTGCCATTCACGGAATTTTAGCTTGAATTTTTAACAGCACACAATTGTTATCCAATGTGGGTTGCTGGCCACAACAAACCAAATAAGGCGAACTGACAATAAACCAAGTAAGTGAGAAAATTGAAAATGATGAAATAGAGCAGATTAGGTAGGTTTTATGATGCTTAATGACTATCCTGTGGCCACTGGTAAGTGTGATATTAAGAGGTGCCAGGAGTAAATGTAACAAACATCCAGGCAAGACATATTATGGATTCACAGGAGAGTGAGGTGCGATGAGTGTAGCAGGCATGCAGGAACAAATAACCGAAACTTCTTCAATACTGGGGGAAAATGCAAGCATCGAAAGGGATGTTTTTGGCCCCTTGGAGCCAGTGTCGACCAGACAAGTGAGTTGAAATCGCCTCAGGCTGAATAGTAGTCTGGCTTCAGCACATTCAGAGAGTAGAAGAAGCATTAGAGAATCTGATTGTCGGGAAACTCAGGGAGAGGTCATCGCCACAATCAGATGGCAGCACTGCAATGAATTAAGAGAAAAAAAAGAAAGTGTGTTCTTAAAGTTTTCAAGGCCAAAAATGGAGGCGGTGGCTGAACCCACCCAAGAAGCTTTGGATATCTACAAGGGAGCCACCATTAGGTAAACTCCACAATGAGACTGGAAAGGTACCACTCTCTTGAGTTGTGTATTCAAACTCAGATGGGTTGTGCACTGGTTCCAACCTGCAGTTCTGGAACATAAAGACTTTTGGCTAAAGGACCAGATGTATCTTCACTGACATGGTGTAAGATACATATAATCTCACAAGAAGGTCATAACATGAGGAATTATTACCATCCACGGTACTACTCCACTCATATACTACTCACAAAAAGTAACCGGATGGTGTATCAACTAAATGTAAATATGGGTTATGGAAAATTAGGAAGCAATTGCTTTCTAAAGACGAGAACCATCACTCACCCAGAGGTGACATGCTTCTTCATTGGGTTCCCTTTTGCACACTGCGACCACAAGGTACACAGTGTGGGCTACAACTCTCCCTCAGGAGAGGAGCGTGAGGTGTTTTTTCTCCAATGCTTCTATGAGGGAGGGGCAGAGTGCAAAAAATATTTCAAAAGTGAGTTTAAAACTATCTCATCAGAGGAAAATAATTTTAATGAGTATCCCCTATGGATAGAGCTAAAAAACAGTGTGAGGAATAGGGATATGGATGTTCCCTATAAGACGAGGTCAACATGTTTCTGCATTGATGACCAGAGGTTTGTGGCATTCTTCAGGACCGACATCATGTCACTCTGCTGTCAATGTGAATTAAAGCAAAAAACCATGCTTATTTATATGGACGATCAATGAACCAACTGCAGTCTGGTCCGTTTTCAATATCAGACCAATTGTCTGCCTCTCCCTTTAGGAGGTCCTCTACATATGAGTCTCGAGAATTGACTTTCCCGTCTCTTCCAGCTGTTACGTAGAGGCCAAAAGGAGTACATCACAGAGCTTAGGAAAAACCAAAGGTTTAATGATGCATAGTTGTCACTATTCATGTGGTATGAGATGGAAAGTTGACCTTCTCGTATGATCCCTTTGTACATGACCTGAGGAGTAGACAGTCTGGAGGGCCTAGACAATGTCAGACTGTGGACAGCCGGGGAAGGCCAGTTTCTTATAGCCTGTTCTCCCTTTACCCAGGTGAAGGACTGTTACAGGTACTTGCATTTGCAAGGTTCCTTGCACATCTTGCATGATGTAGCAGCCTGTTCTGCCCCTTTAAATGTCTGGTACATACCCATAGGGAGGGGCCACTTAAATAGGACTTTAGAAAAAGAGGAAAACCATGCAGGTCACTATCACTGAATGTTTGAATCGAGGGAAGGTTAGAGATGAGTCTTGGACTCTGAGATCTCCTGCTGCAGCTCGGCATTAGAGACCAGGAGGGTAAGGAAAGAGGTGGGAGGTGAGAGGAGTAATATTACATCATTTTCCATTAAAAAACCTGCATTACTCTCAAATGTTCTTCCTTTTTCTTCCACTCCTATCTCACGTAGATATTGCTAGCTATTGATTTCCCATCACATTTAAACTTTTCGTCTATTGCTTTGCATGGTGTTCCATTTTATTTTAAATTTCTGTGGGGTCATTCCAAAAAGATATATTTACCACCTTTTCTCAAAGAAAATCTTACATTTTCTCTGTGCCAAACTTGAAGAATCTCCATTTTGTGATGTAATCTACCTTAGCTGTTCTACAATGCCCCAGTGGGAACGGATAACACTCCTCAGAGGCAGAGCAATACCTTTGCTAACGGGACCCTTAATATCAGGAACATACTAATGCTAAGGAACTGAAAAGGTAAAAGTAGATCACATCTAAATATATTGACCCAGAGGATGATCCTAATACTCTCTTTTGAAAACTATTATTTGAATATCAGTATCAAATTATCAACTGTTATGTTAGAAACGTCTTATTTAGCACATCAAACTACTAAAAGTCTTCTAAGCGCTGCGTGTCAGTTCTAGAATATTGAGAAACAGGGTGTTCCATTTTAGACTGTTATGGAGCATAACAATACCATACATGCATAGATTACTCTTCATCTATAATATTGTCCCATTAAGAGTGCTTTACGCCTTTTTATCCCTTTTCACAATGAGCCTAGCCCTTATTACCCAAAATTATTTGTGACACACCAATGAAGACACAACTTGTATTACCACAATACACAGTGTATGATCGACACAGTTAAACTGGTAAGTAGGAATATGCAGCTGCGTCTATCCTATCTCTCTTTGCAACACTACATGCAATAGAGGTGGGCGAGCCACTGAAAGCTCGAGACAGACTTGAGCATGAAGCCTGGCTCTGGCTCAGCTTGAGGTTCTGCTGGAATCTCAAGCCCATAACAAGCTGATCTTTCACGTGGCTTCTGCCTCCCTCCTTTCCTGTACCCTGGAAGTGGTGTTACGGCCACAGTAGTCGACTTTAGTACTGGGTCAGCAGGTTCCAGTTGCGGCGTCCGACTCAACATCCTGTGATTCTGGGCAAATCACTCAATTGCCCCATCCCTATAAACAATGAATGGTGACCTTATGTAATGTAACTGGTTCTCATTTAAAAGTCTTCCAATCCCTTCGAGTGGAGTTTGAGCTATATAAAGTCTGCAGAAAACTGCACAAAGGGGTAAAAACAAAGCCTTAATATGAGGAAAGACAAATAGACATCAATTTACTGGCTGATTTGTATAAAGTGCATCCAGAAAACCTGGATAAATCGTGTCTTCCCTGCTTAAATTGTATGATTTTAGGCACATTTTATATTTAGTCAGAACTCTTTTTTCTTCATTATCACATATGAAAACACTTTTAAATATGTGATTTCAGAATACCAGTTGTATAAAAACGTTTTGTGCTTGATTTAAAGGACTATAATGCTACTCTATAATAATCTGAGCCATGTATAGCGTTTCCATGATAATTGTCTTGCTTCTTAGTTCACCGATGGTTCATATTTAAAAATTATCACTTTTAATAAAGTACTTCTTAGTGAAGTGCCATGTGATCTGTTAATGCCAAAGCCTCTATATGTTAATGAAATACACTTTTTTGAATTTTGAAGAGACTTTATTATATTTTCTTGAAGTTTCTTGTATGAGTTACATAGAAAGTGTATTCAGGGCTCAGCTCATGCATGGCTCTAAGATCCGAGCTAGACACTTGAAATATATTGGCTCACCCACCTCTCTACACTGCAATACACCATGTTTGAAGCTTGCCTCTAAACCGTACACACATCAGCCAACATCTCCTACATAGGACATACTACATCCAAAACATTCCAAAACCATTCCACGCGAATGGAAATTGGAGCGCTCAGGTGGGATGATGTCTCCAATAACTACAGACTATATTCTAGTGTGGAAAAGGCTACTTTAATGAAACAGGTGCACAACACAGCAATAAACCCCAACAAACCTGGCTCTACGCCATACATGCTAAACATGACATTGGCCTCACTATACATTTTAACAGCTAACCATAAACCCCCTCCCCTAATCAACCCTTCCAAACCAAACCAATCAAAATACAATCACCTCTTCACTCATAAATCCCTGCATCCATCCATCATGCATCCCCCACTGTTGTCATCTTATTCCATAACTCCCCTTCCCCTCTGCCCCAAAATTCAACTCGGTCTGAACATTGACTAATGATTTATTTTATAAACCTTTCAAACTCTTGTAGGAACCGCCACGCTCAGGATCATAACGCAAAAAAACACAAAACTACTGTCACATCTCGAGCACCAACCTCATCAAAGTCTATATTAGCGAAGGGCAACACTATTTCTGACCCTGCCAAATAGGGTGACCAACCGTCTGTAAATTTCACGGACCGTCCGTAATTTGGACCTCACGTCCGTTGTCCGTGAGGATCCTTTTTACGGATGCCTTTTATCTGTAATTTTGGGAACTGCAGGGAACAGCGCTGTTCCCAACATGAAGCCTCAGCCCCCTGATGGGGCTGCCTCGCACTCCCCGAGCACAAGAGCAGCCCTACCCTGCTAATAGTTCAAATGTCTAGGAACTGCCATGTGATATTGTTTTTGGCCCTTCGACGATAGATTTTACCATGATAAAGTTTCTGTAAGGAACACAAAACTTGTTAGCAAGGCTGATTCCTGGTTTTTTTTCCTGTTTTTTTAATATATTGAGTCTATCGAATAAAGCATTATACTAATGAATGAAGTTGGATTTCGCCATAATTTGTGAATCCAAGGAGAGTTATTGATTATCTCTTCTCTCTTAACATTTCACTGAATTCCCGAGGACTTATAGTACATTGTGAAGTTTTGAGTATGCCACCCCACTAGAATATGTTATTTTGAGCCATCCAGGTTTGAATGTTTACAAGTACAGAATGGTGCCAGGTCAAGCCGTGATGAGGTTTTTACGGTGTATTTAGGTTGCTCTGGAAATCGTCTAGCGCCCTGGAACATTAGTACATGTATTGACCAGTTGTGTTACCAGCATTTGCACCCTTCTACCATTTGTGGTGCACTATACTTCTTTAGGATCGCACTATTCTTTCCATACAGTTGTGGAAGTCTGTCCGATACGTTGTGTTAGTAAAGCTTTGTTTGTTATGTTATGTTATGTTAGGAACATTTGTAGTGCGCACAGCTGCCCCAGCTAAGGGGCGTCCTGGCGCATGACAAGGTAAAACACAACTAACACTGAGCATGGAAACAGATAAAAGGGCGCAGCTAGTAAGAGGGAAAAAATTAAAACAGGAAGGTTTTTATGGCTTTACGGAACAAAAGAAGGTGTTCCATCGAGCGAATCTCAATCGGAAGAGAGTTCCAAAGCACTGCTGCTTTTACCCGGAAGGACCAGCCACCAGCTCGGCTGAGCTTACACCTCGGGACCACAGCGAGCGCTTGGCCCAGTGATCTCAAAGAGCGGGTCGGAACATAGCAAGACAAGAGATTCGAGAGGATCTGGGGGGCTAATCCCTTCAAGATCTTAAAAGCCAGACATAAAACTTTAAAATGAATTCTTGTCTTAACCGGCAGCCAATGCAAAGATCGAAGGGTACTAGAGACAGAGCAGGACCTGGGCAAGCCAACTATGGCTCTAGCTGCGGCGTTTTGGACACGTTGAAGGCGGGTGATTTCTGCCTGGTTTGCCCCTACCAGGAGAGTGCTGGCATAATCCAGACGAGATATTACTGTTGCCTGAACCACCAGCTGCCTGGTAGGGGGGTCAAAAAACTTCAGGACAGGTCTTAAGCCCCGAAGGACCCCAAAACAGCAGGCCGCGGTTTTCTTAGTGTAAAAAATAAAAGGTGAGACGGGGGCTTTATGGTGCACTGTGTGCATGGTTGCACGTGCCAAAGGATACGTTTATTTCATTCCACTGGGGTCAAAAGGCTATTAGAGTGACAGTCTCGCCATTTTAGAACTGATGCATTTTCAATATCAAAGGAAGCCATGATTGTTAACAACCATTGACCAAGCCAATAAGTCTGGCTTGTTGCAGGTGTAACGTTAATTGTGTTATATGGATACAATGACAGGAGACGCAAAATACTAGTCAGGCGGTACACTATACTAAGCACAGATTTTTAGCTTAGGTGTTTAAAGCCGCGCCCTTATTTACATCAAACATCCACTTTGGAGAAACCCCCCAGTTTTTTCATCCCACTTAAAGCCCTGGAAACAACACCATGTCACAGTCACCTCATTGCCTGGCGCTGTGCATCATGCATGACTCATGACTCAGATTGCGTATGTGCAAGGGCATAGTGAACCCTTCCCCGCCCCACCCCTTGCTTTAGCAACTAGAGCAAGAGTGACGTTCTTGATGGGCCTCTTCTGTCTGCAACTCTGCAGACAAAGGCTCAGTTCATAATTAAAATGAAATGGTGGGTGAGTGAGTATGTGAAGGGATGGGTGGATGGCTGGATAGATTAGTGAAACGGTGAATGGATGAATGAGAGGGTGAATGGATGGATAATGAGAGAATGGATGGATGGATGAGTGAGTGGAAGGATGGATAAGACAAAATGTAAAAAGATAGATGTATGGGTGGAAGGGTAGAAGGATGAGTAAAAGGGTGGATGGATGAGTGAAAGGATGGAGGGATGAGTTAAAGGGTGGATGATGGGTGAATGAATGGGTGGTTGGATTAGTAAAATGATGGATGAATTGATGAATTGATAAGTGAAAGAGTGAAAGGGTGGATGTAAGGATGGATGAGTGAGTGAAAGGGAGGGTAGATGGACAAAAGGATGGGTAGATGAGTGAAAGGGTGGATGGATAGTGTCAATGGATGGATTCATGAGTGGATAAGTAGATGGATGGGTGGAAGGAAGGATGGCTAAGTGAAAGGGTCGATGGAGAGAGAAAGGGAGGATGAATTGATGGCTGGATGGGTGATAGGCTAAAAGGCTGGATAGATGAATGAATGAATGGATGGGTGGAAGAGTGGATTGAAGAGTGTACCGATGGATAGGGTGAAAGGGTGGATGGATGGATAATTAATGGATGAGTGAAAGGGTGGATGGAGGGATGGATGAGTAAATTGATGAATGGAAGGATACATGATGGATAGGTTTGCAAATGGTTGAATATGTTTGGAAATGGATGGGTTTAATTATATACTATTGCGCGACCTCCTCTTATGTGTCTGTAAAATTTACCTTTTGTTCCGAAGTTTTGTCCTGAATTTTGACCTCCTGTCCTGAATTCTTGTCCAGGATTTTTACCCCTTGTCCTGAATTTTTACACTCACCGTCCTGAATTTGGACCCATGGCAGTTGGTCACCCTACTGCCAAACAGGCAGGTACCCAATAAAATGGCACCCAACCCTGGTTGGTAACTGATGGACAAAAACCATAAGAAACCCCATCACACCCCACGGACCAATTACTATGCCCTTCGTCCCCGGACCTAACCACCTGCCCGAAAATGCCGGGAGGGTAGGGCTTTTGCCCACCTTCCGAAAACCATAATTTTGTCTCATCTGGTTACTCAGCTCTATACACATCTGGCCGTGCAATAAATACAATAGAGTGCGAGTGAAGACGTTTCCCCACATGGAGTGTGTCGTGTCAAAAGATTTGAAACGACAGTTGAGGTGCACGTTTTTCGGTCGGTTTACAGTCCTTTATTTCGCCACAAACTATTCTTATAAAGATTACAAAGATTACGCAACTACCTCGAATGCAAACAGTGCCGCACTTCAACTTCTTTTTTAGACAACAAACTACCATCGCACCAACCTCCATGGCTAAAACAGCAGTAAAGTTTCAAACTGCACTTTTTCATTTGAAAAGGGAAACACTGAGTGGATAATCTAAAGTCATACCAGAGACACTGAGGCACTCGAGATCAGAGGAGCGGCTCGCGAGAAGGAGCCCGATATCAGATCCAAGATCGAAAACATGGCGGAAAACAAGGAACTCAGCACAGTGAGGCCATGTCGCCATGACCTGCCTTTTCACAGCTGGCAGCCGTTCAACTGCTGGTAATTTAGTCATGAAGGAACGTGTTGCTGCGCATCTGTGATCTGTCAGGAACAGTTCTCAAGTGAACCGCGCTGACGCTCTTTTGATGTACTCGTTCCGTACTCAGACATTTGTGCGCGCGCGGAGCCTCGCGCTGCCGAGCTGTGCCCTGCTGCTGTGCAGAGACCATAGAGTCGCGGCGTCATGGAGGAGTCGGACGCCTCATGATTTCTAATATTAAGCAGACCCTTCCTTGTACTGTTTTGGTCCTGAGACTAATTTGACCGTAGACTGACACATTATGAAAGTTCTATGGGGCAGTACAAATCGGAGAAGGTAAGTTGAACAGTCAGGTGAACGCGCCGGATCAAATCACGCGGGGAAGTAAAATCATGCGCACTAGCCCGAGGCCGGGAAACCCGAGCTGGCACTCAGGATTTAGAAGTCTGTTACGGATTAATGACTCTCTGTAAAGTACAGAATCAATTATTCGAAGAGATTGTATGACGCCGCACGTCGACCCCAGGGAACAAGGTAGAGGCAGCGCGTCGACATCTTGCACCACTGTAATGGTCAAGGTGTGCTTGTGTTTAGTGAAGCTAACTTCATACTTGCTCGACGGCATCCTCTTATAATGATACAACTCAATCTGGAAATAGATTCTGGCCTGTAAGGGAATGCTCAAGACCTGGTCTTGAAGGTACCAAAACTCTTGACAGTGCTGCGTCACTACGAATGGCATAATAAAGCTACACAGATCTCAGTAATAAAACACAAAACAGTACTAGCAACAGGCTAATTCGTGCTGTTTGACAGAAAGGCCACTGTACTTAGTATCGTGAGGTACTTCTCCTTGTTAGGATTATAGATATTTTGTTTTTTATTATTTTCAAGTCAGTGCGAAGAGCACGAAAGGAAAAAAAATACAGTGCTTCATGTCTAATAGTAGTGCGAAACATTTTCAGTGTTTTGGTTATTTAAAACAAATTGTAAAAGAGGGGTAAGTCAGAAGAACCCATTAAATGTTTTTGTCATAAGTGAGTGTATTTCATACCTGCTTTATGTGGTCAGAAATATTCAGCTTTTTTTCATCTTATCAGTCATTGACTACCAGGAATTAAATATTATAAAATGACAGTGGAAAAACTAGACTACCTATTTCTTTGTCATATTTAGCGCTTTGAGATGGCTTTTTGAGCAACAAAAAGCTCACTACAAGAACACAACATAGCACGTCACTCAGAGGCGCAACTAGAGCAAATTTCGCGAGGGGTTACGAAAAATTTCGGTGGGAGGGGCTCTCTCTTCCAGCAATATGCAGAGTGGAGATGCAGGGGCTCTAAGAAGGGGTGAAAAGTAACAAAGCCTCGTTAACACGTAAATGGTCTAAAGACCTGTGAAGTACTTGGGTGCTGTTGTGTGTGTGCCCAGGAAGCTGTCACAACCTGGGTGACACACACGATGGAGGGGGGGGGGGGGCAGGGGGAGGCGGGAGGGGTGAAGCCCTATGAGCCCAATGGGCGTTGCGCGCCTGACGTCACTTGGCCTATGTGTGGCTGACTACATGTCAGGTGGTGTATGTGTGTGGCTTCATTTAGGTCTTTGCATGGCTGCCTATTGAAGGGTTTGTGCGTGTGGATGTCTGTTGGTCTGTTGGTCTTTATGTTCATGACGATCTCTAGGAATATTGCTTTTTCTGCATATTTGCACGAGTTTGCCATCAATGGCAATGTTTGTATCACACGAGGTGCTTTAATTAGGGACCAGAAGTTCATGAATTAATCTTCTAGCCTAACTGCATCCCAGCATCTAGATCAGTGGGCGGGGATAACTCAAGGATTGGATCAGTGGGCGGAGTCAGAGGTGTGGCCAGAATGTGCAAAACATCCTAATTTTTACTATTTGTTTGGCATTTCACTGACCAGTTACAGCTTATTGTGTTATTTAATTCAACCAATGGATACACTTGATTATTTAAGGTTTAATATGAGTTATTGGCATTTAAATACGTTCACAAAGTGGGATATATTTCCAATCACACAATGTCCCAAATACGCTTTAAAGTGGAATTTCAGGCCATTTGTCTCCGAGCCATACAGTTTCTGTCATCAGCACTTCTCCCTTCTTCCACAAGAGCAGTTCAAACATGAATGGCAAAATACCCTAGTTTGCAAATGTTTTCTATATAATTATGGCTCTGCCATATTTGCCACATAATATATAATTCATTGCATAATCTTACAGTTTTAACTAATCATTTTTGTAGCACAAACGGATAAAAAGTTACTAAAAAAGTGACTTGTGTTGCTGCAAAGTGGACGGCCCTTTGCAAAGGTTGACGGATCACATTTCTCACTGCTGCATTTGTATGTTACACTGGTACTAATGAGGCAGAATCTTTGCAGAGACTTAACGTGTAAAAATGTAAAAATAATAAAGTATAAGAATATATATTGCATTATGCTGCAGCCTTTTTTCGCTGTAAAATTTAGTCAACACTGCTGCATAATTCCAGTGGCCCCAGTGCAGGTAGCACATGTTAAAAGTGCTTGTGCATGAAGCAGAGAGACTGTAAAGTTTGCAAACTTAGTTTGGTGTGTGTGCAAATCCTGCATTGCCGATCCATGGTGAGTTGCAGCTACTAATGCTGAAACAAGGCCAATGAAGGTACCAGTGGGTGAGGTGGACTGGCCTCGAGGGCAGAGCCGGCTTTAGTGCTGGTGGCGCCCTGTGCAACAATGTTTGTTGGTGCCCCCCCAATGACCACCTACGCCTCGTACTCCCTCACTACCATGCTTTAAGAGTTCCCCTCAAGTCTCCATAACCACACTCTTTCTCAGATGCATTTAATTTGATGTGCAGCGCCACTCATACCAGTGTAGGGTGTCAGAGCACTTTACATCACACACACTACACAGAGACAATCATTTATACATGTGTAAATCTCTGTATAGGAAATGTTACATAAGACAAAGGACTACAATGTGTAGAAGTCACATGACAACCATACTAGTAGGCAGTATAGTTCAATAGCTCACTGTTATATGTTAGGATTTTAACTTATAAACTGCAAGTAACAAAAGGATCTCTCTGACAAAAGTAGTAACCCACTCACCTAGTTAACATTATGAGCACTTTGTGATCTACATGGTACATGTTCTTTGAAGCAGGAACATTAACCCTCTGCGCTACCTTTCCAGGAGTCAACCCTTCCACTAGACAAAACTCCAATCTCTTTCTAGGAAGAACATTAATCACCGGAGTTATCATGGCATTTTTATTGTTGCTGAAAATTGCTGGAGGCCAGTAAGGAGGCAGCAAGTTTTTTTAAAACCATAATATACTTGCAAACACTACGCCCCCACCCGAAATAGGTGACTGTTCGCACAACCGTAGCCTGCTCAAGGTTCCTGTGACCTCAGTGACAGAGTCACAGTGATTGATCACTGTTGCTCAAGGGTGTGCTGCTTCGTAGGCATGCCCGCAAGACAGGAGATGAATCAGTATTGATTGTGGTGGACAAGCCTTCAAGGTTAACCCACACTTGCCACCAAGAGGGTCCACTTGCTGGTGCTAAGACACCAGGGCTTCTAAGGTCTAGCGGGGCCTTCTAAGGTCTAGCATGGGAAGATGCTCCTTCAGGAAAGTGGTCTGGTGGACTGGTCATGAAGGCTGAACCTGATTCCCCAGTTACAAATTCAGCAGCTCTGGCCATAGTGCCACATCCTCTGTCCCACTGAACACCATACTGCCCCACTGAGAGAAACTCGCACTGCCTTCAGCTACAACCCAATTGTGCCCCGCTATAAACACCTGGATGTGGCTCAATTCAAATTACGCACTAGACAAGAGTAATATGCTGCCTTAAAAAAAAAAACAACATCCCGGAAAAAGCAAACACTCATAGGGAATGCAAGATTACGTAAAGCATGTGAAATGTAAGCAGAAACAACATGGTTACCTTAACGATTTCTCACTCACTATTTACAAATCAGTGAGTGCTTTTACCTGAAAAGATAAGGACATGACTACAGGGCCCAGAAAGGACCTGTTTCAATGTCCATTGCTTATATCCTGCAAAACGTAAGCAGTCTGGCTTTAAAAGACCACTTATATAAACACAGAGCCGTGGTACACATTTTGTTTTCCAATCCACCCATCAACCAGGTATTGCAGTACCTCCAGGAATGGTGCACTTCCCCACTCTGGGGAAAACAATGTTTTTCAAAGAAAGACGAGAAAACAAAAGTAGCCCCTCACTGGCAAACTCTTAACCCCTTGCATGCTTCTGACGGAACCACTCCGTCATGAGCCACGGGCGCCGTGTGCTCATGACGGAGTGGTTCCGTCATGCTGCGGCCGTTGGCGGCCGCTCCTCCCACGCGGCGCTAATTCCCCGCCAGTTCGGGCGATTAGCGCAAGTGGGTGGAGTCATGACGGAACCACGCCGTCATGAGCACAGCTCGCCCGTGACTCATGACGGCGTGGTTCCGTCATGAGCATGGCGGCGCCGCAAACCCCCCAAACCCCCCCCCCAGCGCTGCGGCGGAATTCGCGCCGCAGCGAAAGGGTTAAAAGTGAGGCTGATGTGTTTGGGTGTGAATAAAATAATTCTGGCCACTTTGCAACCACTCTGTCTTGCTTTCTTCAGTTATGAATTTATTTTTCATATTTTGAACCTTTTATTTCTCTCCGTCCCGAGGCTGCACTTTGCAATAGTAAAATGTGAGAAAAAGAGGGCATTTCCATCAAAAGTGTTTTTTTTCTTTTTGGTATCCATTTCACAGGGAGGCAAATAAATGAAAGAAGGAAAGAGAGGTTGTGAACTGTTTCTTCAAGTCACGGTTTTCAGTAATTGAGGAGGGGCTTCTAGACAGAAAGAGAGGGGATAAGAGGGAGACAGAGGGGGGAGGAGGGCAGCTGCCAGCGCAGAGCAGAAGTGGATATTGTCCGTGTCTTCTCTGGGCAGGAAGGAAGAGACAGAGTCCTTTTCCTTCTCTGTCAGTCCCGCCCGTCCCGGAAAGGCAACGAAAGCAGAGCCTTATCTGAAGGCCTTTGCTATTTCTGCGGTCCTGGGACACAGTTTTGAAAGGAAAAAGTAGGGGAATGGAATCTTTTCAATAAAAGAAGTAGGGGCACGCCATGCCCTTCCGATCCCGCCCACTTCGACCACTGATCTAGATCCTTGAAATGAGAAGCTGTGGGATCCAATTCTCTGTTGCTACAGACTTTAGTGATCTTGCCTAAGTCGTTTTCCAGTTGTGTGTTAGTGTGCATGCTACATGCACTATAGAAAAGTCGAACCAACGGGCTTTATCATGCTTGTTAACAAAAATAAGCCCCTGCCCACATTTAAAAATATATTTGAAGGCATCCTGAGAACGTCATTGGCTTATCAGAGGAGTAAGGTAAGAAATTGATCTTGAAAGGTGTGTTTGATGGAATGAGAGGGATTTTGCTCATCACCATGAAAGGGACCCTTCAATGAAGGTGAACAGAACCAAAAATATTCTGTGCATGGATTAATCTCGTTTCACCATGAATCGAAAGGGCTGCCATTAAGCTTTATCAGTCAGGAACACTCGGAAGCTTGGATGAAATTTCCTTTCAAATGTTAATTTAAAAAAGCAAAAAGAAAATATTATAATTGTTGTCCTATCCCACTGTATAGATACATCACATTGTCCAAGGACATAAAACGTCATTTTATTTAAAGAGTGTGCATGAGATTGCTTGATCCCAGTACAGGAATTATCACTGAATAACCCAGAAAGCTGCTCACAAGTAGACTTTTAAGGACCGTTCTAAAAAAAGTCTGATTGGTTCGGATGAGAGAGTAGGCTCAGGATGAAAATAATATGTATGCCCTCATTCCCAGTTGCTCTATTACCTATGAAGCACGTAATGTGAAATAGTGAGCAAAAACTGTTGTTGCAAACAATTTTGCACTCAGTATTACTGCTAGTGATCAGGGTTGCATGCCCACATTCATCTATGTAGGAATGGTAGGTAGGAAATTGTCTATGCAAAACCAGGATTGAGTGGCAATTGTTCTCATCCCGTCATGGGTGCAATATTAAAAACTGGGCTAAAAAAAACATGTGTAACAGATTTTTACTCAACTTAGAATATGGCAGTTAAAAAAGATTAAACAGTGATAGTGCCTGCTCAACTACAAGGAAAGTTAATGACTAAGCAACAGAGAAGGCACTATCATTAAATCAAAGGCATTATCTAACTTGTGCTGGCAGTAAGATAAATTGATGCAACACCGAAAGGTATAGCATCAGTGAAAAGTAGACTGGTAAATAACGCTATCCAATAAGCTATCAACTCACCCTGGCTTTAAAAGAAAGACTTATAAAACAAACGAGAAAGGTGTGGAAAATTGTTGCAGATGCAGCTAGGGATGCAGTCATGAGTGTCACTGAATAATTGACCACAGTGCATTTCTGAGTGTTTTTTTACATAGTAGAGTTACACCACCATCGACTTGTGGCCCATAGCTACCAGAAACAAAAAAATACAAAATAGAGCTACCTATCAACCAGTGAATCCTAATTAAAATGAGGAAATACATTCTAAATGTTGATGAATCTTCATGAAATGTTCCAAAGAAAAGTTCATCCACCTTAGCTTCTTCCTTGAAAGTTTCGGTGTGATCCGTCAAGCAGGGGCTGAGAAAAAATGGGACCCCAAAACGCAATTCCCTCAGTCAATTTTCATAAGGAATTTTGAAAAGCGCTACAGTTCAAACAGCTGAACGTAATTACAGCAAATTTAGCAGAAGGCTAGATCTTTACCAAGAAAGCGTGCTTTTTGTGACTTGGATATAATCCTGTTCAGTAGTCTGTGGAACTAAGGTTACAATTTGAAGATATCTGGATGGTTCAGTTCCTGGGACTCCTGCGGAAGTCATGCAGGCATGCAACTTTAAACAATGGACCGATCTGATTGGCCAAGGAGACTTTTTTACCCTTCAGCTGCCGCGTGCTCTGTTTAGCTAGCCACAACAGGAAGATAAATATTGTGGCTACCATGGCAGTACTTGGTCTCCATGTCCTGAAAATAAAAAAAAATAAAGTACGTAGGGGCAGGGTACGGTTACAATGACCCACTATCTCTTATATGAGGGTCCCACTGGGGTCCAAAATTGTTAAAAAATATTTGGGGGGGTTCGTGATCCCACGGGAGAGTCCCGGGAGCCAGCACAGGAACCTGTGGAAGCCCCTCAGGTGCCAGCGCAGACCCCTGTGTACTCTCATGAGAGTCCAGCGGGATGTCCCTGGGGAGATGGCAACCCACAGGAGGTTGGACAAAGGGCCTGGCCACAGGTCACGCCTTGCAGTCAACCTGATGCTGCGTATGGCCAAACCCCATGCATGACAATGTGTTGACCACTAATGGGCAGTAGTGGAAATGGTAATAACCTATTACGTTATGTTAAAAAAAAATCTCTTAAAAACAAAGGTTTAAGTGATGTTATAGTTAGCTATGGTAATATTACATTAAAAAAAAGTAAAAATTCACTGAAAAAAACAAAGGTTAATGTGATGTTATAGTAAGGTGAAAATGTCAGCTAAAACATAACATTTTAAACTAAAAAAACACCAAAAGTCACCAATTAAAGTTTACTGTTGTAACTATAACTTGCACACCTCTCATGCACTGCTTATTACCTCACATATTACATCACTCGTGCCCTAAAGTGGCTATATCTGGCGCCATGCCATTTACGGTCTTGCCATCAATGATGTAATTTCAGATGCTGCAGTGATGTCATCAATGTTGTCATAGAACATGTCATGAGTTATGTACAGGGCTGGCTCTAGGGTGGTGCGAACGGTGCCACAGCACCGGGCGCAGACTACAAGGGGCGTGGGCGGCATGTCTTTAAATCGGTTGTTGAAGTATAAGCACCTGCAGCAGCATTTTTGCCTCCAGTAATTTCCTGGCAACAATAAAAATGTAAAGATAACTCTGGTGATTGATGTACCTGTTGGCGAGAGATGGAGTTTTGTCTGGTGGAAATTTTGACTCATCATAAGGTAGAGCAGAAGTTTAATATACCTGCAGCAAAGAACGTCCACCATACAGATCACAGAAGTGCATATAATGTAAATAGTTCAGTGGGTTATTGCTTTTGTCACAGAGATCCTTTTGATACTTGCATTTTATAAGTTAAAATCCTAATAAAGAATAGTGACCTTTTAACTGCCATCAAAAAGCTTCATGCAGACTGCAAGGTATAGGCAAGAACGTTATGTTTTCTTACCAAGTCTTTCATTATCTTAATGTTGCAACAGTAGTTCATTCGGGTAGAAATCAATTCTTACTAGTAAAGACAACCCCCAACCATGGTGTTATGTTTTAAATTATGAGTTTGTGCTTCTCCAGACCACACAGTCTTAAACTATACTGTTTACCAGTATGGATCACATGTGTCTACAACACCTTGTAGGCCTCGGTCTTATGTAACATTTCCAATACACTGATTCACACATGTATGATTCATTGCCTCTGTGAAATGTGTGTGTGATGTAAAGTGCACTGACACCCTACACTGGCATGAGTGGCACTATAAAACAAAAGAAATGCATGTGACAGTGGCTATGGAGACTTGAGGAGCACTGTTAAAGGGTGGTAGTGAGGGAATCCATAGCGAAGGAGGTCTTTGGGGATGCATCAACAAACTAAAGCCGGCCCTGGTTATGTATTATGTGAGGTAATGAGAAGTGTATAGTGAGGGCATGAGTTATAGTTACTTTAGGATACAAGCTATAGTTACTAAAGATAACTATACCCGTGAATTTCTGAGTTTTCTTTACTTTAAACTGTTACGTTGTCACTGAAATTTTCACAAAAGTATTACGTTACTTTTGCCCTTGTTTTTTTCAGTGAATTTATTATGTTTAAAAAAAATGTAAAGTATTATGTAATTACAATTACTAACAATAATATCACTTTAACCTTTGTTTTTTTCAGCGAATTGTGCCCAACCCCCACGGATATCCACCCTGCTGTGCACGGCCTTCAGGTTGGATGCAGGGCCAAGCACTGAGTTCAACCCCCATGCATGCAAGCAACCCCACGCTGCACATGGTCAAAGGTATAGGGTTAGCTGCAGGGAATGGCCTGCTCCAATGTTCTGAATCCAACCCCTTGCGAGCAGCCAGCCCAATGCCACGCATGGCTTTTTGCAAAGCGCAGCGTGCTGTTGGCCTTGCAGGTCCTGGCCGCACTCAGGCAAACTTACTGGCTTTGTCAAAGAGCCAGAAACCAAAATATAAAAACTGTTGGCTTTTTCAAAGGGTGAGCACATCAACAAGTTTAAAGCAGACCACCTGGCTTTATGTCACCAATAACTATAATCAAACATATATTTTATAAATTCACACATTGCAATGTTTAATAATAGCGATTGTCACAAAATATTTTAAATAAAGCATTACAAAAACAGTAAACATCTTAATATTTCTTAACATTTTTTAGGCCATAGAGTACAGCCATTGAACCAACCACAAGGAATCCCTGCACTTCAGCTGAAGAGCATCCAGCCCTCCACAGCATAAAAAGAAATGCTTGGTGTTGGTCTACCAAGATCTACAAATATAAATAAAAAGCTCTCGGAGAGCATTATGGGGTGATCCTTGCTTGTAGCAGTGAATAATGATGCTGCTCATTTATCATTCTTTGTATAAAGTATTTTTTTGTGTTTGTCTCAGCCCCACCTGGGACACCCACACTTTATTTTAACTTTTTTATTTTAACTTTTTATAAAGTTGAGGGCTGCAGGTGGAGACTCAAGGCTCCTGCCGGCTCCCCAGCCAACACCGATCGTGGGAGCGGCGGGAGCCAACTCAATCACGTTGATCCCACCTGAAAAGAGCTTCTTTTTTCTCTGCTCCCGCACGCCGACAAATTTGGTGTCATTCTGTTCACCCTTTTTTCTAGTATTGCTATTTAAATTGTATGGGGAAACACATTTGGGGACCATCCTTTTTCTCAACCACTGCTTGACAAATCAGCCCAAAACTTTCCAGGAAGAAGATGAGGTGGATGAGACTTTTTTTTGAAAAGTATTGTGAAGCTTTCTCATGTGGTGCCAAAGTTATTAGCAAACCAAAACATCCATTTCCTTTGGAAACGTGGCCCTAACTAAAACTATCAAGTGGCGATCACCACTAGGTAATAAATATATATAGATATGCTTTCCTGTCTCTGTTCTACTTCCCCAACGATAACTCATGGCACCATAGACAGTAGGTTTCTTTCTTTTTTCCTTCTTATTAATTACACCATAGTGCAAACACACAGATGGACGACCTACGCGTTTCGGCTCCCAGCATTCTAATGGACCATAGAGTCCCTGCATCTAGAATGTCTTTTTTAATGTGCTCTTGTGCATTAACCCCTCATTGCTTTTTATTACACTGCATAGCTAAACTGTTGATCTTCATTCTCAATTGTTGGCAACATTTCAAAGCCATGTTATGTATGAATGTAAAATACATTATAGAAATTCATTTCAGCATGTTCTTCCTTATGGCAATAAGATGTTGACATAAAGGGCTGGTGCATTTTTTCAAAATATGTACAAAAGCTTGTCAAAACACTAACGAAGCAGAGAACTCCATGAGGATAATTGATTTCACATAATATATTATAAAATCCCAAGGATACAAATATATTAGATACAAAAATTCACAGATAAAATTCATAATTACATATTATATGAAAGTGACTGGTGTGAATTGTGAAATGAGAGAGGAGGAAATGTATTTTTTAGTTTATACGTTATGATAATTCTCTAGTACACCTATCACTGTAAAGAAGTGGTATTAATATCATAAATCAGTTCTATTCGAATTTCTCCCTCATTTCATAGTTCAAATTTTTGTAAAGTACAGTATTTGATTTCTTCACCATTCCACCACCTTAATTCTTAGAGGTTCATCTGGAATCTATTCACTTTTCATATGAGTTTCTGTATTACTCATTGTAACTGCCAAGCCCCTATACATATTACACAAATTGCAAGTGCTTTTTAAGACTGGTCCATTCGGTTTTATCATGCCTAGACAGAGGTATTTTCGTCTGTCAATAATAACACCTTGATATTAAAAGTTCCAAAATATATTCGTCTTATAGTTGCAATTCTTACAAAATCACAATCTTATATTTACATTTCTACTGCAACTAAAGTTAAGGCAAAGGAGATACTTATTGGGTTCAGTGGCAGATAAAAGATCACTTCCTAAATTGGTATCAATCTTTTAGATGTATATGTAATTCTGTGTCAAGATTATGTCCATATGGAGTTTCAGTTCCGATGGCTATAATAAGGCGAGATTCCATATGTCTTAAAGTTAAAGTTCTGTCACCTCCTTGTTCCTTTACTCCTATGTGTTTTATTCCAAAATATTTGAGCTGTTGATTATCACTTGTATGGTATTCTAAAAAGTGTTTCGCAATTGGATAGGAAAGATCGTGATTCTTTATAGCATGTAGATGTTAGAGAATTTTCAATTTTAACTTATTGATGGCACTTCCAACGTATTGTTTCTCGCAGGGACACTCTAGTATATAAACTACAAATTTGAATTCACAGGTGATGTACTCTTTGATTACTTTAGTTTTTCTATTGCGAAGTTTATATGAGGATGTATTTTGACCATGTTCACATGCTCCACATTTGGCACATTTCCAGAAGCGAAATGTAGTTAGCCAAGACGCTGTTGGTAATTTCTTTACGGCAAGATGACTTTGTGTTAAAATATCTCCTAAGGAAGCCGTTATCCTGTATGTAATGTTTGGATTTATGGTCAATGTTTTTTTCAAAGTTTCATCTAATACAAGGATTTTCCAATTTCGATGTAAAGTATGTTTCAACACTTTGTTTTCCTTGTTAAAATCCATGATCAAACGTATTTTTTCATTTTCATTACCTTTTTCATCATTTCTTCTTCGGGGTATCAGAATTTCATCTCTTGATCGTTGACTAACTTTATTTCTTGCAGTTTCTATTACTTCCCATGGGTAACCTATTTCAAGAATACGATTGCTCATTTCTTCCAATTGTTTTTCAATGTCTGTTGTTTCAGAGCAGTTCCTGTTTAAACTATGCATTTCTCCATACGGTATACTCCATTTAAGTTTTTTGGGATGTCTGCTATTCGCATGGAGAATGCTATTGCATGAGGTTGGCTTTCAATGCATTTTTGTGCAGAGCCTCTGATTCCTTACAAAGACCTCTGCGTCTAGGAAGATGACGCTTTCTCTGCTAATGGAGGATGTAAAGGACAAATTGAATTTGTTGCCATTCAACGAGTATATAAAGTTCTCAATTTCACTTTGATCTCCTTCCCATATACCAAAAAGATCATCAATGAATCTTGTCCAGAGTGTGATGTTCCTGTTGTCTTTTGTCCCTATAGTTTGAGTTTCATCATAATGCATTTCTGAATATATATCAATATATATATATCAATATATATATTATATATATATATATATTATATATATACATTTTCATTCAGAAATGGACTGTGATTTGTATATTTATATACATGTGTGTGTGTGTGTGTGCGTGCGTGCGTGCGTGTGTGTGTGTGTGTGTGTGTGTGTGTGTGTGTGTGTGTATATATTACCTACTGGCGGTCGCCAGTAGTTAGTTATAGTTAGGACCTAGTTTCCATAGGAAAAGCGTTTTTTTTTCCCAATATCTTTGGCGCCGGATGACGAATCTTCGCGAAATTTTCAAAAGTCGTGGGGCGCTCCGGTCAGCTCCTATCCTGAGTGTTTTGGGGTGATTCGGTAAGTGGGGGCCGAGAAAAAAGGGGGGTCCCAAAACCTGTTTTCTCCATGTTATTTTCCATAGGAAAGTTCAGACACGGCTACAGCCCGAACTGCTGAACGGAATTACACCAAATTTGGCAAAAAGGTAGCCCTTGGTTCAGAAAGAGCCCTTTTTGTTAAATGGTGTAAATCCGTTCAGTAGTTCCCGAGAAATAAAAAAAAAAGAAGTCGAAAATCAATTTCCCATAGGAAACTTTAGCCACGGCTACAGCCAGAACTGCTGAACGGAATTACACCAAATTCGGCAAAAAGGTAGCCCTTGTTTGAGAAAGAACTCTTTTTGTTAAATGGTATAAATCCGTTCAGTAGTTGCTGAGAAAATAAAAAAAATAAAAGTTTCAATATCTATGGCTGCGGTGGATCCGCGGACCCTCCAGACCACGAGCTTTATTCTAATTGGCTGTCAACACTCCAAACCAGGAAGTGTTGCCAGCCATCTTGTGACTCGGTAGAACCGAGTCACAAGAAAAGAGAAAAACAAACGCGAAAAACAAGAAAAGGGGGCAGGGTAGAAACACCCTGACCCCCTAGGCCTGCTCATGGGCCCCAAGGCCCCAAAAAAATTTTTTTTTTTAAATCGGCAAAGTTCGCACACCCAGCGCGAATTTCGGCTGAAAAAAAAAAATGAAGTGCGGGCTCCTGCGCTTCGTTAATATTTAGCTCCCGGGTGGTTAAAGTACCGGGGGCATGCAAGAATGTAATTGCGGGGGCCCAGGGAGGCCCCCGCAGCCCCGGGGACCGCCACCACCCGGGGTTTCCTATTTTTGATGTGTGGGGGGGCCTCCAAGGCCTCCCAAGCCGGTGGGACCGTGGGGGCATTGGGGCTCCCCCCACAGTCCCAAAAGAAGTGGCTAGGCCCCGGGGGATGGGGTCCCCGGGGCGTATATAAATTACTGGTAGGAGCCGGTTTGTGTCTTCCGAAAAATTTGGAGTCGCGACCCTAGCACAGAGCTCAGCGTGGTCCTCTGGTATGAACGCGAGGGGTGTGTGGCTCTCAGCGTGGCCCCCTGGTGTGAACGCGAGGGGTGCGTGACTCCCAGCCCTGGTGTGAACGCAAGGGGTGCGCGACTCCCAGCGTGGCCCCCTGGTGTGACATAAACCTATGTTATATGTTCGGATCTTAGGTGGCTTTAAAAAGAGTCCTTGTGTTTATTGGGAGATTTTTGTAGCTACGTGTAAGTGCCGATGCAGAGTCTTAAGTTGTTGAGAAGGACTCTGTTTCCCTTATCTGTGAAGTGTACACCATCACGCCTGTAGATACCATCCATTTCAAAACGCAGATTGTTATTGTATATGGAACCCATACTATGGTCTCTGAGATAAGCAGAAACAGCTTTATTGACATTTTTTTCTAGCTTTCTCAATCTGTGGACAGAATTGATTGGACCAGTTTCAATTCTGTCTTTGGCATATGTTAGAGTACACAAAGGCAGTTTGGGGGAAAAAGCAACATCAATTCTGCAAAGGTGTCCTTCATTAGCATTTCGAGACCTACCCCAGTCAATGTGCCTAGGTCATTGCCACCGCAGTGCACAATCATGAGGTCAGGTGGTTGGAGATGCAAAAAGGTTTTAACCAATGGCATCAATTGGTGCCACTTTAATCCTCTCTGTCCAATCCATTTAATGTCTACATTTTGCAAAGCTAGATCTTTGTCAATACCTCGGCTTTCAGCATTTTTTTTTGCACCGGAAAACATAGCTGTGCCCAATAATCCACACTGAAAGCATCTTGAAGGGATCTCTGTAGGTAAGCAGAAGATGTCTGTAGCTGAGGTAGGCAGGTGGTAGAATGAAATCTATCTAAAATGGTGGACAAGATGCTGTTTTTAAGAAAGTAGAGGTTTGATTGGCTGTTTAAGAACACTCTACATTCAAATATAGGGTGCATTTTACTTTGTTTAGAAAGCATGTTTCTTATTGGTTATTAACAAATGTTGGAAAGGTACAGCAGAAAGGATAAGGGCATGCTTTGCCTAACCACACCTGCTGTTGTCGTTTGTAACATTGTGTGATGAACTTGTAACCTGGCAGCTAAGTTGAATGTTGCATGACCTGTTGCTATGGAAACTGACATTAAGGACAAGGGGTGAAGATGTCAGTTGAAAAGTAATATTCTCCATGACCAACGGAAATTCGTTTATCAATTTGAAAAACACTGGGAAGCAATGCCATTTGTGGCCTATGTGTATATGTATGGAAAAATAGCGGGAAAGTTTGCCAATACTTGTTTAACCTTGGAGAGTGTGTTGATCTAAATGCTCTGTGTGTAAAAGTAAATCCTGAGTGTGTGAGATTTTTCATTCAACAGATTTATTTAATAGGCAAGTTTTATATTTTTGAGGTTTATTTAAAATAGATTTGACATTTTTATGAAACTGTGTTGTTTGAAATATATTATTAAACGTAGAGATGTATATTGGGATTATTTTTATTGTACTTGAAGTTTTTTAAAAAAAAACATGTACAGTAATATATATATTTTTAAGTGTGTTGAAAGGTATAGTTGAATGATGCCTCTTATTTATTAATAATAGGTTAAATATGTACTAAGAATGTGTATTTTCTAAAATGTTCATATAAGGTGTAGTTTATTAGGCATGATTATTTCTTCTCTGTAAAAAAGTATAGTTTAATAATATTGCATTTCTATAGATAGTTTGGTAACATTAGGTACAACTGTGCTCTTTCCAAGATGATCATAAAAGGTGTTAATAATTACGATTCTGTTATTAGTTTGTACAGTTTGTGCTGTTTTAGAAATCCTCATAAAAAAAGTGTTCTTTATTACTCTTCTTCATTAAGTCTGTTGAGAGGTACAGTTTGATAATAATGCATATTTCTAGATTTAATTGACAATATGTAGTTCGAAAGAAAACCACTACATTTTACTCTTTCTGGTATGTAGTAGATATCTACTTAAGTAGATATTATGTCATGAGTCATGTATTTGTTTAGATTGTATTTATATAGTTGTATGTATATTTATTGAATTAATGAGAGGTACCTGATAGATTAGAGGAGTGCAAAGGTAGTGAATATGTGATTGTATAAGTGCACAAGAAGTGATGTTGTGGTTCTATAATATCTAATTTCGCAGTTAGTATATAAGTAAATGTGCACAATCTATGTGGTCCCCTAACCTCCTGCAGGCTACTGATTCAAAATCAAGGTAGTAGCCATGCAGTTCAGCAATCACACTGTCACTCTCTGTCCACTCCTCCTATCATCCTGACAGAACCATGACCTTATCTAATCACTGTGCCGAAACACAAGCACTTATAAACTCACCTTCATGTCAACAGCAGCACTCTAACTATCCAGTCACTGTCCATGCACTTGTAGAATGGCTCAGGCATTAAGACACGCAGTGGAAGAGTCAAATGCACACGATCTCTATAGTCCCCTAACCCCATGCAGACTACTGATTTACTCCTGCAAAAATCCAGGTAGTAGCTATGCAGTTCAGCAATCACACTGTCACTCTCTGTCCACTCCTCCTATCATCCTGACAGAACCATGACCTTATCTAATCATCATTCCGAAACACAAGCACTTATAAACTCACCCTCCTGTCAACTACTAGCACTTTAACTATCCAGTCACTGTCCATGCACTTGTAGAATGCCTCAGGCATTAAGACACGCAGTGCTACAGTCAAATGTACACGATCTATGCAGTCCCCTAACCCCATGAAAACTACTGATTCACTCCTGCAAAAATCAAGGTAGTAGCCATGAAGTTCAGCAATCACAGTGTTACTCACTGTTCACTCCTGCTATCATCCTCACAGAACCATGACCTTATCTAATCACCGTGCTGAAACACAAGCACTTTTAATCTCACCCTCCTGTCAACTACCAGCACTCTAACTATCCAGTCACTGTCCATGCACTTGTAGAATGACCTAGACATTAAGACACGCAGTGCTACAGTCAAATGTACACAATCTATGCATTCCCCTAACCGCATGCAGATTACTGATTCAGTCCTGCAAAAATCCAGGTAGTAGCCATGCAGTTCAGCAATCACAGTGTCACTCTTTGTTCACTCCTGCTATCATCATGACAGAACCATGACCTTATCTAATCCCCGTGCAGAAACACAAGCACTTATGAACTCACCCTGCTGTCAACTACCAGTACTCTAACTATCCAGTCACTGTGAATGCACTTGTAGAATGACTAAGGCATTAAGAAACGCAGTGCTACAGTAAAATGTACACAATCTATGCAGTCCCCTAACCCCATGCAGACTACTGATTCACTCCTGTGAAAATCCAGGTAGTGGCCATGCAGTTCAGCAATCACAGTGTCACTCTCTGTCCACTCCTGCTATCGTCCTGACAGAACCATGACCTTATCTAATCACCGTGCCGAAACACAAGCACTTATGAACTTACCCTCCTGTCATCTACCAGCACTCTAACTATCCAGTCACTGTTCATGCACTTGTAGAATGACTCAGGCATTAAGACATGCAGTGCTACAGTCAAAGGTACACAATCGATGTAGTCTCCTAACCCCATGGAGACTACTGATTCACTCCATCAAAAATCCAGGTAATAGCCATGCAGTTCAGCAATCACAGTGTCACTCTCTGTCCACTCCTGCTATTATCCTGACAGAAGCATGCCCTTATCTAATCACTGTGCCGAAACACAAGCACTTATAAACTTAACCTGCTGTCAACTACCAGCACTCTAAGTATCAAGTCAGTGTCCATGCACTTGTACAGTGACTCAGGCATTAAGACACGCAGGGCTACAGTCAAATGTACACAATCTATGCAGTCCCCTAACCCCATGCAGACTACTGATCATCCTGACAGAACCATGTCCTTATCTAATCACTGTGCAGAAACATAAGCACTTATAAACTCACCCTCCTGTCAACTACCAGCATTCTCACTATCCAGTCACTGTCCATGCACTTGTAGAATGCCTCAGGCATTAAGACACGCAGTGCTACAGTCAAATGTACACAATCTATGCAGTCCCCTAACCCAATGCAGACTATTGATTCACTCCTGCAAAAATCCAGGTAGTAGCCATGCAGTTCAGCAATCACAGTGTCACTCTCTGTCCACTCCTGCTATCGTCCTGACAGAACCATGACCTTATCTAATCTCCGTGCCGAAACACAAGCACTTATAAACTCACCCTCCTGTCAACTAACAGCACTCAAACTATCCAGTCACTGTCCATGCACTTGTAGAATGGCTCAGGTATTAAGACACGCAGTGGAAGAGTCAAATGTACACGATTTCTATAGTCCCCTAACCCCATGCAGACTACTGATTTACTCCTGCAAAAATCCAGGTAGTAGCCATGCAGTTCAGCAATCACAGTATCACTCTCTGTCCACTCCTGCTATCATCCTGACAGAAGCGTGCCCTTTTCTAATCACTGTGCAGAAACACAAGCACTGATAAACTCACCCTCCTGTCAACTGCCAGCACTCTAACTATCCACTCACTGTCCATGCACTTGTGGAATGGCTCAGGCATTAAGACGCGCAGTGGAAGAGTCAAATGTACACGATTTCTATAGTCCCCTAACCCCACGCAGACTACTGATTTACTCCTGCAAAAATCCAGGTAGTAGCTATGCAGTTCAGCAATCACAGTGTCACTCTCTGTCTACTCCTGCTATCATCCTGACAGAACCATGACCTTATCTAATCATCGTTCCGTAACACAAGCACTTATAAACTCACCCTCCTGTCAACTACCAGCACTTTAACTATCCAGTCACTGTCCATGCACTTGTAGAATGCCTCAGGCATTAAGGCACGCAGTGCTACAGTCAAATGTACACAATCTATGCAGTCCCCTAACCCCATGCAGACTACTGATTCACTCCTGCAAAAATCCAGTTAGTAGACATGCAGTTCAGAAATCAGTGTCATTCTCTGTCCACTCCTGCTATCATTATGACAGAACCATGACCTTTTGTAATCACCGTGCCGAAACACAAGCACTTATAAACTCACCCTCCTGTCAACTAACAGCACTCAAACTATCCAGTCACTGTCCATGCACTTGTAGAATGCCTCAGGCATTAAGGCACGCAGTGCTACAGTCAAATGTACACAATCTATGCAGTCCCCTAACCCCATGCAGAATACTGATTCACTCCTGCGAAAAGCTAGGTAGTAGCCATGCAGTTCAGCAATCACAGTGTCACTCTCTGTCCACTCCTGCTATCGTCCTGACAGAACCATGACCTTATCTAATCACCGTGCCGAAACACAAGCACTTATAAACTTACCCTCCTGTCAACTACCAGCACTCTAACTATCCAGTCACTGTGCATGCACTTTGTGAATGACTCAGGCATTAAGAGACGCAGTGCTACAGTCATATGTACACAATCTATGTAGTCTCCTAACCCCATGGAGACTACTGATTCACTCCTGCAAAAATCCAGGTAGTAGCCATGCAGTTCAGCAATCACAGTATCACTCTCTGTCCACTCCTGCTATCATCCTGACAGAAGCGTGCCCTTTTCTAATCACTGTGCAGAAACACAAGCACTGATAAACTCACCCTCCTGTGCACTACCAGCACTCTAACTATCCACTCACTGTCCATGCACTTGTGGAATGGCTCAGGCATTAAGACGCGCAGTGGAAGAGTCAAATGTACACGATTTCTATAGTCCCCTAACCCCACGCAGACTACTGATTTACTCCTGCAAAAATCCAGGTAGTAGCTATGCAGTTCAGCAATCACAGTGTCACTCTCTGTCTACTCCTGCTATCATCCTGACAGAACCATGACCTTATCTAATCATCGTTCCGTAACACAAGCACTTATAAACTCACCCTCCTGTCAACTACCAGCACTTTAACTATCCAGTCACTGTACATGCACTTGTAGAATGCCTCAGGCATTAAGGCACGCAGTGCTACAGTCAAATGTACACAATCTATGCAGTCCCCTAACCCCATGCAGACTACTGATTCACTCCTGCAAAAATCCAGTTAGTAGACATGCAGTTCAGAAATCAGTGTCATTCTCTGTCCACTCCTGCTATCATTATGACAGAACCATGACCTTTTGTAATCACTGTGCCGAAACACAAGCGCTTATAAACTTATCCTGCTGTCAACTACTAGCACTCTAACTATCCAGTCACTGTCCATGCACTTGTACAGTGACTCAGGCATTAAGACACGCAGGGCTACAGTCAAATGTACACAATCTATGCAGTCCCCTAACCCCATGCAGACTACTGATTCACTCCTGCAATAATTTAGGTAGTAGCCATGCAGTTCAGCAATCACAGTGTCACTCTCTGTCCACTCCTGCTATCATCCTGATAGAACCATGTCCTTATCTTATCACCGTGCAGAAATACAAACACTTATGAACTCACCCTCCTGTCAACTACCAGTACTGTAACTATCCAGTCACTGTCCATGCACTTGTAGAATGCCTCAGGCACTAAGACACGCAGTGCTACAGTCAAATGTACAGAATCTATGCAGTCCCCTAACCCCATGCAGACTACTGATTCACTGCTGCAAAAATGTAGGTAGTAGCCATGCAGTTTGGCAATCACAGTGTCACTCTATCTCCACTCCTGCTATCATCCTGACAGAAGCATGTCCTTATCTAATCACTGTGCAGAAACACAAGCAATTATAATCTCACCCTCCTGTCAACTACCAGCAGTCTAACTATCCAGTCACTGTCCATGCACTTGTAGAATGCCTCAGGCATTAAGACATGCAGTGCTACAGTCAAATGTACACCATCTATGCAGTTCCCTAACTCCATGCAGACTACTGATTAATTCCTGCAAAAATCCAGGTAGTAGCCATGCAGTTCAGCAATCACAGTGTCACTCTCTGTCCACTCCTGCTATCATCCTGACAGAAGCATATCCTTATCTAATCACCGTGCAGAAACACAAGCACTTATAAACTCACCCTGCTATCAACTACCAACACTCTAACTATCCAATCACTGTCCATGCACTTGTAGAATGACTCAGGCATTAATCCCTTCTGTGCCACGCCCTTTCCCCCTCCTGTGCCGGGCGTTTCATTAGTGGGTGGGGTTCATGACGAGATAGTCTCGTCATGGGCACAGTGCGACCGTGCTCCATGACGAGACTATCTCGTCATGGGCACAGAAGAGGTTAAGACAAGCAGTGCTACAGTCAAATATACACAATCTATGCAGTCCCCTAACCCCATGCAGACTACTGATTCACTCCTGCAAAAATCCAGGTAGTACCCATGAAGTGCAGTAATCACACTGTCACTCTCTGTGCAGTCTTCTAATTATGCAGCCAGTACCATGTCCTTATCTAATCACTGTGCTAAACGCAAGCATTAATAATTTCTCCATCTCTTTTGATGCAGTACTCTAATTATCCATTCAGTACCAATGTACTCATGCAATGACCCAGGTACTAATACTTACAGTATTACAATCATCTATCCAATATTGATGCAGTCCACTAAACACGTAAACACTACTTATTCACTTATTCAGTCCTACAATTATCCAATAAGTACCTGCATACTGCAGTAAATGGATTGTGATTTCAAAACAAAGTGTTTAAATGTTTTTTATGTAGAACATGGTTGTTTACTAATACAATAGTATGTTTTATAGATTTATTTTAATAATATTATATATCTTTTTTTTTAAACAGATATTGTTCATCATCATTAAAAAAAACTTACCATGGCTAAAAAAAAACAGAAAAGAGGACACAACACAAAAGGAGTATTATTTGAAGAAAAGACAACAGCAAGAATTAGATAAACAACAACAGGTGGGGAAAAAGAAAAAGTCGTGTGGTAAGAGAATAAAAGGATTTATTAAAAAACATTCAAAGGCTAAAAACAGTGTGCACAATGTGGAAAGTACAAAGAATACCCCAACAACAAAGAAGAGTAAAAAGAAAAAAGGAGAAATTAATGGAAAATTGCATTCTCAAGAATCAATGTATGGGAAAAGAAGAAAGAATCAGTTTGAAGAAATTAGAAAGAGAATGGTTTTACAATAGAGTTGTCTTTAATTTGTTGAAAGATGTGAAGAGATATAAGAAAAGATCAGCATTTTATAAAAAGAAGAAACAGATTGAAACTATTGTTGAGAAGGCTTTTGAATTAAAAAAGGACATTATTCATTTTAGTTTTAAACAGAATTCGATCACTAGATAAGCCAATACATTTTATGAAGGCCAAAAGTAAAAAGAAGAGAGTAATTAACAGAACTAACTTTTGTGATATTTTTTGGTGTGAATGGAAACAGTTCAAGTTCAGAGCCTTTTTTTAATGAAGAAAGCTATTTTCAAACCAATACTTTATTGCATGCAGTTGATACCTCTGGTCGTGCTTATGAGGTTAAAAACGGTTGTCTAAATGAAAAAGAAAAGATGGCTCCAAGAAATGTAGAAGAAGTGATAGCTGATGAAGTTCTAAGGAGACGTACTAAAGCCCCAGTGTATACTTGGGATTATAGTTGTATATGCAGTATACGACAGGAATCTATTGATATTTTACGGAATTTCTTACGAGAGTATAGTAAAAAAAGTGTTAAACAAAAGATTAAGATGTAGCAAGGACTAGATCCTTGCAGAGTGAGAAAAAATTCTGGTTTGCAAGGTCATTCTCTGGCTTGTCTTTCTAGAAAAGTATGTCAACGTGTTTTTCATCATTTTAGAATGTTAGCAGTACATCATTCTCAAATGCTGAAGTTAGTCAGGAGATTGTATTACGCAAAAAGTCCAACAATATTTTTATATGATTTAAACAGTGTTCTTTTGTATGGGTCAGTATCAGATGTGAAAAAATGTAGTGATGAAATAGAGTTTCGTTACTTTGGTCCTGAAGAAGAGAGTAGACAAAGTGAGACATTGGTAGAAGAAGGTGTTGAAGAAAATGTGGAAAATAGTAGAACAGAGAAGTTTGATATAGAAATTAGAAAGTTTAAAGTAATTTCGTGTGAAAGGCCAAATTGTACTTGTATTTGTTGTCGACGAACTCACTATAAAAATCAGACTAGGAATGTTGATCTGTATTTAAAAAATGAAAGAGAAAATAATGATAAGTGGAAGGAATTTGCAACTTATTTGTTGGTAGAGGATTGCTTTGATTTGGGTACTGATCAGCGTATTTGTAAATATTGTTATAATAAATTAGAGGAAAATAAAATGTCTCCTAGAGCTGTCCACAATAATCTAGAATTGGCAGCTATTCCTCCAGAACTGATAGATTTAAACACGTATGAGTCTATCCTGATTCAGTCTGTGAACCCGTTTCAGGCTATTGTTCGTATGGAGCCTAAAACAGGTAAATTGCCTCCCACAGATTTACAGAGAGGATTAAAAGGAAGAGTTTTATATTTACCTCTAGATTTAAGGAAAAATATTGAAACTATTGGTGTAGAGAAAGAAGAAATTGAACCACTAATTATTTTAGTTAATGGTGTTCCTACTAAGAGTAAGAAAATCTGGCAGGAATTAGTGGATGTCAGGAAAGTGCAAAAGACAACATTTTATCTTATAAAAAACAATGATTACTACAAAAATGTGTATGTGGAAGAAGAAGAAATACTTTTAGGAGATGATAGTGAAATATCAAGTGGTCAAATTGAGAAAGTGGACATGTCCAAAAGTGAGGAAATTTATGAACATTATAGTGTACATCCTTTACATTCGAAAAAAGTGATGGGAAATACTATTGAATTATTACAAATGAAGAAAGCGAAGGGGAATCCCATGAGTGTTAGGAAAAAAAGTTTGGAAGCTTATTGTTTTCGCCAGCTGTTCCCAACTGGAAAAGGCAGACGATATGACAAACGATCAGTACAGATTCCTGCATCAGAATATCGGACAACAAGATTGTATGCAGAAGATCCAAGATTACAACAATGTATCCCATATATATTTCATCTTTTGTTTGAGCGTGACTTGTCTGGACTTTCATATGCAGTCAACCACATTAAAAACAGGAGTACATCTTCGAAATGTTTCTGCAAAGGAATTTATGGATAAAGTACATCACAGATGGTATGTCAGCGTGGTACTAATTGTAAGGGATCTCAGGGTTTTCTGCAGGAGCGTCAGGAACTTGAAGAGTATGCCTCAGTCCTCCCCTACGGCCTTCCGACTCTATCAGACACTAGAGTATCTGATGACACGCCAGGGGAAAACAGGGAAACAAAACAAGGGAAGGTGGGGGAAACTTCTGTGGCGTGGCTGAAGATGGGTCAAGGATGAGGCTCTACTCCGCTGTAATATAAAGGCTGGGTTATCTTCAGTGGTCACAATGTCACCCCTATATATCTAGATATAACTAACCCTGTAATCTCACATACCAATGTTCTGTCACATCCAATCTGAAATGGGGTAGATCTTGAGGTTTCAATCTGGAGGATCCTATACCACAGAAAACAGATGATTTAGAGAACAACGCCCCACTGAAAACATATGGTAGACTCCTCAAACGAATAACTCACCCCACCAATCTACAAAAGAATCACAGGTACGGGGGAAGGTTCTCCAACTAGGGTCCATTATGCATGTTTAAGAGAGGTGTTCATATAGGGTGTAGGAAGAGAGCTGTCAAAGGAACAAAACAACACTGATTACTCCCCAAACTGTATTTATATACTTAAGGTAAAGAAAAGGCAGCGCACAGCGCTGTTACCATGCTTCTGTTGTACTGAAGTTACGGGCACAGTGGTCCACGCTAGCATCCCCAACGAACTTCGAGTCTCTCTCCCCTTCTGCCCAGTGGGGAATATTCCACAACTCTATGCGGTAATCAGGGAGGTCGTACAGCGGAGAAGCAGTAGAGAACACGCTTGAGGTACTATCAAAGCTGAGATACAAAAGCAATTAGCCGAAAAAGCTGCTGCTGAATACCAAACACAGAGAAGGAATATTTATGAGACGGGGGAGCAAGCTGGGAAAGCTTTGGCAGTACGTATTAGACAAGCAACATCAAAAAATATTATTCCACGCATAGCAGAGCTCGGCAGGATTTATGAGCAGCCAAAGGATATTATAGATGTCTTCAAAAGATACTATCAAATATTGTATCAGGAAGATATGGTGAGAGTGGAGCCATTGGTTGAGTGGACAGGATCAGGGATCAAAGTGGCCCATGACGACAGAGAAAATCTAGAACAACCTATTACTATGGATGAACTTTCAGATGCCTTACAAGATCTAGCAGCAGGGAAGGCCGCAGGCCCCGATGGTCTACCAATCGAGCTCTACAAAAGCTTTTTCGAAGAAACATCAATACTTCTGCTAGACCTCTTTAATGGGGTTATAAATACAGGTTTAATCCCTGAGTCATGGATGAACACCAATATAGTGGTGTTTCATAAAAAAGGTAAGCCCACAGAAAATCCGGGCTCATACAGACCCATATCCTTAATAAATGCCGATAATAAATTATATGCTAAGATCTTGGCAACCCGCCTAGGACGGATCGTTGGGTCCCTGGTCTCCCCTTGGCAGCACGGTTTCATTCCTGGTAGGGGAACCACAGATCATATCAGACGAGCTATTACGCTGTTTGATATCCATGCTGCCGGGGAAGGAGGGGTCGCAATGATCCTCCTAGATGCGGAGAAAGCTTTCGACCGCATCAGATGGGAATTCTTGTGGAGTGTGCTCGTCGAATTGGGGTTTGGACCAAGGTTTATGAAGGCTATTCAAGCCATGTATGCCACCCCAGTGGCGAAAATTCAAATGATGGGCGAGAGTTCAGATAAGATCTTTATCACGAGGGGGACAAGGCAGGGCTGTCCATGCTCACCCATACTATTTGCACTATACATCGACCCCCTAATACGCCAAATAACCAACAACACAGCAATGAAACCGGTAGTTACAAATGGATTTCAAACAAAAATTTTGGCATATGCAGATGATCTTGCTGTCATTACTACTGATCCCGAAACAGCTATGCGAGAAGTAGTGGGTACCACGAGTAAGTTCGGCGAACAATCCGGCTATCGTCTAAATGTGGGCAAGACACAGGTACTCTGTTCCAAGAACATAAATAAGCTAGACGCCAGATTTGTTGACTCTGTGGTTTATTTGGGGATAACGATCAACGCACAGCCGGAGTTAATAATTAGAGACAACTTCATCCCTCTCATGGAATCCATGAAGGAGAATCTGAAAAGAATGGACACATTACAACTCTCAATAATTGGTCGCGTCAATGTAATCAAAATGACTATGCTCCCCAAGGTGTTATACAAATTTCGGTCTATCCCCTTTAAAATAGAGGGGAAAATCATTAAGGAAATAGAATCCATCTTTATGAATTTCCTGTGGCAATATGGTAAGGTCAGAAGATCTTTGAAACACATGTCACTACCTCAGGAAAGGGGTGGTCTGGGAATGCCAAACGTTAGATACTATCATTGGTCCTGTCTTCTTACACAGATGGCTATCTTATTTGAACCAGTGGGAAGAAGCTCAAACTTCTCGAGAAGACAAGACGCGATTCCATCTATCTTTGAATTATTACTTGGCAGCGAGGCTACTGGTGTCCTGCTAACAAGAACTGAAAGGAAATATTATAGTAAGTCGAGACTTAAGACACTCGAAGGAATATGGGGGGTCTGGGCCGCAACTCAGAAAGTATTTTCAATCTCCCAATACAATCACCATACCCCACTCTGGAATTCTAGCCTCTTTCCCAATCTAAGCAATGATGGGTCCTGGAGACACTGGGCAGGAAAAGGTATCCTGACACTGGGGCAAGTAATTCTCAGGGATGAGTGTAGAACTCTGGAAGAATTAAGACTAAGGTACTCCCTTCAGGGTATACAAGATTATAAATACGCTCAGGTGGTCAGCACTATCAGATCAATAAGGCCCCGAATCGTCTTAAGGGAGAGGTGTAAGGTATTGGATTATCTGAAGGTTGGTGATCCTAGTATCAACGGTGTGTACAGGCTGTTTTTGCAGGAATCCCAGGACGATATCGGTAAAACCGAGGCAGCCTGGGCTGCAAAGTTGGAGGATCCGGATATTGACCTGGATAGAGCTCTTAAATTGGATAGAAGATTCTTACGCTCCTCCAATTTAAGAGCTCAACATTTTAAAACATTATTTAATCTCTATTACACCCCCTCTAAACTTCACGATTGGGGCAAGAGGGAGAATAGCAATTGTCCCAGATGCTGTAAAGGCCCATCCGACATTATTCACATGTTTTACAAGTGCGAGAAATTAGAATCAATTAAAATAGAGATCGAATCATTCTGGTCAGGACTGCTGGATGCCCAGATAACCTTGTCTCCGACACTAATGATTATCGGATGTCAAAGTCAATTGAAATTAAATATTGAGACTGAAGCCCTAATTTTTATCTCTACTGCTGTACTTAGAATCTTAATCTCAGCAGCTTGGAAAGATACACAGGCCCCAACCTTTCAAATGTGGCTATCCAGATTTCTGGGTATACATAATGTGGAGGCGGCTCTGTATCAACTTAAGGGAAACAAATTAAGAGAACTGGGGTTGAAGATTTGGGCACCAGTGGCCGCTTGGCGCACTAGTAGATTGTCGTAACCTTACTGATCTTCAGAATATGGCTACGATTATACTCTAATATTTATACCTTCATTAGCTATACCTTCCTTCTCTCTCTCTTTCTTCCTTTGATTGTGGCAGCTGGCACGATGTTTATCATATGCATTTCAATTTCAATATCATATTTACGCCACACCATTTAATGATTTACAACCTCCAATCTCAATTAGATATTAGAAATGTAATTTATCAACCGACTTCTACATGCCTTGTTCTAGCTTTATCCATATTTCCTTGCTATTTCTGTAATTTGTTTATATCTCATTTAGCTTTCTTATTTAGTTAAAATTTATTTCATATTGTATTGATATAATGTAACATGAATTCTCAATAAAAAAAATTAAAAAAAGAGAACACGCTTGAGGTAACGCCCCAAACTTCTGGCCAAACGCCAGGGAGGCGTGCCGACCCACAGAGACAAGTAACGATAGGACGGGACTGTCGAGGAAATGAAGGGGTTTGTAAGGAATGAGAAACAAAAAGATACAGGGCTGGATCTGACCTGTACACAGCAGAGGAGCGGGTAATTAGGGGGAAACAATGGGAGCAAGAAGACAACTCAGGCTGCGGTGGCGGAATGGGAATCCGCGGCAAAACGAAGGGGACAGGTAACACTCACGCCTCTGTAGGGGTAGTGGGCGAAACACCGGGAACGAGGAGGCACGAACACCGTGCTAGGTCCGGCAGTCAACGGAACTGGCTGAGGAGCGTCTCTACTGAGAACACAAGAGACGCGGGATTTCCCTGCGAAACACACAATGCACCAAACACGAACTCCGGAAACAGGAAACGAAAAGATGGAAGTCAGGCAACGAGAGCAAGGGACGGAAACAGAGCTCAAAGCTAGAACGCTAAGCGCGTTCGAGAGCGTCGATGGTCCTTATATACTGGACCGTCTTACGTGTCGGACCTCGGGGCATGACACTAATGAGTATTGGTATCGTTGTCATGGAGAACTTAAATGCATGCTAAGGAACTTAGGAACTCCTACATGATTTGTTACCCTAAGCTGTGCTGAATACGCTTGGGAGGATTTACTTGAATTTCTTCGAGAAGCAGATTCAAATATTAAAAACATTGAATTCAAGACTCCTGGAGAATTGTGTTCTTTGGATCCTGTAAATGTATGCAGATATTTAATCATAGGTTTGAAGCTATGATGTCTTTTATCTGCAATAAAAAGATTCCTCCTCTTGGAGAAGGTATTGATTTCTTTTGGAGAAAGGAGTATCAAGCTAGAGGTGCTCCTCATATACATATGCTTTTATGGATCAAGGATGCACCCAAATTTGGAACTGATTCGGATGAGACTGTTTTATCCTTTATTGAAGATTATGTTACATGTGCTATACCAAAAAGAAGAGAAGAAAACACCTTATGAAATGTTACGAATTCAAACTCATCGGTATGGCAAATACTGTCAACGGAAATACAAGTCGAAGGAAACGTTTTATACCAAATGTCGTTTTGGAATTCCACGTCCAGTAATATCCAAAGGAAGAGTAAACAGTTTCATGTCAGCAGTGAGACCTACCATCACTAGAAAATCTCCCAAAAATACTTACAATTTGAAAAGAAGTGAAGAATCAAAGTATATCAATGATTATAATCCAGTTATTATCTTTATGTGGAATGCTAATATGGATATCCAGTATGTTGTGGATAATTCCATTGCTGTTGCTCGGTATGTAACATCATACATAACAAAATCAGAAAAGATGGAGTTGAAAGAAATGTGGGAAGAAATTTCCCACGAGAAGAGTCTTAGAAATTGTACAGCTTTAGTTTGAAGATGCTGTCCCATCGAGAGATTGAAGCGTACGAATGCTCCGATCGGTTGTCCTCTGCAAGTTTATATTCAAAGTCAAGAGGAATCATTTGGGTTAGTCTAGGTCTTGCTGCAACGCGGAATCGAGTACTTAAATGTATACAAGAAATCGAATATTTAGCATTAAATGAACTGGAAAGCACAGATATTGTTAAAACAAACATGTTGGATATGTACTATCCAAATAGAAGTCCTAATCTTGAAAACATATGTCTCCATGAAGTGCTGCAATATTACAGTTTTAAGAGAAATACTACAGAGAACATAAATGAAGAAAAATATGCAGAGATTGGTTCAGAAGGATGTTTGGTGAAACATAGTAAAGGAAATCTGATTAATCATAGGAAACTGAGTTGTAATACTCCCGATAAAAGAGAATTTTACTATTTAGCACTTTTGCAACTCTTCAAGCCTTGGCGTACGGAACTGGAATTACTTGGAGATTTTCAGTGCTATGAAGATTCTTTCACTTCATGTAAAGATAGCATTGAATGCACAGTTTTTGCAAATTATCTGAATTATGTTGAATGAAGAAATTGATCAAGAAGCTACTATTGCAGCTGAGATTGCTAGAGACAGTTCTCAAGACAGTCAAAGTTCTGCTCCACTAAGTCAAGATCTACTAGGACAACCAATTCTTGAAGACGAAGCAGCAATCGCTATGAGTGAAGTGGAAACAGCAGTGCTTCAAGCTCAAGAAGATATTATGGACTTAGGAAACTTGGACGAACAACTAAATAATGAACAGAAAGAAATATATCACCAAGTGAAACAACAGATCGACCATGGTTTTCTTCATGAAAAGAAAGAATGCACATGCACATCATTTCAACCTATCCGAATGTATATTAGTGGTCAAGCTGGGACAGGAAAAAGTTTCTTAATTAAAGTTTTGACCAGTTATCTACAGAAAACAACTGACTCACATTTGTCTTGTGTTGTAACTGCTCCAACTGGGTTGGCAGCACACAACATTAAAGGAATTACATTACATAGTTTACTAATGCTACCTGTAGAGCATGAAAATAAATTAGAATATCACAAGCTATCTGGAGAAGCTTGTTATGAAGTTTCAAGAGTGCTAAAGAAAATGAAACTTCTGATTATTGATGAGGTGAGCATGGTCTCAAACTTAATGCTTGCCTTTGTGCATTTAAGAACGCAGCAAATTTTAAAAACAGAATACGATGTATCATTTGGAGGAAAACGTGATAGTTTTTGGTGATCTACTGCAACTTACTCCTGTAAAAGGGCAACCAGTATTTAAAACGCTTGTGCATGAAGACACCAGAAAGTCTTTGGGAAGTGTTGGAAATGTTAACATTTGGTCATATTTTGAATACAAAGAACTTATTACAAATATGCGACAGGCAAATGATGTAGATTATGGAACCATTCTTCGAAATATAAGAATTGAAGTATTGACAAAACATGGCAAACAAGCTTTGCAAAGTCGGTTACTTACAAACTTGTTTCCAAATGAAAATATACTTCCTGAAAAAATGTACATAAAAATTGCAGAAAACAAATCTATAATCTGCCTAATGCCAACTCTGCGAGAGTGTTCTACATTCAAAGAAGAACTTTTTAAACTGGAAAATGAACAAATAATAAAAATGGAAGCCACTGATAAAATAGAGCATGAAGGAATTACTATTATTTTGACGGAAAAATGAAAAACAAAATTGGATTCTTTAGAGAAATCTATATCTAAAACTGCTGGTTTAGAAAAGAATTTATATGTATGTGTAAACTGTCAGGTAATTTTACGGCGTAATTTGGATGTGGAAAAAGGTTTAGTAAATGGAGCAATGGGAAAAATTTGTTGATTTTGTTAATTATCATAATAGAGATGGAATAGAATTTTTGAAAATCAAATTTGATCAGATTGAAGAAGTAAAACAAATTGGTCGTTGTTCGGTTCCTTTTTTGCTTGTTAAAGATTTGTATGTTCGTAGAAAACAGTTTCTTCTTTCTTTGGCGTATGCAGTGACTATTCATAAATCTCAAGGTTTAAGTGTAGACAGTGCTTTAGTAAACATTGGAATTACTGTATTTAAAGAGGGTATGGCATATGTCCATTTGTCCCGAATCAGAACTTTATCTGGATTGCATTTGATTGATTTTGATGATTGAAAGATTAGTTCAGATGCAAATTGTGTAAGAGAGTATAATCGGTTAAGAGGACTGTATGCTCCCAATTTAGGTGAATATCCTGTATATGAAAAGCGTGTAGTAGGTCAAAAACGAACATATGAGAAACTCTGTAGTGAGATTGTAAAGAAGAAAAAAAAATCAAGATAATGTTGAGATTCCAAATAAAAAGAAAAAGGACACTATTGAAGAGATTGTAGGATATCAGTTAGAAGATAGTTCAGGTATAAACTGCTATGCTAATGTAGTGGTAAATGTTGTATTTTTTCTATAAAATTTCCAACAGCAAATTATGGAGAATCGAGAAAAAAGGTTTTGTTCCTTGTTGCATTCTATTTTTGAAAATTTGACAACTGATAAATGTAAAATCCAAAGTGTTTCCGATATTCGAAATCTTCTGGATATATGTTCTGGTTTTTCGCAATTTACATAGAATGTTCAACAAGATGCTCAGGAATTTCTAATGTATATGCTTGCAGTATTGGAAGATGAAGGAATAAAAATTGAAAATCTGTTTGGACTTTGTTATAGATGGGAACATGAATGTGAAAATTGTACATTTACTTCTACCACTAACATAGACACTGAAAGATTCATATATTTGACAATACCAGATTGTAAAACAGTGTCTTTCAACAAATTAGTTAAATCAGCTAATCAAATCATGGAGTGTAGCCAATGCAAATCAGAAATGTTATCAACATTATATATACAAAGATTTGGACGATATATAATTTTAATGATACAACATTGTAGAACAGATGGAAGAAAATTGGAAACTTTAATTACAATTTTTGTAGCAAGTCAACTATCAATATCAGGAAGAACCTTTGTAGCAGTAGCAATTATTTTCCACGATGGACCTTCTACAACATCTGGACATTACGCTGTCTATTTAAAATGCAATAAAGGATGGACATATTGTATGATGCTCATTTGGTTTTTAGATATCGCTTGCCTAACTAATTACCAAATTCATACCTAATATTTTTAAAGCCAACATTCTAAGAACATAATTCGGCCTATTGGAAATATGTTAATAAGTATTAATGAGATTACTTTGGACAATTTCAGTATAAAAGATTTCAGGAATATCCTTTGGCCTAGAGGAAAGAAAATAATATGAATTAAGCAGTTTTCCTGGGATATTCTGACAGCAAATGTTTTAAAGAACATCATTTAGAGTATATGGAAGTTATGAAAAATTGCTGATTAAATTATTGTTTCTGTTCTTTCATATTGTAGTTACAAAATTATCTTAGAAAGAAGCATTTTATATAATTGATATTTGTATTATATGCAATGTTATTGAGGATGTTTTTTTACGCAAGGTGCAGAGATAGTTGACTATGTTGAAAATATTTTTGACACAGATTTGTTTTTTTTAACAATCTTATTGTTTTTTTTTTTTTTGCCCGCTGTTATATGATGAGTAACATTGAAATCACTATCTATAGTAAAATTCAATATATTCTGAGAACAGCAAGAAAGACAAACTAAATAATTTACATAATGATAAATTATGTTGTGTTCTTAAAATTATATATTATAACTGTATTTTTTCTTCTCTTTTACAGACCCTTATTCTAAAGTTCGAAAGTTTTTTAAATTTAAATTATACAAAATAACTGCAAAAAATGTATAGAATATTTTGATAACTACTACTGTAAAGGTAAGATTAAGTAATCCAAACACTATCCATCCAGTACTACATTCACCTGTGAACTAAACGCTACTCATTCATTCCTCCAATTACCCAGGTAGTACCCTGGGTAATTGGAGGAGTGTGGCTCAATGGTTAGAGTGGCAGACCCTGAAGCAGAGCTCTGGCCAGGGACCAGGGTTTGATTCCCGCCTTGGCGGGGCTCGGGCTCAATTTCCTCGGACCTGTCTATTCTCGCCTCGGTGCCTATTCTAATCATGGGCCCCACGCTGCAACTCTGGGCAATAGCTTGCTTAGCCTCCACACCGGCCCCAACAGCGCTAAGGATGCCTGGCTTCACCCTGGGGGTGCCCAGGAGTGGACACTTCACAGGGAAAGCCAGGAGGGGTTCCACAGCGGTATGAGTATCAGCGCCAGGAAACCGCAAAAGGCGACACTGCAAGGTGGCCGTCTGGTGACAGTGCGCTCTATAAGTACCTTGACATTTACATTTACCCATGCAGTCCAGCAATCACCCTGTCACTTCCCATGCACTTCTCCAATCACCCATCCAGCACCATGTACTTATCCAATCACTTCGCCAAAACCCAAGCACTTACAAATTCACTGTACACTCTCCTTGCAGTACTCTAATCATCCAGTCACTACCCATGTACTCATGCAATGACTCACGCCAAAACACATGCACTGCTACAATAACATGTGCACTATCCATGCAGTCCTCTAACCATCTACACGCTACTCATTCACACCTTCATTTTCCCAGGTACTACCCATGCAGTCCAGCAAACACACTGTCTCTCCCCATGCACACCTCCAGTCACCCAGCCGGTACCCTATACTTATCCAATCACTCTGCCAAAACCTAAGCACTTGCAAATTCACCGTACACTCTCCTTGCAGTACTCTAATCATCCAGTCACTACCCATGTACTCATGCAATGACTCACGCCAAAACACATGCACTGCTACAATAACATGTGCACTATCCATGCAGTACTCTAACCATCTACACGCTACTCATTCACACCTTCATTTTCCCAGGTACTACCCATGCAGTCCAGCAAACACACTGTCTCTCCCCATGCACACTTCCAGTCACCCAGCCAGTACCCTATACTTATCCAATCACTCGGCCAAAACCCAAGCACTTGCAAATTCACCGTACACTCTCCTTGCAGTACTCTAATCATCCAGTCACTACCCATGTACTCATGCAATGACTCACGCCCTAACACATGCACTGCTACAATAACATGTGCACTATCCATGCACTCCTCTAACCATCTACACGCTGCTCATTCACACCTTCATTTTCCCAGGTACCACCCATACAGTCCAGCAAACACACTATTTCTCCCCATGCACACCTCCAGTCACCCAGCCAGTACCCTATACTTATCCAATCACTCTGCCAAAACCTGCGCACTTGCAAATTCACTGTACACTCTCCTTGCAGTACTCTAATCATCCAGTCACTACCCATGTACTCATGCAATGGCTCATGCCTTAACACATGCACTGCTACAATAACATGTGCACTATCCATGCAGTCCTCTAACCATCTGCACGCTACTCATTCACACCTTCATTTTCCCAGGTACTACCCATGCAGTCTAGCAAACACACTGTCACTCCCCATCCAGTACCCTATACGTATCCAACCACTCCACCAAAACCCAAGCACTTGCAAATTCACCGTACACTCTCCTTGCAGTACTCTAATCATCCAGTCACTACCCATGTACTCATGCAATGACTCACGCCCTAACACATGCGCTACTACAATAATATGTGCACTATCCATGCAGTCCTCTAACCATTTACACGCTACTCATTCACACCTTCATTTTCCCAGGTACTACCCATGTAGTCCAGCACACACTGTCACTCCCCATACACACCTCCAGTCACCCAGCCAGTCCCCTATACTTACCCAATTACTCCGCCAAAACCAAAGCACTTGTAAATTTACCATAAAGTCTCCTTGCAGTACTCTAATCATCCAGTCACTACCCATGTACTCATGCAATGACCCAGACACTAACACATGCAGTGCTACAATAACATGTGCACTATCCATGCAGTCCATACTCTCATGCAATCACTGTGATAATTTTTCTTTTTTAACCAGTAGATGGGGTTCTGTAAAAACTGTTTTTTTAGAATAATATTATTATTTTTTGTATTTTTCTAACTTTTTAAACTTTTTTTGAGTGTTTTTTATTTTAAAAACAACTATGAAAAACAAACAACAAAAAATGGTTTCTTGAAAAAAAACAAAAGCGCGTTATAAAAACAAATTAACAATTGTGCGCTTTCAGAGCAGCAGAGATCGCATCTATACATTGTTCACCAAAGCAGAGCTCAGTGGCACACTTTATGCAGCTGACAGATGCATTTAAAAACTCTGGCATAATATGAGGCCTTGCTGCAGGTGGAGTCGCAGAAGTCGAACGTGTACCGGGGTCCTGTTGACTATCAGCATCCACCTTTCTCCTCATTTCCTCTCTTGCGAGGTGCACTGGATGGATGGTTTCCATGTGGTTTTTCATACTGCTTGTTCCACAAGAGTATTTCTTGTCAGACCCTCTGGAGAGCACTCTTTGGCAAATGATGCATGTTACTTTTATCGCGTTAACTTTCTTCTCTCCCTCCGGAACACTAAAAAACGCCCAAACAATACTCTCTCTTCTCTTCCTCTTCTGCTGCAGTCTCTGTTCCTCCTCCTGCACTGCAAGTGCATCCACTTCTGCAAAATTTAAAGCCATAGTGCATTCAAAATAAAGAAACACACAAAAAACTATTATTTTATAGAGAATAAACAAACAGATGGCAGATGGGCATTTGAGCCCCGCAGCCCCGGAGACCGCCACACCCCAGGGCTTGCTTAAAATTATGTGGGGGAGGGCACTCGGCCCTCCCGCAGCCCCTGGCACAGCCAACCCCCGGGGCTTCCTTTTAAATGTGTGGGGGACTCCAAGGCCCCCCAAACCCCGGGGACCGCCACCCCCAGGGCCTTTATTAATTATTCGTGGGGGGCACACGGCACCCTGCTGCCCCGGGAACCGCCACCCCCCGGGGCTTTAAAAAAAAAAAAAAAACTGTTTGGGGGCTCCAGCCCCCCACACTCCCCGGGGCACTAATATGCAAATGCAGCCCCCCTCCTGGAGCCCTTTATGGCCCTGGGGACTGCCACCCCCAGGGCCAGCTCCTGCAGTGTCCCTGGGTGCCCACCCCGGGACACTGCTGTTTGCTATGGCAGGGCGGGAGCCATGCGGCTCCCGCCCTGTTATAGCAAACACTGGTTTGGATTTTGTAAGTAAGAGCACGAAACCTGCTCTCGCTTACAAAATCCAAACCAGATTGCTTTTCCACAAGGGAAGCTGCATGTTAGCAGCTCCCCTTGTGGAAAAGCAATGCTGGCTCCTGCAGGAGGGGGGGAGCCAGCGGGACCGTTGGGGAATTGGAGTCCCCGCACGGTCCCCAACAGATAGGGCTGGCCCCGGGGAATGGGGTTCCCCGGGGCCAGAAGTGGCCCGGGAGGGGGGCACACGGCCCCCCCTCCCCTAAAAAAAAACGAAGGCAGGCCGGGGATGGGGTCCCCGGGGCCATAATTGGCCTGAGGAGGGGGGCCACGCGGCCCACTCCAAAAAATAATTTTAAAAAAAGGATGGCAGGCCCCAGGGGATGGGGTCCCCGGGGCCAGAAGTCGCACGGGATGGGGTCCAGGCGGCCCGCCTCCCAATAAAATAAAGGTTGGCCTCGGGGGGTGGGGTCCCCGGAGCCAATAGGGCCTCTGGAGGGGGGCTACGCAGCCCCCCTCCATAAAAAAATAAATGTGGTTATGCCCCGGGGGATAGGGTATGGGCTGGAATTGGCCAAGGGAGGGGGCCCACGCGGCCCCCTTTCCGTTCAGATTTTTGTTTTTTTAAAAGGGGTCAGGCCCTGGGGGACGGGGTCCCCAGGGCCCAAAAAGAGCAAAAAAGGGGGGCCACACAGCCCCCCTTCCAAAAAAAAGAAATTTAAAAAAAGACCGGCATCATGCTGGAGGCCCCGCCTCCTCCCAGCAACACTCTGCAAACGCACCCTGTGGCGCGTTTTAAGTTGGGGAATGAATTTCCCTTCAATAGTGGGGGTCCCTTGGGGCCAACTAGCCCACCACGTACCTCCAGTATGCGCCGCTGGGCTGTCTTGCAGAGAGGTGGTCCTAGGCCACGTGCCTTTTTACACCTCTCTGCAACGTAGCTCTGTGGCACTTACTGGATGTACCTGGTGGGCTAGTTGGACCCCAGGGACCCTCAGGACTCAAGGGGATTTAATCCCCCAATTTACAACGCACCAGGGGGGCGTGTTTGCATAGTGGTGCTGGGAGGGGGAGTGGCTTGATTTGACAAGTGGGCAAACGCGCCCTGTGGTGCGTTTTAAGTTGGAGGATTAAGTCCCCTTCAGTCCTAAGGGTCCTTGGGGGCCAACTAGCCCACCAGGTACCTCCAGTAAGCGCCAGGGAGCTGCGTTGCAGAGTGGTGGTCCAAGGCCATGCCCCCTTTTTACACCACTCTGCAACGCAGCTCTGTGGCGCTTACTGGAGGTAGCTAGTTGGCTAGTTGTCCCTCAGGAACCCTCAGGATTCAAGGATACTTAATCACCCAACTTAAAATGCGCCACAGGGTGCATTTGCACACATGTCACAACAGGCCCCTACCTCTCCCTGCACCACAGTGCAAACGCGCACTGTTGCACTTTTTAAGTTGGGGGATTAATTCCCCCTTAAATCCTGAGGGTCCGTGGGGGCCAACTAGTCCACTAGGTACCTAGGTGCTGGGAGGGGGAGAGCTTTTCGAACTACAGCCCTCAGAGCCACACAGCACCTCTTACCTGGCTCTCGGGGTCAGGGATAGAGCACCTTCCACCTGACAGCACTGTCGCTGACAGTCCGCTACGCCGCCTCCAGTCCAATCGAGGCCGCCAGCGAGGAGGACTACAGCCCCCAGCGTCCACTCGGTGTCCCGCCCACATCCGCCGGAGTAGCGCGCCCGGAGGCGCTACATTAACAGACGCTCCCCCGGTGGAGCGGGGGGAGAGCTTATCGAACTACAGCCCTCAGAGCCACACAGCACCTCTTACCTGGCTCTCGGGGTCAGGGATAGAGCACCTTCCACCTGACAGCACTGTCGCTGACAGTCCGCTACGCCGCCTCCAGTCCAATCGAGGCCGCCAGCGAGGAGGACTACAGCCCCCAGCGTCCACTCGGTGTCCCGCCCACATCCGCCGGAGTAGCGCGCCCGGAGGCGCTACATTAACAGACGCTCCCCCCGCGTCGCGGGACGCGCGCGGGCGTCGCCGGGCTGAGCCCGGGCAGAGGGCGGGCCGTCTGTGGCCGTCCGGGGCCGGAGGAGGCTGGGCAGGGCCATGGACTTTGGTGATTCGCCTGTCGTGGTTATGCAAGTAGGTTCATAAAGTATTGTCGTACATGTGCGTAAGCTCAGTAGGATCTAACGCCCCCAATATAGTGTACGGAGCCCGGGGAAAACCTACTGCTTCATATTTTTGTTGTGGTAAATCTTTGTCGAACACCTCATGTCTAAGCCCAGGCAAGTTAAAACTGTTGTCACTAATGAAACCAGGACTATGGATAGCTATCTTGTCAGAGTGGTAAACAAGATCAATCAAGACAGGAGAACCTCCTTTGGCAGATTAAGTCCGGAGACATCACCACTAAGGTCATCTATGTTGTCTTCCCCAACGTTATCTCTAGATAGTGGTGGTGCCAATATTGATATTGATAATGTAGTCGTAAATACCGATGCAACTACTTTAGTCAATACTGTCGAAGGGGCAATCACCAACGTTTCCAGTTCTAGCCAGAGCATGGTATCGCCTATCAAGGGCATACAAACTCCATCCCCTGCTCGGAGAACAGTGCGTGCCTGCAGGAAGTTCCCGGTTAAGAGGGTAGTGACTCGTAAACCCAAAAAGCAAGGAACAGCACCATTGACCGGGGGGGTTTCCTCTGTACCCTCAAATAAAGTCTCAGAGACCGTAAATATCGCCGAGAACAGCCCCCTGTGTCCACCACATATTGAACTCCTGGCTTCTATATTAGAGTCTAAATTAGAGGCCTTGATTAGTCCACTGCTGGCAAAGTTAGACTTAGTTACATTAGAGGTCACTAGACTTAAGGGTCTTTTAGACTCTAATTCGATTAGGACCTCTCCAATGATTTCTATTCAACCTGATCCCTCGGGCCCTACAGGACATAGTCCATTGGAGCCCGCCCTTTTCATGTCTGACAATACCAGGGAAGATGGTCCGGGGGGTAATCATCAGGCACTTCAGACTGCAAACGCCTTGTCTGCTACCTCATTATCACAACCATTAATGGGCTCGAAAGTTGCACTAGCTCCACCCTCTCGACAAATACAAATAGTACAAAATAGTCGTCAGAATGCTATGAAGAACGCCCCAAGGGTTGATGCCTCGGGGCATAGTAAACCCATGTGGAGAAATGTTGTCAACCTTCCACCACAGTGTGTTCCATACACTGTAATATTGACCAATGTTCCTAAGGTTGACTCCTGCATGTCTAATCCCGGGATGGAAACCCATGACGCTTTAAAAAATAAATCACTTGCTTGGCTGAATAAGAATTGTGGCTTTCCGGTGGCCTTCTCAAACGATATTTTATCCACTCGTAGAGTTGGTTGGATTGGCCACGGCAAGAAAGACATAGGGGGGGACTGTATCATTGTTAATTTTAAATACCCGCAACATGCTGCTACCGTCCTGCTTAGAGCAGCCTCTTTACCCTTCCAGGAACACGCTGTTTGTGCCAGACCACTTGGTTATTTCTATAGTTATCTGGCCAGTACTCTTTTACCACCATCCTATCAGCTAGAGCATCGTGGTAACGCTTCTACAGGGGGAATGGCTGGTTTTCATCCCATTAGGCCATTGAACGCTCCTGTGTTCCAAAACGGAGGTGATCCTTTCGGTCAGCAGCCAGTGAACAGGCAGATGTATAACAGTCTTCCCCTTCATAACCGTTATTCTGTTTTGTCCTCATTGGAGGAAAATGATTGACTCCCAGACATAACAAGGAATCCCACTCAGCCACCTGCTATATTTCCATCACTAAAAATTGCCACCTGGAATATTGCGGGCATAAAGAGCAAAATTGGGAACCCGGACTGGCAACTGACACTTAAAGCCTTTGACATCATTGCTTTACAAGAGACCTGGGACCAGACAAATAGCTTCTCCATGGATGGCTACAGCCACTTCTGCATCCCAGCCATCAGCAGCGTGGCTGGACGACCCAAGGGGGGCCTGCTAAGTTTATTCAAACTGGACATAAAGGGTAAACTTACTCAATGCTCATCTGGCTCCGATCACTGTTTGATTGTTGAACTTGCCCTGCAAGACAGGGCTAAGATTCTTTTTGTTAATTTTTATAACTCTAACGCCAATGATTGTACCAGTCACAACTTAGAGTCACTGGACAAATTTCTGTCAGTCTATAATACTAATGTACATACTTTTGAATTAATATTACTAGGGGATTTTAATATACACCCATGTTCCCTACCATGCCCTAGTCAGGACATTGAAGTTCCCCCCCTTTCTTCTATTGTGCACCTGGAACATACTAGGCGTGGAGAAATCCTCGAATCTTTTTTAGCAAGTTGGAACTTATACGAATCAACTTGTGGGGATGGGAAAGATAGATCCCCTACGTTTAAAGGAAACGACATGGGCACTATTATTGATTATATTTTTTTGACTCCTTTTTTGTTAAACAACGTGATTAAATATTACACAGAGGTATCAGTTTTTAGCGACCATAATCCTGTTTTAATAGAACTAATGATTGCAGATGTAATTTCTTTGAAATCTCTTAAACATAAAGGGGGAGCTAATCTTATCCCTAAAGACCAAAACCGTAGGCTAAAATGGTCCAAAATAGTCCCTGAAACTCTCCTACAGGAGGTTCTGTCTAGGACCGAGGATGATGTTGCAATATGTCTATCTAACAGAACCCAGAGCAATCAGGTTATAATGGCATTTGACCATATCTGTATAGAAATTGCCCGTAACCTCGAGAACACATCGAGCTCAAAGCAGTTAGTCGGTAAAAGATGGTTTGACAAGAACTGCTCAAAGGCTCATAGTGATCTATTAAAAGCCCTGAAAGCCACTCCTAAAAACCGTGTGGACATATCGAGCGCAAGGTCCGCATATAAACGTACAATTTTTGCAAGAAAGAGGGCCCTGAAAGATACAGCCCTAGAGCAACTTTTAGATCCTGTTACATTAAAAAACAGTGGCCTATTTTGGAAAATAATAAACCAACCACTCTTTTCAGAGGACTCAAATATGCCCTTAGAAGCAAACATCCCTGATGAGGGTTGGATCAAACACTTCAGTGAGATATACTCTGAATCCAATAGCACTGTCATCACTGCCGCCCCTATAGAAGAGGCAGTTGGCGATTCACGTACCGCTAAGGCCACTGTAGTTTTTGTCGCAGCTGAAGTGGAACGGGCAATAGAACTGACCTTGAAAAACAAAGCTCCAGGTCCTGACGGGGTCCCTGGGGACGTTTTTAAACATGATCCTAAGTTTTGGTCCAAAATTTTATGTAATGTTTTTAACGTTCTCTCAATTGACAAAATCCCGGATTCATGGAAAAAATCCATTATCATACCGGTTTTTAAAAAGGGTAATAGGCTAGACCCATCTTGTTATAGACCGATCTCCCTAATCGACTCATCGGTGAAAATATTGGGTAGGGTCATCCTATCTAGATTGAATGTCTGGCTACTTGAAAAAGGTGTACTTTCTAATGTGCAGTATGGTTTTAGGCCAAAAAGAAGCACCATTGACCAGGGCCTAAATTTGCATTTACTGGTCGAAAAATATACGAGAGCTAGGGAAGGGTCCATGTACCTGGGGTTCATGGACCTCTCGTCAGCCTTCGACCTTGTAAATCGCTCCAAGCTGTGGAATATCTTGCTTGATATAGGACTGGATAGGGCCCTTGTCTGTCTTTTAGCTGATCTTCATTCTGACTTAACTGCTGCGATTAGAGTCACCTCGGAAGGGCGCTGCACTAGCCACTTTAAGTCCGAAAGAGGGGTAAGGCAGGGGTGCATCTTGGCTCCCCTCCTTTTTACGGTCTATATAAACGCATTGGAATCCTCCTTAAAAATAGCTACTCTGGACGTTCCGCGAGTAGGCGATCTGGGAATTCCAGTTCTCCTATACGCGGACGACGCTGTTTTGCTCTCCCGTACTGGAGTGGGCCTTCAACGCTTACTGGATGCATTTGAAGATTTCATGGCTTCCTTGGATTTAATGATTAACGTCAAAAAGTCTCAAATCATGATAATGGGCAAGGCTAAAAACACCAAGTTAATAAAAACATTTACATGCGGGAAACAAGAGCTTTGTAGAGTAACCACTTTCCCCTATCTGGGGATTACCTTTGATGAGAGAGGATCCTGGGGTCCCCAGATAAAAAATAGAAATCTTGCTCTTGCTAGATCTTCCTTTGCACTTCAGAGTTTTATAAAAAAACTGGGGGCTAGGCCAATAGTCACTTTGCTACAACTCTATAAAGCCAAAAGCTTGGCTGTTGCCACATATGGCAGCGCCATTTGGGGCTATTGTTCAACGGACAGTATCCAGATTACCGAAAATAAATTTCTCAGGTCAGTCCTCTCTGTACCCCAGTCAACTCCTACATACATTGTTCATTCTGAACTAGGGTTGGGATACATTTCAGACCTGATTAAAATAGCCCCTGTTTTGGCCTGGCTTAGGATCTGGCTGAACCATGAAATTCCCCTCAATCACACCATTTTAAAAGATTGCTTGCAGTTAGATGGGGTTAGCAAGATTCCATGGCTAGCATATATCAAAGATAGCCTTGGCAAGCTGGGGAGACCAGATCTTTTCTTAGCCCCTTTTAGTATAACTACGAAAGACATAGCTCAAATTAAAGGTATGATGAGAGATATGCTATGCCTAGATAGGGAACAAGTGGAGCTTGGGAAACCAATGGTAAGGTCTAGCCTTATTTTGTGTACCCATGTGGGGCCAGAACCATACTTGACCATTGTTAACCGGCCCTATCACCGCTTCCTCTTAACTCGATTTCGGCTGAATTTGATCCACTTATCTCTGGGCTACTTTCCGAGCTGGAGCTCACCAGATAATGCCCCGCCATGTAAGTGTGATAATTTCTCGACCCAGAACACCTTGCACTTTCTGATGTTCTGTGACCACTTCACGGTCCTAAGAAGGAAATTCTTGAGACCGATTCTTAAAGAGGTGGGGTTCACACAGGTCAAGCCAGCACTACTGTTTCTCCAGCTATTACAAACCCCTAGGATAATGTTTTATGTTGCCAACTTCCTTGTGGGGGCTAGTAAGGCTAATAAAAGGATGGTGTCCGATAACCGGGTGATCATGGATCATTAGAAAGATGAATTGCATATTTCGTATTAGTATTGGTTATTACTTGAATCCTTTTTACATTGATGAGTTTTTTGCAATCGATATGAACAGCTTGTTTTATCCTTACTGACCTCTTTTAAATGTATTTTTAGGTACGGATTTTATAGAAAGTATATATTTTTGTATTCACATGTAAATGGTACTAGTATGTATATATATCATGTTTTATTATGTATTTATTGCATTTGATGATCATGTGTAAAATTTTGTTCCTATGTCTTTTTATGATATTGATTTATCGAAATAAAGTATTATGACTAGGTACCTCTTGTAAACTCTATAGGGGTGCGTTGCAGAGAGGTGCTCCGAGGCCACGCCCCTTTTTATACCACTCTGCAAACGCGCTTCTGGTGCACTGCTGGTGGGGTGATGAGGTCCTCTTGAGTCCTGAGGACCTCAAGACACAAGTGGACTTCCTCCTCTGAGCAGCAGTGTGCCAGAAGCCGCGTTTGCAGCGTGGTGTAAAAAGTGGCGTGGCCTCAGAACACCTCTCTGAAACGCAGGTCTGTGGCGCTTACTGAATGTACCTGGTGGGCTACTTGGCCACCAGGGACCTTCAGGGTTCAAGGGCACTTAATAAGGATGTCATAGTTAGAAATTAGCATTTAAAAATCCATTGAAATTCACTGAAAAACCATAGGTTTCAGGTATGTTATAGTTAGAAATTAGCATTTAAGAAACCTTAGAAATTCACTGAAAAAAACATAGATTTCAGGGACGTTATTGTTAGCTGGACATTTTTCTCTTACAAAACCATAGAAATTTCACCATTATAGTTAGTTCAGCTAACTATAAATCACGCCCCCGCAATGCACTGCTGATGACGTCACATATTACATCATTCAAGACATGGTCAGTAACATCACTGATGACATCTCAAATGCCATCACTGATGACATCATCCACGTGATAATCTGAAGCACCTCCTCACACCCTAATATAACCTTTCAAACACCTACTCTACAATACAGACTACCATTTTCAAAACCATAGACTCACCAATACCATTTACTACATACCCACTCACTGATTCCTAGGTCTTCACACACATCCACTCATTCACCCATACAGTCACTCATACATGCAGTCACTTATTATTACAGCACTATCACATGTACTCATACACCTATACAGACACTCACACACCGCCACTCATCCATAGCGTTACTCACACACCTAGTCAGTCATGCAAAAGATCAATAACACTACCATTCACACACCTATACAGTTATTCAAAAGCAAGCTCACTTACAGACACAAACACATACTTACGCTCTTATACAATGACTGATACAACCACTCACTCATCCATGCAGCCACTCTCACAATCACTCACTCTCTAATATAGTTACATTTTATAAGCCGTCACTCACATACACTGTTTTCAGATATGTAGTTACTCACACATGTACCACTGAGACATCCATTCACTCACAAACACAACCATACACACACTCACCCATCCATACCACTCTTCACAGATGTACTCTTCAACCCATACACCCACTGAATCACCCACTTATATATCCATGCACGGAGTCACACACCCCCCACCCACCCACATAGACACTCTGGCACCCATACAGATACTCAGACAACCAATCAATAACCCATATGGACACTCATTTAGCTACTTACCAACCCATGCAACTGCTTACACACCAACTGACAGACTGATACAGACATTTACATAGTTTAGTGACTAACTCATTAATTCACTAAGACACGTTTAATTACTCACTTATACAGACAGTCATGCACTTACTAAATCATCCATTCAAACACTTATACACCCACTCATTCTCATTCTTCAATATACCTTGGCATATATATAAATATAAAACATATTTTAAACTTTACATATTAAACTTTACAGAAACACACAGTCACTGGCTGATGTCATCAGTGATGTCATTTGAGATGTCATCAGTGATGTCACTGACCATGTCATGAATGATGTAATATGTGACGTCATCAGCAGTGCATTGCGGGGGCGCAAGTTATAGTTAGCTGAACTAACTATAGCAGTGGAATTTCTATGGTTGTGTAAGAGTGAAATGTCCAGCTAACTATAACGTCCCTGAAACCTATGGTTTTTTCAGTGAATTTCTAAGGTTTTTTAAATGCTAATTTCTAGCTATAACGTACCTGAAACCTATGGTTTTTTTCAGTGAATGTATATATATGGAAGTTGATCCTCCGCGGATCCGACAGTCCCCATACTCAAATCTGATTGGCTGCCAACACTTCAACCAGGAACTGTTGGCAGCCATCTTGACACTCGGCTTCCGCTGAGTCACAAAAACAAATGTTAAAAAAAGAAAAGGTCAGGCTGACCCCCTAGGCCTCTTGGGGGATCCCGTGGGGACCCTGCCTGGGGCAAAATGCATTTTTTCTTGGCGGGAGATGCACTGGATCGCTTCTCCTGGCGAAAAAGTTTTAAAAATGATGTGTGGGCTCCCACTCTTCTGCAGTGTTTATCCCCCGGTGGGCCAGATCCCAGGGGCATTACACAAAAAGGAGGGGGTGCAGGGGGCCCTCCTCCTCGGGCTTATAAAAGCTCTGGGGACCGCAACCTCCCCGGGGCATTGTTTTTAATTTATGCAGGGGTCTCGGCACGGCAACTCCCGTGTGCTGAGGACCGCCACCTCCCCAGGGAAAATCTCAAATTGTGAAGGAGCCAGCGTTGTCCCCACCAGCCCCGGGGACGGCCACCTCCCAGGGGCTAAACATATAAAATGAATGCGCCCCCCCAGCCTAACTATAACGTCCCTGTAACCTTTGGTGTTTCAGTGAATATCTAAGGTTTTTACATTTTACTTTTTAACTCTTACCTGTAACATTTGAGTGTGAGAGTGACTGCATGAGTGTCTCAGTGGGTATGTTGATGGGTGTGTGACTGTCTGAATGGGTGTGTGAGTTGGTGTTTGAGTGTCCGAGTGGGCCTGAGAGTGGCTATATAAGTGTATCACTGGGTGTGTGAGTAGGTACCTTACTGAATTGGTCTATAAGTATTTGAGTAGGTGTTTAAATGGGTGCATGAGTGTTTAAGTGAGTGTCTGAGTGGGTTTGTGAGTGGGTGTATGACTGAGTGAATATATAAGTGAGTGCATGAGTTTCTCAATGGGTCTGTCACTGAGTGCATCAGTCTGAGTAAATATGTGAGAGGATGCGTGATTCTGAATGAGTGCATGAGTCTTTGAGTGGTTCATGAGTGTGTATAAGTGTCTAAGTGGGTCTGTGAGTGAGTGGGTCTGTGACTGGGTGCATGCGTTTCTGAGTGGATTTGTGAGTGGGTGTCTGAGTGTCTCAGTGGATCTTTAAGTGGGTGTGTAAGTCTTTGAGTGGGTCTGTGAGTGGATGCATGTCTGTGAGTGGGTGCGTGAGTCTCTGAGTTGATTTGTGAGTGGGTGCATCAGTCTTTGGGTCTGTGAGTGGGTGCATGAACCTCTGATTGGGTCTATGAGTGAATGTGTGAGTGCCATAGTGGGTCTGTGAGCGGGTTCATGAATATCTGAGTACATATCTCAGTGGGAGCATCAGTCTGAGAGTGGTTGGCTGAGTGGATGCGTGAGTGCCTAACTGAAACTGAGGGTGAGTGTATAAGTATATATATGTTTTTTCAGTGATATTCGTAAATCGACGTGACGTTACACGGGGCCGCGCTGATGGTCACAGCAAATTCGTGATTATCGTGAGTTGCACAAAAAAAACCTTTAATATATAATCATAAGGGGTTCCACAAACACTCCTATACTACTCTCATGGAAGACGCTACCTCGTCGAGTGTATAGTGTCTGAGGAGGCGGAAAACTCACAAGGCTTCTTCATCCACTCAGTTCAACGGAAATGAATGCTGAGACATCCAATCGGAATTAACATGGGAAAATCACTTTTCGTGACCCACCCCTTTTTCTCTGCCCCCACTTCATGGATCACCCCAAAACTTTCCATGCACAAGAAGACTCACTATGACAATTGTTTAGGAAAAGTTTGTGAAGATTCGTCAAACGACGCTAAAGATATAGGCAAGTCAAATGACGCCTATGGAAACATGGTCCTCACTATAGCTACCTACTGGTCACTGTCAGTAGGTAGTATATATATATGTATGTATATATTTATATTCACTTAAAAAAACATAGGTTTCACACATGTTATAGTTAGCTGGACATTTCCCTCGTAAAAAACCAATGAAATTCCCCCGTTATAGTTAGTGCAGGCAACTATAACTCACGCGACCACAATCCTCTGCTGATGACGTCAGATAATACATCTGTAATTAGACACCTATTTACCCATGTCTTCTTCCATTAATCTTTAGCTATACATACATATATTACAAATATTTATTTTTCAGAAAGACACATATTTAATCAGTGATGTAATATCTGACGTCATCAGCAGAGGATTGCGGTCGCGTGAGTTATAGTTGCCTGCACTAACTATAACGGGGAAATTTCATTGGTTTTTTACGAGGAAAATGTCCAGCTAACTATAACATGTGTGAAACCTATGGTTTTTTAAGTGAATTTGCAAGGTTTTTTAAATGCTAATTCCTAACTATAACGTGTGTGAAACCTATGGTTTTTTAAGTGAATTTGCAAGGTTTTTTAAATGCTAATTCCTAACTATAACGTGTGTGAAACCTATGGTTTTTTAAGTGAATTTGTACGTTTTTTTAAATGCTAAGTTATGTATTTATTAATATTTTTTTTTTTCAGGTTCTTCACCATGCGCGCACCGTGCGTTGTCCGTTCCGTGCGAGCACAGTGCACGCACCCCGCACTTTTTCGAAAAAAAAAAAGTTTTTTTCATCCTTGGGGGTCCTTCAGTGACCCCCTGACAAAGGCTAGGGGGTCAGGAACTGTCCACTCTGCCCCCTTTTCACATTCTCCACCTTTGTTTTTCACTGCCTCAGACTGCGAGAGACAAAATGGCGGCCGTTACTTCCTGATTTCGACCGACTGGAATGTTTACTGTCATGTAACCACCAATCAGAATTAAGCTCGCGCACGTCAGCGTGCGCGTACGGTATGCTTACCGTACGCGCACGGTGCGCGCCTATAGATATATATGTACTTTTAACTGAAATTTTCTCAGGAACTACTGAACAGATTGACTCCAGATATTCAAAAGGCACATCCCTGACCTGAGGACTTTCTCTTTGCCAAATTTCAAATAATTCTGTTCAGCCGTTTGGGCTGTACCTTGGACTAAAGGTCCCTATGGAAAAATGCATGGGGAAAACGTGTTTTGGGACCCCCCTTTTTTCTCGGCCCCCGCTTGACTAATCACCCCGAGACTTTCAGGGTAGGAGCAGAGCGCCCCACCTATTTTGAAAAATTTGCGAGGATTCGTCAACCGGCGCCAAAGTTATTCAAAATAGAATTTTCAGATTTCCTATGGAAACACGGTCCTAACTATAACTATCTACTGGCGACCGCCAGTAGATAATATACATACATATATATATATATATATATATCATCAAGGTACATAGAAATGGTGTAAAGGAAATGTAATCTGGACCTATCTAAATATACTAAACGTCACACTACTATGATATTCAATATTCTCTCTAAGATATTTTTGGAGCACTATATTTTGTGCTCGATATTCTGACATACAACCATTATTTTAGTAGCAGGATTGCCAGCCACGCTTGACTGAATCAGTATGCATAATAAAATATCCAAAAATGGGCATAGAACTCTACACATGCCACAAGGGATTGACGTCATGGCTAGTGGAATGATGACAGTGATCTATTGTTCGGCACTGACCTATGACCAACTATTCAAATTCTGATTTTATTTATTTATGCTTTTTAACTAAAACCATTGCATAAAACACCGTTATGAGAAATGTAAAGTCATAAGCTTAAAGTTTCAATAATAGTAATTCCCTAAAATGATTAATTTGCAATAGCTTTGCCAGAATTCTTTTTAACCAAGTTTATAAATTTTAGAAATCAAGCGTTCAATTGAATGTTACCGACTTGGATTGCAACTACTACTGTGTGATGACATGATGGACGTCCCAAACAGTAGTTTTAACTAGGCACGTTTCACTGCTGCCACTGCTAGACAGACACACAGAATGTGCTCTAAGGAGTCCTTAGAGAAGCCGTAGATCCTACAATGCTAAAGAGTGGTGGAGTTGCGCTACTTGGGCAGTATGGCCAAAGTGAGCAGTTTTCCCAGGAGGTACAGCAAACAGTTTATGCTTTGTAATTTGTGAAAGATGGAATTCTAAGAAGGATTGGCTGGAGAGGACTGGGTAGCTGTTAATCACCGTCCAGGCATGGGCACGTTTCATTTTTGCCTTCCAGAAGCAACAGTGAACGGATGTTCCTGGAGAGCAGTACTGGAGTGTTCCATAGCTCTTCAGCCTGCTGGTTGACTAATGAGGCATGTAAATAGTGCGCTACTGGCATTTTGTCATCGGTATTATTGATTTCTAGTCATAGCAAATGGTCTTTGAAACACAATTTCAAGAATGCCACTTTAAGGCCAGCTGATTACTTGACTAGACCAAATTCTAGACAAATTTGGGCCAGGGAGAATGTTATAGTGGGCTTGTTGATCATTGTAGTTAGGTTGTCGATCAGTTTCTCCTCTCTCCCCCTCAGCGGTTTTGAGCCTAGGGCAAGTGTAGGAAGTAGTTTTGCCTGGATTACTTTAAGCATTGGGGCCAGCGTGAGCACAGAGTTGCTTGGAAATGGAGCAAATGCAATAGGGACGAGGCTTTGTTTTTCCTATATATTTTGTGGGGTGAAAATGAGTCTCAGTTGTCAATAAGGCTGCTCATTTTCAAGCGTAGTGTCAGACAATATTTTTAAAATTACCTGTTATTCATTTGTTTTATGTTGATTTAGCGCAGTTCTCCCCTGATTTTATCTCCCCTCTTCCTTGCACGTTAAATTGGCTCCTCACCGCTGCTTAAGCGGGTTATCCCCAGCGCGTTAGGCGCCCGGAATTGTGTTTCTTTTTAGGCGCCATTTTGGATAGGGAAGGCTGGTAGTCACCTTCGCGTCGCAGCGCTCCAGCTCGCAGGTGGTCCCCGAGCAGAGGCAATCAATTAGGAAGCCTTTAAAAGGTGCCCTTCAGGTCTGTCAAGCATCCTAAGGCTGCTCATTTTCAAGCGTAGTGTCAGACAATATTTTTAAAATTACCTGTTATTCATTTGTTTTATGTTGATTTAGCGCAGTTCTCCCCTGATTTTATCTCCCCTCTTCCTTGCACGTTAAATTGGCTCCTCACCGCTGCTTAAGCGGGTTATCCCCAGCGCGTTAGGCGCCCGGAATTGTGTTTCTTTTTAGGCGCCATTTTGGATAGGGAAGGCTGGTAGTCACCTTCGCGTCGCAGCGCTCTAGCTCGCAGGTGGTCCCCGAGTAGAGCCCTATATATCCCCGCCATGCTGACGCGCAGCGTGATCGCGCAGCGTGTTCGCCGTACTCCCGCCGGAGTCACGCCAGAGTACAGCCCGTCTGCGCCCGTCCGCGCTAAGGACGGGCTGGATGGCGCAAGGGTAGATGACATCGCACGGGAGAAACCGAGGTTAGTATACACGAGGCAGGATTTTGCCGCTTTAAAACCGTCCATACTCCCGTGTCATCATGGGTATGCACCTGAGGGATTTTTGACATCTCCCACCTGTCTCTGTTTCGGCTCTCCTGTCCTAGGAGCGTCCCCATCAGTTGTGGTTCAGAGGCCCAAATTCGATTCTAGGATGAGGAGCAACACGGGTTTCCTCTTAAATGCGAGGTCCTTGATTAAAAATAACTTAGCTTTTAAGGATTTCGTATTGTCCAGAGTCCCGGACTGGGTCTTCATAACTGAAACCTGGGCAAAGGATTCCTCAGGTCCCGATCTTGTGGAGGCAGTCCCAGATGGCTATACTCTAGTGAGAATGGATAGAGTGGGCCGGATGGGGGGAGGGATTGGCATCCTTCACAGGGACCATTTGTCCTGTCACATCACTCCCCTAGACGATTATCAGGAGTCCTTTCAGGCTCTTCAATTTTCTATCAATGGTGCTTATGGAGTGCCGTTTAAGGGCCTCCTCATTTACAGACCCCCAGCGAGCAAATCAGATTTTTGCAGTCAAATGCTCAAGATCTTAGAGCCATACTTTGGCTGTGACCATCTCACTGTTTTGGGGGATGTAAATTTTCATTTAGAGAAGGTGGACTCGTCCGAAACCCAATCTCTTTTGGATACCTTTTCTGGGTGCGGGCTGACACAGTTAGTCAGAGGACCTACCCATTTGGCGGGCCATACGCTCGATGGGGTTTTCTCTAACGACACTCGGTTGGTCACTGAACTGCCTTTTCCCCTCTCATGGTCCGACCATTATGCGATTCCCTTGGTCTTAACGACCTCCCTGTCCAGCAATAGGGGTTATAAGCCTAGTAAGTTTGAACGAAGACGTAATTTAAAAAAGCTAACTAATAATTTACTCGCTCCCAAACTTGCAGGGCTATTGATTACCCCTGGGGAGGATGTAACATCAGCAGTGGAGAGGTTGGAGAACGGGGTCACAATAGCCCTTGACGAACTTGCACCGGCCACCTTGTGCTATTCTGCCAGAAGAACTCCCTCGGCCCCTTGGTTCTCTGAACCACTAAGACTGCTTAGGCAGGGATTACGGCGACAGGAACGTCGTTGGCGGTCTAGTGGGTACTCGTGTGAGAGGGACAGACATAAAACTCTCTTGAGGATTTATAAGAAGGAGGTAATAAAAATCAAACAAGAATATTTCACCTCTCTTACCGCCTCACTTTCCTCACCCAAAGATCTCTTTAAAATCGTGGACACGCTCATCTCACTAAAGGTGCCAGATCCTGTGGTAAGCTCACAACAGTTGTGTAATGATATTGCACAATTTTTCAACACCAAGATTGTTGATATCCATTCAGCATTGGAGCTACAAAGGGTGACTCTATCCATCTCCACAGATTGTTATTTGTCATCTTTATCTGAGGAGGTGTCCTCTGGAAGTCTGTCCAGTTTTCCTTCTCTCTCCCTACTGGATCTTGAAGTCCTCCTGGCTAAGGTTAGGTCGGGTTCCCCCTTAGACCCCTGTCCCCTTAAACTTTTTAAACAGTGTAAAGACTGTCTTCTTCCACCCTTATTGGGTGTGATGAATGGGGCAATGAAGGAAGGGACCTTCCCCCCTCAGTGGAAGAAAGCGGTGGTCAAGCCTCTTTTAAAAAAATCTACTCTTGACCCGGGTGTGCTCAAAAACTTTCGCCCCATCTCGTTGCTCCCAGCTCCTGCCAAGATGCTGGAAATCCATCTAAATAAGCATCTTGTTGACTTTTTGGAAGCCCATGATAGGTTGGACCATTCGCAGCACGGTTTTAGGAGAGAACACAGTACCGAATCTGCCCTTACTATCGTGCTTGACACCATTCGCACCAGGGTCGATAAGGGACTGACCACTCTCCTCATCCTTTTGGATCTCTCGGCTGCCTTTGATACCCTGTCTCCCTCAGTATTAACATCAAGGCTGAGAGAGATAGGGGTCAAGGGTACGGCACTTAGTCTGCTGGTATCCTTCCTGAATCAGAGGGAACAGAGAGTAAAGCTGGGGGAGTTCTTGTCTCCATCCCTTCCTGTGCTTTGTGGGGTCCCTCAGGGGTCGGCATTAAGTCCGACCCTTTTTAACATCTATGTTACCCCATTGGCCAGGCTTATTAGATCTTTCGGGATGGAGGTAATTTCTTATGCTGACGATACACAGATTCTGCTGTCTTTTACCCAACCTACTATCCTGGCTGCCTCCAATTTTAAAAACTGTATGAAGGCAGTCGCTCAATGGATGGTTTGTAATTCTTTGAAACTCAATGGGGAAAAGACAGAGATTCTGGTGTTCGGGGGAAAGGAGGATCTTTGGTCGGCTGATTGGTGGCCTTCCACAATGGGGGTGTGCCCCTTACCGTCGACTCTGGCTAAAAACCTAGGTGTTTTGATTGATCCCCTTTTGAGGATGGATCAACAGGTAAAGAGGACCATCTCCACCTGTTGGGGCCTCATAAACATCCTACGGAGGATCAGGCACTATTTGTCTTTCCAGGCCAGGAAACAAATTGTCCTGGCACTGATTGGTTCCAGACTTGATTATTGTAATGCTCTTTATTTGGGCATCAATAATGGCCTGGTAACCCGTCTTCAAATGGTGCAGAATGCTGCCGCTAGACTGGTCCTGGACCTGCCCAAACGGGCCTCGGCTCATACGGCAAGAAGGACCCTACATTGGCTCCCTATTGAGGCCAGGATATCCTTCAAGTCCCTGACTCTGGTTTACAGAGCTTTGGCAACTAATCGGTCGGGTGGCGTGAAGGATCTGCTGGTCCCCTACACACCCCCTAGAACTCTCCGGTCGTCAAATAAGCTCTTGCTTCTAGTGCCCAGGATACGTAAAGCTAAGTGGGGAGGTAGAGCTTTTTCAACTCTTGCTCCTAGGCAGTGGAACTCCTTGCCCTTGGAGATAAGATCTCTTCCCTCGGCGCTGGCTTTTAGGAAGGCCCTTAAGACATGGCTTTTCGCCAAGGCCTATGCTTAGATATGATCTGCCTTACTTTTGAATTGTTTTTGGTTAGGCGCCTTGATGCCTTCGGGCTAAGTAGCGCGTTTATAAGTTTCTTTTCATTTCATTAAGCAATCCCAAGTACTTATATTCAGCTTCCCTTTGTACTTCACTGCCGCTCAAGTTCAAGGTTCCATGTTTTTTTATTTTGTTTCCCATGATTAAGATTTTAGTTTTACTTTTAGCTCATTAGATAAAGAATAGCTGTGTAAGGTGTTCATCAAACCCTGTAATTTGATCCTTGTCTTGAACCCTGTAATTTGATCCTTGTCTTGCTCATTAGAAGAACGTCATGTACATTATACAAACTTGGGAGCAGACTACCAACGAGTTATGGTGGGCATTTGTGTTGTCTAGAGCAGTGGACAAATCCGCTACAAAGATGCTGAACAACAATGGTGCTAGCACACACCCTTGTTTCAGTGAAGGTATTGATTTTTCTAGAAACTGTGCTGCCATCTCCTATTTTTACACAGAACCAGGTACTGGTGTGTAGTAGAATAATTCCTTTTAATAAAGTTGGCGAAATGCCCATAGGGGAAAGTTTGGCCCATAAGATGTTTCTAGGAACCAGATCAAATGCAGACTGAAAATAAACCAAGCATAGGTACAGCAGTGCATGATTTTTCAGGGTTTTGTTCATTAATAGCGACAGGGCCATCAAGTTGGATAGATGTAAAACCAGTAAAAAACCTGGGGGTTTGGTTCGATGAAGGTCTTTCCTTCTCAGTACATCAAGAAGTTGGCTGGTGGTTGTTTCGGCCTGGTTAAATCATTTAGAAGATTATTTTCCCTCCTGCCGCTTACAGCGAGGGAAACGGTCACTTGTGCGTTGATCTTGACTCGGCTGGACTACGCCAATGCCCTTTTTGCTGGTATCCCGGGCTACCTGCTGAAGAAGTTACAGGTGGTTCAAAATACCGCAGCCAGACTTCTATTGGGTCTGTCGGCCAGGGATAGTGTGCATCATCAGTTGCGCTCTCTCCACTGGCTGCCCATGGCGGCCAGAGTGAAATTTAAACTTCTGACCTTGGCTCACCGTGTGCTCCATGGGTGTGGCCCTCTCTACCCTCTCTACCTGCAAAGGCATCTATTCTTCTATGTTTCTGCACGCTCCCTGCGCTCTTCGTCCTTATGCTTTGCCCAGGTCCCACGTTTTAAGCATCAGAGGACAGGGGGCAGCTCTTTCTCAGTGAAAGCGGCGGTTGCATAGAATGCTCTTCCTGTGGACCTCCGCACCATCCAGGATCCAGTTGTATTTAAGAAGAAATAGAAAATGTATTTATTCACCTGAAGCCCACTGCCTTACCCGGCTGGTCTCGCGCTGGGACACTCACGAGTAGTCGTGCGCGTAATAAATTTATATAACATAACATGTCCATTGACCAACTATAACATTTCGCATTATTGTGAATTGGATTTCAAAATGGTGTTGCTCTTTGGATTTAAGCTGTGTCACCTCTCTACAGCTACCATATGAACCCCACTAAGAAGGCCTACAAAGGGTCTCCTACTTCCACCAGAGTCTGTCATCCGGAAGCATCACAGTTCAAGGATGTGAACAGGAGAGGGCCAGTGTGGTGTAAGTACTGGAACAAGGACAGTTATTAGATTAATGACAATTAGAGTAAGTAATAGGAATATTACTTTCCCTGCCCTACCTTGTCCTAGTCCTTAATATCGAAGGATATACTGGAGCGGTACTCATGACACAGTCCCAACAGAGCATACCAACTTCAAAGTAATGCAGCATGTCAACTTACAAAGGCAGCAACACTACAGAAGTAGCATTTAATTGGGAATAATGGCCACAAGGATTCCAAATTCAATGGGTGTCTCAGTCCTCAAATGCATACAGTAATTGTAAATGAAGGTTGAAGGAGCCACCGATGTGGATGCCCGACAGATATACTGGAGAGATGCACCCCCGGGGTCCGCCCGTAGGCTGCTAGTGGATCAACCCTCGACTGTACTAGGCAGAGAGATACCTTCAGCCTTGCAGACCAAAGAAAGAAAAGATTTGATCCTACTTCCCAGAGATCAAGAGCAAGCATTACATCTCTCCCCAAAAACTCCAAAACTGAAAAAGGGTTGTCACAGAGTCTTTAAGTCACAGAATGGGAAATGTGGGCCTGGATTGCCCAAGGTATATTTAAGATGCTAGGAAAATAGAGGGCAAAATGATTATTTGGGCAAGATAAAAGATAGAAAACACTTTGGATGAAAACTAGGTCCAGATATAACACTAGTCTTTCTGGAAAGGCTAATCGATAAGGAGCCCAGACAAAGAAACCAACTCTCCAAGCCTGTTAGCCAAAATGATGCCCAGTAAACAGAACGTTTTCAGAGTCAAACATTAAGAAACACTTTCTCAAAACGTTTAAATGGAGAAAGATGAAAATCTTTAAAAGTTTCAATGGAGAAAGATGAAAATCTTTAAGAACTAGGAGAAAGTACCAAGAAGGAACTATGGATGTGACAGCAGGCCTCCATAGAGAAACCCTCTTCAAAAGATTGGAACAGTTGCGGCTCCTCCACAGTGGCGGAGGAGTGTCGCCCCACTGCCTGGGTCAGAGCCAGCAAATGTAAATTAAAACGATTTTCTTGCATCGTTTTCATTTACATTCACCGGCTCTTAGCCAGCATTGTTGGGTGGGGCCGAGGCGTGGGAGGGGGCATTAGGAGTGCTGCGTGCACTCCACTCCCTAAGTGTGCATATGTGTTTTGGCCGGCCGTCTCAGACCGACCAAAACACATATGCACACTTAGGTTTTCTCCAGCCCAGCTGCGTTAAGCAGCTGGGCTGGAGAAACTGGACAGACTCCCTGGTCTGAGCAGGGTGTCTTTCCTGCCTGCTCAGACCAATCCTCGCGCTGATTGGACTGGGAGTCTGTCCCAGGGGCTGCTAGGACCAGCAGGCAGGAAGAGGAGAGGCTGTGCCACGAGGTGCAATGCTGGAGCGGCCGGTGACAAAAGGGATTTAAAAAAAAAAATGATTGTACCTCCCCGCCCGATGTCTCCTGCGCGACCCCACCTGCCCACCACCCTTCGTTTATGGCGGCCGCCGCTGGATTGGAAACAATGGTAAAGTCCTAACACCACTGCCCACTGAACTCTAAGGGTTGAAACCGCTAGCCCCAATTCAAATGCCTCCTTTGGAAATTGAAACCCGTTGGTCTCAACTGTGCAGTGATCTACACGATGAGCTAGACAACAACGGGAGAAAGACAGCTAGTTGTGGTCAATTCATCTACTATAAGAACACCTTTGAGATTTCTGTATTAATGCTGCTGGGGCTAAAGGCAAACCTAAGTGCTGAAGACCCCTGGTTTCAGGTGACAAACAGAAAGGCAAAGCCATTGACAAGGCAGTAGGACCGAGGAGGACTCCGTAGCAGACACAGACTCAGTGGATGGTCCCATTCTGGGAACTGAGTCAGACACATCCGAAGGGGAAACCAACCTATTTAAGGCCAAAAGGGAATTACCCAGAAAGACCTTCTCCTACCCCATGCTTAAATCTGGATAACAGGCGAAAAGGAAATTAGGACAAAAGCTAGGCAGCAGGCCAGGCCCTGTCAAGGCACACAGCAGTATCTGTGGAACGCAGACACAAACAGCAGTTTTCGTTCTGAATGGATCGCCTTCTAGAGCCTCCCATTGGGAGAAGCCCTTGGTGGAGATATAGAAAGAGGTCTGTGTTTTAGCTGGGTCACGTGGTGCATGTAGCAAGTGACAAAACCTCAAATAGTAATGAATAGGACAACACAGGGTTGAGGAGGTAAAGCCCTAGTCCAGAAATTGAACAGCACATTCTGCGATTTTAAGGTGCAATTCTTTATTTTTACCGGTCCTTCTAGCTGCAGCTTCACATATCTGATATCTTCTTTGGTTCAGTTACATTGCAGTTGTAGTGTTTTCTTTAATTTTTCAATAGCAGTTGTCACTGTTGCTGTTAACAAATACTGTGACCATTTCAAATGCTCTGAATGTTCTAACAGGACCTTTGTGTTTCCTTGTTATGTTCTACACTATTCTAGCTGAAGAACTCCTGTGCAAGTAGTTACTTCTGATTTTAAACTGTCCAATCTATTTTAATCAAAATGTGACTGTAGTAATGTACTTTCTGGCTCTCTGCAAGTAGCTACTACAATTATCCACAAGACATTGTTCTATGCTAGATGCATTTGATAGCTTGGCACACTCATATACTGTAGTCTTGCAACGGTGTGTAACAGACAGTCTGGACCCTACACCTCTCCTTGCCCTATCTTCGTTTCCGCTACTTCCGGGTTTATTATACCTCTAATGATGCAAGTGTTTTAATCAAACAATTAATATTAGTGTAAATTCCCATGAATGGCCTTTCACACACCCTGACTCCACCCTACTTGGAGCAAGCAGTGTAGGTCTAAGCAATAGCATGTGGGTGAGGATTCATGTACTGTTTCACTGGGAGATTGTGTGCACTATATGGGCCTATGTACACACACACCCGTCTCCCTCCTCCCCTGAGAGCTTGCTGATTTCAGCCCTTCATGTATCCTACTCTGTGCAATGGCCTTAGTGTTGGTTATAAAACATGCCTGAGGAACATATGGCAACAATGCTATCCTATACTCCGATGTAACCTTACTGCTTTTTAGGTTTCGCCTGAGCTAGCGCATGCGCTGCCCTGGCGAGACATTAAGTAAGCGGCTTCTTGAAGTGCTACCAAAGCGGCCGCCAGCTTGAGGTCACGCACCCCTCGCGTGCTTTGCACAGAGCGCGTCATCACGATCACTTTCGCTTTCACCGCGATAGCGATGACTTTTGCTTTCACGGGCGAGCGGCATTACTTTTACGGGCGCGCGGCCAATGCTTGTTTCAGGTTGATGCCATGAAGATTTGGAAACAATGCGTTTTTCTTATTTAGTTGTAAGCCCCCGCTGTCTCGGTGTTATAAAATCTCTTCCGTGCTTATCTCCCCCAACGCCCCCCCACACCACACATGCACACACATTCCCTCCCTGGCCCATGTTGCTTTATCCTTCATGTGGTTTGCCTCAACCCCATGTGCTTTCCCCTTATCTGATGCTTTTAGCCTCCCACGGCCACTCCCTGTTGCTTCTCCCACTCGCTCTTTCGTTGCTCCAACCCCACCCTCTTTAAAAAAAAATATATTTCATTTTTAATTACGCAAATTGCTGCGGACACTTCTGGCTTTTATGGCATTTCTTTTTCATGGTTTTTAATTTACCAATCCATATCGGATCGATAAATACAACAAAAATGGTGCCTGCGTCATTTTGTAGGTGTACATGTCATGAAACAAATACCGAAAGGCGCTCCTGCATCATTGCGCATTTTTCCCCCATTTGGCACGTTGTACAGCATCCTCAAAATACACTGTTTTATTGGCAAAGTCAATAGGTCCTAAAGGGAGAGCTTGAATTACATGATGCTGGGGAAAATAAAGTATTTCACAAGCCCAGACCAAAAAAAGGAGCGGAGATTGGCTTCTGCAGACTGAGGTACTAGAAAACCCTTGTGACCTCATAGACAAGGAAACCTGGCAGCTATTATCTCATGTCCACTTAATAACAAGCATTGGCATAGCCAATAGGTCTCGCCTTTGGGACCTTATAAGTGTTTGGCCATGCAACAGTGGATGCTGTTGCACCAAGGATATTGTGCTGCATAACTAAATACTTATAAGGTCCCAAAAGCGAGACCTGTTGGCTATGCCAATGCTTGTTTCATTTGTTTTGGTGCAAGACTGGCTCATGGGCACTACATTGCCTTACAACAGAACCAGGCTATTACGAAACACTACTAGAGCGGTCCTGCTTTTGGACTAATGTAACTTTCTTTTGATGGTAGTCTTTCTGGAAAGGCTTCAGGGCGCAGACCTTCAGATTGGCTTTACATGGTTTTTACGCTTTGCGCCACAGCACTATTTTTGCATCGTGTTAGCACACACTTTTGATGCGGTTTGATTTGTTGACGCTCCTGTTTGACACCACTTTGACACGATTTCTGCACAATGCTTACCCATTATTGCTATTATTGCTTAAGAAGTGTGAAAGTTCACTTAAAAATGCTATTGACATTCTGCATATTTATGTGGAGAACACCATAAATCAATGCTATCCATGCGCATAAATGGCAATAATGTATTTAAAATGTTTTCACGCAGCGCATCATGCCACATTTTGGCCATTTCCAAGCACTGTAAATGCCAGACATCCCTATTACTCAATGTAATTTACAGACCTCAGAAGTATTGAAGGCTCAGGGCGCCTTATAAGCATTTAAAACTTGAGACCGCCAGATCACTGAATGTTTCAGGATTAAAGGTTCGACTCACTGATCCACCCTTGGTGGTTTATTAACCAATTCAGTGGTATTCAGATTAATACTCAGGAAGTATCAACAGATAAGTTCGGCCTACTTAGGTTCGAGGCTGTCATTTAAAGTTTACAAACAGATCACTTAGGAGGGTGTTCCACCCGCTGAGCTACCTTAGCAACCATCTGAAACAGGCTTAGAATTTGGGGGTGTTGGTACGCCTCTTTCTAACATAAGGGATTCATATGCTAGATAAACATTGTAAAAATGTTAAACGATCCTATTATGAACATGTATATGGTGATGAGTGAAATGCCAATAAATATATTAAATTAAAAAAAATGTAAAATAAAGGAGGCATGCCAAAGGCTGGGGAATGGGTGTGATGTAAGCTACTGCATGGCAGATTGGCTTACAAAGCTCACCAGCTTTCCCCATAGGAAGGGAAGCGTGAGCAGCTCAGCTGTGCCAACAGAGCAGAGAGCAGAATCCGTCCCCAGGGCACAGGCAAAGTAAATACCATATAACGAATTGTTTGACTTAGACTCCCAGCGAACATTAAATTAAATAGATCAATAAAATGAGACTTATCCGAGCCGCAGATGTAAAATAAGATCAGCCATCTGGGCCATTTCATGCTCCCCATCCCTCTGTGGTGCCTCACATTTGTCTTTCGACTTTTGTAACTGGCCTCAACCTAACTAAATGCCAACCATATGACATGGTAGCTTTGTACAGGATCAAAACATTCAGCTACTGCACACCACTATATGCCTGACACTTTGTATTTATTTACATTAGCAGAATGTTTCAGAAGATTGGAGTGCGAATTCATGTTTTTATTTTCCTTTTACATTTGTAAATGAATATTCGTACGTGGGTTTAGAATACATTTCCATTTTAAGTAATTCCTAGACATTACGGGGCAGATTTATGTTTCCTGGCGCATCCCTGCAAATCAGCAGGGATGCGCCAGGAAAGATGCATCACACAAGTTTACCCTTGCGCCACCACAGATGCGCCGCATTTACAATGCAGCGCATCGTGGCGCAAGGATAAACAGATGCGTGACGCATCTGATGGCGTAAGGGCAGCACATTGCTGGAGTCGCATCGCAAGCACGACGCAACTCCAGCAATGTTTAGGGGCTACCCATACCTAACATGCTGCGTCATGCCTTACACCTGCTTCAAGCAGGCACAAGGTTTTGACGCAGCAGCGTCGGAAAAGTGACTGCTTACGAAATATTATAGAAGTCAGCAAGATGGATATGGCGTGCCTAGTAGAGAATACGGATAATGTGTGGTTGGAATTGGTGGCCTGGCTGTCGACATAATGGTCCGATGATTATGCCAGAGGTCTGTTTTGATCCGGTCCTCCCCAGCCCTGAGGTATTTCATCAAAGGTCAGGGGAGTGGGACAAGGAAACAGCCTACCTCTGGGCGACCCCTATTGCCACGCATTGAGTCCAGGGCGGTATCAATAGACAATGTGAAAGGCATAGGGGATTTCCATCTAGAGTATAGACTGGCGGCTTATATGAGGACAATAAAAAAAAAAAAAAAAAAAAAGGAAAAGTGACTGAGTGAAATCTTGTAGATTTCACTGCGTCACTTTTCCGAGGCTTTTTCCGATGGAACGCCCACCCTGCATACATTAAACCTGACGCAGGTTTATTGTAGCGCAGGGCTTTACAACGTGACGCATCTCCCTAGATGCGTCACGTTGTAAATAAGGCGCAACATGGCGCATGGTTTACGCCGCCACTGCGTCACAAAAGTGACGTAACGGCGGCGTAAAAGTGGCGCAAGTCTAACATAAATCTGCCCCTTCGTTTTATACTTATTCACATTTTTTCTGCACTGTGATTGGAGTTTACATTTTTTTATAGCAACATTTTCACATATTTTTTAAAATCATCAGTGTGCATTCAGCAAACACTTGTTGAACTTCCTTGGCATCCTATCATAATCACATGAATTCATACCACTCACAGTGGTTTACTGAGCCTCCATCTGGACACCATCCAGTGCACTACAAGAATATTGAGTTTTACATTTCGTCTTACAGAAATAGATTTACTATTCTTGCAGCTACGTACATTGTCGATATACAAATCTTCAAGGAATATTTTTCAAGGTAATTGAGATGGAACGCTCATTCAGAGGAATGTTAAAGGTCTTGCTAAGTCGTTTCCTGATGTGGTAATATTTCCTGTGATGTTATTGCAGGCTCACCACATAATACAAAAATGGTAACCTGGCACCCCCACATAAGAAAGTTGAATGCCCCTGGTATAAAGGAACTTAATGCTTTGGTGCTCTTTATATTCGCCTGAAAAATAAAAATGAAACATATTCGACGATGCTCAATTATTAAAGAAAATAAGTGGCAGGTCCCTCATCATGATGCCTCCACAGCTTGCACCACCCAATGCCACTGACAATATTTACACAACTACTTAACAAGTGTGACAATTCAGACAATTCCAGGCCCCCAAAGCTATAAAAAAATGACTTTGGCTGCAGGCATTAGTTTTTACTGTAAACTGAATCAGATAAACAAATCCAGCCTCAAAGCAATGTATTGGGGTACTATTGAAAATGACCTGATACTGAATTGTAAGGGGACACTTTCAACAGCTTTTATGAATTTTAAACAATCTGCCCACTTTGATCCCACATTGGATGAAATTGAGCCCCCCCCTAGCTAGGAAACTGTATTTACAGTTTAGATATGTCTGTCTTCCTCTAAACCATTTTAGGAGAAATTGGAATAGAGAAGGGGAGCGCGGTGAAGATGAGTGTTGCCCCTGTTGTTTGGGGACTGCTGAGACTCTTGATCATGTCTTATTTTTTTGCCCCCTTTACTCTCCATCTCGATTAAAATGGATAGTTCCCCTTTGTAGAAATTTGGGAGTAAGGAGATATAAGGAGGCACGCAGAATAATGAAGACTGACACGACACGCATGATTGTTTTTTGTGTAGCAAAGTTTTTAATGGCCCTATGGATAAGGCGTGCCAAGTATTCTTCATCCCAAATTGACAATGCAATGGTACCAATGATGTAAAATATAATTTAACATTTTTAACATTTTTTATTCCTTTAAAAAAAAAAAAAAAAGTTGTAACATAGATAACTGGTTTTCTGTTTTAAGGAATATTTAAGAAGTTGGCTTTTATAACCAATGATGCACATTGTATAATTAGGTTGCTACTATGTGGACCAACTACCCTCTTGGATAAATACTATTGCACCTTGATTAAGTGATAACATTAAGATTGCAGACAGATCGTGACTGTTTATTTAGGGGTGACATATTTTATTTGTACTGTGTGTTTGTCATTGTCTTTTTTAGGGTGTACTTTTATGATCCGCAGAGATCGAAATAAAGTCTTTGAACTGAACTGAATAAACAATTTCTGCTTTGCTCATATCTAAATTATAAAAACAGTGCCACCATGTGGCAGCTGTCATAAGTGCTGGTGTTGACAATTATGCGCCGATGCCGAGCACTTAAAACCACCGGCTCAAATTAAGAACTGATATTCGAGTGGCACATCATGTGAATTGTTGGTGGTATTTAGTGAGTATTTTATATGCGAGTGCTGGGCTCACGTTATTTGCCTGACGACTGATTAGGAACTCATAAGAGAAAGATAGTGGGGTAATTGTGCTTGCGAACAGATGGTAACATTGGAATAAAAAGCTTGAAAAATGTCCTTGTTTTCATGTGCACCCTCGCATATCACAGGTAAAACCAGTATTTCTCATCAGAAATACAATTACTATGTAAGGATAAAACTATGTAACTTCATGCAACCCTCTGCAAAAGAATGAAGGGCTGAGTAAACCACCTGGAATTCAAACCTCTGGGAGGAAGGTTACACACATGTAACAGAGGGGTTAGGTAGGCCCAGACAGTCCCTGCAGCACATCGAGGCTGTGAAGCCTTCAGGGGACACTCCCACTATTCTGGGGGTACCTATTCAGCCCAAGGCCAATGAATGTCTATCAGATGTGGGAGTCTTAGGGCCCTTCATCACATTCTGCGGGCGGGGCATTTTTGCATTAGGCCACTGACGCATAGGCAATAAGTAGCAAATGCTTAACACAATAATCTGTATGGCTCATTTAAACACAAGTGCACAGTTGTATTGGCCCCTGTATGGAGCAGAAGATATCATGTTTCAGTAGGGTGCATAGAGTGTGTTGGAAATGTGTCCTTTCTGCAGTGTCACCGGATTTTGTTTTGCCTCCTTGCTGAACCCTATGTTTGCTTGCTATAGAACTCTGTGAACTTTACCCCAGCTAATCAGGGGGAAAGTGCTCATGCTTGTCTTTTCAACATGATATAATTAGTACACTCCTGAGTGGCATATTTAGCCTACCTATAAGTCCCTAGTAATGGCACCAAGGTGTATCAAAGGCCTGCAAGTTAAAGGTCACAAGTGGACTACTCAGTGCTTAATTTATGCCAGTGGTTTCTGGTGCTCGGCACCAGCACCTAATTGTCAGCATCCGTGCTTATGACAGTCTGCCACATGGTGGCGCTGTCTGCCTAATTTAGGTATGAGCGCAACAAAATCAGTTTTTTCATTCAATATACATTAACAAGACCTGCCACCCAAGCCATTCTTAAGACTTTTAGGGCCTGGATCAGTATGAATTATCACACTTGTAAGAGAGTGATGGTTAGTAGTCATGTTGGTACTGTCACTGGCAGCGCTTGAGGGGACAATGGATGGCGCAAGCTTCAATGTCCTACTGACGAGGGCTCTGGCAGCTATTGTTTTCCACATTAAGTACTGGGACTGCTTCACCCATTGTGCCATCCACCATAGTGACAATGTAAACATGACCGCAAGCCTGCCATCAGTAGCATGTCTGTGCAGGTTTTAATTTCAAATTTGACCTGTCAATATAACCCCATTTGACAAGCACAAACCTTCCTTTTAATATTTATATGTCACACCTAATTGAGCTTACTGCCCATTAAGGCAGGGTATGTGGTATTTAAAATTAGAACATGTAAAGTTTAGTGTTAAAAATGTCCTTACAGAGACTAGCACTTCAAAGCTATTTTAACTGTGGCAGGGGCTGTATCATAGGAAAAAATTGGGCTACCATATCAAATTTAATAAATGTTATCACAGCCTAAAAAAAACCTAAAAATAATTTTTGGGACTATGTGAAGTATTTATTACAAGACAATTTCACTGGTAAAGTCAGATTTGCAATAAATACTTTTAAAAATCACCTTTGCCCTGACTGAAGTCCCTGGAAGCTAAATCTGCATTTTCGTCACCCTTCTGCCAGCCTGTAATTAGCATTTCAAATGGTGTAAATGAGGTATGAGCTTGTTCCCAGGGCAAAGAAAAAGGTCTTGGGTGAAGGCAGATGTTGTTGTGCCCTTGACGTGATGGCCTGTAGCCTGGGCACAAGGACTTGATTAATTTCAAAGAGGTCTATCCTGTCACAAGTAGATGTAGCTAACACCCATGCCCACACCCTTCTTTTTCCCCTTCATCTAGACCAGCCTCCATCACATTGGGCCCCTTGTTGACTTCACAGTGTCAGATCCTGCTGTAGTGTCAAGAGTTTCTTGACAGGTTTGCTAGGGGTTTTCATATGATGTTGGGGTGCACTTCAAAGGAGTGAATCAGAATGCCAAAACAGTTTGTCTGTATCCACTATCTAGTTTCCCAATCGGGGGGAGGTTAGTCCCGGGAACCTTTTCCCCATTGGTTATGGTGTCCCCAAGGGTCATTCCCACCACTAGTTTGTGCAAAGCATAAACGAGGCATCTACTGGATCTATGGAAGATCAGAAGAGGACTGAACCTGTTGTATGAGACCTGAGAAGAGTCTAGGAGACTGAAGCTGCTCTTCCATTTGTACCCAGAACAAAGAAGTGGATTCTAAGGGTCATAATACAGACCTCTTCTTAAAGCTACAGATATACAAGAAGCTACAAGAGACCTTTTTCTTCAACTGCGCAGCTGATCAATGGCTACTGGAGGTGGACTGGACCACCCTGTTGGTCTCTGCCTACAACTTTGTGAGTCTCTAAGTGCATCCCTTGAGGTCCTGGGGAGCTTTAGAAGTGCACTCCTGTGGTGGATTGGGACTAAAAGGACTAGCCCGTGCTTCATCGTGGTCAGCATCAAATTGCACCTAGATCCTGTTCTGCTGCGACCATTGACTATCATTAGCAACTTGTACTTTTTGGCACTATCTCTACTTATAACTTTAAAATGTAATATCTCCGGTTCCCCTTAATGGATTTTTGTCACTTTGGTGTCATTTTATTTTTTACATTGTACTCTATTTAGCTAAGTCGTTCTGGGATTTTTATTGTTTTGCATTTGGACTTTATTACTGTTTTAGTACTGCACACATGCTTTATACTTTGTCTCTACGTTAAGCCTGTCTGTATGTGCCATGGCTACCAGGGGGTTGAGCTCAGGTTTATTCACTGACTTTAGTGGTTCTCCCTGACAAGTATTGCGATTATTACTAGAGATGGGTATGTTGAAGTGTGTTGGATCCAATGAACACACCAGGCATTTATTCAAAGTTTCTTTATTTGAGTATCAGCAGTGTAAAGAGTAACCCTGGGCGTAGTTTGCGTAGTAGCACTACACGTAGCTACGCGGAGTATACTTTGATCTACATTCAGCTACTCCTCAAACTGCGTAGTGCATAGCTGATAGCACTGTGTGCTTCTCTGCACTGAGCAATAATTACAAACAACATCTCGCACACTGCAAGTTATGATAGAATAAGCATTTCTGTCTTTATATGCTAAAATGCATATAGTCATTTCACAAAAGGGAAAATTATAAAATAGCAAGCAGTGAGAGAGGTGATGATTTTGGGATCCTCCCTAACCTAGGGAGAGAATCAAGCAGATGCCTTGAAAACAAAAAGCACATCTTCTTGAACGATTCGGCGGTGGTCCCATCCTCTGAGGACCACCCCAAGCATAGTTATTGGCAAAAATACAATCCCAACCAAAGGCCCTGAAAAGCATTATGGGACAAGATTAGCAGTGGGCAGTGAACATTATAGTATCCAATATCAAAATAATTCTACAAAGAGCTGCAGTTCAACTATTTGTTACTAGATGTCCCTCACAAGTCAAATGCAAAAGCATTGAAATTATTGTTACATCAAGCTGCAGTTCCACTCGTCGTTACTAGATGTCCCTCACGACACAAGTCAAATGCAAAAGCTTCATGAAAGGGTTTCAATGCTTTTGCATTTGACTCGTGAGGGATATCTAGTAACGACTAGTGGAACTGCAGCTTGATGTAATAATAATTTCAATGCTTTTGCATTTGACTCGTGAGGGACATCTAGAAACGACTAGTTGAACTGCAGCTCTTTGTACAATTATTTTGATATTGGACACTATAATATTCACTGCCCACTGCTAATCTCGTCCCATAATGCTTTGCAGGGCCTTTGGTTGGGATTGTATTTTTGCCCATAACTGTGCTTGGGGTGGTCCTAGGAGGAAGGGACCACCACGGAATCGTTCACCAGCATGATATGCTCTTTGTGTTCAAGGCATCTGCTTGGTCCTCCCCCTAGGTTAGGGGGGACCCCAAAATCATCACCTCTCTCATTGCCTAATATTTTCATTCACAGTTCGTTTTTGTGAATTGGTTATATGCTTTTTAGCATGTAAAATTGTTTTAGCAAAGCATTTGTGGGTATTGTTGCTATTTCTGCTACGCTACGGTGTTGTAGCACAGTTTTTGCACTGTGCTATGTGCATAGTAGTGCAAACTATGCATGCTCTGTCAGCAAAGCGTAGTACTATGCATAGGGTTAGTAAAGAGCTTATGCACAAGGGCTGCCCTGTTCAGCTGTTCAAGTGTAACTGCCTAACAGGCAACCTTCCACAAAGACTAGAACAGAGAAATATGAGAGTCTGCTTGTAAGATGCATTTACAGATTACATGACTAAAAGAAACACAGAGTGTAGAATACAGAATAAAGAATATGATCTCGTGGTGAGGATATCACATACCCCCCTCCCTCTAAATAATAACAAAACAACAAAGTAAAAGATAAAGAAAAAATGCAATACATGTTAAGAAAACACAAAGTAATATATACATTACATGTCAAATTCTTTCAGGTAACCAGGTGTTTTAGAGAACCTACCACTTCTGGTAGTGTAATCACTTTCACTGATACAATCACCACTGACACAATCCTCCATAATATTAGGTACCCGATCAAACCCAGAAACATTAGAACCCTGCAACAAATGTCTATTATTGGAATCTCCTTTAGACATGTCATCAAAATTGTTAACTAGTGCACCAGACTGAGTGTGACCAGAAGAATAATCACCATCCCAAAATGTTGAAGTGTGTTGGATCCAATGAACACACCAGGTATGTATTCAAAGTTTCTTTATTTGAGTATCTTCAACGTAAAGAGCCCATCCACAAGTGACCACTCTTTTCAGCTGTTCTAGTGTACCTGCATAACGGACTACCGTCCACAAAGGCTAGAACATAGAACATGAGAGCCCGCTTGAAAGATGCACTTACAGATTATATGACTAAAAGGAATAGATAATGTAGAATACAGAATAAGGAATATGACCTCGTGGTGAAGATATAACAGGGTACTTTTTCCCCTTCAACAAATATCCCAATATCTAACAGCTTGAAACACACAGACACACTATCTACACTATGTGTGCTTATAAGGGCCTATTTACAATCATTACTGCAGCACATTCTTCCAGCACTAAATAATGGATATTATTCTATATTTCAATGGGATATTCTGATATTCTATAAATTGTCTCTTCATGGAAAGCATTGAATGATGCGCGGGGACCAACAGTGTTACAAGTCTAGTCATCACTTGTAGATTTTTATCTGGTAAGTACCTGTGTATCAGCGCTCTGCATCAGCAACTGAAATGGCCACAAGGCTGATTATTCTTCTTTAACATTCTCTGATTTTTACAATCAGTGTTTCTCTGACACTAACATTTTTTAGGGTTCAAGAGAGATCGCAAATCTCCTTACAATGAGTAAAATTGTTGCTGCACTATCTGTAGGCATTTTCCAGTTCTACTGCACAGATTGGGGAAGAGGCGTTTCGAAGCAGTACTGTTGGCTGACTGTTCTTCTTGTAAGTATCCAATGTTTTTCAAAACAGCAAGATTTAAAAAACAAAAACCTGTTTTATCTGCTTTTGGTTAAAAGGACGGACTTTCTCGAACACCGGGTCCTCAGAATTACAGTGAAAAAAGTATGACATACCTGTTTCCTAACTGTAAGGTGGCCCTGTTTCTCCACGAAGGGCTGTTTAATATGTTCAAGTAAATAGAATTCAAATAATCCCAGCTCTAAACACTCTGGTTGGAAAATGTGGCACATATTTGTCAGTTAAGTAGTTTGTCCCTTGCAGTCACTGGGCTCCGAGATGACCTGGGAGCTAAAAGAAGCCCTGGAAATATTTTACCACTAGCCCCATTACACCCAGTGTAAGCAGGCGAGTACAAGCATTTGAAATTCCTTGGCAGTGCAGTCACGCAGGATGCCAAATACTGTGGATACCAGCAGAAAGCCTTTCGTATTCAAAATTAAATTCTCTTATTGTGATTGGATCTTCCTATGCACATGCTTCTGCACAGAACAGCGATTTTGATTGGAGAGACATTTTGCTTTTTCTCGAAGATCACAGACCTATTTCAGCATGCTTGCTGTGTGGCAAAAATGAATATGCAGTAGATACACTGCATGGATGTGTCTTAGGAAACACTCATGCCGATGCATGACACATACATATGAGTTGGGTTACATGTGCTGGAAACAGAAACTAAAAGGTCAAGACGAAATGAAGCTACTAATAAGTGAGAGGAAGAAAGAGAAGATGTAATGAATGTAAATACCAAAAAAGTTCATAAAGCGTAAAAACATCAGTGCAAAGAAATTAAAGATGAGCAAATACAGAAAATGTGTTCGAGCAAGAAGGAGGGTCAAAAGAGTGCAACACGGAAAACATTACACGCAGAAAGAAAACAGTAGAAAATAAAGGGATCGATGAAAGGAAAGGAAATGCTGTAACAGGAGACGGGTTATCCGGTGAATTAAGTCCCAACAGATCTCAGAACCCAAGCAAACATCATCAAAACAACATTTTAGAATGCCTATTGTTGGTGGTTGTTCGACTAGCAAGACTGGGTAAAGAAGATGATGTTTTTTTCTGGGTGTATTCATTATTTTTCATTACAATATCATTAGAATACTGTGAAACCTGAGTACCTTTCTAATCAATGGCACGTAGGCAGGTTTCAAAGTAGAAGAAGCTTTAATCCAGAACACCTCACCAACTGCTGTTCTTCTTTCAACAGACCAAGATCCCCAGCACATTCTGGATACCCAGGTTCTGAGGGTTCCAAATAGAATCACTGTACAGCAGATAACACAAATCTTCCTCCTTTTGAACACCAACCAAACAAACTGAACAAACTTTAAGCAATTGTAACATACTTTGAAATGCAAGAACAACGATGAACAGCCGACCATTAAATAAACATAAGTTGGAGAAAAAAAAACAATGTAGCATTATAAATGTTGAGCACAAACAAAGAATTGATGTAAGTTAAACAATAGTAGTAAATATAAAAATATTTTTTGTTTGTATCATTATTAAAAAGTAAACATCCAAATCACTAAAGAAAATGTACTTTACCCACATAGAATTAACTATAGGTCTAAATAGCTATTTTGTGACAATCTTTCAGATAAGCTCAATTTCCTTCTGTGTAGGCTATGCATGTTTTGAAGCCTCACTGAAGTCCCAAATTCTTCCATCATGTGTTTTCAAAGCATTACAAAACAACCTTACAATTTTTATAGGCTCAGTAAACTTTGATCACGTGCAATTACCTGAGGAACCCTTACATGCACCCATTCTCCCGCCCTAAAATGCATTTGTTTGTTATTTTGCGCCTTTTCATACCTTCTTTACCTCTCCTCTAGTAATTTCAGTTATTTATTATGCCAAGGCTGTTTAGTATCTACTTTAACCCAACCTTCATGCCGCTTCATCCACTCTCTTACCAATCTAGAGTTGTTTCCTTCCTCTATTAGTAGTTTGATGAGTTAACAGTAAGCTTCCAATCCCCTCATAACCTCCTCCCTCCAGCATAACCTGTTACATTTTACCAATTTTATGCCTTCTTTCAAGGTTTTATTAACTCTTTCGACAACCCCATTTGTTTCAGGGTGACAGTGCACACAAAATCAATGCTCAATCCCACTACCCTGAAGTAAATCTCTCATCTCATATTCTTTGAACTGAATTGCACAGCATTATCAGTTAAAACAAACATTTTTTCCACAAAAAATGTTTAATGGCATTATTGGTAATGTCAGCAACAAAGTTAATTTCTGGCCATCATGAGAACAAATCAACAAGGATTAAAATGTACAGAGAATTCATCTCACCTACATTCTATTGCAACCTTCATCCATGGACTATTAGGAAGTGGACAGCAAAGCATTGGAGGCGTCCTTGGTTTCAGAATCCTATCACTTGTACAGCAAGATATACAATTGATTATATTTCTTTCTACAAGTAAATCCAAACCTGGCCACCAAAAATCCAATCTCAATATTTCTTTTGTTTTAGAAACTTCAAAATGACCTTCACGAACCATTTATCAACCTGTTTTGATTATGAATTGCTGGGGGTATCAAGTCTGTACCTCTAAATAAACATCCATCAACTCTTGCTAACTCCCCCTAATCATTCAATATGGTCTTATCAGTTCCCAGCTGTCTTCTTTGTTCGCCCAACCTCCACCATCTACCTCACCTTATTCAAAATGAAATCAGAGTCTAACTCTTTCTTCCTAAGTGTTAGTGAAATTATTCCGTTAGTTATCTCACAAACATCTTCCTTTAGCCAATCATCTATATCCTATATCCTAAGTTCAGTTCAACATCATTTTCATCCACCAGTCAAGAAAGACAATCCGATGTATAGTTACTCACTCCAGGAATATGATCAACCTCAAACGTAAACTCTTGAACATTGATAACCCATCTTCTTATCCTGCTGGAAATAGCTCACAAGCATTTTTTTTTTCAGTAAAAATCTTTTTAAGACTTGTGGGGTCAGGTCTCAGCTGCATAATGGTGCCTCAAATGAAATATTTACATTTATTGAGTCCCCAGAATACTTTCTCCAGTTACTGATAATTGTCTCAAAGCTCATGAGGCAAAAGCTATTGTTTCTTCTTTAGACCCACTACCTTGAAGAAGAACAGCCCCTAGAACTTGCATGTGATCCTCCAATCACATTTCTGCTAAGAACAAACCAGTTCAAGTTTGATGCATTGGTTAAGCATTTCTTAACATCTGCAAACTCTTCATTGGACACTCCAGTCTCATACGGTAAATTTTGCTGGCAAGGTTATAAACAAACTTTCTGTAAAATTCTGTAATTTCTAAAAATGATTGCAATTCATCTTTATTCTTCGGAGCTAATAACTTCAAGATGGTTTCTACTAACTCTTTTTTCAGCTGAATCTCTTCCGTGGTTATCCTAAATAATCAATTTCTTCACAACCAAATCTACATTTCTCAACCTTAAGAGTCAGCCAAAAATTCCTTGAAATTTCTCAAGACAGATCTTACTCTTTCATCATGATGAGACTTTGAACTACCTTATACCAAAACATTACCTTGATAGTAAAACACATCTGGAACATTCGCAACTAGGGATGACATAACTCTCTGGAATACAGAGGCCAAAGACCCTTGACTAACCCCACCAGCATGTGGGTAGCCATTCTAAATTCAGTGCAAGCAGTAGTCATGGACCTCAGGCACCACTCAAATAAAATAGGTGGATTTACTCAATACCATGGCAGTTTTTCTTTTTGGATTGATGAAAAACTTGAGAAACTAAACTCGCAAATCACAAGGGTTCAATGAAACCACCTTAATGATTTCACTATATACTGATGCAGGGCGGTGGTCGATAGACTAGTGCATCTGCCTGTAATTATGAAAGGAATCCTGGTGGAGGTAAAAAATAGCCTCATTGTACGGGATGCCCATAATACTACGACAAAATCAATCTCCATATTGGGTGAGCAACCAGACAGCAGCATGTTGGCGGCTCACAGACATTAGGAGGAGCAGTTTAAAAGAGTCATCTGCCAGCCTCCAAATAAGCAACAAATATAGCATATTGAAGACATGGGTCTGATGCATGCACCATCCTCATCTCAGGATGAAGTCCCCGCACCATTCCAAATGACAAAAAGGGAGAGGAAGTGGGCAAGAAAGGGGAGGAACAAACTTCGCATTAGCCCCGTAAACACCTCACTATCCTCAAAACCCGAAGGCACAGGTCATAAGGGGAAGGCTACCCCAGCGAATATCTTCCGACTAATTGAATTAGCTCCAGCAATTGATAATGCCAACAACAAGCCAGTAAAGAACAAATCATCAGCCACGGAGGCCACCCCCAGCGCCATCAGTGTGATTGCTGTAAAATCATCTGTGCTAGAAGGCGGCAACACAAGGTTCCCGGCTAAGTTTAGATGCACCGACAGAGAGACATCAAGTCAAGAACCTTAAGGAAGAAGCAACTCAAACCCAGAGTCCAATAGGTCAGAACCCCCACGAAACAGCCCCAGCAGAAAATGCAACTCCTGAGACAGGAAGAAGGGGCAGCAGTGGACAGGATTCATGATTCGGAGCCAAATGATAGGGAGGGTCCTCCTTGGAACTGGTGATGAACATAGAGAGTGATTCCACGCGTCTATTGGCCATCCAAGCAACTCTGGACATCGGCTCCGATGGATTCCCAAATTCAAACCCAGGCCCACAGGATGTCCTAAACCGCTCAAGTATTTTAAAATTAATAAAGGCGTTACCGGGCCTAGGCCATGTTGCATCAGAAGATATCCTTGCCATCAAGTTTCTACCAGCAAGAGGTCAGCAGCACTCAGACCCTACTTTGGTCACTTTTGGGGCCTCAGATCATCCTGTTAAAGTAACAGAGGAAAAAGATGCTGAAAGCCTGGGGGTTCAAAGTAGTATCACACCAAGGGTATAGATACCCCTATCTGCTATCAGCTGAGCAGCATCTTGACGAGAACATAGTGACCACTGCGTCAGTGCTAGGAGGGGCAACTGGAGGACACCCTCACATAGGCCACAACAAAAGCATGTCATCACAAACCTATGTCATAATTGAAGTAACCAGAGAATAAGGGTTCCCCAAACAGCGAAGATTTATAACAAACTCTGCATCTCAGGATAACTAGTGCTGGCTGCCCACTTTCTTATCAGAGGCTGCTAATTACAAAGATTGAACAATAGAACAGCTAGTTATCTCCGAACAGGATGGTTTAGCAATCTGCTTCTGGAATATAGTGGATTACAGGCAAAGATCAAGGACCTCGTGGTGATGCAATACCTGGGAACTTTTGATATAATAATGCTTCAGGAAACCTGGGCCCAAGATAGTATTACTGTAATTAGCTATGAAGAATATAGAAAATCAGCTAAGAAAAGTAGTACATTCGGAAAGGCGAAATGTGGCCTGGCAATCTATATTAACACCAATCTGTCAGAAGAGATTGTGGAACTAACTGTACATGGATGATTCATGCATCCTGGCTGTTAGAATTGATGAATGGGCCAAGAACACACACAAATCCCTTATCCTAATCAATGCGTATGTAAACCCTAAGAGAAAAGCAGTAACAGCAGAAAGGGTTGCAGCACACCTACTTTGCCTTAAAAAAAAAAACATGCCAACAATCACACTGGCTAGTCTCTGGAGACTTTAATCCCAATTAATTTTATTACCCAAGTGAGGAGCATGCTGAAAAAGTTGGGTCACTTCCAATGCAAAACATGCCTCATCAGAAACGAGAGGATAAGATAGGAGATGAATTGGTAAAGGTCTAGAACTAATCGGCCTTCTCGTCCTGAATGGCTGAAAACCAGGTGATTTCCCCCCCTCCTGGACAATAGTTTCAGGCAACTCAGTCTCCATTTTGGACTACATGCTGCTGACCCTCTCGCTATACAAGCAAGTGCAAGATTTTAGAATCATCCATCGCAAGGCGAGTGATCATCATCCACCAGTAATTATAATAAACACATCTCAATACAAACATGATGCGGTAATTGCTCTAAAGTTAGAGATTGGCAAGGAAAATCTGAAATGCCTATGGTGGAGTTCAAGCATCGTCAAGGACCTGGCAGAAGACGCTGTGACTAGCCTCAAGGATACGGCTTCGTAAGGCTTCAATGAGAAATCAATATGGAAAACATTCACTACCAAATTAATTAATTAATTTCTTGTTAGTAGAGTTAGTAGAGGGAATAAGGGAGCCCATCTCGGATCTTATAAAGTTATAGTTATGCCGCAACCTATTTGATTAATAAGACCTAACGTAGGCAGGCTTCTCAGGCAGGTCCAAACTGGAATGGCATCAACTGTTGATTTTGCATTTGTCACCCCAAGTGGGACGGGTATGCCCAGACGTGGGTCCCGTGCTCTCCATGCCACTGAAGTAAAGCTATCCTGGCGGAAGAGGGGTGAAACCCCGAAACCGGTCCTAGGATTCTTGCTTCCAGTCCAGGGAGGACCTGGCTTGGCAGTTCGGGCTGGACTGTTCCCATGAGGCACAGGGTCAAGACTGATTTGCATATGGCTGGGTTCAAACTGGAATGGCATGGTGAGCAAAAAAAGGATGGATTTAGTCCCAGATCTCTGTACTGGGGTGAATGTATGACATTGTTCTGCATTCTGTCCATCAACTGTTGTTTTTGCATTTGTCACCCGAGTGGAATGGGTTTGCCCAGACGTGGGTCCTGTGCTCTCCATGCCACTGTAATCAAGATATCCTGGCTGAAGAGGGGTGAAACCCCGAAACCGGTCCTCCTAGGATGCTTGTTTCCTGTCCAGGGAGGACCTGGCTTGGCAGTTCGGGCTGGACTGTTCCCATGAGTCACAGGGTCAAGACTGATTTGCATATGGCTGGGTTCAAACTGGAATGGCATGGTGAGCAAAAAAAGGATGGATTTAGGCCCAGATCTCTGTACTGGGGTGAATGTATGACATTGTTCTGCATTCTGTCCATCAACTGTTGTTTTTGCATTTCTCAGGCAGCTACGTCAAACCCCCGGAGACAAGAATCAATTGGAAAGTCTGCGTAAGGAGAGAAGTCACCTGAAAATGGAAATGTGGTTCTTTAAAAAAACGAGCAGGAAACACTGTGGGCTCAACTGCTATACGCTTCTAAAACAAATGATTCTAAAAAATTCTGGAAACTTATCATTAATATCGAAAAAGGTCCAAGAGCAGCCATCAATGCAATCATCAACAAGGGTGAATTGGGTCGACTTTCTAAAAATGCATTTTAAAGGTAGTGCCCATGATGTAAACGGCTTGGACTGGCCCCAAAATGATGGCAGGGTTACTGAGTTGTTGGTGGATTTAGCACATAGACCACCAGAGGTAGTGAAGATAATTAGAAAATTGCTGACTGATGCTGCCCCAAGCCCAAATGGGCTGCAACAAGCGCTCTTCAAACACTCAACAGTAAGATGGGCAACTTTCCTGGCAACAATGTTCAACCATATCCTGGCAAACGGAGTTATGCCAGAAAGTTGGAAAGGGTCAATAATTCATCAACTCTGTAAAGTAGACCAGGCTTCCTCACCCAGCAACTATCCCTTAATTGTACTTTTGGATGTGGATCTTAATTTTTTTCCCACTATTGCTACAAGATCTGGAGAAATGGACTCTAAATAACAGGAGACTCCAAATTAATCAAACCAGATTCACAAGGAGTCAAGGGACACTAACCTCATGGCTGTGGCCCAAATACTTCGCAGAGCAAAGGCTACAGGAATACCTCTATCTATGTGTTTTGTCAACTTCAAGACAGCCTTCAACTGTGTTCCATTTAACAGGCTATGGGCCAAGCTTCAACAATGGGGAATTCAGCCCAAAATCCTGCGAGCAATCAGGCTGCTTTACACAGGCACATGGGTTAACATCAAAATGAGATGGTACCTATCTGTCAAGGGAAGTTAAAACGTCATCTGGCTTAAAACAAGGCTAAGTCTTGGCACCACTTCTGTTCAATTTATATATTGCATACCTCTCCACAAAACTGGACCTGCAGATATCCCATGCCCTGAGTCTGGGTGGCCAGCAAGTATCAAACATCCTGTATGCCGATGATCTGCTACTTCACAGCAACACAAGAATAGACCTACTTTACTTATCTGCCTTGGCACATATGCAGGTAAAAATGAGTTGGAAGTACACTGTAAAAAAACAAAAGTGATTGCATTCAATCGCCACATCTTAAATAAGCACAAGTGGCTTTTCAGTGGAAAAATAATCAAAGCAATGACCTATGTGTATCTAGGAGTCAAAATAGATGCAAGAAGCATGTTTGCACCCAATAGAGAGGTGATTAAAGGGAAAGCGCAGGCACATAATCATGCTTTCTCAACATTGGCAAGATCCATCCGAGGCCATAACCTGAAAGTACTGGCTGCAGTACTGAAGGCTAAACTGTTACCAACTCTTGCATATGGATCAGAAGTAATGTTAGGTGCTGAGGCCGAACTTAGATAAAATACTAATAAGATCATATAAACATAACTTCCGGTTACCCAAATCTGCATCGCCTGCTCAAATTAGATTGGAGTTTTCATTAACAAAACAGCCACTCGCCAGGTCCGCACATACATTAAATGCTGCCACAAACTACGATCTGCTGCAGATGACACCCTGGCTCATCAAGTCTGGTCTGATATAAATCTTCGAAGGGGGAATGGCAAATATAAAATATCTTGAGAGCAGCATTGGGAAGCTCGAAATAAGCGACCTATGGAACACAAGTATATCTGGGCAGGCTTTCAGGAAAGCAGTAAATAAATCTATGAAATTACAAAGTTGGACAACTGATAAAGTAAAGATGTCCCAGAGGTTACATGGGTGGCTGGTCCTGAAATCTTATACTAGTGTAATCCCGCATCCTGTCCGAGCGGGATTTTCAAGATGACTGCCGTGAAAGGACTCAGGAATATTGAAGGTGTTGGTCCAGCGGTCTGCGTGACTGCGTCTACTATTGTAAATGCTCCGAGAGCGAGGAGCGACTAGAGAGAAACAAGAGGAACACGAAGGAGAGACAAGTGGAGGAAACAAGGAGGACATGTCAGGGAACAGCGTGTTAGCGAACCCCGTGGAGGATTCATCCGCCCGAAGCACCATCGAGCAGCAGGAGGAGAAACAAGAAGACACCAAACCCAGCACTGTGGCGTGCAGGAAGAGAGCTCCCATGGGCACCACCAGCCAATCCAGCTGTACCAAAGTGAAGGAGGACTCTGAGACTCCCTCTGCCAAGACCAAAGAGGGCCGTGGCCCCAGGCAAGTGCCCTTTGTCCAATACTTTTCAATAGGGAGGTGGTGGGCAGGGCAAGAGTGACACCCATTCATACTGCCACGATAGCACCGGAGCACAATCACCCGTGGTGACGAGGTGCGGTATACCAAGAGCCTTTATTTCCTATCATTCTTACATTACTGATTTTTTTTGTTTTATATTGAAGGACAAACCTTCTATCTGCTGGGACCTGGACGCAAAGGCAAGCCCTGTACAGACTCAGTATTCCAGGAAGGAAGAAAGTAGAGGGAAAACAAAGAGAAGAGACTGTTAACATTTCTGTTGCCCGCCCTGCCCTTTCTTTACTTTGCCTTAATTTCTTTTCTGCGAGAACCGGCGGAGATAGTGGTTCTTCTTACTAATTAAAGAAACCTGTTCATACCAATCCTTTGGCCTGAACCTCTTCCTTATTCTTTTGACCACAGTGGTGTCAGAACTGGGATACCATCATTCAAGGCTAACATGACCCAACCCATCACTATGGAAGCCATGGTCACTTAACCCACTTAAGATCAAAGGCATCTGCAATTAGTGATAGAACAGCAAAACCAAAATATCCCAAAAAAAAAGGGAGGCGTTTCAGGCCGCATTGAAAGAACACGCCACGTTGATTGCCTCTAACCAACAAATACAGGATACTGCCATTCTGCGCCTGACAGACGCTATATCCACTGCGAGAGTTCATCCAAACATTCCGAGTTCCGTCCTACAAAAGTTCCAGGAGGGTGACGATCCCGACAATTGTTTTGTTAACTTTGAAAGAGTTGCAACAACTGCCACTTGGCCCACAGAGAGGTGGGGAAAATATATAGCCCTCCTCCTCTCAGGGGAATTACAGGCAGCATATGAGGCCGCCAATCCTGCTGGAGTTACCCCCTTCCCCAACATCAAGAAAGCCATCCTTGAGAGGTTAGAACATGATCAGGAGTATTACAGAAACAGGTTTCGTAAGGAAAGGTAGACCGCAGGTGACAACCCCTGAGGACTTTATTACAGGATCAGGGACCTAGGGAATAGCTGGTTACAGCCCAGTTCTGCGACCATAGAAGAGGTCACAGAGAAAATATATCTTGAGCAATGTCTGAAGGCCTTACCAACAAACACGAGGTCTTGGGTAAAACAACACTTCCACTTGACAGTACAATCCACTGTAGAGGTGGCTTGTGCCTATCATAGGTCTCCAGAATTTAAAGTCCAACCTATAAGAGCCCCACTTAATACCCATAAGCCCTTTTCTAAAGATGGAGGAGAGAGTAGGACAACAGGAGTGTCTAAGACCTTATTAAAACCTCCAATAAGCCCATCCCCTTCACAGATAGGGTCTCGATGTTTTTGATGCGCAGAGTGGGGTCACATCGCCAGGAACTGTCCCCTTAAGTGCGATGGTACAGAACCCATGGAAGTAGGGGGTGTCCGGGAGTAACAGAATGGAAAATTGCTTTATTACGTGATTTGTTAAAAAACACTTGCCACAATATACAAAAACAGAGATTCAATGCTAGGTGCTTAGCTTTGATAAGAAAGTTTAAAAGCGTTGTGAAAGCCTAATCTAAAAAGACATTGAGGTCTTGTTTGAACAGTTGAGAATTAAAAGAGTCATTATGGCATAGAAGTCCGGGAGTAGGGTGTTAATCACCGGAGAAACCCAAGGACGTTACAAGAAATCCATATGCCTGAACTGCAGGCCTATGGAGGTATTACTGGACACCGGTTGACACCACAGCATTGTTTGTAAGGAACTAGTACCCCCTAATCAGATACTGAACGAAGAAACGATACAAGTCTCATGTATCCAGGGGGACGTACGCTAATACCCTTTAGCACAGGTCCTACTAGAGATAGATGGGGACCCTCAAGTACAGAAGGCGGGGTAGTACCAGTACTTTCAGAGAAGGTACTCCTTGGCACTGATCTCCCACACTTTGACGAATACCTAGCAATGACTAGAGAAGTCCGTGACTGAATGAGGCCCCTTTCTGTATGGTAGACATACAAAGCACACAACCAAAATACCAAAAACCAAGGCACAGAAAAGAAGAGAACGAGAAAAATACTGGATGTCCTCCCAATCCCCTATTACCTGTCTTCTTTCTTCCTCAGAAGACAGACATGTACCTTCCCGGAGCTTCAGTGCAGCGCAAAAAGGAGACAGTGCTCTGGTGAATGCTTGGAGGCAAGCAGAAGAAGAAGACTCCGGTAAGGTAAGCCCATATTTTTGCATCACAAGGGGTTTCCTCAATAGGATCAGTGGGGACCCAAACTCCCGAATAGAACAACTGCTTGTTCCTCTAGCGTTTTTAGACGTTTTATTGGTGCGGGGTCTATAAAGAAGTAGCCAGGTTCTGTGCCTCGTGTACCAGGTGCCAACTGGTGAACCCCTCATACAAAAAGAAGGCACCTCTGTACCCATTACCCATTATTGACGTCCCCTTCAAAAGAGTGGATATGGACTTGGTAGGACCATTTCTGCCCTCCGCGCGAGGACACCAATATATTTTAGTTCTGGTGGATTATGCAACTTGTTATCCCGAAACCATTCCTCTCACCAGTATAACCACCCTTTCCGTGGCTCACGCTATGGTGTCCTTTTTCTCCCACGAGTAGGCTTCCCTTGCGAACTGTTGACAGATCAGGGAACTGCCTTTATGTCCCAGTCAATGAAGGAAGTCTGCATGCTCCTTGGGTTCGCCAGATCTGGACTGCTGTCTATCACCCTCAGACAGACAGACTGATGGAACAACACAACAGAACCATAAAAATGATCCTAAAGAAAAGCATAACTGAGGCCGGGAAAGACTGGGACCGTAAGCTCCCCCTTCGTCTATTCACCATCAGAACCCATGAGCAGAAATCAACCGGATTTAGCCCCTTTGAACTCTTATTTGGTAGAAGACCCCGTACTCTCCTAGAAATGGCAGCGGAACAATGGACTGAGGAGGAGGATGAGGGGAAAACCACTGTTAGGATACACCACTTCACTAAAAAGAGGTACTGAGACAGAATATCGACTTGGAAATGTCAACTTACCCAAATATCGAGTTGGAATGACCCAAGCGTCCATATTCGGAGGAGGGGCAGTGTAATCCTGCATCCTGTCCGAGCGGGATTTCCAAGATGGCATCTGTGAAATGCCTCTGGAAAGGTGAAGGTGAAGGTGTCGGCCCAGTGGTCCGGGAGCACGTGACCGCGTCTACCATAGAAACGCTCCTGTAGCGAGGAGCGACTAGAGAGAAAGACGAGGAATACGAAGGAGAGAAGAGCAGAGTAAACAAGGAGGACGTTTCAGGGAACAGTGTGTTAGACAACCGAGGGGAGGATTCATCCGCCTGAAACACGGTTGAGTAGCCGGAGGAAAAAACAAGAAGACGCCACACCCAGCGCCATGGAGTGTAGGGAGAAACCGCCCAGAGGCACCACCAGCCAGTCCAGCTGTCCTGAAGTGAAGAAGGATGCTGTGCCTCCCTCTGCAACGACCCCGGAGGGCCGTGGCCCCAGGCAAGAGCCCATTTTCCAATACTTTTCAATTGGGAGGCGGTGAGCAGGGTAAGGGTAAATCTGATAGCACAGGAGTACAATCACCCAGGGTGACTAGGTGACGGTATACCTAGAGCCTTTATTTCCTGTCATCCTTATGTTACTATTTTCTGTTTCTTTTGTTTTGAGGGACAGCCCTTCTATCTGCTGGGACCTGGACCAAAAGGCAAGCCCTGTACAGACTCAGAACTCCAGGAAGGAAGAGACCAGAAGGAAAACAAAGAGAAGAGACTGTTAACATTTGTGTTGCCTGCCCCTGGCCTTTCTTTACTTTGCCTTAATTTGTGTTCTGTGGTACCCTGTGGAGATAGTGATTCTTCTTACTAATTAAAGAAACCTGTCCATACCAATCCCTCGGCCTGAGCCTCTTCCTTGTTCTAGTGACCACAACTACCCTATATTAGGAGAACTCCCTTCTGGATGGAACTTACCATCTGAAGATAAAACAGAGCCTATAAGCACTAACACTTGGTGAAATCCCCACAATGGAGTTCCTTCTAAAATGGAGCGAATTGACCAAGTAGGGGAGTAGAAATGCCATCAGGCAGATGAATTAGTGCAGCATGCTAAATGTCGAAGTGGACTGCTGAGAAAAGAGTGTAACAACTTAAGTGTCAGAACCTGCAGATCTGCATTGATGGAGTCATTGGATCCAAAGAATGCAATGATGAACATTAGATTGGTACAGTTCCTGGGCATCTTTAAAACCCTTGTCAAAACTCATGTGGGGTAGAGGGAGAGGCGAAGAAGGCCCCCAATAAGATCACCTGTGAACAGCAGTTGCTCTTCATCCCGTTAAGCTGAGTACACAATTAACATCATCTTGTCTGTCCCTTGATTATTTACACTTTCTGTATAAATTTGCACAACTGCATTAATGCACTTTTATCACAAATTTGCACTAATGTATTCCTACTTTAGCGGGTCGCTAGGGACCACAAACTTTGCGGTCTTTAAAGTTGGGAAAGTAGAAAAATAGCATCTTTACTACCACTCCTTTCCAGTGGCTCCATACCTCATAGGCTCTGCTAGCTTTTTGAGCAAAATGCACATTTTGCCCCCTATTAGAAACTATCTCTTTATATGCAGCAAATTTTGTATTATTGACTGCTCCCCAAAGGGGAATGTGGTCAATTTCAATATCTAATTTTAGATTCTATATTTGTTTTTATCGTGTATGTCTTTTGGTCGACGTTTATGGTTTAAATTGACTAATAAACACATTTTTTTTTAACTGTTTTAACTTACTCTAAGCCACACAGCATTTGTTTAAAATTGTATGCCCCTATGGGTGATATGAACGAAGTCAGCTCTTGTGATTCATCATGTAACCTCACATGATAGTAGGCCGACCTTAGATCGAGATTTTAAAAAACGTAGTACCTGCAAATGCTGTCAGTAAAGTTTGGCAATGGAAACTTGTCCATAACTACTTCATTGTTCAATGCTCTTAGGTCTACACACAGACATATATTCTCATATGTATTTCTGGCCACCACAATTGGTGCTAACAATTCTGTGGTCTCCACAGGGACTTTCACTCCCATTTTGCAGAACTTCTCCATTCCTCCTTAACCACTTCATGTACATTAATGGGTAGGTTCCTCATCTTAACCAACACTGGAACATCCTCCCCTTTAAGTTTTGTCTTGTGCACATATATTTTTAGACACCCTAACTTGTCGCCAAACACCTCTGAAAATTTCTTTTCAGATGTTGCATCATTTCCAGTAAACTGAGCAACTGCTTAAGCTGAATCTGGAGATTTATTAGGGGTAAGATACACACCTAACTCATTCTCACCTCTTACAGAGACATACATCTTAGAAACATTAAACCTCTCTTTATATTCAACTTTAGCCTGAAAGTATCCTTTGATTCTTATAGTCTGACCTTCATGACCTCCTACATGTATATGCAACTTTTTTTAGTTTGACCTTATCTTTGAAGAATTGTTGAAATGCACTGTCAGATATTATAATTAATCTTGCACAAGAGTCAAACATAGTTTCCACTTTCATATAATCAATCAGGACAGTGTCTTTGGGATTTCCTCAACAAACATCAGACATATGCAAACCAATCTTATCACAGACTTTAGCAACCTTCTGATTTTGTTCTTCTTTGTATTTATCCCGCTTCTGTTACACACCATTAAATGCCCCTTTCTTCCACATTTGTTACACAGTTTTTGTGGCAGGGCAAATATTCGATTTAGCCATGTGACCTACTCTCCATCATCTAAAACATTGTCCATTAAATATAGATTCACCACTGTTCTCCTTCACCTCTTTTACAAACGTTTCATCCTCTTTTATTGCCTGTATACCTCCTCTTTAACTTCTTTATCTTTATTTCCTTGACACATACCATCATATATTCTATTGTTTAGCAAAATGTAGTACCTCACATAAAGGGGGATCGCCCTTCAATCACAGCTTTTCTCACTGTTACATGTTAGGAAAACGTAGTCCCTTATGCACTCATCACATGACTGTTCAAATTAACATGTAGCAGCTAATTTCCTTGATGCTCATACAAATTCCTCCACTGTCGCTAAAGTGGTGAACCTCTAAAATAATGCTAATATGAATGTCAAGTTTGTAATACAGATTTCATAAGGACTCAAACCCCATAACTCTTCAACCCCTAATTCTGGAAGATGTTCTAATACCTCCTGTCATTTGGCAGCTAGACAATGTAGTAAAAGTGCAAGTTGTCTCTCCAGAAGCATTTTTGGTCCACATTCTACAGACTGGATTCGTACTGCTGCTGATCAGGTGGCGCCGGAGAAGTTTACGCGACCTAACAGATTATCCCCTTCGGCGGTTTGGTATACCGAAGAGCTTAGGCTCCACCGACAACATTGCAGGAACTTAGAAAGGCGCTGGAGGACATTTTACTGCCCCATAGCCAAGCATTCCTACAAAGACGCCCTGACAATATACAAAAAGGCTATCATTGCCCGAAAAAGTGCATTTTTCTCGGCTCAAATCGAGAATGCCAGCAACTCTGCTAGAGAGCTGTTTTCAGTGGTCACCACTCTGTCCACCCCCTCTACGGGACCTGGGGTCGAACCCTCTCAGTCCCTCTGTAATGCTCTGTCCAGCTTTTTCACCACTAAGGTAGCAGATATATACTCATCCTTTGCAGGGAACGCAGAGAGAAGATCCAGAGTCTGCAGTGGTGTAGAACCTGCCACCGATCATGATCCCTTCTCTTCCTTTGCTCCCATTACGCAAGATCAAATCAGCAGACTTATCCTTACTACCAAGTCTGGCTCCCCCTTAGACCCCTGCCCTCCTTCAGTGATGGCTAACCTTAGCGAGGTGATCTCTTATCCACTTATGAAAATCTGTGACACCGCATTTCAAACTGGTCACTATCCAGATCTTTGGAAGAAGGCCGTGATCAAACCTCTCCTGAAGAAACCCTCCCTGGACCCCACAGCTCTGGCCAGCTATAGACCAATAGCGTGTCTCCCCTTTCCTGCCAAAATATTTGAATCTCTGATGAATAAACAACTCTCAGAGTTCATCGATACTCACCAACTTCTCGACGAAACGCAGTTTGGCTTTAGGAAAGGTCATGGAACTGAGACCGCTTTAATAAAAGCTTCAGATGAGATTAGAGCCATTATGGACCAGGGAGGTGCGGCTGTCCTGATTCTGCTGGATTTGTCCGCAGCCTTTGACACGGTCGACCATGATATTCTGGTCGACCGTGTCACAGCCCTGGGGATAAACGGTATGGCTAGAAATCTCATTTCATCTTTTCTTGCCTACCGTACCCAGACAGTGAAGTTGGGTAACTTCTATTCTCCTGTCTCTGCACTCCCCTGTGGAGTCCCACAGGGCTCCTCGCTAAGTCCAACGCTATTTAATATCTATGTAGCAGACTTAGCAAGGGTAATAAAGGCCCATGGGCTGCGACTTACATCCTACGCAGATGACACCCAACTGGTTCTGGCAATACACAAGGACGGCCCAGCGGTGGCAGCTAATTTCCAAAGCGCCATGCTTGCTGTCAGTACCTGGATGTCCTCCAACTGTCTGAGGCTTAACTCGGACAAAACCGAGGTCATGACCTTTGGTAATCTCTCCCCGGTTTGGTCTTCTGCCTGGTGGCCTGACCAGCTGGGCTCTCCTCCTGTCCCAGTTGATAAGGCCAGAAACCTGGGAGTCATTTTTGACAGCAAGCTGTCATTCAACCTTCATGTCAACAAGGTTGTGTCATCTGCGTTCTTTATTTTAAAGAAAATTAGGAAAATACTGCCTTACCATCCCACCTCAGCTGGGAAGACCCTGGTCTCTACCCTAGTGTTTTCTAAAATCGATTATGGGAACGCCCTCTTCCTTAATACTCAGAAACTCGTTCTATCTAAGTTGCAGTCCATACAAAATGCTGCTGCAAGAATTCTTCTTGACATCCCCCGCCGCCAGCCAACTACTCCAGCCATTCGTCACCTGCATTGGCTAAGAGTAGAGGGCCGCATTAAATTCAAGGCCCTCTGCATTGCCTATAAGGCAGTGCATGGCGTCGGTCCAAAGTTTCTGATTGAAGCATTCCAGTTGTATAGCCCCAAGAGACAGCTGAGATCCGCCAACTCCTGCCTGCTTCCGTTACCTAGCACCAGAACGGCAACCTGGGGAAGACAGACGCTTCCTGGTTGCCACACCTAAACTCTGGAACCTTTTGCCACTCACCATAAAAACTGCCCCCAATTTGATAAGCTTTCGTAGGCTCTTAAAGACATGGCTGTTCAATCAGTAATCCTGCGGCTTGGTCTCTCGTTTTTTGTCACATGCGCCGAGACACCTTCGGGTATTTGTTTGCGCAATAAAAATCGCGAAATAATAATAATAATAATAAATACTATTTTCCACTGACTCCACCTCAAAGGTAGCCAAATTGATAGAAAAAACAGTGGAGGCACTACATTCTGCATCTTCACCTAATTATTTTTTTTAAACGTTAGGCCTACTATACAAATACACACTACTGTATAACTATACCTACAGAAATAACTTCTTGGTGTCCTTAATCAGCTTTCATTATATTGTACGTTATTTCGATGTGAAAAGTGAGCAGCTCACTGACATCTGCAACAACCTCTTCAGGTGATCCATGGAGTGGAAAGGCATGGAGCAATGTGTGAATCTCAGGTGAAGCAGGGAGTGGAAATGTGTGGTGCAATGTGTGATCTTCAGGTGACCCAGGGAGTAGAAATGCCTGGCTCAATGTGTGATCTTCAGGTGAAGCAAGGAGTGGAAATGTGTGGTGCAATGTCTGATCTTCAAGTGAACCAGGGATTTGAAATGTGTGGCACAGTGTCTGATCTTGAGGTAACCCACGAAGTAGAAATGTTTTGCACAATGTGTGATCTTCAGGTGAGCCAGGGAGTGGAAATGTGTGGTGCAATATTTGATCTTCAGGTGAACCACGGAGTGGAAAGGCATGAAGCAATGTGTAATCTTCAGGTGAACCAGGCACATACTCCTTTTAGAATAAAATGCATTTTCTTTTAGAAATTGCACACTGACTCATAATTTGTGTTGCATCACTCAAAAAGACGTGTTACTCACACAGCACCAGCTTTTAGGAAGGTAAATCCAACTATATGCGAGGGGGGGAGTAAGTGGGGGACTGGCTCCTAAGTAGGAATGTCTAAGGAAATGCTGCTTTGGAAGCCCACCTTTTGATGACCTCAAAGCAGCAGTATAAAACTTCTGGTGGGAGAAAACAATTCTATTGTCAAAAGTCTTCAAAGAATAAAAATAATTGGAGTGTAAGTCTGTTGTTACACATTTCCTCATGTAATTAGAGGAAGAATAGCACAAGCCACTTTGCAATAAACAGTGGCTCAGGAGATTAAGCAGATGTTCTAATGTTTTCTTAATAATTACTGTGCTTTTAGGCAGACTAGTTATTTGATTATCGATTTTCGACATTGGCTATGTTTACAACTGCTCTATAGTTAATTTTTCCAAATCTTTTCTTCTTTTTAAGTTCTTTGTGGAACAAGTCAGTTGTTTCACCTTATCTGCATTTCCCAATTTAGAAATAGAGTTTGGATTTGGATAACCTGTGTAAAATGTTTTTTCGCATCACTTGAAGAAGCCACCTTTGCTCCCTTCTTTGATATCTTTTCATTTGTATATTAGCACAAAGAAAATCTACTGAAATTAAAGAAGAAATCAAGTCACATAATCACAGCCTAACATTTTTTTTTTTTTTAAAACACTTTATTAAGTTTTTCATGAGAAGGAGCAATGGGTTACAAATTGCATGAATCGCATTTAACATATATATGGTAGAGGAGACAATGCAGGTGACAAGTGCCAACCTGTAAACAAATGTAGAAAGTGCGAGATTGCATTCATATAACGCCTCAGGATAACCTGAGGTCCACCAATCATGTACATTGCTTTGTATTACATACCCATCCTTCAAGATATTGTACTCATGGGGGGGCAGTGCCCGCCCAAAATTCCCACAACTTCCGAAACTCCCAATCCCACCCGAAACCCACCCACCATACCAAACCATGCCGCAAATAAAAATTCAGTCTGAGTGTCGCTAGGCACTTCCTCGGGGGGGGGGGTACGGGTGGGGGGGGGACCCCCCCAATAAAGGGGGGGGGAAGAGAAGAGGGGAAGGAAAACACATCCCACGCGCGCGGCAGGGAAGGAAGTCGTCTGAACAGCGCCGCATTAGGGGAGTATTAGATAAATGAGAAACCAAGAGGGCACAGGGTAGGCGGGAGGTACAACCACTCCACACCTGAATGCGGCCTCCATCAATTGGGACACGTCCTCGCCCAATGTCAGGGGACAGGTTCCATCAATCACCACGCCCAATCGCTGACATACATCCAGGCTCATACAGGGGGATTCTGGGGATCTCGGGGGGAGGCCCCCTCAGTCCCTTCCACCCCCCCACCTCACCCTTAAACAGCTCAGTTAGGTGCGCCCATTCCAAGGATATAGGACGCTTTCGCAGCCCCCGACTCTCCTCACGGTATAGGGCCTCGCGCTCCGCCACCGCCCATCTCAACACCTCCTCTCCCCAGGCCTCCACCCGCGGCGGGGCTCGTGATTTCAAACGCTGCGTTATCAGGCGTTTTGCCAGCGTGGCAAGAGACCCAATAAACAAGCCTCTGCTACGTCCCAGGAGGGGCGCTCAGTGATTGCACTTAAGATTTGTGTTATCCTACCCCAGTATCCTCGCAACACCGGGCAGAGCCACAGCATGTGCATCAGGCCAGCATCCGGCGCCGGGCAACGAGGACAGGCCGTAACTGCCGTGTTGTACATCTTACCGAGCGCATGGGGACAGCCTAACATTTCTACAGGAATATCACATCCATCCTAGACTGAACATTGTTGTACAACTTGATATGTTTTAAACCCATGAAAATCGAAATAAGTTCTACACTGTGAGGCTCAACTTTAAATTAGGCATGTGCTAAATTACAATTCCACCAGTCAAGTATATATATATATAAATGGGGAAGATCTAAAACAGAGACTGCTAGCACGCGGCTATCCAAAACGTTTGATTAGATCTGCCTATAAAAGGGCACGTTATTATAATCGTGATGCCTTACTAGCAGGGAGCACACGCCCCAAGAATGACAGAATGGTGTGTGTCATAAATCATTCGACTTTGAATTTTAAGATCAGGAAAATTTTGGACAAAAATTGGCATGTTTTGAATACGAATGAAGAGCAGGAGGTCATTCAGAACCTATTCTTGCATTTCATAGAAACAGGAATCTCAAAGATAGCCTAGTCCATACTCGACCAAAGTACAAACAATCTGTCTCACAAACTACCTTGGTAGGTCCTCCCATCTTGGGGAATCATAAATGTGGCACATGCGTTGCGTGTGACAGCGCCATTGTTACTGAAACCTGGAGCTATCGCGGCAAGAAAGGGAAACTACGTGACTTTACCAAATGTAGGAGTCAAAATCTTATCTATCTCATCCTATGTCCATGCACCCTGGGATACGTGGGGGAGACGGGTCGCTAGTTCAGAATTCGCTACAGCGAACATAGGTCGGCAATCAGGACACGAAAAATATCATGTCCAATGGTCCAACATTGCATTGACCTTAGACACAACGAAAATGAACTGAGGTGGCTAATCCTGGAAAAGGTAAGACACGCCCCAGGTAAAGACATAAAAGAGGTTCGGAAAGTACGAGAAACTTATTGGATTTACACTCTGGACATGGTCAAAATCGGCTTAAATGAGGAAATAGTGTGGCACACAACATGAGGTATAGCAATCATAGACGCTGCTCTCGTGATCCCCCTTTTCTTATTTAGTTGAATCAGATGTAAACCAGACAAGGAGAAGATAATATGTTCTTACTCATACCGCACTTATGACATCATAATTTGTCACATTAAGTCTGCTTTACTACCCATGGTGTCTCATTTTTGCACAAGTCGCCCTAGAGTGGGCGGAACTATTTAGCTTTAGGGCCGTAGTATTTAGGTTTTGATCAATAATACAGAGAGCATAGCACATTGCCCTAACAGATTTCGATCAAAGATATGCAAATAATCATATGTTGACACCCCGACGAAAGAGTCATGCTTCGTACTTTTTCCCTACGCCCTGGGTAAGAGGTCATAAATGACAACAGCCATAATATGAGAAGAAGATACTCTTATTCGTAGATGGCACCGGTTGCTCGGAATTCTACCAATCTCTAATTATGAGTGTCCTTTTACAATATGACTAGCCTAATTTCCCTTTGACTTAGGTTGCATTTACTTATTCCAAGATGGCGCCGGCGTTTTTACTAAAAAGCGGGGAAACTATATGGATACATCACCTTTTGGGTGTAAAAACCAGGATATGGGATATTTTGTTAAGAAAATAAAGAAAAACATTTTTCGTCGGTCTTGATAGATAAGACATATATATAAGGATATGCCAACCTCTCTCTAAGATAGGTTTATAGATGCAATCTGGTTCTTTCCTAGACACACTCCAAGATGGCGTCAGGAGATCACATAGCTATCGAACCAAACATAGAGAGAGCCGACGCACTTGCAATGACGTCAAGGCGTCTCGCAGGTGTCTCGCATTAGAGAACTTGCCAATCCCATCTAAGGTATATATAGGTGGAACCAACTATCGCGTATTTGAGGAACTGTTACCACGCAGGGGCGCCGTTAATGTCAATCCATCCACTCTCCAAAGGTAAGATGTATGCTGTTGGTACGTTGCAGGCGTTAGTTGTAGACACCATAGAATGGGTATTAATCGATATCGAATACCTGGGATAATTGAATAATAGGCCTTGTTTCCCCCAAAGTATAGGGGCACAAAATTATTCTGAATTAATGCCTGACTCCGGGCTAGTCACCAAATTCCCATGGGACCATAATTTAACACCTTGGCTGCATCCTTGGGACATACATTCAGAGTCAACCGACAGCCAGGATAACTATTATCAGATATTTCCCCATACTATAATCACGAGAAAGGATTCATGATTCAAAGATGAGGGTGTTCGACACACCTGTTGGGGCACAGAGCAGCTGGGTTCCTGGTGTCTAGAATATCATACAACATCGCATGATAAATCTGCACACTACTAGCCGCCAGTACTATAAGCTAACATATGTCCTCTAGGAGGATAAATACTCTCTTTACCCCTTCGCAGTATAACCACTGTAGTGAAGATTGCTTCTTATTTTGTGAGTGTAATTTTTCTTTGTATTACCACTAGAGTTGTCTCATATGAGGGAACTATCGACCTTTAAGAACAAATCTGATACGCTGTGATTACAAAGAAACAAATATAGAGGACAGCATCAGAAGATATCCAGAGATATATAAGTGGACAAGTAGGTTACTTGTTATTAATTTCCCCCCCTCTCTTTTTTTTTTTAAAACAATAAGGCCCCCCTTTTCTTTAAACCCATTACAAGTTTTATATGTAAAAAATAGTGCTAAGTAGCGATTATGGTCTCACTAGTGACACCTACTGCCCCTGTAGGGAGTGTACAGACGACAAAACGAAGGATGGCACCGTAGCTGAACCCGCACGACTATGCTGTAGAATTCTCAGCTTATGGGAAGATAAACCCATCTTATTTCAAGAACAAGAAGTAGTTTTAAAGGTAAACATTCATGCATGTGGGATTTAGATATATTCGAGTAGCTACAAAACTTTTTAAAAATTGTCCTTGGAAATATCTCTGACTTCTCTCGTAAACACACATGTAAAATCTAATTGCTGGCTATATGCTTTTTGCCGTGTGTAGAGCAACACAGTAGCAGTGGGTACGTGCACAAAACCACAGAGAACACTATCTGCTATCCACACAACTATATCAAACAGGTGGGAGCCACGATTATGTAATTTCCTCCTCTTATGATTAATTCCGACCGGGGAATGCCTGTCATGACCCCTGAGATGAATGAGTACACATAGGAAAATACACAAGATTGTATAGACCTGACACTTTTTTCTGTATATATGTGGGCCTTACTCTTTGACTATGACCCAAACTACGTGTCTTCTTAGTAGATTTAATCTACCTTTCTCTACTTCACCTTTCTTGATGTTCCTCTATGGATGTGGGTCTATTCTATTTTACTTGCTGAGAACACCGCTCAGTGGCATATTTGTAACCCTGATAGAATGAATAGCAATCTAGTCCTTTTTCTTTGGAGATAATGTAAGATTTCTCCTGTGGGCTTCTCACAACTTAATACTAAAGTTGAAATCCAATTAAATAATAATTCGTATTGTTTTGCAGAAAATTTATCCCCCACCGACTTGCCCGTTACCAAATTGCTAAGTAACAGGTCTTGAAGAAGATGGCATTTGAAGAGGATTAAGCCATCGAAATGCGCGTCGACCTGTTTGTATGACACGCCTCAGCGTTCAGCACAACATCAGAGGGTTGAGCACTGTTAGCTTGTCTTTGTGCATGCTATTTAGCTCCTGGGTGTGTAGTATGTATGAGATGAATGCCAGTGATATGAATGTGAAGTGTGTAGAGGTATAAATGGTATGGGGATTTCTTGACTTTTTGTTTCCTGATTAATGTCAATATTTGTATGTTGGTTCTAACAGATATAATCATTCTTTTCATCTACTTTGGTATAAATTTTGTTTTTTCAAATTCAATATATATATGTATAGACTGTCACATTTTTGTACGACCTGGATTGTTTTGTATATAAAAAGAATTTTCTGTATTTTCTTTTTTTTTTAAAAGAGATGAATTGTACTTACATGCTAAAATGATAAAAAAAACAAATACATTTAAAAATAGACACAATTGATATGTGAGCCCACAAAAACAATTTGATATAAAGCAATATAGTTCTAGAGGGACATTGTATATTGTAGGTTTCTGTTTTTTTCCCCCTGTTCCCTGACCTCAAAGTTAATCTTGTAGGGGGTTGCCTTTTCTCAATTGATTGACCAGTCAAGTTTTGTACAGGTGACAATCTTTGTCACATTGGCAGAATCTCTCTTGCAGATGTAAGTGTCTACAAAAGAAAATGTTCTTTGTAGGAGATTTGTTTTTCTGCAAACACATATTTTACTAACGAATTCACTCAAAAAGTAGACTTTGTGTTTTTCGTTATTATGCAAAACCGGCTTCTGCCAGTGCTTTGTATTTGCTCTTATCAGCTCTGTCAACTTTATGTAGTGAGTGATGAGGAAACGTTAAAAAAAAAAAAACTTCACAAAGCTCCTACAACACAACTTTACACATTTTGCAAACATATACACTGAATAAAAGGAAATTGGTGTCCACAAAGACATTTGTTGGCGAAATCTTATATAGTTCATGTATACTGAGTTATGCACATTTCACGAAATTCTAACTATTTTAAGGATAGAAAATGTCATGCAATTTCCCCCGCTGGACATTATATATTGTAGGAATAGTAAACTAAATTACTGATATGTTCCCTTCGCAACAGTCTCCTGCCAGTATCTTCCATGACCTTAGAACATGTTTTATCTGTTTTTGTTTTTTAGGGTTTTATATAGCGCGGACTAGACCCGAAGATATCAGGTATCAGAGAGCTTTACAATGGCACCAGTTTTCATTACGGATGGACACATTAATTTTTTTTGTTAGGCACAGGGAGATTTAGGGGCATATCAGCTTAGCGCTAGGATAATTATCGCCGGCTAGCGTGGATTTTTATCGCTGAGATAGCGTGCTATTAGCAACGCTTATCTCAAAAGCGATAAAAATCCTCACGCTAACTGCCTAACATGAGATTATCGCTGGAAACCCAGCGATAATCTCACGAAATGTGGCGTTAGCTTGTTGATAGGGCCTCACAAACTTAGCCATGATATCCACCTTCCATAGGATATCATGGCTAAGTCAGTCCTGAAGCAGGCGTAAGGAAAGTAGCGATAACAGGGGTTATCGCTACTTTTCTTGCCGCTATGCTTCATAGCGTGGGGCTTGATGATAGGAGAAATGTCGCTTAGCGACATTTCTCCTGTCATGTCAGGTCAGGAACGCCCACTTTGCATCTCATTAGAGATGCAAAGCTGGGCGTTAGGAATTCCTACGCTAACGCAAGTTTTCACGCGTTAGCGTGAGCTTGCTAATTAGGCGATAAAATTATCGCCGCTTTTCGGCCGGAAACGGACACAAAAGTGGCGATAATTCTATCGCCTCGTCTTGCTGATATGCCCCCAAGTGATTTGCCCAGAATCACAGGATTTTGAGCACCGTTGCCGAAACACAAACCCGGTTCCCCAGCTTTGAGGTCGGCGGCTCTAGCCGTAAGGAAACATCCTCTCCTCTGCCCTTGTGTTCAATTTTCAGATGAGACATCAGCCAAGAGCATTTTGCAAAATATGTTTTTTTGCATTTCATGAAACTAAATTCATGGTTCCAAGTACCCCCGCAACTAATGGAGGAAATGTTACCTCTCCATACATAATGTTGCAGTGAACGTTATCATGTCAAATATGAATACCTTATGAAAGGTATTCATTATCATGGTTGTTTACACCTAGTACACTTTAAAGAGCAAGCACCAAATTTAGTATATTTTCATGTAATACTTGATTCATTATATAGGTCTCTGCAATTATTCACTATGAAACATCGTGCCTGAAAGTAGGCAGTAGCATTTTGCTTCCTCCTATCCTCTTTATAGTAAATGTGGGAGAAAGAAAGGTAAAGTTTTCGGGATAGTAGGTGAGCAAGACTACATAAATAAGACAAAGACATAACAACGTTGATCGCAGGCTCGAGAAACAGCAAGGCTCAAAATGTAATGCTAATACAGCACCTTTGTGTCTGCTTCATGATGTCACCACTCTGATTGATTTAGAAGCATATTTCTTGGTGTTAGTCAAATGTAGAAGTTTTTGTGCATTGATTGAATTGTGTTTTATTAACAATGTGCAAAATAGTAAGCTGTACTCGAACCTACTAGAGTACACTTCTATGATAATATTATCTTTAAAACGATTTTGATATGATCTGTTAAAGTGCATTTTCTTGGCTTATCCAAACTAGGCCTCAACGCCATCTTGTTCAAAATGGATGTCTCACCCTGCAAAGTTACTGCTTATTATTTCTACTGCATATATTCAAAAAGTCATGCTAGTTTATTTCTGAACGACGTTGTTCTCGAAGAAGAACCTCTGGCATGGGCTTAGCAATGTAACTTTTCAAAAGGTTTCTTCCACCTGCTCACTGTATTGCATTCATTCAAAATGGTTCACAGTTGTTTTGTAACTAGTTTATTCTGGCATCTCCGGATGACATTGGCATAGAGGGGGCTGAACTGATATTCAGTAGTGGGTTTGTGCTTACAGCACTTCCACTGTATGAAGCTCTTCATTTCGATGATTTGATTTGTTAGGGTTGGTCTCTGGGAGGCTGCAAATGTGTTATTATTTCTTTTATTTTTATTCTCTAGGTCTGTGACTTTCCATTTGAGGTTCCATATTTCATATCCCCAGTGTGAGGTATTATAGATTTTAATTTCCAAGTCGGTGAGAGGTTTTTGTATACATTTCATTTAAGTTTTTAAATTAATAACTTTTTCATGGATTAATTTAAATTATTTATTAACAGAGGTGGTGGACACCTCTAAGACATGTATGAAAACCGTGGTCTTCTTCAGTTCCACCATCTGAGCATCCAGTGTCACAGCCAATATGGTTGTGGGGTTGGATCAGTGTTGGTCTTTCTTAGAGGTGCCAGTGACTGCTTCTGACAATGAGAGTTGTCTGGAAGATTTGCTCCTGGATATGGATAACCTATTATTTCAGATTCCCTCAGCAAATTATAATTTTTCAGGCTAGTGCCGTTGTGATTTACAGCTGGCAATAGATCACTTTATCTAATCCACCCTAGTTGGTGTTAGGGGTAGTAAGGTTGGTCTACAGGTGGTGACAATACATGTATCCCTAGGGCTCATGCTATCCAGCTCAAGCCCTAGGTGGCTCTGTGTGAGAGCGCAACAATGATAAATGGCAGCCTCCTATGGCCTATGTGACGTCAGACTCTGGCACTCAGCTCAATTGAAAACGGCACATGGTTGGTGGTTGTACAGTTGTTGTGACGTTGTGTATTTGTGAAACTCACAAGTTTTTTCCCGGGGCCTATAGTATGGGCAGCAACCGCCTGCCATTCTATATGGCCTATCTTCTCTGGAACTCTTCCAACCCCCTTCTTGATATTGGCAGGTAAGGCGCCTTGCCGAACTGTGGATTCCGTTAGTATCGGCAGAACTGGCCCCTCACCCTGAAATTGGAGGTCTGTCACAGGTGGATCGGGCCATTCGCCAATGCACTCCGAATTGTGAGGTTGCAGCTGGCAATTTCCAGGCCTGTAGACCTTCCCTTTTCAATTCTCATTCGGCACTGCTACCTTTAACGCCGGTAGTTCTTTTGAGATCAGTCACCTTGCCACATGTTGTTGAAAGCTTCACTAAATGCATAACATTAGTAGAAACACGAGACTGGTGCCACAAGCATTTAGAAATCTGCCATCTTGGTCGTGACCTAGCCTTGCTTCCCTTGTCATACACAATTCATAAAAAATTGGGTAACTTTTACTGTAAAATCACTGCATTTTTTAATTGTTGTGGTTTTGGGTTCTTGATTCTGTTATTTTGTAACTATACTGCAGTGAAAATATTGATCTAAAATATTGCATCCTCTACATTGTCTATCGCTACATCATCCACATTTGTATATATTTACAGTTCTTAAATTAACCTCCACTTACCTACACTTAACTTGCGATACATTGTTAAGGTCGTTAGTTTAGTGGATTCAGCGTTTTTGGGTAGACAATTCAACCATGATACAGTGGTACAACACTATTCTCTCTGTGTGAATAGATATTAAAAAAGTGACTGATCAAAGATTGAGTGCAGAGGGTGCAACAGGGACAGAATTATTGCTCAGTACCCCCACCAGCCCTCTTTAGTGTATTTCTCACCTTCTTTGTTTTCATATATATTATCTGCTGCTACTCGTCCACAAGTTTACTGATTGTCACCTTTTATATTTAAATTTGATCAAAATCGTACTCTCCAGACACTACTGTCGATCATTTAGTTGAAAGATGGATTTAGCAGCCTAGTGTTAATTACATAGAAATTAATTCTCCTTTGTGAGGTACGCTTGCTCTCCAAGGCCACAAATGTAGGTGACCAAACAACTGATAAAAATGTGCTTAAATGGTGTCAAGAATTTCTCATGATATCCTTATTTATTTTTTGGGGGAAATTCCTATTTCTGATTTGTCTGAATAACGTGATGAAATTCACATTTGATCATTGGTTGTAAACAATATCCCTATTTCAATACTATTTTATAGTCTGTAAGAACAGGTTTTACATACCGTATACTTTTGAAATACAGGAATTCTATTCTAGAAGGGAAGGTACTCCGGCTCTTGAGTGAAGTATATCTCCGACCCCTTCCAGGAAGGGAAAGGGCTGGATTTCAATTCTTTAATGCCATCAAACATTCATGTTTGTGGGCACACAAAAAGAACACATGGCAAACCACGCCAAGTTCACTGACTTCAAACCCTTTGGACAGGATTTAATATTGTGGATTTCTCTGAACTCATGACAAAGGAATCTCCACTATCAAAACCATTAACGCCTGCCAAGATTCCTTTTTTGAGTCCCTGACAGGTTCAAATGTATCAATTTTTTATTGTAAACATATCTTTATAGATAAAAATACTTTGTCATTCAGACCCAATGATCAGTTGTGTTCACAGAAGTAACTAAATCAGCCAAGCGACTGGAAATCAGAAAATAACTAATCTGCAAAAGGATCTATGACCTTTCTAGGTAACAGTAAACTATTTCCTAGAGGAAAATGTCACTATCAATGGTTTCAGAAGTGCTTTTGAGCAAATCAGATGCTAGATGCTATAAGACATTCTATAAATCACACTGGTAGTAAGAAAATCAAAATTGAACAGATTAAAGTTGGTGTGTTACATGGAAATTAGCTAGGTGTAAAGAGGAATCTGTCCACCAGGAAGGTTTGTAGTTAATGATTTATTGACAGTATTGTAAGATCCATAACACAGCACCAACACTTCTTCCGTTGTTCTCTCTCCCTCTGGAATGAGTCCGCATCACCCGATGCATCACTCCATTCCATGACATGGAGAGTATTCTAACTACAGATCACAACACAACCCCTTCCCAATAAACAAACAACAACACATACCAACAATAAAATACTAATCCACAAAAGCACAATAAAACAACTACAGAAAATGACACTCTGCAAGGAAACATAAATTAAGCAGAGCAGGTAAAAATAAGCACTAGCGCAGCATGCAATTTCACTGCTACAGCACAGTATAGCAGCTGCAATTACAGCATGCAATTTCACTGCTATAGCACAGTATGGCAGCTGCACAGACAATAAAATAACATTAATACAACACGTAGTCCTTCAACTTGATGGGCACCCTCCTACACCTTGGAGAATGAGATCTAGATTCCCCCCTATCAAGGGCGCTATTATCAACAGGACTACCCATACCAGACAAAGCAGGTCTGGGAACCCCCTCATTCTGAAAACCACCCGAATATCTGACCAACCTAGACATACTCCACCAGCAGTCAGTGTCAACTCTTACCACATTCTTCCTGATTGCCACAATGGTGAAAGGACCCAGAAAACCAGATCTACCTTTGAAAATGTGTTTAGGATTTTTCACAAGCACTCGATCACCAACACACCACTTCTTGTATTTCACATTCATCCTAGAGTTATAACTTGATTTATACCTCCCCTGGTAATCAGCAACTGTGGTACGTCTCGTGTCTGCAGATATACCACTGCCAACGCTAGGAGGTAACCAACTAGGGTTCAACTTGGAAGGAGCTTTCCTCCCCCTCAAATCTTCAAATGGAGACTTTAGTGTGATAGCATTCGGTGTAGTGCGGTGAGCCCACCAGGTATCCCTCAAAACAGTACCAAAGGGTATCTTAAATTCCAGAGCTCGCTGAGCACAACCCTTAACCACCCTGTTCATCCTTTCAGCTAATCCATTAGCCTGAGGCGAGTATAAGGCTGTCTTCTGATGAACAATGTTTGACTCCCTAAGAAAATTGCACATTTCATGAGAGACAAACTGTACTCCATTGTCAGTAACTAAGAACCTTGGAACTCCTTCCGAAACAAAGACATCTTTAAGAAAGTCTATCACCGTTTTCGTGTTAGCCACAGACACACATTTGGTGACCACCCACTTGGAGGTATAATCCACCAGCAAAAGAACAAACCTTTCAAAAGAAGGTAGCAGCTCAAATGGGCCTACAATATCCAAACCCACCTTCGTCCATACCTTCTCAGGAACCTCCACAGGAGACAAAGGAGCATTGCTGAGAGTGTGAGACTTATCGTTAGCAGCACAAGATGAACAATCCTTAATCACAGCCTCGATCATGCGATCCATACTGGGCCACCAGTACTTCTCTCTCACCCGAGCTTTTGTTAGACTCCTTCCCAAATGACCTTCATGAGCAAGGTTAATTATTCTTTCCCTAAAAGCACTGGGAGGAATTACTCTATCACCTCTCATGAGATTGTCACAACAAAAAGACAACTCCTCCCTCACAGCCCAAAAAGGTTTCATGTCAAGACCTAGAACCTTGTAATCAGGCAACCCATGATTTATCCACCCTTTAAGAAGAATAAAATCCCTGTCACTGCTTACACCCTCCAACCATTCTTCAGATGAAAAGGCAGACTCCGCAACCCAAAACACACCTTCAACTTCACTACAATCCGAGGTTTGTCCTACCGGTAACCGAGAAAGACAATCCGCAGACTTGTTACTCAAACCCGGAATGTAGCGAACCACAAAATTAAATTCTTGGAGTCCCTCACTCCAACGCTTGAGTCTGGGTATAATGTTTTCATTGTGGCGACATAAGAAAACTTGAACTAAGGGACGATGATCCGTCCGGACCAAAAAAGGAATCCCCCAGAGATAGAATTTAAAATGTTGTACTGCCCAAAAAACGCTCAACGCTTCTCTCTCAATACAAGAGTAATTCACCTCTGCATCCCTGAGAGCCCTAGAAGCAAACGCAATAGCTCTGTCCTCACCATCCACTACCTGGGAGAGCACAGCTCCCAGCCCTTTTAGACTGGCATCCGTCGTCAGAACAGTCTTACAATTCACATCAAAATGTCCCAAAGTGGGCATCTTGCCAATCTCAGCCTTTATACAATCAAAAGCCTTCTGACACTCGTCAGGCCAAGTAAACTGTGTCCCTTTTTTAAGCAGAGTCCTGATGGGTTCAGCTACACTAGCAACACCTTGAACAAATTTAGAGTAGAACTCAGCGAGCCCCAAAAACTATCTCACCTGGTCTTTATCTTGAGGAATAGGAGCCTTCACGACAGATTCAGCTAGCTCCAACTTGGGTTGTATACCCTCCCCAGAGATCACATGTCCTAAGTATGTCACGGAATTCAACCCCACTCGACATTTCTGTTTTTTAACCGTGAGTCCAGCTTCCCTCAATTTCCCCAACACTGTATATAGGGTTGAGCAATGTTCCTTCTCATTCTTGCCATATATCAAAATATCATCTTGGAAAAACATAACATTGGGTATTTTTCCAAGCACCATCTTCATGACCCTTTGGAAGCAAGCCTTCGCCGACGCTAACCCAAAAGGCATTCGGAGAAACCGATACGCCCCCAAAGGCGTCACGAAGGACGTAAGGTGCCTAGAGTCTTTGTGCAGCATAACTTGGTGGTAAGCCGAAGATAGATCCAACACAGAAAATTTTAGCTCCCCTCAGGATACTAAGAGACTCAGATATGTTAGGCAAGGGTTGGCGATCAACCCAAATCCACTCGTTTAGTCCCTTCAGGTCCACACACATCCTGACACTCGTTCCTCCATCCTTTGGGGCAAGAACAATGGGCGCAAGCCATTCTGAGGCCTCAATCTCGTCAATAATCCCCAAATCAAGCAACCTCTGCAACTCAGTCTTTAGTGGTTCAACCATCATGTTAGGCACCCTCCTCACCTTGTGCACACAACGTATGGCCCTTTCTTTTAGGACAATACGATGCTCAAATCCCTTAAGGCAGCCCAAGGCATCTGAAAAGACCTCTGAAAACTTATCGTAGTATTCATCACTCGCTCCCAAAGAATCCACCAACATAACTTGATCCTAGGGATCATTTGCACAAGGGTTAAGCATAATGCCAAGATCCCGTTGATGCCTCCATCCAAGCAAATTGTCCCCTCTTTCAGCCACATAAACTTTGCCCAAGGTGTGCCTATCCTTAAATTTGATAAGAGCTTGAACGGATGTATGATGTAACAACGCGTACCATTACAACGCGGTATGTTACATCGCGGTTTTAACAACGCAAGTCGTTACCTCGACTTGCGTTGGAGGGCGCTGGACATAGGAATAGTGTGAATTACTATTCCAACTCCAGTCTACGTACAGTAGGGAAGGTGTTGGAAAGTAATTCACACTATTCCTTATCCTACAGCACCCTCCAGTGCAAGTTGGTGTAACGACTTGCGTTGTTAAAACCACGATGTAACCATACCGCGTTGTAATGGTTGCGTGGTAAAGGATGTTTCCCGCTTGAACATAACCAAGGACATTAATCTTGGCACCACCATAACTAACAGGGTTGATATCTGGTGTCAATAAAGTCACATTCTCGAGACCCACACACTCATCCCATTGCTTATTACCGATCATGGTAAAAGGCGAACCAGAATCAGCTAACACAGTAAAATCATACTCATCAACCATGATTTTACATTCTGGCATGATTACTCTATCTGCATCTACTTCCCCACTATCACCTTTAACCCTTAAAAGAATAGTGCGTACAACTTCAACATTTTTTTTTGAGTTGCGGTTCTTATCAAAGCCTTTGCACACTCTAGAATAATGCCCCTTGATGCCGCACATGTTGCATACTGCCTCTCTCGCAAAACAGTGTGGATAATTTGAGAAGTGTGAAAAACTACCACACCTCATGCACTTAGATTTAGGACTAGACAAAGTAGTTTTATCACTAGAGTCACCACCCCCTTCAGCAAGATGGTTGTCACGTTCTCCCTCATTATGAACACTTTTAAAAGGAGGACGCACACGTGTGTCCTTCTCAACAGGCGTCTTGCTGTTAGCAGAAGAAGAAATCTTCGCCAAAGTACTGCAACCCTCAAAATTCTCCTCTTCTTATATGGCATGTACTTCACTTGGTTTTTGGCCTTTTTCTTCCTTGTTCTTCCTAATCTCTTTCACCCATTTGGAGGTGTTCTCCATTCCCTCCACAATAGCTACAGCTTCAGTCAAAGAAGGATTTTGTGATAGAAGCTGCTCTTGAACACGAACACTGTTGGTGCACCTCACCAATTGGTCTCTTACTCATGAATCCGACAAGTCACCAAACTCACACGTGCGAGCAAGCGTTTTCAAAGCTGCGACATAACTGCCAACACGTTCCACCGGACCTTGGATCCTAGTAAAAAACTTGTGTCTTTCCAAAACTACATTGATGCGGGGACCAAAATATTTTTCCAGCATAACTAAGGACATCTCATACACATCACCGGGAGATCCGTCACCATCACCAATGGGAATTAAATCCATGCTGTCATAGGTATTCCTTCCTTCAACGCCCAAATTGTGAAGAAGAATGGCTTGCTTCCTAAAAGCAGAAAAATTTTCACCCCCAATGGCCACAATATATGAGTCAAACAGGTTTTTCCACCTTTTCCACGGTAGAATTGGATCACCTTCCTCAGAGAGAAAAGGCGGCGGTTGCGACATGCTAGAAGACTAAGCTAACGCCATCCCACCCCTCCTAATTAAATTTGACCAAAGATGGTGAAGAAATTTTGTTGGTTCACTAATTCAATTCTACACAACTTCTTTTACTCTTGCCACAACACTGTCATCTTGCATTTTATAGTTATCTTCCCTTCAAACTGTTAATTTGGTGTATTTCAAGAGTCTTTGTAGAACATGAAGTACAGTCATCAAGTAACTTCCACTGAACACCGTTTAAACAAAGGTACAGGAATCAGTTTAAACCTCTTTACCTTTGCTTCGTGTGGACTGTTGAAATAAAGTTCAAAGAAGAAAAAAAAGACACTTGTTCGTGTTTCGCTTGCTCCGTGTACAGACGTAACCAAGGAGATTGCAAACAAGATGGCCGCAATGACGAGGCTCGTAGGAACGTGTAACTTGAGCTGTGCGTTCCAGTACGTGCGTTCCACAGGCAAGTGACGATGCAGGAGCTCGCGAACAAGCTCGTGAAGACCAACGGTGTAACGGTAGGATCCAAACTATTTCAGTAATGTCTCCAAATTGATTGAAAACTTGTCAAACTCACGTGAATGAGTGAAGTCTTCGTTTCACTTCACAGTCTTCATTCAAAGTTGAACTGTACTTGAAATCCGAGTCCAAAATTAATCGAAGTCGCCAGTGTAAAGAGGAATCTGACCACCAGGAAGGTTTGTAGTTAATGATTTATTGACAGTATTGTAAGATCCATAACACAGCACCAACACTTCTTCCGTTGTTCTCTCTCCCTCTGGAATGAGTCCGCATCACCCGATGCATCACTCCATTCCATGACATGGAGAGTATTCTAACTACAGATCACAACACAAGGCTAACCACTTTCACAGACATTTCACCCCAGAAGGAATCACTGGACCATACACAATAATGATTTTGATATGGAGGGCATCCAACAGCATTCAATTTTAGATCAATATTTCCTCTTTATCTGACTTTGGGTCCTAGATCCTGCCCTTTAAAGGTTTATGGAATGAACTGTTTGTCATTCTGCCTGCTTTTTAAAGGGGAAGAAACAAAAGTTGAGCACCAGGAATTTATATGATGTCCAACTCTTTATCGGTAAACGTTAGTCTCTGGTAAAAAGGAAATACTGCTGTTCAATCCCTTCAAATAAAAAGAAAACTTTAATTTTGCAAGTGTCTAACGTTCTTTACCTTCACTGTCTGACAGCCAGTCATAAATTATAACCAATATATGCATAATAAGAGGACTGTCATCTTCCCAACATCCAAAGCCATTATACCCGCAAGCACAGAACCGGTGTGTGTTCCACATTCCACATGATGACAACAAATATGGACGAAAGAACATTACAACAATGAAAGCAAACTTTTACTGATGACTTTAACACTTCATTGAAGATAAGCAACCAATAGTTCTGAAGTGGACCCAAACCAAGCATCTCTCTCCCCCGCAAAGCTACCCTCCATGTAGAAACTGAGATTATTGGTTTATTAAAAACAACATTGAGGAATGATAAATAGGTGAATAAGCAGTCAAAACCTTACCTTTGGGGTAACGCCATTAAATCAAAAAGAAATGGCTAGCAACTTGTGATAATTGTTGCAAAGCATGCAACAGCAGACGATTTCCATTTACACTGGGTGACTCCTTCCAGTAGGTAGAAAAGTTGGTGGGAGTAGTAAAGTGTAGTAAGATTGCTGTGGAATATTTTTTATGATGGGTGGGTTGTATAACCAACAAGTAACCTAAGACCATCTCATTGAATTTCATTTATTCAAAATGCAAGCACATTGTTTACCATTGTTCTGGAAAAATATTGATACATGAAAAAGCTTGATCGAAAACCATCAAGAGTGGAGCATTGCACACCCCTCTTTCTCACCATGGGCACATGGCCATATCTTAGGGCTTTGTAGATGATATATTGATTCATTTTGGGGCCTCAAGAAATGTGATCTATTTGATAACTTACAATGGTCATACAGTTCAGCTTCAAAAGGTCAGCAATGAACGTTTCTAGAAATGTGCAGCAGTCATTGCCTTACACTACATAGTATGGTCCAAAACTCCAAAGGTCATGCTGCCTCTTAGCTCTAAAGGTCATGTTTCCTCTAACAGTTTCCTAGCTTAACAAAAGCCTTTTTCTTTGAATCCCGCAGATTATTATTTGTAGAGAGATGAGCAACTCTCGGTTACCTTTCATCCTGGTTTTACTGTCTCATTGACCCATTTGCCACGTCCTTCTTAAGGGCAGCCATCCCAGATACCATCCGACCAGACCCACCCTTAACATTTCGGATTTTAGTCTGTCAACTTTGAGTTTGCTGGTTCATAAGAGGAGATGAAGCCTTCTGCTGCCTCAATATCGTATTTTGGACAACCTTTCATTTTTCAAAAATGAGATACTGTCAGTTTAGTTCAGTAATGCCTAAAGAGTCTCCATTCTCAGAGGAGCTTTGCTGATGTCTCCAGGTATTGAGCAGAGCCAAGGAGGCTTTTGTAGAAGTGCTGCTTCATTATAGCAATGCGGATATGAATGTTCTTGGCAGTAGTCACTGTACATTGCCAGGCTGAGCCTGAGGAACTGGTTTAAGGGGGCCACAGGCCCTCAAATGAGAGTAATGCTACCAATTTCACCAAACATGGGCAGGTATAGGTTGACAGTGACACTCAGCTTGCCCATGCCCTCATACCAGTATCTATTAGTATTAGTTTTCTGTGGGCCCACTTTGTCGATTACAGCAAACTCATCGATGAACAATATCAAGTTGCAGAAGTTAAGGCACTGAACTGCCTTTGGTGCACTAAATAACATACCGATTAAAGCACTCTATGGGGAAAAAATTGCTGAACAAATAGCAGTGGCCTACACCACTGGTTCCTTAACCTTTTGACTTTTGTGTACCTTCACCTAATCATTACTGAAATTTGGAGACTATAACACAGTATGCAAAATTACAGAAACAAGCATTCATCAAACAAATAAACAAATAACAATAAAACGTTATTTATTTCACAATTTTCCTTTTAATAGGAAGGTTGGCGCTTTTTTGAATTCAATGGAGGCCACCCTTCATCCACGCTATATATATTCTGTTTAATGCACTTGCACTGCTCCCATCAACCAGTCTGAGGATACCAACATCATTTTTAATCTCCAGTTTTAAAATCCTTAACATTTACAGAATGTTTGAAAATGGTCAATTTTCTAATTTGCTTATTTATTTACATACAAATTATTAATCTGATAATATAATTTTATTTTCTAAGCAGTCGAGGACCCCGAGTAGTTGACAGTGGAATTCCAGGGTCCCAGGACCACAGTTTAAAAACAGAAGGCTTACGTTATTTTTGGATATTATCAAAGGGCTCTTTAAATTCTAGGACATGCAGGTAAGAAATTAACTCATTTATGAGAAACGAACAACTCAAGAAAAATTTGGATTTTAGAGGAATGAGGAAATAGGTGTTCTCTCGCCAACGCTAAAATCAAAGGAACTGACGTGAACACATAGCTAACTACGTGTAACCGTGTCAGCCATGCTACACCAATAACAAATGACTTAACCTGATCGGATGGGAAATGTCTGCCGCTGCAACAGAAACCATAACACCGGGAATGAATTGTCCCTCCGCCAAGGCTGATCGGTCTAAGTGATTCTTCGCAGATTGGGCTCCATCAGAAACAACACTCTTTTAAAGTTTCTCTTTTTGCCAACAAACACAGTGACAACTGTACAAAGTCCAGCCTCCGCGAGTATTCCCCGATTTCTCATCATCCTTGATTTAATTACAGCTTTGGCTCCACTGTGATGTCAGTGTATACTGTACTAATGATATGTGATTGACAGTAACTTAAGTAAAATCACAAACTTATGTTAAATCACCAGAATATTTATGTATTTTTGCTGTACTGCTAACAATGACTTCAGTAGAACATATGGAACAAATAATGGAATATGTGAAAATCAGAGCTTTATTAAAAAGTAGAAACGACTTAAAATAAACCATTTAGAAAATATAACGTGCCTCATTACAAAAGATTAAACTGCATCTACCTATTCTTTTCTTTCATTACAGAAATCCTCTGAAAAATAAGCCTTTTACTCATATTGTGATGGGGCATAACACTTTAAAAAAAAAAATTTACCTTTTGAACGAATGCACGAATGGCTGTTTATTTCTCCAGCTCAAATAAAGTTGACATTTCTAACGTGCGAGTCAAGTACAACACAGAGAAAAAAAACACATACCTCTAATAGACGTAAGAGTAAGAGTATAATTTGAATAAGATTAGAGGCTTCAGTCAGAGGTGATCTTTTTAGGAGATGCCGCAGTTGTACATGCGGGTGTAGGGCCTAAAAGAGGTGGGTGAGTGAGTTAAAATTGTCTTCGAAGGTACCCAGAACTGTGTTTTATTCAGGGGTCCCGAAGACAAGGTTAAAAATGCCAATGGGATGTGGAGATCCTCCTTCAAACAAATGTGGAGGAGTGGTGAATATTTTTCACTGCTCTCGCATCCGTGAAGGAAAAATGTGTGTGAAAAGATATAGTTCAGGTCAACATGTTTCGCGCTGCAAGCAGTCCCTAGTGGATTCAAGAGCGCTTCGTAAGGACCAAGTGCAAGAGTGAAAAATCAAGTGAAAATAAAGAGAAGGAGTCAGGGAAAAGATGCCCTATAATCCTTCGATGCCTATAATGCGGTTGCAGTGTGAATTAACACTGACTAGAATTCCGAATAGAATCCTGTGTTCCAACCTAATGAGAAAATGTAAATGAGAGAGACGAGAGAGACACATACAGTTTAAAACAAGTTATTGACAATTTCATCATGATGTGATGCGTATAATTTTGTGATGCATCACGTATTCCTGTGAAGGGAGCATACTCAATTCGAGATGCCCAGTGACTCACAATTGTGCATTTAAAAAGCCTGTGTGCTCATGCATACAGGTGGATCATCACCCTTGTGAACTCACGCCCATCTAGGGTGGTTTATCATTTGTACATGCATATACATTACAACATGGTGCCATGGTGGTCAAGCATTGATAATGGTCATGTGGAAATGACCAATGCGGCAAGAAAGTGCCATCTAGGTCGCAATGATTGTCGCAATGGGAGTGCTGTCAATCATATTGTGCCGTTTCCTTAAATCATTTTGTACCATTTTTTACAATACAAAATATCAAAGGCAGAGCGTGGAGGACCTTTTCACAAACCCCCACTCAGTGTCATGCCCCGATCATCTGTGTACCAAATACGTGAAGGGAGCCTACCCCTATTTAGGATCGGTCAGTCTTGCCAGCGGTCAGGGACAGATGCGGATGAAAATATTCAGTCATCCCACATAGTGCTGTGAGCCTACCCCTCCGTTCTTGCCGCCGGTGAGCGCGGTGAAGGCGAGGGGTCTGTTATAGTCAGCTCTCATCTGTGGAAGTGGTGTGGCATGAGACGCGGGAGGGCGGGTATGGCGAGACTAGTGTGGGGATAGTCAGTGACTCAGCCCCGAATAGAGGCCGTCTATGGCAGCCAATCTTGGAGTGTGGCGTGTATCACGGACGGCGCGTTCATAGGTGCGCGCAGCTCGTATACGTATCGGAAGTAAGACAGATCTGTAAAGCAGAGCGGGCGCCATCTTAGACTGACCATCTTTTGATGTCTGTAATGAAAGTTTCTGGGAGGTTATGTTAATGATTGAGTAATAACCCACTGGAGAGGGGTCAGAGTAGTCATTTATATTGAGAGACAATATCTCCTTGATCCACATAAACCTTGTGAGTTCCTCGTGGTGGTTATAGACAATAAGACCGGTCCATGGGAAGAGTGGACGCCATCTTAGACTAGTCATCTTTGATGTTCAAAAAGGAAAGACTCAGGTGGATTATGTTTGTGATTGAGTAGTACCCCATTATGTAGGGGTCAGGGTGGTCAAACCTATTGACAGTCAGTAAAGTCTTGGTCCAAATCAACTTTGTAATTTCTTAGTGGTGGGTAATCTCATTGGTGGAACGTATGGCGGGAGGATAGCAAGGCAGTTGATGGTGTTATGGGTTCTGCATGGTAATCTACAGTGGCAGGTCAGATGGGAATCAATTGCCTGTGCAAAGTGGTGTTCAGTTCGTCAATTCTAACCAAGGTATTTCATCATTTAAACCTAAAGAATTGCTTTTTAGACGAAACACCCAGCGTTGTTCTTGTCTGAAGAGTGTGTTGTTCGTCCAGGCTGGGTTGGCTTCAATGATGATCCATCTCAGGCTGTCTGCACTGTGAATCATTTCAAGAAAATGGTTCAATAGTTTTGTGCGCGAACTCCTATGTTCTCATATTCTTAGTTTTATAGGTCGTGTGGTCATCCCTACATATTTCTTCTCGTAGGGACAGGTAACCAGGTATACACAATGTTTTGTGTTGCAGTTGGTGTGTCTCCTTTGTTGCCATGGTCTGGCCAGACCTAGGTCGATGCTTTTGGAAGATGCAGTCAGAGGGCAGACAGAGCAGCTGCCGCAAGGATAATGACCCTCAACCGGAGGGAGAGCCCACAGTGTTGTTTGCACCATGGTAGTGGTCTTAGGGCGTGTATGGACCAGGAGGTCTCTAAAGTTCTTCGTTCTTTTAAATGCAAATAACGGAATAGGTCCTGGGGAAAAGGAGCCTGTCTCCAGAATCTTCCAATGTTTCTTGATCGCCTTCTGAATCTTATTTGATTTGGGCGTGAATGTGGTCACACACATCATAGTGTCTGTCTTCTGTCTGTCCCTGATTTCTAAGAGGGCCTCTCTGTTATTGTTCTTAGCCCGTTTGTGGGCCTGTCGTATGATCCTGTGGGGATATTGACGGTCGGACAGATTGTGTAACAGGATTCTGGATTGTTTTTCAAATTCCTGTAGGGTGTCGCAATTCCTGCAAAGGCGCAGAAACTGTCCTACTGGCAGGTTGTCTTTGAGGGCCTTTGGATGATGGCTTTCATATGTAAGTAGACTATTCCTGTCCGTAGGTTTTTTGTAGTTAGTTGTGTGTAAGGCTCCGTTACTGAGAGAGATTTCCGGGTCTAAGAATGGAATACTGTCTTTGGATTGTGCTCCTGTGAATTTTAGGAAAGGGTCAAGTGTGTTGATCCAGACACATTATTAATTACACAGTTCTTCGTCCCCATTCCAAAAGACCAAGATGTAATCAATGTAACGACGCCACATCAAAATGTTGGTATTATACGGGTTATTGTCCATGAGGATGTATTTGGATTCAAAATCGGCCATGTAAAGTCAGGCCAGACTTGGGACGAAGGTGCTTCCCATGCTGGTGCCCTGGATCTCATAGTAAATCTGTTTCTGGAATGCAAAGAAGTTCTCTTTGAGAGCAAGGGAAGCTCAGACGTGAGTCCCTTGCTCACTTTGCTACTGGATTCAAGCAAGCCTGGCTGAAGACGGCTGAAATGCCAGAAACCGGTCCTAGGAAGCTTGTTTCCGGTCCAGGGAAGGCATGGCTTGACAGTTCGGGCTGGACTGTTCCCATGAGGCACAGGGTCAGACTGATTTGCATATGGCCATGTCTGAACTGGGGTGGCAGATTGGGCTAAAGAACGGTGATGGATCAAACCCAGATCTGTTGACTGGGTGTGAGTGTTTGATTGATTCTGATGCTTCGTCCATCACCACCCACTTTTGTACCGCTTTGTTCGCCATAAGTTGGCAGGGTATGCTCAGATGTGAGTCCCTTGCTCACTTTGCTACTGGATTCAAGCAAGCCTGGCTGAAGACGGCTGAAATGCCAGAAACCGGTCCTAGTAAGCTTGTTTCCAGTCCAGGGAAGGCATGGCTTGGCAGTTCGGGCTGGACTGTTCCCATGAGGCACAGGGTCAGACTGATTTGCATATGGCCATGTCTGAACTGGGGTGGCAGAGTGGGCTAAAGAACGGTGATAGATCAAACCCAGATCTGTTGACTGGGTGTGAGTGTTTGATTGGTTCTGATGCTCCGTCCATCACCACCCCCTTTTGTACTACTTGGAATAGCTGTCACTAGTTGTTGACAATGTTTAATTGCCTAAAACACAGCTATCAGAAAGTTGCTGCTGGGCCTGAGCAAGACAGACACTATCTGCAGTTAAAGGGAACCACTGGTTTAGCTGTGACCGAAGACCTGTAGACCAGTGGCAACTGGTTTTTGGCTGGACTTCACCTGGACTTAAAGATACATCAACCTGTGTGGCTAAAGTTACTCCACCGTGATCATGGACTGAGAGGTGGCTCCACAAAGGCCTCTGTTGACTCAATGTAGCACAAAGAGCTATTTGCGTTACAAAAAAGGCCACTTTCCAGTGGGAAAAAAAATTGTGCTGGAATGTAAATACATTATCATGACTCTGCCCCACTTTACAGAGGAACAACATTCTTGATAAAACTGCACCATAAAGTTTAATACATAAGGGCAATATCTGGATTCCCACCAAATTATGCATTTCTTCCACACATCAGAGTACTGAACCTACCCCTTATCCTTCGGAAAACTGCTAACCACATCTTTATTGTCTCCACTGGAACCAATACTAATGTTCCACTGCATACCTGATGCACACACTTCCTAAAATAATTGAAAGTTATATTTAACTTGTAATGTTTGTACTCACCAGCTTAGCTCATCTATCTATTTGGGCAATATGTCAGTCTTCTACTTGTTCTCTCTTAATTCATAGTTAAATGTAAATAGTACTAATCCCATTTGGTGCTGTCTGCACTATAAAAATGATGAAATAAATAAAAATATAGTGTGCAGCAATATTGTACAATCAGTAAAGATTATTTGAGGTGATTTCATAAAAATAATTTCTGCAATACATTTCTAGTATATTTTCACAATCCAATCAGATAAAAAGGCAAATAAAAAAATACAATGGCAATAATTACCACGTAAAAGAGCATTTATAATGCAAACATATAAAGATGTCCACAGTCTGCTTGTTGCTGTGCACTAGGTAAAACAATCATTGGCAAAGTCAATTTGCTGAACTTTTGCATACCTGCTTTTTGTAAATGCCGGATTTTATGAAAACATAAGCAACAGGATTTACAAGTTAAAAAGTAATTAACAGTGAAACTCATGCGATCTAAAGGTTGTGTACATATGTATCCAAAAAGTAGAAAGCAAAGAATTTCCCTTCACAAAAGTAAATAAAAAAATAAACATAGATTGAAAGAAGAAATGAAAGTGGAGATTTAATCATCAGCCACAGCATGGAAATGGACTACTTTTTATGTTATATAAAAAAATCGAAAAACCATTACTCATGATGAAGAGAGCCAATGGCTGAAGTGGTCTCACCCATTGCCTCCTGCTGTATGTTGGGGTTGGCCGAAGCAAAATGTGAATGACACTTGAACAGACAATTGGAAGAAGAGAGCTGATGATCCAGTACTTATACCCAAATGTGCCTTTGAATTGGGGGAGACATCAAAGAGGCCTTTGAATATCACAAGGTCCCTGCCTTTCCTGCCCTGGCTCCACTAACTCACTAGACTTGGGGGCAGGGGGGGCGGTATGCAGTTCTTTGTGTGGGAACAGGCAAAGCCCTATTCAGGTGCCAGTAGCAGTTCCACCCTCCCAATCTACCTGAGGATGCAAATGTCACAACCTTTCTCCCTCTGTGTGACTGTCCAGAGGGAATGCACATAGCCCAGCTGTCACCAACCCAGATTATTTATTCAGAGACAGCAGAGGCACAGAATGGTTAAAGTAAGAAAACTTTCTAAAGGTGGCATTTTCAGAATTACAATTAAAAATCTGGCGTCACCACAAGTTGTGATTTCTAAATTGTGAGTCCAAAGACACCAAACTCCAAATTTCTATCTTTTTCTAATTGGAAACTACACTTAGCAGATGATTTAAAGCAAACCCAATGTTAACCAATGGGATAGATACGTCTTGCAGAAGTGAACAATGAATTTAGTAGTTTTTCACTACCAGAACATGTAAAACTCATACATACATTTCCTACCTCTTAAATACACTGCACCCTGCCCATAAAGCTGCCTAGGTCCGACCTTAGGGGTGACTTATATGTAATAAAAGGAAATGTTTGGGCCTTGCAAGTTGGTTAACTTGCCAGGTTGAATTGCAGTTTGAAACTGCACAAACGGGATCTGAGGTGACATGCCTGAGCCATGTGCAAAGGGCTACTGAGTGGATGGCACAGTCAGTGCCTCATTCCCACTAGTAGCATTTTATTTACAGGCCCTGGGCCCATATAGTGTACTTAAGTAGGGACTTGCGAGTAAATTAAATATGCCAATTGTGGCTGAGCCAATATTACTGTTTAGAGCACAAAGCATATGCACTTTAGCACTGGTGTGCAGTGGTAAAGTGCTCAGAGTCCTCCAGCCAGGGCCGGCTCTAGGGAGGTGTGACTGGTGAGACCGCACCAGGTGCTGACTTCGGCTGGGGCATCGTATTTGGAAGTATTGTGTTGTTTTAGAAGCACCTGCTGCCACATTCCTGGCTTCCAGAAATTTACAGGCAACAATATAAATATCAAGATAACTCCAGTGATTAATGTTCTTCTTAGAGAGAGATCGGAGGTTTGTCTAGTGAAAGTTTTGACTTGTGGTAAGGTAGTGCAGAGGGTTAATATGCCTGCTACAAAGAACATGTACCATTCAGATCACAAAGAGAATATCATATAAATAGGCCAGTGGGTTACTGTTGTTTCCAGAGAGATCCTTTTGTGGCTTGCAGTTTATAAATTATAATCCTAACATAGAACAATGAGCTATTAACTGTCCCCAAAAAACTGCAAGGCATAGATTAAGGAGTTATGATTTTATCCCGTCTTTCATTACCCTAATGTTGGAAAAAGGTTCATTTAGATAGAAATCAATTCTGATTATTAAAAAGAACCCCCAACCATGGTGTTAAATTTATTAAACTACGCTGTCTACCAGAATGGATGATGTGACGCCTGTACCTTGTGGTACTCTGCCTTATGTAAGATTTCCTATATACTAATTACTCACCTATGATTGATTGTGTGTAGTGTGTGTGATGTAAAGTGCTCTGACACCCTACACTAGTATGAGTGGCAACGGTGCTATAAAATGAATTAAGCGCATCTGATAGAGAGTGTGGTTATGGAAACTTGAAGGGCACTGTTAGAGGGTGGTAGTGAGGGAATCCGTAATGGAGGTGGTTATTGGGGGGCGCCAACAAACATAGTTGCACAGGGCGCCACCAGTTCCAAAGCTGGCCCTGTCTACAACTAACAAAAACTAGGTCAGAAAAATGGAAGGAGGAAGGAAAAAGTTTGGGGGTGAACATGCAGGAAGGGCCATCCCAGCAGGAAGGGCCATTTCCAACATTTAGTCTCAATTGAAAACCTTAACTGAACTTTAACAGTGTTTTTAAGAGAATGTCATGCCTGTTTAAACAAACATTGAGGTATTATGACCATAGCTAACCATAGCTTCACGTTAAGCCTTGTTGTTTTCAATGAATATATACAAATACAAATTCGTGGTTTTCACTTTGTTGTTTTTGGTAAAGTGGTCAGAAGGTAAAGTAAGTACCAGTGTTTAGCACCTCACATGGGAGGGCTAGCTACTTAGACTTTCAGTAGAAAAGGGGGTGGGGGTATGAAAAATTGCTTGCATTCATAGAACTTTTAGCCTTCCTTCATATAATATTTGCGTTTAGCTCACATATGATTCAGAACTGCTTCTTCCATCTGGAAAGAAATAAGTGCAATTTGTCAACCAAGTCCCAGTTCCCTCAAATTAAAAGCTGAAGTCACAGAAGTAATGACATCATTATTTTTTTAAGAACCATTCAGGCCAATAAAAAATAAAACATGATCAAACTTTTCGCACTACATGTATAATGAGAATCTTGCGGAGGAACCGCACCACCTCTTTGTTTTCTCCTTCTGTTTACTAAGTGCCCAATTCACAAAGTCAAACTTATATCTGAATTCTAAGTTTACCTTTGTGAACTGGGCCCTTTGACTTCAGTTCCAAACTTATACTTCAAGTCTAAATTTAGACTTCAGGTCTAAGTTTACCTTTGTATTTTCAAAACCTCAAATCATCACCCATGTTTCGACCATGTACCCACCAGACAGAAAACTGAACTAGAATCATGCTAAAATGTAATCCACTCAGATGGCCCCATTACACCAGAACCCCATTACATGTGGAATACCGGCAAGTCAACTACATCTTTCCTGGTGTATCAAAGCCTGGAATTATTGGGTCTCCAAATTCGATAACTCCAGGCACAGAGACAATCTGCCCTGACAAATATGCAGAACTGCCGAGCTGCAGGGGGCTGCTGACAGCTCTTGTGCGCGGTTCCCACCCACCTGCATTCTTTATCCTGCAACAAGCTGGTGGTAAATGTTTGTGGATTTGGACCCGTTATTTCCCCTGGAAGAGCAAAAATGGTGGAATTGGATCCAGTATTCCAGTATCCACATGTTAATCCCTCTGCTAGGGGAAATAGTTTGCAATCTCCGTTATCTCTTTGGAAAATACCACCTACTATCATTACTTTCTACCCAGTATCTCCCCACAGAAAAAATGGGATACTCAGAATAGGGACCCAAGTGCACTAAGTGCTGAACTCTTGGGTGTATTTTTATTTCATGTGAATGCTGTTTTATAGTTTACCAGTTAGCTTTCTCTGCTCCATGTATTACAGAAATTCTGTAAAAATTTAAATAACGTTCATTGAGCCTTATTTGTGACGAAAGACACTGGGTCGAGATCAACAAGTTAATATAATCCTGCTATAAGAACTCAAATGTCATACCACTTTTACATACTGAAAGATAGATGTCTTTTTTAAAGTAACCAAGAATGACATCACTCTTTTATGTTTGGTTGCCTCTAGAGCTGTTCAAGAACCTCAGACATGGATTATTGGATACACAGCATGTCAGGTGTAATTTCCATCTTGAAGTAAGAGAATTATCTTGGTACACAAAGGCTTCTCCCAACCTGAGTATGTCTGGCTTCTTCCGCATCATTGCAGAATATGAGGTGACCAGGGGTGATGGCAGCAGAATTCGTGTCCTGTGGTACATGCCTTTTAACTTCTGCCTCTTTATGGAGACTATCCACGGTATAGGGCCATCCTGTCACTACTACTGGAGTCCCTTGCCTATTCCCATGTGCAGGATGTGAGTGAGTAGAGGATATTTTGAGTGTGTGATTGCTTCATTGTCTTAAATGAATGGTGGGTGTCTCCAAAGACAACATGTTTAAGGCGGCCAAATTAAGGTTACTCTGCAGACTGCCCTTTTCCCATAGAGGAAGTGAGAGCAGCTTCTTCTATTGCTCATCAGCTTCTTCATATAACTGTGTTGTGTGTTTGCTGTGGGGAGCTTCCATTATTCAGTGTAGGTTTACCAGGCTTAATGCCTCTTACCCTCATTTTTCTGTAAAGCAGACTGTCTCCTAGCAATGTGAGCTAGGATGCACATCGTGACCTTGATCAGGTACAATTGGTCTGACTTGTGACTACCTTTACCCCGAGCGCCATGATCCATTCTCCCAAATTAGAGGAAAAGTCTTTGACATTTAAACAAAGCTCTTTGGATGGGACAGCCTTCCTGCCTGAACCTTCAAGTTTGATAAATGCTGACAGCATTGAGCCCATAGCTTGTACTTTAGTTGGAAATGGAGAGGTTTCTACACATTTGTGTAGAGCGGGTGTTTACTAAGGACAAAGCCTTTTTGTTAAATATCCTCCCTCATTGCTGTCATCAATGTAAGAGGACAGGAGCTGGTGTGCCCTGAATTGAGAGAAATTGGCTCCTGGCCGTTTTATTAACAAATACATGTGGAGGATGCTGCAAGGAATAAATCCCACCCACCAGCCATGAAAATATGCAGCCAAACAGGTTTGCAGAACGACAACAACTCAAATCCATCAGGCAACACATTGAGGAGCTTCCATCATGCATGAGCCGGCTGTGTGTCCTACCCACCTCCATGCAATAAGGGTCCCTCAATCTGTCCATTGTAAGCTCCAGAGGGGCACTAAGGTGTTTTCTCTGCATCTGTGGCAATGGGGATATCTTCTGTTGTCCTGAATCTAGAACCAGTAAGTTCACCCTTCTAGCACTGTACAATCACAGCTGGACCCTAATGTTCAGATCCCAATTTGACCTCATGAAGCTTTGGTGTCAATTGAATGTTGCTTGTTCCTATTCTATTTGTGACCCAAGCACGTAAAACATGTGACAATGGCGTGCAGTTCTTCGATATGGGCCCCTAAGGTTTGATCCTCCGGGGACATTGTAGTGTTTGCTGCCCTATCTACTAGATCTGCCGCAAAACACTGAGACCAATTGTATCCTTAAATGCTTTCAAACTACTTGACAGCCTCTCAGCTGGACAGAACTACTGAAAGCCAGGTAGCCACTTGGAACTGGGCACCAAGATGCTTTACATCAGAAAACCTACATTTGCTTTACTTCAGTATGACCTTTTTTGGTGGAGTTATTTGGGTGAAGGGGTTTTTGAACAGTTTTTACATGAACCTCAGCAGCTGGGGTGTTTAGATGTGTTATTAGTCTGGATATAGTCACAGCCGAAGACCATTAAAATAGATGGCCAGACCTATCATGTCAAATGTGCTACGCTGTATATCTTTGTTTACTGATTCTGTTCCATATACTGAGAGTGTGTTTAAAAACATTAGGGCAAACTTACAGTTTCATAAAATTAGACTGTTCTTTTAGGTTTAGGTTGACAGCACAGCTAGTTGCTAGATCTATTACTTTCAACATTTATATAGAATAGGTTTCGGGTCATCCCCAAGCAACATTTGGCTTCTTTGCATCATCCTCTTTCATGCATTGGATGATTTGTCAACGACATTTCAGCTAAGGCCACAGGCAGATTTCTCTCTCACCTCATCATTTGGTGTTTGTTGCACCCTCTGCCTTCTAAGAAGTGCTTGTACAGTGCATGAGTGACTATTTTACATCTACAAATCCACTCACCCATCACACTTAATTTTTTTTGTTGTGTCATGCATGCCTTACATACAGAAAGCAAACTTTTTTTTTTTACTATTTACTGCAGCAGGCATTTTCTTTTGATTTTTGTGTATCAAATGGGAGGTCTATCTTGCAATCAGGCAATCCTAATATGATAAACAAAAAGCAATTAGGAGGTATGCAGACAAACTGCAAAATCAATAACAACCATCGCACCACCACCAGAATACAAACACCACCATCACCAATACAACTACCACAATACCAATAACACCATCAATACCAACCCCAATACCAAACTCTGCTATCACCTCAATATCATCTCCACATCTCCATTAATACCACCACCACCAATAACACTAACTCTACATCATTACCATTCACCAACTGTCACAATACCAGCCCCACCAAAACACCACCAATTCAACCACCACCACATCACAATGAGCACCAATGCCAAGTTCATCATCAATACCACCAGTGGCAGCTGGTAACTCTCGAAAATGATATGGAATAGGGTACTTTCTGCTGCTAACTTATTCTTAACATTGCTTTTGTCGTTTTTAAGCGCAAACACTATCAACAATATTGGAGTGCTTTGCCATTACATGAAACAAACAAGACAAGACGTATTATAAAAACAGTAACATAACAAATGATCAACTTACCTCAGCAGTTGATCTTCTTTACTCCCGCAGACCAACCCTTTGAAATCCACACCTCGTGAAAAGCTGAGCAGTGCATGCTGGGCGGGCAAAGGGAAACTAAAATACTATGCATCTCAGTCAATGAAAGCACTGCTGTAATGCTGTTTCTAATATTAAATGGCATAAAAACAGTGTGGGGACTGGCTGGGACAGGTGACCACAGAGCTCCATCTGATCAGGGCTATGTTGTTGCTTGTCCAGCTCGTTAATAGCTATGTCTAGGGAAACCATAAACTGTGCATGTCAGGTTGGACATATACAAAATACCAGGCAACCTGACATGCGCAGTTCAGTCAAACAGCTCTAGCTGCTGGTCAGCAATACAGCCATGCCTATACCACTGTGGTGGCATACATATAATCTGTATGTATGGTGTGATGCATTACATGTAAGTAATGGCTGCAGTCCGGGGGTCAATGCCCCTATGTAGAAACCGCCATTGAATACCACTAATAACACTTCAAAGACAGCCCACCCAATGCCTCCAATACCACCACCAGTACTGCCACCACCAATATCACCACAAGAACAGCAACACCACCACCATCAATCTCATTCCCCCAGAAATGCAGATGCCATTGATACTATGACTACTGGCAATGCCACTCTGACTGCCACCTGTACCACACCACAACCAATACAACACCACAATCAGTCCCACACCACTACAGCCACCACAACACTGACGATACCAATACCACCAATACACCTCCATCGAAAACAATACTGTCATCACCAATGCGCACCACTAACAATATCACCAGCATCATTACCATAGAAACAGCAATACCACCAAAGTCCATACCAAACCAACAATACCCCCAGCATGAATATAACCTACACCAAAACCCATACCACTACCACCACCATCATCAATGCCACCACCACTAGACATCACCACCAATATTACCACCTCCACTACCACAAATACCACGACAAGTACCCCTCAAAGCAGTACTAATACAAATAATCCCACAGCCAATACTACAATAACACCACCATCACTATCTCTAACACCAATAACATTGCTACCACAATACCAGTAGCACCAATAATAGGAGGAGTTTCTGCGTCAAGACTGTGGTGGGGTAATCTCTAACTCACTATGTGACTTCTATACTGACAGTCACACTCATTCTCCAAGACAAGGTTCCTGATGTCTCCTATTTCTTGTAGCAGCAGCATTGTTACCTGGTTGCCAGAAGAACAAGGAGTGCAGACAAGTTCACCCTCCACTGCAAGGGGGATAAAAGATTTTCCTGGGGATTGTCAATGGCCGGGAGAAAGAAGACCTTCCCTTGCTCCGGACACTAACAATATCTACCAGGGGCTTGCAAAGAAGGTTACATCTAGGATAATGCCCCCTACCCATATTGCCAGTGCCTAATTACTAAAAGAAAATGCAAAGTTTTGCTCAGAAGCCGGCAGCAGGTGCTATGGAATATCAAGGGTGCCTAATACCAAGGCTGCGTAGTCTCGATTCCATCTTGTGCCTCTTAAACCACCACCAGACTCTCCCTGCCCCTTTATCTAACTCTTGCAGGTTATTTTTCATCCCTGCTTTCTCTCTTTGTCACTGTTTTTCCATCTTTCTCTTCTTTCCTCTTTCCCACTTTTGTGTTTTCCTATCTTTCGCTCCGGGTCAAAGTCTGTTGAAGATCAATTATGTGCCAGTCCCCAGAAATTAGTGTCGGTGGGCACCAGCAACCACCAGCTCAAATTGAGCACTGCACATTGCATATCTTTGGTAAATATACTGACTGGCTGACATTCAGAAGACAACATTCTAACATTGCTAGTTCACCATCAACTTCATTTAGGCGTAGCCAGGGGTCGCAGCTGCATCTCCTGACTTGCCCATTGTGACCCCTGGCACTGCGTTTACAACCCCTGGCCTCAGAGGTGGCAAGGGGACACAGGAACACAGGGGAAGCTCGTCCTTATGGATATCGGCTGGTGCTCCAATCTCCTTGTTTAGTGTCAGTTTTATTTTTACACTAAAAGTGAATAATAATATATTACTCACTTTCACTTTAATAAATGGAGACCAAATAGCTGGAATATAACCCTCCCAAGCAGCTTTTTTAAAGTAAAAAACTGCTTTAAAATGTATGCTTGTGCGCATGCGTGTAGGTGAGAGTCTGTTTGTGAGAGAGAAAGCATGTGTGATTGTGTGTGCATGAGTAAACGTGTGTATGAGTGAACGTGAAGGTCGATGGCATGTTATGTCACTTCGGCTACCCCGGGCCCTTTGGTGAGTTGCCATTCATGACATCTTGGAGGCAATTTTTAAAAATCTTTCTTCCACTCTTGTAAAAAAAAATGAAAGATCATTTTCAACTTTCTTTTAAAGTTGTTCTTTTTATACAATACATCGGATCTGCAGTGAAGGCTAGTGCAGACATATAGAAGGGAAACATGGCCATGCGGACACAGCAGTAAATATACGCAGTAAAATGCATTAATATTCTTTTACATACTTGTTAAGGGCTCCTGTCTGCACATTTTAAAAACCACCCATAAGAAAGGGAACGCACAAAGCTCGGCGGTGTACTGCAGGGCACGGCAGTAAAGAATATACGGCATTTATAAAGCATGCGCCGCTTTACGAGTCTCCAGCTATAATTTCATCATAGCACAGTAATTGGAAAGTCTGCATCATTTTGGAAGGATGTGTGCTTGAGTTAAAAGGCCGCTATTATTGCTAATTGGATGCCAAGCTTACATTGTAAATCAGAGCAAAAGGCGGGCGCTTAATTGCAGCGTTTTTTTTTTCAAGCAAGGACTGTATGGCTTTACATTATTTTTGGCTACCAGGTTGCCCAAATAATGTTTGCGCTGTAAAGTCCATAAATCTCTGCTCTGGTTGTAAGTGGTGAAACTCTGCAGGATAAGGGCCGGCGTTCTTAAGATGGATGTGCGTCTTGCCAAGGGGTTCCCTTCGGAGGTAATCAGGCTGCAGGGATATGAAAGCTCCTGGCAGGGCCACAGGTCTGGAGCGAACAGGTACACAGATGGGCGGTGCTGTTGCCCCCAGATGCTGCAAACTAAAATCTGTAAACAGACTGCTTTTTACGGGACAGAAACCTCGCGGCAGAGTCTGATCTGAAACTAAATCCTCTGTTAGGCTTTTATGACCCAGCTCGCGGAGTTTATAAAGTTGTTAATTCCCAGCGCCTAGAGGCCTTCAGGTTATTGTTGTTTTATTGTACTCCTGTATGGAGTTTAATCTCTCGCGGCACTCCAGAAGCAGCTGTGTTTGCAGCAGCATTACCAGCAGACGGGAAGGTAAGGACTCCTCTGGGAATGTAAGTAACCCTGCCTCGGTCCGAGTGTGTGAAGTTTCTCGTGTGTCACACAAGTATCACACTCTCTCTACAGTTAGCTGGTTGCTGCTATGCTGCAGGAACAGGACTGGACTGGCAATCAAAAGCAGGCCTGACACAAAAAAAGCATGTACAGTTTCGCATGTATTATGCCAGAAATGTATAGGTTTTACAGGTAGTTTTCAAGGAATGCTAATGTATTGTTCCTATAGCAGGGGTGGTCAGGTTTCTAAGCTGTGGTTTAAAGCAAAATGATGCCTCCTTCAGTGCAGAGTGTAATGAGGGGCCCCTGAATCTCTCACATCTCACAGGTATTCATTGGCCTTTTGTGGAATGGGGGACCCTGAATGGTTGGGGCCCTCCTAAAGTGTTGGGGCTCTCTTGCACCGCAGGAGTTTGAAGGGACCTGCATTATGCCCCTGGTTCTAAGACTGGTGCAGGTTTCTTACTATCTTCAGGTTGCCGATGTCTGCAGATAGAACTTGGACTTTAGGGGTGCCATATTATGTTACAAATACTGCCATGATTACAGCAACTACAGAGCAATGGTATGTAAAATGCACATTCCCAAGTCACGTTCAATACTATCCTGTCGACCCTCTATCGCCTTCAACTTCTTTAGATGTGAGGAGCTTCACCTGAGGGCAGAAGCCAGTTGTGTCATCAAGACCCTGCTTGAAAACCCTCTAGTTCCTCAGGTCCAATCCATGGATGCCAGAAGGCGAGGATGGCAAGTGATCATGGATCCAGTTCTCTCCCAGACATTTCAGTCATAAACAGAACTTGATGATCGAGTGTTGCAAACAACTTACAGGTGGGGTGGAATTCAGCATCTATCAAAGATTTGGCAATGTAAATGTACCAGTTGGTAAAGCCTTGTAATGTTAATTCCCACTACTTGCACCCGTAGTATAGAGGATGGCTGGACAGACCCTCTCAGTAGAGCACTCCCCACTCCCCAGTCATGGCTGCTCAGAGAAGAAGCCTTACTTCACTTTTACCTGGATATAGTTCCCTACAGCCCATTTAACTTATTTCATGCTACTGCTCCAGGAGCAGGAATGCTCAGCTCACAGCAACTGATCCTCTCTATTGCCAGGAACCGGCATTTCCATTGATAACAGTCATCCTGCTGGTTCTAGCAAAAAGAATAGGAGGTGTCATAGATGTCTTGCCTTGTTGGTGCAGGATGACTTGGTTTGTGTTGTTAAAAGAGATAAACGAAACACAGGGATAGGTCATTCCCCTCTTCCTGTTACCTGTTTTGCTGGACAGTCGTTCCAATCCAGGCTTTCCAGAAGTTGAGATTCGTGGTCTGGAGATTTAACTTCTGAGGAGGTATCTAGAGAATAGAGAGGCACCCAGAGATGGAGGCACATCAGATCTTAAGGCTTCCACATATTGTCAACAACTCTGATAAAGATGCTTGATTGCCTCCGTTAAGCTTCACATTGGGCTTGGTCGTGCAGGCCTATAGAGCCCAGTTTTTGGTATTTAGAGCAGCCGCGGCCCGTGGAGGGAGTTCCGTGGGGCGATAAGGCGGGGCGGGGGAGGGGCAGGGTAGGGGGTTCTAAAAACCGGAATATGGATAATTAAAGGTAAGTAAACAATTAAATAAATAAAACGAAGTTCGTCTGGTCATGGTGGACTGAATGGGGCGCCAGTCATTCGATTGGACCACCGTTAGGGCCAGTTGCAGGCATTCATCACTCTGCGTGGCTTCTACAATAGTCTCAAGACTCATGGGAAGTGGTCGGGATCTTTCCGATACGAGTCGGACATATTCCTCTGTGTCTTCGGCATCCTCTTCTTCCACTTTGGTGGCAACTCTGGGATGCCTCGAAAGATAGTCCGCTGGATTGGATGAGCCTGGTTTGTATTCCACTCGATAGTCATACTCCTGTAGTTGAAGGATCCATTTTTCAATCCTCGGTGGAGGCTTGGACGCTGACCCTTGAAACAGGGGGATGAGGGGTTTGTGGTTTGTGGACACTGTGAATGGATAGCCGTATACGTAGACGTGGAAATGTCGACAGGCCCAGTGGATGGCGATCGCTTCTCGCTCTATTTGCGAGTATCTCTGTTCTGTGTCCGTCAGGGAGCGACTCGCGTATGCTATCGGGGCCCACTCTCCATTTTCTTGCAATTGTGTGACCACAGCTCCTAGCCCATATGGGCTGGCATCCATAGCGACATTGGTGGATCGGGCCGAGTCAAAGTATGATAGTGTTGTGTCTGCCGACAGGGCTGCCTTAGTATCCTTGAAGGCTTGTTCCTGTTCGGGGCCCCACTGCCATGTGGTGGTGGATTTCATCAGTTCACTGAGGGGCTTTGTGAGGTTAGACAAATCCGGGACAAACCGCCCGCAAAAGTTCACCATCCCTAGGAAACTCCTTATTTCCGAAATGTTGGAGGGTGCTGGGGCTTCCTGTACATCTCGCACCTTGTTGGGGTCTGGGGCAACTCCTTGGTCGGAGAATGTGTATCCAAAGAAGCTGATCTTGCTCTTTAAGAACTGGCACTTCTCTCTGTGTAGGGTCAGTCCGGATTCTTTGATCCTCTGGAGGACACCACGAAGTCTCCGGTGGTGATCTTCTATGGATGATGCGTATACGAGTAGGTCGTCGCTTACGTTCATGACCCCTGGTAGCCTGCTAAAGACTTCACGGATGGTGTTTTGGAATACCTCTGCAGCACTTGAGATCCCGAAATTGAGGCGTCGGTAGCACCTGAGGCCGACGTGCGTAGAGAATGTGGTGATGTAGCGAGAGTCCGGATGTAGTGGCAGTTGGTGATAGCCAGACCGGAGGTCCATCTTCGAAAACCATTTTGCGCCGTTCAGTTCTCCCAAGATGTCGTTGATGGTGGGGTTAGGTGACGGTCCCTTTTCACCACGGCGTTTGGGAGGCGCATGTCAACGCAGATGCGGACCTGCCCTGGCTGTTTCGGTTTCCGTGCCACTACGATCGGGGACACCCAAGGGGTGGGTCCACTGACCTTTTCTATAATCCCTTGCTTCTCCAGTGCCTCCAGCTCTTCTTCGACCTTCTTGTGCAAGTGGAACGCAATGCGCCTGTGCCTCAGCGCCACCGGTTGGACTGATGGGTCACTGTGGAGAGAGACTTCCTTCCCTTTCAGGCATCCGATGCCTTTGAAGACGTCTTCGAACTCCTCCATGATTGCCTCCAGTTCCTCCTCTTGTACCGCCATGGCGAATGATATCAGCCTCAGTCCTTCTGCTGATTGCCCGCTTATCAGCATACCGCTTCCTTCTGTAGTCACGTACACTGTGGTGGGGATCTTGAGGTCTTGGTGCCTCAGCTCGAACTTGAAACAACCCAGGAGCGGGATGGGTGTCTTTTGTCCGTAGGCGAATACCCTGATCCTTGCTTCGCATAATGGTGGACGTGGACTTAGTTGATTATACACATTGGCAGCCATTAGCTCGATCGACGCCCCCGTGTCTATGGTGGCTCTCACATCCTGGTGGTGGATCTTGATTCTGCACCTTGGAAGTCGTCGTCTCTTCCGTCGTGGCTGATCTACTGCAAATACGTAGTGGACTGGGTAGTCTCCTGTGTCATCATCCATGTCTTCACTGTCCCGCTCTTCAGCCACTGTTTGTGCTGCCTCTTTCCGTGATTTTGTAGACCGGCATACCGCCGCGAAGTGGTTCATCCACCTACAGGCACTGCACTTCTTTCCTCTCGCCGGGCAGTCTTGTATGCGATGGGGTGTGCCTCCGCAGTAGCCGCATCCCTTTGTCCTGTCTTGCTGTCTTCTCCCTGTGTTTTGGTGCGCTTTGGGCCTCACCGTGTTGACCTGATCCGTCTTGACAGGGCGGTGGAGGGCCGCATCCATGTGGGATGCACTGGCTTGCAACAGTTCTTTTGACCGGCCCAGGGTGAGGATGTCCGCTAGAGACTTGCCATCCTCCTGAAGAATGTTTACTCTGAGTTTGAAAGAGTAGCACCCTTGTATTATCTGACCTCGGATTTCTTCCTGTTCGTCACGAAATCCGCTGCTGGCCAGTTCTTTCAAGCGCCCGTGGAATGCGTCTAACGATTCCTCTGCCTCTTGCTTGGCCTGGCGAAAGATGAATCTTTTGTAGTCCCTATTCGCCATTGGCTCGAAGTGCGCATTTAGGGCATTGAGAAGCGTGACATACGTTTTGGGTGTGGCCTCCACCAGGGTCTTGTAGATGCGGTGGATGTCTTTGCCTCCGAGGTGGAGGAGTAGGACTCTGCGCCTGTCCCGGGCTATACCCCCCCCTTCAAAGTAGATCTGGAGGCGATCGGTCCAGTCTCTCCATCGCGGAGCAAGGGATGAGGGGGCCCCATCCACCACAAAGGGCTCAATGGCGGGGATCGACGCCATCTTGGCGCAGACGCAGTCACACCTCGCGGCACGTGCACTGCTTACCTCCTGGGCGCAATAGCAGCAGCCTGGCCGAGGGCGATGAAGATGCTGTCAAGGTCCTCTCCTGTGGCCTGTATGTCCTAGGCCTCACCGTAGTTTCCTCCTCATCCAAGATGCTGGGGCACACTCATCCGTGGGCTCAACCGGGTGTGCAGGAAACACCTCCCTTCCCTCCAGGCACTCTCGGGGCTGTAGGGCTTTCCTTGGATGCAGCAGACTTGCCTGGGGGCACACAGCAGGCCAGCACAGGCCAGGCAGCACTTTGTGGGTCCAGGGCCTTGATCAAAGGCTCACTAGTCACCAGACGTTTAGGCTCATTAATTTTCGCTGCATGGGGTCGTTTCTGCCCCTCGTCGCCAGTGTAATGGATAAGTGGCCGCTCGCGCACGTGTAATCAGCGCTGCAGCCGCAATAAACACATGGGACACTTGTTGGACTCTCAGCATGGTCCCGACTGCCTTCCCGCGGGCCACGCCCCTTTATTTATAGCTGGCGCATGACGACACGCGCCAGCGCTAGCGAAATACCTCCGACGCGGGTAGACTGCACCGCTACCCCGCGTTGGAGAACACTACATCCCCCACCCCTCAGAGGCATGTCAGGAAACAAAGAAAAGCGAGGCAAACCGGGATTTCTTTTCCTGTTAAAGGCTATACTTGTAATCAGTGCAAATTCCTGGCTGACGTCAAAGGCACATAATGTTCTAAGCTCTTATCCCCATCCCCCGTCTTCACATCCCCTCCCTCACTCTCCATTTCCTGCACCCTCCAGGCGCCGTTTCTGTTCACTATGCTCTGTAGTCACCCTGAGTTGAGGGCATAGCTCATGAGCGAGAAGGGATGGGTGAAAGCCTTGGAAAGTGCTCAAGTTTCCCAGTTCTCTAGCTCATCCAGGCCTGACTGTCCTTTGCATTCTGGGACTCGCAGTCCTGGATTTATATTAGGAATAAGAAAACTACAACACCCTGATTTGATTTAAAAAAAAAAAAAACACTTGTGCAAGTGTCGGAGAAACCTGCGAGCTTTGGTCCCCCCCAGCCCTTCACTTTTTGCACCCTCAGGCTTGCTCACTCTTTACCCTGAAATGGTGCAGCATAGGTGTGGGGAAAGCGGTAGGATAGTCAGCGCTGGTGTCATAAACTTTTTGTTTGTTTTTTACTTTCAGACCTGCTGCAATGCAACCTGGCTCCAAAAAAAACTTACCAAGCATTGGCATAGCCAATAGGTCTCCCCTTTGGGACCTTATAAGTGTTTAGTTATCCTGCACAATATCCTTGGTGCAACAACATTAACTGTTGTATGGCTAAACACTTATAAGGTCACAAAGGAGAGACCTATTGGCTATGCAAATGCTTGTCTTATGCTTGCATCCAAAGGCACTGAATCACTGTATTCCTCCAGGCTTTGTTGGGAATGTCAGGCACAAAATGCAATTAGTAAGTGGGTCATTCTATGTTTTTTTACTCTCTTCTAAAGGCAGTCAAAACAGGAATCGTTTCCTCCATCTTGTTGAGGAGAGAGTATTTAGTACTTAGGTCTACAGGACTTCATTCCTTGGGCCGTCTGACCACTTGTTCATAAATGTTGGCACTTGTCACAAAGCTAAAACTACAAAAGAAACCCTGGCCAGGATGGTCAAAGAGACCGTCGTTCAGTCACATGAACAGAGTATTGACCTCTGTACTCTCAGGGGCTGAGTTTATGAGACTAGCACCCTCTGGGTCAGATTTTAGAGGAGTATCATTAAATTACATTTGTAATGACACAACCAGGGCGTCACAATTCCTCAACCCCTCTATGCACACATATATCATATACTACAGGAGAGGAACAGCAATTGAAATTTCAGCATTTGGTAAAACAGTTCTAATGCTTGATTACATAATCATAGTAAAAAAAAAAACATTGGACGAAGTAGAGAGATGAGGTTGTGATGACCTGATTCTTACGAGTAATCTTCATTACACAGACTCCTCTCTTTCTCGCACCATTCCTTCTTCTATACTCGCCTTCCTTTTACCTACTGAGCTTTGACTGACCAAGGTACTGTTGAAGCAAAGATATAGGCAATTCTGGGAGGAGATGTGGGGAGATTTACATCCTGCCCTTTTTGAGAGGAGTCCTGCATGGGCTGGATTAGAAATGTGTATGTTGGAGGTGCAGCATCTCATATATAAAAGACTTCTACCAAGGAAGATAGGTGCACGTGTAATGAAGATTACTAATAAACAACCATGGCTTTACAAATCTGTAGAACTGTGACAAGCACCACTGCTGTGCCAATTGCCTCTTGCAAATCTGACCCAAATTTCATGCAGCATTACTAAGACAGCTGCAACATTTGAATACGGTGTACAGCACCATTTCTGAGTTACATTCAAAATTTTCCTCATTGATCACTGAAACTGCAAAGCACCATTGTTTGAATGTAGCAAACGCTTAGACCTGGGAGGACATTGATGCAGTGTTGACTGGTGGATCTGGAACATTATGCCAAGGGCTTAAGCATTGGTAGCGCCCAGTGCTACAGCCTTTGTTGGCGCCCCAGAACATCATCCACTGATTCACTCACTGTCACCAAACAACAGTGCCCCTCATCCTTCCATAGCCTATCTTTCACATTTATTTTATTTATAGCACCTCTCAAATGGCAATGTAGGCTGTCAGAGTGTTTAACATTACACAAATGGTATGTAGAGACAGTGAATGATACAAGTTTATAAATCAATGCATAGGAAATGTTACATTTGCGAAAAATGAGTGCCTCATCTGGAGAAACACAAACTCAGGATTTAAAACATAAGTCAGTGGTTGGGGCTATCTATACTAATAAGAATATATCACTACTCAATAATAGTAACATATACTACTAAGAATGTATCACTACCCTTTTTAGCAACCTTAGAATAACAAAAGTTGGAGGAAAAAATGGCTAATCCTTTGCCTTGCAGTTTGCCTGCAGCTCTTAAAAGGATTGTAATGCACTAACGGCAAGTATCAAAAAGATATCCATGTCAAATGCAGTAACCCACTGAGCTTTCTCCGTACAATACACATTTATGACCTTTGTGTTATATGTTGCGCAGGGGTTTGTTGTGTCTCTCCCAGTGCTCCTTAAATTTACCTGTCCGTCCCCCAAAAATCAGTCGCTCATCAATCATCCTCGCTAATTTCTGAGCCTAATGGCTGTTCCATTCCTCAGCTTTCTTTTAACACATGCAGGCTGGGAACTATAGTTTTAGTATACTTCCACTGAACAACTGGACTAATGCACCATAAAACCCTGGTTTGTTGGCAAATGGAGCGCGTTCCTGATAAACATGTTGAGGCTCTTTGCCAGCTAATTAGTGGATGCTAGGGTATTTTACAAGCACCCATAACAATAGCGCAAATGGACAAAAAATACAATAATTTGTGAGGAAGTTTGAACAGAAAAAATGTCTATAGTGAAATGCTGGTTGGGGGGGACTACTTTGTCATACAACAAATGAGTTCTCATGAGACAGAGTGATAGGTGTTAGAAATATGCTGCTGACCAATTAAGAACAGAACGTCATTCTAGTGCACAGTGATGTCTAATGAATCCCTCCACCCTCTTGTATCTTCCATTTTGGTGGCTGATTACTGATACCGCCATCCATGTGCTGAGAATCGAGGATTGTGTAAATGCCTTTGGTGCCAAGCAGGAACCCGCGCTTACCTGCGAGTTTAGAGGCTCCAGCAGCAGTGCTAGTCTTAGGCAACCTGGCAGAATTAATAAATCCCATGCACGAAGTTAGCCCCGGAACCGACCAACTAGTGACCAATAACTCCCGAAAGCCCCTTGAAGAGTAAAGCGGAAAGCAGCAGGTCAGCTCTGCACGCTGCAATATTTCCCAGCATGCAACAAGCAAGTTAATTTTGGGAAATGTGTAGTTTTGGGCGCCAGTGGATGGTGGTCTGGAATCATGGGTAAACTAAGCTTCCCACAGTTCCCTTGTTAGCTTCTTGCTACTCATGCCCGTGCACCTCCCAGGACTGGGGGTTCACCTCAGCTGCAGCACCAGCTAGCCCTCACTGAATTTACAGTGGGCAGAGACGTTTCTGGGGGAAAGGGCAAGTATCAGCCCAAATTTGACAAACAAACCGGAGGAGCTTTTTTAATGCACAAATGGTAAAATGTGGCCCATATGAGTGGGAATAAGCAAAGCTCAATCAGGCAACACTGTTAGTGCGTGCACTCTGATCTCCCAGAGGAGCATGCTTTTAGAGTGCATGAACAAACGGCGCCCCCAGAACATGGCGCGGGTGCGGTGGCACCGCCCGCACCGCCCTAGAGCCAGCCCTGATTATGCCCATTCACAGCGCACTGAAGGAAGTAGAACTGTGTCAGTAGTTGTGTCCACTGGTCTTTAGAAAGGCACCTAACCACATTTAGAATACTGTGGGCGGCCCGCTGGCCAGGTCAGCAGAGGCTATGACCTTCTCTCTTGTGGTGGAGGATCATCAGCCATATTCAGATATCACCCACAGGCAGGCAGAGATCTTATTGCCTTTGGTGGCGTTGCTAATATAGCAGCTCCATTGAAGGCCCTGGAGCTTTGTTGATGTGCCCACTTAGCAAAGTTTGTATCTTCTGTATTGTATTTCATGAAAACAAACTCCAAAAGGAGGAGTGTGCTATCAGAAAATAAAAGAAAACAAAGGGCCAGATGTAGGTGGCTAAATACCGGTCGGTAACGCCGAAATTCGGTAAATTTCAGCGTTACCGACCGGTATTTAGCCATTCCTAATGTAGGTAAGGAATCGGTAAATAAGGAATCGGTAAAAACCGATTCCTTATTGCTCTTGCATTTAAGGAATCGGTAATACCCTAAGGGCATGTATGTCTGCCACATTGCACATTTCAAATAGCAAAAAAATGCCTTTTTACAGGTATTCGTCATTTACCACCAACTTTTAGTTGGTGGTAAATAACGAATCCCCACACCAACGACACACTCCCCCTACATCTCATTTCAGGATTCGGTATTTACCGAATCGGTAATTTTACCGATTCTGTAAATTACCAAATCCTGAAATGATCCCCCTACATAGCAAAAGCCTAAATACCGGTCGGTAACGGGATATTTACCGAAAATCGGCCGTTACCGACCGGTATTAGGCTTCCTACATATGGCCCCTACTGAGATATGGCACTGTCCTGCTCATTCCTCAGTGATGGTGCACAATCAGGCTGCCTAGGGCAGTGCACAAACCTTTGCACCATGCTGCAAGGTGTCTGTGTCATGTCTAGCATAGGTTTTGTACTGGAAGGGTGACATACTAGTACAAAATACAATAGCTAGGAAACTTTAAAACCGTCCCCTTTTTGAGTGTGTGCTGTACAGTGCAGCACAGATGAAAAGTTAGAAAGGGTTGGAGAAATTAAAACATTCCTCCTTTTTACGCCTATCTCAAAGAGGTGTTAATTTTTGATGCAAAACACTGTCTACTATTGTTAGCAGATAGGGTTTTAATTAAAACAAAAACATGGGTGGTTGCATGGAACGCTCTTGTACCACTCATGGAATGCCCCTTCGTGCAATGTAATGCAAAGCTTTCAAGCCACTTTACAGCACAAAACACGTTCTGCGCCATAAAGTAAATTCAAAATAAACATTTTGCCCCAATTCGTGTCACTTTTGTTGAGAAAACCCTGCACAAAATGTTTGTAAATTTGCTCCTTATTGTCTTCTCTTATCCTCCCAAGAGCTTTTCAGCCGTTGTGCAGATATGGGTATTCTGATAAAATTCACTACAGCTCAGCATCAAGTTTTAAGATGGGAATCAGTGTTTTTTAGCCAATTCCGTGGGCTGGGAGGGTGGCTTAGTGTGTTGACCGCTCACCACTGAAGTATTTAGTGACCTGTAGACAAACTCAGACTTCCATCTTTTCGAGGTCAGAAAACTGAGCACCATTAAACTGGGCAATAGCATAGTCAGTTATGTACACTTCGTAGACACAGCAAACGTGTGTTATAAAGCATGAAATAACAACCATATAAATTATTATTGTCTTCAAAAAGTTAATCTACTAATGCCAGTGAAGTTGACATGGAAGAATGAGAGGGAAATGTCCCAAGGATTTTAACTTATGATCTTGAAGCTCATCCTTCAGCCCTCAAGAAGAGACTTAGAAGTGGGAATAGTAAATTGGTTCTGACTACAGAGGTCCAGAAGGGACACACAGTGATTCCATGTGACTTCCAATTTCCCTCCTTCACCCTGAATTAGGCAGCAAAGGTAAGAGAGCCAGCTAGGAGCAGGATAAATTGACCCCTAGCCTACATCGATACTACAATGCGCTCACAGTCCCAAAGATAATACATGTGGCTTACTGTAAGTATGGTGCCAATCTGGAAAGTAAAATACAATTAGTGCTCGACAGTACACACTAAGCCTCATTTCATTTTGAGTATGTTTGGGGTTTTAATAACATACATGGTAAACACTGATACCATTGGCAAAGATATATATTGAGTGCAATGTCAGTTTCCTATGCTAACAGGTAACACTGCACGGTCTCCGCCGTTACAAGCTGGAAAACCAAGGATGTGAGGTACTTTCAATGCAAAAACTGCACAACATTTTACTCGAAAAAAGTATTGCAGGTTTAAAGTTTGGAATTCCTGCTCAAACTGAAAGCCAGATTTGGGTGAAACCCTCAGTTTATGTCTGGATTGGGATTATCAACTCTCATGGAATGACATCCTAGAAAGACAGCAGCCATTATCTCAGATATCTTGCGAGCACTCCAGGAAACAACGACACATACAGCTTTCTGATTTGTCTTGACTATATCTTGCTTCACCTTTCTTTGCATCTGTTTAGGCGCACAGTCACAGGGCACTGAAACATCTGTAGGCAACTGATGTAGGATCAAAAAGAGCGCGTCGTTCTAGACCTCTTTTTTTCTGTGTCTGTCACAGTTAGCATATGGCTCTCCACAACCCTCATTCTAATATAATAAATACATCTGCCATATGCAAGCGCTCTCAGACCACCAACAATGTCCCAGAGATTAGAAGTAGTGCTTTCTGTATATCATTATGGTTTGCAATGACAGCAGTGCAAACCACACACAACACCAAGCCTGGATGGCGGACTCAAGACTCCGCTATGAAAACAAACTATAAAGGCAGAGTGGAAGCCATTATAATATGGCACATTTTCCTTTGATTGCCTCTCTGAATCAGATCTAACAGGCATGTGTAAGTGGCAAGTTCAGTTTAATCAAGCAAACAAGAGGAATCCACAATGAGCTGTACACAGCATAATTTGAAAACACTTTGCAAGCATTATATTCTGTAATTCTTTGAACGTCTAGGGTTGATAAACAAGGTTTACCAAAGAAGAACAGACTACTCGAACAGACTAAATAATGGGAACAAGTTGTAGGCTAAGAAAGACATTGCTGGTCACAAACTTTGCTTGTATTTTGGGGGCTATGTATGCCTATTTTCCACTTTGGAGCCTTTTAAGGTCTCACATAGGCAGTGCTTGCGCTGTCTCTTCGAGACATGCTGTATTCACGATATGTGCATCAAGCTCCGCCCACTTTCCACTCATCTTTTTAATTGACTCCTGTTAGAAATGGGGGTCTCTAGTTGGCAGAGGTAGGTACCTTTGACCAAATAGGGACCCTTGCTTCTAGTCAGGGTAAGGGGGATACACTTTTTAGATAACCCCTGCTCACCCCCTTGGTAGCTTGGCACAAGCAGACAGGCTTACCCCAAAGGCAATGTGTAAAGTATTTGTACCAACACTCACAGTAGAACAGTGAAAACTCCACAAATGGATACCACACCAGTTTAGAAAAATAAAATATCTTTATCTAAACTTAAGACCAAAACGACAAAAATCCAACATACAGAAACTCAGTAGAATGTCTTTAAAAAGGTTTGTTGCAAAAATAAACTTGTAGATGATAAATGAGACACTTTAGTTTCAAAGTACCTGGGATGTGTAACGCAAAACAAACAAAAGGGTCATAGAGAAGATGATGCGTTGATTCTTCCTGCGCTCCGTTTACGATTCGACAAGATGGCGCCTCGATGCGTTGCGACGATCCGGTGCGATGTGACAAAATGGTGTCTCTGTTGCGAAGCGACAACGTGGAGGTGATGTGTGCACGCCCAACAGCCATGCGGCAAACTTGGTGGTTTTCTGAGCTGCGACTGGCCCTGCGCCACGCTTCCCCATGATGCGATGACACCCTTGGCGATGGCGACACGCTTCTCCTGTTTTGCTGCGCGATCAGCGGCGGTACGCTTCTTCAGCGATGCGACAGGCCTGCAACACACTTCTCTGGTGATGCAACGGCACCCTCTGTGGTGGCGGCACGCTTCCCCGGTGATGCGACGGCAAACAGCAGCATCGGCGACACGCTTCCTTGATGATGCGACAGCAGTTGCTGCGGCGGCATCACGCTTCTCTCTCGTTGCATCGCGCTTGCAAAATGGCCTCACACAGTTACAGGCCCTCCTGGCAGACTGGAACTCCCAGCAAGGAAGTTCAAGGAAGCTGAGGGTGAAGTCCTTTTGTGCCTGGGACTTCAGAGACAGGAGGACAGCTCTTCTCAGGCCCTTGCAGACTTTTCTTCAGATGGACACAGCACAGAGCAAGGTCCTTCTTCATGCAGGGGACACAGCACACAGCAAAGTCCCTTGGGCCTCTCCTCACTAGAAACAGCAAACTGCAGGCCAGCCCCAGACACACAGCAAGGGCAGTACTTCTCCTCAGTCTCTTCAGCTGATCTTCTTTGGCAGGGATTCCTCTTGATCACGAAGTAGTCTAACTTACAGGGGATTCAGCTCTCATATTTATACCCCAAAAGTCTTTGTTCTCTATGTGTGAGGGGTCCTGGACCCAGTCCAAACCAGTTCTGGGTGCACTCTGCCAGTGCACAACTTCTTCCTTTGTTAGTGAGGGCTAGGGTCATCAGTCGCACCGCAGGAGGTGGAGCCAGCATTGTGAAAGGCAGGCACAGCCCTATTCAGGCCCAGGTGCTACTCCTCCCACAACTCCAAATGTAGATTGGCCTATTCAGCCTAGTTCTGACTCACCCAAAATCCTGGAGCCACCCCAGCCCCTGTCACTCTCAAACCAGACAGTCAATCCACAAACAGGCAGAGGCACACAGAAAGGTTGAGCAAGAAAATATCCACTTTCTAAAAGTGCTATTTTCAAACACAGAATTTAAAAAACATCCTTCCTAAAAGATGTGTTATTCAATTTTGAGTTCAGGGATACCGGATTCCAAATTTCTATCTCACTCCTGTGGGAAGGTATGCAGGTAAACATGTTACACAGCATTCCCCATTCTGTCCTATTGGTAAGATAGCCTTTCAATAGTATTTCACTATCAGGACATGTTACCCACACTAGTACATATCCTACTTTTCACATACACTGCACCCTGCCCAGGGGGGTACCTTGGGCCTACCATAGGGGTGTCCAATGTGTAAGAAAAGAGAAGGGCCAGGCCAGGCAGGTGGGTACACTAGACAGGTCAACATGGCAGTTAACAAACTGTGCACAGGCACTGCGGGTGGCAGGCCTGAGACTTCTTTTAGGGCTACTCATGTGGGTGGCACAATCAGTGCTGCAAGCCCACTAGTCGTATTTGAATTACCAGCTCTGGCACACTCAGTGCAATTTACTAGGGACCTACTTGTAAAACAAATATGCCAATCATGGATAACCAATCACAATAACAATTTACACAGAGAGAATATGCACTTTAGCACTGATCAGCAGTGGTAAAGTGCCCAGAACCCTATAGCCAACAACCACAGGTCAGGAAAAAATAGGAGGAGGAAGCACAAAGTTTAGGGATAACCCTTCAAAAAGGGCCATTTCCAACAGCTCCTGTCCCTGTCCTTTGTAAATGGTGGCTTTTCATTGGTCAATATGCTTAGTAGTCCCTCCTTAGTATCTCCTTGTCTCTTCTTGTAACCTCCCATGAGGGCACCCCCTGTTACATGTGTTGTTACTCCCTAGGTTTTAATTACAGCCTCAAGCCACTATTTTCTTAAAAGGCTTCAGGCAAGACACACACTTGGTCCTAAGCTAGGCTGGCTTTGCTTACTGGAACATCTCATATTTATATGAGACCATCTATAAGTGTCCCTTCATCAGCTCCACACTGAGTACAACCTAATCTGAAATTAATGTAATAATTATTTTGTCACATTTCAAAGCTACTAATTGTATATGTGAACTTAGCTATTTGAATGTACTCGTAGTACTGTCTTGCATGCAATGCATTATGGGTGGGGTGGATTTACCATATCTTCTGCAGGGTGCAGTACAATATGTGACCAAAAGATGTCCGCAGTGCTGGTGCCTTGCTCACTAGGGACCTCTAGGAGCAGTCTGCGGTACTGCACCTAGACATGCAGTGCTGGTGCCTTGCTCACTAGGGACCTCTATAGCAGCTTGAGGTACTGCACTGAGACCTACAATGCTGGTTCCTGGCTCACTACGTAAGCATTTGCTTTGCACTAGGTCTCACATTACTGAAAGTATGAGCTATTGGCATTGCATTATTATTTGCAACGCCAATACCTCAAACTATCAGTAATGCGAGACCTATTGCATTCCAAATGCTTGTTGTCCAAATGAATACCGGCCATGGGAAAATCTAAGTTCAAGGCTCTGAGACTCCCAGACTCCAGTCAATTTGTTAGGCTAATAACTTTTTGAAAGTAGTTTATATATATTATTTATTTTGTTTGCCACAAAATGGCTTCTTGGCGCAGGTAGACATGCTGACAAGAGGGATACAATATTACCATATCCATCCATAGAAAGTCATATCTTGTGCCTTTTACAGAGCCATATTTTGTCTAGCATAAAGTGGATTTTGTGAGTGGGGGGGTTTCAATATCTGAATGGACTGACCACTGGTGTATCCCAACGGAAAACAAGGGGAGACAGTCAGAAGACATAAGGATAGAGCCTAGAATATAACATGTCAATTCCATCACAAACAATTGTGATCCTTGTCCAAATGTCAGATGCAGACCCTGCACATCTCCATACTCTGCTGAAGACAGAAGACTCAGGGCATCAATTAGAGTTTAGCAGAAAAGGCACTGCACACAAACATGGTGGGTGTCTTACCAGCGTATTACAAGTACATTATAGTCAATGGCATTCTAAAAACAACTACATTTATAAGTCACTTGGCATTTGGAGGTGTTTTCAGACCGTGCAATATACTTATTAAACAGATTTGAAATTCACCTCCACTATACCCATCCCGTTGCCAAACCAATTTTTTCATCTTTAGTGCTTGCAGTATGCAACAATGAGTGAAAGGTGGACCTCCATTTTCCTATTATCATTTGGCTGCCAACCCAAGAACAACACCATATTTAGGTGTAATAAAGAATTTTAACACTATGTACAAGTAAAGCATAAAAAGTGCCATGATAAGAAATGTGTCAGTGGCAGAGAAGGCAAACACCTGGGCGTGGCTTTGGAGCCAGAAAAGATGGCCGCTTCTGTGTGGAGCTCCGTGACGGGGTGAGCGGTCGGATCCCCCTGGGCAGTGTTTTCTGTTATTTGGACCCCTCATCGGCAGCAATCATCAATGAAGTACTGGGGTTCCCTTTGAACTGTACAACGGTGACCGGGGTGAGCGCTATTGGACTTTTTCTCCTCTTGTTCGGCCACCATTTTGCTTTTTCACGATTTCTGCTGCCCGGTCTTTCACTTCCCCTCATGCCGCCTACATATTTCAGAAAGTTCTGCATTGTTTAATGCTCCTCATAATTTCTGGGGCCTGTTATGTTTAAAATTAATATTTTCATGACGTAATTTCTTTCCAAGATGTGAGTTTCCTTCTGTGCCACAAAACCTGAAGCATGTTTGAAGGAGGTTTGCGCACAGGAGCTCTTTCTTGGTTTTTTGAGCGTTTCCAGGCAGTGTGGTCTATTTTTTATATTGTTTATTTGCTGAAGCTACTCTTACCAGTACATGTTTAATGGCAAAGGCGAGCCCTACTCGTCATAGTGCTAATTGCCCTGGCTGTATTTCATTGGAGCACTATAACCCTTTCAGCATCTCACAGGATAATATGGAAGTTCTAGACCCTGGTCATTCTTCTGCTGATGGTGCAACACCTAATATGCCTCGCAATACTACTAAACAATCTTCTAAAATTCCCTCTGCTTCAGCTTCTGCCTCTGGTAAGCGCATCAAAAAAGATCCACCTTCTCCTTCTAACTCTTCAACATCAATCTCTATGGAGTTACTGCTTGAAGAAATTCGCGCTCTTAAACCCAACATGGTGGAAACCAATAGTCGTCTCCAAAACTTTGAGGATAAATGGTCACATACGGAGCAAAAAGTGATTCACCTGGAACAACATATTGACTCTGTTCAAGTTATTTCCAGCCAAGTCCCGTCCATGCATCTGGAAATTTCACACCTCAAACAGCAAGTGGAAAATTTGGAAAATCGCAACAGGCGCAATAATTTGCACATTTTTGGCCTTGTGGAAGGTCTTGAAGGGTCGAACCCTCTTTCTTTTTTTCAATCATTTCTTCCGAATCTTCTTGATTTTCCCGAGTCGCCTAAATTGAACATTCAAAGAGCTCATTGCTTGGTACAAAACCCAAGATCAACATCTTCCTCAACCAAACCAAGAGGCGTTATTTTATACTTTTTGGTGTACACCGACTTGCTTAAGGTTTTGCAAGCTGCCACACTCAAAGGAAAGATCTCCTGGCACGGTTCCAACCTCTTTTTTGCTCAGGACTATGCCAAAGTGACAGCAGACCGACAGAATTGTTTTTGGGACATGAGACCTGTCCTCCGCACTTTGAATGCTCGATATGGTTTGTTTCATCCTTGCCTTATGAAGGTGACTTATAACAATAAGACTACTGCCAATGAAGATCCGGCTCGTCTGCAACATTTCTTAGGTACCTACAAGGAAGAAAATATGGAAATTCCACATTCATCGTTGAATTAATTATTCTCTTGTTGTTTGTTATGGCTCTGTTTTTTCTTATCTATAATGATAAGTTTTATTGTCATTTATTGTATCTCTTATAATCTTTTTCTTTCTGATGTCAGGTGAGATATTGTGGTCCTCTGCTATGTGATCTCATTTCCTTTGATGAAGTTTATTGTAGTACTATTTTATCGTCTGCTAACAAACTCTTTTTCTTCTCTATCAGTTTTGATTTTGTGGTCCCCCCAATTTATGTATCCTCAATTTGCCTGCATGGTGTCTCCCTCTTGCCGTCTTTGTCATGGAGTCTCCCGCTCGGTGTACTGTCTTCCTTATGTGGCTCCACCTACCCCACACTCATTATCTGTTTGTGGTATGTCTTTTTGTTCTTTTACATCACTATCAGTTGTTTGACTTGTATGGGCTTTTAGTTTTCTGCTATGCTCTTCCTTTCTCCTTACCGCTCTATTTTTTGTTTTCATTTCTTTTCACACAGATTCTACATTTTTCCTCTCATCCTCTTCTTTCTCACTATTTTACTCACTGGTCTTTTCCTTCTCCGCTCACTATTTTTAATTTTCTTTCGTTTCAGTATGATGTTCCTTCCTACTTTGTACCTCTCTCTACATATTGCTTTTCTTCTTGCTCTTCCTATTGGGTGCCTCGTTTATGATGAGTTATTACATTTTACTATTTGCTCTTCATAGTAAATTTTCTTCAAAGTTTTTGCTTGTATAAATGTCGTTAAAAGTTATATCCTGGAATGTTAAAGGTTTGGGTTCCCCCATCAAACGTCAACGGGTTTCATCACATATTGCTGGATTAAAAGGTGACATATTTTTACTACAAGAAATTCATGTAACAAGTAAAGAAATTGCCAAACTTCAATGCCAATGGGTGGGTCATGTTTACGCATCTCCGGGTTCAGGCAAACGCAATGGTGTAGATATCCTTTGTCATAAACGTTTAGATATTCAACTCCTACATCAAGATGCTGATTCTGAAGGTAGATGGGTTTCAGTTTCGTTACTTGTTAATAAAATTCCTCTCACTATTGTTAATATATATTCACCCACCACTCCAGATAAACTCTTTTGGCCTCAGATTCTAAATTGATGTTATGCACTGATGATTACTTAATATTGGGAGGTGATTCTAATATGGTTATGGACCCCTTCCTAGATAGATGCTCCAAGTCTAAGTTTATTCCCTCTTCCATACACACTCAATTTATGTCTACTATATCCCAAAGATCCCTTATTGACTCTTGGAGGCTTTGTCATCCCACTCTCCAAGAGTGTTCATTTTTTTCACCCGTCCACTCCTCACAATCCCGTACAGATTATTTATCTATTTCAATGGGACTTACTCAAAATATTACCCACTCAGACATAGGGTCTATATTAATTTCAGACCATGCTCCTAGAACCTTAACTTTAGATTTGCTCCCTCCCATTGAAGGGACTAGGAGATGAAGATTTAATAATGCCCTTTTATTAGACCCTAACTTTTCTCCTGCATTTCCGAAATTTGCAGATACTTTCTTTTTAGAAAATGAATCTCCTCATACCTTTCCTCCTCTTATCTGGACACCTTCAAAGCTGCTTCTAGAGATTTCATCATTTCATTCGTAGCTCAAAAGAGGGTAACATCCGCCCAAACCATGAATTTGCTTACTTCACGTGTTAAGCAATTAGAGCACTCTTATTTCTCCACAAATTCCCCTTCTGATTTGACGCAAATTCTCAAAGCCAAGTTTACTTTTAATAAACTCTCCAATGAATCTGCCAACTTATATTTACTTAAGTTTAGTGCCAAATATTATAGCGCGCAAAATAAGGCTGGCAACCTTCTTTTTTTTTTTTTTTTGTTTTTTTTAAATTTTTATTGAACAATAAATCAGTTACAATCATGGGCCTACAACCACCAGGGCCGGCCGCTAGATGCAGAAAGGATCGTACATTAGTTAAGGCAGTAGGCGACTCCTGGGGCCCAGCCCCGTAAATGGCTCCGGATAGTTCGCAGGAGGCAGGAGACATAAATTTAACATAAATAACAACTAAAAAAAAAAAAAACAAAAGGCGAGGCATAAGGGCAAAAAAACGTGGGTCAGGCTACATCCAGGGGACTCTACTTCGGACCTTCAATTAGCTATCAAGAGGAAGGAGTACTGAAAGATCGGGGGGGGGTAACGGGAGAGGAACATCTATATTCGATTATTACAACAAGTTGCAAGGAACTATCAAGGGTCAGGGGGACAAGGCAATATCGGTGTCTACAAGGGGGGGAGTACAGATACCCCCACGATACGCGTTCCATTGCCCCCAAATTCTACCCCATGCCCCGGGTTTACCACGGGCCACATACACAGTCTTCTCCCTGAACATACACCAATCCATGTTCTCCTTCCATAATGACACGGTGGGAGGCCGCTGGGAGCCCCAAAGCTGCGCTATATCCCTCTTGGCAATCATGTTCCCCAGGGCCGCCCACCGAGTCTGAGCCGCGTTATAATCATTGGGCTCCCACACATTCAGGACACAGCGACGCACCTCCGCCAGCAGCGCAACTCCGGTGACTTGTCCCATGACCCCATGAACCCGACGCCAGTATTCTGCCACCTCGCGGCACTCCCAAAGGATATGGAGAAAGGTGGCACTGAGCCCACATCCCCGCTTACAGAGCCCATCTTCCGAGAATCCCATCGAGACCAAACGGGGACCCGTCACATACACCCGGTGGAGAATCTTTAACTGGACCAGGCGGAGACGGGCTGGAATGGCTACTTCCTTAGGGGACGACAGTGCGGACTGCCAGTCCTCGTCGTCTAATTCCACCCCATCCCCCGTCCACGCCTCCCGAAGGCGCACCAATAGGTCAGCCCGATTATTAATAAGTTTTTTATAGATTAAAGAGATAGTACTGTCGGGGACATGACCATCGAGTATGCGGTCCTCGAGGGGCGAAGAGGCGGGGATCTTAGTCCCCTCCCCAAAGACGGAGAGCAGGGCGTGCCGGACCTGGGCATATCGGAAGAACTCCCTGTCCGTGAGTTCGTATTCGCTCTGGAGCGCCGCGAAGGTCTTAACCGCGCCCTTCCTCCATAGGTCTCCCACTCTACTAATACCAATCGTGTCCCAACGGTCAAACCCTTTCGTCGTCCAGAGGCTTCCCAGTCGGTCGGAGGCAAATAAAGGAGTAGCACATGTTAGTCGCTCACTCCAGCCCATGGCTACATTGGCCGCCTTCCAGATCCGCACCGCAATCTTAGTAGGGCCCGTCAGGGTCCGTCCAGCCGAGCGAGAGTAAAGCGCCCTGTTATAATTCCCGCCGGGAAGCAAGAATTTATCCATCTCATACGCCGGATTCAAGCCAGGCGCATACGTGGCATGGTTAATGGCCGATAACTGCGAGGCCCAATAATACCTGCGAATGTCGGGAAGCGCGATGCCCCCATCGTACCAGGGGAGAGTAAGCTTGGCCAGGGCGATACGCGCCCGTCCGTCCCACACCAGTCTCCTCTGCAGGCTCTCCACCTCCCGAAAGTAGGCCACTGGAATGACATCGAAGGAGTTCTGAAGTGCATAGAGGAATCTGGGAAGGGACATCATTTTAAACAGTGCTGCCCGACCCAGCGGGGACAAGGGCAGCCTACACCACCGAGCCGTGTCTTCCCTCAAACGCCGAAGTGGAAGCAGGAGATTTTGCTCATAGCGAGCCACCGGGTCCAACGAGACGTATATCCCCAGGTATTTAAAGCCGGCCTGAGATACTTGGATCGGAAGCCGAGGCGGCAAGAGAGGAGGGCCACCAGAGATAGGATAGACACAGGATTTAGACCAGTTAATCGTGAGACCCGAATTTCTCCCATAGGAAGTCAGAACATCAAAGAGAACGTCAAGCGACTGCCGCGGCGAGGTAAGATACAGGAGAATATCGTCAGCATATAACGAGACCCGATCCTCGAAGCCCGGGGCCCACCGGATCCCCCTGATCGAGGGCTCCCAGCGGAGCCAAGCAGCGAGTGGCTCCAGGGCGAGAGCAAAGAGCAGAGGGGACAACGGGCACCCCTGCCTCGTACCCCGACCGAGCGCGAAGGGCCGAGAGACCCGCCCATTAACCACCACCTGAGCCATGGGTCCCGTGTAGAGAAGCTTCACCCAGCCAAGAAATCCCTCCCCAAAGCCGAATTTGGTCAAGACAGCCCAGAGGAACGGCCACTCGATGGTGTCGAAGGCCATCGTGGCGTCTAAAGAAACCAGCACGGCCGGTTCGGAGAGGTACTCCGCCCTGGCGAGGGCGCCATGAAGACGCCGCAAGTTGAGGGCGGTGTTGCGATGCGGGATGAAGCCGCATTGATCAGGATGAATCAGATCGCAGATGACGCTCAACAAACGATTGGCGAGGACTTTAGCCAGGATTTTGGGCTCTGCGTTTAGCAGTGAGATAGGCCTGTAGGAGGCACAGCGGTCCCGCGGCTTACCTTCCTTGGGGATCACAACTATCGTGGCCAGTCGCTGGTCGACAGGAAGGGAACCTGCCTCAAGGGACTCCTGAAACATACGACGGAGGAAGGGCGCTAGTTTATCCGGGCGCAACTTATATAATTCGATAGGTAGACCGTTGGGACCCATAGCCTTGCCCGAGCGAAGGGATCGAATCGCAGTTGCTATCTCATCTACCGACAAGGGGGCGTCCAGCTGCTCACGGTCCTCGACGGACAGGCCGGGCAAAGCAATATCCCTCAGTAGAAGGCAAGAGTCTTCCTCATCCCTATCAGTCACCGGGGAGTACACGGCCCGGAGGTGGTCGGCGAAACATTCCACAATCTCACCAGGCTCAGTCACACACACTCCATCCGAGACACGCAGCTCCGGGACCACACGATTCACTCTCTCCTTCTTGTCCAGCCACGCAATCAACTTACCCGCCTTGTCCCCGGCATCATACAATCGACCCTGCTGCTCCCTATACATAGTTTTGGCAGCGTCAGTGACAAGAGACCTGTATTCAAACTGTTTCAGGCTGAGGGCATGGAGCCCGTCCGGAGTGACACCCTCCTCCAAGGCCGACTCCAGCCCCGAGATGTCAGTCTCCAGCTTCACCACTGCCTCACTATTGAGCTTCTTAGCCACCACTATCTGGGAGAGGGCGTGTCCGCGGATTACGGTTTTAAAGGCTTCCCACAGGGACATTGCAGACAACACCGACCCCTCGTTTTCAAGGAAGTATTGGTCCATAGCCTTAACCAGGCTATCGCGAGTCGTAGGGTCTCGCAGGTACCACGGGTTAATGGGGGCGATCCGCCCTGCAGACCGCGACTCGGTGTCAAAGAGCAGCCACAGCGGGGAATGATCGGAGATACCCCTAGCCAGGTGCCTGACCTCTCGAATTCGACCAGTCTGCGCCGCGGGCATAAGGAAATAGTCTAACCTAGAAAGACTCCCATGTGCCCCAGAGTGAAAGGTGTACTGACATTGGGTCGGATGCATTAATCGCCAACTATCCACCAGGCCGAAGGTCTCCAACAGACCACCTAGCCATGCCTGGGCAGCGGGGAGGGCCCTGGGTGGGTGACGATCCAGGTCACCCGAGACCACCGAATTAAAGTCCCCGCCCATAAGCAAGAGACTGTCCGGAAGTTCAAGCAACATTCGACCCAAGTCCGCGAAGGTGGAGTTCTGGAGGCCCGGGGGGACGTAAACTGAGACCAGGGCAAGGGAATGCCCCTCCCACCTCCCAGTCAGACACACATAACGCCCTCTGTCATCTGAGACTACCCTGGTGATCTCCAACGGAAGTGAGGATCGCAGGAGAATGCCCACCCCCCTGGAGCCAGTTGTGAAACCAGAATGAGCCACGAGGCGGTATCCCCCCCTATTCATTGCATGGCAGACATTGCCAACCAGATGCGTCTCCTGGATAAACACCACATCAGGAGTCAGACGACGCAAATACTGCAGTACTACACCCCGTTTGATACGGTCCCCCAACCCATTGACGTTCCATGACATCAGCTTCAACCCGTCCCCCCCATCCCCTCCAATAAATCAAAGGTCCCCCAGTAAGCAGCACAGTTCCCGATGGTGGACAAAAATCAATACCTCGCCCTGCAAACAAAAAACACACAACAAAACAACCCCTCCTTCCCCCCCACCCCCCCCCAACGTCCAACTCCCCCCACCCTGCACCCCTACGGGCCAAAAAACCCCCCCAACTTGCAGTGTGCCTGTCGCCCAACTAACCCCATTCTACGAAAAGACCCCGGAGGAGGAAAGGGACCCGACCCCGCCCGCCCCCCACACAGGTCCTAGCAAGACACAATGAACCAAAGAAGTACAACCCAGCTGAACAGTGCAAAATGGCAAAATCAAGGACCAAAAGTCACTCCAAAGGGGACCCATCACCGTTGGCACCTGCAGAGGGCCCGGGACGGCCACCTCTGTCCGGCAGCGAGTCCAGCCAGTCACTCACGGCCACAGGAGAGTCAAAAAAGGCAGTCCGATCCTCATGTTCCACTCGGAGTTTTGCAGGGTAGAGCATAGAGTACTTTAGGCCCAGTTCACGAAGACGACGTTTCACCCCCTGGAATCCCATCCGCTGTTTCTGGACAAGTTGGGTAAAGTCCGGATAAAAGTTAATGGATGAGTTCTCATGTCGAACCGGGCCATGGACACGTGAGGCCTGCAGAATCGCATCCCGGTCTCTGTAGTAAAACAGCTTGGCCACGATAGGCCTCGGGGGGGCCCCCGGCCGTGGTCGACCGCCCGGAACTCGATGGGCCCGCTCCACGGCAAAGAACTTACTCAAGCCAGCAGGGGTCAACTGTTGGAGGATGAGCTCCTCGACCAGGAGGTCAACCGGGCGGTCGTCGGAGGACTCCGGTACGCCTATGACACGGATGTTGTTGCGTCGGGCCCGTCCCTCGAAGTCCTCCAGCCGCCGGGCCATCTGATCGTTGACCACCTTGATGTCGCCAAGCGCGGCCTGCAGGCCCGACACATCCGCCCCAAGGGTAGAGGTCCGCGCATCGAGAGCCTGAACCCTCTCGTTTGTTTTGGAGAGATCCGCCCGTATTAAGGTGACATCAATTGCCACCGTGTCGATTTTACGGGCCAGGGCCTCGTATTGCGTGGAGATGGTTTCCCTGATGCCATCAATGGCGCCCATGATATCCTGTAGGGAAAGTTCCGAAGAGACGGACGTGCCACCACCGGTGGCGTCCGGGGGGGGACCGGCCGCTCCGGGGGAGCCTCTGCCCTGAGTGTAGCGGTCCATGTTGTTGGTCTGGACCGATCCCCCACGGAGGGAGGCCTTAGTCTTACGCCCCTCGGGGCCCCCCTTGCCCCCCATGTGGTCACGGACACCGAGGGGGACCGCCGATCAAAGGAGCAGAGGCACCGGCACCGGAGACTAGCGCCTCATCCGAGACCACAATATGGCGGTGCGGGGGGACCCAAGGCGATAGGCACTCTAGTGGCAGGTGGAGACAAAGCCTTGTGCAGAGGCCAAGGATACACCCTGCCACCTCAAGCGCTCCACCGGCCAGCCCCCTAATCCGAAAGTGAAACCGAAAGTGGTCGAGCGGCCCCTGGCACCGTGCCGCAGCCGCTGTTGTTCAATTGCGACACGGCTCCACGGTTCACCTTCGCCCCGGGCACCTCCGTCGGGTGGGTCCCAAAAGTTCTAACAACGATAACTCAGGATTCCCAGGTCCGATTCAAGTTCTGAAAAGAGATACGTGCTCAGCCGGTCTTCATCTCCCAGATTCCATAAACCACATCAGGATATTATCAGGATAAATTCCGAGGAGCAGCAAGGGTCCGGGGAGCCCTGTGCTCACGCGACCATCTTGGATGCGCGCTAGGCTCCTCCTGCTGGCAACCTTCTTGCCAATTATCTGAAAATCAAAATAGAACGCAACAAGATTGAATCTATTTCAACTTCAACGAACACTACTGCCCACAAAAATGAAGATATTCTTTCAGAATTTTTATCAACAGCCTTATGCTCCGGAGTCTCCTTCTCAGCAGGCCGATATTACTCGTTATCTATCCTCCATTCCTACACCTTCATCCCTTAATGTAGATTTTTCCTCTTTGGAGGAAGATATCCAAACTACTGATATTCTTACTGCTATTTAAGCTATTAAGAAAGGAAAAGCTCCTGGCCCTGATGGGTTCACCATTGAATTCTATTCGCATCTATCCTCATTCCTTTGTCCCAAATTATATCAATTATTCACATATTTTATTTCTACTCGAAAATCGGAAGGTTCTTTTCAAGAAGCGTTTATTTGCCTACTCCCAAAAGAAAACAAAGACCACACACTCTGAAAGAATTATAGGCCCATTTCTTTAATCAATTTAGATTATAAAATATTTGCAAAAATCCTTGCTTTTCGTTAAGAGTCTTTTTTACCTCAGTTAATTGGAAGGGAACAATGTGGCTTCATTAAAGGGCGTCATTTATGGGATAATACTAGACTGTTTTTTAATGTTTTAAGTAAATCTAAATTGTATAAAAAATCCTTAGCAGGAATCTCATTAGATGCTGAAAAAGCCTTTGATAAGGTCAGTTCGTCTTTCATTTTTTCAACCCTTGCTTGCTTTGGTTTCGGCCCAAAATGTATTAATTATGTTTCTTTCGTTTATTCCTCTCCTAGATCTTTTATTTTAGCTAATGGTCTTGTATCTTCCTCCCCTTCTCTGAGGAGTTCGACAAGATTGTCCTTTGTCTCCACTTTTATTTATCCTTTCCTTAGAACTTTTTTTAATAAAGATTAGATCGAATGCACTCATTACTGGTTTCTCTTATGGAATTAATCAGTTGAAACTCTCAGCATATGCAGATGATATTTTATTATTTATTTCCAACCCACAATCCTCACTACCACCTTTTTTTATCGGAAGTAACTGACTTTGCCCTTGTTTCAGGTTATAAACTCAATGCTAACAAATGTGAGATCCTTCCTCTGAACAAGCTCTGTTTTCATGCTGACTTCTTAGCTTCTTCTTTTCATTGGAACCCAATTAAAATAAAATATCTTGGAATTTGGTTTACTCCTTCTATTAAGGATACTGTTGCCCTTAATCTAAAAGAATTGCAAACATCTTTACGTTCTTCTACTTCTCGTTGCCATCCTCTATTTTTATCCTGGTGGGGTAGATTAGATACTATAAAAATGATGCTGGTTCCAGTGATATTGTTCTGTTTATCAAACATTCCCATTAATATCCCTTAATCTTTTTATAAATCTATATGTAGCATTCTCTCAAAACTGTTATGGCATAATAAACCTCCTAGGATGTCTCTTAACAAACTTAAAAAGCCTAAACACATGTGTGGTGTTAATGTTCCAGATTTTTACTCTTATCACACCTCTTTCTTTCTTAGGCATTCCTCCTTCTTATTGTCTGAGAATGTGATTGATTCTCATCTTTCCCCATTGTGAGTAGACATTGAGAGATCATTTTTTAATCCCTTCTCCTACGAAGAATTTGTTTCTTTTTCTCATATACCATTATCATTTTCTCTCCCTATTCTTAAAAATGCTCGGAAATCTTTTCAACCACTTTTCTCATCTGCTCTAGATGAACGTACACAATTTTTGAATTCACCAATTTGGTATAATAAACATATTAAACTCCACAATAAATATATTTTCTGGAAAGAGTGGCTTTCCTATGGTCTCAAATGGACTCATCAACTTTTTCAAAATGGCATGTGTATACCTTTCTCGATATTTCAAGCTCAATTCTCCCTTCCTTCCTCATTTCATTCTAAATATATATATTTAACAACAGTGGCCCAAACCTCTTAAAATTCTTTCTCCACCTCTCATACTCTTCCTTCCTTTACTCCTATTACCACATCATTTTTAAATAACTCTCCTTCGACTTCTCTAATATACAAAAAATTAATGGATATTCCAATTTCTCGCAATAAATCGAATGTAGAGTGCAGTTGGAAATCTGATTTGGGTGAATCTTTCCCTATTCCAATGTGGAATAAAATCTGGGCTAAAGTGAGGAGATCTTCTAGAGCAGCTAATACTACTCAGACTTTATTTTTTATTTATAACAGACTCCTTATCACTCTAGCTAAACTACATAAAATTGTCCCTAACATCTCCTCTTCCTGTTGGTCATGTAATTCTCCATTAGCAGACCTCAAACATATGCTTTTTGATTGTCCAGCAATACATACTTTCTGGACCTGAGTCTGGCGGCAGATTAATGTTATTTGTCACTCCCATATTCCTTTTTCTTTTTCACATATTTTTCTGGGTGCCGTCTCTGATGATTGATCCCCTTCTTTTTAGATTATTGATTTGCTCTTAGCTGTTGCATTTCAACAGATCACCAAATCATGGAAAGACGCCTCTGCGGTGTCTTTTCAAGCATGGTGGTATGGCGTTTGCTATAATCATAGATTAGATAGAGCTTATGTTCACCCAATCTTGCTTGCTATCCAAAGAGAGACTCTTTGGTCACCTGTTATTGAATTCTTAAATGCTTCTGCTAAAAAACTATCAACTCATAATCCTTGCATTGAAGAAGTACCCAAACCCCCTTGAGTTTACACTTACTATTGTTTTACTTAGATTTTATATTATGGTCATAAAATATTTCAATGTATGTAGAAATGTTATGCATAAGTTGTTGCTTTTTTTGTTTTTTTAGTATGATACGCCTAAAATGGATGCTCCTTCCCTTTCCCTCTTTTTTCTTTTTTCTTTTTTCTTCCTTCTTTACTTCTTTCTCTCCTTCCCCTCCTATTTGTTACATGATTATTTTATATGTAAGTGTAATTCTTTGTTATTGCATTATATCTTATGTTTGTAACAAATAAACTTTCTTTAAACTTAAAAAAAGAGAAGGCATACACCTACTCTGATTTTCAGTGTATGTTGCACACTGCCAATTAAATATTCCAAGAGAACGGAGTTAAAAGGAGGGATCTGTTACCTCTGGTCTGGTCTGTTTGGGTTGCCCTCTGCCCATTGTGTTTATATTTAATGTGGAATATAGCTGAGGCATTGACTTTTGTTCTCGAGGCATATCCGAGTGGGTCAAATCTTTAGCCTAAAACGCCTTATTCTAATAGGGTAGTTCTCTGTTCCACATTTTTACACTATAAAATGGAGTGCTTGTGGTGACTACGCAGGATGGATTTCCTAAAATGACATCTAAAATATGAAATATTGTGGTGAGGGAGGAGTGTGGAATATATACCAAGAGTTGACTTCAAACAGCCTCAGAGCCTGGAGGTGGCATCTCTGACTGAGTCTAGCTCGATGGGACTCCTGGTCAGTAAAATTGCCCCATCAATCATTATTCCAAAGCTTAAAATTGCGGCGAGTTATTTGTCAGATTGAAAGCCATGCATGTTAATCAGGGATAAAAAAACGTGTGGCGTTGGACTTTCTGTAAAAATCACACTGCATAGATATGGTCACTGATACAGGGGTGTGTAAGCAGGGCTTAAGATGAAAAACAGTGCCTTTGGTCAATAATTTATATTCTAGCACTTAATCTGGGTCAGCGGTTCTTTGGTCTTGTCTTTTGAGCTGGTACTGAACTAAACACTGTATAATCGTGTGACCTCATGATTCAGCCAGGTGTCTCTTAGCAAAATCTTCATTTAACTCATCCGTATGTTAATTAGTGTTTTAGAAAAATTAACATAGCCTCTCTGTTTTTGGAATAATGTCAAGGCTTGCACCGGGGAGGAACAGCAGGCATCATTTGATTATGAGAGGAAGGCACGTATAGCGAAGCACACCCAATGTCGCGGTTGCACCAGGTTGAGGGGCGGTGCCATCCACAAGGTAGCCAGCCCTGCAGTACATGTCAGAGTGTGATCAGCCATTGTGCTAGGACTGGAAGCTGCTTATATATAGTGACAGCTTGATATGTCACTAGACATTCCCTAGTGGCCTAGAGTTGAGGTTTCAAAATGTGGCCTCAGGCATGAAATATTGTCTTTGCATGAAGCCAGGCCAGTAAAGGATGCCCTGTAGTGCAAACATTGCAAAACATAACCTCAATTGAGGCATGGCAGCAGCATCACAAAAAGGGAGCCGAAAACAAACACAAAACATAAGCGTACAGGCAGAGATTTACATATACAGCTGAGCATACTTTCACAGGTTTTTTTCTATTCATAGAAATTCCCAGAACTATGCCTGAAGAGCGGCACCAGGTGCAGGTTTCCTGGCATACTCTCAGAATGTCACATGGCCTCTGCATGGAGTCTTATTTTCTCTTTGTGGCGTTCTACATGAAGGAGGATTTCTTTCAGGGGGAATGGAGTCCCCCCGTTGAAACATAAACAGTTTTTCATGTTCTCCGTGTGAGAAACATTTTTTTCCTGTTTTGAAAGCTCGTCTTCTAATGCACCCCCATATAATGTTGGAGTGGTCCATTCCCCCTCCTGTTTTCGAAGAGCAGTCACTCCAGCTGTTTGCTGGAGTAACTTTAAGATCACTTCCAAGGTAGGAAAGGATTATATTCGACTTTGAGAATGCCCACAAACTCAGGTCTGTCAGCGTTCCCAGACTGCTATGAAAACCATGCCATGGAACAGCCCCTTCTAAACCTCTTGAGTGAAATACTACTGCGGTTTTCTCCGCACATGTGGTGGATAAATCCACAGTAGTAAATCAATTTACGCCTGCCAGGAATTCTTTTGTGAATTCCTGGCAGGCGTGCATGAGGTACTTACATTGATGGACGAAATTTACCTTGTGAGTAATGCCTAGAGATATTCACTTAACCTACTGAGTGACATACCACTGCCTGGAGAAGGGCATGAAATGGCCTCTGACAGGCAAGGGACCTGGCCCCTTTCAACATCAGATGTAGATTGTAATCAAATTCTCAGGCGAACTGAGGAAGCTGCATGGCAACCTTGACTCAGTAGAGGGTTCCCAGGTTGTGAAACTTCCCATAGGCCTGTGACTGCAGCTTGAATGGGGAGGACATAGGATGTTCAACAACGTTGAGGGCCAACTACTTCCAAACAACTGCATCAGCTGGAGGTGGGGGTATCCTTGATTCACTGCTACATCTGCTGGGCCCAACTCAGGATGTAAGGCTTACAGTCCTGTAATTGATTCTTAGAGGTCAGCTCAATAGAGTTCCATGAAGGAGCATCCATCGTTCCTCCTCATTTGAGAATATGCACTGTTTTACATTGTGAAATACTAAAATATGCAATAGGTTTTAATCGTATAAAACCTTTGCTTGATCATCAATATTAACAACAAAGTATTGCTAATGAAACTTGCAACCTGAGTCTTTAAAAAATGTGTAAATTTGCACCCATATGTTGACTCTCTTATATAGCACAGTTTTGGAATTAACAAAGGTTTCCGCGAATACTCCTTGAACACTTCTGCGGGCCCGACACCATGTAGCCTCTGATCGACTCAGAGACTGAAATCTTTTTACCTCCATAAAGGTTTCTAAGTGAGATGGTAACTATGTGACCAGGATGAACCTGGTCCTTGTAGCCGATCTGTGCTCGCAACTGGACTTAAATGTTACTCTTTTCCTGGTCCAGCATGACCAGTTGCCAACGGTTGGCTCTTAGTGCTTTTTGGCCCTATTTTTAAATACAAATTAAAAAAATTCATAACTCTGATCATACTCATTATATGTTTGTTGTTTCGGCATCAATAATATTTAATAAAATATTATGTGTTCTTCTAAATTAGTTTGGAATTTTTCTTGCTTTGTGGTCTCACTTTATTACTATTTGAGTCCTGCATAAAAACTTGAAACATGTCCTCTAAGTTAAGCCTGGTTGCTATGTGGCATAGCTACCATGGGATGACCAAAGGTTTATTTAGTGACTTTTGTGATTCACCTTGACAATGATTGTGATTATTATTTGTAGTGGGTTCTAATCCCCTCAGCTAATACTCCATTTTCTTACAATATTCCAGTGCATTACATGATATGTGGTCTACGGTTCTAATGGCATTTCAACCGACAGGTCGCACACTGTTTGGCAAGCCTGCAACAGTCCTCCTCAAGTGCATCAAGGGCAATGTAGTCTGTTTACTCACATTGTTCCATAGTATTCTCTGATCATTTCAAGCACACATGGCTGACACACAGGTATGTTTCGCACTTTTGGCACTCGTCATAAAGGAGCAGTCTCTGTGCAATATCTGTGCAGTCTCTGTGTAGACACTGGATAGGACAGTCATTGCTGCCACCTCCATCCAGAGAGGGGCTTGTTTTAAGATTCAACAGAAGGGTTATACACTGGCAAGCCTGCAACAGTCCTCCCCAAGTGCATCATGGTAGATGTAGTGCAGAACATTTTTTATAGTATTCACTATTTAGTACCAGTGCAGCGAGTGCTGAATGAGGGATTACAGCAGTGGCTGCACTCTTTGAATGACAAAGTCTTGGTTTGAACACACCATACCTAATGTGGCTTAAAGGCTGTTTTTACAAACGCTGTTTGCCTTTATTTGTTCTGGATAGAGCCCATACTAGAACTGAACAGAGACACAGTAGCCAAAAGGCTTACTAAGCCATCCTTGCAGAATGATGGCCATTACTCAGGTTTGCCATCCATTTTTGTAACTGTTCATACCCATGCTGCTTTCAGTCAGAAAATTACAAGATAAAGAACACCTACATAACCTTTATTGTCTCGCTACCTAAAGCTGGGAAAAGTTAGAAGATGGTAGAACATGCTTTGTCCTTGCCAGCATCTAACACATATATATTCTCTACCTACTCCCTTGTGTACCTGCTGCAGTTTTCATGTTTTTATCCTAATTCTGTTTGCATACTCAGATGTTCTTTTTTCTCACATACTATTTCACTGTGCCACCTCTTTTTATATGCATCTTCCTATCTAATTGGCCACCCCTTCTCTCACAATATGCTTTTAGAGCTTCCCTAACAACCCAGTCAACTGTTTCACCAGCCTGTTGTCTTCCAAAACATTCATAATACAAATGCATACATTTATACATAAATTCAGAAGCTTTGGGTCAGCCCTCATCATCCAACAGCCTGTTCAACTCTCATGCACATTTTTCTTCTGCTCACCTCAGCATATAACATGGAGCAATAGGCCAGATGACTGGTTCTCTTAAACTGTGAACGACAGCATTTGCCTGATCACAAGTGCACAGCCATCTGAAATGAAGTTCACTTCAGCCCCAGGAAGGGTGAGCCAGAACGCCATGTTTTTTTAATTCTGTAATTTTTTATATGTTTGCAAAGTATGTTTTGCATACTGGAACAGGTAGCAATAAATAAATGTCAAGAGCTTTTCTGGACTTTAAAGACCACCCACAGTTGGAAGGTTACTGGGATCTCATCACCAAACCCAGAGACCGCAGGTTGTTCCACCAGTTTCGAGTTGAAACTCTCCCGCTTAGGAAGTTCACTCGCAACTGGACAACTGGTAAAGGCGATAAGTGTCCATTATGTCCTGATTCAGTTGAAACCATCGACCACCTATTATATGTTTGCCCTGTTTACTGCTTACCTAGAAGCGTGTGGCTTAAACCTCTATGCAGAAACCTGGGCACGAACTCGGCTATGATTGCCAAAAGACTATTAAAAAGCGGGGGCAATGCCATTATAATAACTGGGGTGGCCAAATTTCTTCGTTGGTCTTGGGCTATCCGCGAAAAGTCGGTAGGTTATGATCTCTAGCTCAGGCCATTCCCCAGGGTTGAACTGCAATGAATCAAGCAGATGTATGTTTTTCTGTAAAGTGTTTTCGATTGATATATTTAATACTGTTTTAAGAAAAGTCTTTTTCCTTTTTCTTTTTGTATATTTGGACGTGTCACCTTTTTACTATTTTGTATCTGTCTTTTAAGATGAACAATCGAAATAAAGACTTTATTGAATGAATGAATAAATAAATAAATAAAAGCCACCACACACAGACGTTTTGGCTATGCCAATGCTAGTTTTGCCAAGGAAATGTTACTGTTTCTCATTTACTAGATTCTGTGCTGAACACCGTCCTCACACTGAGTTACTTCATCCCGCATTCCATTCTAACAAGACTTTCATACATTGTATTTATGTTATCTGCATGTGTGTTTCTGTACTCACAATATTCATTACAGGGAGCTATGCTTCTCCATCCAGTCTACCTCCCCGAGGGACTAGTTGGGAGGTCTGTCCTATAACAGAATGCTAACCAGGGGTGTAATTTCTGGCAACAAATGTATGGCGTTTTGGCTGCTAAAAGCAGCATGAAATTAAAAAAACAGAACAGAACAGAACTGCATCTTGAACTGCTCAACAGTGCAAGAGTTTCAACACAAGACTGAGTTCTCACTTTGGATCCTTGTGACTGGTGAGTACCTGTGTCAGATTAGGACTTCTATCCTATTTCAAAACTTACCACCAGCCATCTCAGCAAGATAGCTAAGCGCAGAACTGGCATTTCTCAAAAAATGTGAATACAGTGAAAATCAAGTACTTTTCCCTTTACTAACCAGCCTGCTTCAAAACGCTCACCTTCAAAAAGAGACAAGCATTTGCAATGCAATCGGTCTTGCTTTTAGGACCTTATATATATTTTGCTATGCAGCACATTAGCCTGGGTGCTGAAACATCTACTGTTCTTTAACATGGAGGGAAATTAGGCACAAAACTGCGGACATGCCAGGTATGGGAACACATGGAGAGAAATATGGCCTTTCAGCGGGTAATGGTATGAGTCCAAAGCTCTGTTATTAATATAAAATCAGGGCCTTCAGTGGTCATATCACCAAAGATACAAGATTTGAAAAAAATATTATTGTCTACGTGTGCTCGTGGAAGACAATTTCTATGGACTGGAATCTAGAGAATGCTAAAGTGATTCTGGTATTTTACTGACCTCTGCTGGTCGTTTTCGATCAAGACAGTTACACAGAGGAAGTTGAACAGAAAAAAAAGTCCCTAAGCGGAAGCAGACAAGTCCTATGGATGATCTCCAGAGCCTACATAGTACATATACATATAAGTATGCACTAAAGTAAATACAAGAGGTCTCGAATGCTCGGCCTAATAAACTGGTCAGGGGAAAGTACAAACCGCGCTGCCATAAAGAATGCCATAAACAAACTAGTTTACCCACTGTTAAGGGAAGAGGATATGACCGGATACAAGGGCACTAAAAGGCAGTCAGGCCTAATGGCGTCCTACGATACAAACAACAAACACCCGTATTTGCACCAAGCACTGGGAAGGAAATGCCTAAAAGAGATTCAATGGGCCAGGCTGGTGCCCCTGCCAATAAAAGAGCAAACCCCATGGTGGAAATCTTAAGCACACGTAGTTAAATGTAGGCTTTGCAAGTACAGAGTGAAGTCCCAGTTGCACCTGATGCGCTCCTGCCCAGCCCTTGTGCCAACAACAACGCAAGTTTCTAACAAGCATTGGCATAGCCAATAGGTCTGGCTTTTGGAACCTTTTAAGTATTTAGTTATGCAGCACAATATCCTTGGTGCAACAACAACTGTTGCATGGCTAAACACTGATAAGGTCCCAAAGGCAAGACCTATTGGCTATGCCAATGCTTGTTTCTATTTGAACTCTTCCTCCCATGCGCTACCCCCCACTCACCCTTCATCTCATGAAAGAACTTAGGCACTACAGCAATAACATCGCCTCTGTCTGAAAACGAGCACATGCAAATCCAAAGGCCTTAACAAATATACCAAAATATAACAGTGTAAAAGGCAATATCATAAAAAACACACACAAAATACAGCATATAAAAAAAAGATACAAAAGTGAAAAATTCACCTAATTATATCAACCCTTAGCACACTGCTAACATACCCTTTCCTCCAAGGCTGTGTTCACTGGCTTCGATTCACAGCTCCCCTTTTCCATCACCCACGTGCTAACGACATTGTAAACAAGATTCCCTGGAGCACTACATAATAAAATAGGCCCGCACTCCGCAGTTCTTAATGAACATGACACTGCTAAAGAGGAAACGGATGTTTCCAAATCGAAGATTTACCATCAGCTGCGTGGGAGGTGAATAAAACAATTCAACCCCGGAGGGGCCTTGCTGGTAAGGAGTTGTCTGTTGTTGGTAAGGAGGAGAAGCAATGCTGTTGTTAGAGATTACACAAGCACGAGAAATTAGTTCATGGCCTCGGATCTCCATCTAAGCCCCTCTTACTTCCAGTCCTCCACTCTCCTGTAACTAAAGAAGCTTTCAATGCATAGAAAACGGCCTCCCAATCTTGCTCATTTTTCAAACCACTGCAAGGCTGCAATGAAAATAGCACAGAACCGTTGCGGTATGCATTGTAGAAACACGGAACAAAAGGGAGGAAAGGGTAAATGGTGGGTGCACTGGGAGGGTGACTCAGGAAATGTAGATATAAGCTCAAACAAGTAACCTGAGACGACAATGCAACCTGCCCTCGCCGCTGCTGCGTGCTCAATTTATTTGTTAAAAACAAGCCGGTAACGTTTGTTTTTGTTGTGAAACTGATCGCGGTCCAGATGGCGCCTCGGACGGTGAAAGCTGGCAGGTGCGCGAGTGAAAGCAAGCTTGGGGCCACCAAAAGCCTGTGGTAGCACTTTGAAAACCCTGCTTACTAAATGTCTCATAGAGCAGCGAATGCGCTGGCTCAGGCGAGACCTAAAAACAATGATCCTGTCAAAAAGGGTATGGACATGCTCAGAGGCAGTAGCATCTCCCTTCTCCAGCACTTCCCCGTCAGACTTGGCCAAATTCGGGAAATATATGAAAGAGGCACAAACTCTTCTGACCGAATTAAAGGAATCCGGCGACAATAAAGAAAAGGAAGATGCCCTTTTCCCAGATAGACATCAGAGGCAGTTGAACACTAGCTAATGATTAATGCAGGCTCTTTTTTATTTAGTACCTCATAATTGAGCACTGCACATTGCTTGCAGATTATTTTAAATGGTAAATTTGCACATAAAATTTAGCAGTTTAATGCCAGGTATGAGTGGGGTTGGAAGTTACAACTTTTTTTTATATAGGCGTTTTACCCAAACTCCTTTTACATGTTGTGGTATAAAAAGCACATTGGCACTTTTAAATGACAAACAGGTTGAAGCCCATTCGATTTTGTTTTAGCTCAATGTATTGGCATAAATGTGAGAAACTCTAATGATTTTATTACAGTAATTCTGCAACAAGGACCGAATGCATGAACTTGTGTGGGGTACTTTTTTTTAGTTTTAGCTTAATGTGTTTGTAGGAATTATGGAAACATTCATCCATCTATCATTTCTGATTTTATCTTGTAATAATGCTGAATTATCAGGTATTGATTTCCTTGGATTCACCATTTGAATGATCTTCATGCCTGTGTTCCACTCAGGTTACAAGGCTTGCCTTTATGCTCTTCACTATTCAATATGTACTTGCACTCACTGACCTCGTGGTTTGCTGTTACCACGGTTTAACTACTGCTACCATGAAGACAATCCACTAGGGGGCTCATCTGACCCTCACTCCTGGCATTCCTTTATCAAAGGACTCTTACCAATCAGTGAAGCACCACCACCCATCCTCAATGCCTCCATTGACTCAGACACATTCCTGGACACCTGAAACATGCCACTGTCATGCCACTGTTCAAGAAGTCAGTCACTGCTCTCTCTGAATACAGACCATTCTCCCTCCTACCATACCCAGCAAAGTTCTTACAGAAACTAATCACTGATGACTTATTGACCACCTCAGCAACTACCAGCTCCTAGACACCATGAAGTCTGGATTCAGGCCCAACCACAGTACCGAAACAGCACCCATTGCCCCCTCAGATGACATCCGCATGATCCTAGACAGAGGAGACACTGCAGCCCTCATTTTCCAGGACCTCTCTGTAGCGTTTGACACGGTCTCACATCCAGTCTTCACTAGATCTGCTCTTTCTTAATGGGTAGAACACAAGCTGTCGGCCTAGCAACTTACTCTTTGGAAGCCCGTAAACTCATCTGAGGAGTGCCTCAAGGTTGATCCGTCTGATCAATGTCACTCACACACATGACATCAACATTCTTTCCTAAGCAGAGGACATGCAATTCTTACTCTCCCTCTCGAACAAGACCCCCAGCACAACAAAACAAGTTCACGGCCTGCATGACCGAAGTAGCTAACTCTATGAAAGCAAGCTGTTTCAAGCTGACCCCCGACAAGACAGAAAAAGTAGTGATCTTCGGCAAGAACACCTCACCATGGGACTCCAATTGGTGGTCAACCGAACTAGGATCCACACCCAAAACCCACACCAGGAATCTTGGAACAATCATTCACTCAATCATTCAAACTGGACTTGACCACACATGTCAACACTGACACTGCATCCTCCTTCCACACCCTAAAGATCCGAAGGAAGATCTTCAAATGACTCCCAAGCAACACTAGAAAAACTGCCATTCACACCCTAGAGACCAGCAAGTTGGACTATTGTAACACCCTCTAAGCTAAGATCACCAAGCAACTCACAAGAAGACTTCAAACCACTGAGAAGTCTGCAGCAAGACTCATTCTCAACCTCTCACACTGAACTCACATCATAATGCACCTCAGGGAACTACACTGGCTCCCAATACACAAACGTACTCAATCCAAACTCCTCACATACACATTCAAGGGACTACAGAACTCAGGCCCAACCTACTCAACCACCCATACATCTCCACTATGCAGGACTCCTTATCACACATATCCCACACATACACAGACCCGGATCAGGAGGACAGGTGTTCTCTTACATCGCTCCTAAAGCGTGGAACAAAATCCCACCCCTCCTCTATTTTTGAATTGTGCACGAAGCTGAAGACCTGACTTTTCAATTAATCAACCTACCATAGGGAGGGCTAGGCACACACACCTACTCTCTTGGGTGATAGCGCACTTTACAAATGCACATAACATAACGTAACTGGGTTGACTACTTTTTCTCACAACCTCTGTGTTTCTCTATGGTGATAACTGACAGGAGGTTGAGGTTATACCTCCTCCTGTCTCCACCACTGCCTCACTAATGTTAGGGACAGGGGCCCAGATTTACAAAAACATTAGTTTACTTTTTTTTTTAACACAGATCAGATGCAAAGTATTCTGGTGGGATTTACAAACCAACACAAATCACATATTGAATTGGTTTGTAACCCAAACGAATGCAACACAGCTCAATGCACTACCTAGCATTACTTTATGTCAGGGAAGCGTTCCATTGGTGGTGCATAGGCGTTCTCAAGCATCCACACAGGTTTTGATACAAATTCATATCTACAATGACTTGTATACATGAGTTTACGTTATAATCCTGCACCCTTTTTTCTTTGCATGCGTTCTACATTCTGCAGCACTCATACATAGAGGAAATAGCTTCAAAGGATAGTTTTTGTGCTGGAAGGAACACCTTTGTGTCCAAAAACTATCCTGAATACAACACAGACACCCTTGCCCTCTAGTGCTAGGATACCTGCATTGGTACTAGGCTGCACAAAGAACACCATCGCATTCAAAAGTGCAGAACAGCACCTTTTTCTTTTTAGCTGTGGCATAATTTTGTTCTCTCCAGTTCAAGAAACACAGCAACCTTTTTTGCTGTCCTGCATTGCGCAAACTATTTGTTAATCTCGGCCAGGATAGCTAACAACCCATGCAAGGCAAGCCCTGCAAAGAATGAAATAATCATCATTTTTGAGTCAGACAATAATTGATACTGCACTTCCAGGCCTTTGTCCATAATGACTTTCCCAGATCTGGATTTAGTCAAGAGAAATCTCTCTGCATCATCACCACTACCAATCATAGCATGAAGAAGCATTTTTCCTTGTCTGCAGGTTATGTTCTTCTAACTCAGAGCTCCTCATGAATCTGGCATTTTAGCGTCGATCTGAATGGCTATTGTTGTTCATCCCACAGTGATGTTTTCAGTAGTCTCTGTCTGTATATCTCCAAGTTTTCCATTGCCAGACTTCAGAGAGAGCTGCTGCTAAAAATAGGCAATTTGTTCATGTATTAAGATGTTGGTTCACAGGACTGAATTCTCGACAGCCTAGGAGCAGAGAGGAGCTTTCAGTGAGGGCACAGGAGTTTGCTACGAGAAACTGTGTGAATAGAAGTGTCTTAATTTAAGTGCAGAAGAGGTGGAGAGAGAGTATTTGCTGCAAATAAACCAGGACGTTGTTAAGATTCTCATGGTATGGTAGGAGTGGGCTTGCTGCCTGGTTTTCTCCTGCATCTCTTGGTTTCTGAGTCGTGAGTGCTGCCAGCAATTTGACCTTGGCGGACAGATATGGCAAAGTCTTCCTATAGAGGGCTTTGCTGCGAAACCCAGACTGACGGGCCTAATCCTCCCTCTCAACCCCAAACATCCAATGACCTTCCACCAAATTCAATAGTCAGCACTGAGCATTATTCAAGGTGATATCCCGGTGCCTTTTGAGTCAGAGGATCCTTTCAATGTTATTAACATCTCATTGATCTCTTACGCCCTGCATCACAGCCTGCTTCTATGGGCCACATGCCGTGCTAATTGTCTTAAGTCATTGTTAGTAAATCCCTCAATATAGCAGCGAAAATCAAACATGGGCCAACATGCCCCCACGTGGGTTGCGGTGCACTATGGTCGCCCACAATGACCAACCCTGTCTTTGATTGTTAAAAAAAATCTATGAATCCTACATCTTCCCCAAAGTCCTTACTGTGTGTTCGACTGGCACGCCAATGGTGTTTAGTTGTAACTAAAAAGGACCTCAGAAGAGCACGCTTCCTTTACATTTTTATCGCATTTGCTTGATGTGGTGCAACAGATGTGGGGAATAATTATGGACTACATTTCTGCTCAAATGCTCAGCCCTCTTTCATCCTGCTCGTCTAGTAAGAGATTTAATAACCTACAAGGTGCAGCTACTAAGTTTGTATCGGGAGAGTCATTTTCTGGAGTGGACCTCTGGCTTAACAAGGCACTTTATCAATTAGAAATGAAAGATAAATGGGTGGCACCAACACCATTTCTATGAGGAGCTCTCAAGGTTTTAGAAGCTGAAGGCAAGGCACATTACATATAATATTTGCTTTTTACACACCCAACGTTATTACACAGTGTCAGCAGTTTAAAGACTTGAGCTATGAACAAGTACAAGCACAAGTCTGAAATCCTCTAATGGGGAGGATCATTTGTTAATGTCCAGTTATGTAACATTTCCGAGAACTACACAGAAGACATTGAAGTGCAACAGAGATGAGGTCTGAGACCTTTTTTACATTCTAACTTTAAAGTGATTCCCTGGCCTGTGAGTTATTATTATTCTAGTTTATGTAGTAAGTTCCAGTGACAGGCTGTTAATAATAATAACTAAAGCGTAAAATGCATTGCTCTTTCACGTATATATTGACATTGATATATATGTAATTAATCTCAATAAAATGCTGTTCACTGACTCATTCCTAATCGTCTTTATGAGCCCTTTTCATGAAGATTAGTTATTCCACTGCTATCTCTTGTTCACTTTTGTATGATGGGTTTTTGAGTGATGTCAGATGAAGTGTGCCTCCATATAGGCTACTAAAAGTATATATATATATATATATATTCATCAAAACATTTAAGTCACTTAATAAAATCCTTTATGAGTAAATACCTCAAACACAAAGAATAGGCATGACCGCTCAGATCACAATTGTGAACTGGTCCTGGCAACGTAACAAGCACAGCGATGATTCAGCTGGCAGGAATCTGCGGACTGCTGTTGCCAATTTGGAAATAAAAAGGTTCGAGTACGAACTGCTTTCCAGAAACCAATATAAATCTGGAAGAGGGGATATAAAAGTGTGGGAAGCTACAACAAAAGCCATTAATTATATTTTTGGACCTGTCTTTTTAGACACATATTACCTAACAGACAGTTTGGGATTGTAACTACTTAGTGCAGCAGCTGGTTACTTGTAATGTGATTAATGGTCTTGAGTTCCTGCTCAACTACCCTCCACTAAAATGTGCATAGCTCTTTATGCAGAATGACATCATCCTCAAAACAATACCCTACATTTTTGCAGATATGAATCTCCCATCTACATCAATGTGTATTCACAAAAAACATTCAGGGTTTCCTTTTCAACAAAGAAATGATAAAGGAAGAAACTGGGAATCAAATGGGAAAATTCAAAACTGTGCTTGAGAGTAGCAGGAGCAAGAAGGAGGGATGGGAACGTATATAGTCACGTGTCTCAATAGTCGTATGTGGCGACAGATGTGATATTACATAAAATGCATAATGTTATAGTGTCAGACCTGGGGTATTGGGCCTCTCCCAAGTGCAAAATATTGGCTGCACAGGATTAATGTAAAAAAAACATAAGTGCTGGGGCGCTGGTCAGGAGGCAACCCATTTCTTGTGTTAGCGCGTCCTAAAACAGAACCAACTACTAACCATGAAAGTGGGGAGGGGATGCGGCATAATGGCCAGAGCTGCAGACTTCGGCGCTGGGGAACCAGGTTTGAGTCTCGGCGTAAGGGAACCAGGTTTGAGTCTTGGCGCTGGCTCAACATCCTGTGATTCTGGGAAAACCACTCCCATAAATGAATGTGTCCTTAACTGGTGCTCATTAAAAGTGCTGGCGTTGATGATTAAGTGCCGGTGCTGAGTTTTGGGAACCTCCGGCTCAAATTATGGACTGGTGCTGTACCTCATTGTATAAGTGGTTGCTCGGTTTACAGTACCAGCACACAGTGTTACTGGGTACGTCTGCACTGTTCAGCACCGGATGCACCACCAGAAAGTAGTTGTTTAACTGCGGTTGAGTGACTCCTGCCACTCTTTGACAGGTGGCTACTTTTTGTCCAAAAGGCGGTGCACTCTGACATTTCACAACATGGGGGTGACCCACAATGACTATGGAATTCTTCCGCTTCCCAAAGCACTGCACCCTTGTGGTAGGTACAACAAGCGCAAAAGCCCACTGGGTGGTGAACATTCTGCACCACTCACAGGAAGTGCAATGCTCATGTACGTGATGGATAATGAGACATGCACCTGTGGAAGTGTACATTCCAAAACCGTAGGTGGGAATGCTGCTAAGCACCTGAGCAAACACCACTCAAGGATTTCAGCAGAAGACACCACAATGCTCAGCACGGACAGTGACTCTATTTAGCTACAACAATATAATCGTCTGCAATTGTACCACTCATGTAAGACCATGTCATTCGAGTGATAGTGCCACTGAAGTTAGTGACAGCTTTAAATAACTTTGCCAACCTCTCACACAGACAAAATATCTGGTCGACACTCACAAAATATTACAGACCATCAAACATCACAGTCCCATCAATATCCTTTGAACATCTTACATTCCCTTTGGAAATACTTTGAAAACATCATTGTTCAGACGTACTAAACATTGGTAGCAGAATAATGGTCAGAATTTGCAACCTGTATTTTTGCAACGGGTGAGATATTTTGCGAACCAACCTATGTACTAATAAGTACGTTTGCAAAAAAACTACAGCCCTATAGAGACCCTTTTACTCACACTGGATCGAAATGTCGACATTTTTCTCTGCTTTGGTTCACAGATGTATTATTATCTACAGGACTGTGCAATTGTTTACGCACATGTATACCAAAAATCATGTACTTAACCATGGAAATTACACAGTGTCCTATATATATGTTTTATTTATTGATGCACTCCCTCAAGCACTGAGTCATCTGCTCTTTTGCTATTGTTGTACTGAAAATTGCATCTATATTGGATAACATATACTAGAACAAAAAACCCTCTCAATTCAAGTGAGAACAGACTACTGTGTTGTCAAAATAATACATTGAGTGTTGGTCTAACAAAATATTTTGAAAGGGATTCTTACATGATAAAAGAGACCCAAGGCGCAGTTTGTTAACACAATAATCAAAGCCACAATCTGGCATAACAGAAATTTGTTTGGTGAGTCCAGCCAAAAAGAAATATAAAATATGGATGTATGTCATTAATACAATCAATCATTATGTTTTATTTTATCTCAAAAATATTAACAAAAGCAATATATACACAAAATGGAATTAGAACTTCCGGGATAGTCGACAGTAGGACATGTAAATAACATTTTACAGATTGAGACGTTTTCCAGTCCCCTTACACCCACTCTGGATAAAGGATCTTAGTTGTTGAGTCTTAGCCCATCAGAATGCAGCCAGACTGCGCCTTCATTTAGTTCCCAAAACTGCAATAATAAAGTGGAAATTTAACTGGGATGTGTGCAATCCAACAAATGTGATATGCAATTGGCCAGAAACAGTATTTATGTGCCAGATAGCCCTGTGGGGCCTGCAAAGTAATTATAATATCTCTAACATAACAAAGGTATCACACTGGCACAAGCAAAGTGCAAACAAAACCTTACAACACATTAGTGTTTAACCAAATCAAATGCTTTGGGAGAAAAGTCACAGACACTTAATATGAGATACTGGTTACATACAGACTAGCAAGAGCAATGCCTTTTTTGCAAACCTTATAGTAACATATAGAAATAATAGATGATTACTAATACTGAAAATGTATAAAACTATTCATACGCACTTTCATTTTAAATACACATGAAAAATGTTCCAGAACAGGTAAAGCGCCTGCTATATTTTTACTATTTCCAACAAAAACTGCTCTCAACCATGTGCAGGTGCATTTTCAGCAAAAATCCAATGCAAGGCGGACAGTCATGTGACAGTGGACTCCAAACGATTGTACTACTGAATATCAACCCCCAGAATATTGTGGTACAAGAATATCGAGGACAGAATATTAAAGGACAAAATATCAGAAGGTAAGGGCATATAAAGATGTATACATTTACTATTCCTAACTCCACACCTACGTATCTTGAAGATATACGCACTGTGTAGGTGCATATACGTGGATGAAGGTATAGAAAATCCAGACTTACTTACCTTTTGATATTTTTTTTAATATTTTGTCCTCATTGTTGTGTCCCATCGACATAGGATTTCACAGGCTCTTTGATTTTTTGCTGACCGGTGCAGTGAAGTCTAGGCAACAGCTGATTTCCGATAATTCCGCCATCCCTTCCAAACTGGCATTCTCTTACTTACAAAACAGTCATTTCCTACGAAGTAATCCACAGGCAGTTAACACACTTGACGGGGATATTAGTTAAAGCCTATTTAGTGACCTGCCTCACAGAAATTGGCAACTGATATCGTCAATTATACCAGAAATTACGGGAGGTACTGGTTCCCCCATTTGTTGATTAAAGTAATAGCCTCAACAGATTGTAAGATTGACCTACACTCATGGGTTTGGTATGATAAAATGGCCCATAAAGCCACTTGTGGAGCAAACTATTGAAGTATGGCTTCTTGCTCTAAATGGATGCGGTATTCGAGTACAAAAATGTTACTTTACTATCTCAGCAGCATGCTTTGGATTAAGCCTCGGTAAGGGTGACTGGTTACACATTTATTTTACATGTCCAGGGCTGTGTCGCTTTTGAGAAAAGATTTTTCAATTTATTAGCGATAAGCTGCCGGTCTGTATCAGTCCAGACCCCTTTGGGGCCTTGTTTGGTATGTGTACCCCACATAGACAGATTACTCAACGGCAGCAACAATTTATTTTCATCGCTACACTGATGGCTAAGGGCCTCATGTAGGTAGCCCAATACCGGTCGGTAACAGCCGATTTTCGGTAAATATACCGTTACCGACCGGTATTTAGGCTTTTGCTATGTAGGGGGATAATTTCTGTATTCGGTAATTTACCGAATCGGTAAAATTACCGAATCGGTAATTTTACCGATTCGGTAAATACCGAATACAGAAATGAGATGTAGGGGGACTGTGTGGTGGGTGTGGGGATTCGTTATTTACCACCAACTAATAGTTGAAAATGCATTTTTGTGCACTGTGAAGTGTGCAATGTGGCAGACATACATGCCCCTAGGGCATGTATGTGCGCCACATGTGCACACATGGAAGAATCAGGGGTGCAACAGGGTGTCAATGTGACACCCTGCCACCCTTGAATGTGCTCCCCCCATTACCGAATCGGTATTTACCGATTCGGTAATGAGGCATACCTTCCCATTGATTCAATCAATGGGAAGGTATGCCTCATTACCGAATCGGTAAATACCGATTCGGTAATTACCGACTTACTCCGATTCGGTAACATTTACCGAATTTTTACCTACATACACTTTACCGATTCTTAAATACCGAATCGGCAAGATTCGGTATTTAAGAATCGGTAAAGTGTATGCCACCTACATATGGCCCTAAATCTCGAATTCTGCTAAAATAGAGATCCACCGAGGTCCCCACCCTTAATCAATGGCTATGTAAAATGAAGCGGGTCAAACAGCTTGAAAAGTTGAATGCGAAAAGAATTAGCGCTTGCAAAAAATTCAGGGAAATTTGGTGCTTCGCGTCAGATTGAGCTGTAACACTAAGCAATTAATTATTCCCCCAAAGACTGTACGCTATCAGCTTTTTGGTCAATTTCGGCTGGGGAGGTCTTTTTCAGTTATTTGGGTGTGTAATTTCTTTTGTTAATTATATGATTAACCTTTAATGAGATGTCATTTCCTTTTTGTGCAGTTTTGTTGAATATATGGAAACCTTTTGTACATATAAATATATATGAATACATGAAATCATGATGGATATTTGTAATCAACTTTTTCTACCACATTAATAAAAAAAGTGTGCCATCGATGTTCCATGGTCGATAATCAAGGTGCACACCCCCTGAACATTATTTTTGTTTTACTAATGCAAACCTCCATGGCAGGATTTGGGGGGTGAGGATGTATCTTAAATAAAATGCCTCTGGTGCGGTCAGAGTTTTTCCCCCTGCGTGTGTCTGAAGGACCATGAAAGGTTTGTCAGATGGGCTACCAATTAAAGGATTCCTATGGCAGAGCCCGCTGAGGCCCTGACGTCATAAACTAAGTGTTTTTTCCTCCGTCAGGATTGGTGGATAAGACATCTGGCAGCTTTTAGCAGTTGACCCACTTCCACCTATTTCTCCTCCCAAAGTCCCAAATCCTTTATAAACTAATCTCCGTTTGGGTCCCTACCCAGCTAAATTAGGGGCACAGATTGTAAAATGAGCATTTTTGTAACATCAATAACTTTGTATTCTCTCAGTACTTTACATGCCCCTAAGCTACCAACTAAATCTGACTATGTATTTTTTTGTACCGTTTGTTACAATGTAAAGTGTTTCTGCCCAATAAACCTATTGATCGCAGCATATAAATGTATTGACTGCACCTTATACCCGATTAGACAGCAGGACTACCTCTCCAATCGAGGCATCACATCGAGTGCTTAATTTGTAAAAGAATAAGTCTTGAGGCCCAAACGTTTGCTCAGAAGCCCACGGTTGGTGCAATAAATGTCACAGGTGCCGAATACTAAGGCAGTGTGGTTCAGATTCCACATCATTCACCAGCAGACACTCCCTGCCTCTGTATCTTATTGTTTCATACTCTTTTCCATTCCCGCTTTTTAGCTCTTAGCTACGCAGCGCGCATGTGCTGCGTAAGGGGGACCTCTTGGAATTGATCCGCTTTTTCCCCAAAAACTTGCACGCGTTGCATTGCTTTCAATGGCAACGCGTGCAAGCTTGGCGATTCCCTTGCGGAAGCGAGCTTTCAAACCATTTGTTTGTAATTAACGAATGGTTCCTGCTCGCTCCCGCAAGGGAAACATGCGTAGACCCGCCTCCGATCTCCCTTCCCCCTGCTGCCTCCTCCTCTCCTCGTAAAACTTTTTTTTTTTTAACTTCTAGCGCGAGCCGCGCACGCTTTTTTAAATTTGGGTTTGCATAGTGCACTTTAAAACAGTATTCGCATACATTTACCAAACAGCCGGAAGCTGCAAAAGGACACTCGCCATAAAAATCTTTTCTGCCAAGACTGTTTGAAGTTAACTCAATTTTTGTCAATAAGTGCAGTGGGTGCCTGACCTTTGGTGTTTTTTTGATGCAATTTTTTTTTTTAACTGCCTTCATTGTGCCTGGGCCATATTTTTTCAAACGTACCCCTTAGATCAAGGACTATGCCTTTTTTCAAATATATTTTATTGGCATTCATTCATTCAAACGGGTTCCAACTCAGACCAGTTCGTCTGCCCAATCTTAAAAAGTTGCAGTGGGTATAAGGCTGTCATGCAAACATTTGACATCAGTTGTTGAGTACATTTTGGGCATTAGTGTAATATACATTCTCCAATCACAGCGCAGTTTGGTGTCTCTGTCGTGCCTATCAAAGATTCCCAACTTCATTCGGACTGGGACAGTCTGAACCTGGCCTCTGGGCTCTCAATACATTTTGTGTAGTTGTGGCACCTATTACGATCTGTGTGTGCCATGTCACCCCAGTTGTGTGCTTGTACGTTATAGGGTACGGCTGGTCGGCTCCGTCATCTAACCTCTAATTCCCTTTCCTGTGGCTCCCCATCACTCCCCTCCCCTGTGTTACCCCCTCCCTCCCTCTATCTTGTTCACCCGCGGCAGTTTGTTCAGGGTCTGTGTTCCCTTCCGGGTGCTCCCAGCGACCATGGCTCGGCCCTAGGGTGCCTCCGGACTCCCCAGGCGTCTTATCGACACCATAGGTGACCCTTATGTTATAAAATATCCCTAGTCTTGAAGGGCCCCCAGTTACTCATGGTTGTCTTCCCTTATGCCACGATTTACATCCAGTATACCAGCGTTATGCCACGGGTGCCCCATACAAAGAACTTGCCCCAGTATGTCAACACAAGCATTTTCCCCAGATGCCTCTTTGCCAAGTACTTACTACCTCTAGTGTGCCAGTGTGTTCCGGGTCCAGTCACCAAAGGATTACGACTTTCTTGCTCCCTTATGTGAACTCACTCATTCACATTAACTTGAACTCCTTTATTCATTGTGATTCACTTTCACTTTTTTATGCACTCACTTATTGACACTCTAACTCAGTCATACTTTCTCACTCGCTTCCACTCGCTCTCATGCTCACGTCTCAATCTGATTCACTCTGACTCACTCATTTATTCGCACTCACCTACATCTACCTAGTCTGGCTCGCCTATACTTTCTCACACGTTGACTTGCATTCGCTGTTAAACTCACTCATTCTCATTTATTCTTACTAACTGACGCCCTCATTCTCACTCCATTCCGTTCACTGTCACGCACTCCATCTCAGCCGGGAAACAGCCTTTACCACGAAGAATTTTCTACGCGTTGCTTCAACGACCGTCTTTACCACGCCAGCAACGTCATCACGGAACAACGTCTTCATCAACCAAAAAAATGCGTCAGTCCTTTTTCAGTGTCGGCGAAGAGCTAAGAAAAAGGCAAATAAAAGAAGAAAGGGGGATTGGGGGGGAAAGCGGGGTAAAGGAAAAATCGAGGTAAAGGCAATGCGTAGAAAAAACATTCCGTTGTAACGCATGCGTGGTAAAGGCATGCGTTGCAACACAATGCGTAGTAACGACATATATTCATCTCAGCCACAGCACCTTGCACTGTGCAACACTGCCTCTCAATCATTCTAACGCCTTCTCACACTTGCAGCCACTATTTCATTCACTCTAACTCACTAACACTCAGTATACGTCATTTTCACTTACTTTGTTCATTCTCTCATACACAAATGCTCGCACGTAAAGTCCTGTTCACGCATTCACGGGCTCTCCCACCCGCCAGTTTGAACACAATATTCACTGTATTTTACTTCTCTCCGCTTCCAGCCAATGTCCCGTCCCAGCTTCTGATGCTCCAGTTTTATTAAGCTATTACCTATCAGTATAATAAACATGGGTAGAATATAAGTAGGGCGGAGCCCTAGTGCCCAGAAGGGCGAGCCGTTCCTGTCAGTTCTTGGCACTGAATCGGAGCTGCCAGTCCCAAATGACGTCCATGGTTCTGATGCTTCTGGACTTTGGAATAGTATAATGTACTATTCCAACTTCAGTCTGCGCAAAAATAGGGAAGGTTATGGACTTAAAATCCAACACCACTCTACCAATGTGCCCCCTAAAGCAAGTCGTTGCAATGACTTGCGTGCTAAACAAATGCGTGGCATGCGTCCTCCCTCAGCCCTACGCTCTTCAACGTCTACATGGCTCCGCTCGTCCCCATCGAAGGGAACCTACAGACTCAACATTGTGTCATACGCAGACGACACCCATCTCATCCTCTCCCTATCTAACAAACCCAACACCGCCAGACACAACTTTCGAGAAGGCATGGAAGCCGTCACCAAATGGATGATAAACAGCTGCCTACTAGTAAACACCAACAAAACGGAAGTACTCATCAGGCGCCCTCGGAAGCCCACCCACCCCCACAGACCATGCACGCAACCTGGGAATCATCCTGGACTCAGAGCTCAAAATGGACCATCAGATCAACTCCGTCTCGTCCTCCTGCTTCCACACCCTCCATCTCCTACGTAAGACCTTCAAATGGATCCCCCTCGAGCACAGAAAGACCGTCACTCACGCCCTGGTTAACAGCATACTTGACTGCGGCAACGCACTCTATGCCGGAATAAACAAAAACCTCACCCGCAAGCTACAGAACATCCAAAACGCCGCCGCAAGACTGGTCCTCAACCTGCCAAGACACTGCCACATCTCCCAGCACCTGCGCACACTCCACTGGCTACCCATCAAAGCTAGAGTCACCTTCAAGATGCTAACCCACGCTCACAAGGCCCTCCACGACACCGGACCAGCGTACCTGAACAGCCGAATAAAATTCCACGCACCCCAAAGGATCCTATGATCAGCCCAGCTCTCCTACGCCATGGTCCCCGCACCAGAAAGACTAGATCGGGAGGCCGCTCCTTCTCCTTCCGCGCAGCCAGAGCCTGGAATGACCTTCCGCTCCACCTCAGACAGACAACATCGCTCCCCATCTTCGCAAGAAACCTCAAAACCTGGCTCTTTGGCAGACCCCCTCCTTGATCGACTGGAACCTGCGACCCCCTGTCCCCAGCGCCTTGAGACCCTTACGGGTGAGTAGTCACGCTTAACAAACACCTGATTGAAATGTGTGGTAACAACGTGTTCATTCTGTTGCCAGCGTTGTAAAGGCACAGCATGATTCTGGATTTGAAATAAAGGATGTTTCCCCTAGTAAATATTAGAAAGCCTTCCCCGTTTAGGTTATCCAAGGTACGTTTTCACTGTCAGTGACCATCATGCATGACATGGAAGTGGCAGGCTAGAAACCGCAGAAATGACCATGAACCGAAGATAACTTCCAGTACAACCATTACATTAGTGATTGTTGCTCAGAAAATGCTTTGAGGGTTTAATATAAGAAAACGATGAGTGGCCAGTCACGGCATGGTGGTCGCAACCCCTGGCAGTGATTTCCCACCAAAAGCCCTTCTTCTTGCTGGCAGGAGCATCTTCATTGGAATTTCTTCTCTGTTAGTTGAGGAGCTCTTAAAACAGAAGAGAGATACCTTGGGACGGCGGAGGTGGATCACTGCCACAGCAGCGACTAGGCGGTCTGCCACCAAAAAAGAATTCACTCCTTAGTTAGGCTTTTATTTCTCCCATAAGCAGTGTAAGACTAATCCAGTGCTTAATTTGTAAATCAATAAGTGTCAGGGCCCTTTTCAGGAGCCTGCTGCAGGGTGCATCACCCATTGCCCCTGCTAGCGCAGCCAATGACAGTACCAACACAACTACTAACCGTCACACTCCTACAAGTGTGACAAATCGGACTATTCCATAAAATGGGCTTGGGCAGCATGTACTACTATTTTTTAATGTATATTCAGTTAATAAACAACTGTTCTTGTGCTCGTCTGTAAATTAGACAAGCAGCGCCACCATGTGGCAGACTGCAATAAGTGTCGGTGTTGACAATTAGGTGCCAGTGCTGACCAACAGAAACCACCGGCTCAAATTAAGCACTGGACTAATTACAATAATTATTATGTATTCAGTACCAACAGCACTTAAAGCATTTACAGAGGGAGTAAGCAGACTTGATTGTCATATAATTAAGGACAAGCCAGGCAGTGGGAACCCATACCAACCGAGCAAAGAAGAAAGCAATTGGTTCGGCCCTTCAGTCTCATCTACCAAAAAACCTACAATTCAGCAAAACTGATACACTTTTCGTACTTATATGGCCCGTTTCCACAAAACACAATCAGACTCTTATACACCATGGAATGTTTGGAAAGTCATACCCCAGGCACCGGATTACCACACTGCTGGAAGACTCACTGCTGCACGAGTGTTAATCAACAATAACGATTAGTGTTTTCCACAGTGACGTACATGAAGCGGATTTTCCCGAAACATAACGTTGATACTTTATCTCAGGTTTTTATTCATCTCTGCATTCCTTTTATAGGTTTTAGGGACAGACAGCGTTATCTGACGATTGGTAGACCATGGTTTCCAATACATACCATTTCCCTGGAATGGGATTTCGGTCAGTCCCTTGCTCATAATTTGATGGCTTTCTTATCTATCCCAGTTGTCTGGCTTTTCTCCCTGTCCTTATAGCTCTCCCGCCTGGATCATTTCGGCCCCCAGTGTGCTGACTGTGTTACTTGTATCCTCCCACTGGATACTTTAGGGGACACTTTTTTATTTTGCATTGAGAGCTGCATGGAGTGCTTGTGTTTCCTAGTGCTCTTTCTCTGTGTTATTCAGCTTAATGCATCCCTCACAGCCTCTTTTCACTTCTCTGCCTACCTCATGCTCCCTCCCACGCTCTCCATCCCACTCCCTGTGATCCAGTATTATTTATTTATTTATTTTTACAAGAGCTCTGCAGCTGCAGTGTTGCCCACCCATTTACTTTCTTTTCTGCTTTTCACACACACACACTTTAAAAACACATGTATGTGCTGCTCCAACATGGCTGGCTCTGCACCATGTAAGAGAGGTAAATAAAAAATGGCCAGTATACATCACGATGCATGGACGTTCACCCATCTCTAAAAGTGCGTCATGACACGTGCATGCACATGCTTCACAATGTGCATGCGTATTCCGGTGGTCATCTTGTAAAACCCATTGCAAGATTGCCTATCATGCATTTTGAGACATGCGCTCTACTGCCACTTGCAAAAAGCATTCCCAAGGCCAGAATCATAGCCTTTCAGGGCTGAGACCAATTGGCTTGGCCAGTGCTTGTTCCTTTAAGATACTTAAATCACTTTCTAATTCTACAGCTATCCTTTACATCAGATATATCTTCTTCGCCATACATGTGCCTCTATACTTCATGGGGAAGGCATCACTCTGAGGACACAAACCACTTAGCCTACAAAACTATGGACTTCTGTGAATGTACTGCCTATGTAGCATGTTCTATACGTGATTGCAACATGGCTGATCTTTGACAACCAACCGGGATTTGAGTGCATTTTCTGACTTACATGAGCTTCACTTCACTATATAGCATGGCCGGCATTTGTTACTGATATGAACTCCAGTTGCTCATTATACAGCGGGGTATGTTTTTATTTACTTATTGTCTGTGGGATTCCATTATGAGTTATTTACTGTAAAAAAAAAAAAAAGACAAGTGTTCACAAAAGATCACCATGTTGTATCAAATATTTCTGTGCGTAAACATATTTTTCAGAACTTCAAATGAAATCTGTTTTCTCTCAGAGGAGTCTTTGGTTCCTTTATGTTTTTTCTCTTTGTTTAATGCATCATTTCTAAGGGAAAGTGGTCAGCTCTGCGTTCATGGGATGGTACGTCCACTCTGTCTTTCGCTGTATGATTAACAGCATCCGGGTCCCCAATGAGCTGAAAATAATCCGGGAAAGGCAGATCTTTTAAAGGGAAAACTTCATCAACACAAACACAAACCTCTCCCTCATTTATCTGTTGCCTTCAAAGGGTGCACATCTGTTTCTGTTGGGAAAAAAACCCACAAATCTCTGCCTTGTTTCTTTGAAAATCATGAAGTCTCCAGGTTTTCCCACAATCTAAAAAATATGACAGTGAGAGTATGACATCACAGAGTTCCCACAGGTGCTTGGACTTGATCATTCATTCTTTTATGAACTCTGCAGCTCCTTGAAAGTGTTCTTCAACACCACATCAGGGGTTCATTTACCTAACATGTTCAAATGTGAGACTGGACAGGGTGAGCTGTCAAACATTCCAAATCTGTTTTGTAAATAACTTTCAGCTGGATCTGTGGTATTCTACTTCGTGCATATCATGCCAAAGAGACACAAAATCCGATTCACAAAGCTTGTTTTTCAGGTGTAATTGACATTTACTCTAACTATATGTGCATTATATGTGCATGTGTACATTACGTGAGAATCACAAGATGAAACACATAGTGCTTATTCAAGATCTATGAATGTGAAGTGTACATTACTCTTGTGTACACTGAGTCCAAGATTCACAAATGCACTTTTGCACCTAATGGAAATTAGGTGTACACACACTCCCATTTGCGATGGTAAACTCCCATTTTCTATTCTGTAAAGGGACTTGCTGACACATGATGCTAATGCTACACTGCCATATGTAATATCTACTGCAAAAGGCGGGTTGTGGACGTACTAGGGTGGGTATACCGGTCTAAGAAGACGGTACACCCACAAACTCTTGGCTGTCACATCCTGAATACAGTCAAAAATCTATTTCTATCAGGGGCAGAAGGAAATTCCGACACAGGGTGGGAATGGAGAACTAATGTCCCTAAAACGAGTTTGGGCTCTCAGGAAGGCAAAATGGCAAATATTTTCCTAATGGAGAAACATAACAAGTTTGTAAGCGCACGTGTGTGTTAAACTTCCGCATGAACAAAGTTTGCAAGTTGATCAATTTGATTTTTCAAAAAAATCCATAAGTACTTCTGGGAATTTGTGTCTGTTGCAACTTCTAGGGAGCACCCTTGGAATTCCCTTTAAAGCTTAAAAATAAGCTGTTCAAACATAGGGCAAGCACAGGGCTGAAAATTTCCAAGAGCCTGATTTATACTTTGATGGACGGAGTAGTGGCTAACTGGGTGGTGGAGGACATTACATCAACTGACAAATTTAGGGATGACCACTCGCCCAGCGGTCATCTCATTAACCTGAAGGGAGCTGACATCCGGACGGTTCCCTTCAAGCTTTAAAAGGTTTGGAGAATGGCTGCCGTCGTTTAGACAGCTGTCCACCAAACGTTTAACATTTTGTGTTTTTGTTATTCCAAAACAAACTTCCAAAGTGGGAGTTTGTTTTTGAAAACAAGAAATTAAAGATCCTACCCCCTAGGAGTTTCTAAATAAGGTGGGCAGCCAGAGAGTTGGCAGACAGGGTATTTACCCCCTTGCATTTGCAATGAACTACCCCTGTCCACCAAAAGTCTAAGGGGCATATTCACAAGTCCCTATCGCAACGGGAACATCACTTTTTTTGATGTTCGTGTGGCGATAGGGCCAGCGCCCTATTCTCAAGGCAGCGTTAACCTACTTAACATGGCTTAAAGCCACGTTAAGTGGCTTAACGCTACCTTGAGAATAGGGCCCCTTTCATGCTAAACTTAGCGTAAAAGGGGGCGTGTAGTGGGTGTTGCGGTGGGCGTACCACTGCAACACCCATTAAGTTTGATGCTACTGCCTATTATCAAGGGTGGTGATAATAGGAGGTAGCGCCCAGGAGCATAACACAGGCCCCCGCATCCCCTGCAGTGCGTGGGGGGGCCTAGAGCTGCAGGGGGCCCCCTCAGCACTGTACTCCCGCCGGAGAGCTCCGGATTAAATCCAGAGCGGGCCCCTCTGAGTACCTTGCAGGGGGGCCCCTTCAACTTTCGTTACGCCACTGGTAGTGCCAAAATTAAGAGCTAGAAAAACCAGGTCTTAAGGTGGCTAAACGTGGTGAAAACATTTATTTGTCCGCGTTTTTGCATTTCCCATGTGTGCTGCATGTAGCAGCACACATAGAAAAAGCAAACTGGCATTTTCGATTTGTTAATGCACAAGAAGGGACACCTTCCTGTGCATGAACAATCCTCCCTGCTCGCAGGCACCCTTGCTCTCTGGTGCAAGGGTGCCTGTTTTGGCGATAAATCGTGAGATTTATCGCCGTTGATGTGGGTAACGCCAGTTTGCACCACATTCTTGTGAATAGGGTGCAGACTGGCGTTCCCGAAGTGGCGGTAAGAGGCGTTAAGACAAGGAGGCTAACTCCTGTCACTGCCACTTCATTGTGAACATCCCCCTAAATCTCCAAAGCGTTTTAAAGAACCATTCCCAATATTTTAGACCTAAGTTGCACTAGTACACACTTGCGGGAAGTGTCAGAAGGTATTGCAATTAAGGTTAACAAAAATACACTTCAGGAACTTTGTTGTGTTGTTGTGTTGTGTTGGCATTTATAAGGCGCATAAATCACCCGTAGGTTTCAAAGCGCCCGCAGAAACTCCAATGATGAACAGGTAGTCAGACAGTGTTAGAATAGCCAGGTTTTCAGAAGTTTGCGGAATTTCAAATGGTTTGGTTCAAGCCTCATAGGAAGAGGGAGAGTGTTCCAGATCAACGGGGCTATTTTAGAAAAGGATCTGTCTCCGTTTCTCACAGTTCGTACTTTGGGGACGGAGAGGAGGTGCTTGCAGGATGATCTAAGCGTTCTAGCCGAATGATAGGCTATGAGCTTGTTGGCGAGATATAGAGGGCCTTTGCCGTTTAAAGTTTTGTGAACCAAGCAGCAAAGTTTAAATTCGATGCGCTTTTTTATAGGAAGCCAATGTAACGACCTCAAACTGGGGGCCGAGGAAGTACGAGAGGGGAGATCGAGGACCATCCTAGCAGCGGTGTTTTGCAGGACCTGGAGCTTGTTCAAAAGATTTTCATTAATGGATGCAAAAAGTGCATTACCATAGTCCAGGCGGCTAATAATTAGTCCCTGGATCAAAGGCAGACGGGAGGGAAGGGGGATCCATCTGAAAATTTTCTTGAGGTTGCGCATAAGCCCGAAGCTGGAGTGCACAATGCTATTGATATGGTCAGACATAGAGAGTTTGTTGTCAAACACTATCCCAAGATTTCGGGCTGACGTCTTGGGAGGGGGGCACGGGCCTAAAGTTGGAGGCCACCAATCGTCGGTCCAAAATTTGTGAGCGTTTCCAAAAAGTAGGATCTCTGTTTTGTCTGCATTAAGTAGCAGATAATTATTTGACATCCACTCTTTTACCATGATCATACATTGTTGGAATCTGAGTTTAACATTGGTGGGATCATTTCCAAGAGTGATAAGAATTTGCTCTAAATCCAGATTGAGGAGGATCCAACAGTTTGTTGGTTTCTAAGTGTTTGGTGAGTTGGGAGTTGATCAGAGATTCCAGAACCTTTCCAAACAAGGGAAGGAGGCAAATGGGGCGGTAGTTTAAAGGCAGAGTTGGGTCAGCAGATGGTTTTTTCAGAATGGGTCTGATGACGGCTTTCTTCCAATGAGAGGGCACGGTCGACTGAGAGAGTGAGAGATTAAGGGTTCTGGTCAAGTAAGGAATGAGGATGGGAGCAACTTTGGAAATAATTGAAGATGATGCCGGATCGGTAGGGGAGCCAGAAGTAATTCTAGTCAATGTAGATGTTACATCATGTTCTGTAAATGTGTGGAAGTCCTTCAAAATGGTAGACGGAATGGGAAGAGTTATGCTTATTGGCTGCTTGCAAGGTAGGTCAGTGGTGATGGGGTTGACAAAAGTTTTATAAATGTCATTGACTTTATTATAGAAGAATGAAGAGAGAGTATTGACCCATTCATAAGAAGCAACTGTGGAAGGTAGACAGGACGCAGGACTAGAGAATTCTTTGACTATTCTATAGAGTTCTCTATGGGAGTTTGCAGCCCGGTCTATCCTGGCACCCAGGTAGACTTTTTTTGCAGAGGCAATGTCCCTCATGTATTGGCGATGGGATTTTTTATATTGTATTCTATCGCTGGGGTTTTTTGTATGTCGCCATTTACGTTCGAGTACGCTGGCGGCAGATTTCATTATTTTGAGTTCAGGGGTGAACCAAGGGGATAGTTTAGTTGGACATCTGCTAGGTTTACTAGGGGCGATGATGTCTAGAGCTGCGATAATAGCTTGGTCAAGATAGATCGCAGCTTGGTTGGGGTCGGTTAGAGGTCCGATGGGAGTTGGGGAAAAATGCATGGAGAAGGCTTCCGGACTAATCTTATTCCATGGTCTACTTGAACTGAATCTTTTCTTAGGAGGGGAAAGGATTGAATTGAGGTGGATAAGGAACTTGATGGTATAATGATCGGACCAAAGGACCGGTGAAAGTTGATCCAATTTTAATTTATTGGATTTGGTAAATAAAAGATCAAGGGTGTGACCGGCGGTATGGGTAGGGCCGGTCACCAATTGGTTTAGGCCTAATGCGTTCATACTTGTGATGAGTTCGTTTGTGTGAGGGTCTTGTAAAGATTCGGCATGATAATTGAAATCTCCTAGAAGAAAGAAATTGTCTGAGGAGAGAGCAAGGGAGGCAATAGTTTTGGTGAGTTTATTAACAAAGCTTGTTTTGGTTCCAGGCGGCCTATAGAGGAGGGCACCTTTCCAGGACTCTTTATTCCCCAAAGTAATTGTGAAAGTACAAATTTCGCCCCAATCAGCAAGATGAGTATCAGTGAGGTGAAGTTTGATGTTAGATCTGTAGGCGATAGCAATTCCTCCACCTCTTTTATTCGTCCTGTCCAGCCTCGAGATTTTGTATTCATGGGTAAAGGCTACTGCAATGTCAGGTAGTGCAGAGTCTGAGAGCCAGGTTTCGGTAATTAAACATAGGTCTGGCTTATCTGCGTCAAGAAGCGCCCAGATTTCTAATTGATGTTTAGGGAGGGATCGAGCATTACAGTACAGGCAGGTTAGAAACTTGGGTTCGGGGGGTAATTTGGGGGTAGATGTAATGCATGTGCTCACTTTTGGTAGGTGTCGGCAGAGAAGGGGGGACTGATTAGAGAGGAAGTTACAAAGGGAGGAAGAAAAATTATCAGGTAGACTGATAGTTGAGCGATCAATATTCATTGCATGGAGCTCAGAACTTGAGTATTGAAGGAGCGCCATGGAGAGAAGACTACAGAAGGACCAAAGGAAAAATCAAGCAGCAATCCTGGCGACTGGCGAAGGTCAGGCGCAGACGGGCGCAGACGGGCTTGCCTTTGGCACGCCCACTGCGCGCGTCCGCTCTGCGCACTCGTTATATGCCGGGAGTGGGCGGGACCGCGACAGCCACAACTAGAATGCTGACCTGATCGACTCACCGGAAGTGAGTATATGTAAACTAGGTGTTTTACCCCTCCGCACAATCGGCACAAGCCGCGGCGGACCGGGGGGACACCTGAAGTCAAGGTAGGCAGCAAAATAGAACGGACACAGTATTTTTAAGAGCACACAAAAAAAAATGTAAGAACACGCCAAAAAGATTAAAATATAAGTTGTAGGTAATCGCGCTGAATTGACCTGGATTGGTTGAAGAGGTCTGTAGAAGCAATCTGCTGCGCGCGTCCGCTCTGCGCACTCGTTATATGCCGGGAGTTGGCGGGACCGCGACAGCGACAGCCACAACTAGAATGCTGACCTGATCGACTCACCGGAAGTGAGTATATGTAAACTAGGTGTTTTACCCCTCCGCACAATCGGCACAAGCCGCGGCGGACCGGGCGGACACCTGAAGTCAAGGTAGGCAGCAAAATAGAACGGACACAGTATTTTTAAAAGCACACTAAAACAATTTTAAGAACACGCTAAAAAGATTAAAATAAGTTGTAGGTAATCGCGCTGAAATGACCTGGATTGGTTGAAGAGGTCTGAAGAAGCAATCTGTGGGTATTCCCCACTATTTGTGAGCATGTGCCACACTTATTTGTAACTCTAATTTACACCCAAATGGGCCAGAGGTAGTTGTTGCAGAAAATGTAGTAATGAGATTCAATTACCAATTTTTAGGTTGGTAAGGGGGTGTACTTCAAGTAAACACATTCACAATTAAGGGAGAAGGTAAATCGGTAAAAGAAATCACAAAACATTTACAAGTCTTTAAGCATGCTTTCTGTATGCAATGCAGAAAGTACTCACAACTAGTTTTATAAAAATATGCATGTCAGTAAAACACAATAATTGCATTATGACATTTCTAGTTTTAACATGCACCATAAGGAACTGTACTAAGCAGATTCATAGGCGTTGCCTATGCACATTGCAGCTTAACTATGATTTTTTTGTACCTGTCTTTACTGAATTGGGCACATACTACGTTATTGTCTCTCTATGTTTTATATCGTGCTTATGAAATAAAATTACTCTTAAAAGTATAACAGTTCATTTTATGTCTCATGGACAGATGCCTTTTAGCCCCCGGTCGGGGCTGCCGCGCTGCAATCAAGTCAGGCATCTTCCCGCCAGTCCCTGCATTTTCTCCTCAACAGAGGGAGGGGGGCCCGCTGGGGGAGTCACCACCCAACGACCCAATGCCTCATTCCCACACTTTGCTTTACTCCCCTCTCAGCTTCTGAGTGACCAGCACACTGCTGGGGGTGCTACAAGTCTCTGTCTCATAGTCCTCCTGGAACACCGCTGTGCACACTACCATCGCGGCCCATCCCAGTGCTGGCCCGGACTGAGGCCACCGGGCCAGATGCCTCCACATGGCCCACTGCGATGACACCACAGAGAGGTCCCCACAGCTGAGTCCTCATATTGCGGCTCAGTGGACCACTTCCCCATCCATCCCATGCCCGTCACTGCTCTCACCTATGGTCAGCTTATCATGCATGAGGGGGGGACGAAGACCAAGGGAGGAGCCGCGAGCCACGCCACTTGATCACTGTGCCCTGATAACGCTGTCTGCCATCTTCTCAGCCCCGCTCCTCACAAGTGAAGTCACTGCACGCTCACTCAATAAGGCTGCAAAATCACCCGCAACTTCACAGGCAGAAGGCCAGGGGCGCAGCGTCAACAGCAGGCATCAGATGTCGGGGCACAAGCCGGATATTGGACGAATATTTGGGATACTTTATTGGTGGGTAGAGAGCCATCTCAATGTGCAGCCATCTTGGTTGGCTTCAGCCACGCCCCCTTTACACAGACAATTCTTTAACGAATATTTCAACTGAATGTTAAGCATTTTTTGATGAACTTCAACATTAATTTGCAAACAATGACAGTGCATTAAGGGATTGCTCTCATAATTGAGAAGAGCACAGCGCAGGATACAAAACCGTATTCCTGAGCACGTCATAACATATTGATTCAGCATCTTCAATTGAAAGTTGGTGTAATGAAGGTTGTGCAAACAAAGTGCACACTGTGTAGCTATTGAAGAGGACCCAGAGTTTCCTGGCTAATTTCAAGGAAATTATGGTGTGAGTTGGGAATGCAATGGGAGGGCCCTAGTGTAGCCTGAACAGTGGATGAGCGGAAGAAAAGCATTTTATTTTTAGATATAGGTCAGCTCACGGGGAGACAATGCCAAATAGTACTGAAGCGTCAACTAAGCTGGCTTTGATGAGAGATGAAGGTAAAAATTGTTTCTAAACAATCACAAAGACTCTGGACTGATGAGTCACCTGTATGCCATTCTTACCTATCCTTAAACACTTTAGGAAAGTCATAAATCCTAATTTTGTTGGTCTACTCTCTGACAGAATCCATCTCAACAAGGTGTCCACCATGCATACGGGTGATTCAGTTTGTTTTGTGTGCATTACAAGAACTTAAACAGGAGTGCTAGACTAACAGAAAAGAAGGTAGCTTGATTAAACTAGTTTGTCTTTGATGAAGCCGCTACCTTTCTCTGTAGGTCATGGGATGCTCAATACACCCATGGGATGGCTCATGATGATCCTGGTTATGATAATCCAAAATTTCACATCTCTGTAATCTAAAAAATCTTTTAGTCATTGGCTGGTAGTATTCCATCTTACAGATGAACCTTTCTGAGCAATATCATAAACCTACAATTGAATATATGGATTCAATCTCATGCCTTGGCTGAGCCAGCAGCGGTGCACAATAAATGCTACAACTAAGCGTAATATATGGCCATTTCTTTTTATGGCAAAATATGTTTCCGCTTAAAGTTTGATTACACCTTTTCTCTGGAAAAGAAAGCCAGCAGACTCTGTGGAATACTATAAATGTATTTCAGCAATGAAACTCAATACACTGCAAGAAGAGGCAGCATTTTATAGCACATTTCTCTGTAAAATGCAAGGGCACATAAACTGTGTGCTTACTAACCAAATTTGGTACTCGAGATATTCGTAATTTTCCTGCATTCAGTTTATGAGCGCATAAACATTCACAAATGTGCGGTCGTTAGAGGATCCCAGGTAGAGTCTCAGCCGGCACTTGTCTGAGGTGATTCCTGGCTGTGACGTGCAGGCCCGTCCTGTAGGGGGCACAGTAGCCAAGAAGGACCAGTCAGGTCACCGCTGTAACTTTCTTAAATGATATGTATGCATGCATGTGTATTGGTCAAACTCAGCCAAAAGGTAACAGACGCTGTACAGGGTCGAAGGCTAAGACACTGTCAGGGAGTGTTTTTAGGGGAAAGGTGCCGGATTCTCGGCCAGATGTGACTATTTAATGCATCACAGTGTAGTGTTATTTAAAGACGTATAGCTTCAGCTCTTTTCTAATCCGAAAAGGGGATCTTCTTCAATACAGAACATTTAATGAAACACCAAGCTAGTGTAACATAATATGGTAACAATCTGGATCCACTGCCAGGCCACCTTCATCTAGGATGTTTTCCAGATGCCATCATTTTGTCTCTGCTTTGGAAGGTTTCTTCACATTGAACCCAATGCTTTGTCCATCAGCGCGATTTACCCTTGAGCCAAAGTCTTCTGGGGTTGGAGGTCACCTTTAATTGTGCATCATCCTAATCTGTCCCGTGGAGTGGCGCAAGTCTTTGATGCTCCTCTGGTTTGCTGTCTCTGTTGTTCAACATATTCTACCCTACTCGGTCTGACAGAGTAAACAGGGCTGTTTTGACCCGGATCAATTCTCCAATAGTTTTAGATGCCAACTATGAACACCGCACTGTGTGTCTCCACATGACACATCGCCCAAGGGATGCCCCAGGAGTTAGCTGTATAGTTTTCTTCTCCGAAACAGGAGATTATTTTCTGATTTACCGTTAAATATTATGTATTCCTATATGCCCACTACCAATCCTGATGACTGTCATTGATTTAAGTACAAGATAATAGCACGTGTTCCATTTGCAATACTGGCTCTAGAGATCTTTGTAAATAGACAACGGAGGATAATGAAACCTTGAAAATTCTTTTTAGACCAAGTGTTAGCATTCTCTCTCTCTGTTTTCTTTTTTATCCCTTCTCCTTTCCCCACCCCATTTTGCACGTAATGCTATGCCACGACTGCTTGGATGTTTTTTGGCCAGTTTTCTGTACTATGCAAGTAAAGTCAGACGAGATTAGAAACACATTGACTGTCCTTGTGGCCATGAGGTTTTCACTCTTGCACGTTTCACTATGCTTTTTAATGTCTCAGGGAACTGTATGAATGAATTTCTGAATCGGCCTGTTCTTGCTGTATGAATTTGTTTTATGAACTTGTTTCATTGATATTAAATCGATACATTTGTTTTTCGAACTCTGCTATTTATAAACGGGCCGAATAAGCTTGTTCCTACTCCATGACTTTTCCTAATTTGGATTTTGTTTTACTGTTTTAAATATCTGGTTCAACCCATCAATTTGCTTTTAGAACGATGCCATTTAATAACCCCCACATTTGCGCCACTCCCGGTTTCCTTTCTTGGAAAATAAGCCAACGTAGACTTGCTCTTGTGGTGGTCTTTGTTGGCCGCAGTTTATTATGCATACCCATATATACATATCCTTACTGTTGTACATCCTGCCATAAATCATTATTGCTGAGCTTTCATCCTGTGTCTTGCTTTGTTTGCAGCTTGTTACACATTGTGTTTGGAAAATCATATGTACATTGGACACATTGCATATTAGACTAACTATTCGTTACATGGTCATTTGCAGGCTTGTAATGTCTCTTGGCCCTACGGGGTTGTTGATTCGTTCGGTTGGATTTGCCCTTCAAGGGGTATAGCTTTTTGTCCCGGAGTTAGGCCACAACTCGCTACCTTGCTGTTTCTTGTTGTGCCCTGCCATCCGGCGGGGGCTGGGCAGCGAGCGCCGTCTCCGATAGCTACCCCCTTGTGGTAGGCCAACTCACCCAGCCGTAAGGCATCCCAGAGTGAGTGGTCCTAGCCACTGGCTATAGGCCAGCTCACTCAGCCGTAAGGCATCCCAAGGTAAGTGGTCCTATTCCGGCACACCGCCCTCCGGTGTGCCTCCGTACCAACCATTATCCCTGTAGTTTTCTCGCCATCGTCCTGCTTGTTCCTCCTGACTGCGACATAGCTGTTCCTTCGGTGTGGGTGGGTGGGACAATGATTTCTGGTGCTGCTCCCCCGCTCCCCAACAGATAGGAGAATCCCTGGGGGAGCAGCGCTTATATACCCCCCCAGGTGCTGTGCCGCCTTTGCCTGCCCCCCCCCCATTGGGGGGTTTGTATCATGCCTCTCGCAACCATTGGCCGGTGTGGGCTGGTGACTCTGTAGCGACCGCAGCCGGGGGGAGGTGCGCCGGAGCTCTCTGCTCTGTGGCACGAAAAACTGGTTTTGTCCGGGGGGGTGGGGGGGGAGCTCAGCATCGGTTATGGCGCCAGCCCTTTAGGCCCCCTTCGGCGGCGGCCTCTGCTCAAACGGACTTTCTATCATTTTAAGGATAATTTTTTGAGTTGTAGAACCAGACAGCTGTTCTTTCTTCGTGTGGTGGGAGGGTGTCAGACATGGTTGGAGCCTGGTTTGGACTGTCCCAGTTGCTCTCTGTTCCGTTCCTGTGCCTGGAGGGAGAGAGTTGCAGTTTGGCAGCCATTTCTTCTTCTGTTGCTCCTTCTTGGAGTGACTAGAGATGTATTTTTTCGGGATGCAGCGCTTAGTCGCTCAGGGAGCCTTATGAGCTCTCCCTGCATATAGAGTGCCTAAGGCGCACCAAAGCCAAGCCTATCTATGCCCGTCCACATCCTGACTGCAGCCAGCCTCAGCCATGCTGCTCGGGTGACCTTTGAACACGACTAGCGGCATTCTTACTCTTCTTCTGAAGTACATAGGTTGAGGAATTCTGCAGTAGCAGCCTGCTCCCTTCCTTTAAAAGTGCTCCTGCGTAACCTTTAGGTTGCAGCACGCCCCGTTCCACAGCAGAACGGGTAGGACCCTATGATGAAGCATGCCACCAAGGCGTAACCCTGGTGGGTGAGGATTTTACAGAAAACCTTGTGTTTTCTCACAGGCACAAACTAAACTTTCCTTAACCAATTGGTTGCCTTTTGTTCTGTGTTAAGAGTCCAGAAGTGTACTGAAGAGTTGGATCTAATGGTCCAGCATTTATATCTGCTGCCCATGTTGAAGTGGAGGAAGCTTTTAGATGTTTCCAACCCAATGGCTTGTCAGGCATCACCTGCCTCCCTGTCCTGGCCCCAGCTTGTCTGGGGTCACAATAGACTAGCGACAACCCTTTGTGAGAGTGCTCATGCAGAGCCTTTGTGATGTGCAAGTGTGTTAGGTCCACTCCTTCACTTGACTTCCTGGCTCATATCAGGATGCACAACTTTGAAAGTGGATGGATGTCGGTGTGTTTTTATTCTTCACGACAACTTAAAAGCGTTGGGAAAGTCACAATTGTCAACATAAACCCACTTGTGTAAAATTTTGTGCCCTTCTGGGTGGAATCACAGCATTTGAATGAGTTACAGCAAATTCAGAAAAGAAAAACTATACAACCTAGGGTACAACAGGGTAAAAGAGAGGTGACCTAGGTAGACACAATGCTCCGCGGGAAGTTTCTTGAACGGCATACAATCCTCTTAATGAGAACAACACACCTTTTCTGCTCGATAAATCTTTCCCTGTGCATCCACAAAATTCCTCTTGTTTGGCCCATTGCTTTGTTCTGTGTTCCTACTTTGAGATCCACTCACTTGAGTTTTTTAACATACTTCAGGACAAAATATGAACTGCTTCTTGCCATGTTTTATACGTGTTTTGTATGTGCGAAGCTTGCACTGTTGCTGCTTGTTATGTAACTTTTTTGTGTATTTAGGCAAAGCTTGCAATTTTCCTTTCTACGTTGTACCGGGTACTTGTGTGTAAGGGTAAGAGAGTGTGTCTGTGTGCCCCGTAGCCCTCCATGGAGCCCTGTCCATTTCTCCCTTAGACTCCCTGTCACTCAGCGGATAATTCTGCCTCGTCACTGTGCCGCCCCTTCCTGCCCCCATGCATTGCTATGGCTCTTCCGAGCCCACAGCAGTTTATTTCACTCTCTTCCTCTTATCGCCGGCTGGGTTTCATTAGACACCCTTAAAACCCGTGTCCCGCTCTTCTTACCTTCCTCAATGCTGCTCAAAACCAATATCACATATTATCACACAGTCGTCATCACTCACAGACACACACATACCACAACTTTGAGGGTAGATCCTCCACGGCCTCCTGTGTTGCTACTTTTTTGTGTAGGTCACGAATTTTGCACCTTTGCTACATGTGCTGTACCTGTTCTTTGTATGAAGAAGCAATGCTGTAGTATGTGCTACAACTCTTCTGTGTAGGTGAGTGAAACTGAACATACAGTCCCTGTTGTGCAATGTGTGTGTGTGGTCTGCTACCTATGTTGAACCTGTACTGTGTCCTGTTGAAGCTTAGGAAAAGTACTTTCCACAAAAAGCCGAAACGATTGTACCTGTTCTTTGTCCCTGTACCGAACCATGATGTACTTACAAGGAACACCGATCCATACACATACTTCAACAATTGACAGGTTGGTGACCTTCCTCATACATTCTGCCAGTCCTACCCACAGTAGATTACTGCTGGTGTAAGTCAGGTGCTCCGAGATGTGCATGCAAAATGCTGTATGATGAATACCCAAAAACGCCCACTTATGCTTTTCAGTGCCTTGAATCTTCTCTGACATACACTAGCAAAGCCCTGTTTCCCAAGCATCGAGATGCTATGCCGCATGACATTCTCAAACATTAAATGCATAGAGTCCATTACACACATGTGTGTTATGTTTACGTGTGTTCGCTACATATGTATTTTCTTTGTGAAACAGTTGTAAAATGCACATGCGTAAGGCATGACCTTTTCCAGGCCTAAGTACACCTAATGCATGAAGTGGCCCCTCTATCTTTAGTTCATATAAAAAAAAACTCATATTCAAAAAGTAGTTACTGAGCAGCTTCCATCGTGTGCAATGCTCTCCTTGTATGGCATCTTGAATGGGTTGAAATCACCGTCAGTTTCTGACAGAATCCCCTGCATACAAGGAGTGCTGGACACAAGGCTTTCTGCCAGGCAATAACTACCTTTGATTCACTCCTGTTTTATCACTATCCATGTCGGGGAAAAAATGCACTGTAAGAATACCCGTATAATGCAAAGCAGTAATCATTTGCAGACCCCCTAGCACAATGAGCTGACTAGGGGGAGAGAATTATTGTTAAAAGGCTGAAACAAGGAACAGTTGTGAAAACTTTGCTGAACTGGATTAAGGGAGCGCAGTTTTAGTGCTCCCAGCCCTGCAAGTTGTGGATGTAGTTGTGACATAAGCATCAAGATCAATTATGTGGGATTTGCAGTTATGCTCCGCTTGTGCCAGCCTCTTTTACCACATATGGCACCTGACTGAGGAACTCGTGCTGGTTGAAACTCCCAGCCTCAAAGGGTATTTTAATTTGTTCCCGTCTCCATGGTCACTGGAGCGAGGTGATGGAGAACGAGCTTTTGTTGTTGTGGTACCCTGAAGTTTAATTGCTTGGTTCTTGGAAATAAGGCCCTATTGTTCCTAAGAAGAAAAAAAACACACACAGATAAAAAGGTTGTTTATTAGGAGTGCGATTTCGATAACTATCTGGAGCCACTCTGCAATGTTCCCAGTCTCAGGGAAATAGATGCTCTTGTGTACAGATCCAGGAAACTCATAAATTGTCGATTTTACATGAACAATACATTTGCGCATTTTGTTGTGTTTCAATTCTTTACCCGTTTTTGTTTTTAAACAGACATAAAAGTCAAAAAAAGTATCACGTATTTATCTTTGACCGTGTTCTGGCTTTGATGCAATGCTGCGTGAATTTGAAGGCGAAACCAAATGTCAAACCAAAACCAACAGTTGCCTAGACCAGATTATCTTGAATGAGGGATAACATCAATGCTTTAATGAATATTCCTGGGCTGTGGGATGCAAAGGGCCATAAAATGGTATTGCAAGGACACTATTCCGTGGATAATGCCATAGTCCCAATGCACATCAAAAGTATGGGTGAAATCTTACATCCAAACCTGCCCTTCATACCTCAAATAAAAGCAATGGTCCAATGAACCAAGTTGTGACTTCTTCTAGTCCCTAATCTCTCATAGCGTCTCAGTGGTGTAACTATCATTAGTGCCACAGAAGCACTGGGACTCGGGTCAGAAAGTGGGAGAGATCCCTATCCCTGGAACCCAATTTACTGAGATTTGTATATCCGTCTGTGGATCAGGGAGCGTTTCTCCGCTTGCATTAGGGCTCTTTCTACTTCTCTATACTGCAGGTAATGATACCAAAGAAACTAAAGCGTGGAGATGAGAAGAGCACGGATCATGGCATTAATGAACTACTGCTCCATATCTGCCATCATCACCCACCTAAATGAATTAAACACATTTCTACAAAGTTGCGTGAACATCCACATTCCAACTAAAACATACAAGTGCATGCAAATCCTTCAACTACCAGGTACTGCATCGACCTCACCGACAACAAACACTCTATTCAAAGACACGAAACAAACTGAAAGAAAGAGCAGGAACCCCAATGACCTCACACTACTGAAGTCCCTTGCCTAACATGCAAACAGCACAGAAGCCAAAGTCACATTTTGTACGAACACCATCAATGAAGCTACCAACAGAACTATAGCATTCTTCAAGACAGCTAAGCTCTGCATCAACCACGTGTCTGACCCATCTGTCCCACCGTCAATGGCCAAGTGCAGCAACATCAATCACTTCTTTAATGACAAAACACAGAAGCCCAAACAGTACATCCATAAGTATAAGCTTAGTTTTTCTCTGACAGCGATACTGTGCTGCATCCTCAGTGGTCTTCCTTCAAAACCGTGTTTCTCACCGGCCTCACCAACATCTTCAACTCACCTCAATGCCACTATCTATAAGGTAGATATTTTACGCATATCCTCCATCAAAACCCTTTCTGGAGTAGCTCTCACACCCCTAATCACCATTGTCAGTACCTTCCTTACTCAAGGCATCATCCCTGAAGCTTTAAAGACAGCCAAGATACTCTTTAAAAAAAACACATTAGTCCCCGCGATCTCACTAAATACCGGCTCATAATTTCTCTTCCCTTCTTCAGCAGTAACACATAAACACCAATCATCTATGTATGTGTTTATGTATGGAATCAATATTTCATTAGTGCACACCTAGCCAAAAGGCAGCAGAGTGTTGTACATGGTCAAAGACAAGGCTAAAGTCAACGAGTAATAGGAGAAGAAGCTTGGTTGTGGATAGTTAATGTATTGTAATATACTAATCTTTAAAGAGGTGAGTGTGAGTTTTCAACTCTTTCCTAAACTTGAGCAGGTGTGGGGTGGTCCTCCTGATGCAAACAGGATGTTGTTCCAGATTTTGTGCATAGATGGGAAAAAGTCTGCTGTCTTGTTTTTTCATTTTTACCCTTCTTAGTCTGCAGTCCAATGGTGTCATGGATGCAGATGTGAAGAGAACCACCAGAGATGGTGAGCGTGTCTGCAAAATAAGCAGGGTTTTTTTTCGCAATGGGTTTGTAAATGATACCGCTGGCTGTGAAGATGATGCTGGCAGAAGTGGAGTCTGGGAGACCATGGAGTAGGGCATTACCACAATTCAGATGAGGACAGAGCTGGCGCCATGCCATCTTTGTTTCATTGGCAATGTGTTCACTGAAGGTGAGGTTAATGTCCAGAGTGAATCCAAGAAACTTGGCATTTGATTAAAGTTGGGGTTCGAAGATGTCAATACTCATGTCATTGAGCCAGATTTGTACTGCGTCTTGTTTGTTGTTCTTGGCAAACAACAGGAATTCTATCTTGGTTAGATTGAGCTTCAGGTGGGCACTGGACATCCAGGTCTGGATGATGTGCAGGCAGTGTTTGAGGCATTGGATGTCTGAAGCAGAGGGGGCTTTCTACTATATGAGTGCCTGTCTGCCATTCAGATTGGGCTGCAGCACTGGGATAACAACTAGGGGTGGGCGGAATTTGCAAAATTAACTTTCGCAAATTATCGCGAAAATGTTAAAAATCTCCTCAAACACGCGGAAATATCGCGAAGATGCGGACGTTTTTTTCCCGCCCGTTCGCGGTATGTTCTGCGTGGTCGCGGCTCGCGAACTTACCCATGCGGTTGCTTGAGGGCGCGGCCATCTTGTTTTCACTTGTCTCGCGGTGCATGATCGCGAGAAGAAAGACGTGATCGTGCGACGAATGATGTTACTGCGGGCGCGAACTGTCACAAGACAGCGCAAATGGCTACCAACAATCCAACATCTCGTGGAGAATGCGACCGGATCGGGAAAACTTGTCGGCGAACGCGGGGATTCAGGTAAGGCGATCGCGCGCACGCAAGAATGTATTATTTTACAGCGCGAGCAAGTAAAACATTTCCGTTAAAATGCGGATTGCGGAAATTTTGACATTTTCGCGCTCTCCGCGGAACGCGAAAATGTCAAATTATCGCAATTTCCGCAAGCGGAACGGATTTTTAGCCCAGGCCTAATAACAACCTTACAAGTCACATACAAGATCCTCCTGACCACAGATAAAGATAACTTACTGGGCCTCGCACCTGTCTTCAACACCATTAAACACCCCTCCCTCATCCACACCCTCTAGTCTTGAATAAGAATCACTGGAACTGTCTTTCACAGATTCTTCTCTTACCTATCTAACCAACACCAGTTGTTTATATGGACACCTCCACAGCCCAGAAGCTCTCTATCACCCATGGTTTTCACATTGGTATCAAGTTGGCCCCTTTCTTCTTCCATGTTTACTTCTAGATTCCTGGGGCCTCTGCGAACCATTAACAGAGTAATTATGTGCCAATAAGCCAATGACACACAAATGTACTAGAGAGTATCTTTTCATCAAGCACCGCTCGCACCTCATCCAGATTTGGAAGTACTGCACCTACTTAATGCTTAACCACATTAAAAAGAATTCCTACTATTCATCAAGCACAACAAGCAACAACTAGCCTATTACTCACTCAACAACGTAAACCTAGATCAATTTGAACTCCAACTTTCACCCAGTGCCAAACCATTTAGATATACCATGGGCACTGACTTCACACTCATCGCCAATAAAACAAAGATGACGTCGTACTACGTATCTTAAAAACATTCTTCCAGAAAGTGATTTCAGAATTGCTGTTCAGCCATTGTACTTTCACATCTGGATGGCGGCAATGCCTTCTCCACTGCCCTCCTAGGAGTAGCCTATATGCTGCAGTATGTCTTATGAAGGCCCTAAAGAAATATGACTATATCACCCCCACCCTCATGGAACTCCACTGTCTCTCCTTGCTGGCCCGTGCCATCTTGAAAATCAGCGGCATCATCTTCACAGCTTTTATGACCAAGCTATCCGGACTAGCTGGCTTACAAGCTTACCATCATTGGGGGCTGCTGGCATACCCAGAGCCAGGACACTATCAGACTGGAGACAAAGAAGAGCAAAAGAGAAAAACAAAGCAGCAGGCCTTTTCCAGCCATGTAACCATGATCTGGATCAACATTGCTGTATCCATCAGTACTGCGACAAACCTGCTAGAATTTGCATTATAGGCACAGTTTTGATGGATACAGGGTTGCTCCTGAACCAAAGGGTTATCACAGTATATGTAAGCGGAGAAGATCATTTGAGCAATTGGTTATACAACAGAGGGTATATAGATAGTGCACTGAATTTCTGAAAACATCACGAATTACAATTACATTTGCTTGATCAGTAATAGATTTTAGTGGAAGAGGCAATATTATCTTCAGGCAGTTAGGAAAGGTGTGTTTAACTGCCTTTGCAAGTGACAAGGACGGCTTTTGTTTGAATGCCAAAAGGCAAAGTGTTCCATGCATTAGTTGCAGCACCAGCAAAGGTGTGCTTCTGAGCAAAGGAAGTTCAGAATCTTGTTACCTCCAGTTGTGGGGAGTTTAGGCTTCTGCGACTTTCTTGGATACCCAATATTTTGGGCTGTTTTGTGTGAATTTTTGGGTATGTCTTCATGTGCAAAGCAGCATAATTTGAAATATATCCTTGCTTTTATTGGAAGGCAGTCTCAGTCATGAAGAATGGGAATGATGTGGGATGATTTTCTGTGGCTGTGATCATTGTCAGCAGAACAACACTCCAGAGTAGACGTATTTACATAGTTGAGGCTTTCCTCATTGGACTTGTGATTTAAATGATTCACCAGTTGGGTGGCACATCTCTGGACTCTACACAACCGGTTTTTGCCATTCGGAATCTATCACCCCCAGAATTGAGGACACGACATCGGTCAAGGTCTTACTTATAATCTTTTCACTGGTAACACATGCTCCCTTTCTATGTTACTATATCAACCCACAATATGACATGGACATTAATCCTGCTTTCCACACGACCTGATCATGAGTTTTAGTTACATCTGATGAGTTAAATATGTCTGGTCACTTTATTACACTTCAATGTCCTTTTTCGCTTTTTCAGCATTTCACTGAAGCCAAAGCCAAAATGCAGGATTTACCTTTGGCTACATTGAACTGAGGTTTCCCCTACATCATTTATAGTTTGTCTATGTCCCCCCGTGTACAATTTGTACATCTTCTGGGAATCAAGCTCTTGACAGACTTTTGCATTATCTGGAAGTAAGTATAGCTTACCATGCACGCTGCTTGCAAAGCTCTACTATGGCATAAAAAGGTAGGAGTGTACGGATTCAACTACAATAACATAATGGTTGCTCTTATTTGAGGACAGTTCTTCAGATTTGTTGTTCATTTTCAATAATATTGAAGGTTTTAAGTATGTCTATGGTCACAGAAACAGGACTGGCTTCAGCTGGTTCCATGGCTTCGTGCTCTTGCCGTCATAGAATACATGTTACATCATATTATTGTAGACCATGTAATACATTCTTTTCAGGTCAATTAAATATTGTTTTCAAGAACTTCTAAATTTCCTTGCAGTCTATCAGATTGATTGGCCTGTGGGTGATGGCCTTTCTCCACTGTCATGTTTGTGAAGCTGCTGCACTTCGGCCCATCTCCAGGCCTCCAACAGTTTTACTATCACTAGCGAGCTGCTGTTTGGTGGAGCTACCACCAACCTTCTTCATTTCATTTAGGCACTAGAGCAGCTGGTCTTAACCAGCGGTTCTTAATCCTCGGACCACGGGGCGTCCGAGACACCAAGTCAGGGAGTCCACAACTGCTTTGAATATTAAATAATAATACCAGATAAATACAGTTACATAGAAATCAAGAAGCAGAATGTAAAATTAAAAAATGTAATACATTCTGTTTATAGGAAGAAATTTGAAAGTGGATGTTAAATAGTAAGTTTGTATCCTCCGTTTGATTGGTGGGTGCAGCGCAAGTGTGTCAATCAGAATATAGTATGGGCAATGGGTGGCCTCAATTGAATTTAGAAAAGCTTCAATCTTTCCATTAAAAGTAGATTTTTGATTTGTTTTTTATTATTTGTGTATTTGTTTGATGAATGTTTGTTTGTGTATGTTTGTGTATTGTTTTGTGATTCGGACTGCCTTATTAGGACTTTAATGGTCAGATTGCCATTGCACAGCCGCAACTACCAGGGAGCCAATTTCCTTGGCGGTCTGAGGACTGCAATATGCTTGATGGTGCCCCGAGACCCCACCAAGCGTATTACGACTTTTCTCACCACCAGTGGTCTCATGGAGTTTCTTCCTCCATGTAGCTGCTGGAGGTGAGGAAAGAAAGGGGGTCCTACAGGGCCCCTTCTTGTCCCTGTGCACCAGGGTGCATGCAGGAGGGCCCCCGGTAGATTTGCACCCCCGGTTCCTGCACAGGAAGGAATGGACAACATGGTGCATTCCTTCTTGTGCAGGAACGTGCACAGGCGGTCCCACGGTGGTGCTGTTTAAGGCTCACAAAGAGCCTTTAAACAACACTGCCAGGGGACAGCCACACCGCTCGCCAGAACACAAAATACTGGCAGACGGGCGGCAGTGAGTATCGGCGGTCCTGGAGCGGTGATGTGCCGACGACTCCAAGACCACCTAAACTCATAATCAGGCCCTTAGTTGGGGTCTGCACAAGTCAAAAAGTTCCCTTGTGCAACTTAAGGTTTGTAAACCCAAACTAAACCTATTCTTTTGCAAGTTTGCTCTCATCCACATTCCCTTCCTTCCTCATTCTTATATTTAGGTATTGACCCCATATAGCGCTTTATGTTATGAAGAATAAACTGACATGTAAGATTGAAAAAAAAAAAAGTTTAACACGTCTACCTTTGGTATACTTTTACACACCTGCTTTTGGTGTTAGTTTTATGCTTTTCCTTCTAGTGTCAGTTCTATATGTGTACCTCTGGTATTAGCTCAACATATCACCTCTTGATCTTAGATCTGCTCTTCACATTCCAGAATTATTTCTACCTACTTTTGGTATCAGTACACCACTTCTCCCTCTTTTGGCGCTTCTACCTTAGTCGGCATCAGTTATCCAGTACTGCTTCTCGCATTAGCTCTAAATTCCGCATTCCTCCAGTAGTTCAACACTTCTCAATGTGTATTTGCAATTGTTCTTCGAATACTTTTAAAACAAATTAATGTTTTAAAGATACACATCCTAACTATGGGCTCTGTGCTATGGCACAAAGTAACTAACTTCAAACTATCTTGATATAAATCAAGTTTTCGTGCAAGGAAGAGGGCAAACATGGCAACACCCGCTTTAGACTCATTCTAGACTGAATGACTGTCCTGTTATGGATTCCTTCGTTGTCATATGGGAGAAGACAGTGACTGATCAAGTCTTACAATCTGCGCCACCGAGCCATGGGGTTGGGGAAAGACAGTGGAGGGAAAGCAACTGAATTCGCAAAGAATCTAAAGTTGTACCATCTGACTTCCAGTTTTAACAGCGGTAGGGGTCAAGAGGGCACATGAAAATATATTTTATAAATTCATTAAATTATTCTTTATATTTAAGAACAAGTCATCATACCTAAGAATTAACTCTGACTGAAGGGTTTTTAGTGACTCAGGAAGTGTGGCACTCTCCCATGTGAACGTTTAAGTTATTAGTGAGATCAATTAGGTACGGTTCAACCAGGTAAGGGGAGACTCCCTTTAACCCCTAAATGTGTATAGGAACAACCCTGCACCATGTTATGTGCATCAAAGTCCTGGGCACACGTAAAGTAGTAATACAGTAAAAAGGTATTATTCAATTCAAGTAAATTAAGAAGAAATGTCAATGTTGTATCGGGTAAATTAGTTCTTTGTCTTTATTCTTTAATCCCGCTAATTCCTCAGGGCTGAAATTTAAGGTAAGACATCTTAATATTTGCTCCGCCAGTGATAAATCCGACCCGGCTGGCCAAAGTAATCATCACTCTATTGGAAGACAGGTTACAAAATACAAAGATCCGAGGATACACCACAGTAATGGTGATCCAGCATAAAAATGTGCCTTGAGTGTTCGGAAGACGGAGGGTAGTCCGTGTTCTGAGTGTAGATCTCCAGCGAGTGAGCTGTGGTCCCTCACAGCGACGGTCTTGGAATTCTTGGCCACCCGGGTCAGAATTCTCACCGGCGGAGCGAATATTAAGATGTCTTACCTTCAATTTCAGCGGCGGCTCCTCCGTTGTGGCTGCAGGCACACACATTCATAAAAGGGTAATAGATACCATTTTATTAATGTATCCCAGGCCCGTGCAGGGGGAGGGGCTGATTAGTGCAATTGCACTGTTAATGAAGCCCCATGCCAGTGTTCATGTCCGATTGGCTGCCTACCTACAGCCGACCAATCTGACCTGAGCACTTCAAAGCCTGCAATCCTAAGGCTGAGAAACAGCTGAGGGATTGTAGCCGCAGGCCCCCAGCCTCAAAATGAGCGCTGGAAGAGCCTGCTCTGAAGCTCCAGGATTGGTTGGTTACGGGTTGTACAAACAAGGAAGTCCCTCCCTTTAGGCCTGAGGCAGCGCGCAGGAGGAGAGCACCAGGACGCCAGGACAGAGACAGCGTTCAGACCCTGCGGCCAGCATGTATGATGAACCACAAACGAGTTATGAATTTCTCAACCAGGCCGCTTGGAATTACATGTGGTCATTTAAGACTTTGTGCATTGATGCCCTGGAAAGTTGAAGATGTGTAATATGACTGCAGTGTTTGAACGAACGGAATTATGCATAATGAATTCCTTGCACTGCAGTTCCATGGGATTTGAGAACATTCCCAGTGCATTCTGGCAATTATATGACTTATGCAAGAAGTACTAATTATGTAGTGGCCTGGTTTAAAGAGAGTGGTCATTTGTCAGTGTAATACATGCCACCTGTGATCAAGGCCTAACGTCAGGCTGAAATGGATCAGGAAGAGGGCATGGTACCATTTGTATTGAAGAATAAACACTGGGAGTTTCATGGAATTGGGCTCAGTACTTTCTTTTCTCTGTGTTCAATTATGAGGCTGCCCCGTCCTCGTCTACTGAGGCCGCACTGCAGGGTTTGGGGTTCCCCATTTTCGGAAGCTGTCTGACAATAATAGATATTCTATTTCCACTCCACCCTGTGCAACATTAGGGAAAGCATTGGACTTCAGAGAGGTAAAATGTACTATTCCCTCTTCAGCCTGTGCAACAGTGCAACAGTAGCAAAAATATTAGACTTTGGAGTGGTAAAATTTACTATTTCCACAGCAGTCTGTGCAAAAGTAAGTAGGGAAAGTGTTGGACTTTGAAGGAGTAACATTTACTACTCCCACTACAGTCTGTGCAACAGTAGGGAAAGCGTTGGACTTCGGAGCGGTTGAATTTACCATTCCCACTCCACTCTATGCAACAGTAGGGAAACACAAAACATATCTAAATTACCCTATTCATTTACAACAAATATAAAACTCTTAATAGGAAAATTATTAATTACCCAATACATTAATTAGATATAAAAATAAAACAATTAAACATTTACATGAATGTTAAACAATGTAATCATCATCAATAAAACAATTATTTAGTACTTAATTACCTTCCCACACTATATCCCCACAAACCTAGCAGTCCACTCTTAAAATATAACTGAAATAAATAAGTATCACACAATTAACATATTAAAAATCAATTAAATAATTGTTAATAAATTTATATTTAATTATTACTTTAATAACTTCCCACCCTATGGCCCTACAAATCCAGCACCCCACACCTAATATGTAACTTTAAAATATATAATTATTATACAATTTACATCATTAATAATCACCTAAATAATGAATAATAGTTTAATAATTAATTATTACTTAATTAACTTCCAACGCTATACCCCTACAAACCCAGCAACTTGCACTGAACATATAACCCAAAAATACAAGAATTAAAAAATGTGCATAAATAATGATCAATCAAATATTTAAAAATTAACTGTTAATTAATTATTACCTAATTAACTTACCAAGCCCAACAAACGACATCTAATATATAACTTGCAAAATATAATTAATACACAATTTACATAATTAATAATGAATTAAATAATTAATAATAATTGTAAATTAGTTATTACTTAATTAAATTCCTACTCTATACCCCTAAAAACCCAGGAAGTGCACCCAGTATATAACTAACAAATATAATAACTACACTATTCACATAAATACTTATCAATTAAATAATTAAAAATAAATTAATAATAAATTGTGAATTAATTATTACTTAATTACCTTTCCACCCTATACCCCTACAAACCAAGCAACCTGCAAATAATATACAAGTTAGAAAATTTAATTATTACATAATTTACATATTTATTAATCAATTAAGTCATTAATATTAAGGTATAAATTTACTTTTAAGTAATTATACTTAATTAACTTCCCACCTTATACCCCTACAAACCTAGCAACCCACTATGACGTGACTATTAACAAATGAAAAAGTATAAATCACCTAAAATGACAAACTATATTTAAATATAATATTAACAATTATAAAACAATAATAACACATAGAATTAATACATGAACTAAAACACGATATTTTTGACAGCTATTTTATTGAAAACAATATTAACAACAAAGATCTTGTTGAAAGCTATATTACTATCCCTAAAAATCTATATTCTGGAAATCGATGTCAATGCATCTCGATATTTTTGCATTACAGTATGTTTTTTTCTCATATTTCTGCAAATCGATATTTCAAACTTGATATTTTTTCTAAATACCACAAAAAACACTGGGATCAAATCTCTTATGTCGTAGTGGTAGGATGTTATTTCACAGAAATAGCATAATCCTGGTGAATACAAACTGGTCTAATTCATTTGAACTAAGGACTTCCTCCAGTAGAAGGCCATGTCTTATTCTGTTCCCATACTCCAATGAATATTCCCTAAGCATGACAATTTATTTAAGGAATGAGTGTCCCAAACCACTCACTTCGGGCCTGATTATGACTTTGGCGGTGAGGCACCAGGTCTGCACTTCCATCGTACTGCCAAAGCTGTGGTCAGACCGCCTGCCAGATTAGGAGTGTCCTCTTGTCTGGCGGGCTTTTTTTTTTTGTTCCCACCGTGGTGCCCTGTAAATGGGCACCGCTAAGGGAACACCAAAAACATTCCCTGAGCGGCATAGACTAAAAAGTCAATACCGTGCAGGAACTGGTGTGCAGGCACACAGGTGGGCACATGTTATGCCCCCCTGTGTGCATCCACATGCGGAGAAGGTACAGGGGGCCCTGCAGTGTCCCTTTGTTCGCTCCCTGCTATGGTGTTCATGGAGGAGGAACCTCCATGACACTGCAAAGGAGGGGAAACCCGTAATATGCTTGGTGTGACTGCGGCGGTTCAGTCAAGCATATTGCTTCATCCTGACCGCTGTAACACGGATAGGGAACAGCGGTTCCCTGGCAGCTGCAGTGGGGCTGTGGGGGTCCAACCGCCTGAATCGTAATAGGGCGGTCGGGAGACCGCCTCTGCCACGCCCCCACGAGTCTGGCGGTCTGTGGACCACCAGACTAATATACGGCCCATAGCGTTACGATTATTCTTCGTTTAATCAGAATCTGCAAACTGCAATCAGACAGCACTGTCAACTGAACTTTGGAAGCAGCAGCTTCCTTGATTTAACTACAAGTTGTGAGAAAATACCTTTTTACGTAGTAACCCTCATTTTTTGTTGAATTCTACTGATAGTTTTTTGGCTCTGCACACTATGGCTCTGCTGTTCAGTGCCCGACGTATGTGTTTTGACCCATACAACATTTAAGAATTAGCTAATCCCTGACTGGCATATTTAACTTTCCTAGAAGGCCATAGCATACTTTAAGGAGCAAGATCAAGCTGAGGATAAGGTGAGTAATTCCGTTAAAATGGTAGCAAGCTCTAGATGCGACCACCTCAGACATGTCCAGCGATCCCCCTTAGAATTCCCGCACCCAAACCTTCCACCTTCCATCTAATCACTCAGACTCCTGAGGTAAGAGCCGTCCACACATATGTTGTTGGAACTGCAGCCATGGCATGGTATGTTAAATGTAACCTATGTCTGCAGCACCAATTATGCTAAACACTAGAGTGGCAAAGGAAAACATGGCTTCGGGCCTACCATTGTAGCCTGACTGCTGCAGTGTAAAACCCGCAGTAGGACCTGTTAAAACCTTCCTTTTAAATGTCAATAGGTCACTTCTATGTAGCTCTTGTAGTCCATAAGGTAGGGTGCATGGTATTTAAAAGTGAGACATGATGCAGACATCTGGACAGAGACATTATTAATTTGGTATGGTCATGGCCCTCTTTAGAACACTGTTGGAATATAGTCTCAGGTACCATGAACTGTACTACTGATCTCAAAGTCCAATGCTCAGCAGAACTCATCTTCCTGCATGATACCCTGTCTGTATAGGACATATCTCAACATACCAAAAGATAGGTTGATGAAGTCCTGGCCATTTGGTGGCATTGGAAGCAGTACACTCCTCCTTTTTATGAAGACTGAACACATGACTTGACAACTGCAGCATTACACAAATGCATCATATATCGTTTGATGGACTAAGTCACCATATTTCAAAGTATTTGGTCTTCCTTCCTAATATCAAGATTCTAAAACTTGCAAGCTCTGTTTTGAACATTATTGTTGCCTGGGGTAGGCCTTTAGGCTCCCTTCTCTCTTTTAAATGTCTTATAGCTTGTTGGTTATACACAAATGGACACAAGAGTAAAGGTTATGTTATTATAGTTAATCTTGCATGCTGCTATACGGTGGGATTGATACCTTGTTAAAACAAAATTATATTTCATATATTGGAGTCTCAAGGTAACTACTTTGTACATATAGAGTATTGTGGACTATGCATTTTCATAACTGTTTTGGATCTTACAGAAGTAAAAATGATATCCAAGGATGATTACTTAAATTTAGAGTCATACTATCTAATAAAAGATATTCCTAAAATAAATAAATAAATACAAGTGGGACTTGTATAAATCTATTGTTACCATGTCCCGTAGGTGACAAAGCTCCAAAAAGATATTTTAACAGTAGCAGGCCTAGCTGTCCTATGTAGCAAACCAGAGTACAGATTAAAATACAAATGCTGTATCTCGAGAATGGGGCCAGCTCTAAAACAACTATTTGTAGTAGTTAATTAAAATCCAAGTCAATATTAAAGTTGGTTTCTAATAAATATTAAGGAAAAGTGACTTTTAGAAAGTTACGCTTTACCTGCCTGAACTGTGAGAAGGGTAATTAGCATTAGCCTCTGCCAGCTCCCAACCTGTGCTCAGTCCTGGAAAAGGTGCAAAAGAGGTGTGAATCACACATTAAAGTGACCTTATTGGGCAGATATGGCTCCTCTGAGCTCAACAGAATATGCAGCATGAGTGGGGGGGGGGGGGGGGCTCCCTTTGGTTGACACCAAAGTGTAAAATCTTGCTTAACAGATCTTTAAAAGATTTGAGCCTTTCAAGGGAGCACATATGATGCATGAACAATTTTTGTATATTCTCTGTCTGGTTGCTGAAGGACCTTGCTTTTATCCTGCCAGACTTCTGTCTCTGGGTTTGTTGTGGGTAAAATGTCTGCCTCAAACTGGACTTTAGTGTTAGACGTGGAAGGAACCCTAGGATTACCATATTTGACTGCTCACTCACATCTCCAGCCTCATAGCCCTTGCCCTCATGCTTTGCATTTCGGGGCCTGTTTGCAGTAAAGCAAAAAGGAACTACTGAAAAAGTAGATAGTAAGAGCCTGGGAACCTTAACTCCATTGTTCAGGGAGGGACTAGAAGTGTATTATGGAGGCCCACCCACAGACTGGTGAACCCTGCAAAGGTGGACCTTCACCCAGCGTTCCTCAGAATACTGCTGAACTTGAGAAAGGACTGAACCTGCTGCACTTGACATCTGTGCAATATGAGAAGGACTTGTGTGAAATAAAAGAAGGACTTGAGAAGGATGGACCAATGTCCACTTGTAATCCAAGGAAAGAAGGATATACAAGGATCCTGAGGAGGATCCCTTGGGTGGCTCCTGGAACATAAAAAAGTTGAAGAGGATATTTCTGATAAAACTCCCAGCTGACCATTGGCATATGGCCTTGGGCTGGACTTTGCTGTTGCCCTCTGCCTAACATCCTGAGAGTGTCTAGGTGCTCCTCCTGAGGTCCTGGGTGCCTTGGAAAACTACTTCTGTGGTTGTTTGGGCCCCTAAAGAGGTATAGGAAATCTTGTAAAACTTTTTGCTCCAGAGTTTCAAGTGGACTGACTGCAAAAAAATCTGACTGGCAGTTCCAAAGCATCAGATTGAATTTCAGGTTTGACTTACGTGGAGAAGAGTTTCTCCTCAGCGGTGCCAATCTACTTGTACCCAACCAGGCCCCTAGCTGTGGTCAGACTCAAATCGTGGTAGGTCCTGATCTATGATTACGATTGACCACAATTGGCACCTTGCACTTCGTCGTGCTACGTTCTCTTAAATATTTAAAAATAATTCTTATCTTCGGGTCCCATTTTTGAAATTTTGCTGTTTTGATGTCACTTTGCTTTATTAAATGTTACCCCATTTTTTATAAATTAGAGCGGAATATCTATTGTGATGTGTTTTTTGTCTTTTTAACTGCTTTGGTTTTTCCAAATGCTTTCCATATTTTTTCTTGGTTAAGTCTGTCTGCTTTGTGCTACATCTACAAGGGGTTGAGCTCAGGGTTAAATGACGCTTGGCTGGACCTAACAAGACAGTGACTTTATTACATGTGGTGGACTCCCAGTCACCCCAACTAATAAGCCACTTTCTCACACAAATAGCATACAGTATGTAGCCTTGGTTCTTAGGTGACATTTGAAAAGTGCTCAGCCGCTGACCTTGAGGTTCCCTATGTACAGAGACCCTTGATGGCAATATGTGATTATATAAGACAGCTACCCATCATGTATATTCTCTACACATATGTAAATTACCAATATTTAAAGAAAGCAAAACACATGACTCAATAATGTCACCAAGAAATTGCATGCGTACATATTCATTATTTGCATGACATTTGTAAGCTTTCCTAGATATTTCAAACCCTGCAGGTGGGCATAGGTCCATTTTTTATGTTTTCTCCGTGAATCTTTTTTATGCCCTGTGTTTTTACTGTACTTTGTGTTTTTCTTATTCATGCAACAATTGTACAAAGTTCTCAGTCCCCATACATGAAGGAGATATGCTCTTTGAGACTCCAAATATTGTATGTATGTGTTGGGCTATATTTAATATATTTATAAAAAAAGACACAAGCAGCATTCTCGTTACTACATCTGAAAATGAAGGGAACTCAAATGAAATATTTATAATTAGACAAATCAGCACCTCCAGGGGTAATTGTTGATCTGCACATTCATAGAAAGGGGAAACAATGGGTAAAATAACAGTGCACAAGGTTTTGGCATGTGCATGATTTATTATACCAATCAATACAATACAAGATGAAAACCCTCTATGTAATTAGAACCCAAGACTAAATATGTTTCCTATATTCGAGATTTTACAATAGATTATGCATTGCAAACGTAATTAATTCGCTGGTCGCTGTGGGGGCTAGATGACTAAATACAACTTCCACTCAACGTGGGATTCTTTTCCAATGTTACTGCGGGAAATCAAGTGAGCGGTTGGCCGCGCATACTTCCTGCTGCTTGCATAGCCAATGCTTTGCTGTGCTTGTACAAATAAACACCCTACACCGTGGAATGGCTTAATTGGAATTACTTAAAGTGCACTGCCCCACAAGGGAAACTTAATGAACTCTATCAACTGAAAACAAGTCCAACTTTATGATTGATTGTTTAAGCTACCACCCACATCTACTGCTCACGACGACAGAAAGGCGGTGCTTGCCTTGCACTTCATCACATCACAACTACCCTGACGCATACCTGAAACCACACCTTGGGGTCTATCCCCACTGTTATTTTACTGTATGATTCCAAGTTTAAAAAAATAAACAATAATATATAAGCACATGTGCAAAGTGGAATGTGCTATCTATTACCATTGTTAAGTATGGAGGGGCATGACTTGTGAGAGTGGGAGAAGGTGCCCCTCCCTCCCTCAACGTTGGGAACAAGTAGCATATTAAACTCTGCACGTTTACATATATGGTTTGTGCCAAGGTATTTTTCATGTATATTTGTTTTAATCATTAGTATTTAACCAAAACCAGGATTCTATGGGTTACATTTGTTCAGTATGTTGTTAAAACCACTTTGAAGAGGCCGTCTAACAGTTAGCAGAGTTTTTTCCCTGTGTGATGTAATTATTACAATCACTCTGTAAGGTAGTAAACAGTGTTTTTTTCTCACGTTTACTGTACTGCGGTATTGAACTTGAATCTGAACTTTGCATTATAGTAATACTTGTGTTAATATATGTGTATTAATTATTTGCTCTAAATACCATGTGTTAGACATTTTTATTTTCACTGCCATGGCATACATATTTTATTGTACTTTACATAAATGATACAGATGGACATTTCCATGATTTGGCCAGTACCTTGTACGATATTGAGTCTAACGGGTCAGAACGGGGAATAGTATGTAGATCCCAATTGCCAGCTTGTTTTCCCAATGCAAGTTCATCCAGAGCCAGACTATATATACAGACATTTGTTCAGCGAAAACCTCTATGGTCTGGTAATTTCACACATCTTAAAGTCTGGATTCGTCCACAAACACTGTTGACATCTAAGATCTGAGATGCCAGCAGTGTTTGTGGATAAATAGTGTTTTGAGTTTTGCAAACTGTGTGGAGATTCTGGTTGGGTTACCGATACTGATTTGAAACTCCATATAGGATTCCTGCAATTAACAAGCTAGACCCCTTGAAATGGGCAACAACTAGATTGACGGGCAACATTTTACACGCTTGTAGCAGTTGCCAAATGTCTACAAAGACTCCTGTGCTTGGAGGTTAAGGAAAGTTAGAAGAGTAAGAGAGGATAGGGTAGGATTTTGCCTGGTGGCCAGGGAGGGTCCATGTACAGGCCACAGAATAGGTCTGGTTTGCAATGCAGCCCTTTCCTAAAGTAATTTTCACTAAAACTGATCTTCTGTGTACGCCCCCCCTGGTGGACACCGATATCGCCATGTCCCCCTGACCCTTGACGGTTCCGGGCACCTTTTGGAATGACTACATATGGACGTTCATTTCCCTTGGCCCCCCCCCCCGTCCCCAGCCTCCCGGTACTCCTTCCTTTCGCGTGCTGCTTAATGGTCTGAACTGGAGTTCCCCGGAGGAAGCCTGACCTGCACTGTTTGTCTTTATGCCTCGCCTTTTGTTTTTCTTTTAGTTTTCTGTGTTTGTTGGACTTAAGTCTCCTGTTCCTTTAGAACTATCCGGAGTCAATACGGGGCCGAGCCCCGGGAACCGACTGCAGCTTTGATAAATGTATATTTTATTCTGTACTTAGCGGCCGGCCCTGGTGGTTGTAGGCCCGTGCCTGTAATCGAATTATTGTTCAATAAAACTTTTAAAAACAAAAAAAAAAAAAAAACTGATCTTCTGACTGATAAGATCGGGTCCTCCTGAACTCCCAAACTCAGAATATCCAGGTGCAGAAGCACCAGATCACTGATGATTGTGTGGAAAAGAATTTCAGATCAGAATTCCACTTCTTACAACATGTAACCAGGACTTTAGTTCACATGTACCGCTACACACGGAGGGGCAGATTTACAAATTTTTCATGCAAAGCAGGGTAGCAAGCGAAGTTATTGTGCTGTGTTGCATGAAAAGGAGACAGCAAAAATGCACGATACTGTCACCCAGCGCCAATGCTGGCACCCACACACCATGCTGCAAGGGTGCCGGCATTACAGGTAGGATTGTTTTTGTTCAGGACGGTTTAAAGCATTTTCCTCTTTCTATGTGTGCAGCAGAATGCAGCATGCTACATGAATAGAAAGAGGAGGTAACTAGGGGAAATAAACATATTTCTCCTCATTACGCCTGGTTCAATGAGGTGTAGCATTTTGGTGCAATCCCAGGTTTACTCATTTTAGTAAATACGGGATTGCGTCAAAATCAATTAGTGGATGCATGGGAACGCCCATACACCACCCATGAAACACTTCTCTGAAGCAAATGTTACTTTTTGGGAAAAATCCCAAGCAAAGCCATGCAAATCTGATTTGTGTGGCTTTATAAATCTCAACTTAACATTTTGTGTTATGACTCTGCCAAAAAGTGGCGAAACCACGACGTAAAATGCTAGTAAATCTGGTCTGGAAAGAGCACTGAACGGGTGGCAGTTAAAAATGCTTCTAAACTGAGAGAAGGCAAATTCTTGCTGCCTCAGACATTCAGAAGCCCAATTGTCTGGAACATCAAATCACAAAAGCTTGAACATTAATCTTCAAAAAGTTGGGCTCTAACAGCCATTGCATCATTATTGTTGTTGGATAAATGTTTGATTATAATGCTGATGAACCTCAAATTTAATAAAATCTACAATAACACAAGTTAAGTATGAAACACAACAGGATATTGCTGAGGGATTAGGTAGTTTCCTACAGACTACTCGCGCAGCCCAAGGAAAAAACACAAATCCAAAATAGTACAACCAAAAGAAAGCAGCACTTAATTATAAAATTTAGCAGAAAATGAAACAGCAGTCTTGCAATAATAGTTTTAGTGATGAAATACCAACAGGCCAGGAAGGGACATAACTTGTCAGCGGGTCCTTCAGAGCGGAGATCATTTGCCTACAGTCTGTGGCGGAGAAAGAGACGCGCTACTTCAACAACCCCGCTGAGTCATTGAGTGTCACAGATGGACTGTAGAATGGTTACGTCACAATGGGATTGGGGAAAACTACTGTTCAGTAGATGATACAAGGATTACCCGAAGCATCACAGGATCACTTGCCTTTCAATCAAAATGCCTCGTCTACTTCCTGTTCTCAATTTCAATTTCAAAAGTTCCTTTGTCTATTACAATTCATAGTGGCAGAGCTAATTTCATCAAATGAATTATGTGACAAGTAAGGGTTGACTGGTTTGAATAAAAGAGGCAAGCTCCTTTTAATGTTGATGTGTAGGCTATATGAAGTCTTGTGACATCTGTCCAACCAACAGTCCTGAAGAGTAAATACTGTAGTCAGGAGTAAAAGAGAAGGACTGGGTAACAAAAGGAGCAGAAGCTACAACAGCATAACACGTAATGTCCTACACAACATGTAATGGGAGCCAACAGTGATGTTTAAACAGACTGAAGAGGACAAAAGGACGTTGAAATATTGTCAATACAATAGTGTATGATCCTTTTTCCCTTATCAAGGGGACCAACATATGCTTAGCCGTTGATGACATTGTGACCCAAAACTGACCACAAAGAACACTGTACTTCAGTAGAACTGAGTTTATTGAATCGCTTCTAGTTTTCTTCAGAATTTGTGGCCCTCAAAAGGCACAAAGTTGCTTGAATAGAGAACTAAGGGTCTCGGATGCAGAAGCATTAATTCCACAACCATAAGTTGTGGAATTGATGAGGAATGCAAGTTGAATCCTCAGAACCCTTGACAAATGATGAATTACTTGGAGAATTAGCAATTCTGAGTAAGATTCCCCTCGTAGTCCCTCATTTTACCTCAAAGTTTCTCCTGAAATTTTCCCTGCGCTTTCGCTCGGAGATTTTAGCTTCTTGCACCAGTTGGATTCCCCAAGTGGAAGTACACAAACCTCAGTGCTCATGAATATCTCATACTTCTGAAAGGGTTGGTAACTGATGATAGCTGCCCAACCAGAAAGAAAGGCTTTTGAAGGTGTTTGTGAAAAAACAACAATTTAAAATGATTTACAGAATAACACTTTGTTCTGAAAAAGGAAAACATAACATGTGTATTTGGAAAGTGCACATTCACCCCAGCAACGGGGCATCTTGGCGCAGAATAACAGATGAATATTGTTACCCAACTCAATGGTACTCATTTTATCAACCTCAAATGGATGAGTGGACCCTCCGGGTTTTGAACCTGTGACCATGTGGTCAAACACAGGCCTCTGCCATGGATGCATTAGTCCACTGAGCCACCTGACCCGGCATCACCATACAAAGGAAAACTGATAGAAGCAAAGCGGGAGAAGGAAAAACATAGCCCGCAGTACAAGCTCCCATTGAGAAATGTTTTTTTTTACACATCACTGCACCATGTGGCAGGCCAGGCATTGGTGCCTGCCACACAATGCAGGTTTGCGAAGGGGGCACCATAGGAGCCCCCAGGGCCTCAACCGAAGGGTCAGGGCAGTAGGGGGCCCCTCTAGGCGCCCCCAAAGACACTTTAAGACAGCAGTTCCATGTCGGAAAGGCCAACATGTAACTGCTGTCGGAAAGTGGCATCATAATCCTTAAGGCGGAAACGCCTTCCTAAAGGCATTATGTGGCCTTTCCAACTGGCCAACAGACTCCTTGAGCCCATCGGAACCCAGTTGGTTTACCCAGCCGGTTTACACTCCGACCGCCGACATTATAATTCGACGGTCAAAATGTAAAGCTACCATGTAGGTCAGAAAGCCTCCTACGAGCGGTCGGGGTTTTCCGACCTACATCGTAATCAGGCCCAAAGTATCTAAACTCAATATTTTTGTAAATGATATTTTATCATACAACCAGGTTGATGACTGGGCTGAGTCGTGGGCACCTCAGTAGCGAGTCTTTGGAGGAAAGTCTACCTCCCTAGGCCACTCCATCACCCCTTGGAGGCTTCCCTCTGTACCCCATAACTTAATGTAACCCCCCACATGTGAGCTTTTGCATGAAAAAACAAACGAGGGGGCATATGAAAATGCTTGTGAAGGTATAGATACCCTGGCATCGGTATACAGAAAGAATTCTGGGATCTGTGAGTGAAACAAGCCCTTGAAAACAGATACCACAAAGGGTAAGTGAAGAAAGGTGTGCAAGAGAGAAGAGTGACCCTACTTACTTTAATTAGCTGCTTCTAATACAGTCAGGAATGTTGAAAATATGTGCGACTATAGTGTTCATTTATTTTTCTCATTAATTTTGGCACTAGTCATAGAAACAATAAAATTATATTTCACCTTATTTTTTGCAGATTTCTTGAGGTTTCACTAAAGATTTTACCTCTTTTTTCCACAGAAATTTCCAATACTTAACCAGATTTTCACATACTTTTCACAGAACTTTTCAGCCTCTACTTAGCTTACTTCAGAAGGGTAAAAGAGAGTAGCAAGACAAGGCCTACACTCCCAATTTTCTCCAAAATGCAAACAAAATTATCGCTTGTGGTCAAAGAAACCAGTGTATCCTCTCAAGTTTCTAAGATCTATGCTAACTTTAAATACTATGGGCCAGATGCATCAAAGGGTTTTGCCCATTATGTGTCTATGGGAAAAATGTGATCATGCATATGGCCCTATATTGTTACTGTGGCTCCAACTTTCCTGCCTATGGGCAGTGCTGGCTTTAGCTCTGTTTGCGCCTGGTGCAATGATGTTTTTGGCACCCCAATGCCCTCCATCTCCACGGATCCCCTCATTATCACCCTTCAACAGTGCCCATCATCTCTCCATAGCCCCTCTCTTTTATAGTGCTGCTCATATCAGTGCAGCGTGTCAAACCACTTTACATCACACACACATTATACAGAGACAATGACTCTTATTGGTATTAATCAGTGTATAGGGAATGTTACATTAGACAATGAGGGTTACAAAGTGCAGGAATCACATCTCATCCGTACTAGTAGGTGGTATACTTTAAGAGTGTTAGGTATGGAGAATCACAAACTCAGGATTTAAAACATTTTAAGATGATTGCTGTTGACTTTATTATGAAGAATATATTTCTACCCAAACAAACCCTTTTTAGCAACATTAGGATCATGAAAGACTGGGGAAAAATATAACCTTCTAACCGAAAGCATGTAGTTTGTATGCAACTCTTTGATGACAGTTCATAGGTTACTGTGCTAAATTAATATTTCAGTTTATGAACTACAGATACCAAAAGGTTCTCTGTGACAAAAGCAGTAACCCCCTAAGCAATCCACATAAAATAAAGTTCTGCAATTCCTCTGGTAAATGTTCTTTGCAGCAAGCACATTAGCCCTCTGAGCTACTTTATGGTGAGTCAAAAATGCCTCTTGACAAAAAATCTGATCTGTCACGAACAGGAACATTCATCGCCAGAGTTATCTTGACATTTTTATTGTTGCCTGAAAACTGCGGAGCACACAAGAAACTTTGCAGTAGGTGCTTTTAAACCCATAAGTTATTTCTAATCTCGGTACCTCCCTAGCTCAACACCAGGTGTGGCTGTAGCGGTCACACCATCCTAAAGCCGATCCTGCCCAAGGGTACCTGAACTTAGTTTGGTGCACCAACGCTTTAGCAACAAAGTCCAGCTTATTGTAGCACCACACAACCCCACTTGACATACTTGTCGGTATGGTGTCCTTGCTTTCTAGGTTACTAACAGTCCCGCAAAGGGGTCAGGAGCGCAGTGGTAATTCAAAACCAATTTCGTTCTTTAGATTAGCACACAGAAGTACTGCTCTAAAGAAAAATACACTACATATTTTAGAGTGTTTATTCCAACAATCTCATCCTGTTGCTTAGTACCTGAGTACTAATCACACATAATATAATTTGAACAGCGCTATCGCATGTCACTGGCAGAAAGGGCAAAATAACTTTTTCTAACGTGATTGGACTGTTACTAGCAACCTAACACCTTAAAGAATACTTCTATGCGCTACACTATGAAGCCATGTAGTAGCTAACTTGCCTCTAGCGATGCTTGGAATTCAGTGCACTACACACCTGTTCTCCACAGAGCAGCTGTGATTATCAAACTTCAGCTGAGAGAGAGTGGTTCCTCTAAAGGAAAACACACATCATCTGCGTTCAGCTCCTGTCCTCTCGGCATGGGCTCTTAGCATAGGAATGGATGCTGCGGCAGTCTGGCAGGTCCTCCTGCAATAACCTGGGGCAAAGAACTCTCTGATTCGGTGGTCAATAAATGGGGTTTATACTGGGTTAAACACTGACTTTTACCCTACAGTGGGGGGACTTTCCACTTGGTCCAAGACATAACTGTTATAAGCCAGCACAGTGAACATACGTCAATTCGGACTACATGTTTACTTTGCACACTCCGTGTCAGAGCTTGTAATGTACATATCAAGAAACTTGGTGTTACGGCATTAGCAAAGTCATTGTTTGGATGAACTGACACTTTCACGGGTTCTGTGAAAGATAGTAACATGCAGCATATGGGCCATCAGCAGAGAGGCTAATTTAACATGATCAAGATGGAGCCTTGCCTTGGGATCTTTACGATAAGATCACAGTGAAAACCAACCATGCCTCCCACTTTTGTTTCTGGGAATTAAACTAGGAGTCACTGACACAGAGCAATGCATGGACCATGTGCACAACACACCTAAAGGCAAGGTACCTCGAGAGCTCTTGCAAATTAGTACCGTCAGATTCCTGGGCAGGATTCACTACAATCTCATTGCTGGAGCCATTTCCAGAGGGATCAACAGTCATCAAGCTCAGACTCTATGATGTCACTTCCCTGATGCTATCCCCTGCAACCTCTGAGCCTAAGAATTAAAATAGCACAGATGTTGCTGCCTTTAACTAGATCCCTAAACTATACTGTTCCTAAATGTGAGGAAATAAGCTTGATGTGAGATCAGATTCATTCAGGACTGCAAAAATAGCTTACTATGGTATAAGTAGCCCCTAACATGCAATTTACATACACTTTTCATGACCCTGAAAAATTAACAGACCAATTGGCAATGCTAACATGCTTCTGGCCCTCCAGTCTCTACTTATGTCAATTGATTTGTAAACTCAAAAACGAGTCTGCAGTGTAGCAGATGGACCTATCCACTTCTCGAATGCATCTAATTGTTGCATCATGTAGGATTTGTACTTACAGTATGTGTGAGCAGGAACATACATTTTATAGTCAGGCTTGTACTTCTAATTGTTAGACATTATTGTCAGGCCTCTTTGTTAGTGTTTTGCAAAGCGCACCTCAACACACTCACACTATCATTGACAACATTTGGCTCCCTACACCTTTATTGAAAAAAACACTGAAAGGAGAGACTGGCTTATGAGATGTTTTAAACATAAGTTCAGTATTTTCCATTTTAGATGGAAAATCTACATTTCACACAAAAACACAATGAGGGCTATTCACAAAGGTATTTTGGGGTATTTGAAGTTGTACTCCTGTAGTGCTCTTTTATGCACTCTTACTTGTCTTTGAGAATTCGGGATAATCCATGAATGGCCATATACCATTGGCACAAATAGGAAGGATTGTGACTGACAGGGATGTGGACCTTTCAGACCCAATTCACAAAGATATGTAAGAGTATCTAAAAGAATACTCCTGAAGTATGACTTCCTGCACTCATGCCTCACTCATGCCTGCTTTTCTGAAGAGGGCCCCAATGGTTTTCTCACTAACAGAGTTATGTTTAACAGTACAACTGTACTCCCTTTTCATGAAATTATGCTAGGAAAGCTCTAACAGTGCAGACTAAAAAAGCAGGCGAGCAGAAGCAATGTAAGCCAATAAGCCCCATAGTCCTAAGGACCCTTTGGATGATCTGAAGAAGATTCAGAGACATCACCAGTTTCCCTGAGGTAAGAGTAAAGGAGATTGACAAGCCACCCCTTAAGTTTGAATGCCGAAAGGTGGCCCGCGATATGACGATGGTGACAGCAGCGTCACCCTCCTGCTGGCTCTGCTGCAAGTCTCATTGAAAAAATGCCTCGCACAAATTCAGCCCAATGACAGCTCTGGGGAAGCTGGGAAGAGTGTAATACTAGAAACCTGCAACTCAATACTGCATCTGTCATCTGTGTGCTGCAATCTAAAGGCACGGGATAGTCCCTGCTTAGAAAGTACTGCGCTGTGTAGGGTTCACCATCACAGAAGTGTTTGTGTTTTATGTCTGTCATTGTAGTCAATGTGAACCACCGCAGTCGAAGTGCCTTACGTGGAGTTTGGCAGATGGGAGATTCCGTCAAAACACGGCAGATATACAGGCCGCTGTATTGGGGATAGCCACAATATTTGGGACAGGCGATCCTGCCCTTCAAACTCTAAATAAGGCCCCAGGTTTGCACACCAACATGTACAACGCAGATTCAAGCTGCGAACAACTATGCAAATTACTTCCACAAAAAACTAGCCACAGATGGCTGCCTACACCACATGTTTCATGGAAGTCCTGATGCATTTGTCTGAACGTGGGCCCATGTGAGAGTGATAAAAATACTTAAAGTTCTTCAAATTCTTCTCTCGGTTTTTATTTAAGTGGTGCTTGTGCTTTGTGAGCTACAGATAATTCTAGTTTCCCTCATTAAATATCCCACGTTAGCAGCCACTCATAAAACTATTCTGACATGCATTCTTCTCCTTCTGTCCCTGTTTCTGGTTGTTTTTGCAATCCTTACAGCTGTTGAGCTGCCCTTTGTTATTGAGTTAGTTTGCCTATGAAACTGTGAATTTCTCTCCTTAGCCTTTGAGTTGGTAACTCACTCCATCATACAAACTGTGAGACGCTTCCTAGTAGATTGTGTGCCTCGGTATCGAAAGCATTAATAAACATACATACAAAGTCTCATCCTTGGCTTCTCTTTGAGACACATGACTGGGAGGCAACGAAGCAAAGCTAAAGTAAGCACCATCAAAGCAAACACTCCTTAGCGTTCTGGTTTCAAAAACAAAACTCACTGATGTCTTGTGATCACCACCTGCCCTGGGGAAAGAATGAGTTCAAATAAATTCAGGGGAAAAAACTGGAACAGTTGCCTGATGTGAAACTGGTCTATCATGACAGAAGTTGATACAGAGAATCCTAGGAGACCAGTCCATATGAACCCACATTGTGTTTACACCTTCATCGTACAGCACCTAAGACTGCAAGTACAGCGCAATTGTGGTGTGACCAGCCAATAGTAACTCATCACTCGAAGTCAACTCTGCTTCTCAACGAATCCCTCTTCTGCTGACTTGGGAGCATCTTATTCCAAAATGTGCACACTGTGAACTGCACACTTGCAAGCACACTTGCAAAATCGCCAAAGAAGCAACAAAAACCCCAAGATGTATTACATCTCAGCAGACAAAACTACATACTAGTGTTTACCAACTAGGAGTGACCTGTTTTGTGTTACTGTCCCTCACCTGAGCCTCCTCTCATGAGTTCATTTCAAAGCTTTTACAGTACATAAAAGGAAACAAACCATCAGGTCAGATGCTGAGATGTACTGGTCCAATGCTGCAATCAACTTCATTCCACAACGGTTCGTCTCAATTCTCCTGGACCTGCTTCACGCAGGAAGCTCAATTCGAACCCAATTATTGTTCAACCAGAAGCGTATTTGAATGAAAGGGAATCAATGTTGCATGCACGTTTCTTGTTGATTAGGTCTGGACTTACCATACATTTGTTGGGTTTTTCTCCAGAGTGGACCCTCATGTGAATCAGGAGCTTGTAGCGGGCATTGAAAGGTTTGTAGCGGCGGACACAGCCTGCCCAGAAGCACGTGAAGTCTTCTCCTTTGCGCTGATCGATGTGTGTCTTCTCAATGTGCCGGACCAGTTCGTCTTGTTGGTCATAGCCAGCATTACAGTCTATCCATCGGCAAACCTGCTTGCAGTGGCTGATGTCCATCTCATCGCCGTCATGGTGGTGGAGTGACTTTGGGGACATGGGGACGTGCAAACGAGGCAGGGCCCCTTGAGAGTGGCCTAAGTGCTGATGCAGATGGTAAGGGGGCGGTAGAGCCGCGTGATGCTGGAAGAGGTCCGCGTTGCAAAAGTCATCTATCGGCTCCTGTTTTAGGAAGCTCAGCTTCTGCCTGCTGTCTGACGCTCCCTGTTGAGTGATTGTACCATTCATCATGAGGCTAAGGTTTGCATGTCCCTCTCCCTCCTGCATTTGTAACTGTTCACAGTCTCTCCTGGCACATTCAGCAGGGACAGGTACAAGACTCGCCGCGGGGGAGGGTAGATTGCACAGGTTCGTAGGCTGAGCGCCAGTCTGGGGATGAGAGGATTTCTGAACACTGTTGCTGCAGATCCCCCCAGGATGGGAGGAAAGGCCGGCTGAACTAGTCCTCAGCCCATTCATGCAGGTGACCAAGGAGGCCTGCGATGTCCGAATGATGGCTGTGATGTCAAGCCCCTTGGCTGCCGACAGCGCCCCGGAGAGGCATCTCTTCCTCAGGTTGCCTGCCTGCATCCTGGATGAATGCTGAGGGCTGCCAAGTGACAGTGGACCTGGGGAGGAGCTATGCTCATTGTTGAACAAGTAGGATGAAAGGGAGTCTGCAAAGCTATTATTCATAGCGTTGGCTTCTGGGTGCAGGCTGCTGGCTCCGCGTGGCTCCGCCCCGGCAGCAACCCTTCTGTCAGCAGGGATCTCCGGTAGAGCTTTATAATCGCCCGGCCTCTCTTGCTTGATGTGCTGAGGGGTATGGTTTCCATTCACATAGGCAGCGGCACACATCGCATCTTGAAACCTCGCGGACCTGCAAGGTAGTTTCAGAAAAACTTTATTAGTTCATAGTAAAGTTCGGGTTTCTTGTCAGCACAAAAGCCCGCATCACTGAAGTTCAGCAATTTTCCTATAAACAGATGTTTTATCAAATGTTGAAAAAACGTGCTCCATATAAGGACAGATTAACATCAGTTTAGTTGGCTTTATGGATGCACCGCTATAATTATACAATTGTGAGGTACTTCTTTTGTATACTGAACTTTGACGTGAACATATATGAATGCGCATTTGCTATTGCTGTGTATAAAACCTCTATTTTATTTCGACTTCACTTGTAGCCAGAATGAAAACCGTGGCATCTATATATGAGTTCCAAAGTGAATCATATGGTCCCTTCCAGGCACTGGAAAGTTATCAGCAAAACGTTTGTACCACACATTCAAAATAACCAAGAAAGTTAAAAGTTTGTCTTCTCCACCCTAATAATATTGTGGTACAAAAGTAATTACTCTGTACTTGCTTTTGACTTAAAGTTTTCTTTAAAGTCATTTTTGCATCATAAGAACAACTTCACATCAGAAACCTGCACACATTACTCCTCTCCTCTACTTAAAGTCATGTTTTCTACAAAAAAAGCAAATCGAGTGAATAAAACGAGTATCTCTAGGATTAAGTGAGGAATAATCACAGGCAGGCTCTCTAACACATGAACTGTTATGGTGTAAAGTGTAGGGGTGGGCGTAACTCACATATTTCCATGTAGCGTAATCACATGGAAATACCCCAAAATACCAAGAGATTGCGCAGAATTTTCTTAGAGCAGAAAGCCCCCTCGCACCTAAAACGGATGCATTTTGCGCTAAGAAATAGCACCATATGCACGAGAACATGAATAGAGCGCATGAGCAGTCGCTTGCGCTCGCTAAATGTGCATTTGGGGTTTGATTTTCCCCCAACATACTCCCAGTATTCACCACGAGTTTCTTAGCCCAAAATTCGCCCATGTGTCGCAAATGTACGCACGGATGCATTTTGCGCCAAGAAATTAGCACTTAATACAGAAGACCTTAAACAGCAGCACGTGCTGCTTCTTTTAAATGTACTCTTGCGTTCGCACTTTCCCATAAATTAGTCTTAATTACGCAAGCAGGTGTATTCACATAATTATCGGTTATTCCACGTCAAAGAGTAACATGGAATTACCAAAATTACTCTGATTGCTCCTGCGTAATTGGAATTCCACCCAGACCTAGTAAAGGTGCATAACATATCAACCTCTATAATTGAAAGTCATAATAAAACGTAAACATTTGTGTTGAATAAAATACTTTTGTATATACACCCAATCAGAGTATCTGCAAAGAGAAACATGATCATATTATTGCTTTGACACTTACATATGAATTCCTGTAAGTATTACATCATCTCTGTGTATCAACCTATGTACCGAGCATAACTGCATGAACTAGTCTCATGGTCTAAACAGACGTAATACACGGCGCTCTAAAACATGTCAGCGGATAAAGTGATTACATTACATCTGAATTCTACTCTCAGAAAAATGGATGATATTGGCATAAACAGATTTGTTATTAAACATTTTCAGAGTTCGTCATCAACTTCTGGACTAGCATAGCCATTGTGCGACAAGCTTACAAAGGTGACTCACTGTAGAAAGAAGACCAAACAGGCGCACCCTGCGACTTTACTCAGTTTCGCCCCTCCTATATGCAATGTGGAAGCGTCATTCTAAATATTAATAAGGGTGCCCAATCAGACAATCTCCAAAACTTTATCCAATTTCATCTCACACATAAGAATGGTGACATAAGTGGGCGAAAGTCATTTTTACCGAAGATGCCCTAATAGAGGTACACCTTAATTTTATCTAGTTTCATCATTCACAATTGAAATCTAGGATAACTGTCCAAAACTACCAAAGTGATCGCACCAAGGGTGCCAGGATAGGTGTACTGCTTAAATGTATCCTTCGTGGTTTCTCCTTCATGCCATCCAAATTCAATTTATAAGTGGCATACAGGGGGGACCCTATAGTGTCAACATCTGAGGTAGTTCTGTTCTGAGGTAAAAGACATCTGCTTGTTCAAAGCAAACTCTAACGTTTTAAAGTGATATAGTTCTGTTTACAGACATCAATTTATGTATTAGAAACACTTGCATGAAACTTCAGTTTCTTCTCACAAGATGCATTGTTTCAGCCATGCACTATTTAGTCTCTGAGCTGTCTCCAATCAGTGTGCATTTGTACAAGTGACCAGCATAACTGGACATCCTAATATTCATGACACTTTACTAGTGACACATACTCTGGTAACATAACTCCTCTTGTTCAGGTGAATATAATTTCCTATTCACTATAAGATTGCTCTTGCTTTCTCGATGACCTTGATGCATTGATTACTGATTTTGACGTGACCCTATGTGACCCCACCAACACCCCTCTCCTGTCTGGAGACCTCTAAGTCTAGTGTCATGAACTGCACAGTAGGGCAGGTCTTTTCAACATTTCTCACTTAACTGAAGTAAACATAAACCATTATGTCCAAAGCAAGTTTTCCAGGTTTTCAAAATGATACCTCACATTTCTAATCTTTGATGTCCATTAACTCATGCCAGATCTGCAAATATTCAGAATTTACTTGCCAGATCATCTCCAATATGGCTTAATACTGCAATATGGCATTTAAGCTGAATGATTCAGACTTGAATCCCCTGACTACAGCATTTTCACGTTTCTTCTACAGAAGGCGTGTTGTCTATTCAAGCTCACTGCCTTCTTACACTCAGTTACTTTTTAACATCACCTTAGTAAAGGGTCAGTCACACCGCATTGTGTTATGGAAAAGATTGACTGATGGTTTCCATTCTAAGCTGGGACTAAAATTAGTCATCACTCTTGACTATGCAGAACTGTGCAGAATTGTGAGACTTCTTTACAGACCTACGGTGTCGTGCAGTAGCAAATATTTAATAAACATCTTAATCGATCAGGCAGTAAAATAGCTCAAAGCAATTTATCTGCAATGACCTGGTGAAGATCTAACATTGACCTTTCCCCACCTGTGGCCAGAGCTAATGTTAGTAGCCAATCTTGCTTGGTCCTTGGGTGTGGCATACTTTTAAAAAGGTTCCAATGCTTTCCAAACTGGAACTGGCATCCACATTTTGCAGGATTTCACATCATGTTCTTTTCACAGACGTGCCGAAACAGTTCCAGGCCGGCTCCTTAAAAATACCGAAAGTCCAAATGTGCTGATCATTATATTTACACACGTTAAGCAACATTCTGTACCGGTTTTGCTCCATTTGCCTAATTTTAGTGACCTTTGGATTTTGCATTTAGAATGTGCAAATGGGAATGACTTCAGAATAGTTTGTTTGTGTGACTACTTTAATTAATGAATGCTGCTTAGCGACATTACAGAGGATTTGAATCGTCTTTTTCAGAAGATTTCAGATCCCACAAATTTCCCAGTCCAGACCTTTTCCTCTTACACTTTGTGAGGGAAACAACATGATTCATTTTGGGAGCAGGTGCCCTGTAAGCTTTCCTGTGTAATTGTATCTAACTGTACAATTCTGTGGAGACATTTTAATCCTGTGGCCGGAAAAGACCTCCCCGTGCCCGAGCCTCTGAGGTACACTACCAGAATATCATAGATGAAATATCATGCCACGGGGGGTAATAATATATATATTTTTAAGTAACTTATCTTAAGCTGCCGGCCGACTCCCGCGTCACATCACGCCTCCTTGTTTTTCCTGGATCCGGCAGACAATGGGACAGACTTCCTGTGCAATCCCCACGCTGCTCTCATGCTATGAGAGTAGTGCGGGGATTGGTCTGAGCAGGCTGAAAAGACGCTCCGCTCAGCACAGGGAGTCTTTGCTGTTTATCCAGGCCGGCTGTTCAATACAGCTTGGTTGGAACCTGCTGGCTCTGTGCCAGTGGGCAAATGCTCCTCTGCCATTGTGGAGGAGCCACCCCTGTATTGTAATTAACGGGGTATGTATGTATATTATCTACTGGCGGTCGCCAGTAGATAGTTATAGTTAGGACCGAGTTTCCATAGGAAATCTGAAAATTCTATTTTGAATAACTTTGGCGCCGGTTGACGAATCCTCGCGAAATTTTCAAAACTAATGGGGCGCTCCGTTCAGCTCCTACCCTGAAAGTCTCGGGGTGATTCGTCAAGCGGGGGCCGAGAAAAAGGGGGGTCCCAAAACGCGTTTTTTCCATGCATTTTTCCATAGGACCTTTAGTCGAAGGTACAGCCCGAACGGCTACCCACACGAAGCACTGCCACAGGAAGTTCAGTGAGCTCTTGAAATTTTATTGACACCCTGCAGCTCAATGCTCGTGTTGACACCTGGAAAGCGGGGCAGGCTCTCACCAGGATTCAGCATCGACACACTGGGGAACATTGTTTTATTCATGGCATGACTGCGCACCCACTTGGGAATACTGATTTGCACACTACGGCATCCACAAGGCCGTGTGAGTTCATGGCCACACCCACGGAGGCAGGTGTCTACAATTGCAGCGTGTGCAGCGACAGTCCTTTCATTCCTTTGAAACTTACGCCACTGAAGAAGGGAAATTGAACTCCTGAAACGCGTCTGGCGTTTGACATTTTGATGGTTGTTCCTGGTAGAGCGCCTGCTTTCAGGTTGTCAATATTATTTCTAGAGCTCATTGAACTTCCTGTGGCAGTGCTTCGTGTGGGTAACCTGTTGGTTTGGATTTATTATGGCTCTCCCGGCCATGAAGAGCTGCCCACCGCTTTGCGGGTCCTTGCTTGCACCACGAAGGTGCCGGCATTATGGTAGGAAGGAGCTGGCGATTTTGCAGGGAGACGCCAGCTCAATGCTCGTGTTGACACCTGGAAAGCGGGGCAGGCTCTCACCAGGATACAGCATCGACCCACTGGGGAACATTGTTTTATTCATGGCATGACTACGTACCCACTTGGGAATACTGATTTGCACACTACGGCATCCACAAGGCCGTGTGAGTTCATGGCCACACCCACGGAGGCAGGTGTCTACAATTGCAGCGTGTGCAGCGACAGTGCTTTCATTTCTTTGAAACTTATGCCACTGAAGAAGGGAAATTGAACTCCTGAAACGTGTCTGGCGTTTGAAATTTTGATGGTTGTTCCTGGTAGAGCTCCTGCTTGCAGGGTGTCAATAAAATTTCAGGAGCTCACTGAACTTCCTGTGGCAGTGCTTCGTGTGGGTAACCTGTTTGTTTGGATATATATGTATATATATATATATATATATATATATATACATATTATCTACTGGCGGTCGCCAGTAGATAGTTATAGTTAGGACCGAGTTCCCATAGGAAATATGTAAATTCTATTTTGAATTACTTTGGCGCCGGTTGACGAATCCTCGCGAAATTTTCAAAACTAATGGGGCGCTCCGCTCAGCTCCTACCCTGAAAGTCTTGGGGTGATTCGTCAAGCGGGGGCTGAGAAAAAAGGGGGGTCCCAAAAAGCGTTTTCCCCATGCATTTTCCCAGAGGACCTTTAGTCGAAGGTACAGCCCGAACGGCTGAACAGAATTACTTGAAATTTGGCAAAGAGGTAGTCCTCAGGTCAGGCATGTGCCTTTTGCATATATGGTGTCAATCTGTTCAGTAGTTCCTCAGAAAATTGTAGTTAAAAGTACATAAATATCTACAAGCGCGCACCGTGCCGTGCGCGAGCGTAATTCTGATTGGTGGTTAGATGTCAGTCAACATTCGAATCGGTCGAAATCAGGAAGTGTCGGACGCCATTTTGTGTGTGGCAGTGAAAAAGAAAGGTGGAGAACGTGAAAAGGGAGCAGGGTGGAGAGTTCCTGACCCCCTAGCCTTTGTCAGGGGGTCCCTGAAGGACCCCGAAGGGTGAAAAAAACATTTTATTTTTTTTCTAAAAATCGCGGGGTGAAAAACCCTTAAAAAAAAAACATTTTAAAATGTTTATAAGTTTATAGAAGATATTAACTATGCTGTTCAACTTTATCCAAATAAAAAAAAAAAAAGCAGAGCCATTCCATATTACAGGATACAGTCAATCTATAACTATATACATAGGTAGTGTATTGTAAAATAAATATATAAAAAATATAATAATACATACATGAATTAGCATTTAAAAAACCTTACAAATTCACAAAAAAAAACATAGGTTTCACACACGTTATAGTTAGAAATTAGCATTTAAAAAACCTTGCAAATTCACTTAAAAAACCATAAGCTTCACACACGTTATAGTTAGGAATTAGCATTTAAAAAACCTTGCAAATTCAATGAAAAAACCATAGGTTTCACACATGTTATAGTTAGCTGGACATTTCACTCGTAAAAAACCATTGAAATTCCCCCGTTATGGTTAGTTCAGGTAACTATAACTCGCGCGACCACAATCCACTGTTGATGACGACACATATTACATCACTGATGACATCATCCAGTGAATATGTGTCTTTATGTAAAATAAATATTTTTTATATATGTATATCTAAAGGTTAATGGAAGAATAAACGGGTAAATAAGTGTCTAAATGGATGTTTTTTTTTGTAAAATTAATTGTATAACTGACTTATTAACAGTATCTTAGTGAATACAGTGACGTAATATGTGACGTCATCAGCAGTGGATTGCGGTCGCGCGAGTTATAGTTACCTGAACTAACTATAACGGGGGAATTTCAATGGTTTTTTACGAATGAAATGTCCAGCTAACTATAACATGTGTGAAACCTATGGTTTTTTCAGTGAATTTGCAATGTTTTTTAAATGCTAATTCCTAACTATAACGTGTGTGAAAGCTATTGTTTTTTAAGTGAATATATATATATATATATATATATATACATGTATACAAGTCACCTTGAATCAAATAGGCTCCGTTTTCCAGAACGATTAATGGAACAGTCAGTCCCATCAAATCCCTTCCAAAACTGCCGCTGCTTTCGCTTTAGTAGCATCTCCTCAGTAGGTTCATTGGCAGCCAGTGGGTCATGCTCCCTTATTTGGATCACCAACAAGAAACCTCCGAATAGGGAGCCCCCAACCCTTCAGGGCGGCCTCGTAAACGGGCACGGAGAAGCCTGCTAATTTCACCAAGAAACAAACGAATGAGGCCCACTTCTGGAAGGGAACGTATTTATTTCCAAGTATTGCCGTACGTGCACGGTGCGCGCTTACAGATATATATATTGATTTAAATGCTATTTTCTCAGGAAATACTGAACAGATTTACACCAGACCTGCAAAAGGCACATCCCTGACCTGAGGACTACCTCTCTGCCAAATTTCAAGTAATTCTGTTCAGCCGTTCGGGCTGTAGCTTGGACTAAAGGTCCTATGGAAAAATGCATGGGGAAAACGCGTTTTGGGACCCCCCTTTTTCTCAGCCCCCGCTTGACAAATCCCCCCGAGACTTTCAGGGAAGGAGCGGAGCGGAGCGCCCCACCTATTTTGAAAATTTCGCGAGGATTCGTCAATCGGCGCCAAAGTTATTCCAAATAGAATGTTGCGGATTTCCTATGGAAACACGGTCCTAACTATAACTATCTACTGGCGACCGCCAGTAGATAATATATATATCTATATATATATATATATATATATATATATATATATATATATATATATATATATATATATATATATGGATATATATATATATATATATATAAACGGTCCAAAACCCTTTCCACTGCGGGAAGGATACCAGCACTCACGGGGTTTTTAAATCACAGTGGTGACTTTATTCTCGTAGCAGACACGTTTTGGATATACTCCTTCGTCAGTGTTTCACAAGTGGCGCTGGGAGGCACCATCTTTTTAACGTCACACTCTCAGACATAGAAACAAATGAGGGATGACAAAACAGCTATCATAGGCGCCATCTTGTAATAGGGTACATATTGATTGTTTACACGGTTTTCATTATAACCATTCAATTCGATATAAACACAGGCAATTCATTATAAGGCTAATCCTATTATTAATTTCATTATTAATTTAATTACTGCCATGTTATACATTTTTGCCATGAATCGGCATAGGACGACCTCCTCTATCTCATTAATGGGGTCCTCCATTCATACAGAAAAACACTCAATACGAATACTAATGACTCATGTGTTTCTCTTAAGTACATATGTATCAATATTAGATGCTAATGTTAAAAATCACAAACACAAACATCCTAAAAAAAGTGTAGTCAATCATTATTAAAAAAGCAATCGTTTAATGTAATGTCGCCGTAGATCGGCAATAGGCAATCTCTAGCGGGTTGCCAGAATTCCCTCTACATTTCATATCACCGTGTATTGGCATCTGTTTCAAAAAAACTAATTCGGAAGAAGAAAGCTGAGTAAGAATATTATTGTTACAATCAAAAATTCTACCATTAAAAGAACCGACATTCGTATGTACCCTATTGACCTCATGAGCTCCTATTTTAGTACCGTCTAGCTCCCTAGATGTACTGTCAGCTCCTCCCCGCTATTTAACCCATTGGGAGTTTTTGTATGCAGGTCAATAATATAACGTGATTCCAATCATCTTAATTTTAACACTCTATCTCCTCCTCTACTCTGAACCGGGACACAATCAATACTAAAAATTGCAGAAGATCTCTATCACTCTTGTGTTTGATGGCAAAATGCCGTGCCACTGGATAACTAAAATCTTTTTTTGCTATGGCACGCATATGTTTCAAGATTCTGATCTTCACGCAATGAATCGCGCTCCCTATATACCTAAGCCCACAGGGGCACTTGAGGCAATAAACAGCATGCGTAGTTTGGCATGTCATGAATTTATTGATTCTTTTACCAGACTTAAGCCCTTTCACCTCATAGGTGAGCACCCTTTTGCTGAAGGTGCAAGCTTTACATCTACCGCACAGATAGAATCCTCTCATTGCATTAAGAGTTCCCTGTCTGGGTGGAATTGTCTCTAGATGGCTATGTACTAGACTATCCTTCAAGGACCGTGCTTTCTTGAAAGTAATCATTGGGGCTGTTGGAATATCAGCACCAATAATAACATCTGTTTTCAGCACATGCCAATTTCTCCTCATGATCTTTCTCAAGGTATCGGCATCCTCAGAGAAAGTGGTAACTAGTCTGAATTTCCCTTAATTCGTTGTTTGTTGTTTGGTCTTTTGTTTCAGCAGCTCTTTTTTGGGAAAAAGCTCTACTTTCCTAAGGGTGTTTTCTAGAAGACCTTTGCCATACCCTCTTATTATGAAACGTTCAAAACTCTCTTTTACTGCTTGATCAAAATCACATTGCCTTGAGCAGTTTCGTTTTAATCTAAGAAACTCCCCATAGGGTATGCTATTCTTGAGTTTTTCAGGGTGGCTGCTGGACGCATGTAGCGTACTGTTACCTGCTGTAGGCTTTCTAAACAGGGCTGTTGTCAATCTCCCGTCCTGTATTTCCACTCTTAGGTCCAGATAGCTCACTGCCACTGAGCTAATCTCACCCGAGAATTGTAGATCGACTTCATTTTGTATTTAGGTGAGATATATATTTTTCTGCCTTCTCTACAGAGCCCTTCCATATTATGAAAAGGTCATCGATATAACGATGCCATGACACCACTTCCTTTGTCCAGTTCTCATTACCTGCGGACCAGGCCACCTGCTCCTCCCACCAGCCAACAAATAAATTTGCATAGCTGGGGGCGAAGCAGGTGCCCATCGCGGTTCCGGATATTTGTCTATAAAGATCTCCCTGGAAGAGAAAAATGTTATTAGCTAGACAAAATTCAATTAGCTCCAATAGCATGTTATTTTTAACGCAAATTTCAATGGTCTCTTCTGTAGAAAATATTTGACTGCATTCAGTCCCTGTGAATGGTTTATACAGATCTAAAGACTTGTTATATCTAGTACAATCATACTGTATGATGAATGCCATTCTATATCTTCAATATGACTAATAAAGTCAGTTGTGTCCTTGATATAGGAATCTAACTATAATACTATTTCAAACAGTAAATAATCAATGAACCTAGAGAGATTTTCAGTTAGGCTGCCCAAAGAGGAGACTATAGGTCTCCCAGGTGGTCTCAGTTTATCTTTATGCACTTTGGGTAAGTGATAGAAAGTCGGTAAAATAGGATCTGTTATTCTTAAAAATAAATATTCATCTAGGTCTATCATGGATTTCTCATGCCATTTCTTTATTATAGTATGCATTTGTTGAATGCTGTTCTGATAATCATCTTTAGTTGTCAGTTCATAGCAGATTCGATTAGCCAATTGTCATAGAGCTTCCTCAACATAGTAGTCTCGAGACATCAAGACAATATTCCCCCCTTTGTCCGAGGGTTTAAATATTATCGATGTGTCCTCTTCCAATTTTTTTGCTGCAGTTCTTTGTGCTTTTGTTAAATTGTTTTTTCCTTTGGAAGATTTCGGATTTTCTCTAAACTTCATTAGATCTTTGATAACCGCTTCTGAGAAAGTATCTATTGCGTCAGGTGGCATCTGTGGAAGGAACTGTGAAGGTGGTTTAAAATGGCTGCCCGGGGCTTCTTGTTCTATACCCTGATGCCTAATTATTTGTGTCAGGGTTACTGCAGCTCGCAAATTTTCTATTGTTCCTTCTTGACGCAAATCTTCTAATAATTCCAAAGTGGTGTTATGCTGCCCTGGGATCCTCTCCTCGGGATGACGATGATGCTAGTTATGGGTCCACCTCCCATCCGTCCCCAGTCCGGTGTATGTATAGCACTCTCGGACTTGGGAGACAGGTGGGCGAGGGAAGGAAGGGTAGGGACCGCGGGGAAGGAGATCTGAAAAGAGAGAAGAAGAAGACCGGTTACTCCAAGGCGGTCTTTTCGGGTACAGTTCCCCCCACCCTGTGCCTGAGGCCACGGCTCACCTGAGCTCTATTTTCCCCCTGCGTGGTATTTTACGTTTCACACCAGGACTGCTCAGTCCCGAGCGTGGATAGGGGAATGTCTCCAGGCCTTCCGTGGAACGCGGAACTGGGTCCGGTGTCTACCTCGTTGCTTCACGGGTAGCCGGGTGGTGGGTCAAGGGTCTCGAAGAGTTGTTCTAATAATTCTAGGTAGGCGCTGCCACTCTACGCCTCTCTGAGTTCCTAGGGCGGAGGAGCGCTGGGAGTGCTCTGGTTTTCTACCGTTCCGTCACGGAGAAGCCCAGAGCGCACTATGTCTATTCCTAGCGCTACGACGTCACACCCTCAATCCTTGGGCGGAGGAGCGCTAGGAGCCGGATCGGAATTCTCCCGAGCAGGGAGCGATGGAATAAGCAGGGAATACGGTGAGGAAACCCGGCGCTACTACGTCACGCCCAGAATCCAGGGGCGGAGGAGCGCTGTGAGGGCTTCTCACCTAAAAGCTGGAGGAGGTCTCTGTCACAGCACTGGAAGCCTCGCAGAGACAGGTCTTCGGTAGTGCCGACAGCGTCTGCGGCGAGGGAGGGCCACGAGGCGCTGCACTTTCCGAAAACTGCTAACGTTACCTGATTAACCAGTAAGCGGGAAGTCCCTCTGGAAACGGAGGAAAGCGGGTAGCCAGGAAAGCGTCCGTGTTCAAACCGTTCAGCCTCGATGAATGGAATCATTGGCCCCTCCTCCTGGGAGGAGCCGCGTTATGTGCATTCTGGAGACCACGTGTTGTCGGCGGTCTCCGGGGACTCTGGATGTTGGTGTCCTAGCGCCGCTTGGGTGCGGGGCGCGATTCGAATCATGACAAGTGGTTAAATCATTCACCGCTAGCAAATCTGTATCTTTACTTCATATTTTAAGAAGTCTAGCCTCTTTCAATGTCGGTTTTAATTTGAAATATATGTGCAATTTAAGCTTGTGGACAAATTTAAACAAGTCAATCCTGGTTTGTGTATATTCCAGGCGATTATGTGAGCAGAATGTTAGTCCCAATTTGAGCGCAGATTCCTCCATCTTAGTCAAAATTTTAGATGTTAGATTGACTATGGTCAGATGGTCCTCATCTCCTACCATCTGCCCCCTCTCTTGCTCCGTGTCACTCTTGGCGTTTGGTTGTTTCTTGCTTTTCCTCTTATATATATATATATATATATATATATATACCTTGACAATGTGTAAATCTTCAGGGTACATGGATACAAAGTCGTGAATAGTAAATGCAATCCCACTTTCACAATATGTTGGTTCTCGAAATGAAGGCCACAATATTTATGTAGGACAATATTTCTGTCCTCGATGCTCTGTTGTACATTGCTTCAGATTTTGACAATGCTCCTATAGACTCTGTGGACACGTCCTAAAGTAAACATGACAGTAAAATGTCGAAGCTCACATACTGAGCTTCTGCGAGATGTTTGCCACAGGCTTCTGAGTTCTTCTACGTCCCATTCATCCCATTGTCAAAAGATGCATTTATCAGAGGAATGGATGGATGAATTCACACAGGTAACGTCCGGCTTTATTCCTATAAGTTGTATTTAAATATGGGAGGGGACATAAAACATGTGGCTGGTACACTAGGCCAATAGGCACATGGACCATGGAAGAATTGTTGGGGACCTCTTCGCATAATCGCTTAGAAGACACCATAAACACTTGTATATGTGAAACTAAATAACCACAAGATATGGGTGAGAGGGGCACTGGCAAATAGACCAATACCCCTAGTTATGGATTACATCAAATTCAGAAATGAATTAATATCGCCCAAAATCATGTCATTGTTTTTTGTGTTTATGTAAGCCTTTCCCCAGGGACAAATGCATACAGTGAATATGAAATCTTGGAATGTAACAATTGATTTTCATTATGAAGTTTGTTTTAAAAAATTGTTGGCTGGAACATAAGAAAATAGTTGTACATTTATGAAGACAATGAAGAACTGAAAACCTGCTTAAGAAATTGGAAAAGAGGTAGTGTAGTGGGTTAGTTACAGTTCTTTTATGGTTGTTATCAGGATTTCTAAGTGATAGAAATGGAAATAATTTAGTCCAGGATCACACCAGTTGGGGAGCGCTGGCAATGGAATGGGGTAAGAGTGCACCCAAGAACAAATTCAGCAAGCAGGGGTTTACGAACAGACAGTTTAAATAGATACATTCTTTTTTTTAATTTGACCAGGCAAAATCTTTCTTTTTCCACACTTTTTATACGCTGGATAAAGCTACTGCATGACACGCCTCCACTCAGTGTAAAACCTTGTGGTAGAATTTAGTTTAAGCCAAACATGTACTGCTTGAACTCCATGACTGACCATTTCCAACCCTGATTCGAAAACCACATTTCCTGCACCGATTCTTGAAGATTAGCTCTATTTTTTTAAGTTCAAGTAAAGGTTTATTGAAAAATTAAAGTGGTTACAAACAACAATACTTCGTACAGACAATCATTTACCGATGCATAGTAAACAGAAAAGGATACTAAAGAATACTATTGATATACAAAAATCTTCAAGGTAGAAAAAATATAGCTAGGATATTATATGAATACATTCAAAGGTTCATAGATATTGCAAATAATAATACATGTCAAAAAATATACAGTTGAAGAGGTATAATAGGGAGTTACAAATTGAATATATTTATGTAAAAATAAACAATAGGAAGTCAGGGAGGCTTGGTAACTTCTTGCATTGAAGGAGCTGGTGAAGAAGTGTTCTTTGCTGTTGTATTTAGAAAATGTGTGAGAGGAGACCAGAGGTGTAATCTTATCGTAGCTAAAGAGATAGGGTGGACAAGGGTTGTATCCAAACGATGATTATGACATACGGCATACCACCATGCTAAATAGGACAATTTTGAAGAGTCTTTCCAATTTTTGGAAATCTGTTGAAACGCTAGAGCCAGTAGCAGGTCAATGAGTCTTAGTTGGGATTGATTTTCCCCCCATTCCAGTGCTAAACTACCGAGGAAAATATTGGTAAGGGAAAGGGGTGTTGTGGTATGAAAGATAATGTTGATTTGGTGCCAAACTGGTTCCCAAAATTTAAAAACATGTGTGCATGTAAATAACATGTGTTTGAAGTCAGCGTCATCTTGGGAGCATGTCCAACATGTGTTAGGATTTTTGTTATGTATCTTGTTTAGGTAAACTGGGGTGAAAAATAACCGATCGTAAATAAAGAAAAGTGTTTGTGTTGTGCTAGCCGCTCTAGAGGATTTCTTGAGTTTCATCCAAATTCTATTCCATAGAGTAATGGGCCAATTTGTTTCCAGATCAGATTCCCATGAGAGTTCTACTTTGGTTTTGTGTCTATTATCGGGAGGTGCCATTAGACGAGAATAAACATTGGAGGCCTTGGGGTTTCTGAGCAAGAAATTGTGCCATCAAAATATGGGGTGAGATTGTGAGGGGGGTGAAGAGGTAAGTTTCGCATATACCTCAAATATTGCGTTCTGCAAAGCCATAAATTTAGGTTTAAAGGAAGGAGGTAAATGATAGAGAGTTTGTATTTTTGTAAATTGAATGGGTGAGCCTTGGTCAAAAAATTGGTGAACCCAAAGTAGACCTTTGTTCCTCCATACCTTCCAGTATATAGGTTTCCCTTTAAAAAGGATCAATTTGTTATGCCAAATTGTGGATTTGAGAAAAGTTTCTAAGTTGTGTGTAACTAAGTGAGGTGCAGTAGATAATAGTTTACATGATTGCTTAATTATGGGAGTAGAGAGCTTTTGTGGCTTCTGGGTAAAGGAAAGGTATTCCTGGAATGAGAAAGGGGTTAAAAATGAGAGTTCGAGATCCACCCAAAGAGGTCTAGTATCAGATTGAGTAATGATCCAATTTGATAATTGTCTTAGTTAGAAGGCTTTATGGTAATTAGAGAAATGGGGAAAGCTAACCCCTCCTTCGGACTGTGGTCTAGTTAATTTATGTAGAGCCATTTGTGATTTTCTTGCATTCCATAGAAAGGAAGTTAGAATGGAATTAATTTTTTGAAAGGAGATAGATGGAATGGATGTTGGTATGTTAGAAAGGATATACAGGACTATAGGTGTCAGCATCATTTTAATTGTGTCTAAGCGACCCCACCAAGATAAATGGAGAGGATGCCATCTTGCAGCTAGCGATTTAAGTTTGGCAGAGCATTTATCAATGTTTAGAGAAATGGATGTTTTAATAGAGGGAGAGAACCAGATGCGAAGATATTTTATATGTTTAGAGTTCCAGGTGAAATTAGAAATCTTGAAATCCTCTTTGAAGGTGTATTTAGTTAAGGGTAAAATCTCACATTTCCCTTTGTTTCATTTATAGCCTGACACCAGACCATAATCTTCTACTTCTCCCAGAAATGCTGAGAGGGAGGATTGTTGAGGGCCCGAGACAAAGCCTGCGATGGAATGATTTTGGCGAATTTTTGACAAGAAGGGTTCTAAAGCTTAATTAAAAAGGAAAGGTGATAAGGGGCAACCCTGACGAACACCTCGCTTGAGACTGAAGTAAGGAGAGATAAGACCATTAGTTGCGATTGCAGCTTTGGGATCCGAGTAAAGTAGGGCAATTAAGGATGTGATTTTTGGTCCAAAACCGAACCATTTGAGAGCGTGGAAGATAAATGGCCAATAAACCCGATCAAAGGCTTTTTCCGCATCTGACGCAATTGCAGAGAATCCGAGTAGTGTGATGATTTGGATATAATGTCAAAATATAGACGTGTGTTGTCTGTGATATTGCGACCTTTGACAAAACCTGATTGTTCCTTACCAAGTAACAGTGGAAGATGCGGTTCTAGTATTAGCGCTAAAGCTTTGGGAAAGATTTTATAATCAACGTTTACTAAGGAGATGGGTCTATAATTTTTGCAAAAGCGTAAGTCCTTATCAGCTTCTGGAATTAGACAGATCAAGGCTTCAGAAAAAGAGCCAATGGATTCACGCAAAGTGATAAAGGAAGAAATAAGAGTATGTAAGTGTGGGAGTAATAAATGGGCAAAGTGCAGATAAGATTCCACTGTAAAGCCATCAGGGCCAGGGGCTTTGTCTTTTTTAAGGGTTTTTAAAGCATTGAATAATTCTGTTTGTGTAAGATCAGATTCCAGAATTGTTAAATCCATCTGGGGATTGATGTGTTGTTGAATTGTGGAAAAATAATGGGAAAGGTCTGTATCTGAAGGTGTGTTTTCTGGTGTGTAAAGAGACTTATAGAAGTGTACACATTCTTGGAGAATTTCAGAGTCATTAAGTTTTGGTATTTGATTGTCATCTATAATGGAGTCAATGTGTAACTTTTGTTGTTTAATTTTCAAATAATTGGCCAGAACTTTGCCTGATTTATTCTGGCCCCCATAGTACTTTGCTGGAGATTTAAGTAAATATAAGGAGGCCTGTTTAGTAGTTGATTCATTAAAGGCAAGCTTTGCATTAATGAGATCTTTGAGAGATTCCTTTGATTTGGAGGTATGAAAAGAATGTTCAAGTTTTTAAATCTTATCAAGAAGTGTGGTGTGTGTTATGCGGAGAGCTTTGCATTTGTTTGATACAAATCTAATAATAAAGTCTCTAGCAGTAGCTTTGAAGGCATCCCATACTGTGTGAAAGGAAACCTCTTCCGTTAGGTTAATAGAGAAGAACTCTTGAGAAAAGGAGCCAAAAGATGAGTTAAATTTAGGGTCAAGAAGTAAAGAGTTATTCAAACGCCATTTTTTGGTGATGTGGATTGGCTCAGAAGGTCCAATTGAATCGAAACAGGAGCATGATCTGAAATAAGTCTGGGGCCTATATTAGCAGAGCGCAAGGATTAGGAAACGTTCCGTGAGATAAAAATGTGGTCAATTCGGGATTGTGTTTGGTGTGGATGAGAGAAAAAAGAGTATTCTCTTGTGGATGGGTTACAAAGGCACCATGAGTCTAATACATTTCTTTGTTTAATGGTTTGTAGGAAAGCTTTGTGCGCTGCATTTGAGGTAAAATGGGAGTTAGAGTGTCTGTCAATGAATGGCTCCATCACTTGATTGCAATTGCCTGCAAGGATGAAGTTATCTGACGGATATTTGAGTAACAATTGGGAGATGCGTGACCAGAAACTAGCATCACCATTGGTGGGGGCATAAATATTGAGCAAGGATAATGAGGTCCGACTTAACAAGAGATTTGTGAAAACCCATCTACGTCGGATTCTTGAGAGACAAGCTGGGCTTTCAGTGCTTTGTGGCAGAGAGTTATAACCCATTCCTTTTACCGTCTCCTGGCGAGAAGAAAACTTCACCAACCCAATTTCTTTTGAGTTTTAGAGATTCGCTTTCAGTGAGATGAGTTTCTTGTAATAATACAATATTAGCATCTAACTTTGATAAGTGGGATAAGACTCTCTGTCTTTTAATAGGGGAATTCAAGCCTCTAACATTCCATGAGATAATTTTTTAGAACATGTGTGAATTAGGAGTACTAGAGACATAAGTGAACCAAGAAAACTTTGTACATTGTGAACAATATTTTTTCCAATAAATTCAGCAACAACAAGAAAATAAAGCATTGGAGGAAATCTCATATTAAGTAGGAAGGTACTGAAAGTGAAAACCAATTGAAGAAAAAAGAAGGGATAGAATATAAAAAGAAAGAGAGAAAGAACAAAAGGCACAGGAAAGATTGATGCATATGGGAGGCAGAAACATATGTGAACTGGAAGTGATAAAAACATAGATGAACCCGTAAAAACCGGTATTCTGTGAACAACAATACTTGTGCAAAATTCAACAATGAAAGCAAAAAGAAACCTTGAAGTAAACCTTATATTCGGTACGAAGATTGGCTCTATTAATATTTAAACAGCAAGACCTAAGAGTTCTGGTGCCTGTCAATGATTAGTTTCAAGTAAGGCTGTGCAGATTGCATAGCATCGCAGCTTGCAATTCTGTACATATCTCTGCAAAATACGGGAGTGTGCAACTGCCATATTTAAAAACAAATATTTCAGAGCCACTCTGGGCATAAGAGGGGACAGGCACTGCCTGAGAGTGATCCCCCTTGACCCTTGTTGGTTGCCACTGTACCATCAGGCTGAATTGGCGTCCCAGAAGCCAATGCTCTAAACAGGCTCCTAAGGAATCGTGACTTGTCCACTTAGGGCCCCTGGCAAGCTTCCCATGCACCCCCAGAGACAGCCAGCCCTGGTCCCTGGCACCCCTCAGGCTCAAGTTCCCCTCCCCAACCCTTCTACTCCAATACTGCTGCGACTGTCCTCCCCAACATGTGCCATGATCAAGAGAGGCTGCAGGTTGGCATTCCTTTTCTCATTTCCTTCTTTGCAAACATCCTTGAGCAAGATATCAATGTATGTTGCCTTGTGTACATATGCATAGCAAATGGGACAATCTTTGGTACTACTTGTGCCTGATATTTGCCCCATTTTGCAACCTATGCATGTGCAGCAAACATCACGCACATTCCTAGTTTAAAGTTCTTAACAATGTGTTACTACTGTGGTCTGTGGAGACCCAGAAACGGGTGTTCGATATTTTGGGCTTCCATGAACCATGACATTTGTTCATTTTCAATGCAGTGTGAGCTTCAGGTGTTTCACGACAAATGCCTGGAGAAAGGCGGTCGCCGTTTCTGTGAGGCCCTGCTTGGTTTAAAATCTGGGGTCCGTAGTAATCTAACAATTCATCCGTTCTGATTTTCCGTAATGAATGCGCCCTTCGTTTGTTTCTCGTCACCTAACAAAGGCAGAGACCTGTGAGCTGCTTTTTTTTATCGTAAATAAATGCACCGATATGTTTTTTTTAAGTGAGCTTGCTTGCTTTTCCATTGCATAGGTTCACCAGTCCCCCAATCATGGGGTTTCGCCGAGCAGGCTCATAACTGCTATGTGGAAATGCAAGAAATATAGATACAAAATAAAAAGTAAACTTCATGAAACATCTCAGTCCGTGTCTTGAATAGTGCTATATTCTAATAAATCGAGGAGATTCCTGCCGAAAGGATTTATTATCAGGGTTGTGCAAGTTGCAAGGAGGAAATTCGTCTGCGAAAAGTAGAGTTGGGGGACAAGTATTCTTATAAAATACTATTTAGTAGGAAAATGCAACAAATATTTTCGCTGGACAATTCTAAAGTGTTTCTTGTGATAATCTTTTTCGCAAACGAAGTTGGGTGAGGCTGACAAGCTGTCAAAAGTTCACACAATATGAAGACTAACAACTCTGCCCAATGTAGGAGGCAAAAAGTGCCCCTGCGCCCACCCTCAATTTTGATTACAGGGCATCCTTTAAACAGGTTATGCTAGTCAAGTACCCAGGGAGAAAAAAGATCAGAACAAAGTTTAAAATTAAAGAGAAACATAATGCAGCATCCACCGAATTTTGCCTTGAAAGCACACTTACTTTAGGTCGGAATTAAGACATATCACTCATTCCTAAAACATCTGGTCTCAGAAGGGATCAATGTTGATGAAGACAAACTGTTTGGGGTGTGCTGCTGCAACAGTGGCCATATATGCTTCCATCTAGGATGAATGAACGCAGCCACACTGGACTTCACTGCTTGCGCATTGGCCCAGACAGCAGAGAAGTGCCAGAGGAGCAGGGACTTGGAAAGTCAGTTACCTCTGTGGGACTCCGCTATTACATGATGAAAAATTGATAATGAAACAAGGAAAATATCTGGCTCCACCATCCCAGAGCACTAATGCTTCTCAGATACATTCCCGCTGAGGAACCACTCATGGAACACCATATGGTGTGCACTACTCTTTTTAGCTGGACAGTGTCCCACTGCACCTCATTTTTCACTTAATTGAGCAGTGAGCACATTTTATTGGCACTGAAATGAAAAACAGCAATCTGAGACTCTACATGCTACTAGGCACAAACTGTGAGCACAAGAACCTTGTGCAAGAGGTCAATTCAGTTCCATGCTGCAGAATGAGAATAAATTGGTCAGTAGTACATAATATCTACTGGGGTGTGAGGAGCAGTTACTACCCCTAGTTTGTTCTGTGGCACTGCTTTGCTACCCCTAGACTCAGAGGTTATGAAGGCAGCTGCAGGTCGAAAAAGTAAACAAAGCTGCATTCTAAAGGATCTCAATAAGCTACCAATGGGGGCAGGAAATATTCAAATTCAAACACATTATGCAAAAATGTAAAAAAAAAAGGCAAAGCTCCACATCACATTAAGGGAAAAATGAAAGCACGCCTGCTCAACCCGAGAACTTCTGCACTCTCACTCAACTCTAGTCCTAAAACATTTCCTTTCAATTTGCAGTAAGAAAATAGAATTGAAAAGGTAGAGTAGCAAAAATGTAGAGATCAAAGAGTAGAAAAGTACAAAACTAGACAAGATATAACTGGAAGGTACAAAAAAGTTTAAAACAGTGGTAAAATGCATGGACTATTGTTGGGGTAATGGATGGGTTAGATTTAGGCTATGTTTAGGGACTCGTTTTAGGTTTAGAGACAGTGGGAGAGTTACGTTAACTTTATGGGTTGAGTTAAGATTAGATGTAGAGTAAGTGATAATGAAGGGAACATGTAAGAGAAGGTGGTATGGTTGGAGTAGGAGTAAGGGTTAGTTTTATGATTGAGGTAAGAATGACAGTTGGGTTAGGTTAGATTTTGGGCTTGCGCAAGGATCAGGGCTAGCATAAGGGCTGTTAAAAGGGGTGATATATGGTGGTGAAGCCACAATAGGTGGTACAAGGGACAGAGGTATCAGTCCCCATAAAATGGCAGACAACATGATGGCAGGGAAAAAGGTTAGATTTAAGCAGGAAGTAACATTGTTTAGGGTAAGAGGTTATATACAACTACACGTAATTGGCAAATGTAGAGGGAAAGATTTGACATTGGTAACCCTATATTTTTACATTTTCTACAGACACACATGCAAGTCGCTACTTTTCAGGGTCGGCTCCTTCATGAGAACGGAAGAACATTGCCCTACTTAAATGCCCCCCCAAACTTCAGAGATTAAAAATTAAATGGTAATTCATTAAAATTTTATTTTTCTACATCCCGCACTGAAAAGAATGTCAGGATGGGGCGAGCCTGCTGAGTGGCAGCAGGGGCCAGTGGTGGGCAGAGGGCTGCCTGTGCACTGTTTAAAGTGCGCATGTCTCTTTGTCCAGCCATCTTGAGGCGGCCAGCCAGACATGAGTACTTTAAACCTCTCAACCCAGTTTTATAAGACAGCTGGGTTGAGAGCAAATGCAAGCCTCTAGTGCACCGGGGAACGCCGAGCGAGGCCGCTCCCTCCAATCTGGACACGACACTCATGCTGGTTAACAGCATATGACCAGCGTCAGGATAGGTCAAGGGAGTTTGCTTATTTTATTCCTGCTCTGCAGTCGAGGGAAGAAGAGGTCCGAGGTCCGGAGCGAGGAGGACGTGTAAGGTAAGTTTTTTTTAGTTTAAAAAAATATGTATATATTTTCCATTCGCCTTTTTCCTCCCTCCCAATAGATGACAGCCATCACTGCTACTTTTTAACAACTACCTTTTGATATCTACAATTTAAACAATACTTTTTTGGTATTTTAATGTTTTATTAAAACTTTATCTTCTACAAGTTCATAGTCACAAGGTGATTAATTTTTAGTTCCCTGTCCATGTCCCTACAGTCCTCATCAAATCCAATTAACCCTCTGCTCTTACCTTTCTGGTAACAAAACCTCTCAACTGAGGCAGTTTGCAATTAAAGTATCCAGGATTAAATCTACAATGATGATAATGAACTAATTAAGTGAATAATCAATAATGGTTGCCCTGAACACTATGTTGTTGTTCTTGATTATTGATTATTTTATTTGTGCATCAACAGATGTGCTCTGATGGCTTTTTATCCTTGTCTAGTTGACTCGAGGGCAAAACATGCATGTGTAGTTGGAACCGTATATGGCGAAAGTGGTCTGAGTGCAAATCATTTGAAGTTGTCTGTGATGCCACAAAGTGGTGCTGGTGTCAAGAGGCTAGTTCTATGGGACCTGTGGGGCTCAAAGGAAAAAAAGAAATCCTTGTGACAAGTACTGTCATGTTCTTGGAAGAACAAAAGTCAAGTACTATTGTGAGCTCAATAAAATTACTTTGGAGGGGTCTAAGGGCCTGAGCTTGAGGTCAAATGTGCTAGGGTTCGACCAGCGGGCTTGGAATTGCTATATGGTGGCCCAGATATGATTGTGGCACTGGGGGACCATTCAATCCTTCATACACGTTAATGGGCTGAATTACCCTGTCAAGAGGCATAAAATCTGGAGGGAAGGCAAAGGACTGCTCATTGATATAATATGTCTCTAGGAGACGCACTTGAGATCCCAGGATATGCATTATATGAGCCACCGGATGTAGCCCACACTATATTACACAGGCTCATTGTTATAAATTGGGGTCTCTAGTTGGCAGAGGTAGTTACCTTTGTCCAAATAGGGACCCTTGCTTCTAGACAGGGTAAGGGGGATACACACTTTAGATAACCCCTGCTCATCCCCTCAGTAGCTTGGCACGGTGTTGATCCTCTTCAGCCGCGATCCCTTGATGCGTCGGTTCTTGCAGCGGTGACAGGAACTGCAACGGTCTTCGCAGTGGCACGGAGATGCGTTGGAAATCTTGCGCCGTCGAGGTGCGCCTGTGAAACGTGCCGCAAGAAGAGCGATGCGTCGATTTCTTCACGCTTCTTCTTTCTTCCAGCTCCCAAACAGCAGCAGCAACCTCCAGAGGCCCAAAACTGGCACAGGTGCCTCAAGGCAGGTCAGAACTCACAACAGCAGAGTTCAGGGGAGCTGGAGATGACGTCTTTGTGTCCCTGAGACTTCAGAACAGGAGGTCAGCTCACACAGGCCCTTGGAGATCTTCTTCAAGCAGGGGACCCAGCACACAGCAAAGTCCTAGACACAGCACACAGCAAAGTCATGGACACAGCACACAGCAAAGTTCTTCTCCTTTCCTTGACAGAAACAGCAGCTGCAGGCCAACCTCAGACATACAGCAAGGGCAGTACTTCTCCTCAGTTTCTCCAGCTCTTCTCCTTGGCAAAGGTTCCTCTTGAATTCCAGGAATGATCTAAAGTTCAGGGGTTTTAGGTCTAGTATTTATACCCCAAAATGTCTTTGTTCTCTTTGTGCAAGTTCAAACCAGTTCTGGGGCCCTCTACCAGTGCACTACAACTGTCTTTGTTAGTGTGGGCCTTGGCTCCAGTCACACAGCAGGGGTGGCGGACTCAGCATTGTGGAAGGCGGGCACAACCCTATTCAGCTACAGGTGCTACTCCTCCCACCACTTCAAATGCAGATCAGGCCTTTCAGCCTAGTGCTGACTCACCCAGACTCCTGGAGCCACCCCAGCCCCTGTCACTCCAAAGCCAGACAGTCAATCCACAACCAGGTAGAGGTACACAGGAAGGTTGAACAAGAAAATGGCCACTTTCTAAAAGTGCTATTTTCAAACACACAATTTAAAAACCGTCTTTCCTAAAAGATGGGTTATTAAAACCTGAGTTCAGGGATACAAAACTCAATTTTCTTATCTTACTCTTATGGGAAGATATGCTTGTAAAAATATTACAAAGCATTCCCCATTCTGTCCTATGGGCAAGATAGCCTTTCAATAGTGAAAAACGAAATTGGCTGTATTTCACTATCAGAACATGTTACACACACCAGTACATGTCCTACCTTTCACATACACGGCACCCTGCCCTGGGGGGTACCTTGGGCCTACCATAGGGATGTCCTATGTGTAAGAAAAAGGGAAGGGTAAGGCCTGGCAAGAGGGTGCACTGGCCAGGTCGAAATGGCAGTTAACGAACTGCGCGCAGGCACTACGGTGGCAGGCCGGAGACATCTTTTCAGGGCTATTCATGTGGGTGGCACAATCAGTGCTGCAAACCCACTAGTAGCATTTGATTTACCCGCCCTGGTACACTTAGTGCACTTTACTAGGGACCTACTGGTAAAAAAAAATGCCAATCAGGGCGAACCAATCACAATATCACTTTACACAGGGAGCACTTGCACTTTGAAACTGATCAGCAGTGGGAAAGTGCCCAAAGCATCTAAGCCAGCAAAAACGAAATCCAGCACAGCATCAAAAACACAGGAGGTAGAGGCAAAAAGTCAGGGTAAACTACGCCAAGGATGCCAGGTTTAACACTCATCAACTAGAAGGGGGGAGTGTTGATAGGTATCCATAAGGACTATGTATTCAAACTGGTCAGAGTTAGGAGAGACATACGGGAGATGCGCTGTATTTATGTGGAGGGGAAGGTACGGTATTACAAGCTGGTTATCCTCAATGGCTATGTTCTGAATCAGGGTCAGACTCTCGCTCAGGTACAGGAAGCCTGTAGCTTTTCTCCAACCTGGCTGTACAACACTGCTGGGCTGGAGAAACCTAAGTGGGCATGTCTGTTTGGCCAACCTAAGTCAGCTGGCCAAACTGACATGTGCACTTATAAAGTAGCTACCACTCCACCCTACTGCTGACGGGACACTTGTGAGCATGGCCCCTCCCCTTACTAACCTCAGCTGACAATAAGGTAAGAAAAATAAAATGATTATAAAATGGCTTTATTGTCATTTTATTTTTCAGTGGGGCGACGCTCCTCCACCAGAGAGGAGGAGCTGCCCCTGCTTGTGATTAATCTGACATCTGCATTTTACCACATAACACTGGTGGGGCTCTCCTGAAGATCTGCAATCGAAAGGATGCTGAGTTCTGTAGTCAAAAGAGGGGACGAGTAGAGGTCCTCCCACCAGAGCCAAACTCAATACTGACAGGCTGGAAAGTTCCTAGGCAGTCACCAATTGGTACAGTGGTCGCTGCAGCGGATGATTGACAGGTATAGAGAACTCATCACAGGTCTTTGGATGTGGTGCTGAACTAACCTTTGCCCTATGAAGCACTTGGTCAACAGAACGTTTTCCTTTTCTGTATGATCTGTGCTTCCTAACGATTGTAGTGTGCTTTTTATTGTTCTTTATCTACACTTAAGTAGACTTGCACCCAATTTTCTGCAGGTCATTCAAAGTTTCTACTGTTATTCTTCACTTTCATTCAATTGCATTTATATCATTCGTACGGTCAAGTCAACAAGCCACCAAACATCAATTTCAAATTTGGTTTCATAATGGGCAACAAATATGCAAATAAGCTCCACCGAAATCCATTACATTCAATTATTTCCTAATATTATCCTTTGAGGGTGTTCGAAACCCTAACTGGAGTTTATCATTTGTTTGGTCTGCAATCCCAGCCCATATCAATTGGCACTTCCGCTCATTAAAAACAAGGTGTTATGCCCTAGTTTAAATTATTGCAGTTCTTTGATCAAAACTTATTTAAAAAAATATTTTAAAAAAAATAGCTGGTAAAATAGGACAACTGTCCTTTGGTGCAATGGACAATTGCTTCAGGTACATTACGGACCATAAATATTGATTGTATGTCATTGTTTTACCCCTTACCAAAATGGCTGATGCCGCACTGTGGTAGGAATGTGGCCTAATGGCTAGGGCGGTCGACCTGGGAGGTGGGGAACGGGATACGAGTCTCGGCAGGGATTTCTGAATAATGACTGTAAAAGCGTTAAGTTCACCATGTTGCTCCTGCTTACATTTCACATGATAACTCCAGTGAATAAACTTCTTCCTAGAGCGAGATCGGAGTTTTGTCTAGTGGAAGTTTTGACTCATGGAAAGATAGCGCAGAGGGTTGATGTGCCTGCTGCAAAGAAAATGTACCATGCCCATCACAAAGTGCACATATTGGAACTAGGTCAGTGGGCTTTTGTCGGTAAGATCCTTTTGCTACTTGCAGTTTATAAGTTAAAATCCTAACAAAGAACAGTGAGCTATTAACTTTCATCTAAGAGCTGCATACAAACTGCAAGGTATAAACTAGAGCGTTATGGTTTTTTTTTCCCTAAGCCTTTGATCATCCTAATGTTGCAAAAAGTGTTAATTTGGATAGAAATCAATACTGATTATTAAAGAGAACCCCCCCCAATCATGGTATTAAGTTGTAAATTCTGAGTTTGTGTTTCTCCACATCAATCACTATTAAACTATACTGCCTACTAATATGGTTGTCATGTGACTCCTACACCTTGTAGTCCTTTGTCTTATGTAACATTTCCTATACAGTGATTTACACACGTAAAATTGTTTGTCTCTGTGTATATTGCTGACAACAGAAACTCCATGGCTCTGAAACAAATTGATTGTGCTTCCACTTTTAAGCATATTTGGGACATTCTGCGATTAGAACCATATCCCACTTTGTGAATTTATTTTAATGTCAATAACTCATATTAAACGTTAAATAATCTTGTGTATCTATTGGTTGAATTACAGAACATATTAAGCTGTAACTGGTCAGTGAAATGCCAAACAAATACTAAAGATTGGGATGTTTTGCCAATCCTGGCCACACCTCTAACTCCGCCCACTGATCCAATCCTCCTCAGGTTATTCCCACCCTCTGATTCTCCGCCCACAGTTCCCCTACTTTTTTTTCCCCACTTCGACCACTGGAGGGACGCTCAACAATCTGTGATTATGAGCAAATCACTCAATCTCCCCGTGCCTGCCAAAAAAACAAATGAATGTTTCCGTCTGTACGTATCGGGTGCTCATGTAAAGCGCTCTGAGACCTTCAGGTCTAGTTTGCGCTATATAAAACTCCACACAAACAAACAGAATCACAGGGACCCGATTAGGAGACATTGAACGTGCATTCGTGGGAGTGCTGGGTATGGTATGAAATACTGCCCTCTCCAATATGTAAATTGTAAATGTTTCTCAAAATAACTGGTAACTATGCAGCCAGCCCGCCTATTATATTCAGGGTGCAAGAGACAGAGGTGCCTATAGCAACTTTCTGGTGCGACAATTACCAAGAACTAGGTTTTGTGGCTCAGCTGCTGTGCAGAAAATGCCAAAATTATTTCCATGAAACTTTCGGAGAAGCGACAATTACATTGCTCAACTCCAACACATTACAACTAGATTTTTTCTCACCCATGTCAATGATCGAATATTAATTCTAAGAATGCACTTACTGGGGAACGGTAGACTATGAGAGAGGCAAAACGATATCTTAGACCCGCATTGCATCCCAGGAGCCAGATGTCACTTTACACGTACGCAAAAACTACGTCAGAGATTTTGGAACGTGTTTTCTGTTTACGCAGCCTACCTTCGGCCACAGATGGTAAAGTGTTTCCATCCTGTAATGCAGAGTGCCATCCACAGCTTTCCGGGCGCCCTGGCTGAGTGGCGCGAGAGCAGAGACGCGAGCCTCGCGCCGGCCAACCAGGCTCGCGCGACTCAGAGTTATTACCAGACCTTTGCTAGCAGTGATAAGTTACAGATATTGGACTAGCAACATAATCCATCACAATTACGGACAACTGAATTACGAGAGCCATACATTGCAAATTACGTATGGCCCGCGATTGCACACACATGGGGGTGTTCCAGGGGGTGTGGGAAGGGAAGTGTGTTGTCAAATACAATTCATGTGCATGGAAAGTCCTCTCAGATACAAATTGTATGCTTTTTTTTTTCTCTTCGGGGAAATGGGGAAAACAAACGAAATTAAATTATGTCACTTTTGTGTGAAGAGTCGCCTTGTTACTAGTGCTGTTTTTTTTCATTATAGACATTTTCATTTGTGCTTTGTTACATCAGCCTTATCAAGTAAGCCATACTTAACAACACCCATTATTTTTTCTATGTATAACACTAATAAACCTGCTGGTCAAGAATTTCTCACTGCCAAGGAGGAGCCTAGCCTTCAGCCGAGATGGCCGCCTAGCTCTTCGGCTCCGCCGACCCTTTCGCCCTTCGTCGATATCCTGGCAAGCATCCTGCGCCTCCGAGCCCTACGCTTACCTGCGCCACGTTCCTGACCACGATACTTTGACTCCGGTCGAAAACGGAGCTGCCCCGGCGGAGTTGAGCCCCGGTTTCCATTCCGGCCTTCCAAGAGGTCGCAGCCGGGCCATTGTTTAGTGGGGACGGCCGGCGGCGACAACGATAGCAGCGGCCGCTGTGGAGAGGGAGGAGCCGGTGCACCGGACCTGGAGCGCGGCGCTGGGATTCTCGCAGCAGCCTTTTCCATGCTCGGCTGCCCAGCGCGCCCCGCTCGCAACATTGTATCCAGCTCCCGTATACTGTATCCCGACCCAGCTGGGAGAGGGCCGGGATCGCTTCTTTGTTGCAGCCTACAGCAGCGGACGCCATCTTCCGCATCGGAAGCCCTGGTCTCGCCGGTGGGTTTCCCTGCACCACAGATTCCCCTGTCCTTGAAGCCTTTCCACGACCGGCTGCCTCCACGCTTCCTGCACCACCGGGGCCCCGCAGAGAGCTCATCACTTTCCAGATAGCGATGGCTGGTGAGGGGGGCTTGCTTCCCGGGGCGCTCGATGGTTGCTTGCCTAAGATGGCGGACGCAACAGCACCCTCCATCCTTGATCCACCGCTGGGGCTTCGCGACATCCTGGCAGCACTGGAGGACCTGTGGTTGGCCTTCCGCGACTCTGCCACTGGTTTGGAGGACCGGTTTGATCGGACTTTTTCAGCTGGCCATGATGATTCTCCAGTGCGGCATGTTAAGCCACATCTTCAGTCGACTGTCGGTGGATCACCCGAGTTGAGGTATGTGGCAGTGACGGGGGGACGTGTCCCAGTGCCCGCTGCGGTACTCCTCGGCTCTGCCCTGGAGGAGTCTGATAATCCTGCTCCCTTGGTATGGCCGGAGCTTGTGCCTCAGCCGCCGTTTTGCCCATCTCCTTTGTCCTTTGGTGCCACGTTTCTGAGCGTCCTCCTGGACTTGCCTCCTGTACATCGGCCGGCCGCTACTCTGGGACTTATGCATCGTCCTGCTCCCTGTTGTACTAGCCACCGCATAGCAGTGGCGCATTCTGTGGTCCTTTACTATCGAGCTTCGTTCCAGTTTGACTTGTCTCTTACCCCTCGACTGCTGCAACGGACTCCATGGTGGCCCATCCCGTCTAGGTTGGCTGTACTGCAATTGGATTCTGTTGGACTGCAGATTCGAAGGGGCCAAGGCTGAGGAAGGGGGTTTTTTCTTGTTGCACATTGATACGTATATGGCTGGGACTGGGACTTGTGACTGTTGGAGGTACATGTAGCAGGGTGTTAGGTCGGGGCCTGGGGTTGGGTGACCGCGGGTAACGATTTTGCTTGTATTGAATAGATCCTCGGCCCTCCTCCGATCAACCGTGACATTCTTTTTCTTTTTCTTTTCTTTCTCTTCTCCTACATTTCGGGTACTCTTTTGGGGCGACAGACACACTGCTAGGGGGGGTAGGCCGTAGCCTCTGCATGCGTGTAGGGTGGGGGGTATATTTCCTTGTTGTTTTTTTCTATGGGCCTCCTTTTTCTTTCTTTCTTTTCTCTCTTTCTCTTCTCCCTTACTACTCTTTACCTTTCTCGTTTGCTCTTTCCTTTCTTATTTCTTGGGTCGAGGGGAGGATTGGGAACTTGTGGGTAGTGCTGGGGATCGTCATGTGATATGCTTCTTTTCTATCCTGATTTCATTGAGTGCGATTGATTACCTTACGGATAATGCTTGCTGACTCTTCTGATGATCGTTGCCCACTATAGTCCTAACTGCATTGCTCTGATTCGGATCCTTCCAGACCTGTTGCTATGGACTTATTTCAAGACTTTATAAAACTTAAACCTCATCATCCTGGCGCTCGGCGGCACAATTGTGTATAACGTAATCTGGTCTATTCGTGCTTGTACTGATATGCTGCTGAGTCGTATAATTGCTTGCTGATGTGCCCTTTATTGTCGAGGCCGGCCTGAGGGTTGTAGGCCCGTATTTGTTTGCACATACTGTTAAATAAAGGTTTTCCAAAAAAAAAAAAAAAAAAAAAAAAGAATTTCTCACTGCCAATATGTTTGACAAGCCAATTTGGTTCTTCACCTTTTAGCATCTGTGCACCCCCACTCAAGCATTACTGGAATTCGAGGAACCCCATGAGTCCTTACAAGAAGCCAGCAACCCCGACCTAAGCAATTTCTACAATTTGATCCTCAAAACAATAAACAAAAATACAGAAACAAGTATACATCAAACCAATACACGAATTATGAAATATTTTAGTTAATTTACAAGCAAAAATAGAAAATTAAAACACTTAATTTTAAGGGGAAGCTTGAAGCTGTTCTAAATGTAGGTGTTCAATGCTAAAAGATTAAGGGCCTGATTACGATGGCGGGCGGACGACCGCCTGTCACCCTATCGGGGATTGGGACCGCTTGACAGGCTGTCCGCGGTCCTGCAGTAGGCATTTTGATGCAACCGCCACCACGGCGGTTGCAATGCCTATATTTTGTATTGAGGCGGGTGCTGCTGACTGCGGCACCCGCCGCAACAAAAAAAGGGGACACCTGACAAACCCCTGTACTACGTGGCATACACCATGTTGGGCCTGCCACATGGTGCAGGGATATGTATGGGACACCATAGGTGACCCCCAGGTCTGGTGTATGGGGGCTAAGGGGGGGCTGCTAGGAGCCTCCAATGTCCCTTTCTCCAGCCTTTTCATAGCTGGTTCACCACCATGAAAGGGCCGGCGGAAAGGAACATGGTAATCCCTACGGCAGTGCCTGGTAGGCACAGCAACCATTGTAGGGACTACGGGCCCCTCTGCCACACCAGCGGGATCAAGGAGCCCATTGGCTGAGTGACGGTCAGTCTTTCCGACTGCCAACACACCGCCTGCCATCGTAATCGGGCCCCAAGTGTTATGCCAGACCCTAACATATCCCTTTCTTGTTTTGCTCCTAATGCATGCTCTCTTCTTGTTAGTGCTTCATCGTCCATAGTGCATTCTGTTTGCTGTACTTACGCTGCTCTCACAGATCAAGCTAAGGATTCCAACATTATTCTTTTGTCTCCAATTTCACATTTCTTCACTTATACAGAACAATAAAAAAAACTTTCAATTTTGCTTCCATAGAAATCTGCAATTATTATTTCATTTTCCAAACAGTCGCAGACCCTCTGAGGTCTCACAGAACCCCCCGGGGGGTTCACGGACTAAAGGTGAGAACCACTGCATTAGATTGATCTGGCTATTAAACCCAAATTTGGTGCAAGCAGGAGCTTGTGTCTGAATTGCAATTACAACTTGTGCAAATTTACCCTAGAGATCTACCAACTCTTCCCACACAAATTTCACAAGTTAAAAACTGTTGGAGTTTGTGCGGGGGGCGTGAGGGGGGAGGAAAACCATTTGGTATTAGAGCACAATCCCCCGTTCTGACTTACATCATAAGTAAAAAGAATGCAACTTTTTGTATACCAATACCATATCTGAAATATTGCAACATTTTGATTAAGAACACCATCTTTAGGATATCTTAACTGTATTGGGACCACGAATGTACATATTCAAGATATACCATAAGAGACACAACTAAAATTTTATCATATGTGTTGGAGAAGAATTTGATATTCCGGAAAATCACATGAATTGTTATTGAAATACTCATATGACTTACCAGGAGCAACAACTATTTATTTAAAACATTTTTTTTTAATAAAAACACTTATCTAATTTGTATTATAAACAAATACGCATTCTGGGAAATCTGCACTCTACACAACACAAAGATTTTGTGGCAGTTATGCAGCATGTGATAGTCTACACATAGGGATAGTAAGTAAGATGTTATGATTGTTATGCTGTGTGTGGCAGTCCACTTATAAGTATAGTAGCATAGTGTGGCAGTTTTGCCGCTTGCGGCAATTTACTCATAAGTGTTGTAAGCTTTTATGACTGTTATACGGCATGTGGCAGTTCATTGTTATGGATAGTGAGTGAGTGAGATCTTGTGGTGGTTGTGCTGTATGTGTCACTTCACTCGTAAGGATAGCAAGTGCGATGTAGCTGTTACTCTACATGTGACAGTCTACTCATATGAAGAGTAAATAGGTTATAGTGGCTGTAATACCACATACGGCAGTCCACTGGTGTGGATAGTGAGTAAGACAGCATTGCTATTATGTTGTGTGTGGCAATCTACACACCTGGGCCAGACAGGGAAACCAAAAGCAGCCTTAGCAAAAATGCCCAACCGAGCCCCACTCCCTTCGCCTCCTCACACAATCTCTCTCTTTTTATCCGTTCATTCTCTCTGCTCTTCTCCCTCCCTGATCTCTATCCCTCTACTTTGGCTCTTCCTCACTGTCTTTCTCTCTCTCTTGAAGCCTTCCTGTATTTGCTGCAATTAACCTAATGGAGTTGGGGAAAGTATTAGCTGCCCTTGACTTTCAAAACTGGCCTCCAAGGACTCAAGGTCACAAGGGAAATGCCTGGTGGAAACAAAGGCCACCCATGTGTGGTCCCACATACAGTTAAAGTATCCTACATATGATGTTCTTCATCAAAATGTTGCATTCTTGTAGATATGACATTCATATACAACATGTTGCATTATTTGTATTCCTGATGGAGCCAACTCGTGTTTTGCTAGTAAACAGGATGTCATGGTTGCTTTACTGCATGTGGGAGGCCACTTATAGAGGTAGAAAGTAGAATGATGTGCTTGTTACTCTCGATGCATCAGTCTGGATAGTAACAGGTTGTCATGGCTGTTATCCTCTGTGAGGCTTATGAGGCAGTCCACTCAATGGACAAGAATTGAGGAGGCCTGGCTATTATGCTGCATGTGGGATTTCACTCATGAGGACACTAAGTAAGAAATCTTGTCTGTTAGGGTACATGCGGCAGCCCAAGCACATGGATAATATGTTTGAAGGTGTGCTTGTGCGGCATGTGTCGATCCATTCATGTGGATAGTGGGATGACTGATATGTCGCATGTGGCAGTCCACTCTCATGGATAGTAAGATATTGTGGTTGTTGTGCTGCATGTGGTGAAATGTATACTATTTAATTGTTACGTGTCATGTGGGAGTTAATACTTCTATGGATTTGAGACAGGACAATAATTCTTTTCCAATTTATGTCACATTTCAGCCATTGGGACAGCGATAGAATATTATCTGCTTTCTGCTTGAGGCACTTGTCTTGAACGTAGAGTGTAAACTGGCTTTCATATCCTCTCTTGTATGTAGCAGTTCACTCAGATGGAATCAAGTGGGAGTTCCTGGCTTGGATGGCATTGAACTAATCCATAAACTGTGATACTGTATCTACAATGCTGAATGTTTTTGTCATGTGCCGGCCCAGTGTTGTTCATTACTCTCATTAATCAACACTCATTGGCCCACATGTACGACTGTTTTTAGTGGTCGCAAACGGATATTCGGTCCGTTTGTGACAGCTGTAAAGGGTTGTAGCATGTATCAACCCTATTTTGTGAGTTGTTAACCTGTTACTGACTCAAAAAACCCGGTTTGTGAGTCGCTATTAGGAAGGAGCATGCCCAGGGCATCCCTTTCAAATAGCGAGGGCATGTATGATTGTTTTGCAACCAAAATGAGGCTGCATAACAATAGCAGTTTAATGCCTTCTTCAAGTAGGTGATAAGCCACTCGCAAACGGAAAGACTTCCCCTGGGTAACCCATTCCCCTTTGTGATTGGCAGCAAAAACTTTTTTTAAGAGCAGGCAGTGGTCCCACAGACCACTGCCTGCTCTTAAAAAATTAAACTGCAACGTTACATTTTTGTTTTTAAACTGCATCCCATTTCCTTCAAGGAAAACAGGCTGCATTAAAAAAAATGCTTTATCTAAAAAGCAATCACAAACATTGGGGTCTGCTGTCCCCAGCAGGCCACCATCCATGTGGTATTGCCCATTCCCAATGGGTCGTAAATTGCGACCTGCCTCATGAATATTGATGAGGTAGGTCCTTTACGACCCCATTGGAAATCGCAAAATGAGCCAGAGACACATTAGTACATTTTCTTTTGCGACTCGCAAATTGAGTCGCAAAATGAAATGGTCATACGTGTGGCCCATTGAGCCTTATGTACAAACCTGTTTCGCAGTCACAAACACTATGATTTACAAAATAGGAACGTTTGCAACCACACAATAGGTTTTCTGTTTGTACAGATCCTATTTTAGAATCTGTAAACTTTTACTAACTCCTAAAATTGGATTGAGAATGGATTTCGATTCACAATTTGAATAAGGCACATTACAGACATTCCTTCCAAATTGGGACTCTATATGAGATGTATCAATATTTTACAACTGTACTCCAGTCGCAAAACATTGAAAATTTACACACTTCCAAGTTGGGGTGGCAAGCCATTCACCTTTGAGAATGTTAAAAAAACGTTTGCTGGGAAGTAGATAGTAGTCCAGGGGACCATTGGTAACTCTCAAACAAATATTTCAGATTTTTTTAAACCACCCAGTTCTTATTCAGGAAACTGAGTAGCAATTAAAAAAAAGTTTTACTTTATTTAAACGCGATCACCCTAGCAGTCTATCATTCCTGTGATGGCCATCCATCGAAATAATTTGCAATTTGTGACCTACCTAATAAATATTAATGAAGTATGTTGTAATGTGACCCACGTCGACTCAGAGTTGTGTGGACCAACTTTTTAGTACATAGGTCGGCTTGCAAAATCCGATTTCATTCGCAAGAAAACGGGAAGCAATTTGCAACCACTTTTTGTGAATTGAACCTTAGTACATCAAATGCATCAAATGCATAAGGATTTTGCCAACAATTGAATGCATCGAGTTGATTTATGTGTTCACCTAGAAATGTCTCCACCTAAAATGGGGTCTCCAAGAAATCCCACGGTGCATGCTTTCTCTTGTGCATACTTTATACAATGTGGTACCCTAAGTGTATGAGTATTTTAATTTTACCAGTACAGGACGCCTTGTTCACGCCTTTACTGAGCTACACTTTTTTGATATGCTATAAAAAGAGTAAAACACATGACAGGGATTACTCATATTTACTCAAGGTCAGACTATGTTTTACTTATCGAAAATCTGTAATAATTCCACTGGAACGTAGAATGCTTATGTCATTTTCTGAGGCGGGTAAAGATTCGTCAATAATTCAAATGCTCAAGCACTTTGACAGGCATTCCAGGGGAGTGCTGCGTGTACATTATTGTGTTTCACATGGAATGCCATAGCTCCAGCAGTGCAAGGTGAAGTAGCATCCCACCTCTGTATGGAGGAGCCACCTGGTCTGGCAGCTGCTAGAATAATGTCTGTGTTCTGTTGCATGTAGCAGTTCATGCATGGCTATCATCTCTTCTGTTGCATGTAGCCCTGTTAAACCTGGCAGGAGACAGTCTGTACATTTAAAAGAAGGGTGGAGACAGCAACAATAATTAAAAAGATGCTTCAGTCGAGGGAAAGCACTAAAATGTGAAAGCCTGCAGCAGTGTAAGCGTGAGTGTAAATTATTGCACATTGGATATTGATAGGACTTCTGAGCTGCACCATGTGGTCCTGGCTGATTTGAAGTTAGGGAGGGGAGGACTCCATCGTCTGCTTCTTTGTCGCAGTCTGTCTCGGGTTGCGTTGTTGTTCGATACCATCCTCCACCTTGTAGTGGGAATCTTACTAAGGCTGTAATGGAAGCAGTTCATGTTTCTGAGCACACCCGCGCTGTGATCCGCTGTCTAAGGGTATCTGTCATTCCCTCATTATGGTCTGTACAAAAAGGTTCAACAAGATCTAAGCCGAGAACCATTCCCTTCTTTTGTTCGCGCCCTTTGAATTATCTTTGTTCCATAATTGTCCTCAATGACAGAAAGGGAGCCCCAGGATATTGGCAGTCATCAAATTTGACGATGTGTCCCAGGATAAAAAAACATTGCACAATTCTAATAATGACTAGCGCAACCTGGTCATCGTTTAGCTCCAAAACAATGAACTCATGGACATATGTCCCCTATTAATAGTGTTTCCTGATGAAGTCCATTCAGTTACACTGTGTTGCGTTGATGGCGAAACATGGCGAACAAGCTTCCATCCATGTCAGCACAGCAAAATGAGAAACAGTCCCATTCCTATGACTAAACAAAAAGCAGCATGCACTCTGCTGGCTCCCTGAATGTCAACTCTGAAGACTCACTCCATTCAGAAAAACACTGTTCTCTGTCTTTGGTTGTGGTCTAGTTTTCCACCCACGTTGAGTCACGAAAGTCTTACGTGGTATTAAACAAGATGGACAGCTGTCTCTTTAAGGTGCCTCTTTGAAACAGGGGCAGCAGAACACATTCTGCCAGGAAAGAATAGAGAATGGAATCTTGTGTTTTCATACAATTAATGCCGACCAAATGTTTCGATCGAGATGTACCGTGAATAAATCTGACTGTATATTAATACCAGAAGCAAACGGTGGTAGGGCTACATGGCTTAAGAAACAAACGTATGTTTTGTATCTGGTTTGAGTACACTGCATGCATCCTACACGAAGGAATTGTTTCTCATCGCTAACACCGTCCTCCACATGACCTTGAGATGGGTTGTGCACTGTGTTGTGCTGTATTTTTGTATTGTTTCTCGCATTAATTGCTTGTGGATGTGACTCATTTTTTTACTGCTCCAGAAATTCTGGAAAGGACAGAACCTACCCTACTCCTCCTGTACGTCAGCACTGGTGGTGGAAACCATTTCCTTAGACACACAGACCTAAACCTAGACCATGCCCTCTGGAATTAGGCGGCGGCGGGGGGAGGGGAGGGAATGCCGCACATTTTCTGATAGTTTCACTTCTTTGTTTTGTAATTGTTATATATCGTAACGCTGTCTGTGCAAATATTTAACCTCATTAGTACGTGATGGATTATGTGGCACATGCTGCAACTCCGTCATTATGCGAAAAATGCTGCGGTCTCAGAATCGCATAATTCTAGTGGCCCTGACCTAGAGCCACAAATGAATGCTGAATCCGACCTTGCTGGAAATGGACTGAAAACCGCACCGTTCTCATAGAAAGTATTCTAGTTTCTGATCATTATATTGTTTATCACTAGGATTGTATTATAGTTAATATTTTATAGTTTAATGTATGTGCTGTTTATCTGACCATAAAACACTGAGTTAGCTCCTGGGTCCTGTACAAGCTCAAGACTACAAACGGTTAAACATACAAGTAAGGGAAGTATTTTGTTTTTGTTGTTCTTACGGTGTGTAATTAACATCAATATGTTCACTTTAACCCCTTGGCTGCGGCAGGAATTCCGCCGCAGCGCTGGGGGGGGTTTGGGGGCAGTGCGGTTGAGCTGTGCTCATGACGGAGTGGTTCCGTCATGACTCCACCCACTGCGCTAATCGCCCGCACAGGCGGGGAATTAGCGCCGCGTGGGCGGAGCGGCCGCCAACGGCCGCAGCATGACGGAACCACTCCGTCATGAGCACACGGCGCCCGTGGCTCATGACGGCGTGGTTCCGTCATGAGCACGGAACGGGTTAAAATACAACTGTGTGTCTTGAATCGCATACATCAACGTGCCAGCGATCTTTAAAGAACAGACACCACCTTACTAGACGTTTTACCTTAATGGAAGGCAATGCTTGGCAGTGGGCACTGCGGTGTGGCCGAATCGCACTCTGTTAATTACTTTGGCAGTGCTTAATTTGTAAAGCAATAAGTGCCAGGGCACTCATCAGGAGGCCATCGCAACTCACACTAGCCATTATCACTGCTAGTGTAGCCAATGACAGCACCAACACAAGTACTAACAATCACGCTCCTACAAGTTTGACAATTTAGACTCTTCCACGCCCCAAAGCTACCAGAATAGCTGCTATGCAAGGTATTAGTCATTTGTAATGTATTTTGAATTAATAAACAACTGTTGTTGGCTCATCACTAAATCACACAACCAGCGCCACCATGTGGCAGACAGTCATAAGTGAAACCACCAGCACAAATTAAGCACTGCTTTGTGGTAAACACTCCTTCATTAGTAGCACTTCTCAGCAGGCCCTCTAAACATGTAGTGGAACGGACATGGCTGGGTCTGGCAGACTCTTCGGTCAGCTCTACATCCAGGGCCTGATTAAGAGTTGGCCCTGTCTTATGCCACAATTATTGCATATTCAAAGTTTTCTGGGGAATAACATGCAGATTTTAGTGCTTAGTGTACCAGTATCCTTGTGTCCTAATAAATACCCAACTTTTCTCCTTGTTCAGCTCCGGCAGGTTTGAACTGCCGAATTTTAACAAATGGTGCGATCTTTATCACACCTGATAAACACTAAGCCTGGCCATAGCAATACGCTACGCTCGCGAAGTTTGCGCTACTTCGCACTACGCGAATTGCACGTAGCACAGTGCAAACACGCGTAGCGTGGCATAGTGCAGTGGTCATTTTTTGCTTGCTCGTGGTCCTCAACGTCAAGTTGGCGACCGCGAGCAAGCAAAATGACATCCCGGCGAGACTTTTTCCTCGTTCGCGGTCAGCAACATCAAGTTGCCGATCGCAAGCGTGGAAAATAAACCTCCCGGCGAGCTTCTCAACGTGGGGAGGTCAGGTTTCTCATTGCGAGTGGTCACGTATGCTCGCGACCGCTCGCGATGAGAAACTACCAGTCCGCGTTGAGAAAGCTGCCGCTCGAGTAGAAATCTACTCGAGCAGCAGAAAATGACCGCTTGCACTGTGCAAGATGCAGTTTGAACTGATTGCACAGTGCAGACAAGCATCCGGCACTGTGCAATCAGTGCGAACAGCATCTTGCATAATGCACTACGCAGTTTGCGAAGCTACGCGTAGCTCGCGTAGTACGAAGTGAATTTTGCGTAGCTAAACGTAGCGCTACTTCGCAAACTACGCCCAGGGTTATAAACACCGGGTGCAATAAATAGCACGCATCATATTTGTGATCCGAGCACAAGCACCTCGCAATACAACCAGCCCCTTGTAATTAGGCCTTTGTGCTCTTTGGCTAATTGTGATCCCCCATTCCTCAACTTTAGCAGCAGACCCAGGACATGATTCTGAATTTGTTAGATTAAAGGTGTTATTTATGCACCAATAAAATCAGAATCCCTGGGGTTCGGAATTTATCAGGTGCAATAAATGACATCTACTCTGTGTTTTGGGGGAATAACAAGCAGATTTTGATACTTACTGGACTAAAAACGTCATGTCGACGTAAATTCTTACTGTTTTCCTCATTTGAACTTGTGAATTATAAAAACACGCCATGTGATATTTTTCAAGATATAGGATACTGCATGCATTTGTGCTTGCTGGGGACAATATTTCAATGTAATTTCAGTGAAATTAATATTAAAAACCGATCCACCATACAATAAAACAGTCCCACAAAGAGCCGTAAAACAGCCCACCCACTGGCCTGTCAGAGCAGCCCTCAGGCACTACCAGATTGCCATAATGTTCAGCCCTGTATTTACACAGACAGGGACTTTGTAGGTATATGAAAGGAAGGTTCCAGGCCAAGCAGGAGCAAAAGAGCTCCCCTCTATCTTGACACTTTAGCAGGCATGGAATAGGAGGGCTTTTAACTTCTGGAATTCTCCCTGTTAGGACCTCTGAGAGGGGACTGGCCACAGGGGTTTACTTTTAATACTGGGGAAAGAGAGGGAGGTGGAGTTTCAAGATTGGAGAGTCCCATTTGGTGTGGACTTAAGAGTATTGTTTTGAGGGTGAAAGGTCCTTCAAACCCCTCTGGTGGATGGACAGAATCTTCAATTGCTGTGTAAAAACACACTGGTTTCAAAGGTGATTATTACGGCCTGGCTGTCAGTAGCATAAAGAAATATACATGGATAACAGTGACTGAGGGGGATGTTTTGCACCAGGAGGTTCTGAATGACATCAAATAGACAGAGTGAAGTTCGAGCTGTCTATGATGCCACTCAGAACCCTGAGATGAAAAGCATCCCCATTATTCACTTTTTGCTCCAACTCATCAACTTTCTTTCAACTGCTATGCAATGTCAGAGAAGTGAGAGGGGAGCCGTACATACATGGCCTTTCCCTCCTGGCCTCCTACCACCAACATCCTCTGTGCCTTCCTTTCCGCTCTCAAATCTGTGCTCTCTGCTCCCCATGGGAGCAGAGGACCAACGCCACACTGATAGCTTCTCTGAGAGTCTTGTCAGCAACCTGGATTTTCTTTAGGATGTGGTCACAGCTTTTGTTACCCTTATGTCAGGGTTCTCCAAGGTCAGTCCTGAAGGGCCGGATCCATTCCAGATTTTTAAGATAACTGTATATATATCAATGGGGATATACTAAAAATCTGGCATAGATCCGGCACTCCGTGACTGACTTTGGAGAACCCTGCCATACGTGAATCACACTCGAGGGAAGACTGGAACGCCTGGCCACAGTTTCTGTATAGTATTGGGAAGATCTTTATTTGCGGCATTTCCTGTAAGAAAGGACATCAGCTACATCTGGTCCATTCCAGAGTCTTGTAGCCAGGATTCCAGGCCTTCAAAAAGGGGCCAGGGATCAACACTATAAAAGCTGATGAGAAGCTCCACGGAACAAGAACTTCCAGATAACAGATGCCATCCATAGCCAAGATAGTGGAAAGAGAACACTCTCAAATAATTCAAGAGGTGGATTGTTGATCACCCATTAGATGAATGGGTGTGGTGGTGTTTTTGTATGCATTATGGCCCTTTCTGTGGGAAATACAGTAAATGTTGTTCCCTCTAACCTGGCTGCACACTTGGACCAAATGACTGATGTCCCAACTAGTCAAGGCAAGCCCCCACCCAATACTTCTCAATGGTCATGCCCAGACCAGTTACGTGGCATGAACTCAAATGGTCTTGGAGGAGAGAAGAACAGCTAAAAAAACTGTGCTTGGACTGACATCTTCAGTATGTGTTATGCACAGCCCAAACAGGCCAGATCCATAAAACACCTCCACTACAGGTTCCAGATAAAAGATTGTCGCAGAGAGCATAGGGGTCGATTACGATGCCAGGCGGACAAAGTCCGCTCGCCATCGCATTGGCAAAAGGAACCGCCCGCAATAGGTGCGGCGGTCCCGCAATACCAATTACGATGCGCCCGCCACACTGGCAGGCGCATGCCATATTTTTACATTGCAGCGGGCGGTGCTGCAAGCAGCACCCGCCGCAATGTAAAAATACATGTTGTGCATTTGAATGTACAACATGACAGACACCCTGCGGTGCCTGCCACCTTGTACATGCAGATGCAGGGGGTACCATAGGTACCCCCCACGTGCAGATCCCCCCAGGGGGCCGCAATGGGCCCCCGAAGGCATTCTCCGCCTGTCTTTTTGGAGCGGGATCTCTACCGAAAAAGACAGGCATCGTAATGTCCTCGGCGGTGCCTGCATGGTACCACTGTCATTGCCCCATTGTACCGTGTCCCGCAAGGTGGTCGGAAAAGGACTGCCTTGCGGGACCATGGCGGACGGTCTTTCCGTCCGCCGCGGTACCATTCCCATTTCCACCGCCATCCTAATTTGGCGGTGGGAATATTCAGGTTGATGGCAGGCAGATCGCCACCACCGGGCCGGCGGTGGCGATCCGTCCGCCATCGTAATCAGACCCAATAGTCTTCATCTGTGCATCGGTATACAGAGCATCAGATCTGCAATTAGCCTGACTAAACGCACTCCCAATTATGACACATAAGGTAGTAAACAGACTTGAATAACAAGTTGCCCAGGATGATACTGTTTGGTTAAGGGAGACGATGAGATTTTGAAACTAGAGATGTGGGCCCAGATTCTGAAAACATCACGGAATGCAACACAGCAGCCAAAAATGCTGCGCTTTGTTGCATGTCAGGGAGGGAGCAGGAGAGTGCCATTTCTACAGAGATATGGCTCTATCCTCCCCTCCTCCTAGCTCGGGTGCAGCTTTTAGCTGCAGTGCGCCACACACACACCTTAGCACCATATTGCTAGGGTGTGTGCCTGAATCTGCCATAGGTTTTGTCCGGGAAGGCTACCATTCCTGTACAAAATACTATGGCTAGACAAGTTTAAAACGTATTCCTACTTTGCATGTGTGCTGTACAGTGCAGCATACATGCAAAGTCGGAAAAGCAAGGAGAAATGAAACCATTTCTCATTGTAACGCCAGCTTTACAGCGGCATTCATTTTTGGAGCTAAACCGTGTCTACTAATGTTAGTAGATAGGTTAGCGTCAAAAAAGCATGGGTTGTTGCATGGGAACGCCCATGTAACACCCATATAACACCCCTTTGATGGAAAGAAATGCAAAGCAACGCTTTGCGCTGCTTCGCGATACTTTTCCATACAAACCAACGCAAATTCCAATTTGCGCTGGCATGTTAATACCTACTAATAATAAGCAAATAATTAGTTAACCCCTTCGACGCTTATGACGGAACGGTTCCGTCATGCACGTCGGTTGGGCTGTGCTTATGACGGAACCGTTCCGTCATGGCCCCGCCCGCGCTCAGAACCTTCAGCACTGCGCGGAAATCCGCGCAGCGCTGAAGGGGTTAACCCGACACTAAACCATTGCGACTCTTGGCCGTGGTTCTAAAGTCAGCTTCTTAGCCATGATACAGCTGCTAGCTCCACCATTCAGTGCTCCATATGAAGCAGCCCCTTACCTCAGGAGCTGCAAGGAATGAGATGTCCACATCTCTACCTGTTCACGGCTTGTTTCAGAAGAGTGTCATAGGATGTGTAGGAGAGTAGGATCTGCTTCTTATAGCTACCCCCACTTTTTGCTGATGTTTCACTGTTTTTCGACTTAGTCTGACTGGGATCCTGCTAATCAGGACCCCAGTCTTTCTGCTTTATCTCTAAATTGATTGCATGTACTCTAGGTACACTCCAGATTGGATTCTGGGGTACCCTTATAAGTCCCTAGTATATGGTATACTATATATCCAGGGCATAGGTACCTCAAAGCCCTCTCAGGGGCTGCAGCATGTATTATGCCACCCCTGGGAGACCATTCAAAATGACACCACAGGTCTGCTACAGCAGCCTGTGTGTAGGTTCACTATATCTATCCATATCACTGCACATATAAACCTATCAGTCACCCCTATGGCAGGCCTTATCAATCCTGAAGGCAGGGTGCTGGGTTTTATGTGAGAGGGTGCCCATACATGAGCAGAGCCCCTCTGCAGCCTTCGGAACCTCTATTCCGGGGTTGTTTTTGAGGCAGCCATACCATATATACTTAAGTGCATTATAACCTCGCGGTAAATGCTAACTTTAAAACGGCTGCATGGAAAAATGTTGTGTTTAGTGTCAAACACCTTGGAATCATACCTCCACACCAGTAACTGGTGTGGAAGGTATGATTCCACCCTACTAGAGGGAGAAATATGACAGCACTGGTACACCCGGCGCCCGCTTTGCAAGCTCTGGCATCACAAAATGGATGCTGCCAGCCACAGACACGGGTCTGCCCTCCTGCTGCTGGTCGAAACTCCGGCAGGGGAGGCCTGGACAATCGTTTTCCTGTCACAGGGAGGTGTGACCACCTCCCAGACAGGCTTTAGTTTATTGAGGCTGGGTGGGTGCACTCTTAGAGTGCTTTGAAGTCTGTACTGGGGGCACATTTGGTGTCCCTGTGCATAGTCCAGCTCAAACCGGTTGCAGGGGCTACCAGCCCATGCTCTTGCACGAAACTGGACAAAGGAAATGGGTGTAGCCACCCCTCTGTCCCGACCCTCCGATAGGTGGGTCCCCAGAGTTTGTCCAACCCCTTCATTGGTTATAAAGTAGGAACCCCTGGCTACAGGACTTTAGATTCAGCTGGACGAAACTCTGTTACAGAATCCCAGAACTTCACCTATCTACACAACCTTGGATGACAGAAGAATCTCCCTTGGAGTAAAGGAGTTACTCCCCTGCAAGGCAGGCACCAAAGACGCATCTGTCCGGTTTGCAACTACGCAGCTCCTGAAAAACTCTGAAGATTTTGCAACACGGGAGGTGGGTTTCCAAGCTTTCCCCAGGCCGATCCGTGCTCTCTGCAAACCTGAAATCCAAAGCCCATGTGGGAACCGTGCAACCCGAACCCCTGGACACTGTGCACATTTGCAGCAGCATATGCTTTTTGCCGAACCCTGAGGCTGTGCTTTGGGCTACTTGTAATCCAGACCCCGAGCAGTGATTCCACCGAAGATTACTGGCCTACACTCCACGAGTGTCTCTTGGGCTGGTATTGAGTGATTCCTCTCGAGGTCCCTTCACGATCCCTTGTCGGGTGACTTGTGGGTCTCTGAGAAGGGTACTTTAACTTTCAGTGGGCTTACCTGGTTGCTTCAGACGTGCCCTGACTCTCCATCGCTTGCAGAGTCCACAGGACCTTGCTTGTCCACACCAAAGCCTTTTTACTCTCACTGCGTGGATTGCCGTGCCAAGGCTTGTTGGTCTCCAATCCAGACACCGACCCCCCAGCTCTCTAAGGACTGTGGTAGTCGTCAACGTCTCCTGGTACCCGTGGTAGTGTAGTCAAGCTTCACCTCATCGCACCTGAAACACCCGACATCAGTGGGCATTCGTCTATAGTGCCGGTCACGGGCAAGTGACCCAGACTCTGTCCCCTCTGCTTTCAGGTTCGTCTCATCTTCGATCCAGGCTTGGATCACACCGGATACTTTTCCTTTCCACGGCAGCAGCACTTTGCAGCAACTTGCTATTGGAAACAGCGAAGATTCCCGACACCATTTGACACGTATGCACCCGGCCTCCCTGGGTTAGGTAACATGAGTACTCTGGTGCTCACATGGGTGCTGGCCTTAGAACCTTCTAAGTCTAAAAGGGTTTGCTCCAAGTCCTCTTCTAAGTGTCCTTAATTTTTAAAATTCCAACTGCGACTTTCCCATAGGATTGTACGGAGCTCGCAGCTGTGTTCTCACACTGCACACGTCACCTGTGGTTCCCCTGTGTCACTACCGTGGGTGGTTCCTTGGGGTCCCAGTGATTCTACGTGCTCTAGGCGCTGTGTCTAGTCAAGTCGTGGTTCTTATACCACTTTCTAAATATATGGTTTGGTATCACCCTGGGGCCCATTGTATATTGTGCTATTTACTGTCGCTTTAGAACTGTAATATTGTGTGCCTTGCTCTCTAATCTCATAAAGAGGTTAGTAGAGAGTGTTTAGTAATAAATACATATATTTTATATATATACCTTGTGTGATTCTTCTTTCATTTGGTCATTCAGGAGGTTATAATCTGGTAAACCAAGCTGCTTTACATTCCTTCAAGACTTAGCCTGAAGGCTGCTCTCCATAGCTACCACTAGGATTGCTTTCAATAAAGGTTGTCTTTAACCTAATCATCAATAAGGGTTGTTTGGACTGGTACAAGGTGCCCACTATAACTAGTGGACAGTATATACCAGGCCAACTTCTCACAGGGTGGTGCCACGTTGCCCCTCAAGGAGTTCATATGGGACAAGCAGCCGGCTCCTTTGTTATTACATTTTAAAGTATTGGGCACGCATGCAAAAATGTGCATCGAATGACTTTCAAACACAAAGTGTACCTTGAACTTTGGTAACTGCACTTCTTAGCAGACCACTCAACATGCACGTGATGCTGCCCAAACAAAAAAGGTTCATAACCATGAGAAAAAGCCAATGCAAACAAAGCCACCAGCCACCCTGCACTGACCTCTCACAGGATGATGGGTGGTCCCTGGAGGGGCAGCCTCCGTGGATGACGAGGCTCTGCCTGCAGACAGGCACCGGCATATCTGTCATGTCCATCCCCACCATCGACTTCTTGTCAGGGATCAGGTGACAGAGGTCGTATCCTTCACTCACTGAAAGAAAGAGAAGAGGGCCAGCACAGGGCCAGGAATGCCGTCAGAGCTGGAGGATTAGCACAAAACCCCACCGCAAATAACAACTCATGCAATCAAATATTTACCGAACACGTGGGGCCACAGAACAGAAATGAGGAAAGTGTATGCTTTTAAGTGCCTAATGATATTTTTTCGTAGTGTAAACATGTGTCTATATAGCACTTTCTACTCAGAAAGTCAAAAGGCGTTTAAGTGGTGCCTTTGGATGGTCTGCGTGCTGATAACGCGAGCTGTGCATGTGATTGCTGAGCTGCTATTAGCAAAAAAAGCAATTCTTCATGAATCTGCTGATTTAATACATTCATTTATTAAGAACTGTACCTACATTTGGCACTTGTAACAACATTATAATGGGTTTTACATAGCGCTTCATAAGGCATTTATGCTGTGTCTAAGCGCTGTAAATAGCAGTGGTACATTTTTTGTACTGTAATTAACCGTTTAACTATTTCTTTTTCCCAATAATGAGACTCTGTTCATCGACCTCAAGGCTGAGCCACTCTTGCAAGGTTTTGACATCATGACCTCCAGACCATTGCTTGTATCTCAACAGCGACCGTCTAAGCGAACCACCCTGCAGGGCATTTTAATTACTAGTTTTCAAAGACCTTGACAATGCATCTGCGAATTAAAAATAACATTTAAACAAGCATTGGCATAGCCAATAGGTCTCGCCTTTGGGACCTTATAAGTGTTTAGCCATGCAACAGTTGCATAACTAAACACTTATAAGGTCCCAAAAGCGAGACCTATTGGCTATGCCAAGCGGCCGTGCGGCCGTGAAAGTGATCGCGATCAAACATCAAAGCGGCCGCTAAAGTGAAAGTAATCGCGGTAAAGAAGCACGGCGCGCGCGCCCGCGCACATGCACTGTAGCTCTAGGCTGGCCTGGTAGCACTTTTAGGAGCCCTCTCAAAAAGTCTCGCCAGACAAGCGCATGCGCTGGGTCAGGCGAGACCTAAAAACAGAGGGGCATATTATCAAGCAGGGCGTTAAAATTATCGCCGCTTTAGCAGCAGAAAACTGCCACTAAAACGGCGATAATGGGCTTGATAATATGCCATTGAGAATTCCCATAGAAGACCATGTTGACACCAGATCATGGGCTTCTATGGGAATTCTCTGCGGCATATTATCATGCCCATTATCGCCGCTTTAGCGGCAGTTTTCTGCTGCTAAATCGGCGATAATTTTAACGCCGTTTCTTGATAATATGCCCCAGAGAAATTTCCCAGACACAAACTAACAAGGTCAAAATAGTTCTTGAATGCAAACACCCCTTGGCCATAGGTAAGTTTCGTAATAAACACTGATGCAAATGTAGGGGCATATTATCAAGAAACGGCGTTAAAATTATCGCCGCTTTAGCGGCAGGAAACTGCCGCTAAAACGGCGATAATGGGCTTGATAATATGCCCTTGAGAATTCCCATAGAAGCCCATGTTCTGGTGTTAACATGGGCTTCTATTGGAATTCTCTGCGGCATATTATCAAGCCCATTATCGCCGCTTTAGCGGCAGTATTCTGCCGCTAAAGCGGCGATAATTTTAACGCTGTGCTTGATAATATGCCCCTAAATCATTCGAAAATCAACATTAAACCAGGATTGGCAAAGGCAATAGGTCTTGATTTTGCAAAAAGCAAAATGCTTTTGCCTGGTGGTGCGAAGTATTGGTTACAAAAAAGGAAGAAGGCACAAAAGAGCGACTGCTACTTGAGATCACTTCACTCTGCTGGTGCGCACCTACGTGATGACATGCATGCGCATGTGTTACAGCGTATGTAAAGCGTCCGCAGAATAATGAGGGCGTCATATGCTTAGCTTTTTTATTTACAAACCAAGAAGGTGGACGCCACTTGGATCTGTCCAGGAAAACAGTGTAAAACATTTTTAGCACAAAAACACCAAAAAAAAGAAAGGACAGCTGAGGTGGGAGGGCAACAAGGAGCGGTTTGGAAGAGAGACAAGCATTTGCAATGCAATAGGTCTTGCATTCACGCAAGTTTAAGCTATTGGCATTGCCAATGACACTGCCTTTTATTTATGTTTTAAAAACCAAAACATAAATAAAAGGCATTGTCATTTACAATGCCAATAGGTCAAACTCTCGTAAATGCGAGACCTATTGCACTGCAAATGCTTGTTCACTATTGCATGGCTGAAAGCTACATACAGCTACATTCTTTATACCTGATGTCCACTGTAATAGCGCCGAGTACGAGAGGTGTCCGTGGAAAGAGCTGCGCGGCAATGGGAGGCAGCCTCTGCCTTAACTGTGTGGTTACAGTGGGCTGAGAGCCCCCACCTACCCATAGCCGCGAGATGAAATTGTCTCAGGACCAGGAGCCTCTAACCGGTGAGAAATATTCGCGGGGGAGGGCTTGCTCGGAGCCACACGCAAGCGCGCCCCACCCTGTGCATCATGCCCTATTGTTGTGGAATCGACATGGAGTGGGGTTGTGAGGCATTTCGGCTGCCCTGAAAAGACCGGGATCGTAGTGTGTACACGAAATAAAAGTCTAACAAAAGCAGGACGCTATTCTTGAAGCGTTACGCTTGGCAAACATAAATATATACATATTTATTTTGTTAAATCAACCCGCATTACCTTCATTTTAAGAAGAAGGCGTGCTGGTGCCATTACTGATGTGCCCTCGGTGTAAGTAATAAAACAATGTTAACATAGGCATTACGTCGTGCATGCTTCTGCAGCTAAACAAAGAACCCATTAATTAAGTAAACAGTCCTCACCAACTGGTAATAGAAGCTGCTGAGTCCCAACACAAGTAAAAGGTCCAGTCCTCATTGGAGGTAACAAATGCAGACAGGGCGGTACCAAGGAGGTACTAATAAGCCTATTTAAGAATCGAAGGACAATGACACAAGCCAATGACAAATATGGGCGGAGAGTGGTGGGCTTCCATTGCATACTCCAATACAGCATGCCTCACAGAGCGAGCAGCGCATGCACGCTGCTGCTAGGCTCAACCTAAAAAAATAGTAGACTAGGGAGAAAACAACATGCATCAGGAACGCAGAGAAGAACACAGAGCGCAGGGTAGAGGGGAAGCACACGATAAAACAAGCACGAGCAGCACTACAGGGAAAGAGAAACTCGGGTGGGGGGGCAGCAGACAATGGTGAGAAATCTACGAGAGACATGGAGAAATGGAGAAGCACACAAGTGAGTGAGTAATACAGGACACAGGGTGGGAACTAAGTACCTGACAAGCAGAAAGCAGCACTTGTGTGAGAGTGTAGCACACGTGGGAGAGAGTAACACAAATCGCAGGGGTGCAGGAATTTTCTTGGGGAGTACGCGAGGGAGCGAGCTGGAAAACACATGCACTCTCATGAAGTGCGAAACCAAAAAGAAAAAAAAGTTCCTTAAAAGTGAGCATTCATTTCCCTCATATTAAAACAAGCATTACCTGCAGCAATCTTAAATCCATTCATTCATACATATCTTGCAAAACCCTTCAACAGTATGTTTTTACAAGTTCATAACAGTCTCAGTTTGCAAACATGGGACACTTTTTTAGCTATCTAATTTTTAATGGGGGGGGGGTCACTTTTATTTAGATGCCCGGGACTATTTTTTGTCCGAATCCAAACCTTGTCAGAAGAGGTCATTATCAGTATTCACTGACATTCCAAGTCGCTGCCTGAAAACCCATGTGCACTGCTTTGCAGTCTTAGGCTGTACCATGAGCAGATGTGCTGGCTCAGTGCAGAGCAGTGTCACTTTTTATACTTTTTCAATGTCTACATTTCACACATACACCTCGGAGTTAATGTATGAACTACAGACCGCACGCGTGGAAACAGTCAGCAGTAACTACCTGCCTTTGTTTGCGAGCTGTGCTGTCTGCAGTCCACGCCTTCATTTGGAGAAATTCCAAGTTATAAGTAAAGTGCTTTCCGCACTGCAATGCATTGAAACAGGCAGTCAGCACTGCGTTGAGTCAGAGCAACTGTGCCATGATATGCAGTAGCCGCTACTCCCAGTGCGATGTGGTAGGGCAGCAGCGTGGTGGAAAGACAAAAATAGGAACACAAAAACATAAAACATCACTATCCTGATCTAATGCTGCATCCACCACCTTGCTCCATTCCTGATCCTCGACTGGGGCACACTGCACATGCTCCTAGATGCCAATCCCAACGCTGCTCTCATGCTGGGAATTCTATTATCCAGCATGAGAGAAGTGCTGGCATTAGTCTGAGTGGCCTGGTTTGCTGCTCAGAGAGGGCCTAGAAGCCAGAGTCTTCTGAACCCAGCTGTGCAAAACAGCTAGGGTGGAGAAATGTTAAGTGCGCATGTCAGTGTGGCCGTCCTAAGACAGCCAGCCAAACTGACATGCGCACTTAGCAGAGCTCATCACTCCTCTCCCCTGAAGCCCAGGATGGCGGCCCGCCCCATCATGCGATTCCGCTGACTCAGTGAGAAATACAATTATAATAAAATGATTTAATTATTTTATTTTTCACTGTTGCATCTGCTGGGTAGCAGCAGTTGGGCAATGCTCCTCCGCTATAGCAGAGGAGCCGCCCCAGATGATGTGTCCCCTGACTTCTTAAGTATGCCTTTGGCGTCTGCTACTTTTGTAGCCGGTTGTTTGTACCTGGTATGAATTGCTGTTTATTAGCATGCTGCAGGCTCATGTTTCCAATGTCTTCTTTAAAAAAATGCATTGGTTCATTATTGGGCTTAAAGGTTATGTGGCGTCATTTTGTGTGATTTATCGGGAAGTTCAAGGGTATATTATTGCAGTTCTGCTGTGCCTGTGAATTTGGAGAATTAGTGCTCCTGGATGAAGTGAGTTTAGTCTTTAAAACATTATTCTTATAGTTTGACAGAATAGCCAAATAAAGCAAGTGTGGCAGTGCATTACATCAGTGAAAAAAACCCTCTGCATAGAAGCCAGTGTAAACCTGCAGCTTAAAGTCGGACTGGGCTTACTCTTCATCTTTTGAATGTCTATTCAATGATGACCATTCACTTTGGTGATTATAAACCATGCTATTTATTCCAAAAGAGGCATTTCAGCCTGTAATTTCCACCTAATAAATCATCATTATTGTTATATGGTTGGGGAGGTTTTTCTCCATAAAGCAAAGTTTTTCTAGAATTGTGTAAATTACATCTGTGAGCCACTGCTTACAGTTCCAGCCTCAATTCAAGTGCAAACTTCTCACTTGCAAAGAAGAGACAGTCCTGTGGCTGATAGACAAAACCTTTACGAATACGTAAAGTAGTAGTCCACTCCATTATTACTCGTTTACGTACGCTTACATTACTTTGTGAATTGTTGCCAAAACACCTATGATGGCAATACAATAGGAATATGAAACTCACATAATATACACATGTTCAATAAGAAAGGAAAAAAACAAAAACCAAAAGGCAAGAGCCAATAACCATACATCCATATGGATGTCCTATATGTTAATGTGTGTGTGTGTGAGAGCTGCCAGGGGAGAACTCCTTTCAGGACAAGAACCCTCACTCGCCCATTGGGTTCCCACCTCACACCTGGACTGCAAGATCCATGTTGTGGGCTACAACTCCCCTGCAGGGATGACCTGGGGTGTTTTAAGGATGAGGGATGTTATAAGCTTGGTCAGTAGGATTGGGGGAGTATGAACTTCGGAGTTCCCAAAAATCACGCTATTGTATCTTGTGAAAGTACATTCTATTCCATGAGAAGCAGGGCACGAGAAGCTTGAGGGGCAGTTTATTAGGAGTACTTAAAGCAATATTTTTCAAACTAACCAAAATGTGTTGAGACCTTCAAAACTTGGAGATCAGAGAGTGTGCGTGTGTATTTTTGTCTGTGTGAAAATCCTAGTTGAAATCCAACAGACATCTCACCATATGCGACTGAAACAATTTGTACTCCCCTATTTACTATAGAATACATTTTTAAGTAGAGTGTAACATCCCAAACACCGCCCTGAAGCTACACCCTGCTTCTCACAGCCAGTAATGAGTATTTGAATTGATGTGAAAAAGGTGTCAAATGCCCCCGCCACAGAAGCAAACAATAGGCTGACCTGAAGGGGCACAGATGACTCCTTTGAACCTTATAACATATGCAGTGTTGTGGCAGTGGGCCTCCCTTTGATATTAGTGTTAAAACCTGCTTGACAAGTATGCCTGTAAGGGAGAGAACAGGATTCGAAAAACCTTTCTTGTGTATCCACTGTCTGGTTGCTGAAGGACCCTGCTTTGTCCTACCAGACGTTTGTCTTTGGATTTTATATATAACACTTGGGGCACACTTGAAAGTAAGGGAACAGGATGCAAGACAATACTTGTGTATACATGTTTTAGTTGCTGAAAAACCCTGCCTTTGTCCTACCAGATATCTGTCTCTGGGTTTGTTGTGGGTACAGTGGCTGCCTTAAACTGGAATATAGTATTAGATAGAGAAGTACACTAGGATGACCATAGCAAACTACTCCAACACACACACACAGCCCACAGAGGCTAGGTTTACAGTGTCCGAAGACTTTCGCTATCTTGAAAAAGGCCGAAGTGGAGAAAGTTGGCTCTGGGAATGTTTACTTCATTGGTTAGGGCATGTTGAGGAGTTATTCCCAGCCATGCCAGGCATAAATTCGGCACCTCCAAGCACTAACTTCAGCATACTGCTGGACATTAGGAATAACAGAAGAGGGTTGGATCTGCTGTATTGGACCTGAGAGATGCCCTGAGGGAATGGACCTGCTCCCTTTTGTACACAGGACAAAGAAGTGGACTCCAAGGGTCGTAAGGCTGACCTCTTGTTTAAGCTACAAGGATACAACAAGCTACAAAACCCTTTTCTGCAACTGACCAGCTGACTGGATGGAGACTAGGTCCTGCTCTTGGCCTTTGCCTAACACCATCCTAGCCTCTAAGTGCCTACCCTGAGGACCTGGGAGGCTTTAGAAGTGTACTTCGTGTAGTGGACTGGGACAATAAGGACTGGGTCAGAAGGTAACATCTTTGACTAGGACGAACCTGGCTGGCGTATCAGTCTCAAATTGTGCCTAGGTCCTGGTCACCTTGACTACTGACTACCATTGGAACTTTGTGCCTCGTTGTGCTATTCCTACCTAACATTTAAGCACCCTTATTGTATTTTTGTCATTTTGGTATAATTTTGTTAACTAAAGTTTCAAATTTAGCTAGGGATTTTTATTGTTTTGCATTTTAACTTTATTACTGTTTTGGTAGTGAATAAATACTTTACACATTACCCTAAGTTAAACCTGTTTGCTCTATGCCATTGCTACCAGTGGGCTGACCTCAGGTTAATTTAGTAGCTCTCAGGGTTGTAATTATTACTTGAGGTGGATAGTCACCGAAAAAACATAATACAGTTTTTCTCAATTTACACTGAACAAATGCCAGATTTTCTGATAAACTGTCATCTCTGGTACCGGCTACTGCCAAATGCCTTGATAGCTAGTTGAACTCCTGCCGAACTGAAACTCTAAATGCTACAGAGTAGCCGTGATAGATACTCTCATTACCTTGCATCCACCTTACACCTAATACTGTGAAGGAAATCCATAACTCTTTTGCAAGAATTGATGGAGCAAGATGGATCACCAGTTCTCTTCCACTGTAGCTCACTTCAGGGACATTTTTGGCAGATTTCAACAGCCTATTTTTCTACTTTTATTGCTGAGCAAGTGCTCTTGGTTCTCAAGGAAGTCGCACACTCTTCCTGCACAGGTAGGTCTCAAGCATTTGGTAGAGGGAAATACATTGCTGGCCTTGGTACATCCCAAAAACATATTATTCATCCTCCCTTTATGAAGGCAGACTAATAACTCCTTCGGGATGCATTTTTCAGCATTACCCCTCAGTGTGTCCATTGCATCTCAATTGGGAATTTTAAGATGTTCCTCATTTTCCCTCGAAATGATATAAATATATTTGCAAACTGTTGTTACTTTGGTACCTTTATGCTCCTCATTTATCCCTAAATGTTCAATCACAGAGACCCACATTTTACAAATTCTTACAGCCACATGCTCCTTATATGTTGCCCGAAATTTCGCTTTGAACGCCCCTAGATCTAAAACAAATACCCTAATTGTAATAAGATTTTTGCACCTTAACTATTTCACAAAGACCTCAAATGCCAGCATGTTTCACCCTCAGAATATTACCATTTTCTTCATTCCAGGTCCTCTTGCTACCTGTTGCGCCTGAAGGAAGTAAACAACACTTCCGAAGCTCTATTTTTTGAAGCACCCCTGCTGTGCTGACACAGAAGACAAAAACTGACGAAAACATCCCAAAGCTTCAGTTTTACTCTTGTCTAGTCATGGTTTCCATAAAATACATTCAGTACATTCATGTGTCTTCAATAGGAGCCACCTGCATCATGTCAGTGTAAGTCTACCATTAGCAAGTAAAGTATGTGCTTCTCTAAGATGTTGCTATTAATATGATGATCAATATTGTTTCAATAATAGTGATTTTTATTTGTATATTCCACTTTTAAGACATGAGTGATATTGTTTCCCTTGATGTAGTTAGTGTAGAGTGGTGACATCCTCAGAGGAAAAAAACAGACTTTTACAGAGAGCATTTCTCTTGTAAAAAGCGCTTCTTGAAGAATAGGTGCTGGACAAAGAAGTGTTGTATGGAGTTGATTGTAATGATAGAGCAGAGAAATTTAGCTTACATTAAGTGTCTTAAATTATGCGAAATATTAACATGAGAATACTTAAGGAATAAAATGTAGGAAAACGTACCTTGCTAATTTACGTGTTGCCTTATTTTGTTTGTAGTAAGCACTAATTTCTATCGTAATTACATTGTCAGGTCAGACTACGCCTCATTTATTTCCTCTACCCTTTCTTTTCCTTTCCTTTAACTTTTACTTCTTAAATAAATAAATGCTTTCAACAGATGCTGAATTGTGCTGTATTAAATAAATAATTCATGTTTTGACTTCATTAGACATGTCATCTTTGTAGAATGTGTTGACTTTAAAAATGTATTTCTTTCCTTCCCTAAGCTACATGTTCTCATCGTATTTGGTTGGATTTTAGCTGCACATATTCACAATAATGAATACTAAAAAGTATATTAAAACAATGGTGAAAATGTGAATTTCATGACTTAATTCAGTGAAGTTACAACTAGAATGTTTCTGCTTTAGAATAATTCATTGTCAAGCAGTGGAATTCTGACTAGCTAATAGTTTAGACTGCAGGGTTCTCCTGGGAGCTCAGGGTGAAAGGAATGCACATGAATGTTAGCAACTAAGTTGACAACTTGTAGATAGCACCCTACCGACTTCATACATTTACCGTGTGAATGAAGAAAGAAATAGCAGACCATCGAACAACCCTTCTTCATTGGTGTGAGATGACCTAACACCAGCGTGGATTGATGCATTTGTTTTTGTGTTTACAATATACGTTTTAGGCGTTGGAACATTTACATTAGAACACACTCCAAGAGATTTATGCTGTCCAGGCTATTTGTGATGCGACCATTCTTTTTATTTAGCCCTATGCCCCATTCGCTGTGAGCTATTGATGATGGTGATTTCTGTCACCTACTATTTTGTGGGTGTTCAATTTCTTTAAAGGTTATAGCAACTGCGGTGAATATTTTCATAGCAAAACTTAACAGTTGTTCCTGCCACAGTTGTCTGATACTAATTTCACGAGCAGACTCGGATGCGTTTCCAGAACTACTTGTCAAGAGAATTTCAACTGCAACCTGATTTTATTTCAACGCTCCTTTAAATTCTCTGTTTTCTGAAAGGACTCGTTATGGATTCTGATAGGTTAGGATCTGCTGGAGTAGAATAGAGACCTAGTTAATATTTCCTTTATAGAACACGCTGTCATTTTCTTGATTGACTCTTATCATGATTTTGTTGATATTTCTGCAAATTGATTTGTATAATTTCTAATCTGAATAAAGAGACCAAATACAAAATACTCTTAATGACCAATAAAGGTTTTCGAAATAAATGAAAACTCTTATTATTGACTAAACATAATTAATAGTGTTTATCGAGATGTTATTGACTTCATTCCAAAACAGTGGCAAAGATCCAGTGGGCCTGAAGAAGAACAAGTTGCGGAGTTGGAGACCACCTTTGTCAGTCACAGATTGAACTGATTTAAATAAAAAGTATTTCTGCACCAGCAGTAACAATATTGCGGTTTCAATTTTGACCTACAAAAATATATCTAGGATAGCAACTAAGAACCTGTCACCAAATAAAGTGTATGTAGAAAATCTAGATTTATTAATCTTAAATCCACATCTACTAATCTTTGCAATACTTTGCTAATCAATATGATGAATACAATACTTTGGCAGGCCGATATTGTGGTATAACTCCATTGTATATGAGGTCTGGATGAGACAATAGCTGCGCGACTGAGGTTAAAGTCTTACATGGTATACAATGCCGAATAGATCTGTCTCTTGATGCAGAACTATTAAAACTAAGCTTTAAAGGCCAGCAGCATTGTTTGCTCGGATGGTATTTAGAAGAGTCCATAGAGCTTATGCCGAGAGGAGTTAGATCTTTAAACAGAAAAGGAATATTTGGTAGTAATGTGTAAATGTAGCACAATTTTGAAAGTGTTTCATAGTTTTGTCTCCAGGAATCAAAGTCCTTGGAACTTATGAATGACCGTAAGGCCAAAGGCAGGGTTTGTAATCTTGTCATGGCAGAACATAAAAGTCCAGAGCATGGGTATTTTTTGGGTTGTGTTTTGAGGTGTTTTGAGGTGCTGTGTTTATTGTGCATATATGCAGTGGAAGATAGCTTCAAAAACTTTTGACCTACATCACTTCCTTTATCAAAATCAGTGAAGGTTGCACCATCCTTCTATCTTATCAATATCACAGGTACATACAAGGCTTCTTCGCAATTTAGGGTTTATTTCATAGCGTCTTACTGTGTTACAGAAACCAGGATTTAACTGAAGCATATAATTGGGGCCGTAGTAGTCAACACAGTGAACCGCTATTTACATATTTACCTAACACTTTGTTCAGTACATCATACTTTGGTTAGTTGTTGATGCTGGGATTAGAATCTAAGGTGCAGATTTACAAGCCCTTGCACCACTTTTGCGTTATTTTTAACATGGGAAAAATGACGCAAAGGTGACGCAAGGGGCTTATAAATCTGGCCCTAAATTTCTAGGCTCCCAGCTCAACTACTTAGCCACTCCACTATATCTCCGATATCAGTTAATTGACATTAGCATTCTACTGCTCACTACATGCATCTGATGGCATACCGAAGAGGTGTGAGCTCACACTGTGGTAATCTGATTGGAAAGCTTCACCTAAAAAGGTTCTTCTTGGAAAAGATGTATTGTAACTTTCATGATAACTTTCTGGACATTGAGTCCAACTGCCCATGCTTGGAATTCATAATGCATGTAATTGCCTAATCAGCTAACGTGTTGCGAAAGCCCAGAAAAAAAGGCAACTGCACCAATTGATCAAACCGAGCAGGGACAGCAACACATTAAGGAATAAACCAGAGAGCTCCCAAGCATTTGCCTTGGATACAGAACCATGTATGGGCTTTGGTGAACCTCATAACAATGTACACCAAACACAGAAATACACCACCTGAAACTACTCCGGAAGGGTAAACAACGTTTACCACAAAACATTTTCCCCACAGGGAATCACAGCGCGGTCTTTACAACGACCGCATTTTCATTCTGCATACCATTACTCCACAAGTCGGAACGACGACTTGCGGGGGGGGGAGAGGGTCGGGGGGGGGGGGGAAGGTGTTGGATTTAAAATCCAACACCTCCCTACTGTCCGCACAGACTGGAGTTGGAATAGTAAATTATACTATTCCAACATCCAGCCCCCCCTCCGCAAGTCATTATTACGACTTGCGGGGTAATGGTATGCAGAATCACAACGCGGTCGTTGTAACGACCACGTTGTGATTCCCTGCGGGGAAAAAGACTGCGGGATAACAACACACATTCCTATGGAAGAGATGCAATGTACCCACTGCCATAAGGGAACACTAAGTCATGAAGCACAGTACAGAACAGCAATATAATCAGGACATGCATTCAGGAGCCATTCTGATATATTAACGATAAATGCGAATAATGAGCTGCAGTGCACGACCCACATAAGGTAAGCGATATACAGCAAAGGTGCTGACAACCTTCAGCAAGCACAAAACATAGGATGCTCTTTAAATCATAGATAGAAAAGGCAATGGCATTGATCCCATGGGAAACCCTCTTATTACTTGACCTTCCAAAAACTCACACACTGGCAGGTATATGATTGAACTTATTGAGTTCAGCTTCAACACAACCGAGCAGCAATGAAGTGTAAAGCCATGCGGGGGCATGCCCTCACTGTTGAGGATTGCCATCAGGTAGAACTGGAATCCATATCCTCACCCCAGAGGTATGTCGGCTCCTCTTCCATGCGCATCGTGCAATCCCCAAGTGTTGTATCCTGCCTTATAATTCACATCTCAGTAAACTCCAGCTTCTGAGGAGCTGTAGCAAAGCTCTCTGTAGTGGCATGAAGGCAGCCCAGCCAACACTCGGCAAGACAATGGACCAAGATGAAACAAGAGCCGGCTGAGGGTTCCTTCATGTTTTAACATTAGAAATAGATTAAAACATTATGACAGATGTGCTTGCTGGGACTAGTCGCCTGTGATAAACATACTAAATGTGCGGAGAAGGTATTGAAATGAAGCCTACTGTGGCAATGAAGTGTGGAGCCTTGAGATGGATAACCAAATGACTGCCCACACAAAAGCAATGGTTATGGGAATATCTGAAGTGGGTACGGGCTGAATGTGGGGTACGCCATAGATTGGTTTACAACGGAGTGAAGCAGGGAGGAAGGGGGGATGAGACTTAGTAGAAGTATGACTCCAACAGGAAATGGGAAGTCCTGAACCAAGATAAGATGTAAGAAGAACAGATGATTATTACTTTTTAGATGTGTCTGTGATGTTGATTTGATTTGCTGTAATACGATGCGATGATACCACTTGTGCTTCCTGAGCAACCTAAATGTTACGTATGGCCTTATATTCCTTTGTATATGGTGTGACTCAAATCTCTCTCCTTGTTCAGCAGGGTGGGGGAGGAGGGAGGATGAGACAAATAATTGAACTGCAATGTTATCTTGTTCCTAAAATCAATAAACAAAAGTATCAAAAAAGAAATAGATAAAAAAATCCCACTACAATTAAGAGTGGTTCCTAAATTAAAGGAAGTGATAAGGCAGGTGTGACCTTGCAGGAGAGTCCATTTCCCACAAGGTGAGAGGAACGACGTAAAAAAGTTGGCTCGTGAGGTGAATCACACTCTGGGCTACACCTAAAAAAGAAGCTTGATTATTTTGTACTACAAAAGTGTTGCTCATTGGCAAAGGATTAATGATCCAACCGGACTTTGACGTTTCTACAAGGGCACTCAAGTCAATGGCTAAAAGATGACAAATTTTGATTTTTTTTTTAAACTGTCTGTCTGAAAGTTTTTTAGTTCAGAATTTTTTAGATGATTCTTTCTCTTTATCCCTCTCATTTAGTGGATTACTGACTGCTTTTTTGATCAGGCTGTTTGAGAAGCAAGTGATTCTGTCATATGTAGCAAGTTTTCTTTATTTATAAATATTGCTCTTTTCTCTATTGTAAGGCACACTGTGAGTACATTTTGTATCTAGATTAGTATTGCATTAACTGTTCACCCACAAGCATTATAGCCGTGAAGGTTTCCGCTCAGATGCTGGTTTGACACCGGCAACTGTGACCGTTCTCCTTGAGTCCACATGGAACAGAAGAAAATGCTATGTTATTGAGCTTAACAGAGGCAGAAATGCAACATTGGGAAAGAGGGTTTCATGGGAGGAAGAGGTCTGGGTAACCAGCATGAGGCCCTATTAAATAAAACATCCAAAGTAGGTGTTTCTCATTCCATGCCCCACCGGTTTGGCGACTTGCCCCAAGTGTGTGAGTAGAGCAGATGTCTTGCCCCTGTCTCCACACTCCAGAAGTGTGTGAGAATAGCAGTGGCACAACAGGGTTCCATGTGGCAGCACAGTGCTCCAAGTGGCCCCACAGTGCTCCACGCAGCACTATGGAACTCCACACGGCACCACAGGTCTCAACACAGCACCAGGGAACTCCACGAAGCACCACAGTGCTCCACGCATCACTATGGAACTCCACACGGCACCACAGGTCTCAACATGGCACCAGTGAGCTCCACGAAGCACCACAGTGCTCCAAGCAACACTATGGAACTCCACACTGCACCACCGGTCTCAACACAGCACCAGGGAACTCCACGAAGCACCACAGTGCTTCAAGCAGCACCATGGAACTACACACGGCACCACAGGTCTCAACACAGCACCAGGGAGCTCCACGAAGCACCACAGTGCTCCACACAGCACTATGGAACTCCACACGGCACCACAGGTCTCAACACAGCACCAGGGAACTCCACGAAGCACCACAGTGCTCCAAGCAGCACTATGGAACTCCACACGGCACCACCGGTCTCAACACAGCACCAGGGAGCTCCACGAAGCACCACAGTGCTCCAAGCAACACCGAAAGGCTCCACAGGGCTCCAAGGGGCACAACAGTGCTCCACATGACAGCCCCCTAATGACTGCGGTGCATGCAAACCTTGCCAGTTGAGCCCGCAGGTCTACAACAGAATATTACCTGGAAATCACAAAAATCACATGGCAATACAACTGGAGAGGCCAATTTTCCTTCTGTGGCTCATACAAATGTCTGAGGGAGACTTGAATTTTAGATTTCTAGGAAAATGAATGCCTTGCATTTAAGGTGGGAGCGTTTGACACAGTAGAGTAAGTAACTACCCATTTAAAAGAGAAGTACTTATGAGAATAAATTGTCTGCCAAGTGTTGGTTCCAATGCTGTGAGAAACAATACTGTATTCCAGAGGGTGTCAAATCATGAAATAACATATGACACAAAGCACGAGAGCAGCCAAACCCAAAAGCTCTCCAACCACAGTCTAGAATGATGCTGGAAATATGGTCAGCCATCCGTCTGTCTGTAAGAACAAAAGTGACATTCAGGTGCGTTATCCCCTGCCCCAAGTGGTACTCCAGACGGCTCCGCGTATCAGGTCGCTGTCACAATGCGGAACACGCAAAGGCGTGCTGGCCACCTGGCACAACGCGTGTCCCGGTCTAGGGCATTATTACCACATTAAATTTCCGTCTGCCAGGAAACACTCAAAATGTGCTGCCACAGAAGCTGAGAGCACTCAGCAAACCGCGTTAGATTATTTTTACAATCCTTATGCATAAACTTCTGGGCTACTGCCCTGTTGGCAGGTAAGAAGCAGGTATGGTTTATTGTTTTGGTTGGAAAATTTGACTCGCTAGTGTGCTGCCAATTAAAACCAAATCTCAACTGCAAAACACTTAGCACAGAGAACCAGTTCCCATCCCAACAAACACCGTCTTGTTAAAGACATGAGGAATCTGAGACCCGCGCTCCTAGAAGAAGAGCAGAACTCTTGCATCCCTGGCCTGAATCCAAATAAAAGCCAGGATCATCTGATTGCTCGTGGAATACATTTGTCTCTGTCCAGTCTGCAGTCATATCACTAAACACCTGCCTGCCTGTCAGTGATTGGCAGCTTCTAGTTGTACAACAAAGGATGGCTGTGTAATTGAAAGTGTAATGTTTTTGGACTGCAAAGCCCAGAAGAGGCATCTATTTTGCAGATGTTCTGTACAGAAATCCTGGATATCTTGGACAAATTTAGTAAGAGCATTTTTGATTTACTAATCGTGGTGGCTCTTCGCCATATTGCCGGTAACTGGAAACACATTCAAGGGTGCTCTGCCTGGAGAATATCATGGGGCTTAAAAGGGGCTATAGCTCCACCCTTCAAGCTGACCACTGTTCTACGCCCCTGGGAGATGCTGGTTCGATTATGTGTACAGAAAGGGCAAATTTGATATGGATAGTCATCAGAGCTTATTGCTATAGACTGAGGTCCATATTTATGACCCAGTTTGCGCTGCTCTTGCACCACGCAACATAGTGCAAGAGCGACGCAAACCTTAAGTCACATTTTGCAAGCCACGCACTTTGCGTGGCCCCAAAAATTTGGAGTAACGCAACGCCATGCACATTGCTACGTTGCCCTACTCTGCCCTAGGTAGGCACTCTATGGCCGTTGGATGGATGTCCCAACGCAACTTCCATGGAATTTTGACCCATTTCCAGATTTACAAAAATGTGTAAACTTGTGAATGCACCAAAAAGATATGCCTACAAGGTGAGAAGTAACCTCCTTCATTTTTTCCTCTTTCTCTGTGTGCTGCACAAAAATAATGCCGCCTACAATACAGGCACCCTTGCATCGTGGTGCGAGGATGCCTATGTTGGCGCTATGCTGCCAAAACGGCACCAGTGCAAGAGAAACAGACAGGAATATGCTGTATTGGATAAATAGCTGCCCTTTCCCTGTGACGCAGTGCAGTACAGCAAGATGACCGGCTGCGCTGCCCTGAGCCACAAAGGGTTATAAATATGGCCCTGTGCATTTGCTGACCTGGGCTCTCAGCTGACTACTAACCTCATGCACTGCGCTCACCTTTTCTTAAACCTTTTTCAACAATATGTCTGAAAAGTGTCTAGAAAATCGACGGCAGTCCGAGAGCCCTCATAACCCCGTCAGGGCTATGAAGCACTGTATAAGATGCAAGCAGAGTAGCTTTTTATTCAACAATCCAAAAAGTTCTTTATGCCTCATAAATACAAGGTGTATGGAAAGCGCACTGTAAAGACCAATAGAATACAATTAGAACATGGACAATTTGTTGGACAAGGGACATTGATGCCACCAAAAGCAATTAGAACATTTGACAAATTGCTGCATATTCTTTTGACATGGAGACTGGTGTTTACTTTTCATTATTCTGACTACAAAATGGAAGTATTTTGTGAAGTGAACAATGTGATGGTCTTGCAGGAGTATAGGGCACATGAAAGAAAAGACTGTAGGATGTCATTTTTTCCCAAATACCACAAAATCTAAGCACCTGTAAATGGACTGCAGACGTACAGTTAAGAAAGCACAAAAGGACCACTTTGTTGTAATTTTGAAGTGTGATGGAAAAAAACATTTTTAACAGGAACTAAACAAATTAAGACACTTTACTTACTGATGTGCAAATGATAACTAGTTACTAAAACCTGATTTGCACACATTGGGGACGATTAAGATGCAATAGTAAACGGCTTCAACTCTCGGTCAGAGCCATTCCTACGGCATCGTAATCAGCTGTTCGGATTCATTTCTGACCAACCCATTTTGATGGAGTCAGTCAGAAAAGAATCTGAACTGGAATTCCGAATGGCTTCCAACAGGCTCAGAGAGCCCATCTGCCAATGGGAACGCCTCCAGTAATCCCAAGGGCGCCTCTTTCCACCTTTGGGATTACACTGTCGGATTCCGACAGCGTTTCTTTGCTGGCCTTTCCGACACAGAAAGGCTGTAGGAAGTCGACTTTGGGGGCCCCCACCGGTACCTAGAGCACACAGTGCTGTGTTCTAGGTATATAGCTCTGCTAGTAATAACTTTACACTTGTAACTTCTGTTGTAGGAAACTCCATTTCCTTATTTGAAGGGGTGAATCATATCAGAGTATAGCGAGGTATAGATCTCTACTCGGAAATGGTGAAAAGCAAAAAAATGGCAAGTTACACCTCGGTGTATGAGTTGATCCACACATGAGTAAATATACACATCTATATTGACCTTTGTGAATCAGCCCCATGGTGGCTATATACCTAGAGCCATTATGAATAAAAGAGAAGCACAGAATTTAAACACCTTATTCAGTTAATCACATGTGAATGAATAACATCAACATAGGTTCACTTTATGTGGAGAAATTTCTGTTAACTCCTCCTGGCTAGATCCGATCGCTTTCATATTTGAGCGACACAATAAGGACTTAATAAGGTTCCCCACTGGAACTCATAGCAGATATTTTTTCCAGTTTATTCCCAATGGGAGATGGGGCAGCCCTTTAATACTGACATCATGGATCAAAAAGCAGCAGGAGGCAGACATTTGTCATGATTCTAGGTTTCAGGGTGAGTCATGGACAAGTAAAAGTGCAGAATATCATAATAATTTGACACTGAGCAGTAAGCATAAAAGTAACATATGGTTACCCTTGTGTTTAGCCAACGAGTTGGCCTGTCAGTGAAACTGATACTCAAAAGTAGAGGAAAACAAGAATTGCTGAGGTCATGAGATTGGCAGGGGAGAGGAAAGTGAGAGGTAGACTTCTTGTCGAAGCTCTTACCCCATGCCTTGATCCCTTGCAGTAAAAGTCATTAAGCTAAGGGTGGGAGACACCACGGCGCATGGAGGTGGCGTGGTGGAGGGTAGCCCGGCTTTGGCCACAGTCCTTGCTTCTACCGCCCGTCTGTCAGATTTCCTAGCCCTGTTCTCTTTCCCCTTCTCCTGAAGACTGAAGGAGCCTCGAGTTGGCAGGGGGTGAGGTCATGACAAGAGCGAGGAGGCTCCCCGTGTCGTCACTCATGATTCCTGTTAGCAACTTGTGTTTTTAATTTGGAACTGAGGGTGGTGGAAGGGTGATGCCACTGGTAAAGATTCTGGGGAAAGAGAATCTATTTTTAGAACATTCTACATTCAAAGGGTGGACTTTTCTAGTAGAATTAATGCCATCCGGGTGCTGTCAATTCAAAAGTAAAAATGTAACATTTATGTGCGTTTATTTTGTATGCCTTACCAGCTTCCTTTGTATTTCTTATTTGTACACTTGTCCTCCTTTCCCTCCACCCCAATCTTGTTATGTTTTGTGTGTGTTTGTACCTTTATAAATATTGGAAATTGTTCTAGCCCTCGCAGGAGTGAAATTTATGTCTGTAAAGAACACCAAAACATTCCATTTACTTTGCATTTCAGCAATTCATTTTATTATTCTGTTATTTTTGTACATTAATATTGCTCTTAAATGATAGTGCACAATTGTTTCGATTTGCTCTTTGCAGTCAGTTTTGTTCCTTTTGTCTTCATCCCTAATAAGATATTTCTGTCTTCCTAATAAACATACAATTTAAAAATCATTAAACAGGATCATTAACCCCTGACCCTCTTTTACAAAAAGCAGAAGCGTATCAAGAATACAATATACAATTTCCTAGCAGTGATTTCTTGATTTTAAACTGCAGAGATTCGTTCACTGGGGGAATGCATGCATAAGAGTTCAACGGGTACCCTCTCCCTTTGCCTTGTTCGTTTTATCAATTTGCTAAAGCCATTTTTAATGTTTTTATTTGCGCCACCTCAGAGTTTTGTCAAGTTTTTCTTATTTGCAGAGGGATTCATGTTCCCCACTTTGGTTGATCAAACACATTGAATATTAATAGACTACACTCTCAAACAAAACCTATTTATCTCCAAGGGCCATGATTTGCTACTACATTGTTGATTATAGATGGCTTCTGTTCACTTATTACTTCTCAGAGAACTCAGCGCTGGTCATTCTTCTGTAAATAGGTGAATTTCATCTTCATTTTCCATTTTTTCAGTTTAAAGAAAGCCAGAGGTGGATTTGGATGCTAAAAGCAGCCCTACAAAATGTGTTCAGGTCAGCTCCATAATTTAGTGAGTGAGTGAGTGTAGAGAGTGAGTCCCACGATCTGAAGAAGCACTTGGGGTATCGAAATATATTGCAAAATACAAAAAACTGTGGAGTTCCCCTCGGGCTGTATGCCAGGCTGGATGGTTGATGATCCCTTTATCAATAAAATCTCTTAAAAACATTTTGGTCCTTATCCATCATGGTGTCATTCCTGGCCAATCTAGTTCTCAGAAATAGATAATAATTGTATCTTACTCATGCTTCCACAGGAACCAGAGGTGGACATATTACTTCTAGCATTTCATACTGTATCCAGTGTTCCCTCACTTGGGATTACCGAGGACTGATTTTACTGGGCGGAAACACATCCAGTAAAATTGTCTGCAAGTCCAAGTGAGAAGCTGAAAGCAAAGACAAAGCCAACATCCTTAGGAGCTCTGCTAACATCACAGTGGAAGCATTGATCACCCTCTGAGTTGGTTGACATACTCTGCCCTAACGCCCTCTATACCCACAGCAAGATCCCCCACTCCTGTTTGGATGTATGTCATTACAATATAGGGAAATACTACACATGCCTTTACCATGCATTTTTTTACAGCGCATGCCTTTACCACACATATGCCATTGCCATGCATATGCCTTTACAATGCAGTTAAGTATAACTAAGGTAAGTCCAAACATATATATTTTATTTAAAAGATAATGAATTACCCATAAACCTTAAAATACCCTTACCACCCTATACCCCTACCAACCACTAAACTTAAAGGGGAAGGAGAGATGCAAGCCTCTTAAGAGTTCCAGGGACCACTACCTCCCGGGGCTTTATCCTCCAAGAGGAAAAGGATGACATGCCTAACTAAAATCTCATCGGAGGCCGCCCCCTTTCTCAAACACTCTACAAATTAACCTCCTGGCGTACTACTTGTTGGAGGAGGAAGTCCTCTTGGATGCTGAGGGTCGTTGTGGACAAGAACCCTTATTGTTATCACTGGTAAGTCTCACACAGCGGGATTGCTGAGAGCTCGTCAGAGGCCTCGCCCCCTTTCTCAAATACTCTGCAAACGCACCTTCTGGTGCACTACTGGTTGGAGGATGAAGTACCCTTGGCTGCTGAGGGTGGTTAGGGGCCAAGAACCCCTCCTGTTACCATATGAAAATGCTCATCGGAGGCCCGTCCCCTTTCTCAACCTCTCTGCAAACGCTCCCCCTGGCTCACATCTGGCTGGGAGATGAAGGGCCTTTTGCAGCTGAGGGTCGTTGGGGGCCATGAACCCCTCCTGTTACTGCTAGTAAGTCCAACATAGTGGGATTGCTGAGAGCTCATCGTAGGCTCCGCCCCCTTTTTCTACCACTCTGCAAATGCCCCTCCTGTCGCACTACGCCCCCACTGTTCAGGCCCATATAGCCACTCACAGTCCCATACAGCCACTTACAAACCCATTCACACACCAACTTAGCTACTCACACACCCACTCACAGACCCATACAGCCACTCACACACCCATTCACAAACCCATACTGCTACTCACAAACCCACTCACATACCCACACAGCTACTCATAAACCCCCTCAAACACCGACATAACCACTCATACACCCAGTCAGACCCATAAAGCCACTCACACACCCACTCTGAAAGGTTACAGGTTACAATTAGGAAATAATATTAAAAAACCTTTGGAACTAAAAAAAAAAAGAATACAGGGCCGTTATAGATAGGAAATAACATTGAAAAAACAGAAATTCACTGAAAATATCAAAGGTTACAGGAATGTTATAGCAAGAAAATAGAATTTAAAAAAAACAAAGGTTATAGGGTTGCTATCGTTAGGAAATAACATTAAAAAACCATAGAAAATCACTGAAAAAAAAAAGGTTACAGGGACGTTATAGAAAGAAAATAGAGTTTAAAACAACTTACAAATTCACTGAAAAAACAAAGGTTACATGGATGCCATAGTTAGGCTGAGATTTCACACACACAAAACAAGTGAAATCCAGTAGTTATAGTTACCTGAGGTAACAATAACTTACACCCTTTCAATGCACTGCTTATGACCTCACATAATACATCACTCATGACATAGTTTGTGAGATCACTGATGGCATTATCTAGTGAGTGTGTTTCATAAAAGTGAATTTGTAAGGTTTTTAAAATTCTATTTCCTAACTATAACATACTTGTCACATTGGTTTTTCCAGTATATATATATATATCTACACTCAATACTCGTATACTTCACTTGACTATACTTAACATGCACGGTAAAGGCATATGTGTGCTAAAGGCATTGCGTGGTAAAAATATGTGTGGTAAAGGCATTTTGTGGTAATGTCTGCATTGGAAAGGCTGTTTCCCCTCCTGTTTATCACCTACTCAAAGCCAGTGGCAAATGGGAACAATAAAATGTCTACTATTCCACCCAGGATAGGGATCCACATATGTTTTATTTAGGTAGTCCAACTGTTCTCCATTCCGGGCCAAATTACTTGCAATAGCTTAATTTAGGTGTAGGAATACTCACCAGAAACATTAGTTTGGTCCACTCTGTATTCTACACATAAAACATAATTGGCTCGAATTCCAATGTAATACTATGTCTTTGATTTTTTTGCAGGTTGTTTTGCTTTTTTTAAAAGCCAAAAACTGGTCTAGTGACATTACATTGCTTTACATGAGAACCGGACCTTCTACATGAGAAACACACTTTTTTGATTTTCGGCATAAGGAGATTATGTGACTTGCACGGAATCAGAGGATGTTGAACTGAGTGCTGGGCTACCAACCTGGTTTTCTATTTCCAAAGTCGGTAGCTCTACCTGCTAGGCGACATCTTTTCCTCATCTAATTGTATGGGCTCATTTTACAGAAGCAGAGGGCCTGATTTAGATTTCGGCAGATGAGTTACTCAAATATATGACGTTACAACGCAAAGAATTCCAACGCTTGCCTTCACAACACGGTTTTTACATCGCAACTACCATTACATCACATGATTTTACAACGCATGCCATTACAACACATTTTTTACAACTACCATTACAACGCATACCATTACAATGCAAAACATTACAACGCATAATGTTTTTAGGATAACAGTAGGATAAGTATTGGATAGTGTAGGGGTAAGAATAAATAAACCTACTCCAGTGAGTGCAACAGTAGGGAAAGTGTTGGATAGTGCAGGGGTTAAAATTACTATTCCCATGTACCCCAAAACCCATACCCACCCTAAAACTAAAAAATCTCAATTACTTACCTTATAATGCGTTGTAATGGTATGTGTTCTAATGGCATGCGTTGTAATTGCATGCGTTATATTGGCATGCGATGTAAAGGCAGTTGCATTGCAATAGCTGCATTGTAAAGGTAGTGCGTTGTAATGGCTGTTGTAATACTAATTTCCCGGGTTACTCTGTCATAATGGTGACGGATATCTCACCTGTCAAAATCTAAATGCCATTATTTCCTATGGGATTTAGATTTCGGCGAATGGGATATCCATCGCTGTTGTGATGGAGTAACCCATCTGCCGAAATCTAAATCAAGCCCTAAGACTTGTGCCCATAGGTAACTCAATTGCATGCTGCACCTATGACAATAGCTTCAGGTGCTTTCTGAGCAACCTAATATAAAGCTTGTGTTTCAGCAGCTGCACATTTAAGGTGTGTACATCCTCATTTACATGTTACCTGTTTAAGCATGCGTGAGTATTAGTGCATCAGGCTTGCACACAGGACTGGTTCTAGAAAAAGCCAATTCTAGGTACTTGTCTAGGGTGTCACTAATGGGGTGCCAGCCTTCTCCCATAAACACCAGAGTTGATATTCAGGGCCAACAGAAGGGAGTCGACAACCCAAAATGTCAACTAGGTCAGCATATGTTTGCTGACTATTTGAATTGCACAAACCTCGGTTGTCAGAGGTGGAACGCTGAACATGGTGCTTGAGATATGGAACAAATAAATGATTTGCCTCATTTACGATGCACAGAATGATCTAAGGTGACGAATTCTCAAACGTTTGAGATTTCTTGCTTTTTGAAGAGACCTTTTTCAACTCCTTTCTTAAAAACAGCAACTTTGGAGCAGTTCTTGGACGCTGTTCCAGATTCTAAGTGCATAGATGAAGAAAGCCAGTCTTCCAGTTTTCTCTTTTTATTAATTTTTGTGACCTGAGTGGCAATATTATCGACTCTTGAGTGCCACTGGCCCCTGTGGGCAAAATATGGCCCTCTTTTCGAGCAGTATACAATACTGCTGATTAGTCTGTTTCTAGGGGTTCTCTGATCACACATATAACAGAACAGAGGCACAGAGAAATCACTCTATTGTTTATTTGTGTATTTATTATTTTATTTTTAAAAACACTAAATATAAATAATCAATCAATTACAAATCAAATCACTGAATATTAACTAGTATATAATAAAAACGTAAATTTTGAACTAACACACACATGCCAAAAAGGTATAGGTTTCAGAGGCTTATCAAATTCAGCCAAAAAACTCTAAAAGCCAGAAAAAGGCCAGAGAAGCTAATTTAAGAAAGCGTTTTTTTAGATTTTTGCAGAAGTAAATAAGGAATGCAGCTTAAAGGAGTGGGCAAAAGCAGTGGCTGAGAAGGTTAGAACGTGTAGTCTAATCAAATCTTGGGATTTCAAGATTTCTAAACAAAGAATGCCACTGCTTCTGGTGCATTGGGATGCACTGCCAAATGTTCAGTTTATTGGATAGATATTCAAGTTGACGCAGGGCAGGCACATCTAAAGTAATGGAGCACTTTCAAATAAGTTCAAACTTTCACGGGTAACCAGAAAGCCTAAAGAAAAATACACGATTTCATCAAATTACCAAGTTCCAGAAATAAGACGGGCCATAGAGTGAAAGACAGAGGAGAAAGAGAAAATTCAGGAAAACCAAGTATATAGGCATTTCTGCCATCCAAGCTGGAAATCACAAAGGACTGCATTAGAGCTTGAAATACAGAGTCTGGGAAGAAGCTTTTATAGTTGCCGATGTAATTGAAAAGAATATATACACAAAAGCAATTTACCTATGCACGAATGAAAATTAAGGTCAGAGAGTTCAGAAAGACACCCAGGTATTTCAACAAGGCAGCAGAGTGGTCAATCAAAGCACAACCCTGTGAAGAAGAATTAGAATTAACTCATTGTCAGTGGAATTACGCTTTAAGGAATAAGATATCTATACCCGGATAGCATAGAGAAAACCTCTAAGGCACAGAATAACACTTAGGGCCTGATTACGAGTCTGGCAGTCCGAGGACCGCCAGACTAGCAAGGGCGTGACAGTCCAGCCACTGCCGCACCGGCAGTCCGACGGCCCTAATAGGACTTTGGTGGTCGAACCGCCAGGGATTCACGTTCCCTGGCAGTCCCGCAGTGGTCTGAGGGCTGCAATATGCTTGGTGGTGCACTGAGGCACCGCAAGGCATATTACGACTTTCCGCACCACCAGCGGTGTCATTGAGGTCTTCCTCCATGTAACTGCTGGCGGTAAGGAAAGAAAGGGTGCCCTACACGGAGGTGCATGCAGGGGGCACATGCTGTGCCACCCTGTAGTTTTGCACCCCTAGTTCCTACATGGGAAGGAATTCACAACATGGTGCATTCCTTCCCATTCAGGAACATGCACTGGTGGTTGTGCGGCAGTGCTGTTTAAGGCTCACAATGAACCTTTAAACAGAACCGCCGCAGGACCGCCATGCCACCTGTCCACCCACTAGACCACAACATTTCTTGTAATCTGGCAGGCGGGCAGCAGCAAATATTGGCGGTACGGGGCCATGGCGGTGGCGTGCCGCCTGCTCCCACCCCCTCCCACACTGCCAAAAGTCGTAATCAGGTCCTTGGTTAAGACCTTTTTTTAAAAAAGTTGTACAACTGAAGACTCAGACCAGACATTAAGGGCCCTATTACGATGTAAATCGGAAAGCCTCCGAACGCAGGTTGGAGGCTTTCCGACTTACATCATTGGTTTCAAATCCGACAGCCTTATTACGATGAAGGCTGTCGGGTTTGAAACTGACTGGTTGGACGACTGGATTCTGATGGGTTCAAGGAGCCAGTCGGCCAGTCGGAGGCCGCTCATAATCCCCTATGAACAGCGATTACGCAATGGGATTATGATGTTGGTTTCCTACAGGCTTTTCATGCCGGGCTTTCTGACATGAAAAGCCTGTCGGAAAGCAACTTTGGGGGCATCTAGCATGGCTCTCTTGCCACAGCGGCCTCTGGTTGGAGGCTTGGGGGGCACCGCTGTTAACACCCACGCTGCCTGCCACCATGAGGTGCCTGCAAGCGGTGCAGGGATTAACAAAAATACAAATTTAAGGGTTTTCAGAAATTTAGCACATTAGGAGTGTCACAAGGAATATCAAGTAAGCTGTTCCATTTCTTTACTTTCTGTTTTCATTCTGGGGACCAGAAGCTAATTCGAACTGTGGCAAAGCCAAGGGCACGATGTGCTTGTCATAAAAAAAAACCTGCAACCACACCGGTATATATATCTTATTTATAAAGGAAAATAATATCAGCTGGAGCTCTCACCAGGCCAGAGCAAGGCTCGTGATTGCCTTTTAGCTATAGCTGGGCTATGGTCAGCTGCTGAAAAACGAGTTGCTCATATTGTCTCTTGGTTGCAATCCAAAACTAGTGCCATTCAACAAAGATAGATTGAGAACTCTCAGCAGGCAGAGGTAATGTTAAACCTCTGAATCTAGTAACCTTTATCATTTGATTCATTTCTCTCCTATCTCTCTCTCTTTCTCTCCCCCCTCTAGTCCTGATATCTCCTTTCTTTCTACACCTTAACTTCACACTAGAACATAATTTGGTCTAACCCGAATATGCTAATATAACAAAGGAAAAAAGTTAACGGCACACAGATCAGGCAGGGGGAACTGCAAATCTCTATCCTACTTTGATATATTGCTGAGATGATGTTGGTGAAGTAAACCCATAATTTATTAAATCATGGTTAAACCATTCTTATGGTGCCCTAACAGGAGCAATGGGTGGCCACACCAATCCCCTTACATACAGGCTTACACTAAACATATATGACACATAAGTCCTTGCAAGCACTCAAAACAATATTCATGTAGGAACTGGGGGTCCATAGGACCGCCAAACCAGTGGTGGCGTCCGTGGACTGCTAGACTGGCAGTCCACCCTCCAAATTACAAGTACGGCGGTCGGACCGCCACTGAACTGCTGCTACAACCGGGATCCTTGATCCCGCGGTGGTAGCGCAGTGGTCTGATTCAGCAATATGCTGCTGGTGCTGCTGCGCAACCGCTGAGCGTATTACAATTGCCTCACTACAACATTTTCCATGGTGATAAACCATCCCATCAAAAGGATGGTGATGTGCCAACTCAGGGGGCACATGCAGGGCCCCCTGATGTCTCAGTGCTTGGGGGTGCATGCAGGGGGGCACATGGTGTGCCCCCTTGTATTTTTGCACCCCCTGCTCCTGCACAGAAAGAAATGCACAACATTGTGCATTTCTGTCCGTGCAGGAAAGGGCTGCAACGCTCTTATGGTGGTGCCATTCTAAAGCTCTCGTACAAGTCTTAGAAAGGCACTGCCATGGGACGGCCTCCAAGGGACAGCCCACCAGGATTATACTCATAATTCGGCAGGCGATCAGACTAGGGGTTTGGTGGTCTCGCAGCAGGGTGCAAGCATGGCAGCCGCTGTGCGACTGCCAAATTCATAATCAGGCCCCTAGTCAGTTTTATCTAAATTCCAGTTCTTTATTTTCTTCTTCATGACCATTAGCCTTCCTTCTTCATAACAATTTGCCAACACATATTTTGTCTGGGATCATCGCCTGGACATGCTCAGGACAGGAAAACATATACAAAATAAGGGCCCGATTACGACTTTGGAGGTCCATGGGACTGCCAAACCCGTGGTGGCTGTCCGTGGACCACCAGACTGGCGGTCTACCCGCCGTGTTACAAATACAGTGGGTGGACCACCACTGGACCGCTGCTACCTCTCGGATTCTTGATCCCGCAGTGGTGGTGCAGCAGTCTGAGGCAACAGTATGCTGGCAGTGCTTCTGCCGCGTCGCCGAGCATATTAGGGCCCGATTACGAGTTTGGCGGTCTATGGGACCGCCGAACTCGCAGTGGTGGTCCATGGACTGCCAGACTGGCGGTCCCCCCACCGTATTACAAGTACGGCGGTTGGGCTGACACTGAACTGCTGCTACAACCATAATTCTTGATCCCGCAGTGGTGTCACATCGGTCTGATGTAACAATATGTTGGTGGTGCTGCTGTGGCAACGCTGAGCATATTATGAGTTGCCTCACTACGACCTTTTCCACGTCGATGAGCTCTGCCATCAAAAGGATGGGTGTGAGGCAAATCAAGGGGCCCATAAAGGGCCCCCTGATGCCTCTGTGCTTGGGAGTGCATGCAGGGTGGCACATGGTGTGCCACCTTGTATTTTTGCACCCCCTGCTCCAGCACAGAAAGAAACGCACAACATTGTGCATTTCTGTCCGTGCAGGAACGGGCTGCAGAGATCCTATGGTGGTGCCTTTCAAAGGCTCACCTAATAGCCTTGAAAGGCACTGCCGTAGGACCGCCGCTGCAGGTCTGCCCACCGGGATTATACTTGTAATCCAGTGGGCAGTCAGACTTCGGGTTTGGTAGTCTCGCAGCGGGGCGCTGGTGTGGTGGCCCAAGACAGTCAAATATGTGACTCATGCTGCAAAATTACAGTTTCAACAGGTTCCACCAGTATCATCACCAAAAATTACAACATTACAGTAAAAAAGGATTCATCTGATTTTAAATTGCATTGTCCTCTGTAATAGCAGTAAAAAAGCCATTAGTAAACTGCTATTGTAGAAATCATGCAAACTTGTATGTGATCACAGAATTGTCAGAACAGACAGAGCTTACCTCTGGTGGTGCGGTGGTGGCTGGATCACCACCACCGTGCCACCAAAAGTCTGGCGGTCCTCGGACTGCCAGACTCGTAATCAGGCCCCTAGTGGGCACAAGAACACTGCAGCCAGTAACCTTGGCACACCTTTGCCTACACCTTGACCTGATACCAGTACTAAGCCACACTGGCAAATCCGGTATGAGTGTTCCAATGTAGATGTACTCGGCCATTGAGGGGGATTCCGTGGTCATGGGTGGTCTCAGTCTCATGGGTGGTGGGCGGCCCATAATGGGCAGGTGCTCATGTTCTCTGTCAAAGAGAAAGAAGGCATGACTCTAACTTCACAGTCCTCTTCTGTGCCTACTCCCAGCCTGGTTTGGGGGGGAACTAAGCCAAGCTGTCCATGAGTGCGTCCTTCTGTGTCCAAACAGAACCGTCTCCACAGCATCACCTTAAGGATTTTGTGGACCCCAGGTAAGAAATATTTCGAGGTCTCCTCTTTAGAACAACTTTGAATGTTATTAACATTTTTTGCTAGTACATCCCCTTTGCTGGCTAACAATATTAATTTATATGTTAATGGTTAAGATACAAAAAAACACAGAAGTGAACTAGAGAGAAAGTTCACTTTCACAGGGGAACTCTTGGAAGGTGGGGCCCCTGGATAATTGCCCACTTTGCCCATTCCTTAACACGTCTCTGCGCCCCCACATGGAGCAGGTGCAAAACATATTCCACCTTTTGGTTGGGAAACATACATTAACTCCCTCGAGGATTGGTTTACCATGGTGCATTTTCTGTCATGGGTAGGTGCTCCAAGGCAAACTCAATTTCCTCATTAGTATGGGAACATCACCATTATATTACTGAACGTCTCCAGAGCATGCACAGACTTACAAAAAGATACTTTTCTAAGGCCAAAGAGTAATGAAATCACTTACTTTAATGAGAATGTAGTGTAATGTGAGGTGGATTTGTAGAGTGCTACTTGTCACCCATAAGGGTATCCAGGTGCAAGTGCATCATTTATGAGTCCTACACTCACTTGAGCCCATGGTCCCATGGCTATCTGCTGTATGAATACATTGCCTGCAGGTACTTCAGACTGCAGTGGTGACATCGGTGCTTAGCTTGTAATAAAAAATAAGTGCCAAGGAGGTCGTCAGGAGGCCACTGCAGCTTGCGTTGCCAATTGCTTCTGCCAGTGCTGCTAATGATAGTAACACAACTGCTAACTATTATACTCCTACAAGCACGACAATTCAGACTATTTCAAGCCTCCAAAGCTATAAGAATGGCTTTGTCGGAAGGTAATAGTAATTTCTAATACAAATTGAATTAAATATTACCTGTTGATGTGGTCATCTCTAAATTAGGCAGACAGTGCCACCTTGTGGCAGACTGTGTCACAAGCTCCTGTGTTGACAATTATGTGCCTGTGCCAAGCACTGGAACCCCCGCCTCAAATTAAACACTGCGACATTTCACTATATGCCACAACAGCATAACTGGTTCCCAAAGAGGTTCACAACAGACCCTCCATCCAGGCCACAGACACCCGAGGACATTTCCTGCTCTCTTCATCTGTCACCCAAGCGCAGTTCCAAAGCTGGCGTAAAACACCCAAAACAAATTGGTGCTTGACCTGGTGAAAGAAGCACATTGATGATGGTAACATCCGCGGTTAACATCTTTTGTCCTGGGACACAGCCTTCTCAGTCACAAGATAATCCCAAGCAATTTAAGGAGAAACTTTGCTTTATTTTTGGCTGTGTCACAGGCTTCAATTATGAGCAAAACCAGACACTTTATCACTACTTGCAAGAGACATGGTCTTTTTAAAAAAGAGAACAGTACTCAATATTCTTTGTAATAAATGAATAACTGCATACATGCTGTCAAGTTGGCAACCTGCTTTCTTTCCACCGCACTATGAGATTTTTTATGACATTTTTGCAACATCTTTACCTATTTACAGCGTGCCTCTAAAATTCTGAAAAATTGCTGTATATTTTTGCCCCATTGTTGATAGTCGGTGGAATCTGGCGGGAACAGCAGCCACATTAAGAGTTCCCATAATAAATTTTCATGAGGCGTAGCAGGAGTTTAATTCTGTGAAAAAGGGTACTGCATTGACTGAAGAAGGAAGATCAGAACAAAGATTTGCACCCATATGTCATCTTCACTTGCTGTTAGGTGGAGGTGTACTCGATGTCGTATGATGGTATGGGGCGAACAGGCGCCAGGGAAAGAATGACGGGCACTAATACTTTTGATAGCAGTAGATAAGAGCATCAACACAGTATTATTGAAAACTAAAAGGGAGGGAAGTCATGATCACTGCCCCCCAACCTCAGAAGGTGGGGATGGGGGGATTAAACCTCAGATTCGCCTCCTGCCTAAGCGACTTCCCGAATATGGATCCACCCACCACGAATATGCTATGTTACATCGCATGCGGTACAACGCATGCGATTACAATGCATACCAAGTCGTTTCTACGACTTGCTGTGGGGGGCGCGCTGGACATAGGAATAGTATAATTTACTATTCCAACTCCAGCCTGCGCAACAGTAGGGAAGGTGTTGGAATAGTAAATTATAATATTCCTTAGTTTAGAGCGCCCCCTACAGCAAGTCGTAGAAACGACTTGCGTTGTAATGGTTAGCGTTGTAACAACATGTGATGAAAACTCTGCTTCCCACCCAACACTGCTCCGCTGAAACTGATAATGGTATAGCACACCAGGACAATGGTGAGACTGCTTATCTAGAAATATCTGTTTACGGTCTAACGGGCAGAGACCACGGGCATGCTGGGGCTGCTCAAGGAACCCACACATGCTCACACACAGCTGCACTGTGAGGGGGAAGCGTGCCATTAGCACACTAAAATTGACCTGATATTTTAAGAACATAAATATAATTCTTTTTTCACAGCAAACTTCAATTGCAGTGATTTCATAGGCTTGCTTGTTAGATATTTTAAAAAAAACACTTTCAATGTAACACGAATAGGGGAAAACCAGTCAGCATCTTTATGCGTCAGGATGCATCAGCTGGAAAGGCTTCCATGAACAGTGTCACTACCATCTTCATCGCCAAAGAGACCAAGCCTGGCTCACTGTTGTGGATCCAAGGTGTCACAAAGAAGGCTGACTCGTCCCTTCATGGCTTTGCCCCCTTATTTTACTTGCTTTGATATGCCTTAGTGGTGTAGTTCTTAACCTGTGGTCTGGAGATCCCTGGGGTCTGCAAAGTCTACTCAAGGGGTTTGCGACTGCTGAGAAAATTAAATAATATTTTCATAAAGTAAACATAAATAAAGAATTAAAGCATGAATTTGAAAATGTTAAAACGTTCTGTAAATATGAAGGAATTTGAAATTGAAGGGTTAAAAGTTAAGTTTGTATCCTCAGATTGATTCGTGGAAGCAGAGCACGTGCATTAAATAGAATATATGGACGATTAACGGCCTTCTTTGAATTTCGAAAAGCTACACCCTTCCCACTAAAATTAAAATTCAGATTTTTCTAAAATTTGTTTGTGAATTAAATAAAATATTTCATCTTTTGTGTATTTGTTTGATGAAAGCTTGTTACTGCATTTTTTGTGTATTGCATTGTGGTTCGAATAATCTAAAATGCTCAGGCCGGGGTCCCATGCTTCCACTAACGGCTCTTTAGGGGTCCAAGGATTCCAATAAAGATTTGGAGGGGGTACCGTGGGGGTCCACAGAAGTCAAAATGTTAAGATCCACTGCCCTAATGGAGAGCTCTGAAGCTGCAAGACCTGAGAGGCAGCGGGGTTGTAGTGGATGGCAGTGGGACCCAAAGCAATTCCTAATGACTTTTAATAGAGTTGTTGTGGCCGTTCAGGTGGTTCAGTGGACTAATGCATCCACGGTGTGGTACCTAAACAATATTGGTGTGCAATATTATTTAGGTGAAATAGTTTTATATATGTTGATAAAAATTAATATTTAAAATGCCGTACACTAAAATATTGTGAGATTTATTGTTGTTTGTATTTAATGTATTAATTGTTTAAATTATATTACATGTTAATCGTAAAATGTTAATTCAATTACTGTTACTGAAATTTAAATTGGTGTATTTTTTGGGGGATGTGGAATTTATTGTGGGTTTGAGTGGGCAGTTTTACATTTAAAACAAAATCACATTTTATTGCCTTTAGTTCATTCGATTTTTCATCTTGTTATTAAACATTTAATGAATTTAAAATATAATACTTTTTGGGGGTTTGGGGCTTTTGGGATAAGGTGTGACTAGTGTTTTACTTATTTATATATTACTTTTAGATATTATTTAAGATGTTTTGTTTGATATAATTAGTTGATAGTTTAATTATTGATTAAAACAATTAAAATGGGGTATTTTTTAAATGTTATTTGAAAATCATTGGTTTCTTATTTTTTGTGAGGTATTGGTTTGGTACTTTATTTGTACTGTTTTATTTATTTATCTATTTATTTATCATGAGTTTTATATAGTGCTGGCTAGACCCGGAGGTATCAGATCACTTTACATAAGGCACAGCGAGTTGCAAGTTGCGAGTTTAAATAAGTTACATAATGATTACTTAGAAACAACAAGAGTGCAGTCAAGGTAAAGTAAATGAAAGACAGTTGCACGGAAATTAACAGGGGTAGTGGGAAAATCAAAAGGGGGGGAGAGAAGATAGAGGGGGACAAAAGTAGTGTTATGGGAGAGGGTGCGGGGATAAGAGGGGATAGAGAAAAGGCAAATCAGAAAGAGGGAGAAACGTTTGAGGATCGGGGGGAACGAGGGAAAGATGGTGGGTCTGGGTCTGGAGGAATCAGCGGAGATCAGCAACAAAATAGTGGGTAGGGCAAAAGACAAAAAGTCATAAAGTCCATGGAAGTGACCCAGGGAGTGTGAATTAAAGTGCAAAAAAGAAGTCAAGGAAGGGTACGTAGTCCCAAAGACAAAGGTGGGGAGGAAGGGAGAAGAGGCGTGCAGGCTCGGGCCCACTGGGACATCGGTGTAGACAATCTGGCGGTCATGGCTCCCGCACCCCCATATCCGGAAAAAGTTCTCTTGGGTCTCAGGAGTCGGGGATGAGGCGGAGCATATCCAGGTAGACAGCCAGCATGAGGAGGCAGCGAGGCGGCATCGAGGACTGGCAGGCAGCCGATGGAAACAAAGCTGCGCCAAGGCTGGCCCCATTATCATTCATCAGCGGCGACTCGATCCGAGGCAGTAAGCAGAGGAAGAGAACAGCAGCAGCAGTGGGACGAGGAATGTCTTTCCCCGATGTCCAGCTGGGTAGGTGACGGCCGAGGGAGAACCCAGGCCGGACTCCTCGATAGCTGAACCAAGTGGCTCCACTGGGCATCAGCCAAGACGTCTCGATGTCCCGAGAAGAGAGGAGATCACGCCTTAGAGCAATCCAACACTAGCCAGAGCCATCTGGAGGAGCCAGAGCTGCGCCGAGGCGGGATAATCACCAGGAGGACGGTAAGCTCTGAGTGAGGCGGAAGAGACGGAAAGAGAGGCATCAGCGGTGCGGTAATCCATGCCCCAATGTCTGGTATGTAGAAGACAGCCTCGGGGGAAACCCGGAGCAGACTCCCCTATAGCCGATCCAAGCAGCTCCACCGAGCATCAGCCAAGTCTTCTCCATGTCTGCTGTCAGAATATATCGGAGGAAAAAACAGACCTGCCCCTCAGCATGGCCACTTTCCCCGGACCCTACCCTAATGTATGCACTTTCTTCAATGCAAGTAGGCCGAGAGTTAGAATAGCATCTTCCCCCAAATATATGCATTTTTCCAATATTTATTGGTTTGGAGTTAGCATGGTAAATCTAACCCTCTCCTAATCTATGCACTTTCCAATGTAAAAGGAGAGATTAACTGCACATCCCCACACCTTCCATATATGCACTTTCCCCAATGTTTAATGGGCTGGAGTCAGAATAGTAAACATGAATCCACCCCAATGCATTCAACTTCTCCAGTGTAAAATGGTTTGGAGGCAGTATAGTAAATCTGAACCCTCTTTTATTTATAAGCTTTCCACTATTTATGCTGGACATTGCTAGATATTATGCACTACAATGGCTCTGTCGGGGAGCAAAAATGACTTTGTTGGACAGAACCAATTCAAAACAGAATTACGGAAATTTATTTTTACTTAAAGAGTCCAGTAGTAATTTAAATAAACAAAATCAATGCGCGCAACAGAGTAATAACAAGTATCAGAACCACAAGATAAGCCAAAAAACTGAAAAATGCTTGTACATGAGTTATTATTATTGTTATTAAATTAACATGAATATACATATGTTAATGTGTTCAGGCTGTCCGGATAAAACAAAATGCAATAGTGACAAGTGTTTCAAAGTGACATAAGTGCTCAGTGCAAGTGACGAAGTGTATATGTACAATTGTTAAACTATGGACAAAAAATATACAATTGTTGAAAATGGTCAGAACAATGATTATCAAGATCACTCTGGTACAGGGCCAAATTGCTCAAATATAGGACCCAGAGATGTCTAGGACTGGACCAAAGTTAAATGTCGATGTTTCGACCCTAGCAACGCATAACTGATGTGTCGTGGCGGGTCTTCTTCAGGACAGGAGGAAGCCTAGAATGGATGAGAGATAGGGGAATTACCCAAATTGGTCCTGCTGTGGAAGTGGGCAGGAGAGGAGCATTACTCACCACAAAACATGTTAAGAAGGCGTCCCGCGTGGTGTGGACTGCCAGAGTGATCTAAAAATAAGATCATGGGATGAATATCTTACTCTTTCTAGGACAAATTAAAATGGAAATTGCGCATTGAGAATAATTGCTTAAGAAAATCACATCTCACCTGCTGGTGTCAGAAAATTGCTAGATGGTAGAGATCAGCTGAGCTGCCATCCTTGAGAGGGACAATGACAAATGGGAAGGGTGTGCGAACAAGCAACCAAGCGGTTGGTGCCCATGGACTTCCAGGTGAATAGACACTGGAACTATTTGACGTGGATTGTAATATTATAGGTCATAAAGCTGGTAATGTTATTTGCGACACTTTGCATATACGGGGAAACATCAGAGCTCGTAAAATATATCAGGCGGACTGTTCATATGTGCACTACGGTTGTATGTGGGAACCATGTAATCCCCAACCACGCATGCCTGAACAACGCGGTCTTAACAACGACAGCGTCTTATCCATGCATGCTTTTAACACACATGCCTTTAAACAAATTTAGTAGTAATAGCATAATTGGTAAAGGCATAAGTGTCATTAGGGTTCTGCCCTAGCCCCTGTCCTAAAACCCCAAAACCTGCCTCGCGTTCTACCCCAACCCCAGCCCTTAAAACGCCCAGCCTCCTATCCTGACTCCTAGAAGCGGACCCAGCCCTAAAAACAAACCCCATCCCAGCCCTAAAATCACCCCAGCCCCCCTGTGCCCTGAGCCCTAAAACCAGCCTGAAGCCTTGATAATCGACTCAGACCCCCCCTGCCCTGAGCCCTAAATCCTTGACCTAGAAATCAAAAACACCCCAGATCCCCACCCTGAGCCCTAAAACCATCGCCCCAGCCTTTAAATCAACCCTGACCACCTCTGTCCTAAACCCTAATACCTTGAACTCAGACATAAAAACACCCCAGCCCCCCGCCCTGAGCTCTAAAACCACCCCCCTAGCCAGAAAAAGTACCCTGACCACCCACCCTGAGCCCTAAAACCCCTGATAAAATAACATAAAAAATAATTAAATGGAAAAATCGTACTCACCTCATCTGGGCAGGAAGTCACCTCCAACCCTCCACCCAGTCTGCAACACCTCTGACCCTCGGCTCAGAGTCTAGACCGCTAATAACCACTAAGGTCCAAACCACGCATATGTGTGATAAAGGTATATGCGTGGTACCGCCTGCGTGGTTTAGCCACGCGTAGTTTACGCTGCGTGCTTAAGGCTGTTTACCGTGCACCATTGCGCACCTGCTTTAGGGTGCAAATATGAATAGTGCACTGGATTACAATTAATGCACTGCTCTCATGGCAGCCATGAATTCGGGGCTGTCCTGGGGCAGCACATTCAGTGAAATATTGAGAGGCTTCATAAATCAGCAGCTCTGTTTCACTGTGCAGCCAGCATCCTAATGCAGTTTAGGGAGGGGACAGGGATCCCCGTGCAGATAGGTGCAGGTAATACCGCTCCTTCAGAGGGGTGCCCTTAGTGGGTGCACTGATAGTGTGCCCGTTTTTGTGGTGCACTGTCAGTGCACCTCCTGACTGCTTCTTTGCCAAAGGCAAAGAGATTCCTTCATTAAATGGGGCCACACCCCCGTACACATGGGGGAACACCCTCTTGAGATAGTTCTGCACAACAAGTGCAAGGGTGCAATCAGTATACAGGAGGGGCTGCACAAATGTCTGTGGCCTCTTCTGTAGTACCAAAGTGCCCTGGAGGTGCACAAAGCTGGCGCACACACCAGTTGTGCCCCCAGGGCACTTGTGTAATATGGCCCCTGATTGCTGTAGTTCGATGCCAAGGTTAAATGCTGTAAACATTTGTTTGAGATCAAAAAACGAAATTACATTGATAAACAGGTGTGTACAAAAATGGAAAATAAATCACTCCTTCCACAAACAAATGCTCTTTCATCAAAATGCACGTTCCTCAATGTTAGTTGGACTTGAGTTAGAATAGTAAATCGGAACCCTCTCTATTTATGCCATTTTCCCAATTTATTTTGGACTGGAGTTAGAATAGAAAATCTCACGTGCTCCCAGCCACTTGTTTTCTTTTAAATTTGTACAGGACTGCAAATGTTAACATATAATTTACTATTTTTACACACATTGTACAATGGAATATGCAATGTCAATTACTTATGTTTATATTTTTTAATGAATTGTGTTAAATGTAGTTTATTTTAAATGGTTGCAATGTACTGTTACATAAAATATTGAATGTACCTTAAATGCAAACATTTAATAAAAGTGTGTAAAAATATAAATACATTTTGTACTAAATATATTTTTAAATCATTCTATGAGAATTTGAACAAATATTTTTCAATTCAATTCAATTCAATTTAGTCTTTATTTCGATCATTCTGATCATAAAAGACACACAGAATATTTACAATAGTATAATAAATAATCTTAGGTAAAAACATGATTTCTAAAATAATAAGTCTTGATAGTTGGTAATACACAAAAGTATGATAAAACCATCAATTGAAAAAAGCACATAATTCAACTTTTCATTTCATTCGTGCATCGTACTTAAAGAGAGCCCAATACAGACTAAAAAATACAGGTAAATATCAGAGCATCATACAGAAGGTTAGAACTAATCCATGGCAGCTGTTACTTTTATTAAATTGGACCGTATTCTCCATATCCAACTTAAAAATGTTGCTAGGGCTATCACAATGGGCTCTTGGGTACTGGTCTTCAATAGTCTTAGAGCAATGTCACATGATCTAGTACCCAAGTTAGAGCAAATTGGTTTTAGGCATTCGCTCCGTGGAGAGTTGTAGGCCGGGCATACAAATAGAATATGTGGTAACGTTTCATCCTGGCCCTGACAAAATACACATTTACTATCTAAGATCTTTTTCCATTTGGCAGTAAAGGATTTAATAGGTAGAGTACCCACTCAAAACTGATAAAAAAGTTTCCTATCGCCAGGCTTAGTAATATAGTCCCAAACAGTTTCAAACATAGGCTCTAGCTTATGTTCCAAAAAGGTACTAGTCAAAATGTGGTTTCTAGCGGATCGCATGTCATTTTCTTTAATCATGGTCCAATAGGCCTCTTTATAAGCTTTTTTGGAGGGAAACGTGTTACCAACCGGATCTTCCCATAAATGGGTCATGCCCATATTCACCACGGAGCATTTTATCTTTTGCAGCCATATTATCTTATGTGGTGTATCAGCGTCTCTAACATCTTTGAGCACGTTTGCATAATGTGACAGCTCCGGGGTTGACCATAATCTTCGCCAAAAAGCAAGAGGTCTAAATCTTGCAACCTCAACCAGTATGTTGCATCCCAAATCTGAATATAGGGGTTTAAGAGGTGTATTCTGAGAAAGGCCAGTGAGACTCCTCACAAATTTGTTGTGGACTAAGGTAAGTGATGAAACATTCTCAAAATCCCAGAGTTCTGCTCCATAGAGAGTGGATGCCAGGACCTTTGTGTTGTAAATCTTTAGGACTGGGCCTATCGGCTTGGTCTGAGGAAGCCAATGCTCGTTTAGTAGTACTCCTGCCAATTGTGAGTTTTTAAGTGCCAATAGTTCTATCTGTGGTTCCCAGTCCACCTTTCTGCCCAATGTAATCCCCAGGTAGGTAAATACATCCGTTTGTTCCAGTGAGACCCTATTCATGAGAACCCTGCCCTTAACCGACTTGTGCTTATGCAGAACCATGAATTTGGTTTTGTCCACGTTCACCACCAGTTCATGATCTCTGCAAAAGGCCTCAAAGCAACAAAGCGCTTGCTGCAACCCCACTTGAGTTTTTGATATAATTAGGGTATCGTCAGCAAACATGAGTATTGGGACCTTTGAGCCAGCTAAAGAAGGAGCATCAATAGGATGTGCTAAAAATAATTTACACCCCCATTTATAAACAAAGAAAATAACGTGGGGGCCAGAACACATCCTTGACGTACCCCTTTTAAAATCGAAAACCTGAGAGTAGTATTGTCCTGTGCACCCCATCGAACCTGCGCAAAATTGAACTTGTGTAATTTGGCTACAAGTGACAAGCGCTCCAAGGGCATACCTAGGTCTTCAGAACTGTCCAGAGGTTGTTACGTGGAATCGTGTCGAATGCTGATTTTGAATCAACAATGGTGGCATCAATAGTCTCAGCTGCTAAAATTACGACACGCCAATAAATTAAAATGAAACGAAAGACCTGATCAATGGTACTTACGTGTGCCCTAAAACCTGTGCCCTAAAAACAAATATTTCAATCGCTACACATAAAAGTAATTTTTTTTAAAGTTATTTTTTTAAAATCAAAGAAAGTTTTTTTAAAGTTTAAATACTATTACTTAAACATGTAAATGTTACATTATGGTGCCGATTCCGATCCTGTAAAACCCGGGTACGAATGGTCGTACGGAGCTTTTTCTCCATACGACTCGTACCCGGGAATTCCACCTTACAAACCAGCAAGTACGATTCGTACAGAAATACCATTTCCGTACGAATCGTAAAGAACACTGTACGGCTAAAAAATACATACAATTCTGATCCTGGACAGCGCGTGCATGACGTCCGCACGGAGTCAGGCAGCGTTTTACGGACCAGCAAGTACGATTCGTACCTACAGCACTCCGCACTGCTATATTTTTACGGGAGCCAAAAAGTGCCGGAAAAGCTAAGTACGCTGCGATGCATGACGAAAAGGGGGCCCGGTACGCGACGTACACGCCATCACCCACATCGTATGTGTCATCATGTACGGTGCGTACCCCAAAATTGCATATGCACGGTGAGTACATACGCGCTGTTGGGGTACGCACCGTACATAGGCCAACAGTGCGTATGTACAGTGCGTATTACGGACTGTACCCCCCCACCCGCGTATGTACGGACCGCACCCCCCGTATGCACGGACCGTACCCCCCACCCGCGTATGTACGGACCGCACCCCCCGTATGCACGGACCGTACCCCCCACCCGCGTATGTACGGACCGCACCCCCCGTATGTACGGACCGTACCCTCCCACCCGCGTATGTCCAGGTGTACCCCAATCCTTGCGTATTTATGGACCGTACATACGCGAGGATTGGGGTACGCCTGGGGTACGGTGCGGACATACGCAAGTGGGGGGTACGGTCCATACATACAGGGGGGTGGGGGGTACGGTTCGTACATACGGGGGTGGGGGTGCGGTCCGTACATACGCGGGTGGGGGGTACGGTGCGGTCATACGCGGGAGGGGTGGGAGGCTGGGGGGGCCGTACGACTCGTACCCCGGGCACAAGTGTACTCGGGGTAGGGGTCGTACAAAGTTCGCTCCGTACGGGGCCTTTTCCATGCGCTTGTGTTTTCGGACGGGTGGTACAGATCGTACTTGCGCGCTCGGACTTCAGTTTTACGATTTGTATGTAAAACTGTCCGGGGACGTCTCGCAGACTTTTCCCGAAGCGATTCGTATGTATTTTTCACATACGATTCGTACTTCGCCATTTGTACGGGACTTGTACGATTCGTACGTAAAAAAATACGGATACGAGTCGTATGGTAATTTGTTTTAACGGATCGGAATCGGCACCTATATGTTGGAACACTATATTTTTTTTGTTCTATAGATTACATGCAAATAAAATTGATATTTTTGTTGGCAATATTTTTACAACAGCATATTTGTACCACGGTAAGTCTATGGTCAATAGTCGGACATAAACCTGAAACCACTGCAGAAATTTGTGTGGGAACCCTTAGTCACAGGTCCAACACAGATCCACTCGCAGGTCTACCCAGCCTGTCTCCTCCCAAGCCTGATAGAGGGAATACTACTGAATTGGATAACAATAAACGTTTGATCTATCGTGTCAATAGATTCCTTAGAGTTAATATTTGCATTACAAATTCACTAATGGAATTGTCGTGAAGGTATCCCTTTTGTTGATGACAAGCACCACTTTTCCTTCTCATTTCGGTGACATCAAGATGATAAAGTAAATACCAATTTGTTGCTACCTCGACTACATGCTGTGCTTGTGTTAAAGGATAGCAGCACTAATAATTATTTAAAACACCTACACACTTGCACAACATTTTAGGCGTTCAGTAATAATTTCAGACCTGCCACTTGAGTACTGCTGAGCCATGAAGGAAAGGAAACCAATTCTGAGTAACTGACTGGTGTACCACCAGGAGGGGGAGCTAGAGTGCACCTAGAAGTATCCAATGTAGCCCCATTGCAAGTGGAGCGTGGTTGCAAAATGCCACATCTCTTAGGGTGTCTAAGATCCTTGCACCCGCCCTGACCTCACAGGCCAAGAAGAAAGTGTACATGTCAATAGCGGGCTCAGACAATAACTTGAGGGAGAGGACTTGTGCCAAAAAGCAAACATTTTGAAAAAATGTGTTTTTTTATAGGGGGGATACGAGACCGAAGCAGATTTGCAGGGATGAGAGATATTTATGATGTTTGAATATACTACTTGAGTGTGAAAGTACTGGAGGGCACTGCAGTGCAAACATAATTGGATCTCATATAAAAGTGTGAAAGGAATGGTGTGCCAACCAAAAAACAAATTATGCTTTCTTTCCGCTAGCATATTCCCTGAAATGTATTCCACACTCGGCGTATAGCAACTATGTATCTTTTAATATATTTGAAATACAAGATATGCCCCTATGGGCCTGACTGTAACCAGTCTCTAAACTTGCCATCCTTGCACATGTGTGGCTAGGGATCGCAGTTAAAAGTGGTTCCCTGTTTAGAACTCCCGGTAATAACCAGGTGTGATAAAGTTTGCACCCTCTGTTCAATTTCAGCAGGTCAAGCCTGCTGTAAATTAGCATTGGGCAAATGGCCCAGCACTTACCGGGACATGTGAATTTGGTGCAATCAGCATGTTATTCACCAAAACAAGTTAGAATATGTGCAATTATCACACCTGATAAAGTCCGAAGTCTCCGATTTTAATCAGCTGGGCTAAATTCAGACTATCCCTCTCGGGCATTTGTAGTGCCAACCACATCTTAATAGAGCAAGTGTTGTGCAAACAAGTAATTAACTTAAGAGAATGGCTGACAACACCTTTTACCAGCAGGAAAACAGACATTATTCACCCCACAATATATTTATTATCTTTTTGTTCTTTACAGTCCACGAAAGCCCTTGCCACCCTATTCTCTGAAGAAAGGGGTTCAGACTCCTATGGTCATTATAGTTGCTCCTCTACAATATAACAGACTGCATCAGGGGTGAGAGGGGTGAGAAGATAGACAGACAAGAGGGGTAAAGGGTAACAAGCAGCATGCACGATCCAGTGAGGTTCTTCAGCCATCTTAAATTGCCCCACCATGTCTCCTGCTGAATTTGATTGGTGGGCCTCGCAAGGATCTTTGTGGAGGTAGCTTTGATGATCCTATGGTTGTACCTGTAACAGCAGTTTGGACCCCTTCCTGTCAGACAATGATGAGACTCCACTATGGCCTTTATCCTGTTGCGACCTCCTTTATAGATCTCGAGACGTGCATCAGAAAGGATGAAGTTTCTAAGAAAAGTTTGAGTTTAATAAGAAGTCTGTCGAGACTCTGCTTCGACTAGCCAATTGTTGATCTTCTGCCTAAGCCTTGATCAATTTTACTGTGAATTTAGAGTGACTCCTGCAATGATGACTTTCTAAATTACAGCCCTTTGGCTGAAACTAGTGACCTCTTTCTACAGTCTGATGTGCTTCCTCTATATTTCACACTGAGAGGTAAACAAATGCTTAAGACACTGTCAAACTACATGATAAATGAGTGGGACAAGAGTACAGTTGCTTTACGTAATAAATCTACCGCGATTAGCCCAAAGATCTTCACTGATAACCGCATCTTTTTTTGTGCCATCATTTTGGGAAAAGTAACAGTGGATGGTGACCAAGATCATAGAGGAATGCCTTTCTGATGCAAAATGTAGATGGCTCAAGAATCCTCCATCAGCGTAGCTCATACAAAAATAATTTTGGGCGTCGTCCACTACAGGAGAAAGATAGTAATTTCATCGGTGCCTTTCTGGTTTGAAATGTTATGATGCAATGACAACTTTGTGCACAGTAAGTAGCTAGTGGTTGGCACTGGGAGTGACCTGTTGGGTACCAGGAGATGCTACTTGATGCTACTTGTTCACAACTTTCTATTTTCTTTTACAAAGGGAAGAAACTAGAAAGTGCCTATTAGAATTCCCAGGATCCCTGGTTGGCTGAGGTAGGTACCATAGGCCAAACAGGGACCCGCGAGCCCCAACGTTAGGGAAAAGAGAGGTCGCCTCTAGAGATAGCCCCCGCTAAACCCCCTTGGTAGCTTGGCAGGAGCAGCCAGGCTTATCTTCAAGGCCAATGTGTAAAGTATTTGCAATTACGGTCACAGCAATCCAATGATGACACCACAAATAGACTCCACACAAGTTTCATAGAAAAACAAGTATATGTTTATAAAAAGATATACGATGCGACCACACAATACTAAACCAACATATGCGTCGGGGTAATGCCTTCTCAGCCTATTCTTATCGAGCTAAACTAAACAATCCTACGTAATCAGAATGGCGTAAAATGCAGTTCATTATGCAAGACTCAGGTACTTCACAACATAAGAATAATGCCGATCGTAATACGGCGATTTGTACTATCACTGTAATGCAATGCGTAAAGCAACAACGTGGTAGACTGCTATGCCCCCGTAATGCAATGCGTACAGTCCCCTTTCAGGTACTCTGTTAGGAAAAAGCAATGCAACATATAATACAGTTATCAGACAGTTCGTTATGCGAAACTAATGCAATGCGGAACACATATAACCAGCAGTTCGGTATGCAACACTAATGCAATATGTAATACGACAATTCGGCATATCGTGATGCAGGACTAAGACAAAGCGTAACACATATATCAGGTAGTTCATTAAGCAAACCTAGTGCAATGCGTAACACACCTTTCAGGCAGTTCGTTAGGCAAAATAATGCAATGGGCAATACAACAAAACAGGCAGCCCGTTGTGCAGAAATAAAGCAATGCGTTATACAATCATCAGATACTACGTTTATGCAGAAGTAATGCAATACGTAAGTTACTCCAGCACCGTTCACGGTGTCTCCGGCGGTCTCTCTGCCACTCGTGCTGGCTTGCAGTTAGTCTCCGGCCACAGTTGCCCCCCCACACGGGTATGATAGAACACAGTAAATGCAGCTTCGCAATCAGGCCCTGGTGCTACCACTCCCTTGGCACATGGGCCTCAATCCGAGCCGAAGCAGAGGCTCGCGCTGCAGGACAGAGAGCGTCTCCCTCTGAGCCCACGCCCCACCCCAGGAGTCAAGACACGTTACCTGGGGGGCGTGAACCCACTCTCCTCTACTCGTCCAGCGACTTAGGCCTCCGATGCAATTTCTCTGAATTTCCGGGCAATGGGAAGATCCCTGGCTGCGCACTACAGCCGCACTCAGAGTCAATGAGAATCACAGGAACTCCGGGTGCACGATAACCAGACAACTCCTCAGGCTGCGCATGGCACACACACGCAGCGTTGCTGAGACACAGTTGATCTTCAGGTGCCCACGATCACAGGGCACAACTTGCGCAGGTCTCAGCTGGTAGAAAGTACACGCACACAGCGTCGCTGAGACACACTTTATCTTCCGGTGCCCCCAATCACAGGGCACCTCTTGCGCAGGTCTCCTGCAGTAGAATGTACATGCACACAGCGTCGCTGAGACACACTTTATCTTCCGGTGCCCCCGATCACAGGGCACCTCCAGCGAGGGTCTCAGGCTGCAAACAGCACACGCACACAGCGTCACTGAGACACACTTGCTCTTCCGGTGTACACAATCACAGGCCAATCCACACGAAAGTCTCAGGCTGCCCCAAGCACACGCACACTGCGTCACTGAGACTTACTTGGCTCCCCAGTACACACGTTCACAGGACGATCCTCTCGAAGGACTCAGGCTAGACAGAGCACACGCACACCACGTCTCTGAGTCTCGTTTGGAACTCCAGGTGCCCAAGATCACAGGGCACAACTTGCAAAGGTCTCAAGCTAGACAGAGCACACACACCCACAGCGTATCTGAGAGTGTTCTCTGGAAACTTTTGTGTTCCTGTGTTTCCAAACAGGGAGCCAGCTCACCTCTGGCCCTTGGGGATAGTTACTACAGGACACAGCACACAGCAAAGTCCTTAAAGCAGGGGGACACAGCACACAGCAGAGTCCCTACAGCCTTTCCTTAGTTGAAACAGCAAACTGCAGGCCAGCCCCAGATCACACAGCAAGATCAGTCCTATTCATCAGTCTCTTCAGTTGCTTCTTCCTTGGTAAAGGTTCCTCTTGATACATGAAGTAGCTCCAGTCTTGTTCACACTTGATCAAGCCATTCTCCAAAGTTCAGGGGCTTCAGCTCGCATAGTTATACCCTCAATGGCTTTGAAGTCTTTGTGTTACAGGGGGCACTGACCCCTGCTCAAACCAGTTCTGGGTGCTTCCCTACCAGTGACACCTTCTTCCTTTGATTAGTAGGGGTTTGGAGTCTGAATCACTCAGCAGGAGATAAGACAATTGTTTTATAGCACCAGCCCTGGCCTCTTCACCTCTAGGCCTACTCCTCCCCTTACACACCCAAGATGCAGGTCAGCCTGTGCTGTCTCACCTCCTCCCCTGGGTCAAGACATTCCCCAGATCCTATCGCTTTCAAATCCAGCTAGTAAATCCACAATCAGGCAGAGACACACAGAAATGTTTAAAGCACAAAAACCCAGCCACTTCTGAAAGAGTGGCTTACAAACACATATAATGCAAAAACGTGTCATTGCAGGGTGAGTTCAGACATACTAAATGTCACCTTTCCATCTTAAGCCTTTGGGAAGATAGGCTGGAAAACATATTACAGAGCCTTTCCATTCTATTCTAATGGGCAAGATGGCCTTTCAGCAGTGAAAACGAAATGGAGATTGTTTCACTGCCAAGACATGGTACACACCTTGGTACATGTCCCACCTTTCACATGCACTTCACCCTGCCCAGGGGGCACCCTAGACCTACCATAGGGGGCCTGGTGTGTATGGAAAGGGAAGAGCAGGGTCTGGTAAGTGCGTGCACTTACCAGAACAACATGACAGATTAGGAAACTGCGTGCAGGCCCTGCAATGGCAGGCCTGAGTTCCCTTCTCAAGGTTTCTTGGGTGGCACAATAAGTGCTGCAGGCCCACCAGTAGCATTTGCATTACTAGCCCTGGCACACATGGTGCACTTTCCTAGGGACTTTACTAGTAAAGCAAACATACCAATATTGGACAGCCAATCTCCATTACACTCTACACAGGGAGCACATGGACTTTGACACGGTTTAACAGTGGCAAAGTCTTCAAAGCATCTAAGTTGTCAACACATGTCAGAAAAAAAGGTCTAGGGGAAAAGCTAAATGTTTTGGGAACTTTAGCCAAAAAGGGCAAAGTTCCACAGTGCCCATATCTACAGTCATCAAATTAAGGAGGGGAATGCAACTAGGGGCCTTATTATGAGTTTAGCAGTGTGGAAACAGGACCGCCCGCTCCGCCAAACCTGTTTCGGAACTCCTGGTCTGGTAGGTGGTTCTTTGGCGGTCCCAGGGTGGTGCCCAAAGAAATAGGCACTGCAATGGGAATGTCAAAGGCAGTACCTGCATGGCATGGACTGCTTTAGTCCATGCCATGCAGGTACTGGTGTGCATGAACACAGGGGAGCACATGTTGTGCCCCCCGTGTGCATCCACATGGCACGAGGCACCCTGGGAACCTGTAGGGCCCCCTTTGTTTCCTCACCACCACACTTTGGCGGCCTCAAGACTACTACGCCACCACCAGGGATCTCTGATACCTGACAGTTGTGGTGGTCCCCCTGGTTCTAATCGGGCGGTCGGAAGACTGCCACAGCCTCGCCCCCGCAAATCTGGTAGTCTGGTAGTCTGTGGACCGCCAGACTCGTAATAAGCCCCTAAGACACGATCAGTCACATTATAGGAAGCGTACTTGACTATAGTGAGAATAGTATTATGGAAACTGCTTTGTTACAAAAAGTGTGTTTGTCTCCCCAAAATGAGTTTTCACCCCTTTATTAAAATGTGCAAAATAAAAGTTATTTTCACATATTCCTTAAAATATGGGCGCAGAGTTTACTTTATGGAATTTAAACTGGTAAACTACAGGTCACCGTCGATGTCAGCGCCATGTTTGTAGTAGCTCAAAGTTATATTAATGGTGCACGTGCATGGGTGTGTGTGTGTGTGGGCAGAAGAACTCGTTCTAGTTGTACATACTTCTTTTCATTTTGTTTTTACTTTCCAGTAGTATGGCTGGGGCCTCTCTCTGGAGTTTTTGTCTGCTGGTCAAAAAAATTACAGAGTGCTGTAGGTATGAGTCATCATGAGATTATTGTATTCGTATAACATTTAACATTTTAAATTTAAGGGCTATGTGTTCTTTGGTGGGCTGTTTCCATTGATTGTCTAATGCCCGTCGCTCCTTATTTTGAGGAAACAACAATTTTAGCGGGGCACCATTTTGGAAGTAATCTGTGCAGCCCAGATGAGCTGCTTCCAGAAAATGTCATCATCCTTGATTATGGGCCTGATTACAATGCTGGTCGAACCATTTGTCCGACCGCTGTGGCCTGATTCCGACCGCCGGGGCCGGGAAAGGACCGCCTGCCATAGTACGATGCAATTGCTGCTACTGCGGAAGTCTCATCGTCGGTGGTGCCCTTTTCCGCGTACATGTCGCTGCAATTGGTACAAATGCACAGGAAACGTGCAGTTGTACACACATGGCTGGTGCACCATGTACCCCATTGCTGGAGTGTGGCGATATGTGCACAGTCCAGTCAATGGGGATACATGCCACATGAGGACTTACCTGGATTCCACCGTCCTCAGGACCGTCCACTTCAGGGTGCAGCTGCTGAGGTGTAGGAGGGACCTGGAGGAAGGGATCCACACTGGGGAGAGGGGGAATCGTCTCAGAATTCACCCCTTTTCTTTCGTTTCTGACAACTCGAGGCAGCTGGTCAGACCGCCAGGGTCGGGTCGTCTGAAACCCAAATCTTAATGCAGGTGATGGTTGGAGATCCCTGAACAGCTCTATGGATACAGTTTGACCGCTTCTGGAGAGACCTTCGACGGTCCGACTGCCTCTGACAGGACTGCGGCATGCAGTCCAACCGGCATTGTAATCAGGCTCTATGTTCTTTGGTGCCACTGGAATTCATATATTTACAAAAACAGATTGTACATCGTAGAAAAGTGACACAATTTTGGTTAAAGTAAAGGGTGTTGGCACAAACAACTTGAGTATAATGTGAACATTTTTACAGTAGGTAGGTAAGAATCCTAGTTGGTAGTGAGTTACAGATTTGGGGGGTATTTCCTCAGAATACACATTTTAAGGTGGTACCTTCTTGAACTTGTGTGCATCGAAAATGTACCTGGCATTTTACACCTGATGAGAAGTATGTAATAGAGGAAAGAGCACTAATAAGAAGCAAGATGTATATTTAATAGGCATGAGGTTCCTCTATTCACCAATTAAACGCTAGTCTCACTGTCAGTAAACAGATATATATTTGGTAGTTTATTAAACAGCCAAGTAGATGTGGTTCATTATTATTTTAGGCATTTATATATTCTTCGTTTTGCAGAGTGAAAACGTGCTAATAACAAATAATAATGCAGGTTTAATATAGCACTTTATACCGCTTTCTCCCATTTCCAGGCGCTGTAGTTAAGACGTGTTGCCCAATTTAAAGGTACTCTCTTTACCAGCTTTGGAGCCATGGAAGGCTTAGTTGGTCGTGCTGGGATTCGCATTCGTGACCTGCAGCTCACAGCATGGGTGCGCTGAGACGGTATCCAGTTGAATGCAATGTTGTGGGTGGTGCCGCAGTGCTAGGAGGCGCGGGCATTTGCCCATCTGCTGGTACTTTGGTGTTAGTTCTTGATGGACATGTCCATGACAACGGGTGGTGTGTGCTGGCTGCATTTGGATGACAGAGGGAGGTGGCAGTTCTTGGCTGCTAGTTTGAGTCATCCTTGAAAATGTCTTGAGGGTTGGCAGAGTAGGCTGAGCCTTCAAGGAATGGTCCCCTTCTCCCTGCCCTTTCATCATTTGGCATCCATGTTGCTTCAGCCTGGTTTCACTTGGTTGATCAGTCTGGGACATGGTGCTCCTTTTTATAGGAGAACCATGATTGTTTGCTACTTTTATAACTCGTTAGCAGCAGGTCTTCTTTTTACCACATGGTTATATATTTTAGGCATCTTTTTTATGAATCTTTACCTGTTTACAGCATTGTTCTTCAGAAATCATAGAGATCCCTATAAATTCCACACGTCCCTGGAATCCTGTAAAAGTTACTTCCAGGCTGTGAATTTGCAGATCACTTGCTTTTAAAGGGGACACAATGGTGCCTGCATGAAGCATTAAAAGCTTATATCCATCAGTTGCTGCATGCTGTGCTTATGTTCCTGCCTCATGAAGCAAAATAGTCTATTGTGTTTTTATGGGATAGATATTTTCAGACATTATTCCAAGGAATGCTGATGACAGCAATCAATCACAATGTAATGGCATTGTGCAATAAATATGAAAATAAAGCCATACAAACAGATGATCCAGTGTCTGCTAAATTCTCATAATCCAATGTCCAAAGCCAGTGAATGCTGCTTTCTTTTGTTTTTGCATTATAAAGTACATTTCTGAGGATTTGTGAACGTCCCATTAGGCAGTTCATTAGCATTACGCTTTCCTCCAAAAATTGCTACATTTGGAAGATGTTCCAGTCTGTGAGAAGCATGTGGCCATATGCAAAAGAGAGGTGGTGGAGTGCAACTTTTGGTACTATTTGTACAGCACCCATTCTTAACCTGGGTGGCATTTTGCAGGTGGCACATTTTATATGGGAATTAGAGCACCAATGTATACTGTACATGAACATTAAAGTAAATCCATGCATTACGAAGCTCCTGGAAGGCATTAAAAGTATGTGGTTCTTCCCTGTGGAGATTTTGGAAAGTTTCGGTGTTGACTTTTTAAAAATATTGAGCAACAGAAATATCAAAAATTAAATATCGTTTTCACTAATATCTATGGTTAAAAATATTGTTTTTGAATTATTTTAATGTGTTGTAGTTGTGATTTTATGTGTTACTATTGTTTATATAAATGTTATATAAATTGTTTTAAAAACATAGCTTGTAGTTTTATTTTTTAATAGTAATTCATAGTGTAATAGTTGGTTGTTGGATTTGTAGAGGGTAGGGTGGGATGTTAATTAGGTAATAATTAATTAAGAATTATTTAATACATGTTATTTAATTATATGATTGATATTTATTATGTAATTTATGTAATACTGATTTTTCTTCATTACATATTATTTGGGTGCTGATAGGTTTGTAGGGTTATAAGGTGGGAAGTTAATTAAGCAATAATTAATAAACAATGAATTATGAATTGTTAATTATTTATTTAATTGATTTTTATTTATGTAATTTATGGAATACTTATTCAATATACTCATATTTTAGTTGCAGGCTGCTAGGTTTGTAGAGGTGTAGGGCAGCAAGTTAATTAATTATTTAACAATGTATTATTAGTTGTTAATTAATCATTTAATTCTTTTTTAATTATGTAAAATATGGAATACTTATATGTTTACATTATATTTTATTTTCCAGATTCTTGGCATGTAGGTGTATAGGGTGTGAAGTTAATTTAAGCAATCATTATTTAACTATGAATTATTATTTATAAAACAATAATTTAATTTAATTTTAAATATGTAAATTGTGGAATAATCATTTACTTTCATTTTATTTTAGTTGTGGGATGCTAGGTTTGTAGGGGTCTAGTGTGGGATGTCAATAAAGTAATAATGAATTAAAAAATATTTATTAATTGTTCATTACATTTATTTCAAATATGTAAGTTATGGAATAGTTGTTTTTAGTTAGAGTTTAGGTGCAGGCTGCTAGGTTTGTAGTGGGACGATGTGGGAAGTTAAATAATGAATAATTGAATGATAGTTATTTTTTGTTGATAATTATTTTTTATTGAATAGTAGTTATGCAGACTGTTTTTAGTTTTTTTTTAAACATATATGTACATATGTATATATTTTTTATGTTAATTTTTTTATGAAGAGTTTAATATTTGTTTCTACATTCATGGGGGTTACTCGTATATGTAATGTGTTTGAAGTGAAGTATTTTCTCAACTCTTGCTTAGAATACAGTAAGAATACTAAAATTAGCCTCTTCGCAGCTCAAACCTTTACCTACTGTTGCTTAGACTGGAGTGGGAATGGAGCGGACTAGTAAATTTTACCCCTCAAAAGTCCAACACTTTGCCTACTATTGCACTGCCTGCAGTGGGAATAGTAAATTTTACCCCTCAGAAATCCAATGCTGTTTCTACTGATGCCTTGTCTGGAGTGAGAATAATACATTTAAACCCTCTGAAGATCAACACTTTCCTCACTGTTGTGTTGCTTGGAGTGGATAATGTACATTTCACTCCTCTGAAGTCCCACACTTTCCCTACTGTTGGGCTATTTGGAACGGGGATAGTACATTTTTCCTCTCCGAAATCCGATTCTTTCCTTCATTACTGTTACCCTTTTTGGAGTAGTAATAGTAAATGTAACACCTCCAAAGTCATTCACTTTTCCTCCTGCTGTATAGACAGTAGTGGGAACGGTAAATATTACCCATGCTAAATCCAATGCTTTACCCCTTAGACCCCGAAGTCCAAAGCTTTCCCTACTGTTGCACTGACTGGAGTAGGAATAGTACATATAACCCCTTAGAAGTTCAACACATTTCCTACTGTTGCATAAATTAGAGTGGGAATAGTATCTTAAGTATTCTTAGACTACAATAGCTTCAATTGATTTTATGGCATTTATTGTTTTATTATTTTTAACATTATTTGATTTCATTTTTAAATTAATTTTAGTGTTTATAGTATTTTTTATAATTTTGTGTTTTTTTTTTATTATTCAAAATATATTATTTTATTTATTGTCTACATTATTTCACATAATTTTGTATTCAATTAACTTTTTTATGGTTTATTGTTACATTATATTAATTGTATTAATATTTTAAATGTACTACTATGAATGTATATGTGCCTATATTTTTTCATATTAATAAATGAAAATATTAACAATTATAATATTATGTAACACACATGTTTTTATTAATTGTGTGTCTGTGTATATATATATATATATTTATATATCACAGTAACAAATGTAACATAAAAAATTAATATAAAGTAAAACAAATATTTTAATTAATTATGTTACACTTGATATATTTTTATATAAATAAAAAAGCATATATATGTGTTTGTGTGATTATTTGAGACTACACTTATATATAGTATTAAATATTAGTGGAATATATTTAAATTACATTATATAAAATGTATAGATTAAAATAATTAACATTTACTACTTTAATCTCTAGTTATCTTAAAAAATCGACATTTTTGTCTATTTGTGGATGATATTAGTACCAACGATATTTCTTTTCTGATATTTTTGTACTTACCATTATAAGTATAGGAGTATGATAGTGTGGTAAACGATCTTTTATATATATTTGTAACGATATTGCTAACCACAATATAGTGTCAGTGATCTACGGAAAAGCCGTTGAGAACTGGCTCTCTTCCAAAGGGCAATAAGCATTTTGAGAATAGATTCTTCATTGTAGGTATTGAAAGAAGACCAAGATGCATTATTTTTTAGGTCGAACTTTGATGACCCAGCTATCTGGCACAGAAATTGGCGCTCTCATGTGGGGTCAGATCCATAAGAAGTGCTAAAAACCTTCTACTGAAACCGCAAAGATTCAACAAGAAGAAAACATAAAACCGAACCTTTTCAGGGATGGCGCCCAGAATATGGAATGATCTACCCCCAGAAACTAGACTTAATCCCTCTACGGAATTTTCAAAAAACGAAGTGAAATTGCTTCTCATGGCTAAATTCACTTGAGCATGGACTACTGTTATTATGCTACCCAAAGTATCTTCTACATTGAACCTTATAATGTCTACTGTCCAGCCAGGTTGCATGGATATTGTGTCTATATTATGCTTGATATTCGTGGAACGTTTTGTTATGTACCATATACCCATGTATCTATGATAGGATGTCTATATTATCTTTGACCAGCATTGAACTTTATGTCTTTTACCTTGTACTTATGTAACTAAGACACTTTCCTTGTAAAGCGCTCTGATACCCTCAAGGGTCTGGTTCGCGCTATATAAAACGTTCAAATAAATAAATAAAATAAATAAATAATTTGGTTTTTACTAGTATGCTGGTATCAATATCACCAAACATACAAAAAGCGACGAGAGGGCATTTTCTGCCCCCTATGCTAGCTCAGATTAGACACATCCATATTCCCAGCCTTGATCCTGGTCCAAGAGGAACAGTCCAGCCCAAACTGCCAAGCCAGGTCCAGTTTAGGCCTAGCTGGATCTCTTTAGTCGGGCGCAGATCTGTTCCAGTGACCACAGGACCCACGTCGGGGCGTACCTGTGACATCTTAGGATGTTATATCAAACAGACAAAAGGTGATAGGAGGGAGGCTTGCAAATAATTAACCCACTGGAAATTGCTTGATAGAGCATTCCATTCTAGCATTTTTGCCCAATGTGCCAGCTCAGATTAGACCTGACCATTTGCAAATAAGCATTGATACTGTTCCAAATGCAAAGCCTCATGAAATATGGAAAACATTTCACAGATCGCTGTGAAACATAGAAAACATTTCATGGGTCCCTGTGAAATATGGTTTTCATCATTATTATGACAGCTCAAACTGTTTTAAAGATTTTACTGTTGTCCTTTGTTCAAATGACATTCTGTTCATGAAACATAAACAAACAAGAACATTTCATTCCAAAAAGTGCCCCTCATTAGCTGCACTTTGCAGAGAACAGATTCAACAATTTCTCCATCCTGTAAACAGAATCTGTTTTTTCAACAAAGCAAATTGTGTTATTTTTCTAAAAGTCTGCATACTTGTCTACATAATCAAGTATTTTTGTTTCGTTTCTACAACAGACTACCGAATAATACGATTGAGTATTTCACTTACTGCGTTCAATGAACATTCAATTAAAAAAAAAAAAAAACACGCATCTCAAGGTAATTCCCCTAACTTGTAACATATAAACTGCATAACAGTATTTATAGCTTGCGGCAAGCAGGTGCATTCATAGTGTGTAGTTTATAAATACTTTTTCCCTTTCACTTCATGTGTAGGACTATTACCTCACTTTACCTATAGAAACAACAAGTGTTCAAGATAAAAGAATTGGATTACTGGATATTAAGTGAAGTAGCCTGAGTAACCGCCATCACATGTATTCAAAAAGGGTTTTAAACCTCACATTTACAGCCCCTCTAATTTAGAAGAAAAGCACACAGATACATAGGTCGTTGACAAAATAAGATATAACAGACAAATTCCTCATAGAGAAAAGTTCCACAGCCCTTGGTTGCTGATGATAATGTGAAAACCGCCTATGTTAACTGCCTATGAGAAACATGTAAAGCACTCCTGTACATCCTGGGGCTCTTGCGCTATATAAAACTGTTAAGTAAATAAGCATATTGGATATATGGCAGCAGCATATGGTAAAAATACACTGATATTATTAAACAAGCATTGGCATAGCCAATAGGTTAATGTTGGTCTCATGAGTACCATTACAATTATCAATTCTAATTATTAATTACAACAAAATCATTGTCTGTACTCATTTAGAGAAACCTGCTAACAAGCACCGACAAAGTGAATAGGTCTGGTATGTTTTAAGCATATGTGTGTTGTTGTGGGATATGTCTCGATGAAATAGCAGAAAATTCAGAGACATCTAAATGCTGGTCAGGCAGCATGCAGGGTAAGCACAGAAGTTCAGCTTACATGTTGTAAACCGCACCCTTAATTGCATAAGCCACTCCATTTATAGAGGAAATCCCCACCTTTTTCATCCCCCTTGAACCACTGTGGTCTACAACAGGCTTTTGCCTATTGACAGCTAAAAGCTGTCAAGTAGGCGTGAACTAATGATTGTGAAGTTGTAAAACTGTGAATTCCTTGGAGTCAAGTCTAAGACTTGTGGAGCAGAAACAAAGAGCAATTGCTTTGCTCCTCTGTGGCACTCACTCTGCAGCACCTCTGGGAGGTCGGGGCATTTGTGCCCTTCAGTGATAAAATGCGAAGGGCCTGATCTCCTCCACTGTCACACCCCAGGCTATGATTCCAAGTTCCGGAGCTATCAGTGTCACTGTGCACTTTTAGAAGTGGAGATGCACTATTTGTTCCCCGGCGAAGGTTACACAAAATGTCATGCAGGAAATCTCCTCCCTGGTGAAGCAGATTCAAATATCCTCAGCTTCTCTGGGAGTCTAACGCAAAGGGTTGAACACAGGCAGCAGAGTGGAGCTTGGTAGGCAGGTGGGCAGAAGTAATATGGAGAGCAGGGGGAGGCATCACAGAGGATTGGGTTAAAGGTAAGCAATAGGATGGCACAGGAGGCAACATCGGGTTGCAGGGAGGGAAGAAAACAAAGGGCGCAAAAGGGCAATGTAGACCAGCTTTTTAGAAAAGTAAATGTGCGAGACAGCAAAAGTGGGCAGATGAGAAGAGCAATGGCAAGAGAGCACAACATGGAACCCGGTGGGGGAAGAGAACCATACTCCAGAGACAGCTGTAAAAAACATGCACTCTTCTTGAGGGCTTAAACATAAAGTCTCCTAGCTTCCTCCTAGCTTCCTCCTAGCTTCTCCTGCTCTCATACTAGTCAAAGCAATCACCAATTCATCCCTCTCATCTATAGCTTTGCACAGCAAACTAAACACGTACTGCATTAACCTAGTACTTAAGAAGCAAAGACTTTGTGACTGTCTGGGGGTGAATGTTTGATTTGTTCATCATTCCGTCTAACATTTGTTCTTTTTGCCTTTGTCACCCTAAGTGGGAAGGGTATCCCAGACATGGATCCCGTGTTCACTGTGCCACTGAATTCAAGCTACCTAGCTGATATGGGGTGATACCCCACAACCGGTCCCGGGACGCTTGTTTCCGGTCCAGGGAGGACCTGGCCTTGCAGTTCGGGCTGGACTGTTCCCATGGGGAGCAGAGTCAAGACTGATTTTCATGTGTCTGGGCCCGAACTGGGGTTGCGTGGTGAGCAAATAAATGATGGATTAAACACAGATCTGTGACTGGGGGTGAATGTTTGATGTTTTGCAGCATTCCGTCCATCATTTGTTCTTTTTGCTTTTGTAACTGTCTGAGCACACTAAAAGCCAAAGTTAATAGCCTATTCCTGAAGGTGCTCATTAAAAGCAGCCTTTACACAAAACTCCGATTCCCTCAAACTAAGTAACCTCCTCTATGACAAACAGATTGGTTTCTGTCCTCGAAGAAGCATTGAATCGATGGTGAGTTTAATCTAGCATGACTCCAGAAATATAGTAGATTCCAAAGGTATGGCTGCCCTCCTCCTTCTTGACTTATCCTTGGCATTTGTTGTTGTAGACCATCAGGCACTGCTCCAAAGTCTAAGGGCCTAATTATGAGTTTGGCGGTCCGTAGGACCGCCAAATTCGTGGTGGATGTGCGGTGGTGGTCGGGGATGCCGCACCAATGATATGACTGCCGTATTACGAGTACGGTCCGTGAGAGGTGCTTGTGCGGCAGTCTTGAGGACGCAATATGCTTGGCGGTGCCGCTGCTGCAATGCCAAGCATATTACATGTAACCTCACTGCGACCCTAACCACGGTGGTGAGAACGTATTGAAAAGGGTGGTGGTGAGAATACAACATCCTACAGGGCCCCCTGATGCGTCAGGCCATGGGGATGAATTCAGGGGCACATGGTCTGCCCCCCTATCTGCATGCATGCCCAGCTCCTGCACGTTATGGACTTAATAGTCCATGCCATGCAGGAACTTTTTTTGGCTTTCCCACAGCAGTGCCTTTTTCAAAGGCACCGAAGTGGGAACGCCGAATGACCATCCCCAGATGAGATGAGAAAACTTGTAATCTGGCGAGCGGCCGGCGGTCGAGTTAGGCGGTGTGGGAGGGGGGCAGTGGCGTGCTGCTCCGCTCCTGCCCTAAGTGACACTTAAATACAAGGCAGTGTATTTAAATGATTTAAAGTGTTGCAGAAAGAGCCCAAATCGTCAAGCTTACAGCGTTCTGCACACCACCATTTACTAACGTGTTAGGTATCCCCCAAGGATCAATGATCGCTCCCCTTTCTTGTAAATGGTTGCCTGTTCCCATTCCAGACCAGATAATCTAGCAATCAAAGTAGCTCAGGCGAAATCAGTGCTCCGGAAAAAACAATGTCATGTTCAGCACAGTTGTGCTATTGTAAACACATTTTAGCAGGTATAGTACATCTCTGGCAGCAGAACATATCGGACCTCGTGGGAAATCAAAAAGTGATAATATTCGTGCTAAAGCATCTGGGTTCTCACCCTAGGCGCCAGATTTCATCATGAGGCAAACTACAAGGGACATTTAGAAACTTTTCACCTGATAAATTATTCTACAATGTAAAAATAACTGCATGACTTGTTTTCAAAAGTCTTTACCCATGGGCTGAAATCTGAAGAAACTCGTTTTAACCTAAGTCTGAGCCTATCTGTAAACATTTCTAGGGGTTTCAAAATGGCAGTATCTTCCTTGTACTTCTGTGCCCTGTGTACATACATTACGAGAACCCTACAACCCTTCCTTCTCCCTGTTCTTAAACAGCACCAATGGGTTCCCTTCACTGTATACTTGCCGTGCAATGTAAACCCTGGCCCCTGCTTTGTCTTTCTTCCCATTCTCAAGAGCTGAATCACAAACGTTTGCTGCAACAGACATGGCAAATGCTTTCTACATCCTGTCATCCAGGCAACAGTTCTTGCATATGGGAGTGATCCAACAAGTCCCAGGTGGTGGCAGTCTAGGCAATCGTCCAATCCCTCTTAGTATTGCAACTGGCCCTGTGTCCCTCCTCATTGTGTGCAGTTCTTCATCCATCTTTGGTTTACAGCCTCCCCACTGACATCATTTATTTAACTCTCATGCTTTTCTCTCATCTTTCCCTATAAACATTCTTGAGGATCTCCGCTTTACTTTCTAAACCTGTTCTACAGTCTCTGGACATTCAAGACGATACCTTCTGAAGTTTCCCAGAAGACAATAAACCATCTTACAAGGACAGCCAAGCAATGGTGACCCGAGCCAGACCTCCACATTGCAGTCTCACTTATAGCTACCTGTGCGTGCCCCGTCCCTACACCGACCCTCCAACCGTGTCTGCTTGAGGGATGCAAGGTTACCTAAGGCCTTTTGGGTCAAGTTCTCCCTTTTAGAACATGCCTGCTGGATCAAGGCACAACTTATCAGGACTCAGGAGAGAGTCAAGCTGTTTCTTTTACATTATATTCCCCAAGGTGGTAGGGTGTTCAGTTTGTGTTTAGCAACCAACAGCTAATCATTTTCCTTCTTAAAATGTTGGCCTTCAAGGAAGAACAGAAACTGGGAGAACAACCTGCAGCCCTTCCTTTACCCTCCTCCCCACCTCAGGGCCTGCAGTGGGTTCGAAGAGACTGACAAGCAGTTTGGTTGGTCATGTTTTGCCATTTCTTTGGCATCTTCTTTAAGTTTGAATCCTTCCTCAAGTACAGGTATGTTCAACACACCTGGGAGTTTTGCTATTAGCTAATCGTCTACCTGCCTGCGACTGAGGCACCAAGAATGCTTAACAATTTCTGCTTTGGTTTCAGAGGAATGAGAGTCAGAGATAAGAGGAGTACTCCATGGCAAACCAGTCAAAAAAGAGGCCACACACTCATTTCCTTCATACTCACAATTTTCCTTTGGTCTTCACTAATGTCACAGTGAACCCCAGTGATCAGTATAAAACTAAAATTCTGTCAGAGCAAATCTGGCATTTGTGTTTAGTACCAAACTCACACCAGAAAAAAAAAACGTCATACATCTGGCTCCACATATGTTTCCAAAATTCCTTTTGCAATAATTTTTTTGTACAGCTCGGAAGAGTTTGAAAGACCATCAAACATCTTCTCACTCAGCATTTGTTTCTTGTTAAATCTTTGTAAATTGAGCTCATACTTACCAAAATACTAGACACAGCCCCACAGTGGTCCTTTGTCAGTGACAGCCATCCTGACTAGGTAATCTATCCCTCGATGAAACTGTAAAAAACAATATAAATACTTTCCAATATGAAGTCTAAGTATTTACACTGTCTAAATATTTGTAGGAAGCAATCCACAGAAATCATTTAAAAATCTCAACTTGCATAACAGAGCGTCTTTCTGGTCGTTATGTAGAATAACCTATTTACAAAAAGAGGAAACAGTCATTCATTTTGGGTGAAAAATGGCTTTTGTGAATACAAGCCGAGCATGCTTGCACCACATGACAAGCAATAATGGAAACCAGAATCCTGCAATAAAACATCACTGATTGCTGCACTGTGTGGTTCCAGGCTGGTAGCTAAAGGAGGCTGAGAGGTAAGGCTGGGAAAGGGGCGACGAACACAGAGGCCTTCGGATGAGATGTTTAATGTCCCCAAACGCACAAATGCCAGTTTTATGGATATTTGTTGGCCTTATTTCTTCTCTATGGCAGTATTCACTAGGCATTTTCAAACTCCACAAAAATGTTTGCAAAAGCTACTTTGGCTAGTCCATCAGCATGACTACTTTAGTAAGACTTGGGGGTATATTCACAAGAACGTGTGATAACTACCGCAAGAGTAGCTTAACGCTACTCTCAACATCGCAGCCTATCGCGGGAAAATTATGCCGTGCCAACCAAGTATTCACAACGAGGCGGTAGCATGCGATAGTCATCATATAACGTGTCAAATGTCAGCGTTAAAATCAACTCCACGCCACAAAAATGCGAAACACGAACGCAAAAAATCATGGGATGAGGCCAATCACGGTACAAAAATCAGCGAAAACCAGCCACAGGCCTGCAAATCCCACGCGTCTGGCGGGAAAATGCACTATAAAAGAAAGGAAAAAAAACACCAAAACCAATTCAAACTGCGTGGCACCATGGAGAGACCCAGACCAAGTGCAGAGGACAACCCGAACCCCACAAGCCCCACGGAGGACCAGCCAGGAACCCCGTGTTCGGGGAAGGGCAAGGAGAAGAGGAAGAGGAAGACGAGGTTCAGTCCGCAGGAAGACCGGATCATCGTCACGGGGGTGATAGAACACCATCAACAACTGTTCGGTACCTCCACTGCGGCACTGGCAACCCAAACGGAAATATGGCAGACCAACGTCAATGCAGTCGGAGTGTCGAGGAGGTCACTGGAGGAGGTCAAGAGGCGCTGGCATGAAATGCACAACCAAACCAAACAGAAACTTGCAGCCAACAGGAAGGCATCAACGGCGACTGGAGGTGGGAGTCCTGCGACACAGGAGGAGCTGGATGAGCTGAAGGAAATGGTGGCCACAATCAGCAGTGTGGAGACGGTGGCAGGATTTGGGGGCCTGGACACAGCTCGATACGACCTGACCCAAGAGCAACAGGGTGAGTAATGACCAGGGACAGGGGAACGGGGGAGATGGGCACAATGGCACACATGCACAATTATGTGTAGCACACTGCACACCCACAATGATCGTGGAACAAGTCCCTGATAGCCTTGGCACACTGCAGCACACATACAAACACCAAGTAGGCACCCGCCCACAATGTGCACAAATGGGATCCCCCTCCCTATCACCAATATCACAACCAACCCATGCACATGTGCTGAATCCAGCATAGCAGCGGCTCTGTGACCCACAATGACTATGCAAGTAACACTGCATGCCCGATAGCATGGCAGCAGCCAAAAAACATGTCATGGCCCAAGATTCGACATAGAGAGGGCCCAGTGCGGATCACACTTGTAAAGGAGCAGGTCACACTCTGACATATCCACGTGCACCCACAACCCATGCTGTACAATACACGCAGCAGACAAAAAATGCTCCAGGCCACAAAATCTGTCCGAGATCACATATGACCCAAGTCGAAAACAATGCAGCCCCCGAAAAGCACACAATTCAAAGGCACCCCGCCTCAAAGGGAGAAGGCTACACAAAATCAGACCTGCAGGGGCAACACCCCCACAATGCAGCACACACGCATAGCAATCACAGAACATCAGCAATGAAGGCAATGTGGGACAAAGTGCAACACCAACACCACAGGACAGGACTCACAACAGGTCCCGCAAATGCGTAGTAACTGTCCACTCACATCTGGCATTGTGTGATGACAATGTACGGGTACTTCCACACATCCATCATGTAGTCGAAAAACACACTGACTGCCATCAAATAGCAAGCTCAACCAAAACAGTCACAATGTACATTGGCATGCAGTCTGAATGTAAACATCTGCAAATCTTCAACATACATGTGTAACTCTGTTAACCTGCATCTCCCCTTACATTGCAGAGGGACAAGCAACACCTCCTGCAGAGCACACCACACTTCCCATCATTGATGATGAAGAAGACAACCTGCACATATGTCAAGACACCCTCCAACGGATAATGGACAGACGCCGCACCCCATCACCAGGAGCGGGGCAGGCCAGCTGTCCTGAGGTGACTCCACCACCTCCACAGACCACACAGCAGGAAACACACACCACCACGGCTGTCTCCCAGGACCCCCCGTCCAAAATATGGAGTTCCAACAGCGTGTGTTGGGTTGCCAAGTGGAGTTGGCTGAACCACTGCGGGTGGGGTTCGAGCAAATGGCAGCCAAACTCAATGCCATACGTGGGTGTCTGAGTCCCATCAGGCACCACGTACAGTCCCAATCGGACAACCCCTGTACGCACCATGCTCCACCACAGACCTTGGCTGAACTCGCTGGGGCCATTAATCGAATACAAGAACTGGCTGGTCAGACAGGCACCAGCGATGAAAGCACAGAGTTGGAACAGATGCGAAGGTCAATGGAGACCAGAAGTATGGCTGCCACGGCTGGACACCAGCGAGTAGTAGCTGGGAACTTTAATGCCCTCCAGTTCATCATCTTGCCATTGCTGCCACTGAGCCTGTCCCAGATGACTGAAGCGGGAATATCGACACAGACAGCTCCGAACCCTGATGTGTCAGTGGCACACAGTGATGCTGCCCCATCACCTTCGCAGTCTGATGTGTCAGTGGCACACAGTGATGCAGCCATTACCCTGCCACAGAACCCATATCAGGGGAGTAAGATGGGGATGGTAATTACTGTGTGAGGAAGGAGGCAGTGGCATCCATAACCGCCAAATGGCCTTTCCCTGCCTGGTTCTGCCCTATGCATCATGCCCTGGGACTATTCCTCCCTCTGTCCCCCGGAACACTCTGCGACATTCACCTGGACCCCGACATGGACTGCCATATCTTCACTGCTGGACAATTACACAGCAATCCTGCTGCAGACTGCACTCCCCCTCTTCCTAATCACTTTTCAATCCCCAAAGGACTCTGGTTGGCCCACCACTGGGCTTCCATGTAATGTGGGCTTGGATGACCATGTACAGCTCCAGCTCCGTCGATCACCTGAATGTGAATAAAACATTCTAAATCACACAGATGTGTCATGACTATGTTCACTCACGTATGGAAGTAGGGCTGGATGCAGGGACAATGATTGCACATGAAGGTACACCCTGGTAACTGACATCTATGCGTATGTGTATCCCCGAGACACATGGCCAATTGGATGACTGTGAAGGTGAGTATTGGCTGTGTCCCCATTGCACACAACAACAATCTCACAACCCCCCAAAGTAGGCACACGTCCATGTATTAAATAGGGCTGTGTGTAGGAATGTCCAAATCGGTAGCAGGCCAGGAGTGGTGTCCTACATCAAAAGTGACAACAGAACTTCACGTCGCATACCTACTCACACACATCTGTGTGGACACATTCAGTTATGATATATGACATTGCTCCACATGGTCAGAGGTTGGACACCATACTCACAGTGCTGAAGTCACGTAAGTGCACAGGTCGGCCAGCACCTATCCCACAACAATGTCTGGCTCACAGAGGTGGAGTTTGCAAAAGGGAGCCACCCCATTGCACATGCATCAGTCAGTTCCTCCCTGTGTATGGACGATGCTCATTGTGGCACACGAGTGGACAATCTAATCAACACACATCACAGTTAGACACCAGAGAAGTGGCATGAACTTTATTGGCATGTGCGTGTCAGTACGGATGAGGCAATGGCCACAACAGGCAGGGAAATGCTTAAGACACTTACACGCAGCATGGGTACATGTCGAGGTTCAGAAAATGGTGAGGCAAAAATGGACAACAATCATCACGAATGGCAACGGTCTCAGCCCACCTTGCCTTGATGGATGAATCATGTGTTGTTTGGCGTCTGCCCATTGCCTCATGTGAGGGGGCACGAATCACTGCCCATGAGATCTACATAGTGCTCTGCCTCCGGAGTGCGCCGATTGTCTGCTCTGCTGACAGTGATCAGGTGAAAGGGTCCGACAGGTTAACATGTCATGCTACATTGCCATGTGTGTACTCTCCCCCCAGCAGTGTGTCCGAATTGGTAACGTTGCCAAACAACGCTGTGTTGCTCTGACCATGGACCTGCATCACCTTGCACAGGTGTGTGTACACACGCGTAGTTCCACGCACATGCATCCAGTGTCCTTACGAAGGCAGACATGTCCTCTGTTGTGGTGGGATATGTGTGCATTCCCCATGATTCAACAAGTTGTTGGGACCTCTGCTACGGTTGACAATCAGATGTGGCTGCAGGAACGTAGTTACTCGTCCATGAATGCCCGTGCAGCTTCATGTGCAATGTGTTCCAATAGTATGTCGTTGTCGCGTTCAAGGAACACCAGGATGAGCCAATCCATTAACTGGTCCAGGCAGGTGTGCTCAGCCCACGCTGTTTCCCCAATCTGCAACACAGCCCAATAGGGGAGAGCCTCGATGTGGTTACTGCACACAAGGAATTGTGCAATCTCCCATGCACAACTGCCAATACATACGCAGTATGTCAAGGCAACCCATGCACGGCTGTCTCGGCTGCACTCCTTTTCGTGATGCAACAGGGGGCGCACACACAAGTCATAGTCCAATTCATCTACGGTTGTGTTGGATAGGCAGATATCCATGGGACACTCGAATGTGCATGTTTGGCAGTAGAACCAGGGCTGGACGCAGGTGACATAGGCAAGGCGGAAGCTCAACCGGTAACTGATCTGCAGCACTGCCAGGTGCAGTGCACCCAGTAAATGCAGCATACGTGCACGGTACTGTTCTGCATAACGGGGGTTGTGCATGTGCCCGGGATGGCCTGCCATTGCGTTGGTGCATCTCGTGGAACCGGCACTCTTCTGAACTGCGGCAGTTGTGTGGAGGATGCCACAACTCTGAGCAATGATTAGAATGTGTGTGCTATGTTGGGGAGAATGGGTTGCTGTTTCCGTGAGTGTCAAGGGCATCCCATACGGGGGTACCTCAGGCAGGGGCTTTTGTGTGTGGGATGTGGATGAGCCGGATAGTTCATTTGCGCAATGCGTGGTGTGGGAGTCGTCCCCATCTGCCATGTTCCAGCCACGTTCTGGACCAAGGTCAGAGGTGCAGGTGTCCTCCCGCCTTCTGCATTGGAACAATGGAGCTTTCATCCCTGAAGTTTGTCTGACTACTACTTGCGTTTTCGGAATGTGATGTGGCTTTGGCACTGAGAGTGGGACAAGGCCTTGGGCTCATGGTGTACGGATGGCGATAAACACACACATGTTGGCATGTGGAGCAAGGTGCCAGGTGCCAGGTGCCCGAGAGGCCTTTTCCTTTTTCACTGACCTCGAGTTTGGAGGTCCACGTCGCGCATATGCTCTAATCACTAAGAGGGGCCTAATATAGCCCGTGCCAGTATCCCGAATACGGATGCGACTCCTGAAAAAGCAGAATCTCAGAGGGCTTGTATATTTTCAAGTACCAAATACTGGAATGCTCATTAGTGTACAGGAACAAACACATATTGGAATCTGAATTTGGGCTTATACTTGGGAATACGCTTTGAACATCCTTCAGACGGACTTACTTAAGCACCTTTGAGCTACATTTCCACTTAATATATGAAGAAGCAGGTTCGGTTATTATCACAGACATTATTTCTTGTCTTGAAAGCCTTGAGGAAGTCACGGGATGTGACAAAACACGTGTCGGCTGTTCTCACACATCTTGATCAGGACTGTACAACTGTGAATATTCTGTACAACTTTTCCCCCATCTACATGTTCTCTGCAAAAGGGGTCTTTTTGCAGTCTTGATTTAATTTGTGATGTTTCAAAAGTAAAGAAAATAATAACCTATCTTTGTTGTTTGACCAGTGATATATTGATTACATGGTTTTGTGAAGACAGCTTATCAAGGTGGTACATGAGAAAAGATTTGATATCTAGAGTGCTGGGGTATAACTAGGTTTGTCTGTGTTGCACAGTGACTGTTGGCAGTACCTGTCCATTTGTGTACCCAAGGTAGTAGGGTACACTTTCTACCCATAGTGGCACTATAAACAATTGTTCTTTTGTCTGGGATAAATATGAGAAATAACCATATTTGTGACTGTCCAGTCTGATTGTACACCTTTCTGAAAAACACTACTACCGCCTCTTGTATTGTAGCCCGGGAGGCCTTTCGCTGCTTGTGCAATCTCACTCCGTCTCTCTTCCTCGCTCTCTACCTCTCTTTCCTTTGTTGGGCGCACGGCACACCTTCTTCTCTTGGATTTTGTCTTCCAGGCTGTGTCCTACAGATTGTCCAGTGAGGACCCGCTAGGACTCATCCGAATGGTTGTTGTGGCTTTTGTTTGAATGGTGTTCTGTGTTGGTGATTGCATTGCTGTGTGACTGCTTCTCCATTTTCTGGCCACGCATGTATGTTTTCGTGCTTGTGCGACATCAGGCAAAATATTTGTTTTGGGATTCGTGGTGTTGGTGTGTAGTTTCTTTGTCTGGGGTTGGGGGTGAGCCCATGGGGGGGTGTTGCGGGCCTGGGTGTGGTGTGGGTGGGTGTTGTGGCCCTCTTGGGTGTCCGTGCTGTATGTTCAGTTGCTCGGGGGCATCTGTTGTTCTTCATGTGTGGCTATGGACTGGGCTCCTTTTTGTGGTGCAGGCTGTGGTCCGACTTTGCACCAGGCCTGAGCATGTGTTCGTTTCCTGCTGCTAACGCGCCTTATCGCCTGTTTTGTGTTCTTATCGCAGATCTGGCTGGTCGCTGAGAATGTTGCGGAGTGATGTTGTCGCTGCTTTTTGCTCGGGAACGCCTACTCTGCATCTCTTAGCGATAGTTGCCGGGGTCATCCGTGGCGATGTTTTTTGCGGATGCTAAAGCCGGAAAAGTGGTGCTGTAGGCTGTTTGCACCGCTCTTTAGTGGAAAGGTAGCAGTTGGTTTAAATAAAACTGGTTGGGCTGCTGTGCAAATAAATTCTGACCAGCAAGAAAAAAAAACCTGCAGGAATGTTGAAAATCTGAAGACTCCATCGGTTTATGGTTCCAGTGCTGTAAAACGAGACATTCCAGAGGCTCGTCTGCTGCTTCTTATTTGTCACATGTGCACTGCCTAATAGTATGTTCACATGAATATACACACAGGGCCAGACTGGGAACCTATAGCAGTCCTGGTAAAATTTGTCAGACCAACCCCCATGCTGCATGTAGTGAGTGAACAAGCCTGACCACAGCAAGGAGGTATGTGAGGGATTTTCCCAACAAGAAGTTTAAAAAAAAATATATGTTGCATTTTGCAACACGTTTTTCATTATCGAACCTTGTTCAATCATTGAATGGGTGGATGGAGATTGGAGGAAGTGATGTTTGGCTCAATGGTTGATTAGTTTGATGGAGAATGTGTGGGTGAATTAGTTCAATGATAGATGACAATGAATAAAGACGTTTAGCTATGTGGGGCACATGGTCTCAATGCACTGACCTAGGGTGGGGGCTCTGGATATCGTTTTAGCTTCTGAATTAAAACATCACTCTCCACAAACACTACTATCACCAATGCTTACGAAACATGCATATCCAGGATGTATTGAACAAGACAGTGATTTAGCGCCTGAATGAATTAAACACAGAACATTCACCTTTGATCTAAAATGGGAGCAAGAATGAGATAGAAAACACAACAAGATGATAGATGGAGTGCTATATGCAAATCAGTCCCGACCCTGCTCTTCATGGGAACAGTCCAGCCCCAACTGCCAGGCCAGGTCCTCCCTGGACCAGAAAGAAGAATCCTGTGACCGGGTTTGTGGTATCACTCGTTATCCATCTGGCTAACTTGAATCCAGTGGCACAGCGAGCAATGAAATGCGATGACTATATAGCGGCTGAATTGCAGAAAAATCTTGCGTCAATCCCAGCTTCCACTTGAGCACATTGTGTGATCCTAGGCAATTACATTTTTCACAGGGCCTCCTTTTCCTTCATTATCCCATGAGAGCACTTTGAAATACATCAGTTCAGTGTGTGCTGCATAAAAGCAAAATACTATAATGTTAATCAATAGTAAAACCCTACACCACATACAGGGGACAAAAGACAGCTTTCCTCTTGTTGACTAATAGCATCGGCATTAGGATGGTGGTGGGGACATGAATGTTTCTATGGTCATACTGAAATGCTTTCAAAAGATCACATTATAAAGAAATGCACAGTAACTTAAATATTTATCATATGTGTTTTGAACACTCTGGGCCAAGCAACAGCAGATCCAGCTTCTCTTCCACCTCCAGAGCCCTGAAGCTAGGGGCTGCTCACGCCAAACTTGCAGGAAACGGGAGCCACCCAAAAGCAAACGCAAATGGTTTTGAAGCATGCTTCTAAACTGTTTATTTTGTATTGGGTTTTTTAAAGTGCCAAAGTGCTGTACTCAGGAAATAGGGCGGCCCCTTCCCCAGCAGCAAAAATAAAACCCCCACCAGCAGTGAAACCAGTCTCCACCCTATCAGCCCACCGGGGAAATGCCTGGTGCCCGGTAGCCCCAGTCCGTGTACAAAGTTCTTTTAGGTCTCGGCCTGGCGAAAGCAGCGCATGTTGGACCCTTTACTGGCGGCGTAATACACTGTGGACTTCTTTTTTTGCCGCCAGTAAAGCCAGCCCCCGCGTGCACATCTCCTGTCCCTCTCTTGACGGCCGCGCTTGTTCTTCGCAGTCTCATTCACTCTCATGTATGCGTAATATGACTTGTGTGCACGGCTGAGACTGAGGCCAAAACGAAACTTCCACCCCAAACGTCTCAGTACGAAATGCACAAGACACTGATGTATAGCTGCTTCTCCAGCTCAGCTAGGTGGCTAGAACAGATCCGTGGGAAGAAATGCTCTAACATATTTAAGTACCACAGGGAAAGAACGCAAGAAATAAGACAATAAATAAAAAAAAATTAAATGCAGGTATTCGATTGGAATAGAGTTAGAATAGAATTCGATTTGAATAGGTCGGATGTATATAGTTTTTAAATGTGTTTATTTTATTTAGAACAACAAAAGTGCATACATAGTCATTACAAGGTTTTGAGATTTTGGTTGCAACAGCATAACGTAGCAGCATACGTCACAATCAACGAAGGGCATGCATGGTTCGGTGATTTACACGCTCAATTCGTCATATATCCGGGGGAGGGGCTGAGTTGTTGGTTCACATTCGGCGTCGGCCGGTTCTACTGCTGTGGTTCCAGTCTCAGGCATTTGCTGTGGCGCTCCACACGCTGCAGTGTGTCACGGCTCTACCTTTGCTTCGTGTAGTGTGCATCTGTTAAGGAGGGTCCATGTCGCACAGTCCCAGTGGCAGGCCCGTCTGGCGTCATTCTTCAGGCAAGTGCTGTCAGTAACTTGTCCCAAGTCCTTATTCTTCCGTGTCCGTGTCCTCTCAGTTTTTGCTGCGCGGAGATGACAATATTCTCTGCTTCCTCCCACCCTTCTCACAGTTGCTTCACCCATGCATTCTGTCCCTGGCACTGTTGCTGATTTCCAGAACTTGGGTGTGTGATGTTTTGAAAGGAGCATCTCGAAAAACAAAGGCCTGGTTATAAGCAAACACTTATATATTCAATTTACATTTTTTTTTAATCAGCCTCACACCGTACTGTTTCGGCACGGCAACGCTGGCAATCTAGTCATGCCCACCGGTAGGTGTTATTCAGATTAATAAAACAATCCTCAACCACCCACGCAGTGGCGTAGCTAGAGCTTGTGGCGCCCGGGGCTATCCCTCAGATTGCCGCCCCCCCCCCCGGGGGGGGGGGAGGGCATGCACTTCAAAGAGGTCCAAGAGACACGTAGTATCGCCGCTAATAGTTACCTTGATCATGCAAGTTACATGCACATACATGACACGGTCCAAGGCTACACAGTTGAATACACCGGTGACTGGCAGTACAAAAGAGAACACACAGACTGCATGATCTATCTGGGGACTCAGAAAAACCGCATGTGACATCCATCAGAGAGCTGCGTGAACAATTACCTGGTAATCCCCTCAACACAATGCAAACATGCACATACATGACACTGTTCATGTAACCTTCATCTACAGCTGACATTAAACAGCAAATTAATTATTCACAGGGAGTGACTCACTGTGTGCCCTTAAAACTAAACGCAGCACAAAGGGGTCAGTCAGCTCCACCTTGCCAACACAGACCGGATACAAAGCCCACTCTGGTGGCCCAAAGGCATCAACCAGGGGTCGCTCCCTGTCATTAATTCCAAGCAGCAGCAACCAACTCCCTGGGAATGAAAAGACATGTGCTCTTGGTACCCAAAACCAGCTTGTAATAGTGCATCTCTCCTTCTCAGCAGCCTCAGCACACACATGGTGCACAGCCTGCCTGGGGGCCCAAAGCTAAAATACAGGGAGGGGCGACACATTATGATCACAATCCTTAAACACAGTTGTGGGGGCCATGGGAACTTGTTCAACTCTATCCAAGACCCGGGACAAACTGTTCCTGCGCTGCGGCACTCCTTGAATATTCAGAAGACACAAGAAAAATAGGACCAGTAAAACTCACTCTTTTCCAAATCTCTTTCTAAATATTATCACTTTCCATGTAATGTTCCTTTAATGGGAAGAGGAGGTTTCTGAGGTGGGAGTATCAGGCAAGTGATACTACTCAGGCTCCATCTGTTCGAGCCTTCATGGCGGATCCCTCTTCATTACTACCTCCACCTGACCCCAGACTCTGCAACGCACTCCCTTACAGGCTCCCTCTGTGCGAGCCTTCAGGGAGAATCCCTCTTCATTACTACCTCCACCTGACCCCGGACTTGGCAACGCTCTCCCTTACAGGCTTGATTATCCACTACTCCTCTCTCCAGTGCACCTTATCTCACAGCTGACCTTGGGCCCCAGCCACATAGCAGGCACCATCGGGCTCCACTTTGCTTTTTCCCGGTAAAAACATTAGTAAAATCACCTTCAAACTTAAAACATTAAATATAGCAGTAAATATAATTAGCATGCACTTTAAAGTATGTTCCACAGTAGCCCTTATGACCCGACTGCTAATTAAATAAACAAAAACAGAAAGGCCATGACAGGGCCGGCTTTAGCGCTGATGCGAAAGTCTTTTTTGCCGCCAATCTAATAACCTCTTTCTCCGTAAATACCTTTACTACCACCTTCCAACAGTGCCCCTCATCCCTCCATGGCCCCCCTAGTGACCTCCTCCTCCTCAGATTCCCTCACTGCCTCACGCCACAAGTGACCCTCATCTCCCCATAGCCCCTCCCCCTCATGACCTCCTCCTTGGACTCCCTCACTGCCACCATCCACCAGTGCCCCTTATCTCTCTGTAGCCTCTCCCCCTCATGACCTCCTCCTCAGACTCCCTCACTACCACCCTCCACCAGTGCTCCTCATCTCACCCTAGCTCCCCCTCCACACCATGACCTCTTCCTCGGATTCCCTCACTGTCACCCAGGGCACAAGTCCTAAAAAAAGAAGTGGGGGGGCGCTGACTTCACAACAGCAAGTGATGTCACGAAAGGTGGCTTGCACCATCAGACTCATTGCCTCCCCTCGCTCACCCCTTAGATGCCATTGCATCAGAGAAGCCAGCGCATGAGCAGCGTTCTGAATGAGCTCCGATCTCGCCCCAGAGAGGCCAAAGAGTAAATGTGTGGCTCCATTTGCTCCAGTAATCGAGCTCCCGTTAAAATAAGTGAGGGGACGCTGTCCACCCGCCTGGTACCCCGACTCGAGCCCTGCAGTCACCCTCCACCAGTGCCCCTCATCGCTCCGTAGCCCCTCTCTTATATGCATTTGTTGTTTAGCGCTACTCATATCAGTGTAGTGTGTCAGCACTTTACACCACGAACACATTATACAGAGACAATGAATCATACAAGTATGTAAATCAGTCTACAGGGAATGTCACATAAGCCAATGAGGATTACAAGGTGTAGGAATCACATGTCATCCATACTGGTGGGCAGTATATTTTCAGAGGGTTTGGTCTGGGGAAACAAAACCTTAGGATTTAAAAGAGTATTCCATGGGGGTCAGCTTTAGTGATAAAAACGTATCTCTGCCCAAACAAACATACTCATTTTAGCAACATTAGAATGATGAAAGACTGAGGAAGTTCTAACTATATCACAAAACAAAAAAACTATTCATGTTTGTCTGCAGCTCTTTGGTGACAGTTCATTGGTCACTTTCCTATGTTAGGATTGTAACTTCTGAACTGCAAGTAACAGGGGGATCTCTGTGACAAAGGCAGCAACCCACTGAGCTATCCACACAAAATACAGTTTAAAAACTACTAACAGACAAATTATTGCTCTCCAGCGGATCATTAATCACCAGCGTTATTGGGACATTTGTTATTGTCTTATTGTTGTTCTGCATCAGCCATGATAATGATAAAAACTGTTTAAATGAAGCGCACACGAAGTTCGTGTCCTGCTGGGCCTGCGCATATTTTTAAAACAAAAATAAATAGAGTCTCACACATTCTCTTACCTACTACTCCATTAGTCAAACTTTGTGTCACAGCCTGATGTGATAAGCAGCGGCGGGGGTCAGGAAAGGTGATTAGAAATAAACAAACTTCTTTTCTCCTGGCTGCATATAAAACGAATTATCCACGCTGCCGCTGCAGACTGCCCCAGTCACATGCCACCTTTCTCCATCCAGGAGAGGCATCATCGTGGTATCCCTCTGCCCTCCGATTCAGGATTCTCACTCACAGCGACAGCCTCCACAATATTAGCCCATGCCTCCGGCATTTCAGGTTTCCTGAAGCCCCTCTTAAGCTCTCTATGGAGATCTGTGTTTTCACTCTCCACTCACTTTACTAATTCCTGCTTTAGTTCATATAAAGTGCCAGTGTATGATTCTCATAATGTACCAAAGACACTATCCTAACCTCTGATTACTTATTTAAACTTTTTAAAAATAATATCAGTGCTTGCTATTGTCCAGTATCCCAGGGCTAAGCGTTTCCGAGGCGCATATGACGTCAGTTGCACTCTCACTGGGGCAGGTTGGTAGTGGTTTATAGCGAGTGTTCGATCATTTAGCCATGTGGGTTGGAGCGCTGCGCCATGCCGCTTACCAATGATTGAACACATACATTGCATTGCGTGCTTTAAGCATACGATGTGTAACACATGCCATTTTCTGGCACTTAACAACGCTGGACTTTGCCACGCAAGTAAGCGTTTTTATATTCTATTAAATAAGGGAATTAATGGGTGCAAGGTTTTAAGGAAGGGTAACGGTATGGGATGGTAGGGTTTTTCGGGTTCAGGTAAGGGAACAAGGTCGTCGTGTTTTAGGATTCAGGAATGGGTGAGGGTAGGTGAGGTTATAAGGTTTTTTTAGCGTTCAGGGATCGGTAAGGGTACTGGGAAGTAAGTTTTTTTTAAAGATACAGTGATAAGTGAGGGCATGGAGTTGTAAAATGTTTTTAGGGTACAGAGAAGGGTAGGGGTACGATGTAGGAAGGGGTTTTTAAGGGTAGTGGAATTGGCCGAGGGGTTTAACTTAATTTGAAAATATCTAGTCGTTCAAATTAGGTGGGTAGTAAAGGTCAACACGTTGCATTGCATGCTTTAAGGCGTGCGTGGTACCTGATATTGGTAAGCATACACTCCCCTATAGAGAGGTACGTGCAGAATGCGAGTGACCTGCTTTGACGCAGAGGCTGAACGGAATGACGTCAGTACTCCACGAACATGGCTCCAAGTTTTAGGTTTCTGTCCTTATTGATCCAGTAACCACTGATATCGATACTGTCTAGGGTTCCGGTGAAGCTGATCCGCCCATTTTTTTTATTGCAGTTCAGCGCTGCTGTCTTGTCCTTCCTTTTCACAGGGCAAACTCGAGGGTATCTGTCGCCTGCAATGCACGAAAGAGGGGGAAACTGCATCAAATGTCAAACTCACGCATTTCTTTTCGTTCTTTCCCATAATCTGTATTGGAGCCATGTAGCCATTTCCACTTTTGGTTTCTAGGCACTATGTGTAGCTGCCACAGTCTGCACTGATACAAAGCGCGTAGTCTATCTACTTTTCTAGGCTTTAGAAACCCCTCAAGTTTCTCTGCCCCTGTCTGGTTGTCATCGACGTGTGTGAACTGTTTATTATTATTTAGACACTATACTTTGTTTATTCCTTCACTGTGGCCTACATTTGGAGGGATGGGTTTGTCTTGTAGGCCTCTGGGTTTCCAGGCCCGCCACACTTCTGTGCTGCGTCTAAGATGTTTATTTTCTACCTTGTTTTTTTTTAGTGTCCTAGTGCAGTAGGCGCTGGGCGGTCTCTATTTACTCCCCTGGTCGTCGTTAGTGCTAGATTGTTTTTCTCTTTGTATGATCGCGGTGCTATGCATGCCAAGGCCACCTTCCATTTGTGCTTCATATTGCAGAAAGGTGCACATTACTGTGTAATTCCCATGCCCCCATGGTGGCTTGGTTTCGAAGCACTATTTGTATCTAAGTTGCCAATATATTAACAACATTTACATTAGTAGGTGCAGCGAAGATGCATTTTCTTGAGTTTCTATATGATGTAAATATCGAGGTGACCCAGTATTTTTCACCATCATCGTTCTTTTATTGTTTCTACCAGAACATATGCCATTATTTGCCAGTTTCAGTTCCGTGCCATGATAATGATAACAACTGTTTAAATGAAGCACACACGACGTACGTGTCCTGCTGGGCCTGCGCATATTTTTTAAACAAAAATAAATAGAGTCTCACACATTCTCTTACCTTCTACTCCATTAGTCAAACTTTGTGTCACAGCCTGATGTGATAAGCAGCGGCGGGGGTCAGGAAAGGTGAATAGAAATAAACACACTTCTTTTCTCCTGGCTGCATATAAAACGAATTATCCACGCTGCCGCAGCAGACTGCCCCAGGCCACAATTTGGTCCTCACGAGAGTGTGCGTAGTGGTGAAGCGCGTGACGCATCACCGCCACGCTTTCATCGCGAGGGCAGGGCAAAAATGTAACCCAGGGCCGTCATTGGTAGCGCTGGCGCGCGCTCTCCAAGATTGACGGCCCTGGACTGGAGCAGGCTGGGATGATCAACGTCATGGTGCGGTGGCAATGATTGCAATGCAGCAGCAGGCGCTGACGCACTGACGCACTTAGCACTACAACCAGGTAGGTGAGGTGCGCAGTGCGCAGCTCGCTGCTTGCACAGTGCACTCTTTAAAACTGGGCCGCGTGCGCCGTTGCGGCGGACTTTATAATTTATTTAGTGACACACTGACACACTGTGTCCCTAAATAAATTATAAAGGCCGCCGCAACGGACCACCAGTGCCGAGCGGCCGCCCTAAATATAGTGCCGCCTGGGGCGGTCTGCCCCCACCGCCCCCCCCTAGCTACGCGCCTGCACCCACGTCAAGTCGGGAGCCCACCAGCCTATAGCCTATAGTCTATAGTCCTTCCGCGTGGATATGTTTGCTAAAGTAAGGCTACGCTTGCTGTATTAACGATGTCCATCGAGTCTCTTTACTATCCTGCAAGCATGTCAACTACATCAAAGCAAAACTCCAAACAGGGCAGAACACGTCTGTGGTGGTTGAGCATCTTTGAGAGATGCCACTCTTATGCTGGCACAATCTCATATGTAAAGTGACACTGCTTAAGTAGCTTATGGCAGGACTCTGATATTTTTCAAATAACTGTTGAAGATTATGAATTACACTGCGAAATGAACCCCCCCCCCTACCCCCAACCCGCATTGTGCGATGCAGGAATTTGAGGATTTACAGATGTTTCTGCCTCATCTTCATCACTGAAAACAGTAAGTACTATATATGTTTCTGTGTTTGTGTGTGTGTGCGAGGGTGAAAGTGGCATGTCACCTTAAAATGCAAAAACATTTACATGAGTGAAGAGACTTTTATAGCGCCTACCGTAAACTCACCTATTCCTAGGATTTTGCAGATAAAAGTAATTATGCCTTTTTTAGTGTATACATAGCACCTAACATTATTCAACCTGTTTCTCTACTACTCTCTACTCTCTACTCACTCTCTACTACTCTCTACTCTCTGCTACTAACTCTCTACTACTCACTCTCTACGACTCACTCTCTACTACTCTCTACTACACACTCACTACTCACTCTCTACTACTCACTCTCTACTACTCACTCTACTACTCTACTACTCACTCTCTACTACTCACTCTCTACTACTCACTACTACTCACTCTCTACTACTACTCACTACTACTCACTCTCTACTACTCACTCCCTACTACTACTCTCTACTCTCTACTACTCACTCTCTACTACTCTCTACTACTCACTCTACTACTCTCTACTACTCACTCTCTACCATTCACTCTACTACTCTCTACTACTCACTCTCTACTTTACAAATCTCTACTACTCACTCTCTACTACTCTCTACCACTCACTCTCTAATACTCACTCTCTACTACTCTCCATTGCTCTCGACTACTCACTCTACTTCTCTCTACTACTCACTCTCTACTATACTACTCACTGTCTACTACTCTCTACTACTCTCTACTCTCTACTACTCTCTACTACTCACTCTCTACTACTCACTCTACTACTCATTCTCTACTACTCTCTATACTACTCAGTCTCTACTACTCTCTACTACTCTCTACTACTCACTCCCTACTACTAACTCTCTACTACTCTCTACTCTCTACTACTCACTCTCTACTACTCACTCTACAAATCACTCTACTACTCTCTACTACTCACTCTCTACTCTCTACAACTCTCTACTACTCACTCTCTACTACTCTCTAACGCTCACTCTCTACTGTTTACTCTCTACTACTCTCTACTACTCACTCTACTACTCTCTACTACTCACTCTACTACTCTACTACTCACTCTCTACTATACTACTCACTCTCTACTACTCACTCTCTACTACTCTCTACTACTCACTATACTACTCTACTACTCACTCTCTACTATACTACTCACTCTCTACTACTCTCTACTACTCACTCTCTACTACTCTCTAACGCTCACTCTCTACTACTCTCTTCTACTCACTCTACTACTCACTACTACTCACTCTACTACTCTACTACTCACTCTCTACTATATTACTCACTCTCTACTGCTCACTCTCTACTACTCTCTACTACTCACTCTACTACTCTCTACTACTCACTCTACTACTCTACTACTCATTCTCTACTATACTACTCACTCTCTACTACTCACTCTCTACTACTCTCTACTACTCACTCTCTACTACTCACTCTCTACTACTCACTCTCTACTACTCTCTACACCACTCTCTACTACTCACTCTCTACTATTCAGTCTCTGCTACTCGCTCTCTACTACTCACTCTACTACTCTCTACTACTCACTATCTACAACTCTCTACTACTCACTCTCTACTACTCTCTACCACTCACTCTCTACTACTCACTCTCTACTACTCTCTACCAGTGACGGGCCGTGTAAGGCGTTTTACCGGGGCGGTGACGTGGCGCAGAGCAGGGGCAGGGTGGGGGGGTTGCAAAATGCGGCAAACGGCCGATTTCAGGTAAGTTAAGAAAAAAACTTAAAACGAATTTCGTTGCGCGCGCTGCATCGCATTTAGCGATGCAGCACGCGCAACGAAATTCGTTTTATTATTTTTTTTCGTAACTTACCTGAACTCGGCCGTATGCCGCATTTTGCAACCCCCCACCCTGCCCCTCCTCTGCGCCACGTCACCGCCCCGGTAAAACGCCCTACATGGGCCGTCACTGCTCTCTACTACTCTCCATTACTCTCTACTACTCACTCTACTACTCTCTACTACTCACTCTCTACTATACTACTCACTCTCTACTACTCACTCTCTAGTACTCTCTACTCTCTACTACTCACTCTACTACTCACTCTCTACTACTCACTCTCTACTACTCATTCTCTAGTGCTCACTCTCTACTACTCTCTACTACTCACTCTCCACTTCTCACTCTCTACTACTCTCCATTACTCCCTACTACTCACTCTACTACTCTCTACTACTCACTCTCTACTATACTATTCACTCTCTACTACTCACTACTACTCACTCTCTACTACTCACCCTCTACTACTCACTCTACTACTCACTCTCTACTACTCACTCTACTACTCACTCTCTACTACTCTCTACAACTCACTCGTTACTACTCACTCTCTACTACTCACTCTACTACTCACTCTTTACTACTCACTCTGTACTCCTCACTATACTACTCTCTACTACTCACTCTCTACTCTCTATAACTCTCTACTACTCACTCTCTACTACTCTCTTCCACTCACTCTCTACTACTCTCTACTACTCACTCTCTACTATACTACTCACTCTCTACTACTCTCTACTACTCACTCTCTACTACTCACTCTCTACTACTACTCTACTCTCTACTACTCACTCTCTACTACTCACTCTCTACTACTCACTCTCTACTACTCTACATTACTCTCTACTACTCACTCTCTACTACTCACTCTCTACTACTCTCCACTACTCACTCTCTACTACTCCCTCTCTACTATTCACTCTCTGCTACTCGCTCTCCACTACTCACTCTACTACTCTCTACTATTCACTCTCTACAACTCTCTACTACTCACTCTCTACTACTCTCTACCACTCGCTCTCTACTACTCACTCTCTACTACTCTCCATTACTCTCTACTACTCACTCTACTACTCTCTACTCTCTACTGCTCACTCTCTACTATACTACTCACTCTCTACTACTCACTCTCTACTACTCTCTACTACTCACTCTACTACACACTCTCTACTACTCACTCTCTACTACTCATTCTCTACTACTCACTCTACTACTCTCTACTACTCACTCTCTACTTCTCACTCTCTACTACTCTCCATTACTCCCTACTACTCACTCTACTACTCTCTACTACTCACTTTCTACTATACTATTCACTCTCTACTACTCACTACTACTCACTCTCTACTACTCACTTCCTGCTACTCACTCTACTACTCACTCTCTACTACTCTCTACAACTCACTCTTTACTACTCACTCTCTACTACTCACTCTATTACTCACTCTTTACTACTCACTCTGTACTACTCACTATACTACTCTCTACTACTCACTCTCTACTCTCTACAACTCTCTACTACTCACTCTCTACTACTCTCTTCCACTCACTCTCTACTACTCTCTACTCTCCACTCTCTACTACTCACTCTCTACTATACTACTCACTCTCTACTACTCTCTACTACTCACTCTCTACTACTCACTCTCTACTACTACTCTCCACTACTCACTCTCTACTCTCTACTACTCACTCTCTACTACTCACTCTCTACTACTCTCCATTACTCTCTACTACTCACTCTCTACTACTCACTCTCTACTCTCTACTACTCACTCTCTACTACTCACTCTATACTACTCTCCACTACTCACTCTCTACTACTCACTCTCTACTACTCACTCTCCACGCTCCACCTCTCTACCTCTACACCTCTCTACCTCTCTCTACCTCTCTATGCGGACACATATGCATATGCATAGATGTATACTTTATTGTCGTCTCCTAAGCGTTTGCCGACATCGGGACTATGAGGTTGGAAGCGCAGGGTCCAGGAATTACAATTTGCCCAGCACAGTGCTGCGATCTCAAGCCTACCATCCGTCAGCCACTCACCTTGAGGAGGAAAAATCAGGCTGTATGCGACACTTGTCTCCGGTGTGAACCAACTGCATGATGGGACTTGCAGTCCGTAATCTTGAACTGGTCGAGTGTTCTCAGCTGAGATATGGTACAGGTGTGCCCCATGAAGGAGGGGCTAAATTAATAGGAGGAAACCTTGGAATTGTAACATCGGAGGCATCTGAAGAGGTTACCGCCGAAACGCGTCATGCCGAAAAAAGGAATAAATGTTTTCCTGAAGCCCTGCGGTGTCCCCTTGTCTTTTTCGGAGGCGAAGGTGTTTTTGCATATATATATAAATATATAAACTTTGGAGGTTTGATGTTAGCGGCACCGCCTGAGCCGCGAGAAGAGCCCCGCTGTGCCTTGGGTGCAGCCCTGCCGAGACGCCAATCGTCGTTCCGGCCTAAGGAAAAGGTTAAGCTGATGGAGGATGTGAACGGCTTGCAAACGACAATCTGCCATCACAACCCACTGGGGATTTTACTGAGAAAGGTGAAAAGCTGCGCAACTCACGGTACCAACACAAGGCACCACAAAGACCAACAGGCCACGCAGGTGGCCACGCCCACCTGGGCGGGGTATGAATTGTTTAATTGTGGAGCCAACACAACGCTGCAGCATATCGCCAATTGAAAGCCCAGATCCCAGGAAGAAGTGCTGCAGGGCACGAAACGCGTCGGATGGACTTTCGAATCTGTGTTTGTCACTTTGCTGATTTGCCTGTCTTCGTCCATCAAATTAAAAGCTTCATGAATACTCACCTTTTGGGGGCCTCTCTTCACAGGCAAACTTTGGAGGTTTGATGTTAGCGGCACCGCCTGAGCCGCGAGAAGAGCCCCGCTGTGCCTTGGGTGCAGCCCTGCCGAGACGCCAATCGTCGTTCCAGCCTAAGGAAAAGGTTAAGCTGATGGAGGATGTGAACGGCTTGCAAACGACAATCTGCCATCACAACCCACTGGGGATTTTACTGAGAAAGGTGAAAAGCTGCGCAACTCACGGTAGCAACACAAGGCACCACAAAGACCAACAGGCCACGCGGGTGGCCACGCCCACCTGGGCGGGGTATGAATTGTTTAATTGTGGAGCCAACACAACGCTGCAGCATATCGCCAATTGAACGCCCAGATCCCAGGAAGAAGTGCTGCAGGGCACGAAACGCGTTGGATGGACTTTCGAATCTGTGTTTGTCACTTTGCTGATTTGCCTGTCTTCGTCCATCAAATTAAAAGCTTCATGAATACTCACCTTTTGGGAGCCTCTCTTCACAGGCAAACTTTGGAGGTTTGATGTTAGCGGCACCGCCTGAGCCGCGAGAAGAGCCCCGCTGTGCCTTGGGTGCAGCCCTGCCGAGACGCCAATCGTCGTTCCGGCCTAAGGAAAAGGTTAAGCTGATGGAGGATGTGAATGGCTTGCAAACGACAATTTGCCATCACAACCCACTGGGGATTTTACTGAGAAAGGTGAAAAGCTGCGCAACTCACGGTAGCAACACAAGGCACCACAAAGACCAACAGGCCACGCGGGTGGCCACGCCCACCTGGGCGGGGTTTGAATTGTTTAATTGTGGAGCGAACACAACGCTGCAGCATATCGCCAATTAAAAGCCCAGATCCCAGGAAGAAGTGCTGCAGGGCACGAAACGCGTCGGATGGACTTTCGAATCTGTGTTTGTCACTTTGCTGATTTGCCTGTCTTCGTCCATCAAATTAAAAGCTTCATGAATACTCACCTTTTGGGGGCCTCTCTTCACAGGCAAACTTTGGAGGTTTGATGTTAGCGGCACCGCCTGAGCCGCGAGAAGAGCCCCGCTGTGCCTTGGGTGCAGCCCTGCCGAGACGCCAATCGTCGTTCCGGCCTAAGGAAAAGGTTAAGCTGATGGAGGATGTGAACGGCTTGCAAACGACAATCTGCCATCACAACCCACTGGGGATTTTACTGAGAAAGGTGAAAAGCTGCGCAACTCACGGTAGCAACACAAGGCACCACAAAGACCAACAGGCCACGCGGGTGGCCACGCCCACCTGGGCGGGGTATGAATTGTTTAATTGTGGAGCCAACACAACGCTGCAGCATATCGCCAATTGAAAGCCCAGATCCCAGGAAGAAGTGCTGCAGGGCACGAAACGCGTCGGATGGACTTTCGAATCTGTGTTTGTCACTTTGCTGATTTGCCTGTCTTCGTCCATCAAATTAAAAGCTTCATGAATACTCACCTTTTGGGGGCCTCTCTTCACAGGCAAACTTTGGAGGTTTGATGTTAGCGGCACCGCCTGAGCCGCGAGAAGAGCCCGGCTGTGCCTTGGGTGCAGCCCTGCCGAGACGCCAATCGTTGTTCCGGCCTAAGGAAAAGGTTAAGCTGATGGAAAATGTGAACGGCTTGCAAACGACAATCTGCCATTACAACCCACTGCGGATTTTACTGAGAAAGGTGAAAAGCTGCGCAACTCACGGTAGCAACACAAGGCACCACAAAGACCAACAGGCCACGCGGGTGGCCACGCCCACCTGGGCGGGGTATGAATTGTTTAATTGTGGAGCCAACACAACGCTGCAGCATATCGCCAATTGAAAGCCCAGATCCCAGGAAGAAGTGCTGCAGGGCACGAAACGCGTCGGATGGACTTTCGAATCTGTGTTTGTCACTTTGCTGATTTGCCTGTCTTCGTCCATCAAATTAAAAGCTTCATGAATACTCACCTTTTGGGGGCCTCTCTTCACAGGCAAACTTTGGAGGTTTGATGTTAGCGGCACCGCCTGAGCCGCGAGAAGAGCCCCGCTGTGCCTTGGGTGCAGCCCTGCCAAGACGCCAATCGTCGTTCCGGCCTAAGGAAAAGGTTAAGCTGATGGAGGATGTGAACGGCTTGCAAACGACAATCTGCCATCACAACCCACTGCGGATTTTACTGAGAAAGGTGAAAAGCTGCGCAACTCACGGTAGCAACACAAGGCACCACAAAGACCAACAGGCCACGCGGGTGGCCACGCCCACCTGGGCGGGGTATGAATTGTTTAATTGTGGAGCCAACACAACGCTGCAGCATATCGCCAATTGAAAGCCCAGATCCCAGGAAGAAGTGCTGCAGGGCACGAAACGCGTCGGATGGACTTTCGAATCTGTGTTTGTCACTTTGCTGATTTGCCTGTCTTCGTCCATCAAATTAAAAACTTCATGAATACTCACCTTTTGGGGGCCTCTCTTCACAGGCAAACTTTGGAGGTTTGATGTTAGCGGCACCGCCTGAGCCGCGAGAAGAGCCCCGCTGTGCCTTGGGTGCAGCCCTGCCGAGACGCCAATCGTCGTTCCGGCCTAAGGAAAAGGTTAAGCTGATGGAGGATGTGAACGGCTTGCAAACGACAATCTGCCATCACAACCCACTGGGGATTTTACTGAGAAAGGTGAAAAGCTGCGCAACTCACGGTAGCAACACAAGGCACCACAAAGACCAACAGGCCACGCGGGTGGCCACGCCCACCTGGGCGGGGTATGAATTGTTTAATTGTGGAGCCAACACAACGCTGCAGCATATCGCCAATTGAAAGCCCAGATCCCAGGAAGAAGTGCTGCAGGGCACGAAACGCGTCGGATGGACTTTCGAATCTGTGTTTGTCACTTTGCTGATTTGCCTGTCTTCGTCCATCAAATTAAAAGCTTCATGAATACTCACCTTTTGGGGGCCTCTCTTCACAGGCAAACTTTGGAGGTTTGATGTTAGCGGCACCACCTGAGCCGCGAGAAGAGCCCCGCTGTGCCTTGGGTGCAGCCCTGCTGAGACGCCAATCGTCGTTCCGGCCTAAGGAAAAGGTTAAGCTGATGGAGGATGTGAACGGCTTGCAAACGACAATCTGCCATCACAACCCACTGGGGATTTTACAGAGAAAGGTGAAAAGCTGCGCAACTCATGGTAGCAACACAAGGCACCACAAAGACCAACAGGCCACGCGGGTGGCCACGCCCACCTGGGCGGGGTATGAATTGTTTAATTGTGGAGCCAACACAACGCTGCAGCATATCGCCAATTGAAAGCCCAGATCCCAGGAAGAAGTGCTGCAGGGCACGAAACGCGTCGGATGGACTTTCGAATCTGTGTTTGTCACTTTGCTGATTTGCCTGTCTTCGCCCATCAAATTAAAAGCTTCATAAATACTCACCTTTTGGGGGCCTCTCTTCACAGGCAAACTTTGGAGGTTTGATGTTAGCGGCACCGCCTGAGCCGCGAGAAGAGCCCCGCTGTGCCTTGGGTGCAGCCCTGCCGAGACGCCAATCGTCGTTCCGGCCTAAGGAAAAGGTTAAGCTGATGGAGGATGTGAACGGCTTGCAAACGACAATCTGCCATCACAACCCACTGGGGATTTTACAGAGAAAGGTGAAAAGCTGCGCAACTCACGGTAGCAACACAAGGCACCACAAAGACCAACAGGCCACGCGGGTGGCCACGCCCACCTGGGCGGGGTATGAATTGTTTAATTGTGGAGCCAACACAACGCTGCAGCATATCGCCAATTGAAAGCCCAGATCCCAGGAAGAAGTGCTGCAGGGCACGAAACGCGTCGGATGGACTTTCGAATCTGTGTTTGTCACTTTGCTGATTTGCCTGTCTTCGCCCATCAAATTAAAAGCTTCATAAATACTCACCTTTTGGGGGCCTCTCTTCACAGGCAAACTTTGGAGGTTTGATGTTAGCGGCACCGCCTGAGCCGCGAGAAGAGCCCCGCTGTGCCTTGGGTGCAGCCCTGCCGAGACGCCAATCGTCGTTCCGGCCTAAGGAAAAGGTTAAGCTGATGGAGGATGTGAACGGCTTGCAAACAACAATCTGCCATCACAACCCACTGGGGATTTTACTGAGAAAGGTGAAAAGCTGCGCAACTCACGGTAGCAACACAAGGCACCACAAAGACCAACAGGCCACGCGGGTGGCCACGCCCACCTGGGCGGGGTATGAATTGTTTAATTGTGGAGCCAACACAACGCTGCAGCATATCGCCAATTGAAAGCCCAGATCCCAGGAAGAAGTGCTGCAGGGCACGAAACGCGTCGGATGGACTTTCGAATCTGTGTTTGTCACTTTGCTGATTTGCCTGTCTTCGTCCATCAAATTAAAAGCTTCATGAATACTCACCTTTTGGGGGCCTCTCTTCACAGGCAAACTTTGGAGGTTTGATGTTAGCGGCACCGCCTGAGCCGCGAGAAGAGCCCCGCTGTGCCTTGGGTGCAGCCCTGCCGAGACGCCAATCGTCGTTCCGGCCTAAGGAAAAGGTTAAGCTGATGGAGGATGTGAACGGCTTGCAAACGACAATCTGCCATCACAACCCACTGGGGATTTTACTGAGAAAGGTGAAAAGCTGCGCAACTCACGGTAGCAACACAAGGCACCACAAAGACCAACAGGCCACGCGGGTGGCCACGCCCACCTGGGCGGGGTATGAATTGTTTAATTGTGGAGCCAACACAACGCTGCAGCATATCGCCAATTGAAAGCCCAGATCCCAGGAAGAAGTGCTGCAGGGCACGAAACGCGTCGGATGGACTTTCGAATCTGTGTTTGTCACTTTGCTGATTTGCCTGTCTTCGTCCATCAAATTAAAAGCTTCATGAATACTCACCTTTTGGGGGCCTCTCTCCACAGGCAAACTTTGGAGGTTTGATGTTAGCGGCACCGCCTGAGCCGCGAGAAGAGCCCCGCTGTGCCTTGGGTGCAGCCCTGCCGAGACGCCAATCGTTGTTCCGGCCTAAGGAAAAGGTTAAGCTGATGGAGGATGTGAACAGCTTGCAAACGACAATCTGCCATCACAACCCACTGGGGATTTTACTGAGAAAGGTGAAAAGCTGCACAACTCACGGTAGCAACACAAGGCACCACAAAGACCAACAGGCCACGCGGGTGGCCACGCCCACCTGGGCGGCGTATGAATTGTTTAATTGTGGAGCCAACACAACGCTGCAGCATATCGCCAATTGAAAGCCCAGATCCCAGGAAGAAGTGCTGCAGGGCACGAAACGCGTCGGATGGACTTTCGAATCTGTGTTTGTCACTTTGCTGATTTGCCTGTCTTCGTCCATCAAATTAAAAGCTTCATGAATACTCACCTTTTGGGGGCCTCTCTTCACAGGCAAACTTTGGAGGTTTGATGTTAGCGGCACCGCCTGAGCCGTGAGAAGAGCCCCGCTGTGCCTTGGGTGCAGCCCTGCCGAGACGCCAATCGTCGTTCCGGCCTAAGGAAAAGGTTAAGCTGATGGAGGATGTGAACGGCTTGCAAACGACAATCTGCCATCACAACCCACTGGGGATTTTACTGAGAAAGGTGAAAAGCTGCGCAACTCACGGTAGCAACACAAGGCACCACAAAGACCAACAGGCCACGCGGGTGGCCACGCCCACCGGGGCGGGGTATGAATTGTTTAATTGTGGAGCCAACACAACGCTGCAGCATATCGCCAATTGAAAGCCCGGATCCCAGGAAGAAGTGCTGCAGGGCACGAAACGCGTCGGATGGACTTTCGAATCTGTGTTTGTCACTTTGCTGATTTGCCTGTCTTCGTCCATCAAATTAAAAGCTTCATGAATACTCACCTTTTGGGGGCCTCTCTTCACAGGCAAACTTTGGAGGTTTGATGTTAGCGGCACCGCCTGAGCCGCGAGAAGAGCCCCGCTGTGCCTTGGGTGCAGCCCTGCCGAGACGCCAATCGTCGTTCCGGCCTAAGGAAAAGGTTACGCTGATGGAGGATGTGAACGGCTTGCAAACAACAATCTGCCATCACAACCCACTGGGGATTTTACTGAGAAAGGTGAAAAGCTGCGCAACTCACGATAGCAACACAAGGCACCACAAAGACCAACAGGCCACGCGGGTGGCCACGCCCACCTGGGCGGGGTATGAATTGTTTAATTGTGGAGCCAACACAACGCTGCAGCATATCGCCAATTGAAAGCCCAGATCCCAGGAAGAAGTGCTGCAGGGCACGAAACGCGTCGGATGGACTTTCGAATCTGTGTTTGTCACTTTGCTGATTTGCCTGTCTTCGTCCATCAAATTAAAAGCTTCATGAATACTCACCTTTTGGGGGCCTCTCTTCACAGGCAAACTTTGGAGGTTTGATGTTAGCGGCACCGCCTGAGCCGCGAGAAGAGCCCCGCTGTGCCTTGGGTGCAGCCCTGCCGAGACGCCAATCGTCGTTCCGGCCTAAGGAAAAGGTTAAGCTGATGGAGGATGTGAACGGCTTGCAAACGACAATCTGCCATCACAACCCACTGGGGATTTTACTGAGAAAGGTGAAAAGCTGCGCAACTCACGGTAGCAACACAAGGCACCACAAAGACCAACAGGCCACGCGGGTGGCCACGCCCACCTGGGCGGGCTATGAATTGTTTAATTGTGGAGCCAACACAACGCTGCAGCATATCGCCAATTGAAAGCCCAGATCCCAGGAAGAAGTGCTGCAGGGCACGAAACGCGTCGGATGGACTTTCGAATCTGTGTTTGTCACTTTGCTGATTTGCCTGTCTTCGTCCATCAAATTAAAACTTTGGAGGTTTGATATATATATATAATATTTTATTTATTTATTTTCTTACACAATCACACATGATGTAGACATAGAATGATCAAAATACCCTTACAAAGTTTATTTTCCCCCCCCTTTTTTCTTTCGGTATTAAACAGCTATTAGTAATTATTACCGATGTTCAAAATTGTAACAATTGATTTTACTGGTTTATATGATTAGTGTAAAAGAGGTATTTTACCTGTATTAATTTTATCCTACACTAAAAAATGTCTAATACATGTAATGTATTGGTGGATCGACATTAATGGGGAATGTGTTCAGTCTGTTCTCTTTGTCTATTAATTCAAACCATGTGTGACGGGTTGTTTCTTTAAGCACTAGCACTTTAAATATCGAGTAAAACTCTCTGAACATTGTCATGTGATCAAGGCCGCTTTGACGGCTGAAACGCGTAATGGCAGGCAAGGAGGAATAAAATATCTTTGAACTACTCAACGAGGTCCACGTTCGTTCTTGTTTTCCCTGGAGAAACGTGTGAGCGAAGAGAGCTCATATATATATATATATATATATATATATATATATATATATATATATATATATGTGTGTATATATTATATATACATAAACATATATATATATATACATCTGCATATCTATATAAATTCAAATATGAATGCATGCATACATATACATAGACACATATGCATACATATGCATGTTATGTACATGGAAGTCTGGAAAACATTAATAAAAGCAAAGCTAAAAAGCCACCTAATTACAAACAGAATTGCTTTAACTTAAACGAGTTTTAACCTATTGCATTTTAAATGCTTGTTTATAAAGTATTGTATCCTCTCACCTGATAGCCCGGAGGCTGGGGGTGTCAGTCCCAGAGAGAGGGACCCCTATGTAGTGTAAATTAAAGAAAGTGGCAGCTCTGAAGCTGTAGGGAGCCCTTAATTCTTGGTCCCAATGCTGCTGCACCGCAGGGCAACTTTGTTTGAAATATGTCAACCACAGCCAAAATGCAGCACCAGATACCGTCACATGCTCTACCATCTGCCTCCAAACCAGAGCTCCTCTTCATCATGGAAACCTGCCTGGGAAAAGTTGAGATCCAATCATCTGAGACCATTCCTAAGGCACACTTAACCCTATTCAAAAATCCTTAAATCAAGAAAATTGGTAAAGTAATAGTGTTTTTTCATAAAAATACTTTATCAACCATGAACACAAATCACCTGAGTGTTAACCATCTACTAATGCATAGTTCACCCCATCAAACTTACTCAGCCTCCTTCCTGCTCATCTACCAAACCCGCTTTCGTACCATACCTTTCCAGAAGCCCTACTAGATGCTTACCCAGACATTAGCATTAACAACAAACCATATCCTTCTTGGATGGCTCCCAACATCTGGTTTGGCAAACCGGGACTGCACAATACCACCTCCACCATCTCTAACTATGAAGTTTTTGACCTCTGACAACTAGTCCCTGGATAAACTCACTCAGCCGAGCATACTTGTGATGCAAACATGGTTCCTAAGAGACTAATGTCAGTGACCTTGAAAGAGCCACTCTACCTGGAATAATCATAACATCATTGTTATTTCAAGCTTCCCATCACAGCTCTTCCACATGCACCTCCCACACAGGTAACTGAACCTGGATGCTTTTCAGGTACAGCTGTCTGCTTAATGACCTCTGGATCCTCTGATGACACTTATTCAATTCCCCCAACAGCTCCACAAAGCGACACCACTCAAATCCACACAAAATCAAAAACATATTTGAAAGGCAAGTTAGCTCAATTTAAAATAACTAGAACTCTCAATAGGTAGTGGAGAAAACTACACCCCACTTATCGCTAAGATCACACTAGTTCGATGAATCTTGGATGCCCCATACCGAACTAGGGAGCTTTTCAAGTGACTCACTCATGAGCACTCTGCCAATTGATGCCTGATCAGTTCATTGAATCACCTTACAACCTGAAGTCTCACTTCCGACTGAAATCAACCAGAGACAATTCTTCCATACATATTCTTAGCACCAAAACAACGCAAATAAAACTCTGCTTGAAGAACAGAGTAGGTTTTCCTGATCAATAATACAAACTCAAAAGAATCATTGCTGCCAATTTCTCTGCAGACCCAGTTGTCATAGAAAAGCACACGAGAAGGAAACAAAAGGCCACATCACGACAGAGCCTGAAATTCACAAGCAAAAGCGGTCTCTGTTCGAAGGAGAATCGTCCAAGGAAGCCACAATGGTTTTCTATTATAACATATTCCAAACAATGATAAGAGGTTGACAGATAATCCATAGACCTTCAGTGGTGCTGGAACAATTTACAGAGTGGGGGAGCGGGCTGTATATTAAAAGACCTATATTTTATGTGCGGAGACTCTGCACTCATAAAGATAATACTTGTAAAGCCCTTTATGAATACCAAACAATTGTAAACTTACACTAAGGCGTAAGTTTATCTTTTTAAATCAGGCCCACAGTATCTAAGGTAACACAGACAATATACATTATGCCAAGGGAAACAACTGGGTGCTCAGATTTGAAGAAAAAACACCTAATTTTCTTCAAAAGGACAAGGTGCATAAGTATAAGAGTCAATCTCGAGCACACCAAAACCAGCCAGAAATCTTCTTGTGTTTGTTATGTTATGTTATTTGGCTTTTGTAACGCGCACGGCTACTCAAGAGTGTCCTGGCGCGGCATCTAACAAGCAACATACAACTGAGCAAGGCGCAGCTTAATTAAACAGCAGAGTCTTTAAATGCTTCTTGAACAGCCTGAGATCTTGAGTGTTCCGAAGTTCGAAAGGGAGGGCATTCCAGGCTACAGCGGCCTTAAAAGAAAGAGAGCTGCCCCCCGTGCGAGAGAGACGAAAGCGGGGAACCACAAGTAAGTGTTGTGCTGCAGAGCGCAGTTGACTCTTAGGTTCGTAAAAGCAAAAACGCCTTCTAAGATATGGTGGCCCCGTTCCATTCAGTGCTCCAACCGCGAGAGTAAGGGCTTTAAACAGGACCCGACTGGTCACAGGAAGCCAGTGAAGGTCCCTCAGATGTTGTTTCATACTAGATCTTCCAGAAATGACAAGCAGAACTCTCGCAGCCGCATTTTGTATTGTGTGTAGTTTTTTAAGTTGGTATCCCGGCAAGCCAATGTAAAGTGCATTGGCATTATCAATGCCTGATAGAATAAGGGCTTGTGTCACCATCTCTTTTGCGGATCCAGGCAGGAGAGGCAAACATTTTCTGAGAGATTTCAATATGCCAAAGCACGTACCCGCTAATCTCTTTATCTGAGGGGAGAACCGAAGGTCATCGCTGAACCACACCCCCAGATTCTTCACTAGATTGCCGATAGATTTTGGCATGGGGTACTCTGTAGGCCAGATCGACTCCCTAAAATGTGGGGGGAAGAAGCCATACAGCAGTATCTCCGATTTGTCCTCGTTGCACTTAAGCTGTGAAAGTGCAAGCCGTGTGAACCAAATTCATGAACCAAAGACAGCATATCTTAATTGTAATCTTTACCAAACACTAGCCAACACGGAGTTCAGTCTCTGGACAATACTACTCCAGTGGACTTCATCAGGATCTGTCGAAGTAGGAAAGTACTCCAAGTATTGTAAATCTTTGACCGTAGTGGCGTTCTGACACCACTATGGTCAAATAATTATGATATTACTCTTCTTCTTCAACGGATCCTTTTTCATTACAGACTTTCTTACTGCTAAGTATGTGTAAGGAAAATTCAAATATACTCGTTTCGTATATTTACACAAATGAGTTTGTAGATATTTGCGTAGATGACTTGGGAAGTTTCTAATCAGCCCTGGTGTAGTCAAATAGAATACTAATGTCCAAAGATGAAACACATGTTGGCTAGTGTGTGGTGAAGATTACAATAAAGATATACTGTTCTTGGCTCACGAATAACGAATACAAAAAAGTTCTGGTATGTAGCCAGTAATGGATTATGGAGCTCACTTTTGCAAATATATTACTAAAGCATGGTTTGATTGCGCACCTTCCTTTATTCCTTATTCTCCTTTGAAAAGATAACAAAATTCACAAGGGCAGGCATTTTCACCTAGAAAACTACTAGGCACGCAAACAATAATGTGTGGAAATCAGTTTTCAGCAAATAATTACCATTTGCACATCACTAAGTAAAGTGTCTTGATTTGTTATGATCCTATTAAAATCTTTCTATTCCATTACACTTCAGATTTATGGTTTCCTAAATGCTTTCCTGAAGGCTGATATAGTATGAAATATTCATAAAATTATTTTACAAGTATCTAAATGTTGTGTGTGAAAAAACTGACATCCTACTTACTTTCCTTTCACACTTGCTGTACCCCAGCAAGACTGTCACAAAGTTCACTTTACAAAATCCGCTAACATTATAGAGAAAAAAAAGTAAATACCAATCTCCATGTTAAAATAATTAGCTGCAATTTGTCAGAAGACATAGCCTGAAATTTGACTTCTGTCTTCGAAGACACTGTAAATATTGCAAGAATAAACTTAAAATGTAAAGTTACATTTCTTGTCCATTCACCTTCCAAACTCAAGCATGGTTATTTTGGGGATGCTGCAGCATCCCTGCACGCCTACTTCCAACATGTAGACCTTGCATGCTTGAACTAGCAACTTGTCTACAAAAGGGATTGTATGAAAGAGATAGTAGCCCAAGGACCAGAATATCTCTTAAGAGTGGTCTGCTCTTTTTAAAAGAAAAACAAGGAACTAGAAATGAACCCTTCCTATTTGTACTATGTTGCCTAACATTAAAAGAGAAAAAGTGGGAAACATTAATTAAAATCATCGGAAAAGTAGGAAAGGACCCTCTGAGAAATAGAACTCCTACAAATATGTAAAAGAAAAGTGTATAGAAAGAGGATTACTGTTTGTGAGGAGAAATTCCTTGACTGGGTGAGATTCCAATAAAATAAGAATAAATATAGATATATCCAATGCTGGTACTCCAGGCTCCTGTCCATTTTGTGAAAACTAGCATTTCCTCATATAAGAAGAGAAATGGCTGTGTGACTACTTTAAGAAGACTGCCACCTCGTGAACTGGAGGTTCAGATGCTGAAGAAAGGAAAAAGCTACATTTCCCAGATGGATGGAGCCTGCTCAAAGAATATGACCTTGAGAAGCCAGGAAAATATACACATTGCCTGGTCTCCTACTTATTGTCCACAGGTTCCTATTTGCCACCCTCACACTACTGACATTGCCACCTCCCGCACTCTCTTCACATCCTCTTTTCCTTGCATTATCATCGTCCTGCCTTATGTCCTGTCATCACTCCCTAACACTGCTCCTGCCTCCCACCTCATCTGTCATGTTATCTCTCCTGCTTCACGTGCTTTCCTTCCTTCAACCCGACATCTCCATCTCCTTGTGCCCCATATTTCCTTGTCATCGCTACCATCTCTGATCCCATCATAGCTCCCACCTCCATGTCATGGCTCCAGCCACCAACCCATCCACCATTGCTTCCACCTCCCATCCTGTCATTGCTCCTGCAGTAGTTAATTTGTGCCCCGGGTACAGCTGAGCCCTGCCAGCACTTATTTGAAGGGTGTAGACTCTCACTGACTGACTCATGAGGGCTGATCTGTAAGTCCCTTTAAAAAGTTCGGCCCAATATCGAAAGTTCTGATTACTCAAAGCTATGACAGTCTTAGGCTGTCTCCCATCACACTGGGCTATTTGACAGCTATGTCCCTCATCAAGCTGGTGGGGAATGCCACTTTGCTGTTGAAAAGTACTGCCTTTGTTGTTATTACATACTAATATGGAGGGGAAAGAGTGGTTTTAAAAAATGATTTGTGGGGGCGTGGCTAACCGCTGAAGGGAATGACCGCTCGGTAGTTCTGCTCCGGAGCGCCACTCCCAAACTATCCAAATAAACCAAAATCCCCCGGCCGGATCCTCGCCCCGAGGGACTCCCAGTGAGCTGTAGTGGCCGGTGAGGTGTGGGAGACATTTGGGGCGGATCGCTGCAGTAATTCGGCGAGCGTTCCACGCTCCGGATCATCAGGTGAAGCCCTCGCCGGCAGAAGTGAGGCCGGGCGCCGGGAACGTGCTACGTGAGACTGCTGTTGGGGTCTGGCCTTTGTGGAGGCCGAAAATACTACTGGTGAGTGGCTCGTCGCTGGGGCAGCACCCAGCCGCTCTGCGGATGTCAGCGGAGTGATATTGCCCCGAGGTCCCCGAGGTTTCGGAGTGCAGCCGCGGATCCGGGAGACCCCACTGCGTGATCGTGTGTCTGGGTCAACGTGAGGGTGCACACCCGGTTGGAAGACGTCCTGCAGCCCCGGGGACTGAACTAATTTGGATCCCACATGCTGATTAATTGAACTGGGTGCAGCCCTGAGCTTCGTGGCGGCTGTGGGTGTTAGTGGCCCTGAAAGTACTTGTGTCTGCCTTGGCCTGGCTAGCGGCCCCGTACACTGCCCTGATTGCCCGGAGTGGGCACCACTGAACGACTTGCTCCCATCTGAGCAACGGGGCCCAGAGGTGTTTTGCAGCATGAGCCTTATGGAGTCTGGGTACTGACTGGAGACAGAAAGGTGGGAGATTAAGGCACCTGCACACTGTTGGGACGGAAAGTGTGATTTGCCACCACTGTCCTCAGAGCTGGTAGCGGAACTGGAGTGACCTTGCAGGGTCGTCGGAATTCTTGACTCCCCCGACCGGTGGCCTGGTCTGCATGTGGCACAGAGTGAGGAACGGGCAGCTGAGGGACCTTGGCAACTAGGCAGAGTGGAGATTTCACCTGGTTCCAGGTAACGAGCTGGGCGGATCTGGACAGTGAGGAGTCCCTTGAGATGTGGTCACAGTGAGACTGAGCAAACGTCTGATACATGGGGTACCCCTGCCAAAACCGACAGACCGAGTGGACCATTCCACTGCAGGCGGCGGGGAGTAGCAGTCGCACCCCGACACCGTGTGGCGACCACCGGGACGGATATACCATGGCGTCTGGACGCACTAATCGGACAGCGACACAGACCAAGCTGGAGAAATTTGCATGGCAAAAGCAACAGAGTGAAGATTGGGGGGAGACGGTGGCCTCGAACTAGGCCATGGAACCCACAAATAAAGATATCCTCAAGGCAATCACAACGGTAAGGACCTCCCTTGAGGTGCAGATCGATACAGTGGCAACGGAAGTGGCTTTGATCAGGGAAGATATGAAGAAAACGGCGGAGCGCTTGGGCACAGTAGAGAGTACCGCCAGGGAACTTGTCACAGATACCACCCTTCTTAAACGGCAGGTAACTGAGTTGCACACCTCCCAAGAGGCTATGGCTCTGCAGCTGGATGACTATGAAGGACGAATGTGGCGTAACAACGTCCGCATTCTAGGTGTGCTGGAACGCGCAAAGGGGCAGGCAGCTGATCTTTTTGTTGAGGAACTTGTTCTTAAACATTTGCAACCACGAGGACTCTCCAAATTCTTTTCAATTGAAAGGGCTCACCGTGTGCCGGGGGGCCGGCCGAAACCGGGTGTGCCTCCGAGGCCGCTCCTGGCCCAGGTGTTTAACTTCCGGGATCGCGATGTTATTCTTCGGACGGCGAGAGCGGCCCCCCCACTTACCTTCGAGAACAGTAAGATCACGTTCTTTCGGGACTTTACTTTGAGGGTGCAGAAGCAACACCGCAGTTTCATGGAGTCAAAGAGGGCCCTCCGGGACCAAGAGTTCAAATACGCAATGATGTTCCCTGCTAAACTGAGGGTGGAAGCCAATTGTAAGCTGTGGTTTTTCACTCGGTCTGAGGAAGCCTGGGATTGGCTAGAAGGCTGACGCACGGTCGGTAAGAAATCCCCAAAAAATGGGTTCTCTGCTGCTGATGGAACTGAAGACTGGTGCCAGCAGAGACGCAATCCCTTGCATTCTGACTCTGATTCCCAGGGACACACAGGGGGGCGCTGACTTTGGAGTCTGGTAAGATTATGTCGGATAAACCCCGGACTCTGGAAGCCATCCTGAGTGATCTGTTGCGATGGCACGAGTTCTGTTCCCCATGTGAATTTGTTCAAGGACTCGTGGTTTCGCTGGGTGGGCCAAGGGGGTCCCGGTGTCTATGCAAGTATTGAGCCTAAGTTCGAGGAGTAGGCCCGGTGCCCTATTGAGTCTCTTAACGTTCTTATTTTTGTACTATTTCTAACTTTCATTTGTCCTAGAGTTACTGTTTCTATTGATGGGGCCACAGGCGTTCCTGTGATTGTTCGAGGACACCACTAGATAGCCGTAGGGTGGGCCTAGCGGGTCCACCAATCTGTGCTTTACCTCAGGGGGTGGAGGGGCTGGGATGGATACTAAGTGACGTATCTACAAGTGGTTGGGAGTGGGGTTGCTCACGTTCCCTGAAGTTGTTTACGGGTGGGCGACAGGCACTCTGCATGTTGGGGGTGGCGGGCGGTTCTAGTCCCGTTGTGCAGGGAGTCAGGGAGGGGGGAGACTTTGATGGGGTGGGTAAGTGTGGGTTTGATCTGTTGGGGAGTCTGGGGTTTTTGGGTTTTTGCAGCAGTGAGAAATGACTATTGGAATGTTAGCATCTTATTTGGCAACTACATCCTTATTACGGACAAGGTGTTTCACGGCACTGTAATGCAAATTGGCAGTATTGGAGTCGCTCCAGAGGGTGGCTCTGGGGGGGTAGGATGTGACAGCCCATCCGATGTAATAACTGTACTATTGAAATATTCTAATGGCAACTGGTCGAAGAATTAGAGTGTCCACCTGCAACGTCAATGGGCTGGGGGGCAAAATTAAAAGGGGCATAGTTCTACAATATATACATCGGCATGCGCTTGATCTAGTACTGCTACAAGAAACCCACCTGATAGGAAATGCGTGCATGGCCCTGGACAGGAATGGATACCGTATGGTGGCACACTCGGGTTTCACAGCGGGATCTAGGGGGGTTGGGATTCTCCTACAGAAAGGCTGCCCTTATGTGCTACAGAACACCTGGACAGATGCACAGGGTAGGTACACAGCATGTACAGGTTTGTGGGTGGGTAGAGTCATTAATGTGGTTTCAGTGTATGCTCCGCCAGGATTGCAGCGCCTAACACTGAAGGATGTGGGGGGTTGTTGTTGGACTTGCCCGTGGGATCATTGGTAATGGGGGGCGACTTTAACTTGACCATAGATGGCCTACTCGACCGGCTCCCGCCCAGACGTGACTCGGCACAAAGCTCACAACTCCGAGATTTCACTAATGCGCTGGGGATGGTGGATGTATGGAGGGGGTCACACCCCCACAGCACACACTTCACGTTTCAATCAGGCGTACATGGTAGTCAGTCACGTATTGATTATCTGTTCACTCACGCCCAAGACATTAATGATTTCACTGACTCAACTTGTTTGGCACGAGAAATATCAGATCACACCCTAGTTTTGACAGTCCTCAGTGCACAGCGCACTAGACGTCCCGGCCCAATCATGATATAGCCATGGGCATTGAAGATACCCCACATTAAAGAAACCCTTCGGCAGGACACAGACTATTACTTTGAAGAAAATGTGGGATCAGTCAAGTCGGCAGCAACACTGTGGGTGCATATGGGGGGTGGTCGAACTGGAAAGGGATATTTTGCAAATGGAGGAGGCCGTCTCTCAGGCCCCCAATCCTGACACTCAGCACCGTATCAAAATTAAAAGACAAGAATATAGGCAGCTGCTTCTGGAGGACGCCACTATGCGTTCCCTGGCTACTCGTCACCGGATTTATGAGCAGGGTGAGCGTACGGGTAAACTTCTGGCATGGCTGGTACGCAAGGAACAAGCAGCGAGATGGGTACGAGCAGTAAAGGTTACTGACAAGGATTTGATTATTGACCCACAAGGCACAGCTGATACCTTTGCGTCTCATTTTGAGAAAGTGTATGGAATCCCGCAGGCCTCACAAGCCTCGTGGGCAGCAGATCTCCTGGCCACTATAGAGGTAGTATGTATTCCATAGCAGGATAGAGAAACATTGGATGCGGACATCTCTGAAATTGAGGTCCAAAAGGTAATGCAGGATGTTCGGGCCGGCAAAGCGATGGGTCCTAATGGACTTCCAATCGAACCTCTAAAGCCAATGGCAACAAAGTTAGCGCCCCATTTGCTTAATCTATATAATGAAAGTTATGAAGCTGGGCTTCTCCCGGCTGATATTTGCACAGCCACCATTGTGGTTATCCACAAACCAGGTAAGCCTGCAGAAGATTGCACATCGTACCGACCCATTTCTTTGATTACGGTGGAAGCCAAAATCCTGGCCAAACTGCTGGCCACCCGACTGCTCCCATATCTCAATGATTTGATTCATCCAGACCAGTCGGGCTTCATGCCGGGTCGGAATACGGCACGGAATCTGCGACGTGTACACGGAGTATTGGGGCAGATAGGCACCCTCGAGGAGGAAGCGATTTTACTGTCACTTGATGCCACAATGGCATTTGGCACTATAGAATGGGAGTATCTGTTTGCTGTTTTGGCTCGTATGGGGTTTGAACCCAAATTGATTGGATGGATTAGACTATTATATAGGCAGCCCATGGCGCACGTCTCAGTGAATAATCATCGCTCTGCCTCTTTTCCCCTTTGCCGTGGCACAAGGCAGGGTTGCCCGCTGTCGCCGCTCCTCTTTGCCATGGTGCTGGAGCCACTTGCTATTTCGATCAGGGGAGATCCGGACATAAGGGGCCTAAAATGGACAAGGGACCATGAGGACCGTATATCTCTCTATGCGGACGATATTTTGCTCTATCTGGCCTCTCCAGCGCGCCTGCTATGACGAGTGTTACATATTTTTCACATATTTGGAGTGCACTCGGGTTATCAGATAAACTGGTCCAAATCCCAGATGTTTGCACTCTGGGGAGAGCCCCCAAAAAGTCTGCGAGTTTACGACATTCCAGTAGCAATCCAGGGTTTCCGATATTTGGGCATTTTTATCACACCCGATGCCACACTCTCTTTCGAACGGAATCTCCTGTGGCCCCTACAGCGGTTTAGATCGGATGTCACACATTGGCGAGCGCTGCCCCTTACTCTTTTGCTACGCGCATCCCTGTTTAAAATGCCCACCCTGCCACGCTTTCTCTACGCCCTGCAAAACGCTCCCAATCCGGTTCCGGATTCCTACTTTTTGCAAATTGAAAGGGTGGTGCAGGAATTGCTGTGGGAGAGCTGACCCCCCGGATTGCTATAAACAAACTCACCATAGGATGGTACGATGGGGGTATAGGATTGCCGGACATGCGCCTTTACTATCAAGCATCGCAGTTGACAGCCATTAACAGATGGGTGTTCGGACCGCATGACGATACTAGCTTTTGTTCGGACCATTGGCTAATGGGTAAGGGGGGTTACAATAGCGCACTTTATACTAACTATCGGAGGCTGCGTTTGACTGGCCCCACGGCACGTACGGTGGAAGTGTGGCATGGAGTCCAGCGTAGGCTGGGGTGGCAGGGGCGCCTGACGAAGGCTAACCCCCTTGTGGGAATCCGACATTTTGGGCCGCCTCAGTACCTGTCCAGAGTTTGATAAATGGGACATGATTAGGATATCTACAGTGGGGGACATGTGGGTTAAAGGGAAGAAGGCAATGTTCGCGGACCTTCAAACTAAGTACCAACTTGCATCTTCGGAGACCTTTCGATATCTCCATATTAGCCATGCCATCAATTCGGCCCTCCCTAAGGGTACCCCCCTTCCGATTTCCTGACCGTTAGAGGACAGACTATTGCTGGACCCAATGGACAGTAAGGCCATTTCCCTCATGTATAAGAAATTAGTACACAATTGGAGTGATCAGATGCTGAAACTAAGGTCGAGCTGGTAGATTGATCTGGGGGAGATTGCTGACGAGGACTGGAGAGAGGCGCTGGCTTCCCCCCGAGAGGTGGCGAGTCCTATGCGACTTCGGCTGGTCCTGCTCAAGATTCTCCACAGGGTATATTTTGACTCTAAATTGTTATTTAGGCTGGGTAGGAGACCTGATCCGCTTTGCCTCTGGCGGTGTAACCAGACTGGCACATTCACACATATTCTCTGGGACTGTGCCCCCACATACAACAATACTGGAAAGACTTCAGGGCCGGACTGGGAACCAAAACCGGCCCTGGCAAAGTGCTCAGCCGGCCACCCCGGGGCTTCGGGGTGCCGCCGAGTTTTTTGCGAGGGCCGGTTTTCGACGATTTTGTTACGTTTTTTTGAGGAATAAAAATGTTGAATGTTTGTCCCACAAGAAGTCCCGATCCTGAGTAAACAAATGTCTCTTGCCTGGTGCTGCCTATCTTTATCCCATTGGAGGACTGTCCAGGCCCTGGATTTGGCAGACTATATCAAGGGATGGGGGACAAGTCATTGGTGCCCCTTTTATTATTATGAAAAACACCCAAATCTGATACTGGTGCAGCCCAAAATATTTTGCAGGCAAACCAGACATTGGAGAGTGGGATTAAGGGAGATTAGGGAGAGAAGTAGGTGGACAAATGAAAGGTGAGAGAAGGTGTTTCAGAGAGAAAAAGAGGAGAGAAACCTGGACAAAGGAGAGACGAAAGAGAGAACAACATATGGATAGTGGACAAGAGAGCAAGAAGGAGATGCAAGCATGGGTAAATGGAGGGAGAAAGAGATAGGGCTCTACGAGAAAAGAGAAGAAGAAAAAGGATGGGGTTCGAGGGGAATGGGGATGAGGAAAGAGTGGATTAGAGGGGAAATAGAACAACAAATTGGTTGGGACAGACACATAAATATAAAGAGCATGTTAGAGACATAATGATGTAGGGTCGGAGGGCAAACGAGGAGGAGACCGGTGAGAAACTAGAAGGGAGGTTGAGATAGAGAGAAAGGGAAGGGAAAGGGGGGAAGAGAGGAAGAAAGATTGGATCAGAGGGAAATAGAGAGAAAATGATGCGGCCAAAGTGAAAAAAAGGAGAGGAGCAAAGAAAAAAACAGAGGGAAAGTGACAGTAAAGGCGAGAGAAAGATAGGGGCAGATTGGGATAGAGAAAATGAGGGGGTAAGGTACAGAGTTAAAGGAGTGGAGAGAAATGGATATGGTGAGGGAAAAACAAGTTAGATGTGGTGTGGCAAGAATGTAATCGAGGAAGGTGTTTGCTACGAAGGGGAAAAGAAAGACAATAAAGACAGAGAATGATGGGTAGAGGCTGAAAACAAGAAAGAAGATATATCATATAACAGATAGGTTACAGTGAGGGCAGGAGAAGAAAAGACCAAAGGTGAGTCGGCACCCATGGAGCATCAGTGAGTGATGCCACAGGGGGGTGTGGGGTGCCCTCTCACCGCTAGTGGCACTGGGCGGCAAACTCCAAACATTTGGGGGATCTTCACTTATTTATTTTTACATATTAAACACTGTATTATTAAAGCCAATGATTTGGGACACGTTTAAAATTGACATGGTGCATGGGGCTTGTGATGTAAAGTGGCGTCCTGAACGTATATGCCCGTTAAGAAAATGAATGCACTAGTAAACAAACATGAAAAGAAAGTTGGTGAAGTATATTTCAATTTTGTAAGTCACATAAATGATTTCCATATAAATGTATAAATTAAACATAGCAATGGCTGAAATTGACAACGTTTTTAAACAAAGGTGTGGGACTATGTTACGTTTTAGATGTGTTTTGCAGCATAAAAGGGCTGGGTGCAGTTAAGGGATCCAAAGAGAACTGTTTTCTGTTAGCAAAGAAAACAAGCATTCGCCGCGCGGCTGTGAAAGCGACGCGGCCGCGCAGCCATGAAAGTGATCTCGCTAAGAAGCAGCAGCTGTTTTCAAGCACACTCGTGCTTGTGGCCCCATCCGCCTTGCGGGAGCGAGCAACAGCCAATTAGCATGCGCGCCGCTGCTCGCTCCCGCAAGGTGGGTGCCGCCACAAGCACGAGTATGTGCTTCCAAAAACAGTAGAGCGCTGCGTAGGCGAGACCTAAAAATGCAACCAGCAGCTGGAAACCTTTGACACTAGTTGCAGGATGTAAATCTATCTGCAGAAACTGGCTCCAATATGAGACATTTGTAACTGGTCATTTAGAATCTTCACTAGGATGGGCAACAATTAAAAACTAGCATTGGCAAGGCCAATGGGCCTGGCCTGTATATTAAGTCCGAGTAAATCACTGATGTGCCTGCTGCAGTGAAAAACACAACCAAAAATCGTTTGCTGCATACAAATAATTAACTGTGCAATTATTCTGAACACTTTGAAGATGTAAAATAGTTCTGCACGCATTGAAATGCAAGCACTCCATAGGAGGCGAGATGGCTTTTTACTTACCAGTAATATTTATAATCGCGATTAGAATGCAGTATTAGGCTCCAAGGTGTGGAATCTGCTTCCTAGCACTCAGCATTCATCTGAATCTGAAGAAGCGTATAAAAAAGAATTCAAAACCTGGCTCTTGCTAGCTCATAATGCATTCTTTAGTTCATTAATATAACCTCTATCAATCCTTTATTACAGGAATTGTAGCAGTCCTCAGCACAGCGCCAGGGTGCTCTTTTTTGGGTGACAGTTGAGCTCTACAAATACTTTTTTCATTTCATTTCTTTAGGTCCTCCTCATCCCAGTCTTAGCTTAGCGAGGGTTGGCCCACCCCTCACTCGACAGGCACATATCACGCTCTAGTCCCTTTTTTATGTCCACAGAATAGAAAAAACCTCCGCCCTCCGTTCCCTCCTCCTGTAAGTTCACAAGCAGGAAAAATGCAAACCCCAAGGGAGGGAAGGTAGGGGCACTGACTGGGACAAGGAGGACCTACTCGGGGTGATGAAGATTACTGGTAAGTAACAAAGTCATTACCCCCTCATACGATCCTCCTCGTCCTAGTCATAACGTAGTGAGGAAATAACAAGCCAGAGACAACAGAAGGTTTGCACTGAAATAAATGTATTCATAACAGAAAAAACGAATAACTGCATCGCAGTGGCCAAAACCCTAGGCCCAAAATTACTTACTCCAATCGATAATGCTTTGCAAAAGTATCAAAAGGAGACTAGGTAGCCGTTCTAGAGATTTCCTGAATGGAAACACCACCCACCTCCGCCCCGGACGTCGAGACGGACATAGCGAACCTGCCAGGGCCGGCCTTATCGCTGGTGGCGCCTGGTGCAATAATCTTTTTGGGTGTCCCCCGCCCCATATGACCCCTACCTCGAATTCCCTCCCTACCACACATCAAAAGCGCCTCTCATCTCTCTATTGGCCCTCTATCAAATACATTTCATTTGTTTTAAAGCGATGGTAAAGGCTGGTTTTACTAATCCACTCCAGGCCCTAGGCCCATCTCTCCCATGCTGCTGCACTGCTCTGCATCCACCGCGTTTTTCTGAGTTCTTTCTCCTGCTTTTCCCTCGTTTTTTTACTGCTTTCTCCTTCCTTGTCCGTTTTTCTGAGGGCTTTCTCCTGCTTTTGCCTCGTTTTTTACTGCTTCCTCCTTCCTTTCCCGCTGTTTTTCTGAGTGCATTCTACTACTTTTGCCTAGTTTTTTACTACTTTCTCCTTCCCCTTCTTCATTTTTCCAAGTGCTTTCTCCTGCTTTTGCCTTGTTTTTTACTGCTTTCTCCTTCCTCTTTCCCATTTTTCTGAGTGCTTTCTCCAGCTTTTCCCGATTTTTACTGCCTTCTCTTTCCTTTCTCCTATTTTTCGGAGTGCTTTCTCCTACTTTTCCCTCGGTTTTTACTACTTTCTCCTTCCTTTCCCCATTTTGTAGTGCTTTCTCCTGCTTTTCCCTTGTTTTTTTTACTGCTTTCTTCTTCCTTTCCCCATTTTTCTGAGTACTTTTCCCACCATTCCCTCATTTTTTACTGCTTTCTCGTTCCTTTCTCTATTTTTCTGAGTGCTTTTTCCTGCTTTTCCATAATTTTTCACTGCTTCTCCCTGTTTTTTCCTCATTTGCCACTCCCGTTTGCAACCCGTTTTCCCACCTCCCACCTAGCTCCACCCGTCGCCTCCCAGCACCCGCCCCTTCTCACAAGACCTACTTAATGAAGGCCACAGCGCGACCCCATTGAGCAGGCTCCAGGTCCAGCTCTCCCATGCTGCTACACCGCTCTTTTTCCTCGCCGTTTTTCTGAGTGCTTTCTTCTGCTTTTCCTTCATATTTGCCTGCTTTCTCTTTTTCTCCTTCCTTTCCCCCAGTTTTTCTGAGTGCTTTCTCCTGCTTTTGCCTTGTTTTTTTACTGTTTTCTCTGCGAATCAGCTAGCAACTCCAACGCCTTGAGGCCCTCATGGGTGATTTGCTGCGCTTTATAAATCCTGATTGATTGATTGACTCAGCTATCCACATAAAATACAGATCTATGTTTGCAGCAGACATATTAGCCATCAGTGCTACTTTATGCAGAGTGAAAACTGCCACTAGACAAAACTCTAATCTCTCTCTCTCTAGCAGAAACAATAATTACAGGAGTTGTCATGACATTTTTATTGCTGCATGAAAGCTGGATGCACAAGGAGATCTACAGCTGGTGCTATTAAATCGTACACTATTGCTAAATACAGCACCCACCTCCCTCCCCCCTAGGACAGTGGCCCTCCTCCTGGTTGGCGCCCAGTGCAGCCTCACCAGTCGTACAACCCTAAAGCCGGCCCTGGGACCTGCCCTGATCAGAAGAGGGTGGAATCAGATCAAGAGAAGAGCATGCCTGACATAGCTTGCCGCACCCAGCGGCGCACGGTGGGCGTTGTTAACTTATTGCCTTTATGATCCCCCCCCCCCCCCCAGGAGACCAATAAAGACTGAGAAAGGGGAAATCCTCAGTATGCTGCAAGTAACACAACAAACAGCGCTGAACATCAAGGGAGGAATGAATTCCACTAGAACCAACTTTCTCAAAAACAGGCGGAATCAACTCCTGCTGCAAATGAAACTTGGAGCTGACTTTTCGAAGAAAACCAAGATCAGGGTGAAGAACAACCTTATCAGGAAAAATCTTGAGATAAGGAAAGGAGATAACTAACACCCTAAGCTCTCCTAATCAACGAGCGGAGGTAACTGCCAAAAAATAAAGCTACTTGATCCGATAACCATATCAAAGGACAATCATTCAAAGGCTCAAACTAAAACTAACAAACTAAGACGTAGTACCCTACCTGTTAATGCAACAGGATTGAAAATTAGAAGAGGGCAGAGCTTTTGTCCATTCTATGGACATAAAAAAGGGACTATTGTGTGGAATGGGCCTGTCAAGGACGGACCGCCCTCACTACCTTAGGACTGGTATGACAAGGAACTGTATGAGGGGGTAATGATTCATCAAACAGCCAACAGTATGAGGTGAGAGAGTATTACGATTCTGTGTGGAGCCAAGGCCAAGTCTGTACATTATAAGGAATTGGTAACAATAGGTCGCACAGACAGTTACAATGTAAAGCCAGGCGTAAAAAAAATGATGCCCACTTCCTCTAGTGCCCAATAACTCTTGATAAACATTGTAAACTATGTATTCAGAAGACGGGATTAAAACAATTAGGGGATTGCGACTTGCCCCTGCTTAAACATTCGCCGAGAAGACCATTTGAACCCATGCTGTCCTGTTAAATGTCTGCAGAGAGAAGTCCAGTATATATGGTAGTGCCTTGGAAATAATACGAGGCTGTAAAACAGCACACAGGGGTCCAAGAAGTAGCTTGAGTAATTGCCGCAGAAATGCCTCAGATCGGGGAGCAGGGAGGTGAGTGAGCGCGCCGCATCTGATCAGCAGATGGCTGGCGCACTTAACCCTAATTGGTGATAATCACATGAGATTTTTTTTTATTTCAGTGACAATTCATTTTCTGCAATTATTCTGCGCGGCTTCAAAGTCCCCTCAGCGCGGGGTTCGCGGCTTCGGCAGCAATCCGCGGCCCAGGACAGCTCGCCAACCCTTTCACTTTTTTTCCTGCGGATTGGGGGTAGAGGGTAAAAAATTAGAAGCAGATGGGCCATATTGAAACTTTTTTTTTGCAAGAGCATTCTGTAAATGTTTTGAAAATGTGATTCCGGTGCAAGACAAGTCAGGCAGCTGAATGGAAGGCGCAGAGGCCTGCCAAACTGCGGAAGATGGATGCGGCTTTTCATTGGCTGCGACGGATCAGCTGAAGACGCTCTGAAGCCATAAATCATGGGGCTCGCGCATTAAAAATTAAAAATGAAAGAAACCGTTGTTCTGATTCATCGCGTCGACGAGATAACGAAAAGCAAGGCACCATTGCTTTTTTTCTCAAATCGATGTTTTGAAAGCTGTGCCAGTGTCGTCCTGTTGGAAGCGATGTGTGCATCTCTTAAATTCAGCATGCCGTTGGCCTGCCCCCCTCATAAAGGGCTTCACTTAGCAGCAGAAAGTGATAGAATCTTTTTCTTTTCAAAGCAGTTTAGAAGGTGTAATTGAGAGCAGAAGTGCTGCTCGGAGTCCTTTAAAGAGGACATTGCGTGTTTCCTCACCCTGACATTCCGCTGGGGTCCGCTTCCTTTGTACTCAGTCCTAATAAGCGTGATGCATGCATATTGCGCTCAGGAGGAGATAAAAGGTATGCACCTTTTATTATTGCTAAAGAATCCCACTGTTTGAAAAGTTCCACCCAGGAGAAGGTCTGCGCTGTCGTTTAGCATTCCTGCTGTAGGAGACTTCACAACTTTCATAGCGCTACGAGGCCGCGTTCCCCACTCCCGATACCAGCTATAAACTACATTGGCGCCCCAGTCTCTATTTTTGCCTCCTCTCACTGCCCTGCGCTTTGTCTTTGTGCGCGCGGCTCCATCTGAGGCTAGTCTGTCGTCGCTTTCCAAAGCTCTGCCGCATGACCTTGAACTATTCTTCCGAACCTATAATGCACTCACTGGACGTGTCATCTGTTCCTCTCCCAGTCTTTCAATACTGACCTCGTCGTGCCACTGTGCATGAATCATTTGTTTGTAACCACCATTTTGCCTTTTTTAAAGCACTGGAAATGAAAGGTTTCACTTTTACCCAACTTGGTAGCAGTCAATTTATTGACCCCAGGAGGCTCGACAGCTATATTGGTTTTACCCATCATCAGATCATAAAAGATATGTTTGTGCATTAACCAATGGATAGTAAAAAATATCGTTGGACCTAACTACAGTGGCTTAAATGTAGTTTGCAAAAATATCACTCTATTTGGAATAGATTTTCTTCTATTAACTCACATGGAGCAATATTTTTGTAAACAATATTTAGGGCACCATATTTTTGACAAACGATAATTAGCCCCCAAATGTCACTACCAAAGCGTCCTAAATCACACTGTTCATAAATGAACATTTCATGTCATTCTTACAGCACAAGGATTGCAGCCATTCATAGTATATCACTCCTATAGCGGAATAGGCGAATCCTACCATCCTGTATGGCTGGATGTCAAAGCATCCAGGGCGAAATATGGAGGAGCCGAGGAGCCATGATATCATGGACTAAATACCGAAACCAAATGATCATGAAGGCGAAGAACATATGAGTAAGTATAGCTGTACTATTCCTAACTCCTGAATATCCATACCTTGAATATATTATCATGGTATATAAATGTGAAGTTAAGTATACTAGACCTACATTACATACTTACATTCACAATTTTTTTGTAGTCGATACTTAGGCCTCAATATCTTGACTCTTTGACATTTTCCCCTCGATATTCTGGCAGAAAACCTATATTCTCAGTGCTTCCTTCCTCCAGGATGAAGCAAAGTATTTATGAGTGAAGGTGGGCACATCTTTCCTTCTCCAGGGGATCCGGAGTAGGTGGCATGCCACGCAGCACCGGTTTCTGAGCGATGGTGAAAGTGGCCCTAGCTCAGGAACACGTTGATACTCGTTCCGGTCACTCTAAGGGCCTGATTACAGTTTTGGCGACCACCAAAGGTCGCCGCCTGCCCGCCAGATTATGAATTTTACGTGGTCTGGAGGGCGGGCGACGTAGCGGTCCCATGGAGGTGCCTCTTTCAAAGGTGCCCTGGAAAAAGGCACCGTAATGGGACCGCACTACATTGTTCCTGCATGGCATGGACTCGAAACTCCATGGCCTGCAGGAGCCTATGTGCATGCACACTGGGGGGGCACATGTTATGCCCCCCCCCTGTGTGCATGCACATGGCGCTGAGGCACAGGGGGCTCCTGTAGGCCCCCCTTTGTTTCAACTCCTCTAGTGTTTACATGGACTAAGAAACTCCATGTAAACCCTGGCAGAGAGCAAACTCATAATATGCTTGGCGGGAACACAGCGGTCCCACCCAGCACAATGCGGCCTCAGAACCGCCACACCACCTCCAGGGAATGGCGGTCCCAGGGCGGTCCGACTGCTCAACTCATAATGGGTCGGTTGGGCCGCCGGTGCTGCGGTTGCTGGACCGCCACCACCGCACCCCATGAGTCTGGCAGTCCGACTCCTAATTAGGGCCTAAGTGCAGCCACCATTTGGGACAGCCTACAAGAAGCCTTGTCTCCAGGGGCAGGAGGGGGATAGGAGTGAAACGGGAAAGGATGGCAGGAAGGGATAAATATTTTACCTATTATTTCTGAGCAGCTCTACTGCTTCCTGTTATTAATCATCACAGTGTCACAACTCCCCAAACCCGGGGCAAAGCACCTGGCTCTGACTACCCTGTGCTTCCATCCCCCTCAGTGGGTCCCACAAGGGCAGCAAAGACTGGCACAGCATGAGGGTGCCAGACACTGACTGAGGGTGACAAGCTGCGATAGCAGTTAGGAACCTCACCGCCCTTAAAACTCAGAGGATATGACACTGCAAGCAGCCAGAAGTACAATGTGAGTAAAGATGAAGGGCCCAGGTACAGACAGCAGCCAGAAGTACAATGTGAGTAAAGGTGAGGGCATCAGGCGCTGACAGCAGCCAGACATACAATGTGAGTAAAGGTGAGGGGCCCAGACACTGACGGCAGCCAGAAAGAAACTGTCAATACCTTATAAACTGATATTTCCACACACTGGAAAGGGGGATTAAAACCGAGAACCTTCTGGAAGAATAGTGCTTACAGGTGAGCTAGTATGCCATGGGTGCTGGGAGTCCCAGGGACCTCTCAACATAATTTGACAGGGAACCACAACTTTTTCCATTTGCCAACTCATGAGCAGGGATCAGAGTCTACCAAGGGCCAGCCATGCAAAACATTACATTTTGGCGTTATTCCTGCTCTCATTTCAACCTGATTTTGGGCCTGCTGCCACCCCTGTACCCAGGTGCAGGTTAGAACCATTTCTGCACATCACAACTTTCCACCTGGTTTACATTGAATACATCAAAGGATCTTTGCTGAAATGCATGATTACCGCAGACAGAAATTTAGGGCCAGATTTGTAATCACATTGAGTTGGTGCAAAGTTACCAAAAGTGACGCAAACTAGTGCAAAGTCTTGTGTTAGAATTTACTTTTCAGCACTAAATTTTGTGCTCAATAGTTTCCTAAAAGTAATGCAAAAAAGAACTATGCGCTTATTGGTGTCAAAGGAAATTTCCCTGGGTGGAACATGGATGTTTCCACGCTACATTCCATGATTTTCGACTCAAAGTCAAATCTGCTAAAATTTGTAGACCGTGTTTTACACCAAAATATATACACCATTGAGGCAGGCATAGACTGGGAGAAAAAGTTTTATTTTCTCAAAACGTTTCCCAATGTGCATGTGTGCTGCACTGTATAACACACATGCAAAGTGAGAAAAGTTTTACAGTTAGCCAAAGCATAATGTTTAGTACTGGAAGGCCACCCTTCCAATAGAAAACCAATGCTAGACGTACACACACACTTTACCAAGTGGTGTAGAGGTGTGTGCTTGGCTCTAGACGGTAAGAAAGCGCACCAGGACTTGCGAAGAAAGCAGCAACTCCAGATCTTTGTAGATATGGTGCTGTCCAGTTCATAACCTTTTGCACACTGAGTTGTGTGAAATAATGGTAAGTTTGCCCTATAGAACACTCATATGCCCTTTAACCAAAACCTGCTTTCTTCAAGGTCGTGCAAAAATACACCCAGCTTACTTCTATCAATTTGACCCCCAAGAATATAAATTTATAAGGTGGGAGTGAAGTCATCGGGGAAAGTAGATGGATAAGAAGTGATTTTCAGGAGTGGGAGTGGTGTTATAGATAGTATCAGACAAAGGGGCAGATTCACAAGGAACTGACGCATCTGTATAGATGCGTCAGTTTCCTTGCGCCATCGTCAATTGTCCTTGCACCACCATGGATGCGCTGTATTTACAATCCAGTGCTTCATGGCGCAAGGATTAACAGATGCGTCAGAAATTCTGACGCATCTGTTGGCCCAAAAGTAATGCAATCCTGGAGTTGTGTCGCAAGCACGCCGCAACTCCATCAATGTATTTTGAGGCCTATACTGACTGTACTGCGTCACTCCTTACAACTGCTTCAAGCAAACGTTAGGTTTTGACGCAGTGGCGTCCTAAAAGTGGCGCATTGAAATCTTGTAGATTTCACTGCGTCACTTTTACGAGGCCTTCCTTCATGGGAACGTCCACCCTGTATACATTATACCTGACTCAGGTATAATGTGACGCAGGGCTTTACAACGTGACGGATCTCCCTAGAAGCGTCATGTTGTAAGTCAGCTGCATTGTTTGCGCGTTGTGTCAAAAAAAGTGACGCAATGGCGGCGCAAGGAGGCGCAAGGGGCTTGTAAATCTGCCCCGAAGTGTACAAAGGGCACCCCCTTTATGTGCCTAAATAATTTTATTCACAATTTCAGCCTTCAAATATACATTCTGACCGAGACCTTTGGTGTATCACTGGAACTCATTGTAGCATGTGAGATGTGCTAGGGCTCACACCTTCATCAGGTATGGTTTGTAAGGCAGCACGAACACACCCTCCAGATGCACATCCATACAGCGAATGTACATCCCAGCTCTTGCTTCCTCTATATATAAGGGACTATGGTACATGTAGCTTGTCTCTATACCGCGCACAATGTAATGAATTTTAAGGAACTCGTGCATGACGGATTGGGTAATGATGTTTTTCACGTCCTCGGTTTGTATAATATAGAGGATGAACAAAATTACCATGGTGACCGTAGAAATCAACAAAGCACCCGCATTCCACCAGGAAAATATTTGTTGCTACTTGAAACCATACATTGTGTGCATACATACCTTAGTGCAACACTATGTACTTTCTCTCTCTCTCTTCCCAGAGTTTCACTGCATTCATTGCGGAGGTTTCTATTGCAAACTGAAAATGGCCTCAAGCTGTTGGAATTGTTACAGCTTGGAAGAAAGCAACATGTCTCTGAATAATCTTGTAAAAATGCACCTTCTGTTATGTTTTTTAACTAGGGCTGGAAGGGGAACCAAATGTAGCCCAAGTAAAAAGGCACAAACCCGTCTCTATCTTCTCCAACCATCTTTTCTCTAACATAAAATGAGTATTTGTAAAGCACACGTTCATCCAGAAGGGTACCTTTGTGCTGAATAACAGGTGTTTATTGTTACCCAACCCAATGGGACTCATTTTATCAACCTCAGAAGGATAAAAGGCTAAGTGGACCCACTACAATTTGAACCTGTGCTCATGAGGTCAAACACAATCCCCTATACTGTGAGCTTTAGTCCACTAAGCCAGCAGACATGGCTCTTTCCTTCTGTCCTCTCTCTTCTACCCCTCTTGCTTTCCACCTCCACCTCCCCATCCCCATCTCTCTCTCAATCGCTCTCCCTCTGTCTGTCTGTCTGTCTCTCCCTTGTCTTTTTTTTAAGGCTTCTCTGTACCTTCTGCATTTAACCTCTGGGCAAGTGAGGCACCAGGGGCGGCCCTGGGCTTTCAAAGCGATCCTCTAAGGGCTCCAGCCCACCAGGTAAATGCCCCGTGGAATGAAAGACCTGCCCGACCCTGCTTTTAACCCATTGATTAGTGGGAAACGAAGTTTTAAACTCAGCCCTCAACGTTGGGAGTCTTTGCACTTGAAGTTGGACGAGTTTACCTACATCACAAAGTAATACATTGGGGCTTTGCTGTGCTTTTCTCTAGAAAACATACGGTTAGCAGAATCTTTCTCCCACTATTTGTGTTTTTTAAACTATGAAAACTTTGGAAAAGACACAAACACTTTAAAGTTAAAAAAAAGTCAACTGGATTCAGAGGAAAAACGTTTGCATCTTCACGCACCTGTACTTTTGATATACTCGTACCACGAATCCATTGGTATATAGTTCTAAAATCACCGCATGATTGTCTGATATAAACATATTTTGCTATATTAACACATACCTAGTCATGACGACTCCTACTGGTTCAAGAAATGATTACCTTCGATCTATTTCTGGATTTCTTTTATTTGGCATGATACTTATTTATCTTTTCCGCACACTTCATTCTATCTCGCCATCTTTTTAGTGTTTCAAAGTGATTTTTAAGCTCAGAATATCACCATGAGAGTTTCCTCATTTTTCAGATGCTGTCATTCACATACCTTTTACCCCAAGGAGGTCTAAACAATTCTCAATCCTACCCCTTATATAGTTAGCTGCCCACCCATAAGTGAGTGTAAGAGCTTTTGCTTTGGCAATGCCCAATTTCCTCAGCCCCACTTTCTTTAATCCTTACATTTCTCCACTGATCTCCATAATTCGAGAGTGTGTGTCTCCCTTATGTCATATGCAAATGGCACACAGAGGTCCTCATTTTTGATTGACTGACCTCCATCCAGTCTCCAGAAAAGTGTTCCTTGGAGTTTGGCATGGTCCGTACACCTGTTTCCTCTTCAAAAAATCCCAAAATGATTTGTGGCAAGTCCTTCACTTTTGTGCAGCAAAGCAATGTGCCCTCGTCTTGTTGGTATTGCTTCAAACTCCCTGGTAACATCCTGCCTTTTCTTCCTAAATACTGCCCAAAAATTATATTGCAGGCTCTCATCGCATCTACCTTTGACTATTGTAATTCTCTTCATGGAGGACTACCCAACCTACCTTTACAATGACGTCAACGTATTCAGAAGTCCGCCACAAGGCTTCCACCCTGGCTCCTTGCTCGTTCATCAATCTTGGGCAAGCTTGATCTTTGCACCGGGTGTTGGTTGCGAAAAGAGTTATTCTTATGAAAGTGCCTCTGCCATAGATCTCTGCACAATGACTGCAGAAGTTTCCATTTTACTGTCTCAATGCATCTCTACTTTCCGCTTCCAAAGTAAGAGTTCCAAGAATCCAAATGGTCCAGAACTGGTGGATGATGTTGGCTGATCTTTCTCTCAACCAGCATCCAAGCACTAGAACTCGCTTCTGCTTGCACTGAGCAGTCAATGGAGATACCCTATTTTTAGACATCCCAAAACTTGGCTCATCTAACTCTGTTCCTGACATCTCTCAATTCCCTTCTGTCTTTTCCTGACGCCAGCACGCCTTTTAGGCCACAGCGCTCTTAAAAAAAATTCTTCATTCATGGTGGGTTCCTTGAAAAATAATACCAGGATCCTCAGTTGAGGTTTTAAATATGTTTGCACAAGAACATTGTGTACATATTCGGCTTATAATTTTCTTTTTTTTTTTTCATCGTCTTTCAACGCAGTGAGATCATGGCATCTAGACGCCAAGAGATGAACGTGGTACAACTGTGGACCCGGTACTGGCTACAGTAGAGTGCTAAACTGGGCTAATTTGTTACAACCCTGATGGCAACAGACCAATGGGTAATTTTTCAGAAAAACTTAGTATTAGGTTAATTTGATAAAGAAAGGGGAAAAAGAGAAACTGACCAAAAAACACACTTCAGCTGAATCATCTGCGTACAGTTAAGACTGCATCTATTTTTTTTCACTATCACATTTATTTCACTGATGTATATAATAATATGGAATGCAAACGGCTAGCAAACAGACTCCTGTGCTCTCTGAGTAGATGTGCATGTTGTTCAGGCTGTCACATCCATTTCTTCGTGAGCTACAGACCCCTTTTCTTGGGCAAAGTATCAAAGAATGAAATTCTGCCCTGCCAATGCCCAGTGTTTCATTAGAAAAGGAAAATGAAAACAAATTGGAAAATTATAGGAAAATGTTATGTTATTAGTTTGCAGAGCTTCGATACAATGTTCACACAGTATCCAATGAACCATATGGAATGACGCTTTCTCTGGGCGTCGAAATTTCCAGTTGTTTTGTGTCCAAGTGTAATTTTGTTCATGTATAGCATTAAAATACTTCAATGGCACGTTGGGCTATTCTTCCCAACTCCATCTCATCTGCATTCCATGCTGTCATGGGCTTTTCGTGCCTTCAGAAGTAGAATTTAAAAACTGTTCTCAGCCGACTGCAGTGCTATGAAGATGGAACATGTCCAACATGCTTTGATTCTATTTTTTTATTGCTGGTTGTAGAGATGTTATGTTATGTTATGTTATGTTAATGAAGCTTATAAAGCGCACTGTTACCATAAGGCATCCTGGCGCTGAAACATTGCCTACGAGGTCAGAAAAGAAGTTCAAAATAAGAAAAAAGGCAAGTTTTCAAGCCCCTTCTAAACTCTAGGAGCCCGAGTGCTCCTCTAAGCTGCAGGGGGAGGCTATTCCAGGCCTTTGCGGCGCAACAGAAAAAGCTCCTGCCCCCCCCAACTAGCAGTTTTAACGCGTGGAACTTTTACCAACTTTGCCTTGGTTGACCAGAGGCAAGATAAGAACAATGCTTTTTTGCTCCTGGGTACACACCCACTTCTCTTCCATGTTCTACATTAGTTGATATTTTCCCTACCCCTTATATAGTGTGAGAAACAGAGAGGTAATCAAAGGTGTGTGCTTGAGAGGCGAACTCAAATATTGACTTTTTTTTTAGAAAATACTTCTCTGTGTCCAGGGGAAAAACATAGAAGCGGCATTATGGCAAAGAGACGTGTGTTAACCACAATACCTATGAGGCCATTAATGAGACCACAGAAGGTTCGTCTAATATGTATACATTTTCGAGAAAAAAAGGTCGCAGACCTGCCTGAAAAAGTTAGATTTGACAGGGCTGTCAGAGGCAGCCTAACACATTTTAGATGAGATTTTTAGGTTTTCAGGGTTAAGGTCTTTGAGAAGCCAAATGCATAATCATTTGCAAGGTCGAAGAGGCATTCCAACTGAGGAGAGAAAGAGGGGAAGAAAAAGGAAGGGAAGGGAAGGGAAGTGAAGGGAAGGGAGGGGAGGGGACGAGGGACCCTTTCCCGAAGTACCATGGTTGCACTGTGTTTTGCATCTTTGCTCTAGCCCAAGCCCACGCTCAACATTCTATCTGCAAACATCAGTGTACAAGCAGATCCATAATGGGAGCGAGCCGGCAACTATCCAACCTAAGTCATTACTAAGCACTATGGCAATGTACTGCAACAGTGCAGTCACTTACCTGTATATAACTCTACACAATGAAAAACACAACCAAACGAATATTAAGAGATGACTTTGGGCCACATCACTTTTCAGTTGTGATTGCAATGTCAAACTCGGCACTCTCAATCATTGGGGTGCGGCATTGAGGGGGTGTGCAATAGGCACATCATTCCAAGTATCAAACCTCAGATTCGGATAAGGTCCTAACAGCATGTATTTTTACCACGTAGCGAGGTATATATATATAGCTTCAATGTTTGCTGATGTGGAGTTAGGAATAGTAACTCTATACTTCCTCTATGTGTACTTACCTTTCGATATTTTGGTCTTTAATATTTGGTTCACAATATTCTTGTATATCAGTAGTCTTAACCTCGCTATTCAGTAGTAAAATCTCAGTATCAATGAGAATCCCAGCACCAAAAAGGGCACCCAGATTCCAGAAACGCTTTGCAACCATATAGGGAGAATGCGCTATACCAATGTTCTTAACAATACATAAGATCCCCCAGTCCTCACCTCATACATTCTAGCGAAAATGTGTTTGCTGCTCTCACACTGCTCATATAAAACCAAATCACTGATAGCAACACATGCAAAAGTCTTTATTGAACCCTCATTGTTACATATCTTGCATCTGGGTTTTACCCTGGTGTAGAAGGCAAACACACACCCACTAAAACCACCCACTGCATTGCTACATTGTCTGCAAATGTGTGTGTGTGTGTTAAACTGAGACATGCTACACCTTTTGCCATTGTCCATGACAGTAACCCAAGCCTGAAGAATAAGTATGCATTATCCATGTATTGAGTCTGTTGTGCCAATGAGCCTGTGGGCCAACCCAACAGGAAGAGGTTTTATCACGTGATGTAAACTCTACTTGAATTATTCTCAGCCACCAGTAATCACTCTGGCCCGGATTCCAGGCTAATCACAAAACATGCTTGTGTATCACATAATCCATAGATTATTGTTGTTGTAAAGTATTCACATCTGCTGGCATTCTCACCATTTGCTCTCTTATTCGTTTCTTGAAGATATTTTTGATAATCTCGCCTTTGTTGGTACGGACACTGAGGGTTTGATTTGGAGTTTGGCAGACGGGTACCATGCCACAAGCATGACGGATATTATTACAAGTGTCAAAGAATATAATGCACTTGCAATAAGACGGATGGGATATCCACCCACGGAGTAACCTGACCGTCAAAGTTTAAATCTAGGCCCTGAGTTCTCCCTCATCTCCGGTGCACAGGTACTCAAAATCTGAAAAGGAAAATGTAGCCAGAGGTAGTGGTGAGCCCAGAGGAGAAGGAGTCTAGGCAACCCCAGGAACTCTGAGGCCTCCACTGAAAGAGCACTCTTAATTCCATTGGGGCCGGGAACAGGAGTTACCCTGACATTTGACCTGGGGAAACCAGCTGCTGAAAGAAGGTGGAGAGCCTGGGTGAAGTACCAGGATTAAAATGAGGAATAACCAGAAGAATCATAATGTCTAAGGGGGCTCTCAGGATCGCCCTTGTAACTGGCCGGTGCCACCTCTCTTACTCACCCAGTCACCCATAACCTTGGTATTGGTAACTCAGGGGGCAGAGTTCCCAGCTAATTCTCCGAACCCCTTGTAATGAAGCCCTGAGTTGTTTTTCTGAGTCTACCAGCAGATTTGTCTTAGCAGCAAGGCACTCCCCAGACTCATCAAGGACCTGCAGGTAACAGGGACAAACCTTTGGGAAAAGTTGTACTTACTCTGTTGAACATGCTCAAATGTGATCTGAAGTCCTGAAAAACAGTTCTTACTGTATCCAAGTAAGATGTGGAAAATATATCAATATATATCAGTGAAGGGGGTCTGTCGTGCTCTGGGAATAGCGTGCATCCTCATTGATATGCCTGGAAAAGCCTTAACACGCTTCATACTTGCTGTTGGTGGCTATGGGTGAACTCATTATGCTGATTCGCATGAGCTAAAAAAAAAATGCCATCCGGATGGACAATGGCGCATAGTTGGGTTATTACGTATTAGTCATTTAGTGCAACAGATGGATAGTATAAAATGAATTAATGGCCGAGGGTTATAGTTACTTTAGAACTAATCAACTGCTAGCTTAGGCAGTAGCATCCATGCAATTCAGGCTCCTTCTGCTATTCATTCCCTGCCCCGGGGCATTAGAAGCTCTGATGCACATTTCATGAACATTCTGCACGCACTTCCACATATATGTGGAGAGTGAGGGGGAGAGACACGGATAGAACGAAATAATGAGCTAAGGAAAGCCCACCTTGATTAAAATCTGCTTGCACACGATCTCCATCGTCGAAAACAAACTGGCAAGGACAATAGGCCTGGCTTGAATGTGCCAACATGTGTAAACACAGGTATTTACAAAGGCTGTTTACATATGTTGCACGCACAAATGCTGTTTTACATATTAAAAACTGCAATATGCTTGGGAAAATAGCAAAAATGCATTGCTTTCTTTGTAGAATTCACATATGAGCAAAATAACTGAATGCAGCAAACTAAGCAATGATTAAGTATACTTTTCAGATGTAAAATAGTCCCTCCAGTGTAATGATACAGCAAATAGCCAAAAGCATGAAGTGAGGGTTTAATACTCCTCGGTGGATCCAAGCGCTCTTCATAGTAATATCCTTTAATCCTAATACTATTACCATAGCTCTTGTCGGTCAGCGACAAACTGTAGCTTAATCCTCTTACACCTACGTAAGACATATATGCTAGAGGACGTGTCCATCATCCTGTACTGTACCATCCACTAAACCAGCCTTCACCAACTGACCAGGCATGGAAGAACTGAAGAGATCTGTCACATCCTGCTGGACAACCAAAGGACTCTAATCTAGTCCACCGCTGCCGGTCCACTAGCTACATACAGTGACCACTTCTGTACATCTCACAATGACATTCAGGCGTGAGATGATAGTACCAAAGCCCATGCCAGCAGATCTCACCATCACTTCTCTCTCCAGCCATGCCTGCTCAGGAGCAAAAACTCTAAAAAAGATCATCTTGGACTACCCAGTGTAACAACCAGCTCAGAGAGCCATGATAATAAGAAATGCCATGAAGGGACCTGCGGAGCTGCTCAAGGCTGCCATCCAACTGAACACCATAAACTGAAGGTCTCTTTCTCACACCTCTTCACCCATCACCCTGTTAAACGCTGCTTCCCATAACATGATAGCCACTCCTCGGTGGCCATCACGCACAACATGGAGACACTTCCCACATAGGATCAGAAAACTAAGACAACACATTTCCAATCACACTCCCCAAATGGCGTAGATTGATGCTCATGTAGGCAAGCACTTCAGTGCCTCATGTGGAAAAGTAAGCGCTATACATAAATGCTACAGTACAATATATTTTAAATAATTGATAACAATACGTCATACAGACAGCTGCACTATTAACCAAATCCAAAAAAAGACTGACGTCTCTATTAGAACCGCTATATGTAATGGGGAATAACATGAGGATGTTGGTGTTAATGCACCAATTTCGTTATGCTATCCTGTAATTGCTGCAGGTATGATCTGGAGGATTAGCTCCCGGTAATAAAGCATGTGGTATTACTATATGCCTTGTAATACTGAATTGGCCAGTTCAACTTGTGAATCGGTATTAGGAACCGAATTATAATGTGGATCATTTCACAAATGCTCCCAACCCGGCAGTGTAAGAAAACATTTCATCCACACCCTTTATTCTTACTTTGAAGAGTTGAGAAGTTTAATACATACTCTTGCATGAAGTAAATTGCGTTCTAGCTATGAGTGAGAGGTCACCCAGCAAACGAAAAAACAGTCAGTCTGAGGCAGCTCAGCATGCAACCGCTCTTGCTTGATTCCGTACATTTTCAAGGAACTATTTAATGGATTAAACATGGGTTAATCAGCAATGGTGTGATCTATCCTAGAAGAAGAATACACAGATGTAGTTATGAAAACGAAAAAAGTGTGCTTCACAACAAAAAGCTTTCAATAGGCAGAGGAAGGAACATGGTTTCTTAACCATTTCTGCTTCTCCACCTATAAGCACCTCCACCAGCAACACTTATATTAACATTGCTTTTCCAGAAGTTCTGGTCTTCAGATTATTGTAGCATTGAAAGAAAACTTAAGGGAGAGTGTAAGATTTGTTTAACTGTCTAGGCTAATAGGTTCTCTGATGAACCAAGCATTGGTAAAGCCAATAGTTCTTACCTATGCAAGAGCTATTGGCTTTGCCAAAATGTTTTAGCCATGTTGTACACCAGCGTGGCTGCTTTTCAGCGCACGTCTAATACTTTGTGGCGTAGAGTAGTGTGTCGAGTGACGTAGGGTGGAATGGTGTAGAGTGGAGTAGAGTGGCGTAGATTGGAGTGGCATAGTGTGTTGTGGAGTGGTGTAGAGTGGAGTTTCGTGGAGTGTTGTAGAGTGGCATAGAGTGTCATAGAGTGGAGTGTCTTAGAGCGGATTGTCAGCTAGTGCCGTGGATTAGAGCGAAGTGTTGTGGATTAGAGTGGAGTGCCGTGGATTAGAGGGGAGTGGCATAGAGTGAAGGGGTGCAGAATAGAGTAGAAGGGCATGGAGTGTTGTGGTGTGGCACATAGTGGAGTAGAGTGTCGTGGGGGGGGTGTAGAATGGCATAGCATGGAATGGAGTAAAGTGTCGTAGAGAGAAGTGTTTAGAGGGGAGTAGAGTGTTGGAGAGTGGAGTGGCATAGAGGGGAGAGGAGCAGAGTGGCATAGAGTGGAGAGGAGTAGCGTGCCATAGAGTGGACCTGAGTGGAGTGGCATAGAGTGGAGTAGAGTGGAGTGTCGTAGAGTGTCATGGAGTGGGGAAGAATGGTGTAGAGTGGAGTAGAATTGAGGAGTAGAGTGTTGTGTCATAGAGTACAGAGGCACAGAGTGGAGGGGCATGGAATGGTATAAAGTGACGTAGCGTGGCATAGAGTGTGGCGTAGAGTGGAGTAGAGTGCCATAGGGTGGAGTAGAGTGGCATAGGGTGGAATGATGTAGAGTAGAGTGTCAGAGTAGAGTGGCATAGAGTGGAGGGGTGTAGAGTGGCATGGGAGAGAGTGGAGTACAGGGGAGAGCCATGGAGTGGAGCAGAGTGGAGTGTTGTTGAGTGCAGTAAAGAGTCATAGAGTGAAGTGGAGTAGCGTGGAGTGGTGAAGAGTGGAGTAAAGTGGCATAGAGTGTCATAGATTGGAGAGGCATAGAGTGGCATAGAGTGCTATGGAGTAGAGTGTTTGTAGTATGTCAGAGTACCGTAGAGGGTCTTAGAGTGGCGCAGAGTGGAGTAGAGTGTCATAGAGGAGAGTAAAGGCCAGTGCTGTGGAGTAGAGTATTGTATCTTAGAGTGTAAGGGCATAGAGTGGAGTTTCATAAATTGCAGTGAATTATCATAGAGTGGAGTAAAGTGTCAAAGAATGGAGTGGCATAGAGTGGAGTAAAGTGGCGTAGAGTGTGGTAGAGTGGAGTGGCCCAGAATGGAGTGGCCTATAGTGCAGTGGCGTACCGTGTCATAGAGTGGAGTGTCATAGAGTGGAGTGGTGTGGCGCAGAGTGGAGTAGATTGGAGTGGCATAGAGTGTCATAGAGTAGAGTGGCACAGACTGGAGTAGAGTGGCGTGGAGTAGAGTGGAGTGGAGTAGGTTGGAGTGGCGTAGACTGGAGTAGAGTGGCTTAGTGTATTGTAGAGTGGAGTAGAGTGACTTAGAGTAGAGTGGCATAGAGTGGTGTAGTGTGGCTTAGGGTGGAGTAGAGTGTCATAGAGTTGAGTGATGTAGAGTGACATGGAGTGTTGTGGAGTGGCATAAAGTGGAGTTGCATAGCAGAGAGGGAAAGAGTGTCATAGTGTTGTGGAGTGTTGTGTTGTAGAGTGGACTGGCATAGAGTGGAGTAAAGTGTCGTTGAGTGGATTTGGGTAGAGTGGGGTGAGCACGGTGTGATAGCGCATTGCCATTACAGACAACACATTTACAATTGAAATGGGCATTACATTTGCACAGACATACAGTGCTACAGTTTAAGCGATACAGTGCACAAACGATAACGTGTGAAAATGGGATCACCAAGTGCACTGATTTTGTTTTTGATTGTATTCAAATATTTGTTTGAAGCACACTTCCGAATTATAATAAAAAGTGCTTCATGTGTGCTTTCCTAATTCTGTTATATTCTGGAATATTTGCTCAGTTCACTAACAGACATGTAAATATTGTTGTGTGATAATAACATCCTACAGCCTTTCGCCTCACATGGGTACCCAGCAGGATTGTCGCATAAATCCCCTCACTTTGAAGTCAGAGAAAGAAAAGCAAACACCAAACTCCCTTGGAATACAGAGCCTGCTATTGGACCCCTGTCTTTGAATGAATGGCAAATGTGACAATATTAGAACAAAATTTAGAGGCCTATTTACAGAAAGCAAGCCATCGAGGACGCTTTCCTGGACAAATACAAGGAGACCTCGTAAACAGGCTATCCTTTACAGGATGGTCTAACTCAAGCTGACCATCCTAAAATAAATAAAGGCAGCAAATGGAAAGCAAGCAAATGTGAATTACAAACTACAAAGCCAATGATGAGCAATTGGCGGAATGCATCCCCAGGAAAGCTTTCCAAATGTCCCCAAAATGTGTTTAGCAAACCAGACAGGACCCAAAAAACAGGCAAAATGAAACATTTGAGGAAGGACATTAATGAAAAACTGTACAGAATCCATGGAGAATGCCAGCAGATGTAGGACAGGAGAATACCTGAGGATGTCCTAAGTCCTGAGGAGGGGAGACAGAGGCAGCCACCAGCTCTGAGCCACTGGCCCTCTGTCACCCCACCACCATTCTATTGTTCAGGTCTTATCAGAATCAGGTGTTGTTGCTGGCTATACAGGGGTTGGGTGCTCCACTTTCTTTTGAACTTGGGGGTTTGGATGGACAGCTCACTCAACTTTTCGGTCCAGACGAAGAAGGTGGCTGGCACTTGCTTTGGTCTTCTCTGTGGGCTTAAACCCATTCTGGCCTTTTTTGATGCCACAACCAGGCAGACCATTATTCAGGACTTGATTCTGTCAAGGCTAGATTACGCCTGCTCGCTGTATTTAGGAATAAATAAATCTGAAATACAGAGGCTTCAGAGAGTCCAGAATGCGGCTGTTAGATCTCTCCTGGGCTTGCGTAGAACATGCTCAGTGACTAGTGCCATTCGTCGCCTTCATTGGCTGCTGGTGGCTAGGCGCATTGAGTTTAAGGCACTTTGCTTTGCTTTTAAAATCCTGAAGCTGGCATCTCCTTACATTTTGTCCGGTCTCCTTTCACCTTATATCCCTAGACGACCTCTTCGTTCTATGGGACAATGCTTAGTAATGGTTCCCCGGGTAAGGAAAGCCCACGCTGGTGGACGCTCCTTCCGGCATAGAGCGGCCCTGTTGTGGAACCCTCTGCCGGCTCACATTCGGGAGCTTACTAACTATCTCCAGTTTAGGAAAGGAATTAAGACCTTCCTGTTTCCTTCTTCGTAGGCCTTGATCGTTTTTGCGTTTTGCTCTGCCGTTGCTTAGCGCCGGAACGCCTCTTAGCTGAGGCACCTGTTGCGCTCTATAAAACTGATTAACATAACATAACATAACTTTCGGTGACAAAGGTGAGGAATAGGCCATCTGGTTACCACTATGCCCGTCTCTACCAGTGTTTTGAAATCTGTAACAGTATAGTGGATGGTTGTCTTGTGGTGGAAGAATTCTACTGTGTCCCTCCACCAAGGGCTTTGCACAAAACATTATGCGACTTCTAGCTCTTGTGACAGACGGGATATGACGTCTCCTGTTTGTTGACTAAATTAAGGCAACTCTGCACGTCCTAGCCCTGTCACAAGCAGCTAAACATGAGTATACATCTGAAGTTTATGTACTTTATGTATCTATGAAGCATGACTGGTGCCACAATGACATAAGGATAGGGGTCTGGAATAAATAACAGAAGGGATCATAGCAAAAAGAACTAGAGATTTTGTTTTAAAAAAACTCTGCATTGGGCAAGGGTGTAAAGAGCAAAAACATGCACTAGAGTAAAACACGGAGAGCCAGGAGAGTTAGTCCATGTGGCCCAGGAGGTAGGAGGTTTTAGTTTTGTCAGTATAGTTAGGCCAGCGTAGTTAGAGGCTGTGAACTTGAAGTACAGGATGCGCTTTAATAAATCATCCCAACTAAAGAATGCTAACCAGAAAAGCCTCTGTGTTACTCTAATAACCATTATTTTTTTATCTTTTATGGCTTTCTAAAGCGCTTGCATCAAATGTAAATATTAAAGCTATTATAGTATTTAATCATTTTTCAGACGACTTCCCAAGCCTAACTGCCACTTGCCTTTTAAATAATAAGTATCATTAACTAACTAAATAGAAATCGCTTTGTCGACTTTGAAAAACTGTAAGACTGAGTGCAAAATCTTGGAATTCACAAGTGTAGGTTAAAACTCTGCAGAAGGCACCCAACCCAATGAGGTAGCATTAAGGGTCTTGGGTCTTCATGTTATAAAAGATGACAAACGGAGGATGGAATGCAGAAGATTCACAAGAGTATCAGGTTCTTTCTCAGTGCATGTGATAAAAGGTCTGCGTGCGAAGACTGTGTTATTTATTAACACAGTCTATTAAATAATATAATAAATGGTCTTCGCACGCAGACCTTTTATCACATGCACTTTTTTTCTGTTTCCACACGCTGTTCTCTTTCCCTCTTTTTCCTTATGCCCACTTTCTTCTGAATCATCCCAAGTTGGTCCTCCCATTAAAATGAAGCCATGAATGATCCAATCCAATTTGCAATAGTTACATTTGGAATCTTGATTCCAAGGTTGGATAGTTGGAGACGCGCTGTGGCAGGGGTGAGGCCAGAAGTGAAAATTCTCTCCTTTCCTAAAGTCAAATAGTCTACAACTAAGAAAGAATAGGTCGCAATGGGCAGGCGCCATTTTGAAAGTAATTACTCCCCAAGCCCCTCCCCTCCTACCCACACTGCCGTGCTGTGAAAAAAATTCAAAGATGGACGATTGCATGGGATGGATGGTTAGACCCAGCCGTGGCCCATGCAGGTAAGAGCTGTGGGGCAGTGGAGCCCGGTGGGAGGGGATCTCGATGAACTAAATTAATAATTAATTTTCCCTCATCGTCGTCTGTCGAAATCCCCACCCCCACCCCCCACCGGGCCCCACCGCTCTTACCTACACCTGCCGCGGCTGATTAGACCTTTGTCTTAGGTCTGCCGCCTTTGTGGTGTTCCAGGACCCATCCCAGAATTCCATAAGATGCTGTTTCTGCTTTAAATGAAGGGGGTTTCTTAAATGTGTTTCTGTTTTCAAAGTACATTGGTGTCTGAGGAGATCCACATTCTCAACGTTTTCAGCAAGGAGACAGCAAAGCCTGCTTGCCTCTTTGATTTCATAACTAAGTTACGAAAAACAGACCATTTTGGTTAACATTCTGTAGCTCCTCGAACAACCAGCCCCTGCCCTCCTGTTTCATCCTATAGCATCAGCATCAATGTACTCCCCAGCCTCCCAGCTGGATGCCGAAGGGTCATTCCAGGCCATATCGGAAGAGCATAGAGAAATCAAGAGCTGAATTAATGATTGCTCAGAAAAACCACTTTCAATTAGAAAGACACTGGAGTGAATTAGGGAATCAGGGAAATGGAAATAGGAGAAAGATATTCCCTGAACCTGAGAATCTGCTTTTTGTCAAGAGCCTTCAAAACTAATTTGAAAAAAGTCTCATGAAGTCACTTTTGTCTACAAAGAAGAGACCCAATCCACAGTATCTGAATTACGTATATATGTATGCATGCATATATAACAAAGGGATTTAATTGTTAGGAGAACATTCCAGTTATAAATAAACATTTTAAACTAACAGAACTACTGAAATCCACCAGTTATAGTTATCCTAAGTAACTACAACACATGCCCTAAACTAATTATAAGTCACGCTCTCGGCATGCAGTTTTGTTATCAATGATGTTATTTCAGATGTCATCAGGGATGTTATCAATGCAGTCACTGAACATGTCATGAGTGATGTAATATCTGAGGGTACAAGCAGTGCATGTCAAGGGGAGGAGTGGTGTACACAAACCTCCCCATAAAAATACATTGGCGCCATGGAATGGGGTACCGGGTTCTTCTAAAGGTTTGGGGAGAGGGACACACACGCCTCTCTCCCCATTAAAAAGATATCGGCCATGGGGATGGGGTCCCCGAGACCTTCAAAAGAATCGAGTAGGGGGTCCTGGCTCACCATGGGGGGATTTTATTCTAAAAAGGGCTAAGGTTGCCCATTTTTTACATTTTGTTTCCGTGGATCCACAGTATCATTTAAGAAAATGTTTTTTTTGCCCTGGAGCTCTTCCACCAGGCCTAGAGGGCCAGGCCCTCCCTACATTGCCCCCTATATGTTCTTTAAGTATTTTTTTCCGCACATGGGGATTGAGTCCTCTAGTTCTAAAATGTCTGTCGCAATATCTTTGTTGATGTTGTGGCAGACAGTCAGATCTAATCTTTTGATCTGTCGTGTTTGCAGATCCTCCGTGGCCTGAAATACACATACATTTTGACCCTTAATTTGTCAAAAAGTACTGAATGGATTTACACTAAATCACAAAAAGCACATGTTCTCGGTGAAGTACTAGCTTTTCTGCCAAATTTGGTGTAATCCTGTTTCAAATTTTCCTATGGGATATTGCATGGGGAAAACACGTTTTGGATACCCCCTTTTTCTCGGTCTCTGCATGACGAATCACCCCAAAACTATCCAAGAAATAGATGAGTTGGATGAGAGTGCTGATTCTTTGCCCAGATTGAGAACTTTTTGTGATTTGGTGCAAGTCCGTTCAGTAGTTTTGGAGAAATAAAGGTTCAAAATTAATAATTATATTGACAGTTGGGCTGGAATGAAGAAATGGAAAGCCTTCTGATTGGCAGAGGGCTTTTTTTGGAATGAGTGTTCTGATTGGCTGGCTGTGAAATTAACAGACATGTTGGAGTGGACTCTGGAACTCAGTCCCCTATCCTGGAAATGGTTTAAAAAAAGATATAATGGGGCAGGATAGGGATCCCCTTACCCTTTGCCCGTGTCGGGGGGTCACAGAGGGACCCACATCACCCCACTTCCACTCCCTGGGGCGATTTATTTATTTATTTTGTGTCACGGTCCCACTAGAATATTACTGATTACATAATCTACCAATCTTCTACTCAATGTACTCTACAAACCTGTACAGCCTTTGAAATATGTTAATCAGTTCTAGATGGTGCAGGACCAAATATAACATAAATATGAATGCTTATATAAAATTATTGCACAGTAGCCCACTCCCTCTAGACACAATAGCACCATTAGATGGCCATGCTCCTACTACGCACATCCTTCACCATGTCGGGGAGCATCCGGTGCCTCCAGACACTCTTGCTTCATTAGGTGCCAAGCTCCTACTATGCACATCCTTTGCCCTTTGCACAGCTCTTGGCAGAGAGCCTATTCCCTCCATACAATCAAGCCCCATTAGGTGACCAAGTCCCTACTATGCACAGTTTTCGCCTGTGAACAACTCTTCATGGGGGGGGCCACTCCTTCTAGACTTTCAACTCACATTGGGCGGCCAAGCGTTTCATGGAGAGACCACTCTCCAGATACCTAACGCCATTAGGTCCCCAAACCCCAAGTACGCAAAGCCGTAACCCTGTGCACAACTTTTCACAGACAACCCACTACATACAGACTCTCAAACCCTGTTGTCTGGTAATGCCCATACTACACAAAGTCTTTGTCCTGTGGACAGCTCTTCACCCTCCACACATGCAAGCCCTGTTAGGAGGCCAAGCATGTTGCAAATGCATATACTCATTAGCAGTACAGAAACTACAGCAATTTGTCTCTAGATGTAGCTCATTAAATACTTTTCAGTGTCAGCAGTGATAGCAAACTGTCACACTCCTTGGAAGGTATCATCAGTGATATCATCAATTATGTCATTGAACATCTATTGAGTCAGGTAATATGCGTGGTTATAAGCATTGCATGGCAGGAGCACAAGTTATAGTTAGCTCAGTAAACTATAATGGGTGAATTTAGGTGTTTGTTTTATTTAAAACTAGATATAGTAGTAGTAAGTATAGCTAACACTCCCGTCATGCACACTGTCACTCCAGCAAAAGCCACCAGCAGGGTCCAGGGCAAGTTCAGTTGGAACTAGTCAGCTGGGCTCTTCAGAAAAAGGCATCTTGCAGTTAGTTGTGGTCCTGTAGCTTAACAGGAGGTCACTGGGGCGTGACCCTTGGAATCCACTTCCTTGTTTTAGGTACACGTGAGAGCAGTTACAGGCCTTCTGTTCTTCTCACGGGTCTCGAAAAGCAGGTGCAGTACTTCTTCTGTTCTTTTACAGGTACAGAGTGTTGTAACAATTGTGCCAGGGGATTCCTCATTTATACCTTGGTAGGTGAGGCTGACTCCTTACAACTTCCTAACCAATAGGGAAAAAATTCAGAGGGGTAGCCTACCCACTTTTGCAGCAGTTCCTGATTGCCCTACTGCATACAATATCACAGTGTCCCTCTCTGCCTGAATCAAAAACAATGAAACTCTTCTCCCATTGTGCAGAGCCTGCGTGCCCACCCCTGAGGTGTGGCCAGGGAAATGAGCAGCCCCTCTTCTGTGGTTACATCAAACTTGTTCCAGGGGTAACTCCCTCCCCATGGGGATTGAAGCTTGTCTGACATGGGGAACAAAGAAGGAACCTGTGCAGGTATCATCTGACTCCTCCCTGTGACAGGCAAGGCCCCTTTGAAGTTAATCAAGCTCCTGGGCAATGCCCAAATAGTCATCATGTCAGAGGAACAGAAACACCTCTCCAACCCAGGCATTTCTCTGCTCTGGAAACAGTTTTCATACCTCATTCGGGGCTTGAGTACTAGGAGAGATTCAGATGGAGGCTAATATAAATTAGCATCAAAAGGCTTTAGGCAGGGAAAAGGTAACTTTCTAAAAGTATATTTCTAAAAGTAAATTTTACTTAATATGTATGAAAAATCTATTTGATGCATTCAGTGATTACAAAACCCCACTAAAACCACTATCAGAGGCAAGGGGTGGATAAATATTGACCACTTCATTCGTGGTGTACTTTGGTGATCCAATTAAGCACAAAATCACAGGAAAGAAATGAACAAGGCGTTTGATCCATCCAGGCTTGAAATGATACTAAAAAGACCTCGTAATGTTCTTGAGGCCTCTGAGGGGACCACATATGAAGACTGTCCAGAGATTCAAGAGTCAGCAGTCAATTAAAATTCAATATATGATTAGCAATTGCTTCAAGTTCTCTATGTTGTCCATGGTGACAGAATTTGTGGAAGAAATTTGCTATAGTTTGGTGCCAAGTAGGAGGCGAGGCTGGGAAATATTGGGGTTTCTTGCATTACATTGTACAAAAAGTGGTAACTGAGAAGAAAAAGAAGGCCCATTGTGTGTTTTTGGTAACAACAGAAAAGAAACTCAAATATGAACTAGAATCTCTACCATTACAATGTCTCCTTTCTCCTTGGTAGCCCCTTTGATCAGTTATAATCCTTTACTTTGTCATATTTGAAGTAGGTCTGTTGTTTTACAAACATAGGTTCAGGAAGGCAAAATCCATGCTAGCTTTTGGCAAAATCCATGCTAGTTTTTGGCAAAATCCATGCTAGTTTTTCAGGAAAGCCACATAACATTAATGGATAAATGTTTATATAATGAATAGCTCTAACTGGCGTTCAAGCCAAAGAATATTACATTTATTGGCTATAGCGTCAGGAACGCTATAATTGAAAGCATGTCTAAATACTATTCAATCTACTTAACCTATGTAAAACTATTTCTTCAAATGTAACAAAATAGTATGAGATACAAACGCTAAGATTACAACCCCAAACACATCTTACCTTTACGGTGCATTATTTATTCAGCTTTCAAAGGTGAACATGTAATTTCTTGACTTGCTTATCTAAGTATTCTGCAACCTAACAAATATACAAAAAAAACTTCAGACATTCATAACTAACAAAATGTTTGTGATTTTTCTGTTTCTGGCGTGATAAGACTTAAAGAAGAGCTTAACTTATATTGTGTGCTTCTATTGTGAGCTGAGCCTTTACTTTTGGAAAATGAAATAGGTTTCCATTGCAAGGTTTACAAACATTGTTCTGCTTTTCACTTCACTTTTGCCCACCTCACATGGATAGAAGAATTTCGAAGTATTGTCTAAGTACCTTTGAGTCATTAGCCATCTAAAGCTATGTTAATCGGGTATTGTGCCACTGTGCTTACTTAAGTGTTGCAGGTGTTGTTGGATCCAGTTGCTTTTACTTTAGGACATTTTAATATCACAGCTAATTGACATTTAGTGTAAATCCCAAGCTGCCTAGTTTTGATTACGCCTCATATCTCTTTCTTCAACCACCCTAAGCTTCCTGTTTCATCTTTGTTTCACTCTAGCAGATTCTTTTGATCCCAGCTATCTTTCTTCTTTTGTCACTACTTTGCTATCTTACTCTTTTTCTTCCTCCATTCTCTGCCTCCCTCTCTATTGCACTGGGTCAAAGTATGATCATGAAAAACATTCCCACTCCCAACAATAAATACTGGTGCCCTCCATCTACATCCTCTGGCCAAAATGAAGTACTTACACTCACACAACCATACAACCACTCCACAGCCACTCACTTACCCATACACCTACTCACACAGTCACCCACTCACCCAATCAGTCAATCTCAGACACTCACTCACCCATACAGCCACTCACACACCCACTCACTCACCAATACAGCCACTCACACACTCAACCCCTCACCGATGCAGCTTCTCAACAGAGCCACTCACACAACTACTCACATATCCATTCACACATCCATACAAGCACTCATGTCTACTCACTCACACAAACAGTAACCCTCCAATACAACCACTCCCACACTAACTCAGTTAACCAAACAACTACTAAAACCTCTCATGCACCCATGCAACCACTCACACATCTACTTACACACCCATACAACCAGTCACAAACCCATACAACAACTCACACACTCAAACATCCATTCACTCACCAAGACAGCTACCCATACAGCCACTCACACACCCATACAGCCACTCAGACACCCACTCACACAGTGATACAGTCACAGAGCCACTCAGATTACATATGTTAGAAATAGTATTACTCATTAGTAGTACAGAAAGAATAGTAATTTAACTTATGCAGTTGCTTAGTATACATATTTTGAAGTCTCAGAAACTTTTACGAAACACTTACACTCATTGGATGATGTCATCAGTGATGTAATTTGAGATGTCATCAGTGATGTCATTGGTGATATCACTGACCAGACCATATCATGAGTGATGTAATATGTGAGGTCATAAGCAGTGCATTGCGGGGGTGTAAGTTATAGTTAGGTATCCCGGTTTTATGGTATTTATTGTTTGAGGATTTCCATCTGTATTTATTCATATTTATCTTTGAGCCATCTTATTAGTATTTATCCATCTTTATTTCGTGTTTTGAAAATAAATGGAGTTGTAAAATGGTATATTTCCACATGTATTTAAATGATAAACATGCACTTATACTTTGATGCCTGTCATGTTTTAGAAAATAAAGCAGCCAAATATAACAAAACACTACACCCACAGGTAAATATTAGCATAATATACAAATGTTATCATATACCTGTGTTTAAGGTAATCTCCTCCTGTTTTTTAACTCCCTATGCTATCTGGCTGCTCAGCCGTTGGCCTGGAATTCATGAAGGACAGCATGGAGAGCCACTCACAAAAATCACAATTTTCTGTATTGTTATGCTTTTAAAAATAAATAAAGACAGGAAAAACATTATGTTTTGTCTGTATTTATCTATAAAAATCTGTAAAAACTGAAAACTGGAACCCTTAGTTATAATCAGCTCAAGTAACTACAACTGCTAAATTTCAATGGTTTTGTACAATTGAAATCTGAGTCTTGCTATAATATCCCTGCAACCTTTGTTTTTTTCAGTGAATATATACATCTGACAGAAAACGATATCACAGAAAGTAGGCTGTCACATCTTGAATTAAGAATCTCTGTTAACTTTCCATGGGCTAATCTCCATCTTGGATTGAGCTTGTCTGTGCCCCCTTTCATCGAATACATAGTTTTCAACTGGTATTCGGAGCAGAAATCCGTATTTGACATCCTTTGGCCAGTGCACCATTCAAAGACTCCATTATCAGATTTCTCATCTGGTGCTCAAGCTAGTTCACAGTACACCTTTCAAGATGGCCACAAGCATGGAGACCAGTGCAGATCAGGAGGAACAGGCGTTCAGCAACATGCACGTGGTGTCCAGTGACATGCCGTCAATGTTTCTCCCCTTCAGCCCGCATTAGGCCTTTGGTGAGTTCTCATCTGCAGTCCCAGTCCAGTTACATCAGAAATTTAATTTTCCATCCTGAAAAGCAGATCTGGATGGCGAGCCGGTATCAGCAACAAATATTGACCCAGGGGCTCAGGGATTCACTGAGTGCTCTGTGAACCAATGAGCTATTGCCAGAGGTCAGTGTTTTTCCAAAGGGACGAATGATCTGCATGTATATGAGGCCTGAGGCAAAGTACCCCTGGGGTTACTCATCCACAGGGTAACTGCTCACTATGTGCCAAAAAACGTCAAAATAGTCTGTCATAGAAGCATTCCAATGAGTAGTCATGGGGCGAGAGAGGTTCAGAGCAGATTCTAAAAAAGAAGAACAAGCCTTGAAGGGATGTGCCATTCAGGTGAAGTTTAGTGGTGGTCGTGATTTATTATGGATAATGGTGGCTCTGCCGAGGCATGACATCACAGTCATTCACCAGCCACGAGGACTGCAGAGAGTACAAAGCAGTGCCACATCCCTGGCGAATACAGGCACCACAATCTGTTCAGCAAACCCCAAGCAATGGCAATAGATAGGATTTGATTCTCCTGTGCGGAAAGAAAATGGAATAGAATGAACAGATGCAGTGCATTCTTTACAAAAGTAAGCCCACCATCCCGCTTCCCCCCTTTCAAGAGAAAAGACCCTGAAGGCGTATCAGAGGGAAACAAGATATCAGAGTTGCCATAGAAAATCCCCAACAAACAGTCCACCGGAAGAAGAAAAATACATCTATCTGGCTGTTGAGCAACAAAGACAGAGGAAGGGTGTCTTCTTCTGGGGGATTTGTGTCAGGATTGAGACTCTAAGGGGTATAGTCTCAAGAACGTGTGATAACTACCGCAAGAGTAGCGTAACGCAACTTTCAACATCGCAGCCTATTGCTGGAAAATTACACTGGGTCAATGAAGAATTCACAACGCGGCGGTACCATGCGATAGTCACCAGATAATGCATCAAATGGCAGCGCAAAAATCAACGCCATGCCGCAAAAATGCGAAACACGAATGCCAAAAGAGCTGCGATGAGGCCAATCGCGATACAAAATCTCCGAAAACCAGCGGAAGGCTAGCAAATCCCACGCGTCTGGTGGGGAAATGCACAAAAACAACACACTAGAAAGAATCCAAAGCGCGTAGCAACATGGATGCACCCTGACCCAGCGCAGAGTCCAACACAAACCCCACAAGCCCCACAGACCACCAGCAAGGAACAACGGGCTCGGGGAAGGCCAAGGAGAAGAGGGAAAGGAAGACCGGATGCAGATTAACCCTGGGCGTAGTGGGCGTAGTGGGGCTACGCGGAACATCACGGAGTGGGGGCAAATCTACGCACCCCCGCACACTCCGCGTAGCCCCACTACGCGCTACCCGCCTCCCTCCCGCCCGCTTTTAAAATGCAGTGAGAATGATCCCAAACTTTAAAAAACAAGCTTAAAGTAATTTAAATAACTTACCTGAGCTGCGGCGTCCCGGGGCTCCCTCTACCTTTTCTCTCGCCGACTTCTTCCTCACAAATGTGCATGCGCATCATGTACAGGGTAACCAGGGTATGTAAGACTGGGATTCACGCACTTGTTGTAGAGACCCAATTTGTTGGTTGGTACGTACCTCACAAATGACTACACCCAAATGCCAATAGAAAGGGATAATGTCAGTAGTTGATGGAGGTTCCTACCACTTTAATCAAGGATTAATTTATCAAGAAACGCTAACCAAGAATTTGTGATGGACAATAAATAAAACTTCTTTATTGTCTCGAAATGAGCAAAGTGAAGGTGCAACATAAATAAAAGCCGACACGTGTTTCGTCCTGTGGCCAATAGGCCTGGGGCTTTCTCAAGGCAAAGTCCAGTAGATGCAGTAAATGCAATTATGGTAGAAGCACGAAGAGTGTGGTCTCTGTGGTCGATAGTGTCTCTGCGGTCTGTGGAAGGAATGGCTCATGTTCACGGCTTGCCCAGGTTACCATTGTAAGTTATTCTGTTGTGTCTGGTGGGTGGGCATGTTGTTTGTGATTTTGTGACGTGTGCATTGCCAGAGTTGTGAGTTGCATGGTTGTGGAGTTGAGGTGAGTGTGGTGTTCATTTGAAACTTGCCATGGGGCTGTGCATTTCCCTTGGTGCCATCCTGGGAATGCTGATTGACGATGGACTGTCGGAGGATGAAGGACTCGTGCACACGGGCTGGGTATTTGGAGGCGACATTGGTGGAGGTTCCACGGTGTTCGGAAGTTGCCTACACATTGATGTGAGACGTGTGCTTTCTGTTGCAGTGATTGTGTGCTGTGTCACCAGGGGGCACAGGTAGGACATGTGTGCTGTGGGTTTCCCCCAACACATGCGTGCATCCAGCTATGGCGTATGTTCCTTCTTTGGTCTCCAGCGGATCCTGCACATTGTGTTGGACGTATAGGGACTGGGGTACCAGGGTGATGGTGATGTCCAGGACAGATGTGGGGGACTTGGATGTGGCTAGCTGTGAGACTCATCCAACTCTGGTGGGTGTTGGTTGGGGGTACCAGGGGCCAACAGGTGCAGCACAGCCAGCAGCTTGGTGTGGGGTCGGATGTTGGTTGTCCGCTGTGTTGGGGCCGTCGGCTTGTTAGGCGATGATGGTCAGGATGTGTAGGATGGTTGTCCTTTTCAGCCTGTAGTGGACAGTGACATTATAAGGTGTTGGGTCTGTGGGGCTGGTGCGTTTCCTGGGGGTCCGCTATCTTTGTCTGCGCAGCCTCTGTGGTGGTCCGGGGGGGGGGGGTTCCGGGTGGGGGTTGGGGTCCTGGGGTGGTGGCGGTGGGTGTTGTGGCCCTCTTGGGTGTCCAGGCCGCATGATCAGTGGCTCCATGGCATCTGTTGCCCTTCCGATGTAGCTCTGGGCTGGGCTCCCTTTTGTGGTGCAGGCTGCTGTCCTACTTTGCACCAGGTCAGAGCAGGTGTTAGTTTCCTGGTGCTAACGCTCCTTATCACTTGTTTGGGGTTCTTATCGCCGATCTGGCTGGTCGTTGAGAATGTTGAGGTGTGGTGTTGTCGCGGCTTTTTGCACGGGAACGCCTACTCTGCATCTCATTAGCGATAGTTACGGGGGTCGTCTGGGTCGGTGTTTTTTGCGGCTGCTATCGCGGGTAAAACTGGTGCTGTTAACCCCAGCTTGTGAATGGGGTGATAAATTTATCTCAACTTTGGCTGCGATAAAGTGACGTTAACTCGGCAGTGGCTCCTTGTGAACATGGCCCAATGTCGCTTATAGGTGCGATATGTGATGCTTTTGAAGGTTGATGTTTGACGTTAATAGAAGCGAAAAGGTCAAACAGAATCTTCACCTCTAGTTCTACGCAGAATTTAGTTTATTACTTTATCATCAACTGTTTCCTTACAAAGTCATGCGTTGAAGCCACCGAAGTGGTGGTTGGATCAAGCATTGTCGCAAACATCAATTTAGGGCAGCAAAAAAGCCCTTCATGACTATCTAGGAAACCACTGAGTTCAACAAAGCTCTAGATATTACAAAAAACTAAGTGCTCCAGAATTCTGCCCAAGTAAAGGAGCAGAGAAATAGGCCTAAAGTTGTTCAAATCATCTTTATTTTAGATGTTTTTATGGAGAAGGCTTGAGGATAGCAGGCTTCCACTAAATAACTTAATTCCAATACTGAGGGAACTGCTAAAGGTGCAAAGTTCTTGAGGCAGAATTATACATGCCATTATAAGATTTGGCACAGCATTATTCAGTCACTTATCAAGTTTGTCTTTTTAACCATACAACATATAGACAAACCAAGGCAACCTGGATTACACTGATATTGACACAATTTCACTAAACTAAAATTTGCAACAACCACCTAAGCCCCCCCAAAAAATTGCACTGGTCAGTTGCTCCATACATCACTGCAAAGGCGCACCAGTCCAAAGTATGTAAATCGGAAATGCTGATGTAAACTTTCAGTGGTAATCTATGCTACGGTATGGCTCCCTGAAATCTTACTGTAGAAGTAAAAACAAATTTTTCTGTGAGCTGGCCTACATAAGCAATTTCTATTAACGACCAATGCCAAATTCAACGTCCCTGGAGACGTCTGGAATGTTGAACTTCACTTCTGCAATGGCCTGGACAGCGTTTTCATGCTGGAATTTATTGACGCGAGTTTGCAACATGTGTTGCTAATGTGCACCTACATTAACTTTCAACGCCGCACCATAAACAATCACTGCTCGGCAACCGGAAGTCAACAGAATGTGGAATATATACGACCCGGAGCCTATTCCTCTAGTAATGCTACTAGACACACGTCTAATGAATTCTCTGGTAAATCAATAGCTCTCCCCTGGTGTGCATTACTGACCGTCAAATAAATCAAGATAATTAAGTTGGATTAAGCAAGATGTTGATGGTGCTGGCCTGTGGTTATAAACATCAGCATCCCTAGTGCTGGGAAGCATAAAATGAGGAGTTCTTTGATGGGCCCACGAAAACCGTCCTGAGTGAAATTACTTCAGACATCTCAGGCAACGCATGTCCATAAACGCAGTCATGATCTCTGCTCTGCAAATATATCTCTCCGTAATTGCATGGCAGCATCCTTAATAATCACGTCATAAAAGTCGGAGACATCAAGGGTCATGATTTATTCATTTATGCAAAGTGGCGAGTCTACAGGCCGCGACCATCCTTCAGGTATGCCAGATACCGAGGCGGCGTCATGCCTTTGAACGGAGGCTGCTGTGGCCAGCGCCGAGGATAACCGGGACCGTATGAGGCAGGGCGCAGAGGGCCCAGCAGGCCCCTGCTAGTTCAGGAACAAACATTGGCGACCCCGATGAAGCTGCGCCATTTTAAAAAGATCAAGCTGGACTTCTGCAATCTTCAACTTAAAAGTTCATTTTTTTTATTGGCAAGCATACCATAACAAGTATCTCTTTATTGAAAATAAATGCTTTCAAAGTTATGGACTCGCACTCTCTGCCTTTCACCTCACTTAATCACATTCACGTGGAGTAGCAGTCAGAGAGTGTACTTTGTAAAATGCGTCCAATTGGACCTCGTGCTGGACACAGAGGACCTTTTGGACACCCCTTGCAGCAAGAAGCACACACTGCTTGGGTATGTACCTGTGTTAGGTGTATATCAACTGGGAGGAGCGTGGCACTCCCCTGTCAGTATGCCTGGGCCCACCCCCCCCCCCTCCCACACACTTTTGAGGGAGCCATGAGGTCCCACTTGGACAGGAGCTCACAGATGGTGCCCCATCATTTGAAATGGCCATCAGGCCACCACTCTCCCGAATGAGGCCATTGACTGGAGTGCCGTGGTCTAAACACGGGTATGAGAGAAATGAAAAGGCGATTGGTGGAATGCTTGAATTACTCTTTGCTGCACTCTATTTTCCTTTTTTGGCCATTATGTCGCTCCAGACGGAGGTAAACCATATGCAAAATATCCTCAGTCCTTCTCTGATATCAACAGTCCATCTGAATTGTCAGGTAACATCCGATCTGTACGGTAAAATGGTTCCAGCATTGTTGTCCTTCTTCAGTGACATGAAGCTGCAGTTTGATGGCAAAGTGACCTTGGTGACCTACGTTATACCCATCACTCTTAGAATGTCGCACTTGGAAAAAAAATGTGTGGTGTGGGATGCATGAATTACTCTCTGCCACTGGGATTTACTCTGGACTCCATTGATGCGCATTGTTTTTGGCCCCTGGGTCACTCTAGACATGGCGTAGCGATATGTAAATCAGCCTTGTTCCTGCCACAATAGGAACAGTTCACCCAGAACTACCATGTGACATCCCTTCTAAACGGAAATACAAGCACTACCTCTGCTGACTAGATACATGAATGAGAATTATTATTACCATAACCAACATGCTACTGGAGTTCTGAAATGCCATGGGTCTGGCCTGGCTTCCTCTTGAAGGCCAATGTGACAGAGGGCAAGGGGGTAAATGGTGCACCTCCCCTTGGGTAGTGTAATGTCTGCACCTTTCAGCTGAGGTGTGTGCCGCCATGTTGTTGTCCAGTTTTAGAATTGTTAGAAATGGGGGTCTCTAGTTGGCAATGGTTTTCGCCTTTGTCCAAATAGGGACCTTTACTTCTAGTCAGGGAAAGGGGGATACACTCCTAAAATAACCCCTGCTCACCCTCTTAATACACAAACCTAGCAGAGTCACACTGGATGGTTAGTCAAGAGAAAACCTACTTTCTAAAAGTGGTATTTTCAAACACAGAATGTTAAAATCACCCACACTAAAAGACGCACTTTAACATTCTGAGTTCAGGCGTACTAAACTTTATTTTCCTATCTTGTTCCCTGGGTGAGTTATGTTTATAAGATGTTATAATCAAACTGCCCATTCTGGCCTATGGGAACAGATAGCCTTGCAATAGTGAAAAATGAAATTGGCTGTAATTCACTATCAGGGCATGCCACATACATCAGGGCATGTCCTACCTTTCACATACAATGCACCCTGCCCACGGGGGTACCTTGGGCCTACCATAGGGGTGACTAACATGTAGAAAAGGGAAGGTTTAGGGACTGGCAAGTATGTGCACTTGCCAAGTCGACATGGCAATCCCAGACTGCACACAGGCTCTGCAATGGCAGGCCTGAGCCACATTTTACCAGAAGCTTCTGTGGGTGGCACAATCAGCGCTGCAAGCCCACCAGCAGCATTTGATTTACAGGCCTTGGGCACACATGGTGCACTGTACTAGGGTCTGACAAGTAAATCAAATAAGCCAATCATGGAGTCACTAATCCATTACAACAATTTACAGGGAGAGCAGATGCACTTTAGCACTGATCAGCAGTGGTAAAGTGCCCAGTGTCATAAAACCAACAAAAACAGGTCAGAAACAATACAGGTGGAATGCAAAAAGTTCTGGGATGACCCTGCAAAAAGGGCCAAGTCCAACACGACCCCCTTCCAGCCTAAACGCAGGGTAGACCAATTACTACCTTCATGGGCTTCCCTGCTTTGGGCGATAGAACATGGACCCTGGCCGCAACTGCAGGGGCATTCTCCAGTTTTACAGCAATCTGAACCCATTTGGATCCCTCTGCCCATACTCTCAGGGCCCACTAAGCTAACCCATGGGGAACCCTTCTCCTCACCTGTGGGCACCATCTGTGCAGCACCTAACCTTAGCTTGCTCACAGGTGTGTCCCAACAGACAGACAGTACCCACATGGCCAACACAGAGGTGTGGTCCAGTCCACCCCCGGGCTGTGGCTCGTGTCCCTCTCCCTGGGGCAACTCTGTCCACCAGGACAGCAAGCCACAGTGGCCACTGACAGCTGTCAGTGATGAGAACCAAGCCTTTCATGGTTCTCCAACCTCTGTGGCGTCAGAGCGCGGAGGGCAGTAGCCCCAGGTGACTGGCACCCATGGTCCACTCTCCCTCCTGTTAGGTCAGGTATGACATCCTGACTCACCCACAGCCCCAGGCCAGTACCCGGCTGCTGGACAGGAGACTGGGGTGGGCTCTCCCACACCCAGTCCTCCTCCTCGGGCTCGGCACCCTCCCACCTGGAGCGGTGCCCCCTTCAAGAATTGTCAGGGCACCTGTGGCAGGTGTCCTGCACAATTCGCCCACAATTCTATCCTGCAACTAGGATCCCAGCATAGGGTCTGTACCCTTAGACTTGGCAGAGGTCAGGGGGGAGGCTGTCCTCTCCATGCCCCCTTACTGGGGCCCTGCACCCTCCCACCTGGAGCAGTGTCCCCAGAAGACAAACTGATAGGGGCACTGTTAGCAGCTGCCCCTTCCTCCAGGTCAGGGTGGGGCACCCTGAACCTGGCCCTCCAGCCCGGGGTCTGGAGCCTTAGGCTGGACCTGTGACTGGCAACCCAGGACTTCCGGGGGGGTTTACACCAACCCCCCCCCCCCCCCCCCCCGGAAACACACTCCTCTAGAGTTGTGTAAGAGTCTGCCTGGTGCAGGTCTCCAGGCTCCTGTCCACCTGACAGAGCATGAAGACCCCCCAGGCCAGAAGCGGCCTCACCAGGGTCAGTCCTGGGGTGCACTGACCTTAGTACTGGCACCCCTGACCCACTGGTCCTTCCACTGGGGACAGCATCCCCCTCTCACCCCTTTCTATGGACTCATGTCCTCTCCCTACTGGAGAGGTGCTAGACACCAGCCCTGGTGGAATGCTAGTTACAGCAGTTATCCCCAGCTCAACTGACATCTTGTGATCCCCTTCAATGGACGGCCCATCAGGACAGCCTAGGCTCCCTACCTGGTGTTCCCTTAAGGAACCATCCAGGCCCTGAGACTGATGTTGGGGCATCCCAGTCTCACTCCTTCTCATTGGAGAGAGGATGTGAGGCCCTACAACCCTCCCACTACACCGGGACCTAGCCGGGTTACTCTGAACCTCTCCCATCACTCTGGGCTGGGAAATACCTTAGCCACCTCCTTTAGGATCACTACCAGATGTCTCTTCAGACCCTCTGGAATCCACCAAAAGTTCTGCCTCCAGTGTGAGCTCCCTCGGGTCAGAGAACTCACATTCCAACAGGCGTTGGCATAGCTCTGGAAAACGGGGACTTAAAATATGCTCTCCACAAATGGAGTCATACATGCCCACACAGGTGTTAACCAAGCTATTCTTTGCCTTACCATCCAGTGTCTCACACACGTACCCCACACCACTCTCCTGAGATTGGCAAGACAGTGTCTGACTGTCTCTGTCACTCAACCCACACTCTTCTGTGCGGTCTCCATATTCACACCAGGACTTCAACCATGGGGAACCCCTCTCCCTGCACCTTTCACCTAGAGTCAGGAGAGTGTCCCTCCCACCACCAGGAAGATGAACCCCTGTGCCAGTTCCCCAATCTACCTCAGGGACACTGCACCACTGGAGCTACCTCATATCCTTGAACCCCCTGGTGTATGTTAACCCCCTTCTTCAAGTCAGGCGCCACATCTCTGGGTGTGTGTACTGCTCCTTCAGCACTAGATAACTCAATGTTGCTGCCACCATCTGAGCTGGACTCCACCGCCAACCCAGCCAAGCTCACTTCCTGAGCTACACACATTTATTTTTCTTGGGTTAAGGCCCTCTTGGCCTCAGCCCTCTCAAGCTCCTCATCAAGCTATCTCAGCCTCTGCTCACAAGCCAGAAGCCAGCCATCTTTTTCTATTTCTTCCTCACTTTCAGAGAACTTCTCCTCCTTAGACTCAACTGGTAGGGTTGGCCGCTAGTGGGGTAACTCACAATGCAATAGGGACGCCTCTAGACCCTCCCTGGACCTCCTCTTCACAGGCAGCCCTCTTTCCTTGCAAAACACACATAGCTCCTTTGTTGTGTAGATGAACATGTGCCAGAAGTCATGTCCCATTTTGCAACAACTAACCAGAGTCTTCGTATCAAAAAATACTTCCAGGAGGACACTAGCAAACAGAAAAAACAGTATGTGGTTGCGTAATGGTCTGCACTCACTAGTAGTGTACACTAATCACTGTATGTAAATCACAAATGCAAGTCCAGGATCCTCACCGCTGCCCAGCAATGTTAGAAATGGGAGTCTCTAGTTGGCAAAGGTTTGCACCTTTGTCAAAATAGGGAACCTTGCTTCTAGTAAGATAAAGGGGGATACACTCCTAAAATAACCCCTGCTCACCTCCTTGGTAGCTTGGCACGAGCCGACAGGCTTATCTCTGAGGCAGTGTGTAAAGCATTTGTGAACACATACAGTAACACAATGAAAACACTACAAATGGACACCACACCAGTTTAGACAAATAAGTATCTTTATCTAAACAAGACCAAATGGCAAAAATCCACAATACAGTATCAAAAATAGGCTCTTCAATGGCAGAAATAGTTCAGCTCAATGCAAGTTGTAAATGCAACACTTTTCCAACAAAGTACCTTAGATGTGTCACACAAAAAAAATAAACGGGTCAAAGGGAAGGCGAAGCGTCAGTTCATTGCTTCGGTGGAGGCAGCGCACCTGTTCCTTACTGCAGCGCAGGGGAGATGATGCGTCAATTTCTTACCAGAGAGGAGGGGATGCGTCAGTTTCTTACTACGTTCTGGTTACGATGCAACAAGATGGCGCCTCAATGCGACGATCCGGTGCGATGCGACAAAATGTCAGCTTGATGCGATGCGACGATCTGGTCTGATGCGTGACCTTTTGCAGCTGCACGGCAGACGCTGCGACGATGTTCTCGGTGATGCGTCGGGACTCGGTGTAAATGCGGCATGCTTCTTCCCCGTGGCTCGGCGAAGCGTCGGGTCTCGGTGCGGATGCGACACGCTTCTTCGTCGTTGTGTCGCGCTTCCAGCGACAAACAGTCTCTAGAGGTCCTGTACGGCAGCAGGCACCTCTCTGCAGGTTAGAATTCCCAGCAAGGAAATTGAGGGGAGCTGGTGGTGACGTCTTTGTGTCCCTGAGACTTCAGACAGGAGGCAAGCTCAATTTCAAGCCCTTTCCTCCTTTCCTTGGCAACAAGTAACCACTGCAGGGCAACCCCAAACAGCAAACAGCACAGGGACAGTAATTTGCCTATGTATGTGGCTACTTGTAATCAATGCAGTTTTCAGGAGGGGATTAGTATTTACCCTCACACCTTTGCCTGTCATGATTGAGAGAGATAACGTTTGGAGCATCTGTAAGTAGCAGTGATATTTGTGAACCACCAAGAACACTGGGTTACAGTGCTGTGTTTTTTCCGAAGCAATAGAGAAGTCGAACAATTTTAAATTATTCTGGGCTATAAATAGTTTGGTGATTATAGGAATCTATAAATCAAGGGTGTCCACATTTAGTATGTGAAGATCAGATCCAGAGATTCAACACTAGAGTTTTGGGACAATCACTGATTATATACAAGTCTCCCAGTGAGATTCATTATATGCAAATGTACCTTAAGGTGACATTTTCAAAATCATGCATGCATCTGGTCTTTGTGGGCCACTGTGGCAACTCCTTATTTGGTCAAGAGATATTTGCAAACATGAATGATCGAAGTAGGGTGTAATAAAAATAATTGGCTTCAAGAAACAGATTATCTTGATTTGTTGCTAAATATGAAGGGGATCCCCATCCTCTAGAAAATCAAAGAAACTGGTAAAGCAGATTATAAGAAACCTGTGAGATTTTAAAACCAACAATAAGGCCTTAAAGTCAGCTTTATAAAAGGCTAATCAAAATAGCAAATCCAAAGGTGTACCATGTTGCATGTAGTGCATCTGACAGTATTTGCCAAAGGAATTAAACCTACACCAATATTAAAACAAACACTGGTAAATAACAATAGGTTGGGCTCTCAATTAAGGAAAGTGTCTGTTAACAATTGTGAAATGTTGTACATGTTGCTTGAATAAATAAACCCAGTATCTGTAAAGCTCGAACGAATAGGCCATATTACAACGCATGCCATTACAATGTGGTCATTACAACGACCGTGTTGGTACATCGCATACCATTACAACGCAAGTCATTACAACGACCTGCTGTAGGGGGCGGGATGGAATTTGGAATAGTGTCATTTACTATTCCAGCTCCAGTCTGTGCAACAGTAGGGAAAGTGTTGGATTTTAAAACCAACACCTTCTGCCCCCTACAGCAAGTCATTGTAACAACTTGCGGTTTAATGGTTTGCGATGTAGCAACGCGGTCGTTATAATGACCACATTGTAATGGCATGTGATGTATCACATGTGTTGTAAACGATGTTTCCCAGCTCAAACTACTCACCCCTAAGGGTCTCAAGGTGCAGGGGGCCATCAGGGTGATTAAGTGAGCTACTGCCCAGAGTCACATAATGATGAGCTAGGCTGCCGACAGTGCCAGTCATCAAACCATGAGCTCCGCGCTCTGGAGTCAGCCTCTCTGGCTGCTGAGCTACACCTCTCCTCCCTTGCTTCATATGAAATGGTAAGAAAATCCTATATTAGTATGGCTCATTTGAAGAGTGTTATGAAAAAGAGTCAGTAGATGAAGTTTGCTTTGCAACAGCAAACTTAAATGTCACACAGAGCAAAATACTGCATAGAAGACACTTTTGACAAAAGGCCATCTTCTTTGCATCCATAAGAAAGTCTATGTGTGTACACTTCTTTACTTTGTGAAAAATTGTATAGGTTAAACGATATGTTATCATGAAAGCAAACTGAGGCAAATGACTGTGCAAGAGGGATTAGACAATAGCACTTTCTTTATAAATAACCAAGGCTTCGAAAAAATACGGCTTCCTAAATATAATTCCACAAGTCAGCAACTAAAATGCCATTGTGTCAGTAAAGTAAATCCATCAACAACACACACTGGCTTCCATCGTGTTGCATCTGGAGTCTAACAAAAGGACTACTTGATGTCCCATCATCAAAATCTAAGGAGAACTCAGATATGTCAATGAAACCATTTATAAAATGCCACAGCCTGGATAGACCACCAATCCAATCCATGACAAACCATGAAAGCCAATGAATGATTTGGCTGACCTAAAATCTGTTCTCTCTCTCTACATTTTTGTAGTACTGATAACATGAAGCCATGTGGACATCTCAATTTCTCTATCACCAGACCTAAAAAGTGAAAAAGACATAATTAAAAAACGTAGTGACAAAGAAGAAATAGCCTCTCATTAAATAACATCACCCGTACATGGTACAAATGTGGCCAAATGAGCAACATTTGCCACTCAGAAATCCAGATCCACCGATGGGATGGAATCATTCAATAATTGTACTTCATTGTTGGGATGGAAATGCCCTCTGCATTGTACATGCACAGGTTCCCTTGCCCTCAGTGCTCAACCGCGTGCGTCCTGATTTTGAAATATGGTCCTGGCGCCATGCAAATCTAAGCATGTGCGCAGAGGCCTAGGCCAGTCCTTGACCAAATTAGGTCCTGGACCTGTCCTTTGACCTAGAGGGGCATTCCAAGCATGCCCTGGGTTCTGACAGAGGATTAGTGTCCCTTTCATGGCTATAGCGCATATAGTGTTTGCGACAACAATTTTAAGAGATTTAAGAGACCAGACCTTACATTATGTGATTGAGACAGAGTATTGGAGACCAATAGGAGACATTTTGGATATCTCTGACTGGCCTAGCGCAAGATGGAGGAGAGAACTGTGCTACTAGGCAGTGGAAGTGTATTGCTTGCATTCCGGTACCTGGAGGGAGGAGCCCCATAAGTTGAAGTGAGAAATGGACACCAGACTGCCTTTAGAAATTTTAGGAACATTTTGGTTAACAAGGAGCTGCTGATTAGTCTTCCTCAGCATTCCCATTAGGTGGATGGGTGGTGGGTCTGCAAATTCTATTGTGAAAGGTGTTAGAGTCTCTAAGTGAAGTGTCACATTTTGTTGTTTCCTGTGTTATCCTAGTGCTGGAACAATTTTCAGACTGAAGGGGCTGCCATCAATGTTACATTACTGAAGATATAGTGACTGTGAAAAATCCATGTGTCACACAAAGAAGAATGGTAGCAAATGAGTCACACCCATTAAGCAGGAATGGTAAGGCTGTAGAATGTAGACAATGGTGCATTTTGGAGTACACTGTTGCCAACATATTACTAACACATGGTGAGGTAGTTTGCTGCCATTTAAAAACAGCACATTTTCCATCGAATGGTTACTAAATATGTGTAAACATACAGTTTGACTAATAAAACTAAATAGGACACACACAATAGATAATGTGTGGGGTGTCAGCAAATATTTATCATTTGCACATCAACATGTAAAGTGTATTGATGTATTTTGATTGTATTAAAATCTTTGTTTGCATTACATTTCAGAATTACAAAAAATGGGACTGGTTGCGCAGTTTAGCTTATTGCAATGTCAATGCGGAGACCTATGCCAGTCTCATGCCGTCAGCGTCCCACCCCAGAGATATATGGGGTCCATTTCGGGCATATGTAGCAGCAGCTAAGCAGGCCTCCAACTCTCGGGCAAAAAACGGTATTGTGCCTGAGGGAGTGGGATGATCGGACCGGACTTATACCGTGTGCCCAGGCAGACTAATATTCGGAGTATTGTACTTCCACGTCTCTATGCTGAATGTCATTTCAAGAGTGGGGAGATGTGCATCTGGGGACTTTTGTATGGGCGGGCTGAGGGCGAGTCCTCCTGATTTGGATAAGTGGTAACACAAGACTGCATTTTATTTAATGTCATAGATGCAGCTGTTATTGAACTGTCAGGATTGACATGTACTGCTTGCAAAGTGATTGTATATGATACGATGAGCAAGGTGCTTTGTTTACAAAATGTAGTTGTTTCATATCTGAAAATAAAGTGTTAAAAAAATAAAAGAATTACAAAAAATTGATTAATTTGTGCCTTCCTTCCTAAAACGTTTGTTGTGTGTTAGGATAATACAGCCATTCTATATCCTTTCCCTTCTCACTCCCTGTACACCAGAACAATTGCACATAGTTCAGATAGTTTACTTTGCAAAATCCTCTCACTTTGTAGCCGGAGAAAAAAAAGCAATCACCATTCTCCATGTTAAAAGAATAAGCAGAAATTTGTCAGAAAACCCAGTCTGACATTTGACCTCTGTGTTTGAACCACAGCTATTGTAAAATCTAAATGTAAAGGCATCTTTATTGCTTATTTATCTTCTAGACTCCGGCATAGTTATTCTGGGGGTGCTGCAGCACCCCTACTGCAAGCGCCTATGGATGACAGCCAGGTACAGAAACATCATACCCCTTTTATGCCTCTGTTGTGTGTGCTCCAAGATGGAGGCAGCTTTTGTGCTACCTTTGTCTGGAGAAGTCCCTGAAAAGGACAATTGAAAGAAGAACCACTCTAAACCAGTTCAATAGTTTGAGACAGTGGATCCACATCCTTTGTCCAGACGTATTGTCTAAAAAGCGGAGTCAAGTAATCAACCTTTGTTCCAGTCCCAAGTTCTTTATGACCAAGGGAGGGAATTCTCTGCAGAGTATTCAAAGTACTGCATGAAAGCTAGTCTCGCAGGGGTGAGAGGCTATCACCTGCAGTCTGGATTTGCTGCTGGAGGAGCTGCCTGTCCAGCCTCACAGGAGGAGAGATTGTCCAGGAAAGAATGTGGTCTTTCATCTATGGTGGCTATGGGGCATCCAGGAAGAATTTGGAGTGGCACTGATCCCTTTGGGCCCCCCAGGCTCTCACCCTGGATCTGGTGGGATCCATGACACTGCTATTGCATAGTAGGCAAAAGCCCACAATTGTGAGACCTGAGATGGTCCAGTTGGGGCTTCATCTGACAAATACAGTAGATTCCAATTGCGGATCCAACTACTGTTTGCTGAGGGCCCAGTCGGGTCTGCATCTGGTGAATACAATAGGCCCATATAAGGGCTGCAACTGTTGTTGCTAAAGGCCAGCTCAGGGCACCCTCTACGGCACAACTACATCACTAATATTGATGCTGCTGGATACTTGACCTCCTTCCTGAAGGACTCGGCTCCGACACCTCTGAAGGAGAGACCGGGTGGACCCACTTCTCAACACAGCCCACACTCCACATCCCACTACGAAGAAATCTGACAAGGGCTTGCCAGTTCTCTACTGCTTTTTTAAGTGCACAGGGAGCCACTTTGGGTGCCTGACAAAAGAAGAAAAGACATTTGAAAACTCACCTATTCAGTGAAAGAGATAAAGACTGATAGCTTTTTTGAATTGTGAGCAACAAAATCTACACCTAAACCTGGTTCATGCTACTGTTGATTGCCCTTAGAGATGTTGGGAACCCATAATCTAGGGGAATCACCTGGGAAGGAACAGAGAGGGAGCAGAGTGAGAGTAGCACCTGCATGAGATAAAGATAAGTACTGGGCTGGAAATTAACTTTATTGTGTCTGTTAGTTATGTAGTGAGCTCTGACCCCCACACTACAATACTGAGAAGTCTGAGACCGCTCACCCTCGCTACCCTGCGAGGCAATTGTTGAAGGTTTTAAACTTGCCCCAGTTTGGAAAGCCATGATAGTACGGGCCCTGGACACTCGTGTTAAAGGACCTCAACCCCCACGGTTAAGGTCCGCCCATGGCCCCATAACTGGGTCTGACAATAACAAACATGATTAAGTGATACAGCATAAAAGAACTGGCTGTTTTAGTTGTTATTTTTGTTCTAGCTTGACAGATATGCCTTTCACCAAATACTTAAGTGTCCATTATGATAGAAGCAAGGTCACAATATTGGCAATAAGGCAATTAGTATTAATTCCATTGCTAAGTACATTTTACTTATTCAAAAAAGGAATTTTAAACTGTATGGGTCAAATATGCATTATTGTAAATGTATTGAGTGTTTAAGGATACCATGAATTTGAGTATTTTAATTATGAAGCAGTTTGCAACAGGAAGGATTTGAAGTTCTAACCGAGGTGTCCTAATGACGTTACCTAATTTGTCTTTTTTTTAAATTATGTTTGAAAAATAGTGGAAGGGTTACTGAGCGATTAATTTGAATGGCTGTTAATGAATGGAATTGTCGATTGTATTATTGTGTGTATTTCTATAAGATGTGTGTCTTGGAAATAAATATTTAACAATAATAACTATATTGGCAATAAATAAATCTTTAATAATAATAACTATGTTGGCATCTTTTAGATGTGTTACTGTTTTTAAGATCTACAGAGGCATGGTCTAATATTCAACCACTATAGTTAACATGAAAAATATAAGATAGCTACTTTTCTGAGTCCTATAAAGAAAGTGTCTGTCTTAGTTGTATTATACCAGCCCAAGAATGGGAATGTGTGCCAATGGTTTCAGGTAATGAACATCAGAACTCATTTTTGAGGATCTGGACTTATCTTCCATTAGAGACTTTGGACACAGAGCAAGAGAGTAAAAGACAAAAAACACAGAAAGAGGTAGACAAAGGGGGGAAATAGTTATAAAGTGAGAGAGGAGGGATGGGACAAAGTGTAGGCTGGTGGAAAAAAAGAGGCATGATGAGGAACAGTAGGTAGCCTTGATATAATTGAAGCAAGTTCTTGATAAAAATTGGTGACGTTGTCCTTTTTGTTATTGTTTTACAAACTAAGCTCTGTCTATGTGACAATGTGATCTCGAAAACTAGCAACCAATACATGAGTTATCATACTAAGGGTGTCATCGTTGCAAAACTGAAGACTGCATCTTTTTTGTTTTTTGAAATGTACACTGTATATTGCCTGTGAACCATCACCCATTGTGAAAAGAAATTTCTTCAAAGAAATTGTTAAGCACTTCTCCACTTTAGTCATGATTTCCACAATATTTCATTGATATTTAGGAGCCTTGCATACTAGCAGCTCCAAAATCTTTATTTTTTATGAGAAAGGGGAATTCTGCTACAATATCAAGCACAGTATATTCAATAATGCACCTGGGTGGAAAATAGCATGCAAGACAACAGATTGTTGAAATGTCTGGTCCGTTCCACATCCCGATTTGAAATCTTCAACTGTGGGAGACCTCTCCCGGGCACAGAGAGTCCAAAAGAGGAGTTTTACTACCAGTGTCTGTTGTGTTATTCAGAAGTAATAAATATCTACGGTGTATCCAATCTCGATCACGTGGTTCAGGCAAATGAATGCATTGCTGGGCCAGTTCCTCTGGGGTGGGGGGTCCTCCCGGGTGGCCCTGAAAACCTGTTTCCACCTCTACGTACTGTGGGGTAATGGCTACACCGGATATCCAGGCATGTTTTGCAGCGTCCCATCTCTTGGTGCTAAATGAATGGTGGTAAGTGGATAGGCAGGACCCGGCATTATGCTGGAATGCTGGCTAATGGGTGAGACAACATTACATACTATTCTCTGTTCTGCAGTGATGCTGCGAACCCTCCTGCCGGCTACAAGGACTGTCTTCACATTATGGAGGCAGGCCCTAAGGCGCTTGGGATGGTGGGGGCAACTGACCAGTGAGACCGCCCTTTGGCATAATGGTCTTCTGCCTCAGCTCTCGACATTGACTGGATTTAGTAGTTGGGAGACCATAGGTATCTCTACGTTGAGGGTGGTCATGCGAGGACCGTTTTTAAAATCATTCCAGGAGCTTCAGAAGAAATGTGATATGCCCAATACACTGTTCTACAAATATCTTCAATTCAGACATGCCATCCCACCGTCAATTCCACACCTAGACTTCCTGCCAGAATTCAACCCCATTAAGGCTAAGGTTTTTATGGGAGACCTGGGCGATCAAAAGATTACCAAAATATACAACACAATAGTTACGAACAGCCACACCACAATATCGACACTTCGGGAGGCCTGGCAGGGAGACCTGGGACAGTTGGACGAAGATGATTGGACTGAGGCATTAGATTCCCCACGAAGGACGGACATAGAATCACGTCTTAGACTTATACAATTTAAATACCTCCACCGGGTCTATTTCACTAGTCATAGACTGTGGAGGACCTACAAGGCCGGCTCTAGGGCGGTGCGATCGGTGCCACTGCACCGGGCGCTGACTTCGGGTGGGGGCGCCGTGTTTGCAAGTATATTAGGTTTTAAAAGCACCTGTTGCTGCTTTCTGGCCTCGAGCAATTTTCAGGAAACCATAAAAACGTCAAGATAACTCCAGGTGATTAATGTGCTTCCTGGATCGAGATCGAAGTTTTGTCTAGTCGAAGTTTTGACTAATTGTAAGGTAGCAGAGAAGGCTAATATGCCTACTACAAAGAAAGTGTACTCTGCAGATCACAGAGTGCATATAATATAAATAGGTCAGTGCTTTTGTTAGAGAGATCATTTTGTTTCTTGCATTTTATAAGTTAAAATTCTATGATAGAGCAGTCAGCTATTAACTGTCATCAAAGAGTTGCATGCTAACTGCAAGGTATAGATTAGAGCTTTCTGATTCCCCCCCCCCCCCCTCAGTTTTTCATTATCCTAATGGTGCAAAAAGGATTTATTTTAGTAGAAATTAATTCTTAATATTAAAAAGAACCCCCCAACCATGGTGTTACGTTTTAAATTCTTAGTTAGTGCTTCTTCAGACCAAGCACACTTTAACTGCTTACCAGAATGGATGACAGTTGACTCTTAAACCTCATAATCCTGTGCCTAATGTAACATTTCTATACACAGTTCTACAGATGTATGAGTGAGTGTGTGTGTGTGTGTGTATGCATGTGTGTGTGTGCGTGCATGTGTGTGTGTGTGTATGTGTGTGTGTGTGATGTAGAATTACACCATTCAATGGTACAGGTGCACTATAATTTAATACACCTGATTATGGAGGTAACACATATAAACGCCATTTATTGTTCCTGGGACTTACGGTGGCTAAGCGCGATAGAGCCAGGGCATGGCAGGCTTCATCTTCTCCCCAGGTGGAGAAAGGGCATGGATTTCTGTATGGGTTTGGAATTACCACTTTTTAAAGTGAAAGTATGTCCGCAGAAACATTCCAAGATATGGGGAAAATGGGCAGATTACCGAGGTCTCTATCTGTAGCCGGTTCCCTCGGTTTTTGCAGGCTGCAGGGACTGTGGAATAATGGTTCGGGGAAAACTTTCTTAGTCTGTATCTTCATTTATAAAGCCTGGGGATGCAGCGGGCAGACGACAATGGGTAATGTTATTCACGACAAGGCAATTGTTTTTATATGTGTTAGAGTTGTATATAGAAAAATAACTGTCGATATCAGCAAACTATCCTGCACATTTGTGTATATGTCACTTTTCCAGGCTTCACCTGGGTGAATATGACTGTAAGGCACAATAAAAACTGTTTTGAAAAAATATATATATGTATATATCTAAGGTGAGTAACCAAGACTTCAGTACAAAGATTACTGCCTTGGATGTCAAAGAGCTGCTATCAAGTAGAAAACTCACTTATTCAGACTACAAATTTGCAATAATTGTGGTCACTTTGTTTCACTGTAATGTTTATGCTCATAAAAAATCCAGACGGTGTTTATGCACTTTCATCCATTTTAGTGTCTATTCACATGTTGTGTTCTGTGATTCCGAGGATTGCTCATGGGGCATGCTAATGGCCACTGAAGCAAGATGCCAACAATTCTGTGAAATGTGTGCAAGTTTCATAAGATGACTGGCACTGAAAGGGACATGTTGCAATATGTTTGTCAGGGACCCGTTGCTCACTAAGTAAACTGTTTTATAAGTCTTAATAAGACTTACAGTGCATCTTAACAGTACTTACAATGTGTCTTAATAAGACCTACAATGTGACTTAAGTTTTAACAAGACGTAGAGTGTGTTTTAACAAGACTTACAGTGTGACTTAACAAGACTTACAATGTGTCCTAATACTTACAATACACTGCGATTTAACTGGACTTACAATGTGTCTTAACATTTACAATGTGTCTTAACAAGACTTACAATGCGTATTAACAATACTTGCAAAACACTGTCACTTTACGGGACTTACAATGTGTCTTAACAATATCTACAATGTGTCTTAACAATACTTACAATGTGTAATTACAATACTTACAAAGTTTCTTAACAGTATCTACAATGTACTTGCATGTTTGAACCTGGATTACTGCAGAAGTACGAGGTTACATTTTGTTTCAAGTGACTTAACCACCACAATCAGTTCTATATGTCTCTCAAACCCTGTAGCTCGTCTATTGTGTCTTGTACATTTGACAACACCATTACAATTTACAGAATTATATAAAGTCTTCAAGCATAGCTATGGATGTAAGTTGAAATTTCATTAGTCAGAGCTCAGTTACTAGACGTGGATATGACACATTTGGTCCAATGTTTCGTACTCAGGATGTTATGTACAATATAGGCTTTTCGTGGGAGGGAAACACATCATTCACACACCATTCCCACTCTTTAGACATTTTTGTGACGTCTAGAGAGGTTCATCAGTCACGTGCTACGTTAAAAATTGTAAATGGGTTAGTGAAACTGGCCATTGATTCTGACATCTCTAACATGTACTGTCTTGGCCTAAATGAACTATGTTGTCACGAGTTTTGTAAAGCGCAAGAAATATCCCTATGGGAGTCCTTGCACTCAAAGAGTTAGAAGTCCAGTACAATTCAAATGATTATTCATTGTTGTCTATACCCTGTGTTCATGATGCGGCCTGTACAGTGAATATTTGAAAGATTTCTAGACCAGACATCCTTTATTATCATATTTTCAAATGCATGCGTAGCTTTCTAGAGGTTTTGCAGATTTATTTTCTAGAACTTTGATAACGATCTCCTGGTTTGTCACACAGAGTTGTACATTTTAGTTGCTGTTACCTCAGATGAAACAGCCATTTGAGTGAGATGATAAATAATGAGTGACAATATCATATAGTTTCATGGCTCACTTGTAGAGAGAGTGCAACTGGTAGGAATATCTTTAATTTGAAATAACTTTTCATTATAGATGAGCTGATCAAGATGAAAAAAATCTATCAACAATAAGTAAAACATATTTTGGGTAAAAAAACATATTTCTGGGAGTTTCCACACTGGAGTAAAGCACACAAAAGATTCTTCACTCTTTTTACACTTGTTGAATATGTTTATCCTTGTTGGATATGTGACATATTGCAGATCTGATTATCCTTGTTGTGTCCAATGGAAGCAACTGAGGTTTAGTAAAGAGCACAATTTGGAAAGGAAGTTCACCTGCAGCAAAGAATTTAATTTATATCAATGTTAGTGCTTTGTCATTCTGTGGCAAGAGTGTCTCAGTCTCATAGCACCTTCCATTCTTATCCCACCCATGAGGTTCTTATAATTAGCGCACTGTGGACACTTGCACTCTGTTATCACTTCTTCCACCCTGTGTAAATCTAATCCTACAAAGGATATCTCTAATAAATGAATTCCCCCTGTTAGACCTGCTCCCTTCACAGCAAGCTCTGTCTACTAGTACACAGCTGTCAAAGTCATACTCTTTAATTTGCCGATGGGGCACAGCCCTTGAAGAGGTCATCACAATCCTTCAAGACAAGGCCGAATGGGGAGGGCTAGCCACATGGTGTTGCAAAAAGCACATCCTGGAGAGGAGGTGCAGGCCCTGACCCTTCCTCTTAAACTGAGAGGCTTAATGTGTAACTTGGAATGTGCAGGGTCTGTTCTCTCCCCCACCTTCCCAACATCCCTGAATTTCTCAGGACGCTGCAGCCCATGTAAATGGCTTGTATGCTGCCTAACCTATGACCTAAATAATATAGCTATTTTGTTTTGTTTGTCAAGTGTAGGGTGCTGAGTAGACGCATTTTATTTTTGATCAATTCCAACATTAGAATGATATATTCTTGCCAAGTTAGAGAAAGATTCACGTGCTCGTAATTTGGGCAAACATTTGTGCATCTGGATGCAATCATGCGTTGAGTTGGTTCCCCAAGGCAGACGTTATTGCTACGTTGGAGGATTTACGCAATGATTCTGATAAAAATTACAAGTGTGCCTTGCAAGAATTTTGTCCTTATCCCTCTTTTAAAAATGTTTTGCCAAAAAATAAGGACAAAAATGTACAGATTTTTAGGCTGTAGTTTCCGTTACTTTGCCTTCTCTAGGTACACGCAAATCTACCCATAAGGGCGTTACAATACCAGGAATACGCAAGGGTACCACAGAGGCAGGTCTGTAGGCGAGGAATGATTGCAACATTCATACAAGATGTTCAATTATGAATGTCACATAAGGGTTCTGTAGAGAATACCAGTATCCCCCTTCCCGCAAGCCCCCCGCCCCCAAGATAGTTCTCTATTTCCTGACTTCTTTAATGAACAACCTCAAAGTAGAGATTTCAGCAAGTCACACAAACCGAATGCTTACGATTAATGTCAGTATAGTGGGGTGTCAGGCAGAAAATATAGATGCTTTTGTCCATTCCAAAGTGGCTCATGGACAACAAGCATGTTGGGTCATTTCAGAGTTAGAGGCGTGGATTTACCAAAACTAAACATTGACTAAGGATTACAGAACAACCAACAAATACACTAAAGATATTTACTGAAATTGACTCCAAATGTTGTCGCTGTAATGCGGAGGTAGCAGATTTCATACATCTGGCATGGTATTGCGACGCAGTGGCTGGGTACTGGGCAAAAGTGATACAGATGGTGGGGACAATGGTGGGTGTAAATATTGCATGCACTATTCATACATGTCTGCTGGGACTGCTGCCTGAAATACGGGCAAATAAGCGAAAGTTCTGTGTGGTAGCATTGCTCCTGGCCAAGAGAAGATTGTCGTTGTGCTGGGGCGGCAAGAGAGCTCCAAAGATTAAGCAATGGATTCAGGACCTGACGTATTGCAAAGACACCTTGCAAACTTATGAGGAGGAACTACCAATGGGGTCTAAACCTAGAGACTACTGGCAATATTTGGTTCAATACCTACAAACGTACCAGGTTGACTAACTATGATTAAAGTTTGCACTGTACATGATGTGATTTCCAGTAACATGGTTCATTTATCTATAATGGTTGAAGGATGTTGTTGTACCATGGCCTGTAAGTTGCCTATACGTTGACTCTGTATGTTTTCTATTGTTAAAATATGCTAATAAAAAAAAAAAAGATATTTACTGAAATTCCTTCTACGGGTATGTTCCTCACACATATTCGCCTTTCCGCCCTACTTAACACTAAGGCTAGAAGAGAGATTATGTACATGCGACTGCTGGCACTTCCAATCACGGACTTTAGCCAGGCCTGGGCAAACCAAAACACAGGAGGAGCATGCTGTCTGTGCGAATATAAACGCGAATCTTGGCTACACCTCCTGTGCTGCTGCCGGACTTTAGCCACTGAAGGAAGGATCCTTCTTAGAGAACTTTGCTTGAGAGAAAAAGTAACCACCTGCCTGGAGGCCTTTGCAGTATGCTTCATACAAAAAGAACCTTATATCATGGCCCACTGCGGAAGATTTGTACAAACTATCAAGGGTGCTATGTACCCTGGCATGGCTTCCCGACCTAGCCCTCGAACTGTCCAAACGCTGATACCGGATGACTTTAATCAAAGGGCTGCGAAAGAACACTCTTCTACACAAAGCACAAACACTTTATAAGAACAAGCATTGGCATAATCAATAGGTCTCGCTTTTGTGACCTTATAAGTATTTAGTTATGCAGCACAATATCCTTGGTGCAACAACATGAACTGTTGCATGGCTAAACACTTATAAGGTCCCAAAGGCGAGACCTATCTTCTATGCCAATGCTTGTTTTTTCTTCCCAACTTGTGCCCTGGCTATGTGACAGGCAGAGTCGCAGTACGATAGGCTGCCAGCCAATGCTACTGAGTAGTCTGCATAGCCGCTCCGTGATGCTCCAACGAATCCATCCTTGAGTCAAGGCTCTAATGCTTTATTACCCCCACTCTAGCTAACAGCGACTCGAGCACGTGTGTCCTTGGCAAGTTTCATGTCCTTTCTCGGTTTCCATACTAATGCACAAGTATCCGTTTAACTCCTCCTACCGGGTTGACGGACATGTCTAGAAGGTCAGTTGAGAAAATCAGTGTATGAAAGGGAGGAGAAATTGGTGCTTTAGTAGTACCTGTCATCGCCTTCCTCACATATATATCTGTGTGTAGCTCACGCTTTAGAAAGCACAGATAGATTATAATGCTAGTCTCGGTTGTTTCTGCCACTTGAAACATGGCCGCCTGGCTATGACCTTATTGACAAGGAAGATGAGCCTATGCTCCAATCATAGGTTAGGGTCACAGAAAACAGGCCGGTTAACCTGACAGCTCTACCGTTGCCATTTTGATTGGTAATTATGGATTTTTTCCCTTGTACTCGTTTCTGATTCGTTACTTGTTTTCTGGTCTCGTCCAATGACTTTGCCCTATGAACTGACTTGTAAAAGATGGCGGCTGCGTGGGTTCGTGAGTGGGTGGTGTAGAGGTTTGAGCGCAACAACCACAGGAGGGACCACGGGTGGTGCAGGACTCACAGAGGCTATCCTGCATGAGAAGAACCGACAGCAGGTAATGCTAGGGGCACGCAGTAATTGAGAAAAGGGAATGGAGGTGACCAATTGAAGAGGGTCGGTCCACTTTGCGGGGATATAATCAGGGAGAAGGGAAATTTCTAAGGGAGGTGAGAGTAGAAAGGGACATGGAAAGTCTACTGAGGGAATAGAAGAAGGGCAGCCCAAGCCAGTAGGGATCATCTGAGGGTGGGTGAGAAGGGGTTCATGTATCTGCATCATAATGTCATGAATGCATCTGAAATGGTAGAGGACAGCTGAAGGAGAGAATCAAAACTGAGGGTTGCTGTATTGAACAAGAAACGCTAGTGGTGCGCACGCGCGCGAAAAGTGAAAGTAGGCTGCGCGCGCAAGTGAAAGTGATCGCGGCTGTACACATTGCAAAGCTGCCGGCTGCGCATGTGCACGCTCGCGTGAATGCAAGCGCTAGGCCCGCCAGCAGCCCTTTGAAAACTCATCTACTAAAGTCTCTCCGTGCAGCGCATGCGCGCTGACTCAGCGAGACCTAAAAAAGAGCACCAGTGAAAAGAATAGTTGTCTTGATTTGATTTGAAGGAGCTAGTAGGGTGACATCCTCCCATGGGTCTAGCCAAAAGACAACGCCTAATTGCAACCATGGTAAGAAGCCTCTAGTCAGATGCTTGCATTTAATTATTGCACTTTCTTTTACCTCTATGAATTTGCAATGTCCTTTTTTAACATTTTATTGTAATGCAATGGTTTTAATTAACTTATGCAAACAAATAAATACATTTCATATTCACTGGAAACTCCCAGAAAGTGTGATTGTATTTTATAATTCAGCTGCTAGACAAGAATCACGTTTATTTATTTTAATATTTTTTCAACAACATCTAACAACTTTGAATAGTGCACTGGACAAATAGTAAATATATCACATACAAAAAAAAGCAGAGAGAAACACAAAGGGGTAACAGGCCTGCTTGCAAAATTATCAGCTACTGGCATTAGCTCTAGCTTCATTCCAGGCCTTCATTTTTTCACTCACTGAGCCACTCCAGCCATTTGCAATTCACCTTTGGTCCTAGAACAGTCCACCCAGAAGTGCCAGACCATGACCACTCTAGACTTAAAAACAATCTGAACCCACACTGGTAACAATAGCAAAGAGAGACAGAAAGAGAAAGAGTAAGAGCCGGATCCAGGAGAGAAAAACAACAGATTTCCTGATTAAGGTATAAAAATTGAACTTCAGGTTACAGCCGGTTTCTCGCAAGATGATATTTGAAAACAGGAACTTTAAAGGCCCGGCAGGACGAGAGTGAAGCATTGACTTACACCAAACATTGTTTAAATGGTTATTGAGAACAGACGCAGTCGGCAGCTGTCCATCATTGTCCTAGTTTAACAACCACAGGAGCACGTGCAGAGTTCGATCACTTCGAGCATAAACCGGCACTCATTTTTGGGGACCGGAATTTATTCAGATTATTGATTCCCTCTGCAGGCACAACATTCTCTAGAACTGAATTCATATGTGATAGAGCGTCATGTGATTCTGAGATTTGTAGGGGTGCATTATATTCACCGTTAGTCAGCACCAGCATATTAATCAATGTATGTTGAAAAGCTTTAGAAATGTATCATTAGAACTCATTTAACCTATGGGTGATTAGAAATTCAATAATGCTTTTGTGAAGATCAACTTTGCAAGTTATCGTGAAATGTATTTAGCAAATGCATAATAATTAGTTTTCGTGTAATGCGATGTATTAAGCTAAACGTGTGCCATGTTAAAGTTACACGTGTAGTTTACTTATTCATGCATATAAGAATTATGAACTAATGCTTAGAGTGTGATTTAATAAGTGTGTTTAATTTTGTAAAGGCCTGATCGCATATACGTTAGAAGAGAAGGGCCTGTTCATTTCCTTATGTTAGCTAATGTTGTAGGCCGAAAATGATTCCCTTGGTACAGGTTTTGGGCTGCAGGGAAATGTAAAATCTTAAAGACGTGAAATGGTTTCTCGTTCCCATGTTCCTGTTGCAGGTGCAAGGACATTTAGCTCGTTAGAGAGACTAGGTCTTTGTTTTAGGTGTTAGGATGCTGTGAGAAGCCAACAGGGGAGTACACTGGAATGTGGAGATGATACTTTCAGCGGAGAAGGTGCCTGGGACCCAAGGTCAAGCTAACCGTCGTTGGATGCCAGACGAGAACTGCAGGAAAGTTACTGGGAGAAGACCTGGCTGAAGAGGTGTGCCGAAGGGCGTGTTCTACGATTTTGGGGTTTTGTGTTAGGGACAGTGCCCCGTGGGTTGAGCAGATGAGGTTTACACGGGAAGCTAGAAAGAGCATCTTAGATCGATCTCTGACTAAGTGAATGTACTTCTTAGGAAGTCTTCACTTCTGACACCTTTTATTCTCTCGCCTGGGATGGAATGTTAAGTAGGGATGTCACCTCAGACTTAGGGTAGGGATCGATGAAAAATTTTTCCTACCTTGACTAATGATTCCTAATTTAGATATAGGATTAACTATCGTTTTCTTGATGATTTTGAAATCAGTGATTCTTTTTGTTTTGAGTTGAATGAGAATCCTGCGTAGGCTTGCTTTTGTGTTAGTGCCGATTTACCATCTACACCTTGTACTAAGGTGTTTGTATGTTCAACTATTTTTGGTTGTAATAAAATCTTATAAATTTTAGATTCGGAGTCAGTGGTCCTTTTCAAATGAAATCTAATTTTGGTAAATATATTTTGATAATCGTATTCATCCCCTCTACGCTATTTGGCAGCTAAAAAGATCCTGACGACCTGAGAGGATTCTTGGAGATAACCAGGTAGGCAAGAATCCGGTCCTATCATATGCGTACAAAATTCAACACAGATATATATATATATATATATATTCCAACTCCGGTTTCCTTGATCAGAAACGGACACAGGGGCAATATTAGTAATCTGTTCCTTGTTTAGTGATTAGGCTGTAACGCGTTTCGGCACTTTCTGCCTTGTTTGCATATATATATTATTTTTTATTTTTTTAATTTGCCATAGTTTGTATTGCGCAAAAAAAATCCAAAGAGGGCTGCTGACGACATACACAGAAATATCAATTTGGACACGCGGATGTTTATGTTTTCTTCTTGCAAATGAAAAGTAAATTCTACCAGTTAAACATTAAGGAGTCACACCGTAGAGTGCGGGTCATAGCTGTCCATCAAATGACATCACTGCCTGCACACACTGCATTTAATATGAAGAGCGGCCTTATTTACGGTAAGCAGTCACCACAAATTGAGCAAATGAGCTCGGATTTTCCTTTTAGGACATGCAGCATTTCAAGCACCGGTAACATTTTTTCTTGCCCTATGAAAGGGTTTCGAATAAGAACCTTACAGTTTACTTCTGCACACGATCTGTCAGCACTGCAGTAAAAACCAAAATGAAATGCGTAATGTGCTTTTAATAAATAGCCAACCCAAAATTATGTATTCATTCGACACATATGCAGAGACTACTTTAATGCTTGCTTTGTTTTCTGAATGCTATTTAATTTGCCTAGTTAAAAGCCAAACTATGGGAGTACTTTTTGTACCGCTAAACAAAGGAAACACGTTTTTCATTAAATAAAAAATAAATTAAAAAAGTAGTCGGCAAAAACTATTATACAGCAAAATTTGGCTGGTGGCCCTTTTTAATTTCCAATGGTACTAATGGTCGTCTTGGTTTTCCATGTTATATCTATATAATTTTTACCATATAATATTTTTCTTGTTCAATACATTTTATTGGCATGTAAATAACCAAATTACAGTACAAAGATGCATAGACCTTGCGTTATACATGATGTCTATCATAGTGCAAAATAAATCATTTTATGACAGTTCATTGAATAAAATATGCGTGTTAGTACATCATCTTACCAAAAGACAGCATAGTGCAGCAATCATGTAAAACAGACATAACTGGCACCGAAAAATATATAAAGAATTCCCGTAAAGTGTATAAGGTTGCGTGCTTTTAATAATTCCTTATAACAGAGCAAATTGAAGTAAGACCAGAGAAAATCTGAGAACATGTCTAAGAGGAGCAAGAAATGTAGAAAGGTGTAGCACCCGACTTTTGAAGGATATTTATGAAAATTATTTCACTGGTTGAGATCAATGCCTCTTTCTAATGACGACCTATATGAACTAATGTCCATTCCACCTACGCTAATTTCCCTTACACCTAAGAGCTGAGTTGAATAGGTTCATTTCGTCAGTGTCTATTGGTTCCACCTTACCATAGTCACCCTCAGCGGGTCCCTCCTTTTCATCCAACTCTACGCTGGATGCTGGATTTTCGGACTTGTGGTCTCTCTTTAAGTCGAAGCGTGAATATAACTGCCAGGTGGCCCCATGTCATGAGTGACACAATCTGCCAAAGGTGTTTATCAGCAGCACTTTGCATGCTCGAAATTGTAGTTACACTTTCAACTATGTAAACTGAAGTTTACCAATCTGTACAAAATGAGATTACTGAAGGTGTCCCATATGACATGGGAGACACCTGGCTGCAACCGTTGTGGATGCTGTTGGCCTAAAAAACATGACTTGCTAAAGGTGAATCAGATGACGGTGGAGTGGGGGTGGGCGGGTACTTGCCAACCATGAGTCCCCTGCCCCCACTTCATCCTTATATCATCCTGTCTGCCTATTTCAAACTCTTTTCTCTTCACTCTCTCACTTAAATGGAATTTTTCAGACACTTTACCTTGAGCAATCGTCCAGTACAGCAAATAGCCCTGCCACGTTTCACAGGTCCATTCTTGAGACTTGTAGTTTGTGCTTAATTTGTAAAGTGTCGGTGCCCAAAGTTTTGCTCAGAAGCTTACGGCCGATGCAATTAAATGTCGGCGTGCTTCATGCCGCTTCAATCCACTACCAGACACTCCCTGCCTCTCTATCTAACTCTTGCAGGTTCCTGCTTTCTCCCTTTATGACGGTTTTTCAGTCTTTCTCTTCCTCTGTCTTTCTGCGTTGTTTGTTTTTCCTTCTCTTGCACTCAGTAAATGTCTGATACAGAGAAATTTGTGCCATACCCCCCAATGGCTCAAATTAAGCACTGCTTGTAGTTTTCCTTATCACATTATAACACTATGACTACAAGTCCCAGAAAGCAGAGGAAATTAAAACCTAGACTGGAGCCGCCACGCATGAATGGATGTGGGATACTTGGAAGCCATGATGAACCCGCTACCCTTCTACCTTTGAGGGACCGAGCCAACACTCCTCTATTCAAGTTTCATGGGAGGAGCATGATTGACCTCACCCCAGATGGATAAACACCAACATCGTCTATGCCAAAACAGCACTCGGCTAAATCTCAAATCCAACAACCAGTGCTTAATTTGTAAAATAAAGAGTGCCAGTGCCCAAAGCGCTGATCAAAATCCCGGCTGGCACTATTAAATGTAATCACGATGAATACCAAGGCTGCGTAGTCCTGAATCCACCTCAGGCCTCTGTAATCCACTACCAGACATTACCTGGCCCTTTATCTCACTCCTGCAGGTTCCTGCTATCTCCAATGGTGGCGGGTTTTCTGTCTTTCTGTCACTATAATGCTGTTCATGCAAAGGTGTATGTGTGTGTGTGGGTGCGTGTGTAATTTTGCACTGTATCTGACTTTCTGCTACTCCTATTCATATTGTTCTATTCTACCTGGGGGTTTTCAAGTCCCAAATTCTCCTGCTGCTTCCAGCAGCAGGTTCCTCACAAATCTCTGCAGTATATGCATACACACTTTGTATATCCTAATGATACTGTAAAGTGCATGGTCCAGGTTATACAGTTAGATTAACCCAACATGCTTTTATACCATGATTGGAACCTGTAGCCAGCAGCTTACACTCACACTTCTGTGGCAGGTGCCTTAACGCTCTAAACTGTGTTACAAGTATTGGAACAGCAGATCTGCAGGTCACAGAGAGATCTCTGTGGCAGACATTCAATCTCCTCCGATCTCTATTCTGGCTTAGCATGAAACCTCCAGGTAGGTCAGTTCTCTTCCAGATGATCAGTGGTTTATTAAAAGTTTACCCAGTGCTATTGGTTCTAGAATATCAGTGCATGGTGTAGATTGCACTCAATCAATATCCAAGAACTGTGTTATCAGTGCAGGGTGCAGCTCAGATCAGAAATGTGTTCATTATGTATGCTGTACCAAACAGAAAAAGGGGGAGTAAGAGGGTACACTGGGGTTGGCTTCCTTTACATATAATAGTTCCAAAAAACTGAAACCCAGTACAGTTAATTGTGCAAAAAAGACTCTCCTCTGGCGGGAAAAACATTAGCTTTTCTTGTGAAACCCTCACCCACCAGGGTTACCCCTTGGTGACATGCTTCACATTGGGTTCTTCCCGATTCGCTACGGTTCAGGCGTGCTATGACCTACGACTTACATGGGAGCACTTACTGATATTTTTATACAATGATAAAGGTTTTGTTGCAAGAAGGGTAAGGGAGTGGGGATGATGGTACATGGTTTAAAAATACCTGGCTAGTAGGAATCCCTTAGTTTATTTGAACCTCTAGGTGGTATGATTAAAAATTAAGGGGAAGTTCTTTAGGAAGAGAGATTATTATGGATCTATTTCCTAAATGTTTGACATGTGTCAAACCGTGCCCCTAATTGATACTATTTAAGATGCAGCAATGGTGCATCATGGTTCCTCCTGGGAAAGAGGGTGACCTGTTGTCACACTCACTCCAAGGTGACACCTCTGCGCCGTAACCTAATTGGCTCAACCTCCGGGGACCACATATGCGGCCCCGTTGGTTGAACCGATTAGGTTACGACAGGCCACCCTTATTCCCCGGAGGAACCATGATGAAGAAGAGCCTATTAGGGGCGCGGCTCGAAACATGCTGGTTCTTGTCATTTAGACCAGTCTGGATGGACTGCACCCTACCTGTCCTCCAATGCCTGTTTTGCAGAGAAGAATGAGTGTTAGATCTATGTCTGACACTCCCATCATGTGCGCAACCGGACATTGATGCTTTACTGGACCCGATAACGGCCCATGTTCTGCAGCGCATTCCGATGTTGATGGCGGCATTCCTAGAGCCACCACAGGTAGTATCAGCTCCTGTGGTATGAACATCGGCTCCTCCTCTGACACCCAGGCCTTGGATGGTGCACAGGTTGCCCCAGCATCGGTTGTGGACAGTACAAATGATCATCTGTGCTCAATTGACATAATCTGCGAGGTGTTACAGGGACCGTCGTCTGCGGAGGCAGGCAACGAGAATTTTGCATCTACCAGCCAGGCAAAACCAAAGGGGATGATGGATGGAGTGTTGAACATTGCAAGCACTCACCCCCAGTCAACTGATCTGGGTTTAATCCATCATCATTCTTTAGCTCACTCCGCCACCCCAGTTCAGACATGGCCATATGCAAATCAGTCTGACCCTGTGCCTCAAGGGAACAGTCCAGCCCGAACTGCCAAGCCATGTCTTCCCTGGACCGGAAACAAGCATCCTGGGACCGGTTTCTGGCTAATCAGCCGTCATCAGCCAGGCTAGCTTGAAATCAGTGGCAAAGTGACCAAGGGACCTAAGTCTGGGCATACCCTGCCAACTTAGGGCGAACAAAGCAAAACCAAAGCAGATGATTGTCGGAGTTTTGAACATTGCAAGCACTCACCCCCAGTCAACTGATCTGGGTTTAATCCATCATCATTCTTTAGCTCACTCTGCCACCCCAGTTCAGACATGGCCATATGCAAATCAGTCTGACCCTGTGCCTCATGGGAACAGTCCAGCCCGAATTGCCGAGCCATGTCTTCCCTGGACCGGAAACAAGCATCCTCGGACCGGTTTCTGGCTAATCAGCCGTCATCAGCCAGGCTAGCTTGAATCCAGTGGCAAAGTGAGCAAGGACCAGCCAGGACACACACACACATTTGACTCATTTGGCTGGTCGTGTGCTGGGAGAAATTCAACCTTTTTATTTTGAGAAACAATCTGAAAAATTCGAACTCCATAACAAATTGACATTCTTTTGAGCATTCATGGCTTTCAAATGCTTATAGTAGTTTGAACTATACCTTCAGACACATTAGGGCTATGGCTTGAGTGACATTTCCTTTTTGACAGTTTAAAAAAAAGATATTTTTTTTTTAACCTTTTAAACATTGTTTTCAGCACAACAAGGATCTTTTCGTACCAGTATCTAGTTAGCCTAGTAGTACGTTTAGACTTTAACTATGTCACCCATTCAGAAGAGGAGTGGGTGTTATATTCCATATAGGTATCATAATATAGGCCCCGGTAAACTTCATTACCCTTCACCTATATTCTTCCCTACATTACACTTGTCACGGTTTACAGAGACTGACCTTTTACCTAGATACGACACTGCGTTCAGAACACAGGTTTTCCCTAGTTCGAGATCTCATACATTATGCATGAGAATTCTTGGAAACACAGCAGGACGACCATCTCCTGCATAATATCCATGAATAAAGTTCATGCCCGAAGTCATCCTTAGGCCGACACAGTAATACAACGAGGTAGGACCCCTGGGGAGACCTATGGGTATATATACATCACATCTTGCTAAGATAGGGCAAAGGAGACAGACTTCCCGGCCAACACACTGACCAGTGACGCTGAGGTTCCTGCATGCAGACACTCCAGCTTGCAGTGGTCAAACATCCCTTGCGGGGTGTCCAGCTCGAGAGCAGGATGGGGTCCCATAGTCTCTCACTTCAGGTAATGGGGTTGACTAAATCCTAGAGGGATTCTTGGCTTAACACCTATACGCATGCTAGGTACATTTAGGTACATCTAGTTAGGTAAGCACCGTAGAAGTACGCATCTTTTTATCATGTGTTTTATATACATGTATGTATTCATGATCATTGTAAGATGGTAGAGCTATACCATCTCTTTACCTTTTTGGTACTGCTAATCATTTATATCTTATACTGTCTAACGGTTGTTGCAGCTCATCTATTTTACACCAGAATAACAACTGTTCAATAAATACTTATTGAAAACGCCCATCCTGTTTATTCTGTGTTTATCTCTAAGACAGACTAAGTAAGCACAACTGACTGAGCGAAAAGTAGTATATTGTTTCCATGGTCTTGAGGGATCAGGGTTGTCATGTTTGATGGTTGCCAAAAAACTGTTCTCTTCTTGGTAAGAGGAGATTCTAGTGGCACTATGAGCTAGTTGGGAGTGTTCAGAAACAGTCTGGCACCAATCCAACAGTGTATGTTGTCTAAACACGCACATCCTGTATACTTATTATAGGAACTACATGACATGGCGCCAACAACGTTGTTTGGGTACTTATTTAACAGTTGAATCTGAGTAGTTTAGTGATGCTATTCTCAGAAATCCCTATTCACAAAACACCAGCGACGTCTGGAGTGGGTGGGCAAAACTCCCCACAGCTGAGTAGGCGAAATATCCTATTTATTGGCTGTTGGTTAATCAAGCTTGAAGGACACAGTGTTCCTAAAAAGTTTGCAAAACACCTTGTTTTGGTTACCTTGAAAAATGATTATGTGTTCTAAACACAATGACTAACCAGGAAATAGACCCACTAGAGCAAGCACTGCCCCTCTCGGAAGATAAGGACGATGTGAACTCAATACAAATTGCTGCAAATGTTAGAAATGCAGTCACTCTGAAACTGCTTGCGCATGCTCTAACATCTAGAGGTGGCGTAGTAACTTTCGTGATTGACATGAATCATACAGAACAGAGCTATTTTATTCATGGGTTACATTCCCAGCAGCAGATGGAAGAACAAAAACATTTCATTTGTACACAGAAGATGAACCACCAGCGGAATATTGTCCGTATGAGGACATTGAAGTTCTGCTCACGTACCAGGAACACTTATACTGGTTTAAAGGTGCCCTTCCCCATACAGGAAGTAGAGTAAGACTTGGTCCCCTCGGAAGAGAGGGAGCAACATGGCCAATATTAGCGGCCTACATGCCACATCCTGACATCAAAACAATGCCAGGAGGAGACTTACTCATACTTCACAAAGAATGAATAAAAAATTACAGAAACATGACACAGTTTGTCATGAGGACGCGTACAGTCTAGTCAGCAATGGTTACAACAAATCCAACTCCAGTTCAAAATACAGCAACTAAAATAACACCACAAATGTTACACGCAGTAATGGATAAAATGCCCGCAAAACATGAACAAATGCCATTCTGGGTAGTTCAGAAAATAACACAGCTAGAAGCAGTATTTCCGAATACTAGCCCATATAAAAAACACAGAATGCTGATGATCTGCTTGCCCATGGGGATAACACCACAGATAGAGGATTGTACCTCTTGGGGCACAGTTTTCGCTGCCATATACACCAAAACTCATGGCATCCCATCATTAGCAGTAATACCAGATGTATTAAGACAAATACAAAATGAGTACGGAGCAGAGCCTGCTCTGAACTTAGGGTGAAATTACTAGGCAATTATGCCCAGGTATCAGCTATAATATTAGCAAATATTAAAGGGGAGTCAGCATCGGTGGCTATCCAGCAACACCTGAGGGAGTTCAGTCCTTTACAACAAGAGCACGAACTACCTAAAATAATTGAAACTGCATATGCAGAACTAGGCAGGGACAGTTTAGGTGGAAAAGCATTAAAACCACAACTGATGGGTAGTCCAGAAAAGGAGACCTTCAAGCAGACACCTACTTCCTCAAAAAAGAAGTGGGACAATAACAAGAAACAAAAAGTTAAAGAAAACAAATCTCAATCTCGGGGTAGATCTCCTCCACAGGAGCCCTCCAAAAGGAGGTATAACCTTAGGAATTGGGACAATATTAGGAAACCTGACAGGTATCAGGATACTGATACATGTTCCTCTCGTTCCTTTCAGGGTTCAACGAAAAGGACGGTCAGACAGACAAGACGAGCGTACAAAGTCCAGGGACAAGCTCACGCTCAAGAATATACTTCCAAAAAAGAAGATAACCCAAAAAAAAGCCTCAAAAAAAAAATAAGAATGTTGCAGGTCTAAAGATCAGACATGTCCCGAATTCTGAGGACCCGTCTGCTGAATGGGGAATGGGCTCTGACGATGCTAGACAGTGCAGCAGAAGTAACAATAGCTCGCAAGAACCTGATGGAATTTCTGGTGACAGCGGACGTGAATGATTATATCACGGTGAAAACACCTGATACGAGGGTAAGTGTCCCACATAAGTTGTATGGAATAACACTCCAAATGGAGGGGTACAAATGCAGGACGGTTAGAGGTCTCTTTTGGGAGCACCTGACGTTTGGCTATGACATTTTATTAGCTGAACAAGATTGGCCGCCAGCATTTGTCATGGGTTGCCCTAGGGGAGAAACGGTAATTTTACCAGCATTTGCCGACCCTGTTCCCAGATATTTAAAATATACATATGCACAGGAGTGGGCGGTACCCCTAGCTCCGGCATTATACAAAAACCATGTTGGATGGGATGAGGATTCAACCCACCATATTATTCCATTAAAAAATACTCAGACTGCACAGAGGCAGTATCCAATAAAGCAAGAAGCTAAGAAACAGGTCAGGGAGATCTTAGATCAGCTTGAATACTAAGGGGTGATTGAAACATGCACCTCTCAAATGAATAACCCTTTTTTTCTCTATCAAAACCGGACAATTCATATCATTTAATTTTGGATTACAGACATTTAAACACTTGCACTAAGACATTTGCAGTTCAAAATGCCCACAGTGCCGCATTTATGAATAACATTGTGCAGAAAAACACAAAACCACGCTTGATATCTCAAATGGATTTTTCTGCCAGAATATAGTGCCTGAGAGCAGGTATTTAACCGCATTCTCTGTGTTAGGCTCCCAGCGACAATTTTGTAGACTCCACCTGGGGTATAAGAACAGCCCTGGGTTATTTTCAGCCAGAGTAACTGAATTACTTTCAAATTTGGATGAAGAGGCATTGTCCTATGTGGATGATATTTATCTAATGGATGATGACCCGGAGGAACACTTGACCAGAGTAAATACAATAATTTTGGGATTTGCCTCTGAGGGTTACAAATTTAATTTAAAAAAATCAAAGATAGCCCACCTTAATGTCCTTTTTCTGGGATATGAGCTTTCAAGTGAAGGAAAAAGTCTAGCGGCTAACTTTTTAGAAAAGTGTGCACTGATCCATCCTCCAAAATGATAAAAAAATGTACAATCATACCTGGGATTCGTGAACTTTGGTAGAACATACATTTTGGATTACGCAGAAAGAGTAAAACCTTTCGACGATTTAATAAATCCTGTCTTTTCAGTTAGACAATGGACAAAGAAACACACCGACATCCTTCATTCCCTGCAAGCTGATATGATAGCTTCTAAACACTTACAGACACCTGTAAACGTACACAATCTGGTGATCCATATAGTTGTTAGTCAATCAGGGTACACCTACCTAACATATAATGAAGGTGAGACAGTACCAATAGCATACAAATCACATTGTACACAAATGCTGAGATGCGCTTTGCATCAACAGAAAACATTCTGACAGCAGTACTGACTGCTGTAGTGAGACAAGGAGCACTGGCTCAAGGGAAGCGTATAATAGTCGTTACCCCAGTTCCGGCCCTAGAAGCTGCGACAAAAGCAAGTGTTCCCAACGCTAAAGCATTACATCCAAGATGGATACAATGGGCCAATTCTCTTATTGCAACAGATTTAGAATACAGGTACGACCCAAATCTAAAAACACAAGCATTTCTGCAATACGAACAAGAATATCCTCTACCAAATGAAATAATGCCTTTAGATCATTATGAATATATAAATTACTGATGGTTCTCCTCAACCGGCCATAGGGAGTAAACAGCAGTACAGCGTCGAGTGTGCTATTGTTAAAGAGCGCATGCAGGATGGAAAGTTTTATCCGAATTGTCCAAAAACCCAGTCTCTAGGAGACTGCACGGTGCAGCTGGCAGAATTGAAAGCACTGTTACTGGCCCTGGTAAATACGGATAGAGAATTTCACACACTAATAGTGTGTGGTTCCTTTTACTGTGAGCAATCATATAATGAATACTTGCTCCACTGGGGACAAAATGGGTTTCAAGATGCAAAAGGTGGTACAATTAAGCACAAAACGCTATGGGAACAGGTGGTGGAGTTAAAAAACGAACTACCAAGGGCTCATGTGATACACGCATTGAGTCATCAACGTGATGGCGTTCACGTTGAAGGGAATTAATTGGCTGACGAAGCCGCAAAGGGGGGTGTACGCACGGCTTCCGTAGCTGCATTCACTCGTTCAAAAACGAGAATAGACGGTGAGATTATGGTTGTGATTATTGCTACACGCAATAAATCAGCAGTACCGAAAAGATTTCCACTCAAGTACTCCTACAAGTTAGATGCAAACAACGTTCCATTTGCTCAGAATTCTGGAGTAGGGGATAGAGTAATACCAAATATGGATCGTAGGTAAGGATTAATTCTAGCAGCACACGCAGGAGTTACAGCGACTGTTTCTCTACTGAAACAACGCTACTGGTGGCCTGGATTAACAAAGCAAACTAAGGACTAAGGGCCAGATGTATCAAAGGGTTTTACCTGTTCTGTGTCTATGGGAAAATGCTTTAGTACATACGACCCTATGTCTTGAAATGCTTCGTCTGTCAGCAGATGAAAGACTTCACCGTAACACGTTCAGTACAGACACCATTGCTAATACCAGACAAACCACTCGCGTTTGTTTATTTGGAACACTGCGGCCTCTTACAAAGTGATGGGGCTTACAAGTATATCATGGTTGCAGTAGATTCCTGCTCTAGATTTCTATGGGTGTGGCCCCAGCTCTCAGCTGACGCTCGAAGTGTTATCAAAGATTTGCAAGTCTTTATAGGGACATACGCAATTGGCAGATTACATTCTGACCGTGGCCCCACGTTTAGCTCTACAAGGAGTCCATGGGAAGGTTGGGTGTAGCATTGCGGTACTTCTCTCTGTACAGCCCAAGGAAAATTTGGTAATGGAGAGGAAAAACCGTGACTTAAAGCAGTCTTTAACATCTAGAGTATTAGGCTCGGGTGGAAGTTGGGTAAAACATCTGTATGGAGTTCAAAGGGCGTTGAATAAACCAGCCAAGAAGTTCTCTAGGGGGTGTCATTCCTTATGAGGTCCTGTTTGGGACGAGAATGTGGGTACCTGATCTTGATTGTGAAGGCACAGTGGTGGATGAAAAACCATTTGACATCCATAAATGTTTGGCTGTTTTACAGGATCTAAATGAATCCAGGCCACTACAAAGTAACGTCCAGGTGAAATGGACTGCCACTGGGGAAGAAAAGTCAAGACCTGTCTGGATCCCTAAAATCGGGGACCTGGTCAGGGAGAAGATAGCGGACAAAAATGAATTTGGGCCATCATACAGAAAGTCTGTACCTGTCCTGGCAGTTGAAGGAACAAGAACAGTACTTCTGCAGCCTCTTGCCGGTAAAAAGGAGAAAAGATTTGTCTCGATAGACCTAATCAAATCACACTATGTGGCCGATACTGAGTAGTAGGCCGCGTGGACTCCGGAGTATCAGACACCCTCCTCTCGCAACTATACAAGAAGTTCAAACAGAAAGACTCATCACGTTTGAAGAATCACCTGCACTGAATGCAACAATGCCATGGAACTCTTTTCTCTTGAAACTGAAGTTCAAAATCAGAACTAAAATGAAAGACAAATTTAAATTCGACCAAACACAGATATCTACGACAACATGACACAACAAGAGCATGCTACAGTTTCCACAAGACCTGCGGGATTACCGAAAATTGATTGAAATGCATCTGGATGTTTCATTGACTTTGATACCTTTTCATTGGATCCAAGTGAACATGAAACGATGCCAGCCCAAAAAACTCGTCTACAGCGCTTTAGGGATTTCTGAAATTTCTTAAAAAGACTTACCTGGTATCACCTTGGGTAGAATTCTGGGTAATTACCGGGATACTTTTTATTTCTTCTCTGGATAGGCTTAGTAACTGCCTTTAGTATGCCTATAAATGGAATTTATTTTCGAGGAAGCTCTGCAGCACAAAAAGTGAATGTGATTCTGAAACCGCATCTATCATCGCATTGTGAGAAAAGAGACCTATCATCAGTGAACATTACAGCAGTTCCTATACCTGACGGTATAGTATGGGACAAGGTTAATTATGATATATTTCGCCTGACCGAAAATTTAATTGAGTGATATAATTACCTCTATTACATTTTCTGATGATTGGGATTATGAAACTGTAAATAATATGTTGGCTGATTTAGAAAAATCTGCTGCTTTTTCTAATAATTAAATGTTGGAAGACACATCCGACTTTGAAACAATGTATTGCTATCAACATTATGGTCATCACTTTCTGCATAAATCTGCTAGTCCCAGAAATGTTTTCGCATACCACCAATGGGAACATTGCCATACACTGCCAAAAAGCAGTTCAAAATCATTTGCACAGAAATTAAAATATTTTTCAGGGTTTAACACTTCTCACCCAGCTTCATATTATTGTAAGGTTGCACCACCAGCGCAGAAAAATATATTGACTAACACCAAACAAATGTATTCTGCTTCCTTTATTGCCCAGTTGTCTGAACAAAGTTTCGATTTATGGAAAGACGTCATAGACTTCAAATCTGTCTGGGGTACTAGAGACTAGCAGGTCCAGGGAACAGAGGCACTATTTAGAGCATGCCTTATTCCTCAGCAAATCATGTTTTTGAATGAAACGGTGCAACAAACGACCTGCCTTGGATTAACCAAGAACAAAGATTTGAATACACCTCGGATACCCACACCATTACACACTGAGGGTAACATAACATTACAAGAAGGGATTATGCTAGATGAGATAATGCAATACAATAGATCAGACCCCGATTGGAAGGAATAGTTGATTTGGCCCAATTACATCAATAGCTGTCAGGAAAGATACATGCGTAAAACCAAAGGGTTTGGTATTAACAGGCCAGATCCACGCTATGTACAAAGACAACACCCAGGGGTAGTGACATAGTACAGTGTTCGGATGTTATGCCTCGATTGGCTAAAGACCTCAACACTTACACATGTGAAATAACACTGATCCTTACTTACAGAGGATGCAGACCTACGGTAGTTTTTATTCGGTCCTAGGAAGTCACGTCATAAATGTTTCTATTATGCTGTCTAAAATGAGATTTGGAAAATATCACAACAAGAGGCCGCGGGAAGATAACGAGAAATAGATTGTATAAACCTAGTGAGCGCTCTAGCAGTGGTCGACAATGGGTTAACGACACTAACATCCAGGATATATTCACTGGGCAACTTTGGATCTTCTGCTATTGATGTACTAGAACAGGATAGTCCATATTACAACACGGGCAACCACAATTGCCTTCTATTAAGTTATTAAGCTGGACGCGGCAATCTTTGCGCGCAGGTATTGTGCTCTGCCATTTCATAAACAGCACGTCTCTGTTTTCCTCGTACTATCTGACAGAAAAACAGATAGAAATGGCACAGAGGGGATCAAAGTATACAATGCTGCATATAGAAAAACTGGACAGATTAGCATTTACAGTGGCAGAGTCACCGTCCACAGAATGGCTAATGCATGGCTACATAACTCTTCCGGTCACAACTTTTCAATTCATATATTGCCTTGAACAAATGCAGGCAGGCAGATATGAAGAAATGGGTAGGGAAATCATCAAGGAATCTTGGGAATTACTGTATAGGTTTCGATGCCGGAGTGGGGAAAAAGAAGTGTTTCTAAGCGGTACAAACTGCGAGAATACTTTAAGTGGAAACTCATATGCCAGGATATAATGCTTCATGGGGCCTGTAACGGTTCGGTAGCAAACTTATCCTGTCACTTAAAGGGTGCCCCAGCCACTGTGATCACTCCAGTTTTCAGACTACTTTCGACTGGGAGTTACTTGATGCTGAACGATCAAGGTTGCTCTGGGATGCTTCCGGGCATCCGTGAGTTCCAGGGTTACGTGCTATGGGCAAGTATTGTTTCCACTAACACATAAGTCAGGGAGGCGCTGTTATGGCCATCATTTAGTATTTCATTAATACGGTTTGATGCTTTGAGCAGAATGAAAGCCATGCTTATACAGAAATCCGTGCCCTTAACCTCCACTCGAGAGACTTTTGATCTTCAAGTCGCAAGGCCTTCGGCAGAGATACAGGCACTCATACGTACAAACTGCCCCTTCCATTTGGCAAAAATGGTAAATCGTATCTTTAACATGTCTGATACGACAGGCATCGTCCACCTATTTAAGGCCATAGGTTCTGGACTATCAAGCACCTTTCAGACGGTCCTCGGAGTTATGCCAAACTTTATACCTGGCTAGTAGGTATCCCTTCGTTTATTTGAACCTCTAGGTGGTATGATTAAAATTTAAGGGGAAGTTTTTTAGGAAGAGAGTTTATTATGGATCTATTTCCTAAATGTTTGACATGTTTCAAACCGTGCCCCTAATTGATACTATTTAAGATGCAGCAATGGTGCATCATGGTTCCTCCTGGGAAAGAGGGTGACCTGTTGTCACACTCACTCCAAGGTGACACCTCTGCGTCGTAACCTAATTGGCTCAACCTCCGGGGACCACATATGCGGCCTCGTTGGTTGAACCGATTAGGTTACGACAGGCCACCCTTATTCCCCGGAGGAACCATGATGAAGAAGAGCCTATTAGGGGCACGGCTCGAAACATGCTGGTTCTTGTCATTTAGACCAGTCTGGATGGACTGCACCCTACCTGTCCTCCAATGCCTGTTTTGCAGAGAAGAATGCGTGTTAGATCTCTGTCTTACACTCCCATCATGTGCGCAACCGGACGTTGATGCTTTACTGGACCCGATAACGGCCCATGTTCTGCAGTGTCCCCAGCGTATTCCTATGTTGACGGCAGCATTCTCAGAGCCATCACAGGTAGTATCAGCTCCTGTTGGTATGGACATCAGCTCCTCCTCTGACACCCAGGCCTTGGATGGCACACAGGCTGCCCCAGCATTGGTTGTGGGCAGTACAAAATATAATCTGTGCTCAATTGACATAATCTACTTGGTGTTACAGGGACCATCATCTGCGAAGGCAGGCAATTAGAATGTTGCGTCTACCAGCCAGGACACATAAACATTTGACTTATTCGGCCCAACGTGCGCTGGGAGAAATTCAACATTTTATTTTGAGGAACAAACTGAAAAATTGGAACTCTATAACAAATTGACATTCCTTTGAGCATGCATGGCTTTCAAATGTTTATAGTAGTTCGAACTATACCTTCGAACTCCTAACAAGTATGGTCTCACCTTCATCAGTGCCCAAATCACTAAAAAGGCTTCCCTTTCAACAACACCTCACCTCTGTTCCCAGAGAAGTAGCATCCTGCTAATGAAGGCTACCGGTTGATACTTGCCCCCTTCATTCAGCCGTGAGAGAACAGCCTCAATGCCATGATCAGATGCCTCGGTCTGGATAATAAGCTATATGAAGAAGTCAGGTGCCTTGAGCACTGGTGCTGTGCACATGGCCTCATTCAAGGTGTCAAAAGTGTTCTGTCACATCTCATCCAGATCCTTCTTGGAAGTCAGCTCTGTCAAGGGGCTAAATGGTGCCATATTCCTTGTTAAATCTCCTATACTGATGCCTAAGAAGGCTCTCGCCTCTGTCTGAGTTTTGGTGGCTTCCTAAGCAGGATGGTCTATATCATGCCCTGTAGGGCTGTACCTTTCCCCCACAGAATGTGTGGCTCAGGTATCTCACAGAACCCTGCCCTATCTGGCACTTATTGACTTTGAAAGTCAGGCCTGCCCTCTGTAGAGACTGAAGCACTGCCCAAAGGTGGTGCAGGTGGTTATCCCAGCTAGAACTGAAGACTGCAATTTTGTCCAAGTAGTCGGCATTGAAGTTTTCAAGTTCAGCTAGGACCCAGTTGACCAACCTCTGGAAGGTGAAAGGGCATTCTTTAAACCATAGGACATTACTCTAAACTGGAAGTGGCCCTCTTGGGTGGAGGAAGCAAACCTCTCATTAGTCCCCATGGTTAAGGAAATCTGCCAGTACCCTGATGTTAAATCAAATGTACTCAGGAACATGACAGCTCTCAAGCGGTCGATACGCTCATCAGCTCGTCGTGTGGGGTGAGCATCAGTTGAATTGTGCTCGAATGAGCGCTGCGTTTGCTTCGCAAAGGGGGGCCATGTAGTGGCAGATGCCCACCGTAATTAAAGTGTCCAGGATTCCCTCCAGTCCCCAACGTCCAGCCACAATAGTTGAACAAGCCAGGCCATGAAGCAAACTGTAATAAACTTGCCTCCCCGTGCAGTCACAGGCTGGCCCAGGCAGTGGCCGCTGACAAGGCCCATTCTCATGGCGGTCCTGGGATGAATCAATACCTTGATGCATAAAAGTTAATTGCCAGCAAACTCCCAACCTCTTAACGGACGGGTCCTTGTTGCGCGTTCCTGGCAGACGTGGAAATATCGGAAAAAAGATCACTTGGCTAACAGCAATCCAAGGACACAACGAGGAATATTTCAGGAATCCTTTATTCACAAAATGAAATGCGGCATAATGCATTTTGGCTTCCTAGCCTTCGTCAGACGCCACTCTCAGCTGGATTGCACCTTCTCTCTCCTTTGATGTTACTGCGGCGCTCCCGTTGGCGGGAGAACAGCTGACCATACTCCTATCAGGACGTCCGTAGTCAAATGTGAGACTACAGCTCCCAGTGTGCACCTTAGTGGTGTACTGCAGCAGGGTCGAATTGTGCTCGAATGAGCGCTGCGTTTGCTTCGCAAAGGGGGGGACATATATATATATATATACAAACACACACACACACATATCTATATCTATATATCTATATATATCTATATATCTATACATATCTGTCTATCTATATATATATTGCTCCGTCATAGTTAGTTCAGCTAACTATAACTCGTGCACCCGCAATGCACTTCTGATGATGTCACATATTACATCATTCATGACATGGTCAGTGACATCACTGATGACATCTCAAATGACATCACTGATGACATCATCCAGTGACTGTGTGTTTCTGTAAAGTTTAAATATGTTTTATATATATATGCTAAGGTGTATTGAAGAATGAGTGGGTGTATAAGTGTGTCGATGGAGGATTTTGTAGGTGCGTGACTGATTGTATAAGTGTGTGATCAAACGTGTCTTACTGAATGCATGGGTTAGTGACTGAACTGTGTTAATGTCTGTATCAGTCTGTCTGTTGTTGTGTAAGCTGCTGCATGGGTTGGTCAGAAGCTATATTATTGTCTATATGGGCTATTGATTGGTTGCCTGAGTAATTGTATGGGTGCCTGAGTGTGTGTGTGGGTGGGTGGGAGGTGTGTGACTCTGTGCATAGATGTGTGAGTGGTGGAATCACTGGGTGTATGGGTTCAAGAGTGCATGTGCAAACTACTGTCTGGGTGGGTGAGTGTGTATATGGGTGTGTTGGTGAGAGAATGGATGTCTCAGTGGTACATGTCCAATTAACTACATATGTAAAAGACAGTGTATGTGAGAGTTGGAGTATATAAATGACTATACGTGAGAGTCAGTGATTGTGAGAGTGGCTGTATGGATGAGTGTGTACTTGTATCAGTGACTGTATAAGAGAGTAAGTATGCGTTTGTTTCTGTTTGAATAAGGGATGTGGTGTGTGCATAACTGTATAGGTCAGTAAATGGAAGTGCGAATTATTCTTTGCAATACTAACTAGCTGTGTGAGTAACTCCATGGATGAGTGGTGGTGTGTGAGTGTCTGTATAGGTGTATGAGTGCTTATGATAGTGTTGTATTGATCAGTGACTGCATGTATGAGTGACTTTATGGGTGAATGAGTGGATGTGTGTGTAGACCTAGGAATCAGTGAATGCATATGTAGTAACTGGTATTGGTGTGTCGATGGTTTCGAAAATGGTAGTCTGTATTTTACAGTGGGTGTATCAAAGGTTAAATTAGAGTGCGAGGAGGAGCAGCAGATATTCACATGGATGATGTCATCAGTGATGTCATTTGAGATGTCATCAGTGCTCTCATCAGTGATGTCACTGACCATTTCATCAATGATGTAATATGTGACGTCATCAGAAGTGCATTGCGGGGGCGCGAGTTATAGTTAGCTGAACTAACTATAACGGGGCAATTTCTATGGTTTTGTATGAGAGAAATGTCCAACTAACTATAATGTCCCTTAAACCTATGGTTTTTTCAGTGAATTTCTAAGGTTTTTTAAATGCTAATATCTAACTGTAACGTGCCTGAAACCTATGGTTTTTTTCAGTGAATTTCAATGTTTTTTTAAATGTTAATTTCTAACTATAACGTCCCTGAAACCAATGGTTTATTCAGTGAATTTCAAAGGTTTTTTAAATGCTAATTTCTAACTATAACATACCAGTCGCGTTTCCAGAGTGGTGGAGAAAGGTGAGCGTGGCCTCCGAAACACCTCTTAGCAATCCCACTGTGTGGTATTTACTGGAGGTAGCAGGAGGAGTAGTTAGCCCCCAACGTCAACCTTGAGGGCCAACTATCCCTTTTATTACCATCAGTAAGTCCCACAAAGCAGGATTGCTAAATTCTTATATCAGGCCCCGCCCCCTCCCTGCACCACTGTGCAAATGTGCCCCCTAGCACATTGTTAGTTGGAGGATTACGTTCCCTTGAATCCTGAGGGTCCCTTGGGGCCAACTAGCCCACCAGGTACCTCCAGGAAGCTGCACAGAGCTGCGTTGTAGAGAGGTGTTCCGAGGCCACGGCCCTTTTTACACCTCTCTGCAACGCAGCTCATGGGCGCTTACTGGAGGTACCTGGTGGGCTAGTTGAACCCAAGGGACCCTCAGGATTCAAGGGGACTTAATCCTCCAACTTACAACATGCCAGAGGGCCCATGGTGCAGGGAGGAGGTGGGGCCTGATGAGACAAGTGTGCAAACGTGCCCTGTGGCGCGTTTTAAGTTGGGGGAGTAAGTCCCATTGAATCCTGAGGGTCCCTGGGGGCCAACTAGCCCACCAGTAACCTCCAGTAAGCGCCACAGGGCTGCGTTGCAGAGAGGTGGTCTGAGGCATGCCCCTTTTTAAGACTTCTATGTTTACTAATTGATCCAATGGGAAGGGCTATTTAATATGTTTGTATTGTATTGAGGGCAACCTGGCTGAATAAATTAATGCTGAATTTTAAACACCTCGAGTACGTGCCTTCTGCCATAGAGTTTCTGTGGGAGCTGGATTTTGTTGTTCATTCGATTCTGCGTGAGCGGCCGACACGCTTTAACACGGAACACCAGTTGTTTGTGGCTCTCCCTTCAGACCGGACAGTTTTGGAGGAGTAAGGGCGTGCTATTGGGTGTGCCCCCAGTGGGTTAACCAAGATGAGGAACGAGGATGACTGTGGCGGGATACCAGGGTCTCGTAGCGGGGCGGTTCTTGCAACTGCCAGCATGGGGTCCATGTTCACTCAAGCAAGAAATGCCTTGCCAGGAAGACTGGTGCCACCTAGTAACTGGGCACTGCTGACGCCGATGCCGACGCAGTGAGGTTGTTTTGGCAGTATCATTTTGTCCATGGGTCCCCCTCAACCCCGAGTTTTGTGCCATATTTTTACTTCATTTAATAAATGCTGACTGTCACTATTAGATATATTGACATTTGCCTTTGCCCTGGCCACATGTGATGCGGACATTGATCCTGCAGCAGTACAATCAGTGACATTGACCTAGCAGTAAGCACTTACAGTGCAGATTGCCTGCTAGTCTATCGGCTATTTTGTGGCATTATGGGAATTGTAGTTCCATTGAGTTTTATAGCACGTGCTTACAATTTGGCTTTGAGTGAATACATCACTCTCTGCATGTATTGGGCCCCATGGTGAAGTTCAGTCATCCGCTCCCGGTGCCGCATGAAGCTTGAATACAACAACTGTGTTCTCATGAGTACGGCAGAAACACGTTTTTGCAATTATGGTCAGAGGTCACACTTCGGAGGCTGGGTTATCAGCTCGGAAGAGCTGGAAACGGGACAATGGCAGTCATCATTTTAGTATAATTAGTGACATTTAGCAGCATCAATTTTAAAAATATGTTTTACATAATTTTGTAAATTTGGCAATAAAGGTTGATGAGTTTGGCGGTGCAAAGTTTAAAAGTCAATCTCTTACCATGGTGGATGTTTTCATAATTTACATGTGCATTTAATTACTGACACTACTTGCCATAACGATCTTTCCAGCTAAAACTCAATATTGTATTATGCAATGTATTGTATCAATTTATATCTTACCTGCAACAACGCTGGTTTTTAGCTGTAGTATATTATGTTATGGAGCATTCTGAGTTGCACGCTGACTGCATACACAAGAGTCTGCTTTCTATGTTTACTAAGTGATCCAATGGGAAGGGCTATTTAATCTGTTTGTATTCTGGCGCCAAACCAGATTGATGAAGGCTTCCTGAAAGCCGAAACGCGTATCTCTTTGCCTCTGGGATTGAGGGCAACCGGGCTGAATAAATTAATGCTGAATTTTAAACACCTCGACTCCGTGCCTTCTGCAATAGAGTTTCTGTGGGAGATGGATTTTGTTGTTCATATATATATTCAAGTAAAGATAGCTTTTCTAACACGCTGCACACTTCTCCCATACATTAAAAGGAAGAAACTTTATAAATACATGGGGGCATATTAGCAAGGGCTGGCGTTATAATTATCGCCGCTTTAGCGTCCATTTTTGGGTGAAAAGCGGCGATAATTATATCGCAATATCATCAAGGAAACGCTAGCGCGTGTTCCCTTGATGTAGAGCCCGTTTTTTCACAGCCTCGCATCGCTACTGAGATGCAAAAAAGGCGTGGCTGTGAAAACAACACATGTTAATATCGTGAAGGCAGCTTCGCGATCTTAACAAGGAGGTGCAGTGATAAAGAAAATCGCGCTACCTCAGCCTTAACTCAGGAATTTAACGTCTGTTAAATTCCTGACTAAGGCATACGTTTAATGAGAGATGGATTATGCTGATAGGACCACAGGGTCCTATCAGCAATGTTATCGCTGTTTTCAATGGAACATCGCTGGAAAACCAGCGATGTTCCATTGAAAACACCGCTATCGCTGAAATATTATCGCCATAGCTCTATGCGTTGTAAATATAGCGATATCATGGCGATAATATTCAGTGATGGCCGTCGATAATATTTCTATCGCTATGTATAGCCAGCGATAATTATCGCTGGCCGTTGATAATATGCCCCATGATCTGTTGTTAAATTTGAGTTCATGTAGCACATTCTATAGCAGTATAGTGCCTGGAAACACTTTCTCAATTACTGTTGCGAACTTGAGCAATTTTCTCACTCGTTCAACATTTCCTGTCGTCAGTCGGTTAGCGTCATAGCTTTTTGTTTATATACAGAGATACATAAACACCCCTCTTGTTTCAGTGCCTCCTTCCAAGCACCCCCCTCTTTTGGAAATGGAATACGCCCCTTGCCACATCTGTCAATAACGACCGGCTAACACCAGTGGCCATCATCTGTTTTCCATCCTTCTTGCCCGGCCTATGAAAGCTGTGTAAAACGGGGCTACTTCATCGAAGTTAAACTTGGACTCCAAGATTTTTGGACAATCTTTCCTCTTTCCCAGCCACGCTTTTCAGTCACTGGGCAGGTGGGAATCCAGATGTCTCGACCTCTGTTGGATAATTCCTTCAAATGGGATTTTTTTAATTAAATCTTCAAAATGGCTGTACAGGGTCAGTGGAGAACATGGAACGATCATCAGACGCATTATGTAGTTCTCAAAAACACAATTTCATGTCATGCCCTGACAAGTGCAATTATTCCTTTAAGCATAAGGGATTCCAGATAATTTTCTAATTTTCGGTGATGCAATATTAGCTGACTAGCCCACGCATCAAAAAACGGATCTGGAGATGTTAAACACATCCAAGAACAAATGTTGACTTAACATTCTCCTGGGGTCAATCTTTCAGGTAACTGATTGGTTGTTTGGACAGCGGGTCTTCCAAGAGGGAGGGAGTTGAAGGGAGGAGACCGCGCTAATATGTTAGAAAAGCATTATGGTTCACATTTGGCAAGGGTGGAAGCCAAGCATCACATGAGTGGTTGATTTTTTCACTCACTGACAGGGATTGGTCGCTGGGGTGTGCACCTTTTTCACCTATGACTTATTTATAAATCCACAGCCGCGCGGTGCCAAAAGCGCAATAACAGTTATCATGGGTGCCACAGGGAGAACAAAGATGCACTCTCTGCCAGATCCCACTATTTACAAGCAAGCAGAAATCTGTGAGAAAATTCAATTGAACCCAGATGGCAGGAAATTCCTCTAAAATGACAGTGGCCAAATTCAAACCACAAGACATGAAAATAACCCAACATACTAGACATGGAGAACATATCTTATAGATTTTTTCCTTATGCACTTCGCAAGCTGTGATTGATTACCTAGAGACGGGCAGCAGATTTATTGGACTTCTGTAGGATGAGGCGCCCATTTACAACAATTAAACTTTATGGTGGATGGGGAAAAACAGGTTGAAGGAATTGGTGTTATGCTTACAGGAAGGGCTGCTTAGTACATTAACTCGTTCTGTCATTCGCACAGTTGTTGAACTGTCTCATAAAAGGATATCCCTCCTGAAATTAGAGGTTAGTGGTCTAGATTCAAAACGAAGTCCCTGGGATTGTGGGTCCTAAAAAAAAGGTATGACTAAAAAGCATTGATTCTGTTTCCTGCTATTGCATTAGTGGGATTAGGGTCTTGTGTTATCGCCTGTTCTATGCATTTATGTTCATGATTCAGAAGCTGGCAGTGGCGGCGGAACGCACAAAGAATAAGCCAGAACACCTCATTCATAAAGAAACATTGGCTATGTGCTAAGACTCAGGTGGCTTCCTGGACACTCTTTTGGCAAACTATAGAAAAGACTAACATGGCTAGGTAGAATGAATCCTTTGTTCCAAAGCCATGAAATAAGATTCTGATGTAGAACAGAAAGGTCCACAAAGGAGTAAAACAGTGGAGTGGTGGGGCAATCACTCCCTTACATTTATTGGTTGGGGGTCGACATATTATTCCCAATGAACCTCAATAAAACGGAACTTGCATGAATGCTTCAGAGGAAGGCCGAAGGTCTGAATCAACTAAACTCATCTGATGACTTGAGCGATAAGGGTTGACGAAGATGGATCTATAGGCATGGCTTCCACACTCACTTGCCAAATCTCCCAATTTTTCAAGGTTCTGATGTCAGCTAAATGGAGAGACTGGACAGGCTGCCTGCATTTCCGATTTCATTTTGGGTTCAATGGCGTCACCAGCTATGTGCTCTCCTTGAGCAAAATTTACACCACTTAAATTCTAACCACTGCGTGTTACAAAATAGTTGTAGTAAAAATACAATGAAAATTCAGGCATAGGCCAAAGACGTTCAAGAGAGAATTAGATGGAAGGCACTTGTTTTTTTTGTTTTTTTCACCAGCCTTTCTGGCCTCTTGATACAATCTGGCTTGCAACTGAATAGAAATTCAAAATGAATATGCACAATGCTTGAGAAGTAGGTGCAAAACCTCTCACAGGAGTGTCCAACTCACAAAGCTTTTTTTCAGTTGTTAATTAGAATGACGACTGGTAAAGGTTGCTCTAAAAGTCAAAATAAAGAATAAAGAAATATTATAATCAGCATATGAATGTGTGGTCTATCTGTACATACTATACACAATGCCTTATATTATAGCAGACATAGGGCCCAATTCACATATTTATTTCATACGCAGCATACGTTTATGGCCAAACATACCTCATTTATGCCCGCCAGAAATTCTTATTTAGAATTTTAGATGGGCAGCAGCAAACAACAGGGATGTTTTAACTGAGTTTTTCTAACTGACATCACATAGGCAATGAGAGTGAAGTTTGAGATATCTTTATCATCCTTCAACAACCCAAGGCAAAAAACATTCCCGTTATTCACTTATTAACAGTGTATAATTTTATGTTACGTATGGCTTCCAAAATCATCTGTCCCTGCTTTCAACTGCTACACATGGACAGACGAGTACTGGGGTCCACACATAACATGGCCTCTCCTTCCCTGTCCCAAGTGTTTAAAAAAAAACAATACCATACATCCTACCAAAGTGCCATCCCATTACCTTTTTTTTCCCACTGTTTTTACGTCAGAGCAGTGAATAACCAGATTTAGAATCTGGTATTTGCTAAAGTGGTGGTCAGTCAGAGCCAGACATAACAAAAGGAGTTATGGCACGCATTAATGGCGTTACTGTCTGAATTTCTCCACCTTGGGTCCGGTGAATTCAACAGCAGTATGTTCCCAGGCAAGGGATAGAACGCGGGCATAAAAAAAAAAGGGTTACTTTGTAAGTTGACGAGAGCAGTCGACCTCGAACAGGGTTCGAGTCCCGGCAGGGACGCTCAACATCCTGTTATTCTGCGCAAATCACTTAATCTCCACGGGGCATATTATCAACGGCCAGCGATAATTATTGCTGGCTGCTCTTAGCGTTAAAATGTTTAACGCCGGCTATCGCAGATAATTATCACCATGCTAGCGCTGTATTAACAACGCTCAGCGCAATGGCGATAATTATCAGTCAGTCAGTCAGTCAAAGTGGCTTTATTTCGATAAGAAAATATCTTTAAAAGCTTTACAGAAGTAAAAAACACAACAAAGTTCAAATCTATAAAAAACATAGACAATAAATAGCTAAAAAGGTCTAAACACAGAGACCATAATTAAACAATTAGTAGAAGCCATTTTGTCCTAATGAGCCATGCCCAGCTTAAGTATTTGGCTAAGCCGCAAACAAACAATAATTATCCTAGCAATAGCGATGTTTTCCATGGAACGTCGCTGGTTTTCCAGCGATGTTCCATGGAAAACGGCGATACCCTTGATGATAGGGGCCTGTGGTCTTAGCCACACAATCCACCCCCCGTGTTAAGTATGCCTTAGTCAGGAATTTAACAGACGCTAAATTCCTGCCTAAGGCATACTTAACGCGATTTACAAAATCGCTACCCTTCCCTGATAATAGATTCACGAAGCTGCCTTCGCGATATTTTCCCTGGTTGGTTTCACAGCCACGCCTACTTTGCATCTCATTAGCGATGAAAAGATAGGCGTGCTAGAAACGAGGGCTAAGTCAGCAAAACATGCGCTAGCGTGTCCTTGCTGATTAGGCGATAAAGTTATCACCGCTTTACGCACGAAAACGGACGCTAAAGCGGCGATAAGTTTATCGCCTGGCCTTGATAATATGCCCCCACGTGCCTTACAAAATGAATCTGTCTGTCTGTAACGCAACTGGTGCTATGAAAAGCGCTCTAATACCTTCAGGTCGAGTTCCCTCTAAATAAAACACAAAAAAACGTATATTTGTGGGCATTCCCAAAATTTTATCTGACCCTTCCTCGCCCTGTGAATGGTCAGAAAGTTACTCCAGCTAAAGTCTGCAGTGACTTCGCTTTCAGGAACGGAAGGGGAATGGATCACCCCAAGATTTTTTGGGGGGTGTAGAGGACGACATTCTCACAGCGGAAAAAATGCTTTTCGCACAAACAAAAAAAAATGTGCATTTGCAGATTCAGCTGCCTGTTTCTCTATGAAGAAATGTACGCTATGAACAATTTTGCACAGTTGGAATAGGGAGTCTTTGAAACGTCACATGACAGGTGCAACAGTATGCCTCGAAGCCTGTGCATAAAGTGGCTTTTGAGGCATTCTATTACACCTCTTTTGTGAATATCAAAAAAGTGTACGTTGAGGCAGAGTCGTTGGACTCGGCCCACACTTTTACACTTTCGTAGGTGAAATGGACCCATATTGTCTGAAGTGCACAAAAAGTAGTAGCTCTCTGTGTAAATAAGGGTCATGCACCCTGTTCAAGAATATGAGCCCAAGTGACTTTGGCTTCAACTGAAAAAATAGCATTTGCATTATAAACATCTATTGATATGGAAGCTACTCACCGTAAAAATGAAAAAGGGCTGTGAATATTAGGGAAACAAGAAAGATGGAAAGAGAAAGACAAAGCACCGCTCAGGATCAAGAACTCGATTAGCTGTAGTTTAGCCATTTTTTCTGTGCATTATATTAAATAAAATACACCTATCACCAGCATGAAAAATGTTTAAGAAATTAAAGTTTACCATTAGACATGCACACGTCCATGAAAGGTATCCATACATTTTCCTCCAATGCTCCAAGAAGGTGTCATCAATCTTCCATATATGGTATCCACACTGTTTCTAATAATGTTATATTAGAGATATGAAACCCATATCACGCCCTCCAACTCTCAGATCTCAATTAACCATCACTGAAAGCTCTCAACCGGCCTTCCACGAAAGGAATATGTCCTGCTTTCATCAATAAACAAAGCAAGGTATCTACTCTATTGTCAATAAATATTTATAGATGGTGGCTGTAGCGCTGCCATTAGTTATCCAGGCATGATAGCAACACTCCTAAGGCCAGCATCCTATCAACAGTACCCACAACACTTCTGTCAACGAACCATGGAAAGAACCAGCACCTCGTCCGCAAATCACAGATGGAGGGTACCCATACCTCTTCCAGGAGTCTTAAACAGACATCATCCCTAGACCTTTCTTAAATCATGCTTCGTGAGTAAGCCACACCTCTTCAACAAATCCGCCATCGAGAATTCCCATAACCAATCGCAAAATGATCTATGAAATATATCCCTGCCCAGGGTACCAATCATCCATTAGAATTAGGAAACCATTTTCAATCATTTGTCAACGAAGGTTGCTCTCACCACTTTCAGCGATCTTTCATGGAATCTATGAAAATGTATGGGTGGGAGTCCATGGTACCCTCTGAAGGAAGAGCAAGTAGCCTTACGTAAACTCTTACGTTTGCTTGAGATCCTTCTATGTCCTTCAGGGTATTGACTCCCTGCAGCCGTACCTTGAGTAGGTCCTGAAGGCACACTCTAGGATGGGTGCAGTCAACACGCTCAACCTACAGTAGGCAATCCTGGTCCTCCTCAATGGTTAGGAGTGCCACTTGCAAACAAGCACAGGATGATGGCTGGGCGGTGCCCGCGTACCCCCCATTAGTCTTCTCCTGTGCTACAAAATTACAGTTAGTGCATGTGCAGGCAACTACTGCCTTTTATTGTTAATTGTTAATTGGGTGTAAGGCTCTGATCCGCAACTGGTGTACCTGTTTGCCTTTTGGTAATAATGGCTCATGTAGTGAAAAAACACGGAAATTGAAAAGTAACAGAAAGTGGAGTGGGGAGGAGGAAGACATGACATTAAAAAGACAATTTCTCCAGACCAAAAAAGGACATTGAATAGATAAATATATATTACCCTTTTCCATAGAGCTACCGGATTCAGTAAAACTGATAGGTAAATCACGTGACCTCACGTGAGTGTAAACAGCCACTACTTAAAGAAGACATAAATCTGTAATATTACATCATCCCTGTTTATACTCTGCTAAATCTGGAGTCTGGAATATGTGAATTCTTTCAGCAAGGAGCTGACGATTCCCCTTCCAGATGTGAGCTATCACAGGATTGGGAATACACCGGTGAGTTTAGGATGCACAGCTCAGATATGTTTAGGCTTTTTAGCCAGTAAAATTAAAGATTACCTTGTTTTTCTTTTCTCTCACCTGTAAGCTGTCTGGCATTAGGTATGGAATGGAACTTTTATCCTGTGAGGATTAACTTTCGTACAAGATCTGAAGGATAAATGAGACACAAACACTGGTTCACACTAAAATCCATTTCACCAATAAGGGACCCAATTGCATCTGTATTCTACATAATAATGTCTGCATTTAAGTTGATTGCAGCACCATTGCACAGGTGCAACATAAGACTCCAGTGCAATATAAAGTTAACATTCCCTCATCTGCATGGGTGACTGGCCTAGTGAGCAAGAAGAAGTACCTTTTTTTGGGGGGAGGGAGAGTTATATTGCGCCATCCCGACCGAAGGTATCAGAGCTCTTTACATGAACACCAGTTGCATTACAAACCGACACATTCATTTTGTTAGGTACGGGAAGATTAAGTGATTTGCCCAGAATCGCAGAATGTTGAGCATCCCAGCCGAGGCTCGAACCCGGTTCCCAAGCTTCGAGGTCGACTGCTCTAACCGTTAGGCCCAGGGTTGGACTGGCCGTATTGGGCACCGGGTGTTTCCCCGGTGGGCCGCCAGCAGCCCCCCTCCACCCACGGTCGGCCCGACTCAATTGCCAGGGCCGGCATGGGTTCCCAGTCCGGCCCTGGTTAGGTCACACCCTCCCCCAGACCTTTGACAGTATGCCACCACATACTCCACTTATGCATTGGCAAATAGACCCTGGACAAGAGTTCTAACTGTATGCCACCCATGAGAGGGTACAAAGAGTCCAAGAGACCCTACAGAGAATGCCCGAAAGGTGCAATGTGACAGACTGAAGCCACACCTGAGGAGGCACCTGGCAAATTATGGACTCCCTCCAAAGGCAAGGTGGAGCTGTCCCTTCAGAGACAATGACAGTCTTGGAGAGGCAATGCCACAACATATATTTCTTCAAGGTATGTTGATGTGGAGTTAAGAACTGTAACTCTAAACTTACGCAGATATAGTTACTTTATCGATATTTTAGTTGTCAACCTTTTTGCCATGGTATTTTCAAATAGTCGATATTCTCTGTATAATTTCTTCTACTGTAGCGAGCTACATAGTACTTTAACATGCAGTATTTTCAACAAAGCACTCTGGCTTCACAAGAGGTAGTAATGTGCTTTACAAATACCAATAGAATAAAATCCAAAATATGAAAAGTCAAGTATTGGATGTTCAGAGCATTTCTGGTGAACTCAGAATTTCTAACAGAGGTTTCCAGAATAAAGACCTTTGCCAGTGATGTCTCTCCTTACCCAAAGTGTAAACTTTTATACCAATAACAACATTTCTACCCATGGAATTCACTGTTTAATTGGTGTGTCCCTGACTATGCTTCCTATAAAAGGACTCACCAATTCTTGTTCAGGGTTGCTTAGTTTATTTTGACGAGCATGCAACACAGTGAATAACTTATTGTGCATTCAAATATTTTGAGTCTTGTGTCACACAATTGTCAAAACTGGATTGTAAATCTATTACTACTGATCTCCATTTCTTCCTAACAAAAACCAAAGCAGCTGAGTGACTTAAAGGGGGTGATCAAACATGCACTCAACCATTTGTAAATGTTTTTAAATTGAGTTTATTTGCAGTTGACTTACAGCCCTTTTCAGTCCTCGAGAGATTAGTAATGAAAACATCTTCACGTTAATGAACCGGAAGGAGATTTCATTTCTACCAAACCCCACAGGAACCACCTACTGACATGTTAATAACAAAAGTGTCCGTGGGCCCTTGTAGCGAAATTGTCAAACTATTGAGTTTATTCATGAAAGTCAATTAAGTGTAGTCAAGGGAGTAGCTGCAGCAACTAGCCTGCCCTTTGGTAGCCCACCACTGCTCATCCTACCCCTAGTTACAGAGGTCATGGAGTTAGGGGCATGCACAGCCTCCACTGATTTGTAGCTAGATTTGCCCTATAGCAGTAGTAGCATAGAAACATTCGAAAGCATAAACTAGTCAAGGATCAAGGACTCTGTATACTTTGTACATTTTTCACTTCCACTATCCCCCAGCCCAAAACAGGCAAGGGCTCAAAGTGGGAGAAGGGGTCAACTCTTTGATGTCATTGGGTGGTCAAATAGAGTTTAATGACACTTCGACTAGCCCCGCTCGCACTTTTTACAAATTGATGCTCCTGTATCTGACATTTTTCCGAGTTTTCTTGTCTGTATTAAAGAACAAACATCACCAAAACCAATAGGTTTGGCTTTTGAATGTTTCTGTGTTTTCTTGTTGTAAAACTGGTCCTGATTATAAGTTTTCAGAAACCTACACAAAAACCCCTGTTTGCGCAGGAGTCAGACTTCAAAGTGATCAGGAAATTGACTGCACCCCCTAATTACTGGGTGCGATAAAGTCAGCACCCTTTATTACATTTTGGCATGTTGGAATTTAACAGAGGAGGAGTTTACGGTATGCAGAGTTTTTATGCCGTAATCAGGAGAATGCGGATGTTATTCCCTAAAAGCTCAGAATAGGTGCACTTTATCACACTCGATAAATTCTAAACCCCAGGAAGTAGGATTTTTAGCAGGTTCAATAGATAGCACTTTATTCAAAGCACTTGTAAGAGGGGGGTTAGGGCGGCAAATGAGTAATGTACTTATTCTCAGGGCAATAATCCATTAGAATTGCTATTAATCAGTGACATGCTATGGCTGTGTGTGTGTCTGTGTTCTCTGAAAAAAACAAAGGTCAAAGTAGAGTTAAGGTTGACTTTGTTTCCTTTAAATAAAACCTCAGAAATTCACCTAATAGAAGGAACAGTTAAAGTGCAATTATGTTTACAAACTGAACCGAAAAAACACTGAAATGCATAAATTATGATTATGATAAAAATCCATAACTTGCAAACGCTGCTTTGTTTAATTAGGGCTATTTATAAATGAAGATACATGGCAAGTCTGCAAACCTGAGTTTAAGGACTAATGGTCCAACTATCTCTATCTTCTAACTCTTTTAAGACCACTGTCAAATTATTTTAATACTAATTGCTTGAAAACTACTGACAGTGTTGGCTTCAAACCAAGCTATGGCACATCCCTGATTAAAGTCTTAGTTTATTTCAAGATTCCTATAAGTCCTTCAGGACTTCTTTGGGTAGCGGAGAGCAAAGTTTCCAATGGGTGTTAAAAAGGAACGTAGAAGTGTTGCAGGAAACTCAAAATATCACAAGAAAGCTAAACATGATATATATATATATATATATATATATATATATATATATATATATATATATATTATATATACACAAACACGTATATATCTTGTTTAGCTATATGTGATCAAGACTCTTCAGGAGATGAAACGCGTTATGGCGACATCGAAGTACAAATATAAAAAATAGCACCTACTTTGTGGTCCGTGTGTGGCGAGGAGGAATCGAGAGAGCCTACGGAGAACGTAATAAATATATATATATATATATATATGTACACATATATATATATATATATATATATATATATATTTATATAGCTCCAAAGACTTCACTCAGCGAATGAAGGGGACCGCACTCAGCAAGGTTTTCTCGGTAAAACAATATTTCATGACCGAGATGACACCAACCAGGACGCGTTTCGGCATTCGTGCCTTTTTCGACTTGTATTTATACATATATATATAAAAATCTTTAGCTTACTTGTGATTTCTTGAATTTCCCGCAAAACTGATATTTGCCATTTTAACACCCATAGGAATCTATCTATCTATCTATCTATCTATCTATCTATCTATCTATCTATCTATCTATCTATCTATCTATCTATCTATCTATCTATCTATCTATCTATCTATCTATCTATCTATCTATCTACCTATCTAACTATATACATATCCATATATGTTTATATATATATATATATATATATATATATATATATATATATATATATATGAGAAGAAAAGGGTGCCCAACTACGAGTGCTTCCTGCGAGTGCTTTTCAAAACGGGGGCACCCTTTTCTTCTCATATAAACGGCCAAGTCCAGGTCGGGAGGAGCACCGCCATGCAGTTTGGTTCCGCCGGCATTGGAGACAATAGCGGCAAGGAGCAGGAGGAGGGAGAAGGATTCAAAAGTGCGATCATCGTGCTGTAACGAACTGTGACTCGTATCTCACCAACAGCCCAACTGGGTTTGAATGTTTTGAACTCCAAGTCCCATAATGCTTTTGGATACACTCACCTGAGTCGTGTTCTGTAAATGAAATAAAAGAGGGAATATACCTGGAGTCATGTGTTTGGTGAGCCGCGCACAGCATACCTCTGACGAAGGGCGTTGCCCGAAACGCGTAAGGTGGCGCGGTGAATGCAGAAGCCTTCCCTCAACTACGAGTGCTTCCTGCGAGTGCTTTTCAAAACAAGGGCACCCTTTTCTTCTCATATATACGGCCAAGCCCAGGTCGGGAGGAGCACCGCCATGCAGTTTGGTTCCGCCGGCATTGGAGACAATAGCGGCAAGGAGCAGGAGGAGGGAGAAGGATTCAAAAGTGCGATCATCGTGCTGTATAGAACTGTGACTCGTATCTCACCAACAGCCCACCTGGGTTTGAATGTTTTGAACTCCAAGTCCCATAATGCTTTTGGATACACTCACCTGAGTCGTGTTCTGTAAATGAAATAAAAGAGGGAATATACCTGGAGTCATGTGTTTGGTGAGCCGCGCACAGCATACCTCTGACGAAGGGCGTTGCCCGAAACGCGTAAGGTGGCGCGGTGAATGCAGAAGCCTTCCCTCAACTACGAGTGCTTCCTGCGAGTGCTTTTCAAAACGGGGGCACCCTTTTCTTCTCATATATACGGCCAAGCCCAGGTCGGGAGGAGCACCGCCATGCAGTTTGGTTCCGCCGGAATTGGAGACAATAGCGGCAAGGAGCAGGAGGAGGGAGAAGGATTCAAAAGTGCGATCATCGTGCTGTAAAGAACTGTGACTCGTATCTCACCAACAGCCCACCTGGGTTTGAATGTTTTGAACTCCAAGTCCCATAATGCTTTTGGATACACTCACCTGAGTCGTGTTCTGTAAATGAAATAAAAGAGGGAATATACCTGGAGTCATGTGTTTGGTGAGCCGCGCACAGCATACCTCTGACGAAGGGCGTTGCCCGAAACGCGTAAGGTGGCGCGGTGAATGCAGAAGCCTTCCCTCAACTACGAGTGCTTCCTGCGAGTGCTTTTCAAAACGGGGGCACCCTTTTCTTCTCTCATATATATATATATATATATATATATATATATATATATATATATATATATATATATATATATATATATATATATATATATATATATATATATATATATATATATGTATATTACCTACTGGCCACCTCCCCAGGGCACAAATGAGGTAAAGAGGGGGATCCGTTGCTTATCCCCAGGGAACACAGCGTCCCGGGGCTCAAAGTAGATGGGAGAGGGGTCGTGAGGCCCTTCTCCAGGAGCCTTCCGTGGCCCTGGTAACCGCCACCACCTGGGCCGGATCCAGTAATGTCCCGGGGTGCCCACCCCAGGGACATTGCAGTTTGCTACAGGTTGGCGGTAAGCCATTGCAAACTCTGCTTGGCTTTGCGAAGAGCATGTTTGCAGCTCCCTTTGCCCAAAAGCAGTGTCAGCTCCCACAGGAGGCAGGGAGCTGCTAGGAAACATAGGAGCCTTGATGCTCCCCCCGCGGTCCCAACGACATGGCCATGTCCCGGGGGATGGGGTCCCCGGGGCAATATCGGCCTGGGTAGAGGGGCCGCACAGGCCCCCCTACCCATTTTTTAAAATTAAATCTTGGCCTAATCCCAGGGGATGGGGACCCCGGGGCTGAAATAGTCCTCAGAAGGGGTGACGCGCAGCACCCCTCCTTTACATGTACATTTAAAAAAAAAATAGAAATGGCCAGGCCCCGGAGCATTGGGTCACCGGGCCGAAAATGGCCCGAGAAGGGGACCGCTCGGCCCCACTCCCTTTAATTTGTTTTAAAAATGTTCGGGCTCTAGGGGATGGGGTTCCCGGGGCTGAAATCGGCCTGGGGAGGGGTAGGCACAAGGCTTCCCTCCCCTTTACAAAAAAAAATTCAAGCTAGACCTAGTCCCGGGGGATGGGGTCTCCCGGGCTGAAATCGGGCTCAGGAGGGGGGCCTCTCTTCCTTTTTATTTTATTGAAAAAAATTAAAAATGGGTCAGCCCCTGGGTGATGGGGTCCCCGGGTCCAAAAGGATCAAGGAAAGGGGGTCACACAGCCCCCTTCCTAAAACTGACAAAAAAACAGAAGACAGCAACTCGCCGAGGCCACGCCCCCTTTCTCCACTACTCCTCAAACGTGCCTCCTGGTGCACTCTTGGTTGGGGGATAAAGTCCCCTTTGCTGCTGAGAGTTCTTAGGGGCCAACTAGCCCACCTGTTACCTTCAGTAAGCCCCACACAGCAGGATTGCTGAGAAGTTGTCAGAGGCCATGCCCCCTTTCTCCACCACTCTGCAAATGTGCCTCCCGGCGCACCACTGGTTGTGGGATAAAGTCCCCTTGACTCCAGAGGGACCTTGGGGGCCAAGAAGCCCTCCTGGTACCTCCTGTACATCCTACGCAGTGGAATTCCAGAGAGCTGGTTGGAGGCCCAGTCCCCTTTCTTCACCACTCTGCAAACAGGACTGCTAATTAAAAAACCTTAGAAATTCACTAAAAAACAAAGGTTACAGGGGCGTTATATTTAGCAAATAGAATTACAAAAACCTTAGAAATCACTAAAAAAAACAAAGGTTCCAGGGACAATATAGTTAGGAAATTGAATTTAAAAACCTTAGAAATTCATTGAAAAAAACCACAGGTTGCAGGGACGTTATAGTTCGAAATTAGCATTTAAAAACCTTAGAAATGTACCGAAAAACACAATGGTTACAGAAACGTTGTAGTTAGGCTGACATTTCAATCATACAAAATCAGAGAAATTCAGCCATTATGGTTAGCTGAGTTAACTATAACTTGCGCCCCCGCAATGCACTGCTTATGACCTCACATATTACATCACTCATGTTATGGTCAGTGACATCACTGGTGACATCACTGATAACATCTAAAATGACATCACTGATGACATCATTCACATCATCTCTGACGCACCCACTCACACCCCTATAGAACCTTTTAAACACCAACTGGCACTCCCACACAACCATTCACAAACCCAGTGACAGAGCCATAGCAGTACTTATACATGCACTCATTAATTCATAGATCTACACACATATCCACTTGCTCACCCATACTGCCACTCATTCACCAACTCAGTCAGTTTTTTAAATGCTAATTCCTAACTATAACGTCCCTGAACCTTTGTTTTTTTCAGTGAAAAAAATATATTTATATATATATATGTAATCCATGGCCATCCATCTGGATATGTCACACCCTCCCTGGTTAGCAGATGTCAATTTGGGCTGGACATATTTTTAGCTTCCCCAGCGCAACAACCCTCCCGTTATGATAAACTCTGGGAACTGTAGTCTATCACCGCAACTACAGAGGGTGTGTCATCATGTGATCGTGGGGCTGAAAGCTTCAACCAATGGGAGTTCTTTACAGCATTTAAAGGTGTAGGTGGAGCAGTGCCGGGATTTCAATGGCATCTGAGGAAGGCGATTACTCGCCGAAATGCATCATGCCTGTTGCCCTATTAAAGACTTCCAAGATATTCCCAGGTGTGGCCTCCATCTTCTCTTCAAATCGGGGTTTTTTTGGGGGGATTTTTACACGCTTCCCAGTCGCGTGTTATGGAGACCCCGTTACACTAAAGAGTCCGGAGCATTGCAGGGTCAGCTGTTGCAGCGTTTGTTTTTCACCAAGGTATTGGTAGCTTCGGCCCACCTCGGAGTGCAGATTAAGGACAGGGCTGCTGCCTGGAGCAGCTCGTCACTGTACGAGGAGCTGAGAATCCCTGTATCTCAACTCACAGCCCACCTGTCATATGCATGAGGGGCTGGGACGTCAAAGGGGACTCGACGAAGCCTGAGGACTACAATTTTAATCCATTGCCATCCATCTGGATATGTCACATCCTCCCTGGTTAGCAGATGTCAATTTGGGCTGGAAATATTTTTAGCTTCCCCCGCACAACAACCCTCCCGTTATGATGAACTCTGGGAACTGTAGTCTATCACAGCAACTACAGAGGGTGTGTTATCATGTGATTGTGGGGGTGAAAGCTTCAACCAAAGGGAGGTTTTTTTTTTTTAGATATATATATATATATATATATATATATATTATCTACTGGCGGTCGCCAGTAGGTAGTTATAGTTAGGACCGTGTTTCCATAGGAAATCCGCAATATTCTATTTGGAATAACTTTGGCGCCGATTGACGAATCCTCGCGAAATTCTCAAAATAGGTGGGGCGCTCCGCTCCGCTCCTACCCTGAAAGTCTCGGGGGGATTCGTCAAGCGGGGGCTGAGAAAAATGGGGGGTCCCAAAACACGTTTTCCCCATGCATTTTTCCATAGGACCTTTAGTCCGAGCTACAGCCCGAACGGCTGAACAGAATTAGTTGAAATTTGGCAGAGAGGTAGCCGTCAGGTCAGGGATGTGCCTTTTGAAGGTCTCGTGTAAATCTGTTCAGTATTTCCTGAGAAAATAGCATTTAAATCAATATATATATCTATAGGCGTGCTCCGAGCGCGTACCGTAAGCTTACCGTACGCGCACGCCGCCGTGCACGAGCGCGATTCTGATTGGTTGTTAGATCTCAGTAAACATTCGAATCGGTCGAAACCAGGAAGTGTCGGCCGCCATTTTGTCTCTCGCGGTCTGAGGGGGTGAAAAACAAAGGTGGAGAACGTGAAAAGGGGGCAGGGTGGACAGTTCCTGACCCCCTAGCCTTTGTCAGGGGGTCCCAGAAGGACCCCCAAGGGCAAAAATTAATTTTATTTTTTTGGGGAAAAATCGCCGAATGTGCGTAGCGTACGCGCACGGTGTAAACGGAGAAATTCCGCAAGAAAAAATTCCGCGAACTTCGCGTAGCGATTACGCGTACCGTACGCGCACGGCAAAAAAAAAATTTCAAAAAGGAAAGCTTAAAAAAAAATAAAAAAAATTGTGAGGTAAGGTTGGCTCTTAAAAGAGCCGTTGGGTTAATACAGGGATGGAGGAAAGAAAGAATGGGAATATTATGAGCGTCTACAAACGTGCTGGTCTATCTTATTGTTAATAAGGGAAACACTGGTCTCCCCAAAAACAATAAGACCACAACACGTTGTACACCTCATTGAAACCCTCCGAAATCGAGGTTTAATGTCCAGAGGAGCAGAAGAAGGTGATGCTCCCACCTCAGAGGAAGGGCTCAGCTGAGCTGCCGATGATGTACTCGGCTGAGCTTCTGAGGTTGGGCTCCGGTGACTTACTGAAGAGTTTTCTTCAGTATGTCGAGCAAAGGTCCTGGGATGTTTATCCCTAATGTGTCTCATCATAGAGTGATTTCCCAAAAAATACTTCTTCCTTGGATCTCCTCTAGATAAAACACGGTCACAAAGTGGGCAAGTGACCAATGGAGCATTGACCTTTTTCTGCCCCTCTGGAAAAGTAAAATACTCCCACACAAAAGAATCCTTTTGTTTCCTCCTTCTCTGTCTGATGATGGTGCTGCTAGGCTCACTCTCAGAAGAGGTCTGCTGCTCTGCCATTGTATCTCAATGTCAATTCAGCTCCTTCTCCTAGGGGATCTCAAGCAGTAATGAGGGGAATGGGTGTGGTGTGGGAAGTTTCTGGAACTGAAAGTAGTTTCAACCAATGAAAAGTGTTCTTTGTGGATCACATGACCTACCGTGCGCGCTCCGTAAGCTTACGGTACGCGCTCGTAAACAAGTACGCATGCGCAAACGTGATGCTTACGGAGCGCTTACAGAGCGCGTACGTAAGACGCACTCGCGCATGCGCATTACACGCCCCTGCGTAACCGCGACGTTGCTTCCGCGCAACGCGCATGCGTGTACGCGTACGTCACGTACGTATCACGTAAGCGCACTGTACTTATGACGTACGGAGCGCGTAGCGTCAGCTTACCATACGCGCATCGTATCACGTAAGCACACCGTACTTATGACGTGCGGAGCGCGTAGCGTCAGCTTACCGTATGCGCACGGCAAAAAATGCATTAAAAAAATTTCAAGAGTTGTAGAAGATAATAACTGTGATTGTAACGTCCTGGCTTTCTCGGGGTTGGGACAAACAGACGACGGACCAGAGAAATGGAGGTTTAAGGATGATTTAATACACAGATAAACAACTACAGACAACAAAGAATACCGGTACTGGAATCACCAGTTAAAGTACGATACCCATTCACAGCTCGTCTAACCGTCCTCCGCATGCACACCGGACCCGGTATGCTCCAACGGAGGGCACAGTGCTAAGCAGTGGCCGACAATGCCACTCGACCGCTGTGAAGGGTAGTTCCAAGGTTGTGGAATCTACGGGGGGGCACGTGGGAGTCACCCGGCCGGGCTCTCTACCACCTGGGAACAGCCGCTCTACCAGTATCCCCCAGAGTACTGTCACAACACAAAGACGCTGGGAACACCTCCTAGTGTGCGTCTCTTGTATCCGGGTTTAAGTGATGATACCCAAGGTGGCGCAGAGAATGGATGGGAGCAGCCGCTCTACCTATCCCAGTTCTCCTACGAGTGTCGATGGCTAAGATGCGGAAACACCTCCTGGATAGCGTCTTAGCTATAAGTGTGTGTTTACCCAAGGAACGAGGGTTGGGAGCTTCGGCTCGCACCAACCTCGTTTTCTCCAAATTGTCAGGCCGTTGGGAGCTTCGGCTCTACCAACGGGACTTGTGCCCAATGACGTTGAATACGGCTCTCAGAACGGGACAGGACACGGGCAGGAAGTACACACCAGCACCTCTCCTCCGCTCCTTAGAATGTTCCTTCCGCCGCTCAACTCACCAACGGGTCCGTGTACCTCAACCAGGTACTCCTGCAAAGATCAGAATATCCGACGCCGAGTCCCAGTGATCTTCTCCTTAAGTAGTACTCTCGGCGTTGTATAACCATGACTCTTGAGTTGCATAACATGAAAACTAGGCGTTACCCTTGGTGTTATGTAACCAGAACTCTTGAGTTGCATAACATGAAAACTAGGCGTTCCCCTTGGTGTTATGCAACCAGAACTCTTGAGTTGCATAACATGAAAACTAGGCGTTACCCTTGGTGTTATGTAACCAGAACTCTTGAGTTGCATAAGGCAATTGTTGCCGGAGGGCATTCTGGGAGTTGTAGTCCGCTCTCCTCCAAGCGCACCAGGTTCACGGAAGTGGCATCGTGGGAGGGAATCCATGTGCGGGAGGGGATTCCTGACAGTACATCCCCCTCCCATCAGCGCCCCCCATCAGGACCAGCACAGGAAGGATATCGACGATGGAACGACGATACCAGACGAGGAGCGTGAACCCCCGACGCAGGTTCCCATGACTGCTCCTCGGGTCCGTACCCCTTCCATGCCACCAGATACCATAGTTTGCCCCTGCGCCACTTGGAATCCAAGATACCAGCCACCTCGTACTCCACCTCCGAATCCACAGTCACCGACACCGGCGTACGAGGCCTCACCGCGTTCGCGGGTTTCAAGAGGGAAACGTGGAACACGGGATGGATCCGCAGGGACTGGGGCAGGCACACTTTCACGTTCACCGGGCTGATGCATCGAAGGATCCTATATGGGCCCATGAAGCGGGGATGGAATATGCTACTTTTCTTGAATCTCATGTGCCGTGTAGAGACCCAGACGTAATCTCCAGGTTTGTAGACCGGTCCAGGCCTTCTCCTCCTATCAGAAAAGGCTTTATACGCGGCTTTAGCCCCCTCCAGGGCAACTCGAGAACTCATCAAGGCCTCCTTGATGCGGGCCACCCTCTTGGCTGTTGTCGGCAATCCGTCTTCCCTGACCGGGTGCAGAAACGGCAAGAACCGGGGATGATGGCCGTAGTTACCATAAAAAGGGGAGGCCTCGGTGGAACAATGTGTGGCGTTGTTGTACGCGATTTCCGCGATCCAAAGTAGGTCCACCCACTCATCCTTCCCTTGCTCTACAAAACAACGTAGATATTGTTTGAGCGACTGGTTCAGGCGCTCCGTCTGGCCGTCCGTCTGCGGGTGATAACTCGTGGACATGGCAGACTTGACGTGTAACGCCGAACACCAAGTTTTCCAGAAGTGCGACGTGAACTGAGATCCCCTGTCCGACACGATCACGTTGGGTAGGCCATGTAGTCTCACTACATTCTTCAATAACAACGACGCCAGCTCTCCTGCCGAAGGTACCTGTTTGCAAGCGAGGAAGTGCCCCATCTTCGTAAGATAGTCCACCACCACCAGTATGGCCGTCTTTCCTTGATCCTTTGGTAGCCCGACAATGAAGTCTAAGGATATGTTTTCCCAGGGTTTGGTCGGTGTAGGAAGGGGTTGGAGGAGTCCTTGCGATCTTCTGTGGTCCGATTTCATGGATGCGCAAACGGTACATGATGAACACCAATTCCGGACGTCTGTTCTCATGGCAGGCCACCAGAACTGCCGTACTAGGCTTGCTACCGTCTTTTCGACACCCAGATGGCCGGCACAGGGAGACACGTGGCACCAGGTGAAGGCCTGTTTTCGAAGCCTAGGCATGGGTAACAACATACATCGTCCTTTCACCGGAATCCCGTCCTTCATTTGCCACTCCTTGTGACTGTGAAGCCACCTCCGCCACATGAAGGTATGGGTCCCCTTCTGGACCCCCCTGAGGAACGTCTGTGGTTGAATCACCCCTATCACAACTCCTGGAGGGATGATGGAATGTTCGGCAACCGGCTGCGGATCCCTGGCATTCGATTGCCTCGAAAGCGCGTCCGCTTTCCTGTTCTCCGTACCGGGTCGGTATGTGATGTGGAAATTGAAACCGGAGAAAAAGATCATCCACCTCATTTGACGGGGAGACAAATGCCGTGCCGCCGTCAGAAACTGGAGGTTCCTGTGGTCCGTATACACTGTAACCACGTGTCTTGCCCCCATTAACAAATGCCTCCACTCAGCAAATGCGTCCTTTATCGCGAGTAGTTCCTTCTCCGCAATATGGTAATTGCGTTCCGCGTCATTCAATTTACGAGACATGTACGCCACAGGATGGAGCAAACCCGACACCTCATTCCTCTGAGATAGAATGGCACCCAGCGCCACATCTGAGGCGTCCGCTTCTACCACATAGGGTAATTCCGGATTCGAGTGAGCTAGCACCGGGGCGGTGCTGAAGGCCTTCTTGAGGGCCACAAATGCTGTTTGTGCTTCCGGTCCCCACACGAACTCCTGAGACTTCCTTAGTAGTTGCGTGATCGGGGCTACCAAGCCAGAAAACCCCTCAATAAAACGCCTATAAAAGTTGGCAAAGCCAATGAAGCTCTGGACTTCCTTTACTCCTCGGGGCACCGGCCACTCCTCCACCGCTCTGATCTTGCGTTCCGCCATCTCCTGTCCGTTGGGGCTCAGCATCACCCCAAGAAATTCCACTGATGTGACGTGGAAATCACACTTGCTGAGTTTGCAGTATAGCATGTTTTCCCTCAGTTTTGTGAGAACCGCGGATACGTGCTGTACGTGTTCTTCCTCTGAGTTGGAGTAGATGAGTATGTCGTCTATATAAACGACCACGTAGATATCCAATACCTCCCGGAACACCTCATTGAGGAAGTATTGGAAGGCGGCAGGGGCACTGCATAGTCCGAACGGCATGACGAGGTACTCAAAGAGCCCGAACCTGGTCTTAAAGGCGGTTTTCCATTCGTCGCCGTCCCTCATGCGCACAAGATGGTATGCCCCTTGAGATCAAGCTTCGTGTATATTTGGGCCTTTTTTACCTGTTCCAGGAGAACGCTTATGAGAGGCAGGGGGTACCGGTTTTTTATGGTTATCGCGTTCAAGGCCCTAAAGTCCACGCAGGCCCTCAATTCGCCATTCGCTTTCAGAATGAAAAAGAGAGGCGATGCGGCAGGGGATTTCGACGGCCTGATGAACCCCAGCCCTAGTAACTTATCCAAATATCCCCGTAGATGTACGTTTTCGGGTTCTGTGAGCGCATACAGTCTGCCGCTGGGAACGCTAGCCCCCGGAACCAGGTCGATTTGGCAGTCGAACGGTCTATGTGGAGGGAGCACCTCCGCTCGGATTTCATCGAAGACGTCCCCGAAACTGTGATACACTCTGGGCAGCTTTACGTCCTTTTCTGCTGCCGTGGCGACCGTGTGACCTTCGCCTACCTCACCTTCGTGGGGGTCCTGCCGCATGCCGCACCATTGTTCACAAAACGGGGAAGTCATCTCAATGTGATGCGTAGGCCAATCCACCGTTGGGTTATGTTTTTGGAGCCAGGGTAGACCCAATATGACCCCGTACTGCGGGGCTCTGATTATGCTAAAATCGATACGTTCGTTATGCAGTTTTCCGAACCTCACCGGTATTTCTCCTGTGTGCTGTCCAATAGGTCCGGTCACCAGACTTCTCCCATCCACTGCATACACCTCCTCTGGTATCTGTTTGGGAAGGAGAGTGAGACCCAGTCTCCGTGCTTCATTGTAGTCCATGAACATGCCCGTGGCTCCTGAATCAATCATGGCTACCACAGGTATCCACTGGTCCTGCACTCCTACGTGTAAGGTAATAGACAAATGTCTTCGCCCTTTTTGATTCGGGCTCAACATGGAAGGGATGTGGGTGTGACTCCAAGATGCCCCTTCCCTAGACCCGGAGTCCCTCAGTTTTCCGCCGGTGCGTCCACCACTGCTGTCACCGTTTTGTTTGCTCGGTATCGTGAGGTTTTTGGCTTGGCTGGACACTCGCGTACATAGTGCCCCTTTTTCCCGCAGTAAAGGCAAAGGCCTTGCTTGCGGCGTGATTCTTTTTCAGTGGCTGTAAGGCTCGCCCTTATAGCTCCTATGTCCATGGGTTCCGTCCTGGTGGAGGAGTTGGTCTCAGGGCCACCCATCGAAACATACGATGGCAGCGCTTTCCCTTTCCTCTTGTGATCGCCCTTTCTTTCGTTCAATCTATGGTCCAGCCGTAGCACCAGGTTGATCAAGCCTTCACATGTCTTGGGTTGGGGGTCGATTTGTGCTACCACATCTTTGAGCTCTTCGCTCAAGCCCTGGTGAAACAGCGCGGTTTGTTTGGCTATGGGCCACTTGGTTTCGGCCACTAACCTTCGAAAAGCATTAAGGTACTGCACCAGATCATTGTTGCCTTGCCTCAGCTCCAACATCTCTCGATCGGCAGTATACGAGTCCGCCCTTCGATCAAACACCTTCAAGAATTCCTCGCGGAAGGCTCCCCAATCACATAGGATAGGGTCGTCCCTGCTCACCAGTGGGACTGCCCATTGCGCCGCGTTCCCAGCAAGATACGAGATCAGAAAGGCCACTCTGGCTTGGCTGGTAGGAAAGGCCTTTGGTTTGCAGGACAGATGCAGTGCTACTTGAGTGAGGAAAACCTGCACTGTGTTGGGGTCTCCGCTGTACCTCTCTGGTGTCGCCAAAGGAATGGCTACGGGCATCTCTACCACAACCGCAGGAGCCGTGGCCGTGTGAGAGGCACCCGCCTGTAGCGGATCGTTCTGCAGAGCATCCATTCTAGCCTTAACGTCTGCTGTTTCCTGTCTGGAAGTGGTGAGCTCGATTTGCATCCCGGCTACGACGGCCAACACATCCTCAATCGTGGCCATGTCGTTCGCCCAACCAGGAGATAGTTATGGAAGAGGTCGGATATTATGTAACGTCCTGGCTTTCTCGGGGTTGGGACAAACAGACGACGGACCAGAGAAATGGAGGTTTAAGGATGATTTAATACACAGATAAACAACTACAGACAACAAAGAATACCGGTACTGGAATCACCAGTTAAAGTACGATACCCATTCACAGCTCGTCTAACCGTCCTCCGCATGCACACCGGACCCGGTATGCTCCAACGGAGGGCACAGTGCTAAGCAGTGGCCGACAATGCCACTCGACCGCTGTGAAGGGTAGTTCCAAGGTTGTGGAATCTACGGGGGGGCACGTGGGAGTCACCCGGCCGGGCTCTCTACCACCTGGGAACAGCCGCTCTACCAGTATCCCCCAGAGTACTGTCACAACACAAAGACGCTGGGAACACCTCCTAGTGTGCGTCTCTTGTATCCGGGTTTAAGTGATGATACCCAAGGTGGCGCAGAGAATGGATGGGAGCAGCCGCTCTACCTATCCCAGTTCTCCTACGAGTGTCGATGGCTAAGATGCGGAAACACCTCCTGGATAGCGTCTTAGCTATAAGTGTGTGTTTACCCAAGGATGAGGGTTGGGAGCTTCGGCTCGCACCAGCCTCGTTTTCTCCAAATTGTCAGGCCGTTGGGAGCTTCGGCTCTACCAACGGGACTTGTGCCCAATGACGTTGAATACGGCTCTCAGAACGGGACAGGACACGGGCAGGAAGTACACACCAGCACCTCTCCTCCGCTCCTTAGAATGTTCCTTCCGCCGCTCAACTCACCAACGGGTCCGTGTACCTCAACCAGGTACTCCTGCAAAGATCAGAATATCCGACGCCGAGTCCCAGTGATCTTCTCCTTAAGTAGTACTCTCGGTGTTGTATAACCATGACTCTTGAGTTGCATAACATGAAAACTAGGCGTTACCCTTGGTGGTATGTAACCAGAACTCTTGAGTTGCATAACATGAAAACTAGGCGTTCCCCTTGGTGTTATGCAACCAGAACTCTTGAGTTGCATAACATGAAAACTAGGCGTTACCCTTGGTGTTATGTAACCAGAACTCTTGAGTTGCATAAGGCAATTGTTGCCGGAGGGCATTCTGGGAGTTGTAGTCCGCTCTCCTCCAAGCGCACCAGGTTCACGGAAGTGGCATCGTGGGAGGGAATCCATGTGCGGGAGGGGATTCCTGACAGTGATGTACAACTGTATGTAAACATTAATTTTTAAAAAATTAACCATTCCATAATGCAGGATATAGTACATATATTATTTTATACATAGGTTGGAAATTATTTTTTACCAAAAATCTCAAAAAAAAATTTGCATTTAAAAAACCGTACAAATTCACTGAAAAAACCATAGGTTTCACACACGTTATAGTTAGGAATTAGCATTTAAAAAACCTTGCAAATTCACTGAAAAAACCATAGGTTTCACACATGTTATAGTTAGCTGGACATTTCACTCGTAAAAATCCAATGAAATTCCCCCGTTATAGTTAGTGCAGGCAACTATAACTCACGCGACCGCAATCCTCTGTTGATGCTAATACTGTATCTTTAGCTATACATATATTACAAATATTTATTTTTCACAAAGACACATATGTCATCAGTGATGTAATATTTGACATCATCAGCAGAGGATTGCGGTCGCGTGAGTTATAGTTGCCTGCACTAACTATAACGGGGGAATTTCATTGGTTTTTTATGAGTGAAATGTCCAGCTAACTATAACATGTGTGAAACCTATGGTTTTTTCAGTGAATATATATATATATATATATATATATATATATCCACACAAGCATCTTCCTCAAAGAAGGACCCGCACTCAGAAAGTAGACCACAAATTTAATCGCAGCTCCAACTAATTTTAAACCTCGATCAATATTTAATCCCAACCTTCCCCATGACAACATAGATACCTTCCAAGAAGTGGTAACACAAGCTCTTTTGAAATTGAAACATCAAACCAACAAGAGAGTGCAGTCAAATCTATCTTTGAAACAGAAGGAACTTTTGACTAATCTAGCAGAAGATGCAAGTATCGTTATTCGTCCTGCGGATAAAGGAGGGAATATTGTCCTTTGGGACAGAGATATGTACATTACGGAAGCAGTAAGGCAATTGAATGATCACAAATTCTATCTTAAAGTGAATATGGACATTTACAATGCTAGTATTGTTAACATTTGGGACAAACTAAAGAGTGGGAACAAAAATGCTATATCACTTGGGAAGAATATTGTTTTTTGAAAAGAGATCTCCCCAAATTATCAATATTGTATCTCCTGCCGAAGATACATAAGAACCCCATTTTGCCTCCAGGATGACCTATTGTCTCATCCATAGGTAGTGCCCTAGAAAACGTTTCAAAATATGTGGACCACTTCCTTCTGGAATATGTAATAGGACTTCCTTCATATGTTAAAGATACTAAGGATTTCCTTATCAAACTTGAGAATGTTAGATGGGAACCTACTGACCTTTTGATAACGTTGGATGTAAATTCACTCTACACGATTATAGATCACAGGCAGGGTATTGAAGCATGTCATCACTATTTAAAAAGAAGATCTATGGAGTACTTAGAACATACTAGAATGCTCATAGAGATGATGTTCTTATGCCTCACAAATAACATTTTCATGTTTGATGGTACCATATATAGACAAATACTTGGTACGGCAATGGTAACTTGTTTTGCCCCAAGTTTTGCCAATCTTTTTCTGGGCAAATGGGAGGAAGATATCAAAAATGATGAGAGTCTTTCTTCATCTTTTGGCAAAGTCAAGATTTGGCTTCGCTGTATAGATGATCTTTTTGTGATCTGGACTGACACTGAGGAAATGGCCGAGAAATTGATTGAGAAACTTAATATTAATAACTATAATATTACACTCACAAGCAACATGAGTAGACTCTCTATTGAATTTCTTGATCTTCTTGTTACACCCAAGGATAACACTCTCCAAACTAGCTTATTCAGAAAAACTACTGCAGGTAATACCCTCCTTCACGCTCTCAGCCTGATACCCTTAAATGGAGTATCCCTTATGGGGAACTGCTGAGAGCGAGAAGAAACTGTAGTACTATCGCAGCATTCCAACTAGAACAGGAAGCCATGACTAAGAGATTCTTAGACCGAGGTTACCCAAAGTGGGTTCTACGGAAAGCTATCAACAGAGTCAATCAAATTGACCGCAGTCAGACTCTTAGTGTAAAAGAGAATACTGAGAATACCACTAATGTGGATGAAACTAACAGAGTTATTCTCACATATAATGGAAATTGAGGACAAATACAAAAGATACTTGCAGACAAATGGGAAATATTGACAAGTGATTCCATCGTTGGTCATACCTTTCAACGTCGCCCTAAAATAACATACCGTAAAGGGCGGAGCCTTAGAGACATTCTTGTCCACAATGACATAACATCAACGTCCCTTACTAGTGAACACAATATCAAAGGCTTGTTTCCATGTGGCCATTGCAAAGCTTGTCGCAATAGCTACATGACTAAGTCTTTTAATATTCCTGGCCATAGACTACCTAGGAATATAAATCAATTTCTAACATGTAGTACTACATACTGCATATATGTGCTGGTATGTCCATGTGAGTTATGGTATGTGGGTAGTACCACATTTATGGCCAAAAAAAGAGTGTTGGAACATCTACGCGCCATAAATAAAAAAGACAGTCATTACCCTATTGCTCGACATTTTGAGCTATTCCATCTGTCTAACAGTTCGCTACTGCGATACTTTGTGTTGGAACAAGTCCATAGTGGTCCTAGAGGAGGAAATAGAACTTTACAACTTCGTAAACGAGAATCCAAATGGATAATTGAATTAGAAACGAAGTACCCTACAGGCCATAATTTGGATGAGGAGCTGAGTACACACTTACGTTTTGACTGATGCAATTATCAATTCCTTCCGTACTGTATTACTAGCTATATGAAACATGCTGATTATGTTTAAAATGTTCAATATTTTAACTCATTAGTACTCACTATGTATCTAAATAGTGGGCCTAATATTCAATTTTAACAAATATTTTTCTTTTCTTGTTGTTTGTACAGGAAGAAAGGAGGGGTCGTACCGTCAGTGGACTGTCTCATCCGTTCCGGTTTCCCTACCCCTTTCTTCCGTGGTCTGTGGGTCTTCCTCAGATAAGACTATTTTGTTATTATATTTTTACTCACTTTGGGCACTTCTCTTGTTTTGGAGGTTTACTGATTATGAAAGTTTTTTGAATAACGATGGTATCAAAGCGGACTTATTTGGATTAGGTCAGAATGTTGTATAATACTGTAATTTATTTATTTACTACTAAGGTTTTTGAATTTTGCAATCTGGATGCAATGTATTAACATGACCACGAGGATTTTTGTACAAAACATGTCATTCTATGAAATCGAATGTACATGCATATTAATGTTTAGGCGTGCATAAGTTTTATGTTCAAATGCATTTGCCCACTTGGGGACGTTATATAGGCTAAGTGCATCAAACGCTTATAAGGCAATCGAGGTTTTCAGCTTAGGAGCAGTACAATATTGAGCAATACACAATTTCCTATCAAGGTTTCATGCGGCTGATTTCCATCTCCCCCTTTTTTCCGTTTTCATGTACTATACAGTTTGTAATTAAAAACTTAACGGAATTTATCATAATATGGAAGGTAGTATGCTGGAATTATCATATTATTGTATCAACAAACAGCATATATGATTAATGCATTATGATTCAATATAATATCTATCGAGATTGCATTTATTCTTTTAATTTAAGCTATGCACGCATTGAAATCAATGTAATCCGAGTACATTCAAATATGGCTGCCATTATGATTGTGATTCACTTGTCAAACACAAAGTCCGTCGTTACTTTCCTTACCTATGTAATGCCTCCTCACCTTGTAGTATACTGTGTGATCAAGAAAGCTTGCTGTCGAAATGCGTAACCTACACGATTAAATTTGTGGTCTACAAAAACAAAAACAAAAACCTACACGATTAAATTTGTGGTCTACTTTCTGAGTGCGGGTCCTTCTTTGAGGAAGACGCTTGTGTGGATTATTATATGTCGGGAGACCTGCCCGACTAAACTCGCCACCTGTCAACGGGCCAAACAGACTCCAGAAACCTTGGTCGATATGTGGATATATATATATATATACATATATATATTTATATATATATATCACAGCAGGAGAATACCTATAGTGTGAGAAGAAACAAAAGCTTTAAGTCTAGGGAAGGTCTAAATTATGTTTTTGCATTTAGCCAATAAAAATCCTCAAACCTGGTTCCCTATGTCCAAAGTGCGCAGCTCTTGCCGTAGCACCACAAACTCTCCATTTTTTTTTATCGGGGCAAGGAAACAGGCAGGTTGCAGGAACCAGAGTATCTGTATCTGTATTCAATAACTATTTCTCTATATCTCTATGTATACTCTCTAGGGACAGTGTGGTAGCAAAGGCAAGCCTGAGAATTATGTATGGATCATGGTGTCTCAACTGGAAGGTGAATAATCAGATTACCAGTGTGTTTATTAAGTGTATGCAAAGTTGTAGTGTAAGACAACTGTCAATTACACACAGATCTTATAAAAAAAAGTTTGCCTGCTACTTGTAAATGATTTGAAGTTTACAAAAATTAAGTTTTTGCAACCTTGGGGCAGTTAAACACTTGGGGGCCGATTCCGATCCTGTAAAAAGGCCCTACGAATCGTCGTACGGAGCGTTTTCTCCATACGACTCGTACCCGGTAAACTGTCCATACAACCTAGGAAGTAAGATTCGTACAGAAAGCCTATTTCCGTACGAATCATACAAAAGACCGTATGGGTAAAAAAAACCTACGAATCTGATAGCCTGTACGCGACGTCTGTACGTATGTAAGCAGCATTTTACGACCCAGCAAGTACGATTCGTCCCTATGGCACTCTGTACGGCTCTTTTTTTACGGGAGCCAATAACAGCCGTAAAAGCTGAGTCCCCAGGGGTACGGTGCATACATACGCAGGGGGGTGGTACAGTGCGTACATACGCGGGTGGGGGGTACGGTGCGTACATACATGGGTGGGGGGTACGGTGCGTACATACGCAGGGGGGTACGGTGCGTACATATGCGGGGGGCCTGTACGACTCGTACCCCGGAAACAACTTTTCCTGGGCTACGAATTGTACAAACTTCGCTTCGTAGCAGGTAGAGTCATTCCCCGTGTACGGGACGTTTTCCATACGATTCGTAAATCGGAAAGCCGGTCCGGATCGTACTTCTACGCTCGGACTGTATTTTTACGAATCGTACGGAAAAGTGTCCGGGTACGTCTCGTACAACTTTTCCCGCTACGATTCGTACGGATCGGGCCGATCCGTATGTACTTTTTCCCGTACAAATCGTACTTCACGGGTCGGACGTGACTTGTACGATTCGTACGGAAAAAAATACGGATACAAGTCGTACGGAAAATATAAATATAGGATCGGAATCGGCCCCTTACTGTCTTGTAACAAGTTCCGTTTTTTCTTTCCCTGATGAGGTGAGACTTCTCATAGTGGGAAACAACTGCCCCTCGGGTAATGGAGTATTGAGTGACAGCAAGAAAATTGATACCAACCAGCAAGATTTACTACAAGATATCAGGCTGCAGGGAATAACACTGTCTCAGAGTGGAACTAGGTATCAGGCAAAGTCGAAAATGTTGTCCTTCTTTGCAAAGGTCAACATTGTTTGGTTTCACCTTACTACACAAACAAAAATCAAATTTTCACTCCTGTGTCTACGTATGTATATATAAACTGATATGTCATCATGATACGGTCCTTCTTATATTTGTTATACTAGTACACAAAGACTAGTGGCACCTATCAATTGATTGGGACAGTGCTGAGGAGGCACCATTTAAAATAAGTTAGATCCAACCATAGAGTTTATATGAACAACAGCACCATCTACGCTACTCCATGTTAAAGTCTAGGACACGCCGATGATTGGAAGCCTAAGATGTTTTCCTAATCTGAGGTTGAACCACTTTGGTGTTCCCACAAGGGGTCTCCTTCCTATTTTCACACATCTTTTGTGTCATTGGTATTTGCCGGCTATAGAATATTTTCAATCCTCAATAGACACTAATAAGACTAGAACAATGAGAATGTTCCCGATGTACTGTTTTCTATATATATAGGTTAAGGATGTTCCTTTTTTTAATTTAGTGCGAAAAATGTAGGGTTGTCCCTGTTCCAACAATTTTTCTATTTTGTGAATCTAGGATTAAGGATGATCTTGGTCCTTTTTCCCTCATGCTTCTGTTTGCTTCAATTAGACAATTAAGTGAAAATATCTGATCTACACCCAGGCCCGCATCTGTTCAAAGTTCATGATATGAAAGGCTTTGAGAGTTTAGCCAGAAACCCAGAAAATGATAATTGTCAATTATCACAGTCCCCCTATAGACTCCTAGAGTTGCAGCCTCCCATCCTCACTCCCTGTCCAGGCTACTGGATAGGAATGTTTACACCCAGGATAGGGCCAATGGGCCTATATAGGACTTAAGTTGATTGCGTAGCACTTAATGATCAAACATGTCTCAAACCTCTGAAAAATCGACGAGGATTAACACAGCAGTTTGCACTTTGTGCAAGATGACATATATTATTTGTGAACATGTAGAACTACAGTCTTAGTTCCCATAAAACAAGCACGGAAGAAGGGCCGGATGATGCCTTATTATCAGGATAATCACTGACTATGTAAATTGGGTCCATATGCTAATTTATCTTATGTGTACAGTCTGAAATACTAGCACAGATCTGAAACTCATGAATGTGCAACAAGAGATATAAAATGAGCTCTAGTTTTTTTGTTGCTTTTTATAAAATGTTGAATTTTTGGAATCACCACTCATTAAATGATTTTGATGTCTGTTAACTATGTATTACCTAGATCTCTTCAAGAGCAGTACAGTAAAGTTCAATGCTGTATAAACAACCACTGGAAAAGTCAAACGGTCTCGCTTTGCCAATGCTTGTTGGCTGAAGGTATTGACTATGTCAATGCGACAACAGCATTGGCCAAACCAATAACAGCACACAGCCATTTTGGATTCTTTTCTGTACTTCCAAGATGGCCATCACGTTGGGAAGTTCCAAGATGGCTCAATGTTATTTTTATACTTTGAAGATGCCAGCTGCACTTTGTCTACACATGTGGCAGTTATATAGGAAGTATAGAAAATAAAGCTCAAAGATGACCACCATTGATGCTGTTAGCTTTGCCAGTGCTTGTAAAATTGTGCTAGTACCATTGGCAAAGCCAATAACTGCAGCCAGTCTTCCACTCTTCCTAGATGGCCACCCTGTTGCGTCCGCATGCAACATGATGGCCATTTCGGAAGTGTAGAAAATATAATTCCAAGATGGTGAAATTCTATAGACATACATAGACATACATTGGCAATGCCAAAGCAGCAGGAGGCAAGCAGAGGATGAGGAGGGAGCAAGACAGAGAGAGTCATCGAGCCACAGCAGCCAGGAGTGGTTCTTTCGTTAAGGCGGAGGAGCGTTGCCCCACTGCTCTTTGAGCAGGAAAAATAAAATGATAACAACGTAGATATTATCGTTTTAATTTTTGCAGGTTCGGGGCTGGGTTAGGGCGGGGCTGGGCTGGAGGCACAGGGGAAGGAGTGGTTTGCACACTCCAAGTACTCATGACTGCTGGCCGGCCGTCTTGGCCCGGCCAAACAGTCATGCTCGCTCTGCATGTTCCTTGGCGTGGAAGCTGGTAGACACTAATACTTGGTTGGACTTTCTTGACAGGATTTTTGTGTCAGAGGGTATGTCTGCAGTGTTGTTGGGTGACAATGGAGTGCAGTTCACCTATAAAACAGCAAGGAGGTACTTTGAAAGAACTGGAGTGAGACATAAGACCACGTCACTTTATAATCCCAGCGGGAACGGCACTGTGGAACGGTTTATCCGGGTGTTGAAAAGGGTTAGTCAAGGAGCTATGAACAAGCAAAGGGACTGGAAGTTGGAGGTGAAAAAGGCTATTTGGGATTATAGGGTAACCACTCATGATGCCACTGGTTTGTCCCCTTTTGTAATAATGAGAGGTAGGAGACCTAGATGCAAGTTTACTCCAGCGTGGTTGAAGAATGGAAGGGTGGAGCAGTGGTCGCTTAGAGCGGTCAAAAGCAGATTGGAGGAGACACATGAAAGGAGTAAAGGCTACTATGACAAAGCACATGGGTTGAAGAATGTTCAGATGGAGGTTGGTGATTGGGTGCGAGTGAAGAAACCCGGGAAGATCCCCAAAGCAGAGGGCCGATTTGGGGCACCACAGGAAGTGGTGGAGGTTTTGAGGAATGCTGTTAGGTTGAAGAATGGAAGGGGTTGGAACCTTAATAGTGTGGCTATGGGAGTAGAGGACGATGTTGGAGTGGCAACAGGGGAAGGACTGCAGGAGAACGAGAACAAGGATGTGGAATGGATGGAGGCTATCTTTGAACAGAGTGGGGTGCACTCTGCTAATGCGTCTGATCGGTTGGTCAATAAAGGAGAGGAAAGGGTTGTTGAGGAGAGTGTGGTGAGGAGTGGTGATAAGTTGTTGGAAAAGGCCAATGTGGTGGAATTTCAGGCATCTGATTGATTGATCAGGTAGCCGTAGGGGAGGGGATTGTTCCTGGGGTGATGGAAAATACCAAGAGGAAAAGGGTGTTACCAGGATGGTTAAAAGCGTATGTAATGTAAAATGTTTACCTTAAGCTTATAATTATGGGCGAGATAGTTTGTTTCATTTTTTTCCAATGTATAGTTGTATAGGTTTCCTTTTGTTCCAGTGAATCTTTGTAATATGCTTCCCTATTCCTTGTTGTATCTTACGGGGGGATATGTTGTGTTGGTAGAATTACTCTGTATTGGAATGGGGCAAGGAATGTGTGGAGCATTCCATAGGCTGGGTCCCAGTCCAAGGCATTCGTGGTACGGAGGTCTTGGAGTGAAAGCTGTGTCTCACTTGTTTCCTTGTGTAAACTTAATAAACAGGACTTTAAGAGGAGAAGCTTCTCTGTGGCCCATGTGTCGTACCAACATTACAGTGGTATCTTTATTTTATATGTTGTCCCCCTGCCCCCCCCCCCCCCCCCCCATTCCCCTGCCCCTCCACCCTCATTCCCTGCTACTGACAGCAGTGCATATTGTAAGAGGGGGGAGATCAATATGAAGCCAGTGGTGGGGCAAGGGAACCAACAATGATTGGGGGTTGTGGAAAGAGAGAAAGGGGAGAGAGTGGGAGCGAGAACACATGGCAGAGAGGATTTTAGAGAGCCAGTGAGGTAGGAAGGAGCTGTCTACGCACCCCAGCTGAGTGCTAAAGCACAAATAGAACCGAAGAAAGGGAAAACAGGCCCCTGACAGCTTCCGTCAAAGGATATACTCAGCCAATCAAACAGCAGCATGAAACCGAAATGCTCTAGGGCCAGACTAGCACGGGGATGGGGGGGGGGGGGGGGCAAGGAGCTGAATCAAGAGCAGGGAATATAAATAGTTAAGAAAGTAATCCAGTTACGAGTAAGGCTCCGATTATAGGCCACTCGAAGTATATCTTAAAGTATTGGTTACTATGCTTTATTGCACATGTTGTACAAAGATGATGTCCAGTTCCAAGGTAGATTACATAAGTAGGTTTATTATGTAAGACTCATTCCAGAAAGTGCTTTTCTACTCATTTCCCACAGTAGAATTAATTTGTAAAGCACACACGAGTGAAAAATTCCCATCAACATATTTGTAAAGAATAAACTTAGAGCACACATCCACTATAATAGAAAGAACTCGCTTAAAGAACTGAGCACATTTTAAAACCCTTGCTCTGAGCATTGCAGAGTGCGCATAAAAGGGCATTAGGAGGAACATAAATTAAGTCAGCCCGATGTCAACTTTAAGTTATGCACCAGCTTTCTCTATTTTATTTAGTTTTTTATGAGCAACAGTAATTTATTCGCAAAGAGTACGAATACCTTTGTTTTATTTGTCTCCAGAAATGATAAAGTTAGTGCCTCCCCAGGGCATAAAACCGCGCGGCTGCAGCCTGTGCGCCGAAGGAAGGGATAAAGGCTTGAAATAATATTTAAAACAAGACCTTCGCGCTGAAGCAGCTGTAATCTGCGCACAGATCCACAGAGACAATCCCTTGGAAAACAACCAGACGCTCCTTGATGTCTGCCTAATGCGGCTGTGACTCACGGCCGCATTATCTGAGGAGAAAACCCGAGCATGCCCGCGCGCTCTCTCGTGATCGACGAACAATAATGATCTCGCGCTGACAGGCTAAACGCGGCTCCCTTTCCGGTCGTGTTACGTGTCACTGTCCCTGCCGGTTCAGGTTGTAAAAGTCTGTCAGGTTGTAAAAGTAAGTAGCGCGCACTAAATTTCACGTGTCAGCTGCATGGCTTCCAGGTCATGTTGGTTCAATTTGCAAAAACCAAAATCATTATTTTTTTTCCAAAAAGGAAGGCACGTTGTTGACCCATCATCCTTCTAGTTCAGGCCGGAGGTCAACAGAAACTGGCGAATATCTTTGCCAATGGAACACTGTTGGCTTCCTTGTTAGGTCTGGCCTACAGACAGATTTAGTTATTTCGTCAGCCTCGTGTGATCAAAATAAAGTCATAAATAAAAAGCATGCATATATGCATAAACAGGGGAGCTTTGGGTATTTACTGTCTATCCATTGGTTTATCTATGATTTACGTCCGCCTTCCACAGCACTTAGCAGGGACCGATGGGCTAGCACACTGCAGTTTTTTGCTATCTTGAAGTGATTAAATGCTTTTCGCCTGATCACGTGCACATCCTTCTAATAATAATTTAACTTCAGTGCGAGGGCCGATGGCTCAAAACTTTACTTTTACAAATATTTTTGTGTGTTAAACTATGCTTTCAGGTCACACTAATTTAAAGTCAATAGCACCTTTTGTTTGTGCCAACAAAAAAAATATTTTTCTGTTATGTGCATTAAAACTAAAAAATAATTTCTATACCCATTCTAATCACACCTGCCTGCTAGGAGGCTAGTACTGCACTATTAAAATTATATACAATAGAAAGATGTATATTAAAAAAAATATATATATATATTGCAAGTAAATAGTGACCATGTTTAGGCACACGTTTTCTCTTTTTTTCTTCTTTTTACATTTGTGGCACATGCCTACAATATAAAAGTAAATACAAATAAATCAAATTACCAGTTTGCCAAGGCGAAATCTATAGGGCTTTGCTATAGGGGTGGGCGGAATTTGCGAAAATCACTTTTACAAACTATCGCGAAAATGTTCAAAATCTCTGCAAACACACCGGAAATATCGCAAAGACGCAGAAGTTTTTTTCCCGCCTGTTCGTGGTATTTTTTGCATGATCGCGGCTCGCCAACTTACCCATGCGGTTGCTCACGGGCGCGGCCATCTTGTTTTCACTTGTCCCGCCCGCTCGCGTTCGATATGACGTGCCCGCATCCTCACGCTCTCGCTCGCGGTGGAGAATGATGTGCTCGAGATCTCAATCTTCTCATACTCTCGCGGTGCATGATCGTGAGAAGAAAGACGTGATCGCGCGACAAATGACATGATCCAGCGACAAATGACATTAATGCAGGCGCGAACTGTCGCTAGACAGCGCAAATGGCTACCAACAATCCAACATCTCGTGGAGAACGCGACTGGATCGGGGAAACTTGTCGATGAACGCGGGGATTCAGGTAAGGCGATCGCGCGCACGCAAGAATTAATTTTTTTACAGCACGAGCAAGAAAAAAATTACCGGTAAAATGCGGATTGCAGAAATTTTGACATTTTCGCACTTTCCGCGGAACGCGAAAATGCAAAATTATCGCAAATTCCGCGAGCGGAACGGAATTTTGGCCCAGGCATACTTTGCAATGCTTGCTGAAAATATGGATCAGAGTGAGCAATCTTTCAGTCAGTGATGCTGATCGTAAGGGCACCACAAGTGCTGAAGCACCCCCAGGTGACCCAGAGAGATTTCAGAGCGTGCCATAATGAAGCCTATTAAAATCTTTAGTTTAGGAGTCTTTGAGGTGTTCTCATGGTCACGCAAATGTTAGATGGAATAAAGCAGGGGAGAAAATGTATTTTACATTCTGCTGCCTGTTATTTTCTCTCTTTCTCTCTCTTTAAGGGCCTCATTACGATGTCGGACACCGCATCGGTCATGGGACCGACCGTCACACCCGGTAGGCGGTCCCGACCGCCTCATTAGGATGCGGCCGTACACTGTTCAGTCGCATTCCTACATTTTATTATGGGAGCATGCATTACGGCCGTAAACTGGATGGAATGCATCCTCCCAAAGTAAAATGGGAGGTGCGGTTCATCCCTGCACCCCGTGGCAGGCACCTCAAGGTGCCTGCCACGGGGTGCAGGGATCAATTAGGGGTGCTCCATAGGTGCCCCCTCGGCCTCCAATCGGAGGCTGTGCACTGAAGTGGGCACTGCTGGGAGCCCCCAAAGACGCTTTCCAGCATGGAAACCATGTCGGAAACTGTCATCGTAATCTCGAGGGCTAGAAGGCCCGCCCTTGAGATTACTTGCCGGATTCCGACTGGCTGACGGGCTCTTAGAGCCTGTTGGAAGCCAGCCGGAATGACCCGCAGGTTTGCTTTCTGACCGCCTCCATCGCAATGAGGTGTTCGGAAAAGAATAGGACCGACCCACTACGATGCGGCTCGGAAGGCTACGACCGTCGGCTGCATCATACTCAGCCCCCAAATGTGCTAACCCAAAAACTGAGGCTATTGTATAGCCTGAGCTTTAGTGATGCTTGTTGCATGAAGTTTAGGGCGAAAGAAAAAAGCATGTGACAAAGTTTTTCTTAAAATTCACAGTTTTCATGTTTCAAAATTAATAACCATCTCTCAAAGAATATTTGGTTTACAGTGCATTTTAATGCTGGAGTAGTGGAACAAATGTTTTGGCTAAAAAGACACATTTTGACTTTATGTGAAGTACACAAAACTGAAATTACACTTTTTACTTCAGCTGTGTCACAATTGCAAAACCACACAGCCGTGTATATTATGGTTCCGTTGGCTGTTTCTATAATATTTTTTGTTATGTTGCATATAACAACGAAAACAAGAGACCCCCTATTGAGTGTGGGGTCGAAACGCCACCGACACACATCAAAAACAAACCGTTCTCCAACCCCTACTATTGTGATAGAAGGCTGGCCATAAGTATTGTGTAACTATGTTATGGTCATTTTTTTGTACAATCAGAAACCTAATTTATGTCACAAACTTTCACCTTTAATATGTAGGCTCTATGCTCACTTGGGACACCGTGCACCTTGTTTTGATAAAATTGATTACGTAATTTACATAAATAGTGAATAACCTTGATTCTTCTATTGTGTATAATTTTAATTCTCTCTTCGACATGCTTTGACCCATGAGCATTGCCATTGAGCTAAACTATTATCATTTCCTTAACACAATGTCCACAGGAACCACTGTTCCTTGTTATATAATAGATACCCTGGTTCCATGTGAGTAGGGTGGCCCTTGTTTTCCTATACGCAGATTTTCAAGCAGCATTTAGTTTTTCTCTGTTGGAGGTGGTTTGGGGCTTAAATGGTGGGTGCTTGAATCAAGCAAATCTCCGCATCATTTTAAGCTATTAATTGCTGATTACGTCATCGCTTGTCCTCCCATATGAAGTATGTACATTTATTTAGCACACAACACCACATAAAAGTCTCTTTTCTTTGTTGCAGCAGCCTCAGTGGGTATAATTTAGGTGTCAATCAGTGTGGAATATGTGCAAGTGGTTGCTGATATTGGACACTGGTACTCTTTTCAGAGGCCAATATTTCATCTCGTTATCCAATTTTGAACCAGAGAAAGAGAGATAAAAAAAGGCTGAAAAAAGAAGGAATCACAAAAAATGAGACAGTTACCCAGATAAGACCAAAAAGGGACCGGGTGATAATACTATTCAAAAAGAATTCCCTTTGGTATCTATATTCATTCGCATTACCACTCTAAGTTACTACTGAATCAAAGAATATTACTAATATTAAGTATCATAACACGTTTTCTTCTTAATAAATGTAGTATACAAAGTGGATGGACTAAAAGTTTTTCTTGGAAGCCCATTGTGGGTGTTGCCAAACGTCAGGATACCAAAGCTACCTAGTCTTGACTCAACCCCATGCCTCTTTCTTCTACCACCATACACTTCTTGTCTCTTTATCTCACACCTGTATGTTCAGCCCTGTTTCTTCTTTTATACATGTTTCCCTATTGCTTCGTCCTTTTTTCAACTATTCAAAAATAATTCCCTTTTGTATCTATATTCATTCGCATTACCACTCTAAAAGTTATTACTGAACCAAAGAATATCACTAATATTAAGTATCATAACTCGTTTTCTTCTTAATAAATGTATATTTTTATTTCCCGATATATGTTTCAAGTTATCTTTTGTTAAAAATAGTTTTTTTGTACACAGTTTAATATATAAATCAATACACAGTATAAAAAACTAACAGGTACATACAAGAGACTACATTAGTTATTATATAAAGTTGGTCCAAACCAAAACTTAAGCCCAAAAAATGTTGTTCGAGCAGTACAACAATCCAAGGGTAAAAAAACAACTCACTTCAATTTGTTTAAAAGTATTTCATCCTTTGCAATATTCGTTCTCATATATCACATTAAAAGATTATTAAAAACAAATGCACATTTTACATCACAATTATCAATCATAAAAATCAATGTTATTCTATCCAAATGTCGACGCGTTTCGGTGTCTCTTTTTGTTCTTCTACACCTTCCTCAGGACTTTATTAACATTCTTTAATCCATAATCACAGACCAACAAAATCTCAAATTTGATTTTGCGAGGTAATTACGATCACAGATAGGGTTTTATAGACTTTTCCATATATGTCGTATGCTACTTCTCAAAAAGTGAAGGAGCGCCACTTAAATCAAGACCAGATGTTTATTCTTGAGCGATTCAGTTATTTTTGTCTTTTTGTCGTCTGGTCAAAATTTCATCAGTTTTTCCTTTAGAATACCTTCTGTTGTCATATCCACGATTGAATTCGTAAATAGAATAGTTCGACCGTTTAAAAAAAAAAAATTAAAATAGTTTTGTCTTTCAGTCGCTTCTCCTTCTCAATTGGAGCAGCGTACTCTCTGGCCAGAAGTCTATCTTACAACGAAACATCAGACTAGTTTTCTATGGTGTCTATGGTTTCTTTGTTTACAAATTAAGCAGGGGTGTCAAGAATATAGAATCTACATGATAAAATATGGCATGTGCAATAGTCAAAAGGACAAGTGAAAAGTAATATTTCTAAAACAAGGATCTGTGGAGTTTGATGGGCCAACATGTCAGTTGCAGATGTATACTTTCCACCTGGAGTGCTGAAAATCTCCATTTTAAAGGGGCATTTAGAAAAGAGAGACTTTTGGAAAGTGATTCTTCAATGGGAGACAAAAAAAGATATATATTACAATGTTTCATTTCCTCGCTCCAAAGAACTGGATGTTGAAATCGCAGAAATACGATAAATATCTTTTTCTTATTATTTTCTTTTCACAGAAAACTATTTCCCTGAAAACTCGTTTCTTTCCCCATTCAGCCTCTGAAAATCGGATATTGTGGTACACTTGCCCACGTGTATTACACCAGTTAAAGCTGGTTCATTTAGATGGATATTTAAAGTACAGATAAGTGTGAGGAAGGCATAAACAATGTTTATGTACACCCATTGGTGTTGATATTTACAAGGAGCACCCTCCTGGGCACATCCACTATGTGTTACCTGTGATTATGGATTTATCACATACTCTCCCTATTCCTACTACACCACTTACACCTGGGGCAATCAGGTGCAAGCTAAAAAGTGCAGAAAATTGCATGAATATGCTCAAAACCATTTTTACTCGATTTGAGTTTTATAAAGCGCAAACAATTACCTTGAGGCATCTCAGCGCTTTTCTTTTCTTTTTTAGTTTGAATCATATCTCACATATTTTTCCTCATTACGCCTCACCTGGGGAGGCGTAGCATTTTGAAGCATTCTCAGAGCTATCAGTAATGGTAAATCTGGGAAGGCGTCAAAATCCATGGGTGGATACGTGGGAACACCCACGCTCCACCCATGGAATGCCTCCCTGGGCCAGTGTAACACAATGCAGTGAATTGCGCTGCGTTACATTACTTTAGATTTATCATACCACTTAAGACCACACAAAGTAGGATTGCTTGGCTTGATAAATCTAACTTATGAGTTGCGTCACTCTTATGCCACGTTTCACGGCGCAAGGGCAATGCAACTCTTCAATAAACATGCCCCTAGATTTCATGAAACATTTACCCTGGGGTCACTGTTATATTCGGAATGGAGGAAGAACTTTTGGCTCTAATTCAAAGCGAGACGTAAATTCTTGTAAAATGGCTCTAGAGGTACGCAAGAGATACAGACATGAGGATTCTATATCTGCCTCTGGTCTTTGAATACCTTTTTGGGACCAAGCGATAGATTAAATGGTATTACTCCCGAAATAAGTATGAATAGAATGTCGAGTATACTGCTAAAATCAGATGACTTCCCATGCCATTAAGTGACCCTCAACCGCCATTTCAGTGTGCGCTCAAGAGCCTCTCATACTGATTGTCTGGCAGGCAAACTGAATAAATATCTCATTAACTACATTTATGTAATGTTTGCTATCACAAAAGTCCTGCCTGCATTGCTTAGAGTACATGAGTTGCGTTTATGATCATGTAAAGAATATAAGGTCAGATATACTAAGAAAGTTTGCAATCATGAACATAATCAAGGGGTTTGACCTTTTGTATAAAACACATTATACAAGTCAGAAATGTTTTTCCGCCACGCAAACGGGTCTTACAAACCACACGGACCACAATTTGTAAGGGATATAAAAGGACCATTCCTTCCAAATTGCAATTCAGTATGCATTATATCAATAAGCTGCAACCGTGTTGGAAACTGTGTTACTGGTTAAGGAGGGGGAAACCCTCTTCAAGCTGCAACCACAATCTCTGTCATGGTGAAACACAAGCAAACCCCAAATTAGTCTGTGCTTAACCCTTTGGTATTTTGCCACAAAAGCAGTACAGCTTGACTTAGAGACAGCTTGTAAAGTATTTATGCAGCAATTCAAACAGTAATAAAGTGAAAATACAACACAAGAAAAATCCCACAAAATTTAGAAACATAGAGTAAAATTTACTAAATTATTTGACACCAAAACAACAAAAATCCGATCAGTAGATCCGGAGCTATCCAATTTTAAAGATTTCAAGTAAGGAAAGTGCCTAAGAAGCACAAAGCTCCACTTGCGGGTATCTGGTCGTGCAAGACCACGTGGAAGTCACAAGTTCAGGCCGACCGTAAACAAGTGCGTGCCAGGATAGGGCCCAGGTTAGTCCCACTGAAAGAGTCAAGGCCGGACTAGGAACCTAAAGCAGCCCTGGCAATTTTGTTGCAACAGCCCCCATGCCCGGGGGGAGGGGAAGCGTGAAGCACTGTTGCTTAACAAAACCGGCAAGTTGCATTTGTTACTGGATGCCCCCCTGTAACAAATCTGCCCCCCACTGCTCCAAAACCGACCCTCACTCTTGCAGCCTCCCGGGCAAACGCCCGATGCCCGCTACAGCCAGTCCGGCCCTGGAAAGAGTTACCCTTAAAGTCCAATGCAAAGCATTCCTTTTGTGGTGGAAGGAGTCGCGAGGAGCAGGGAGAGCATTGTGAATGGTCACTGAGGTAGCATGAAGAGCAGGCTGGGCATCATGGACAGTTGTTGCTGACATGGACAGTTGTCGCTATAGTGAAAAGATCCTGTTGTGGTCAGGTGTTGCTGGAGCTTCACGTTAGTTACCAAAAAGGGTAAACCCAAAATACGTCACTGGGACCTGGGTATCGAACAGAACATTATCAAGGGTGGTCCCAACGTACAATTTATCAGAAACACAAATAAAACCAAAAGGAATTTAGAAAACACACGTATACTAAATCAATACACAGTGTTATTTAATCACACTGATTGCACTCATAAATCATTATTCAAACATTATCATGATTACAGTGCCCCTAGGTAGGAAAATGGAGAGAGGGCAGGTGTTCGTGATTAGAGTGAGGATGAAAGGGTGGTTAAAGATTATAAGGTGTAAATCACATAAATCGTCATTTGAAAAACATTAGGCTTATGTCTTTAGCCAATAATTACACAATACATTAAAACAAACAGATAGCCACGATCGATGTTAGCGCCACAGAGATAAATCACTGTTGGTCAGATACTAGCAATTGGTACAGATGTTGACGTTTCGACCCCTAAAACGGTTGGTCTTGAAGACCCCGCCATAAGGGATTCACTTACCTACCTTTTTAGGGGTGGAAACGTCGACATCTGTACCAATTGGCAGCTCCTTGGTCCTGTTTTCGACCATGTTGAAAGGGAGCAGCCTAGCACACCTTGGGCCCGTACTAGACGTAAGGAGAGATAAAAGGGGGTTGTTGGTTTGAGACCTGGACTGGACTGTTTTTAACAGATAAAAACATCTATACTGGGGTAATACTTGCACTTCCCTCGGGTTGGAGATTTTGCCGGGGGGGAGCCTGCCTCCGAAGTCATAAGAGGAAAATGGTGAGACCTCAGAGGGAGGGTGCTGCTAACTTTAAAACGGCCAGAACTGAAGCGCAGAAAGTGAAAAAAAAACGTCGCGCTCTTACTAAGTTAGCACGCCAAGCAGTTCAAAAAAGCGACAGATGGGCTGTCCCTTCCTCACCAGATAGTCGCAGCTCACCTATTACCTCAGATGAGGATACATCCTTTACCATGGCTGTCGTCAGCCAAACCTTGCAGCAGGAGACGCAAGGGGCACAATTGAATACTAGCCTGGAAGGGGATAACCAAGACCTCTGCACCGGGGGGAATGTGCAAAAGGAGGTGAAAAAATTTCCGTTATTTACTAAGAAACAAATTTTACTACCTCCTCACTCCTCTACACTTCAACAGTCTATCGATCTTGGTGTGTCTTCTCCAGCAGCTGAATCGGCTCCCGCTGACAAGGGGCGAGACACCGACCACTTAAACTCGGTGCCATTATCAATAAGTCTTCAACCCTGCCCCGCAGGGGAAGTTGGGCTAGGTGGGCAGGTTGATACTCCTGTTCCGATCCAGGACTTGCCAGATCTGCCAGATCACCCTGAGTTAAGACAGACTCCAGGTAATCCACAGGCTTCCGTGTCACAATTACTAGATCTCTGTCCGAAATCTCAAGAATTACTTTCAACTTTACCATCATCCAGCGCTGGAATTCTACCGCTTGCGAAACTTGGCATGGAGAAATCTGAAAATTTTCAAATCGATATCCGTGATATGCTGAATTTAATTTTAGGAGAGATAAGGGAAATGAAAAAGCTTCAGCAAATCGAGATCAATACCCTTAATCAACGTCTAGATAAAATCGAAGAGGCTATTACGGGTCTCCCTACTAGATTCTCTGGGGTAGAGGCCAGAATCTCCACCATTGAAGATCAATTGGTGACGGTGATGACTGAGATAAAAGAAGCGGACAAGAAGAAAAGATATCTTGAGAATAAGGTTGAGGAGCTGGAAAGTCATTCCAGGAGGTCTAATCTGCGCCTAGTGGGGGTGCCTGAAGGGATTGAGGGTGCTCAGACCCTCCTTTGGGTAAACACGTTCATCAAGCAGCAAGTATTGCCAGACTATGAAGGAGACCTGTCTATCACTAGGGCACATCGCATTCCAGCCCAACCTTTTCCAAATTCCCCTTATCCAAGAACAATTCTTCTTAACTTTGCTGACTATAGAATTAAAGAAAAAGTGTTGGCAAAGGCTATTCAACAACGACAATTCCCCCTTAACGAGACACATAAATGTAGAATTGTCTCCGACATGACAGCTGTTGCAGCTCGAAGAAGAAAAGAGTTTGTTAAGATGCTACATCTCTTTAAGGCTCATGGGGCTCAGGCCTCTATCGTTCAGCAATCAAAATTAAAAGTGCTGGTGAAGGGGAGATTTTTCATGTTTTCGGATATTGAGGAGGCCAGACTTGTTTGAAGGGGATATCTGGCTCCTCAGGCTAAGTGTGATTTCCTGGTTTTATTCAAGCTGATGTGGGATACCCGTGACAAGAAATGCTCTCTAAAAAAAAAATGTTTTTTCCCTTTGGTTTGTTCTAATTTGGGGCAGGAGGGGTAAGGGGGGGTGTGACCATGATCGCCCAATGGGGTGTAACAACATGACACCCAGGTATAATTATGGGAGGTGGGAGATGTGGGCTGCGTGGTGTAGGGGGGCGGTTTCCACATTTCCAGGGGAGGGGTTACTTTTAGGGTGGTGGGGGGTTGGGTGTTAGCAGGAAAAAGAGCAGTAGTAAGAAGGCCCGGATTGATTTACAGAGTAAAGAAGTATGGCAACTGGTAGTTGTAAGATTCTGTCATTGAACACCAATGGGATATTAAATAAAAAGAAATATGGTGCACTTATAAGATGGACCGCTTTTCTGGACCCCCATGTTCTCTTTCTTCAGGAAACTCATCTCAAGTCCAATTCCCCCAACCTGTTTATCCCTAAAAAATTCTCAAAGGCCTTTTTTGCATCTTCAGGGGTAGCAATGAGGGGGGTAGCAATTTATTTTTCTAATAGAATAGATTGGGAGTTTCTTCAAGTGCATAGAGACATTTTAGGGAGATGGATCTGGGTAACAACTAAAATTAGGGGTCGGATAATAAATTTTATCAATTATTATGGCCCATTATCCGATAATGTTTTACCCCTGACCCAGATCCACGAAAAGCTGATTAGCTCTCCTGGACAGATTGTCCTAGGGGGGGATTTTAACTATATTATGGATATTAGGAAGGATACCACTAATAAAAACAAAAGACATTCGAAGCCCAATACTAAAAAAATGATGGTGGCAATTATGGAACAGTTTGGGCTCGTTGATTCTTGGCGGGATCTCCATCAAGAAACGGAATCCTTTACTTTTTATTCCAATCGCTTCTCTTCGGCCTCTCGACTAGACTATCTATTAACATCAAGATCTATACAGGTGAAAAATGCGTGGATCAGTAGTAATTCCTTTTCTGATCACGCACTGGTAGGGGTTTCTTTGCTTTTGGGGGGGAGAGATAAGGAACGATCAAGGTGGCAGATGGATTGTCTCCTCCTGCAAAATGCAGATTGGATTACGGGATTCAGGGAGTGGATTGTTCATTATTTTGAGATTAACAATAACACCGCCACCCCCTCTGCTGTCTGGGGAGGTTTTAAGGCCGCGGCCCGGGCCCAAGTAATAGTTGTCATGGCCGGTCAGTCCAAAACCCGGAGGTCGCAAATTGAGAACCTTCAGAATAGGTGGATCAAGAATATGCCTTAATGTTACATCATTCCCCCAATTCCTTCAACAAAGCTAGTAGGGAATTAAGAGATTTTTTTATCCTGGAGGAAATTTGCAACTCCAAAATATATCATCAAAAATGTATGAAGAGAGCCAGTTAATGGGGAAGTTGCTAGCCAATTTCACCAGGAAAAAAATGGAATCCTCCCTGATCACTTCCATCACGGACCCTTTAACGGAATCAGTTGTATCAGATAGGGATAGTGTCTCACGGGTCTTTCTCCATCACTACGGACAGCTCTATTCAACAGAGTATCCGGTTAATAATGAACAAATTTCAAAGTATTTGATGGATATTGATTTTCCCAGACTCTCAGAGGACAGAATCAAAGGTTGTTAATATTTTGACAATAGATTTTGGTATTTTGATTAAAATAATATTTATATTAATTTATAATATGACTGGAGTGGGAATAGTAAATTTTACTCCTCCACAATCCAACACTTTCTCTACTGTTGCACTTATCGGAGTGGGAATAGTAAAGTTTTCCCCTCCACAATCCAACACTTTTCCTACTTTTATATTGAATGGAGTGGGAATAGTAAATTATACCCCACCACAATCCTACACTTTCCATATTGTTGCACTGACTGGAGTGGGAACAGTAAATTTTACTCCTCCGACATCTAACACTTTACCTACTGTTGCATTGACTGTAGTGGAATTTGTAAATTTTCAAACCTCCTTAGTTTGAAACTTTGTCTACTTTTTATAAGTTGTAGTAGGTACAGTATATGTATTAATTGTAAAATGTTATAGTTTAGTTTGTATTGTTTAAACTTCTATTAATATGTTTTTGGTTATTTAAATTATAATATTTAGAATTATTTAGGTTTTTAATATTTTATTTATTTTTAGTAAATTCAAAAATGTTATTTTGTTTGAGTCTTTTATTTGAAATTAAAAAATGTTTTTTTAAATATTTTCCGTTATTGGATATATGTATTTATATTTATTTTTTATGTTATTACATTTAAAAATTATTAAAAAATAATATAAATTAAAAATATGATTTTAGATATATTTTTAAATTAGATATCTGTAAATAAAAATGTGTATATTAATATATATGTCTGTTTTAATTTTTTTAAGAATATGCGTCATTTTTTCAAAACAATTATTAAATGTATTTTATTTTCATTATATTAGCATTAATATTTGATTTAATTAATGTTTATTATTAAAATGTATCTATATTTTAAAATCGATATTTTAGACAACTATATTAGTGAAAACTATATATTTTTTCGATATTTTTGTTGTTTTAATTATAATTATAGGGAGTTGAAACTTTTTAATTCGATATTTTGGTCTCGATATTTTTGTATGTAGATGTTTTGTGACTCGACATTTTGTCAGTGAGTATTAAAAAGGAAGGTTTAGGCTTGGCAAAAGGTTTATTTTGCCAGGTCGAAATGGCAGCTTAAAACTATACACGAAGGCTGCAATGGCAGGCATAAGATGTGTTTCAAAAGTGGGTGGCACATTAAGTGCTGCGGCCCCACTAGTAGCATTTAATTTACAGGCCCTGTGTTCATGTAGTACCAATTTAATAGGGACTTACACATAAATTAAATGTCCCAATTGGGTGTAAGCCAACTTCACCATGCCACAAGCACTTTAGAACTGGTTAGTAGGGGTAACGTGTAAGGATTCCTAAAGCCAGCAAAAACAAAGTCAGCAAAAACACGAAGATGGAAGGCAAAAATCTGGAGGAAAACCATGCCAAGGATGTCTGTTCCAACAGACCACAATTATGGTTGCAAACCACTGAATAGTTACTAGCACCTCAACGCAGGTGGTAATTGATTCCCGAAGGGGTCCCCTTAGCAATCATGTTGGCAAACCAAGGAGCAGGACCGGCTTTAGAGTTGGTGGCGCCCAGTGCGACAATCTTGGTTGGTGCCCCCAACAAACTTTTTTTTATGTTGAGTTTATGCAGAAAAACACTGTTGATGTAATGCTGAGAAGAAAATTACTATGAATAGCAATACATTAAATAATAGTTAAGCCTGACTTCCTTAATTAGTTCTTTTTTTTTTAAACCCAATCTTTATTGAAGAATTTTCTTAATACAACACAAAAGCCCACCTAAAGACCCACCCCCCACCCCCAGCTCAGATTCTGTTACATTGAAAAGAAAGAAAAAAAGACATGAAAAACAACAGTTATGATCAATAAACAGCATACCATTTTACGGAACTAACAATAGTCTAAAAAAACAAGTATGGCTTACGAATTACCCCGTTATCTCTGAGACCATTGCAACACGGGATCCCAAATTGCCAGCCCTAACTTGCGCTTGCGCAAGCCCTTTCTTCTGTAGATAGCTACTTCTAAACTACAGGTGGCCAACAGGCGTGATCTCCATTGTTGAAAACTTGGCGCATTTGTATCAAGCCAAGCTGACGCGATACATAATCTAAAGACAGCCATGGCCACAAAAACCAGACCTTGCATATATTTCGGTCTTGAGATATTAGCAACACCTAACATAATCTCTTCAACATAAATCTCTATTCTTGTATTAAAAACTTCCGAGAGAAATGTTGAAATATCGGCCACTACTGAAGTTAGTGCCGTACAGGTAGCAAAAATATGTATACTATCGGCTTCAACTAGATCACATCTAGGACATGTAGTTCCCTTCCCGGTCCCCCATTTAGCGATCTTATAGGGAGTATAATATAAAAAGAAAAAAGTTTTGTAAAACTGGGCCTGCAGCTTGGTAGACATTAAAATAGACTGATATAGTAAGAGAGATTGATGAACAGTTTCCCCGGACACACCAAGCTTAAGCTGCCATTTACTTAAGTATTTATCAAGATCATCAGTTTGTCGCAGAAGCAGTTGTTCATAAATCTCTCCTATTTTGAGATTGTTTCTCGAAGCCATATTCTCCATTAACTGCACCTTTTGAAACGACACGTCCCCTCCTCCTCTTTTTAATAAAAAATCCCGAATTTGCAAAAATTACAAAAAATCCCGTTGCTCTAAATTGTACTCCAGCTGTAATTCGCCAAAAGATTTAATACCTAATGGAGTATAAAAACACCCAAGATGCGTAATCCCATTCAAAAACCATCTTTCCATGCATAAATCATTGAAGATCCCAGGGAGATGGCTATTTTTAAGGATTAGGGTGTAGAAAGATAGTTGTCCAATATTAGTAAGTTTTCTAACGGAATTCCAGGTCTTATAAATACCAAATATGGACTTAAATTTAACTTTTTTTAAATAGCTATCGTTGAGATGACGCCACAGGCAACCTCTGGATTCATTACCTAATAGCAGCTCTTGTGGAGTTGGAATATCCCCTTCGCTGCTAGGTGCAAACGTGAATAAAAGCTTATTGCAGTATTTTAAGATAGTAGCCCAGTAATATAGCTTAAAGTTGGGCAATCTCATGCCCCCTCTATCTTTAGGGAAAGTAAAGGTTCGCAAGGCTCTACGGGATTTTTTGTACCCCCAGATAAATCTAGAAAACATACTATCCAAATCTTTAAATACTTGCGAAGGAAATTCTAGACAGATTGATCTAAAAAAATAAAGAAATCTTGGAAGGAAAAGCATTTTAATCAAATTACACCGACCCACAATGGATAAGTGAAGATTGTTACTCCTAATCAAATCCTTTTTTGTACGTTGAATTAATGGATCAATATTATCGGAAAATAAATTCTCTATTTTGGCCGTAATACTCACGCCAAGATATATAGCTTTCTCGATGACCCGTGTATCCATCATCTCAATTTTACTGTTAAGGATAATCTGAGTTTTTGATTGGTTGAGTTTATAGCCCGATATTTGGCCAAAAATGTTAGCTTCCTCTTCAATCACCGCAGCCGAAATCGCTGGGTCACTGGTAACCAGCGCGATATCGTCCGCGTATGCCAATGTTTTGGTGGCCTGATCTCTTATCCAAATGGATGGTATCAATGCGTTGTTATCTAATCTTCGGATAAATGGGTCAATATATATAGCAAATAAGAGGGGTGAGCACGGACACCCCTGTCTTGTACCTCTAGTGATAGAGAATGGTGCTGTAACTGACCCATTCACCATAACACCGGCAGACGGGTTGCTGTACAACATTTTTACCGCTGTAATAAAGGGATCTCCAATGCCACATCTAGCCATCGCAATCCAGAGATATTTCCAGGAGACCCTATCGAAGGCTTTTTCGGCATCTAAAAGTATAAGTGCCATAGGGTCTCCTGAAACTTCACACCAATCAAACAATGAGATTACTCTCTGGATATGATCTGTGGTATCTCTACCCGGGATGAACCCGTGTTGTCGAGCCGATACGATTTTGTGTATATTGAGAGCTAATCGTGCAGCGAGTAACTTAGCGTATATTTTAGAATCACTAGTTATTAAAGTAATTGGGCGATACGACCCAAGTTCTGTAGGGTCTTTATGTTTTTTTGGAAATACTATAATTTTGGCCCTTGACCATGACTCTGGGGGTCGCCCCCCTAGGAATATATGTACGAAGAGTGTTGTTAGTATATTCTTAACTTGGGGAAAGAATTGGATATAAAATTCAGTGGGAATCCCATCCATACCCGCCGCTTTGCCTGAAGCAAGACTTTTTAATGCGAGAAGAATTTCCTCCACTTGCGGGATGACATCCATATCTTCTGAATCATTACTTTCTAATCTCGATGGGCTATCTTGATTAATGTAATCGTTGATTGCATCTATTTGTATATTAATATCATTATCCCTATATAGAGCCTGATAGAATTTATAGAAGGCAGTTCTAATTGCATCCGAATCTGTTATTAGCCCTACTTCTGGATCTCGAATCATCTTAACAGAATTAACGGAATTGAGTTCACGGGCGCGTACCGCTAACTGATGTCCAACTTGTTCACTCAGTTCGTAAATAGTTTCCTTATATGCGGTTGCTTTATTAATAGCTTTTGTAGTTAGTATATCTATGACACTGTTTTTAGCAAGTGAGATCTGTCTTAACTCATTTTCCGTGTCTCTTCCCTCCTGAATGGCTTTAATTAGCCCTCCTTCAGCGATTGCGATGTTACCCTGAAGTGTTTTCATTACTTGTTTAGCTTTTTTATTAACATTCAATGAAAATCGAAGTGTTTCCCCTCTGATTCCAGCTTTGAGAGTGTCCCAAACGATCTCAATTGGTGCACTACCTATATTTTCTTCTAGGAATCTGGGGATCCACTGTCGCATGCATTGACAGTACGCCTCGTTTATTAATAATGCTCTTTCAAACGTCCATATTCTATTGCTCTGTTTTTGCGTACCAATTTCCATAGTTAAAAGAAGGGGATTATGGTCTGAAAGAACCCTTGGTAATTTTTCGATGAAACAACTAGTGGATAGAATACTAGAGACCAAGAAGTAATCCAACCTTGCATGGAGTGTATGTGGATGGGAGTAATATGTAAAACCCTGATCGTTTGGGTATTGCGCCTGCCAACTGTCTATGAGACCATGAGTTAAGCATAGATTTTTAAGGGCTTGGAAAACTTTAGGCTTTCTGCCTTTATATTGGAACCCAGACTCCTCTGACCAATTACCAGGTAGATTTATATTAAAATCCCCGCAGATTATTACTGGAAGTGGCCAATGGACCAGTTCGTTAGATATGTGATCCAAAACTACGGGGTCATTATTAATATTACTATAGATTGTACAAATTGTCATTCTATCTCCGTTAGACATCTGACACTCCGTAATAGCCCAACGACCATATTTATCGGAGATTGAGCGAGTAAACTGTGCCATACTCGCTCTCCCCAAAATAGCAACACCCTTTGTCCTGGTCCCTTGTGTGGTAGCGGTAATAAGCTTAAAACCCAGTTGATTCAACAAATAAATTTGTGACCCCTCAATATGCGTTTCTTGAACACAGAGAATATTCGCTCCAGATACTTGAAGCCCAATGGCCACTCTTTGTCTTTTTTTTTCATCATTGAGGCCACAAATGTTAATCGATAATATTTTTAGTTTATCCATACTGTTATTTTCCTTGCTCTAAAGAAATAAAAAAGTTTACTTAATTTCTCAGTATTAATCTTTTTTCTACATTTGATACCGTTAGTACCTTTTTCTATGTTAGACATAAGATTTTGCAAAGATATTAAGGACCCAGAACTGAGCTTTAACCCCCCTTCCCCCCCTCCCCCCTCCACCCCCCACCCCCCACCACTATGTAGGCAATCAGGCTCACACCTGAGCCTGTTATGATGGCGCCTGGTTACATCCTCACCCCAACCCCACGGCTCTCTATTTTTCCTACTACTTTTTTTTTGTATCCCCCCCCCCCCCCTATTTTTTTTTTTTTTTTTTAGCATTTGAAGAGTTTTGGCCACAATCACTTTGTCCCCTCTCTCTTTTATCTCTTTTTTTTCTTTTTTCTTTCCCTTTCGCCCCCCCCCCTCCTCGCACTACAGCTTTCTCCTTCCACAACCAAGAAGAAGGAAAACAAAAAAAGAGATTACCCACAAGAATAACTATAGGGCGAGTCACTAGGAATAAATGTTACCCATCTTAATTTCTACAGCTACTTCTCATCACACCCTTTTCTATCTCCTTTTGTAATCTCCTCTAGTAATTTCTGCGCTTGAATTTCTGAGGTAAAGTAGCGGTACTGTCCTTGGACATTAACTTTTAGTTTAGCAGGGTTTTGTAGGAAAACGGTAGCCCCAGCTTTCTGAAAAGGTGCAATCAACTGTCTAAGTCGCCATCTTCTCTCAACTGTAGCGTGTGCAAAATCTGGGCGAACAAAATATGAAAAGCTCTCCCAATTCCTTTTCTTGTCAGGTCTTGCGAGTTCAAAGACGGATTGGCGCAAAAGAAAATTTCCAAAGAAAATCAATATTGCTCTTGGGTACTGTTGATCATTTGGGCGTCGTCTTGAGATATTGAGGGGAAATCTATGCACTCGCTGGATTTCTCTATCCCACTCCCAATGATTTAGTTCAGGTAAAGAGTTCTTTAACAAATTGATAGTGAACCCTCTGATGTCCTCTCCTTCGCTATTCTCCGGAATCCCGAGAAGTCGCAGGTTATTGCGACGCTGCCGATTTTCAGCCTCCTCTAGCTTCCACATGACGTCGTTCAAAGTACTTTCCTGAAGAGTGGTGTTCTTTTTTATGGTATCCACCGTGGTCTCCAACAGCTCGGTGCGATTCTCCAGAAGACTTAGCCTGTCCACAATCTCCGTGCAGGTCTTCCCCACTTTCCGGATTGAAGCTTGAATTTTTTTTGAAGCTACGCGAGCTTGTCGGCTCTCCTGCTTAGATTCGTCTTGAAACGATTTAAGGGACTGCAGGATTGTGGATAGGGATGGTTCCAGGGAGAGATCAGAATCCTTCTGTGCAGTCAATCTCACTGATTGCTTTCCGGGCCTTCCTTAATTAGTTCAATGTAAATTAGTCCAATTCACAATTAGACTTAGGTCTACTATATAGTTAGGGTAAAATTAACTATTTACTTATGTAATGTAATTTCATTTGTGACATTTCTCTTAATTTTATTTGATTTTAGATAATATTTGAGGTCCATTAAGGTGACGTATGTCATGGAATGCAACGTAATTTCATTTATTCATTTGAACTTAATTTAATTTAGTGTTTGGTCAGTGTGTCATTAAGCTAGGTAAAGAGTACAAGATAAATTATATTACATATAAAATAATATAATGTTAATTCATGTACTTTACCATAATTGAGGATTATGTTCACGTCATTTGAATTGCAAGAAGTTACTCATTTAATTTAATGAACGTTATTTTAATGTAATATTATTTAATTTAATCAAATTTAGAGTTACAATTAGTAACTCTACGTTATGTCTATGGGGACATTAGCATGGCGGGCGGATCGCCACCACCCACCCGGCGGTGGCGATCCGTCCGCCAAAACACCCCACCGGACGCCCATTTACCCCTCCACCACATTAGAATGGTGGAGGGTACCGCGGCGGACAGAAAGACCATCCGCTGCTTTTCCGCCAGTAGGCAATCGTCACGATTGCCTGCCGGGCGGAAAAGGCCCATAGCCCATGGCGGTGGAATGCCTTTCCATGGCGGAGACTCCGCCATGGAAAGGCATGCGGTGTTTACTTTGGGGGCCCATTGCGGGCCACCGGGTGCTTCAGGGGCTGCACTTGGGGGGTACCCATGGTACCCCCTACATTGGCATTGACAAGGTGGCAGGCACCACGCAGTGCCAGTCACGTTGTGCATGTCAATGCACAACATGCATATATTGCATTGTGGCGGGTGCTGCTTGCAGCACTGCCTGCCACAACGTGATATATGCGGGATGCGACCGTCAGGGTGGCGGTCACATCTTGATTGCCATAGCGGGACCGCCGCACCTATGGCGGTCCCGTGTACCGTTACGGTGGTGGGCGGACAAAGTCCGCCCGCCATCGTAATGGACCTGTATGTTATCTTTACTTACTTCATACAAGTAAATATAATTAAACTTATTATAGTAGAAGAAGAGCATTAGGCTTAATGACATTATGTAATAATAAGATAGATATAGGGTCCATATAGTAGTAGTAGTTGATGGAGTGGTTCTAATAACATAGTGGACATTAAAGTAGTAACATAAAACCACAGGGATATTATGAAACCTTGCCTGGCTGCGGCACTCACCATGATCAGACAGTGTGGCTCTTTCTAGGCTGTACTTCTTTACATATTGACTCGATATGACTAATAGTCAGGCATTGGTTCTTTAAGTAATAGTACCTTGTACAAGAGGTGTAGCTATGGGGCATTTTAGGGCAATGTGAAAACTGCCCTGGTTGCGGTGTTTTACAAATTGAGGCATTGTGGAAGATGGTTGGACACTTGTGTTGCTTTACATACTAGGGCAATGTGGATACTGCCTTATTTGTGGTCCTTATTTACATACTAGTGCATTCTGAATACTTAATTTCAATGGTGTTTTACATATTGATGCACTGAGCGACTTATATGGCGATCGAGCTTGTACACCTAGACAGCAGTAATATGATGGCTAAGTCTACTAATTGGAGTCCGACTCTGTAACATCTGTAATCTGCAAGGTAGAGGTAAACTGAAACTCGTTCAACTACAGCCCTGGAACTCTGACCATCTATTTCACACCTTGAACCAACCCAGGATAATTGGTAGTCCTGGCCTATTTCAGCAAAGGTGTTGTGTCCATCAGACTCTTCTTGTCGTAGGAATATCTAGTGTTTATTGTCCAAAAATATGCCCTACCCATGGCCTTCAAATGCACTGCTGTGAATAATGAATTTTTATAGTATAATGCCGATGAATCAGTTCCTAATGTGAAATCTAATGAGTAAAAAATGAGTATGCACAAAAGCTATGCATTTTATTAAATGTGCCCAAGATCTGATTGTATTCATTATAACTTGGGATTCAAGAAGCAGTTTGCAAAACATGTTCTTTCTTGCCCACTGACTTACATTTGGAAGTCAAAAAAGGGATACATTCAATGGATAATAAAAAGTGTTCCCACACTTTACTCAATCAAAATGGTACCACGCTTGTGTGAGTGGGACTATCACCACGACAAGCAGGATGCAAAATGGAACATGTAAACATCAAGATTTTTCCTTTGAATTTAAATATTTCTGGGGATGTGGGTAGTTGAGGTATTTGGGCCCAGGGAGCACCCATAGAATCCTACTACCCCCAAATATTTCTGAAAACTAGAGACCCATGGAAGAGCAGAGTGGTGTATCCAACAACATTTCGTTACTAAGAAAGCTCTGCAATTATCAAAATTTGGATACAATAACGGATCTTCTGAAAGGGAAATTCTGGAATCTGCAAGCATCAACAACGGTCTCACCCCCTGGCATTACCACACTTCTACTGATAAAATTAGTACCCCCCTTGTGTGAGTGGGCATACCACACACAGCAGGAACCAGTCAAAACTTGGACTATATGAAGTCAATGTGGGTCTTCACATGGTTACTGTTACTGTTTTTGACCATTCCTATGATATGCATTAGGGCCACCCACACATGGGAATTACATTTTTGTGAAGGCACGGTTGCTATGACTTTGGCCATAGACAGGAATTGCCCAACATTTCTGTCACATAAATAAGGAGAACATGGTGGGTTTTTTTTAGAATCGTTGATGTTTGCATAGCATTCTTTGTAATAACACATGTAAGAATCCATGCAAGCCACACCACCATGGATTCCATTGGGTCACTAGGTGTTAGAAATGGCTGAGGTTGGTGGGTCGTCTAGCACAATAGTGTGTGGGAGGGTTTCTGTACCATGCCCCACTAATAGCATAAAAGGAGGCGGTCTCTGCATCAAACACTGTAGGTTTCCCCACACTTCGCTAGGAGGGTATAATGTTTATGTTCTCTGCACTAAGGAAGTACAGCAAAGGCATTCATTTACCACTCAAATCATGTGCTTTAAAATTGACCACATGGAAAAAACAGAGGTTACTATCAATTTGTGTTTTTAAATATGACCCCCATACACGAAAATCCACAGTCTCCACCCCTATCCCACCTATTTACGGCCACAATTTAAGAACGGTTACAGGTAGAGGGATCTTTTGTTTTCTTATTCTTCTTGGCTGCTTTTGTTTGCACATTATTAAACTGATTAGTTCACATATACATAGCTCAAAGGTAAAATCTCCTGACTGGCCAGTCTGGGATTATGATCGAAATTGATATACTGGCATTTACAAGCACAAGGATATGAAATTAGAGACATTTCATATTCCTCCTGGCATCTCCTATTTTTGACTATCTTGTGGAAAGTTATTGAAGTCTTACCTTTCCAAACACCCTCTGTGAAAATGAGGCCAAATGGTTTCACCTCTGTGCATTTACTGCACTTCAACTCCCTCAATTGTCTCTTGAAGGATCAAGTCTCATGACTGGTTGCTTGAACCTCGAATCCTGCAATGGGCGGGAGCTTCCATTCACACAAATTACCCCCAGAAATTCAACGGGACCCACAAATCAGACCGAAAAATATCAGACAAAGCCTACAGGAATGTGTGCGCCTGAACACAACACATGTATGTTAAGTGAGGCAACTCCTGCAGTACTCTTTTATGTATTCTTACATGGTTTTGTTAATTATCCCCAAAACATCTAAATTGGGAATGCAATGGGAATATTCAGTTAATATTCATGTAAAATTTCTAGAAATAGAAAGGACTGTGTCCTCTTAGCCTTTTTGCAAGTAGTTAGCTGGACATTTTGAGGTAGATGCATAAAGGCATGTGAAAGTATGTAAAAAGGGTTATTTTGTGGTACTATTTTCATACTTATAGATTCTTTGTCATTCAGCAACACTGAGTGCAAATTCAAATACACTGATGCAGAATGTGCCATCAAGTGAAAATTGCAAACAAGTAATTTGGGCTATTTGGAGTATATTCTGGAAATGCTCCTGGGTTTCTTTGTGAACCCCTAAAAAAAACAGACATCTGCTTCAAACATAACAGAAATCCCACAGTCATAGATTTATGAGAATTGTAACCTAGGCTTTGTGAGTTTTGTACTGGATGGACAGAGACTCCGAGGCGATGGATGCACAAGCACCAGTGAGCCTGCGCGAGCAGCAAGCCGTCTCCTGAGGGCCTATTTACAAATAGCAATAATGCACCATGAAAAGCAGCCTACGTGTTAAATTGTTCTGATAAACACAGAAATAGACGCAAAGCCGTCTGGGCAAATGTTTCACCTCATTAGGACCAGTTTAACACACAAACAACTGCAAGGGGACCAGTCAACCTTGGTGAAGGGCCTTCCACTGTGCCTCAACACGCATTGCTGCGTTTTTAGTAACTTTTGATCTATATGACGTGGACATTTTTTTTGTTAAATTCTCCAGATTATGCAGCAGATTGTGGATTATGTGACAATTGTGGTGAATCCATAATTATGCTGAAAACGCTGTTGCAGAATTGTGTAATTCCAGTTAGCCTGCTTATAAGACACTGCTGAACCAGAGGGTCAGGGGCCCTGTAGGCTGTCACCAATACTTTCATGTCTGAAGTAAAGCCTGAATTAGTGAGTGGTTGAAAACATTTTATGCAGTTCATGTTTATCGAAACTTGTGTTTATCATTAACATAAAAGATTTTTAAGAGATTTAGTGGGTATTACTCAGGGCCTGCAGTGTCAAAAGTCAAGGTCAGCAACTACTGGAGGGTGTCACCAAGAAGGCATGATATTGCCCTTTTTCACTGAAGGGGGAGTGCTCCAGCAGGTAAAATACAATTTTGCTTATAGCACTGATAGTCCTTGCATTGGGTCTAGTATTACTTTCTGCCTTTGTCAGAAAAAGTTCTGTGTTCCATTGTTCGGTCAACTCATATTCTCTTTGTCAATTACTAAATAGGTTATACAAAACAGAAAACCTATAATAATATATAACCAAAACATCCATGGAGGCATTGCTTAACCTTGATTATAGTATCTGTGAGTAATCTAATTAGAGAGGTGTTTAGAGATGGGATTGAGTCATCTGACAAAATGTCTTAGGTGATGTTATTGCATAGGGTAATTAATAATGAATTGGGTGCAGGCATTTAAGGTTTCATGTCAGCGCATGAACTGTCTTTTGAGAGACCTTTTGCTTTCTAACAGTGGGTTTAGAAATGCCTATCACTAAGCATTGGTTGGCTTCATTGTCACTCTAAATTGCTTGATTCTTATTGGTCAGCTGCCATTGGCTTCCTTGCTCTTCATGTTATTATCTGTCCCCTGAAGCCTAGATGCATTATTTGTGTCTTTCCACCGCATTTATTTTTAGAAGCTACTTATTTTCTTCGTGTTTAAGCATTCTACAAGAGACCATTTCTCTCAGCAGTCTCCCTCGTGTATTTCTCCCCCTTCTGTGTTCCTCCCTCCCTCCACTGTCTGTCTGCTTGCATCCAGCACCTTCATCCCACCCTTTGTTGTCCATCTGCTGGTCCCAGCACCATACTCCCACCCTCTGTTGCCCTGGTGCTTGCTCCCAGCTCCTCGCTCCATCCCCCTTTATCCATCTGCTTGACCCCAGCCCCACCTGGCCTCCCACCATTGTCCGTGTTACCCCATCATCTGCGCTCTCTCTGCTGTCCGTGATGCCCCCAGCCACTCTGATTCCATTGTCCACATTGCCACTCACCAGCTCCCCCTTCATTGTCCATGTCGCCCCACCACTCTCCCTCCCTCTCTTCTCCGTTTTACATGTTGAGCCCAACACTCGCCCTCCCTCCACTAATCATGTTGCGACCCCTCTGTTGTTGATGTTGCCTACCCATCATCCCTTCTTCCATTTTCCAATTGTTCATATCCCCCATTGTCCGTGTCAGCCCACCACCTGCCATAATAAAAGAAAAGCGATATGTCACAGACACTGTTGACCATGTCATAACACTTTTTTCCCCACTCCCTCTGTTGTCCATGTTGACTTACCACCCGCCCTCAGTGTTGCCTCCCAAAGTGCAATAAAAAAAGAGCTATGATGCAGACACTGATGGCCGGGGCATTCTGCTTTTTTTCCTGCACCCTGTGTTGTCCATGTTTCCCACCATACTCCTTCCCCCCCCCCCCTTCAACAATAAGAAAAAAACGCAATATGACTTGGCCAGCGCTGACCACATCATAGCACTTTATTAGTATCTTTAACTTTCAGCCATGCTGCATAGCAGTCGCACTGTGCTGTGCGACAAGGCTAGTAAAAATCAATATCTCTCGTAGGATAGAGCTATTGGCTTTGTCAGTGTTTGTTATTATTACACTGGGGTTCTGGGATGCTACTTTGTCTGGAACAATGTGGAGGTACTAGTACGTTGTGGCCAAGTGAGCAGGAAAAAGCCCACCTGAGCTGCACAGCCTTCAGTTCCTGCAATGCGTCCTATCTGAATCTTGTCAGGAATTACAAAATACCAGAGGCAGCCAGCGCACGAAAGGTTCATTTCTTGGCAGCGCAGGCAGTTGTTCTTAGTAGAAGAAATTGATTTGAGCTGTGGCAGTACTCACTTTCTGAAACAAATGGGGTACCATACATACAAGCTGGATATTTACATACAAGTGGCATCTTACATGAGATCCCGTCTCGTACACTCCACATTTTTAGAGTGCTTATGACAGGCAGTTTGTTTCTTAGTGATGGTGGTGGAGGCAATTTTGTAGTTGACCAAATGGTGGGTGGTACCCTGTAAGCAGGATGTGGGCAGCAGGAGAAAAATGACCTACAACACTATTGTGCTGGTCACCCACAAAGACCTGTGAAATCCTGAATCCCACCTGTTTTTGCTTATCCATAAGAAGGGTGGGGGTAGTGTCACTGCTCCAAAGAGCACGGGGTGCACTGAAGCACTCTCTCATGACAGTTTAAGCCCAAGCGGAACATGTCAGACTCTAGTTCCCTGGATTCCCGGGACCTCTGTTACCTCCTCATCAGCTCTGTGCAGAACCGAGCACCTTGTTTTATGTAAGGCTGGTACACGACCATCTCTGGCATCTTGAGTTGGATTGGCACCCAGATCACTCCAGAGTTTTGTCTCCTATGCCCTTGACATAGGGATAGTACCCTACAGTGGTAATAAGGAAGCGTGGCACACGCAGATGCGCACAAGGATGGCATTTTCGGTGTCGGGGAGCAGGAAGTAAACAACACCCTTGCCGAGTCCTCCACATGCCAGCATCCGTCTTGGGTACCACGTAAGGAGGTGAGCAACCAGCTGGAGGTCGGCTGCGGAGCGATGTATGGGCGGGAAGCAGGCATTCCTCTTGTGTTTTCACAAATGAACCAGTTGTTTATCATTACAACTACTTTCCAGTGCTCACTGTGGAGGAAAAGCCCACTTCCAACTGCTCCCAATTTACAGTAAAGCAACTCTTGCTCCAGGACATGAAGTAATTGTCCCAGAATTAAAGTGTGTTAGCGGGGAGCGGAGCACTAAACTCTTAACTCCAAATATCCTGCCGCAACCGCCAGACCGTTCTGCGCTTCTTCCTGCCTCCTAATATAAAGGCAGATGCGCCCTGATTAGCATTAGCTTAGGCCGAATACTTCCGGGATGGCTTTGGCTGTAGACCGCATGTCTGCCAATCTTTGGGTGTCTAACACTCTGGGCTTACATCCGTTTCCACGGACGATACTGCTGACAAAAGATGTCTATGCGTGACGTGTTTGACGTGTGAGCGAGGACATTGTATGGATGTGGTATTTTTGTAGCGCAAACATAGCCCGAAGGCAGCTGAGCGCTGTACAGGGTCAAAGGCAAAAGTAAGTTCAACGAGTGACTGGATGGGTAGCTGGAGTCTAAGAGCAAAAGCAGGTTGTTACTATATCATGATATAGTGTCCTTACTAAACTACAAGATCCTGCCTTCATCAGTCACAAGGAGACGTAAGCTAAGGGAGTGTTCATGATGATGGCACAGAAAAGTCATAATTATTGGCAGGCACAACAATATCAAAGGAACACATGGTAATAAGGTCACTACAGCTACATGATGGTCCTAAAATGACTGAATTACATCAGGATAAACAAACACAGATTGTGAAATAAGGTTACCAGATGGATGCATCTCATCAAAAGACATCTTTTTTCCAGACGTGGTGCGGGTCTTCTCTCAAATAACCCATTGCAATCTGGGAGTTGTAGTCTTGATTCATTTCCACTGAACTAACAGGGCAGGACAGGACAGGAACCGGCGTCTCTGATGACATGGAGCCTCCTGGTGACTTTAATGTGTAAGCTGTGCCGGAAGGAGTCAGAAGGAGAGAGGCTCACTTTAGAAACTGGAACATCACCAGTGCCCGGATGTTAAAGGCTGAGTTCTTGGAATGATTCAACTGGCAAGCATGGGAAATCTATTCTATGTGTCTCAAGACCATGTAGAAAAATCCGCGAATAGCTACAGGCATCTCTTAGAAAGGTACTCCTAGTGGCACCGATGCCTAATGCTAGGATACCAGTAATGCAAAAAGATTTGCTCTGCCTTTCTAAATGATAATAGAGGGACTAAATTGTCGTGATATCAAAAAATCAAAAAATCACTCAGGCTAGACCGTATGAGAAAAACATAATGCTAGGATACTTCTTTCCCCTGTTCAACTCTCCCTTTTTCGCTGCACTTTAAGGAATTTAGGGACATATTATCAAGCCAGGCGATAAAATTAAATGTGAAGGACGTCTAACATGGGCTTCAACTGGAATTCCATAGAGCATATTATCAAGCCCATTATCGCCGTTTTAGCGGCAGTTTTCTGCCGCTAAAGCGGCGATAATTTTATCGCCTGGCTTGATAATATGCCCCAAAGTTGTTGCAATTATTTAGATGTTTTCAAAATGGAGTTCATGTATTTTTAAGTACTTTTTGAAACGTAGATTGCGGTTACAGAATAAATATACTTGTTTTTGAAAAAAAGGTGTTAAAAACAGAGTAATTTATGCCACAGACTGTGGAACACCCAAAGCTTCCAGGGGTCTCTGATCTATATAACAAGCCAAGCACAAAGTACAGCAACTGCCGGGCTCGACATGTCTTTACTGTCTGCCAGGCTCAATGGTACAGGCCCGCCCTGCTTCGGTGCATGCCTGCACTCCAGACACCACCGCGGAGAGGCAGGCACCAGCACCGCCCCTCGGCCCCTGTCTGCGAGATGAACCTGCTATTGGGAGGCGTCATCAGTAACCGGCTGTGGCGTCATATAGGACCTCAGAACCCCAGAACCCCCCCCCCCCAAAGGCTTGAAATGACAGTGCATACTAAGGATTTATGATCAATGCAATATGTTTCCAAAATCCATAAATGACATTTTTTGGGGGTCTCATTAGTGGACTTACCTAGAGGAAGCGGGAACAAGCTGAAGGTACGGGCGCACTGGAGCAATTGAAATATGGGGTGGGTGGGCTCCCAGAACCCGCAGACATCCTGCGACCAAACATCTAGATGATTTCATCATTATAGAATTGAGCAACCGAGAGGGAGAAAGCGAGGGAGACAGAGGGACAGTGATGGAGAATTTTGGAGTGAACAGGAAAGAGACAAAGGAGAGAGGATAAAAAGATAGACAAACAGAGACGTAGAGAGAGCAAGGGATTTTGAATAAAAAGAAAAAGAGCGAACGAATGAAAGAGCAGGAACAGGGAGAGGAGAGTGAAAAGGAGAGAGTTACAGTCATGAAAAGAGGATGAGAGACAGAGGAGAAAGAGGGAGAAAAGAGAAAAATGAGGAGAGAAGAGAGGCAGTGATGCAGGGAGGAGGAAGGGGGGTCAGAGGTAGAATAAGTGAGAGAGAGATAAGGTGTGTGTGTTCATGCTTATACATGCTCATTTGGCTATTAGATTTTGTGTCAATCAAATGCCAAAATGGATTTACACAAGTGACATGGATAATGTTGATTCTATTTTTTTTAAAAGGGCAAAAACGTACACAGTGCCTGTTGTCCAACTAACCAATGATTTTTGTGAGTTGCCATTTGCTGTCATCTTCTTAAATTGACCTACTCTTAAAGCGCACAAACAATCAGTAACTTCATCTTGCATTTCACTGTTGTGCCTTTGTGTGGCTAATCCCATGAAAGGCACAATGGAGAATAACAAAAACGATGATTTTAAGCAGCCTGAAACTGTGTCATATGGTTAGAAAACCCCAGGTTAGTCTGATTACTTACACCGTAAACATTTTCAGATTGCTTATGTTGACAAAATTGTTATCCAATTCAGAGGGAAAAGTTGTTTTCCCACTGGGGTAACAGGAATGGAACATGTAAAGGAAGAATGCGTGTGATGCACTCCATTTTGCATTCATTTGAGCGTTTTGTTGTCAAAATGCAAATAAAATTGCAAACTGTAAATGGAGAGCAGCCCTAGAGGCTGCATGATGGCTGGAACCAAATGATGGTCCATACATACCTAGTATTAGCCTTAGCGTTGACTATGTTTATATTACACAGAAGGGCTTTGCAAACCGTGTTCCACCCAAAGCAAATCATGTGAATTTTCGCTTTAAAAAAATTCTGCCCTAAAATCCAATCGCTCACTTTTGATGTGGCTCCTAGAAAATTACAAAAAAAAATAGGTTTATGACAAAAATTAAATTAATTAAAAAATATATGCTAATTCTTTCAAATATATACTTGCAACAAAAAAGATCCATAAAAAACACTTTGTTGCATATAGAATGCATCCATTACAAAAATCTGTACTTGAAGTAATCAATTAATTTGTTAAACAAGGAGAAAATGCACAAATTGATATGCTAAGCTTTACAATAAGTGCTCTCCCAACTCGCAAGACGGCAATGATTTCAGCGTTGGTGTTAAGAAAAAAAAGACAACCCCCCCACTGCACACAACAAACAAAACTTTATTTTGTTGCTTAAAAACATTACTGTAGCCCAGATCAATGGTGAGTTGACATGTAAACCCACAGTAGAAGCTGATTCAGCTCTAGTGCGTTTCGAAATTGTAAACTAAATTTTACAATAATTTGTTAACAGGCGACACTCAGCCCATGGAGCTACCTTAATAGCTATCCATTATAAATCTTCATCTTTAGGCCATTAAAAAAGTCACCCACAGTAATAAAAAACAACGCTTTTTAGATCTATCTGGCCTATAGAGAGCTTAAGCTGTCTCACCAGCCTCAACTTTTACCAAAAAGTCATAGTAAACATATATCTAGCCTTGAAGCGAGCCCTCTTCTAGCCATGGGACTGTTCAAGTGTCAGGCACATCTTGCATCCTCCCACCAGACCATACAGCATAGGGGAATGCGTCAGCCCAATACACCCATTGGCTGTCTTGCTCCTTCAGCAACAACCTTTTGAGCCAGATCACATGGGCAAATCCACCTGAAAAGGAGTTCACTTCACTGCCTGATCTGCTGAGCCATTTAAAAAAACCTTTTATAAGTTTTCTATATCTGCTTTTTAAAGATATTGCATATACTTGCCAAAGAATTGATTTTAAAAATATCATGTTTGCCAACGCCAGACCTGCTGACTTTGTCAATGCTTGTTTATATTGCTTCTGAATCAGTCACCTGTTTCTCTTTAAGGCAGCTTTGGCCGATACCCTTGACATTCACACAGAAAACACTTTGCTTCCCCGCTATCAAGAAAAATGTATGCAATGTTTTCCATTTAGATGGAATGGTTTCCCTCTGAGCTCCCTTCAGCAACACATGGGTCTAGTTGTAGTAGGTGCTAAAGGAGATTTCAATCTAAATTGTGCTTTTTGTAGATACACTTCAGAAGCAAGGGGAAAACTGATGCATGTGTGTCCTGCCAGCACAAAGGGCTTTACTCTGCAGAATCAAAGGAGGGATATTCCACTGCTGCAATATAACCCACTCTATGCTCCTAAGGGGCACTTCAAGACTATCCCCAGCAGCAGACACAGATGCCAATTCTCACCAGCGCCCCCACATGTTGATCGAGTTGACCAAAAGCGAAAAAATAGTTCTGGTTTGAAGACTGAATGAGAAATCACTGGCACTCACTCACTCACTCACTCGCTCACTCACTCACTAACTTATATGCCAAAAATTGATCTATAATGAAACCACCAATCACTTCAGAAAATATACACAGACCAGACATTAAGGTACTTGTCTCCCTCGGGGACCCTGTAACAGAGGATAGTTACCATTCCCATTGTCATCACCCGCCATCTTGCAGCTTCAAGTGCAGGCATGACCTTGACTTTGAAGCCATACAAGCCACATAGGGCATCATTTGCCCTCACTGGGCCACTCACAAGTAGAAATAAGCATTTACAATGCAATAGGTCTAGCATTTACTTAAGTTTGAGCTATTGACATTGCAAATGACGATGCCTTTTATTTTTGTTTTCGTTTTTTAAACATAAATAAAAGGCATTGTCATTTACAATGCCAATAGCTTAAACTCGCATAAATGCGATAACTATTGCATTGCAAATGCTTGTATTAGGATACTTCAGTTGTATATAATGTTTTCTAGGTCATATATAAAGTGACAAATGGTTATAACACTTTTTTAATTATTACTTATAACTTTTAAACATGCTGCGCAACATTCACAATGCTCTGCAACACATATAAAAACGTTAACAAAGCCAATAGCTCTCTCTAAACACGAGACCTATTGGCTGTGCCAGTGCTTGTTTATTAATATTTCCAGTGCACGGAGTGTCTTTTGTTTTATTTATTGGTTCTTCCATTTATATGCCGCTACTCCAGCTGGTTGTGTCAAATGTCACAAGTAAAAATACAGTGAGAGCTCCCACACAGCCTGCCCTGTGTGTGTATATTTAGTCGCCCAAGATAGCATGTTTTTGATCGGACACTGCACCAGTGGCTAGTGTGAGGCGGCTTGTGGCCTACTTTCCCGCGTAGACTTGACACATATTATTTACCCCTGAAAGGCACCGTTTCGTGTGCCACTGTGGGAGAGGAAGACCTGTTTGACAGCACAAAGGAAATCCGCCTTGGGTGAGTGTTTTGTGCGCGTGTGTGAGTTTTTGTCAAACTGTGCATGCGTGTTTGCATCTGTACGTGTTTGTGCGCGTGGCTGTGCGTGTGCCTGGAAAATCAAATACTCTTAATGAATGCAATTTAGGGTTAAGTAAAACATAAAATGCAAACTGGGAATGCATCACTGACATTGATTATCTGATAGGGACCCCTTTCAAACATTGTTTTCCTACACCCGGCAGAACCCACCTGACTTAAAGCAGTACCCACGATTTCACCTTCCCTCTCTCCTGTTGTACACCTCAAGTCTTTGATTATTTTGAAAGCAAAAATGCTTTATTTTAACTCCCTCCTGTCTCTAAAAACCTATTCAACTTAAGCGTGAGTAAATACAGAAATTCAAATTCCCTCGATTTTTGTCTAAATGCAAGTTTTATCTGAATGCTGCATGTATTCACCCCCTCCTCCTCCCTTCCAATCTCTCCGTGTGTGTCTTCTCCGTTCCTCTGCCGCTCATCACTCGGTGTGATTCACCCCCATGTGACCCCCCTCCAAACTCCTTTACCGCTGGCACTCATCAGCTCAGCTCCCCCTCTGGGGTGGGCGTTAGGAGGAGCCAACTCCCACAGAACGGAGGGGGAACCGGCGGAGAAGGCAGGGAGAGCAAAGTGACTGGGTCTGGGAGCGGAGGCCGGAAAGCCAGGAAGAGGTGATCTATGGGAGACCCCGGTCTCAGGTACTGGGGAAGTCCCGTGGGAGGAGCGGGTAACCGGGAGGTAGTGACCACTAGAGAACGCGGCCTGGTACAAAGCAGGCCCGAGAGGGAGGGCCAAAGCACTTCTGTACAGCCTGGCTCCCCGCCCCCAGGCCCACACCCCTGCCTGTTCCCGAACTCCAAGGACTGGTCCCTCTCACAGCGGCCGGCCCAAAAGTAAACCCTGAGCCCAGCTCCCTCGTCCACTAGCTTGCCTGCTCACTTACCGTCCGCTCACCAGCCGGTCTACACACTGGCGTGCCTGTTCGCTCACCAGCTAGCCCCCTTTAAACTGGTCCCTTAATCAGATAACCACTCTCTCACTCACCAGCCTGTCCCATCGCCTACGGGCATACGGGATGCAGCACGGCGCTCCTCTTCGCTCCTCCAAGAAGGCAGCTGCTGTTCAACATGGCGGCGTCGGTTTGTGGCGGTTTGGTGGCGGGTGTCGACCGCGAGCACGGAGCAGATCGCCATGACGTATTTGCTCGTGCTTTTCTCTGCCGAGCCACTTGGACGGCCTCGCCTCGCCTGTTAATGGGTTTCTTGTCTTTATGGGGCCATGTGTTTGGCCCCATAAAGATAAGAAACCTTTTGCAACGAACACCAAGCAGGCCAGGCCGTCAAAATGGGACGGCTCAGAAAGCCAGGCAAATACGTCACCAACACCTCTTTTCCAATGGCTGGCCACCGTTTAGCATAAACAGTGACGCCAGCCAATGGAAAAGAGGGGCGGGGCTTAATGCCCCTTACAGAAATATCCACATCTCATTAAATCTCGCCAGCGAGACTGCGCATGCGCGCAGCCTACGCAGGCAAGACCTAAAAACAAACAGGTACCTGAATGGTAACCTGCTCTAAAATCTCCTCTGTAACATGTAGTGCCTTTTGAAAAAGTAAAATCTGCATATTGTGCGAGGCCTTTTATTGTGTCTTAAATCTGTGCTAGTAGAACATGAGGTGCAGGTTTCTCCCATTAGAACACCCATTAGCAAGAATGTAGGTAAGGCTGGACTGAGTTGTTGTGTTTTTCCCACCCTCTCACTTATGCAGGTTCAGTTAAGCCGCGCTGTGTTTTCCTCTGCTTGTTGATGTGTGTGAGCTGAGCTCCTATTAGAGGTCCGACCCATGTCCACAACTCTCGCTTATGAACCCATCCACATTTTCAACTAAGATCTGCCATGCCCATTTACTCGCTCCACCCTTCAAACAAACATTTATTTTGCCTCCCCCCCTATTTTTTGCTGATCTCGTTTTTGCTGGCCTTAGGACTATGCGCACTTTACTGCTGCTAACCAGTGCTAAAGTGCTTGTGCTCTTTCTCTAAAACATGATGGAGTCGGCTTATACTTAATTACCACTTTTAATTTACTTGTAATCCTCTAGTAAAGTGGTACTGCATGTACTCAGGACATGTACTTTGCTGTAGAAATAGCAAAAGACTTTGTCCCTTTCTATCTCAGCGTGGATGGCTCTGTGCTAATCCTATGCTTAAAGACTTTGATAGAAAAGCAGACATTTGAGATAAGCAGATCTAGTGTGTCACTGGTGTTGAGGGTGCTCTATACAGGAGCTGCTTTCCACCTAAACTTCAGAACTACCCAGAGTTCTCTGCTTCTTTTTTGCATAATTTACGTGTCACTCTATGCCTGAAAGGATATTGTTTTGACTCATACTGGGTGCTCCCTTGTGTCTGGACAAAGCTATACCTCTCTAAAAGCTCTACTGAGAGCGAAACACGTGTCAGGGGTTGCTTTTATTCATTTCAGGTTGGCTTGGTTGGTATTTTACCAATTCAAAGCTGTAACACTGTGCCTGGAGTGGTAAAATGCTTTTGTCATTTTATAGCTCAGCATAGACAGCACTGTGCTAGTCCTATGCTTAAAGATTTTGCTGTAGAAATTGCAGAAGACTTTGTCCCTTTCTATCTCAGTGTGAATGGCACTTTGCTAATCCTATGCTTAAAAACTTTGATAGAAAAGCAGACATTTGAGGTGAGCAGATCTAAAGTGTTGCTGGTGTCGAGGGTGCTCTATACAGGAGCTGCTTTCCACCTAAACTTGAGAACTACCCAGAGTTCTCTGCTTCTTTTTTGCACTTATATATATATATATACATATATATATATATATATATATATATATATATATATATATATATATATATATATATATATATATATATATATACACTTAAAAAACCATAGGTTTCACACATGTTATAGTTAGGTGGATATTTCACTCGTAAAAAACCAATGAAAGTTAGTTCAGATAACTATAACTCGCGCGCCCACAATCCACTGCTCATGACGTCACATATTACATCACTCATGACATGGTCAGTGGCATCACTCATGACATCATCCTTGTGATAGAGTGGCGGTCGCGCGAGCTATAGTTATCTGAACTAACTATAACAGGGGAATTTCATTGGTTTTTTACGAGTGAAATATCCACCTAACTATAACATGTGTGAAACCTATGGTTTTTTAAGTGAATTTGCAAGGTTTTTTAAATGCTAATTCCTAACTATAACGTGTGTGAAACCTATGGTTTTTTCAGTGAATTTGTACGTTTTTTTAAATGCTAATTTATTTACGTATTATTATTTTTTTTATATATTTATTTTACAATAAACGACGTATTAAAAAAGTATTTTTTGGGGGGGGGTTTCACGGTGCGTGCACGGTGCACGCACCCCCGCGATTTAAAAAAAAAAAAAAAAAAAAAAATTTCTGCCTTCGGGGACCTTCAGGGACCACCTGACAAAGGCTAGGGGGTCAGGAACTCTCTACCCTGCCCCCTTTTCACGTTCGCCACCTTCCTTTTTCACTCTCGCACTGAAAACAAACAAAATGGTGGCCGACACTTCCTGATTTTGACCGATTCGAACGTTGACTAACATGTAACCACCAATCAGAATTACGCTCGCGCACGTTAGGCTGCTCGCACGGTGCGCGCACGGTGCGCGCTTATAGATATTTATATGCTTTTAAATGCTATCTTCTCAGAAACTACTGAACAGATTGACACCAGACCTGCAAAAGGCACTTCCCTGAACTGAGGACTACCTCTCTGCCAAATTTCAAGTAATTCTGTTCAGCCGTTCGGGCTGTACCTTCGACTAAAGGTCCTATTGAAAAATGCATGGGGAAAACGTGTTTTGGGACCCCCTTTTTTCTCGGCCCCCGCTTGACGAATCACCCCGAGACTTGCAGGTTAGGAGCTGAACGGAGCGCCCCATTAGTTTTCAAAATTTCGCGAGGATTCGTCAACCGGCGCCAAAGTTATTCAAAATAGAATTTTCAGATTTCCTATGGAAACTCGGTCCTAACTATAACTATCTACTGGCGACCGCCAGTAGATAATATATATTTGTGTGTGTATATATATGTCTGTATATATATACACTGATAGATAGATAGATAGATAGATAGATAGATAGATAGATAGATAGATAGATAGATAGATAGATAGATAGATAGATAGATAGATAGATAGATAGATAGATAGATAGATAGATAGATAGATAGATAGATAGATAGATAGATAGATAGATAGATAGATAGATAGATAGATAGACATTTTCTGGGCTCCCACACCTACCCTCGCTTCAGAACTCAAGGGGACAGAGGGGCCATTTTTTCAACATGAAAAGACAACAAATAAACTGTTGCAACATCACGGGGTTATTACAAGAAGAGTGTTTGCGCTTCAATACAGTTCTTTCCCTGCTTGATTGCTATCATGTGATCACAACATCTGGCACCCAGAATGTTCCCGAATCCCTAACTTTATCGCCTAGGGACATTTATAGTTTTATTCTATTGCACAGCTGCCCTTACAGTACAGCATGGCAGCCTGTTTGTTCATAATTTTGCCAACAAATTAGCAACATAAGTTCAAAATATGTAAAACATTTCCACGGCAAAAGCAGCTGAAGGAGACATCCACACATGCACATTCCTTGTTAGAGAAGAGACCTGATCTTCTTGTGATACACCGGCTCACCTGTTATTTATCTGGACCCTGGACCCTGGTCCCCGTCTACACCTCGGCGCACCCGCTTCGCGGGCGCCCCTTCGCCTGTTTCGTGGAGGAAACTGCACTCGACACCTGCGAGGACCATTGTGGACGGGAAGCGGCAGCTGGCGTGTTGGTGTTGGTGCTTCAGGGCTGCGAGCGTGCGGGGACTTCAATTCCCAGAAGTCCCTGCCAGACCGACTGAGTACTTCCGGTCCGCTCTCCCTGCTGGCCCGCCCCCCGCCCTCTTGAGGATTTAAAACTCCATCTCACTCCCGCAGCGCGGGACGCAGCCTGGACGAAGACCGGACAAAGAGCGGGCCGTTTGTGGCCGTTCGTGGGCGGTTGTGGTCCGGGTGGGCCCACTCCCCAATACGAGCTGATCTGACCAGGCCACTCACCCAGCCGGTATTGTGAGTACATGCACCTTAGTCAACCGGTGTCCTGTTCATCTAACATTGGTCGCCCACATCTTGAGTATAAACACTGTAGTGTGTGCTGGACATCTTTGGTGATATTTATCCTCTTGTTTTAGTCAGAGGTTCTTCCCTTACCTTTATTGTGAGTTTGTTTGCCTGTTTGTTCTTTCCCCAAAGTATGGCCTCCTTAAGGTCTGGCAGGAAGGTGGCTAGAAACAGCGTAGGGGGTCAGGTTACAGGGACCCTTGACAACTTCATTACTAGAGCTTCTCGTGTTCTTGAACACGAAATTTTGTTAACAGAAAAAAGACTGTCCCTAGAACTTTCTGCCAAAAGATCATCCCTTGGCAATATCATGTTGGCTGTTTCGCCGGTATACAGTCAACCTCAAAACTCCCTCTACTGGTGATACTTTAAATGTACAACCGGACACCCACGACCATTGTCCGTTGGCGGATATTCAGGAGATAACTACTATCCCTGATACCAGTAGTGTTCTAACCACTGACAGTACTGTTATCCCTCAACTTACCACCGACCAGCAAATGATCCAGGTTTCCGAGGCCAGGCACATTCCAAGTAAAAGGAAACGTTTGGGAGCACCCCTTAAGGGGAAACGAGCTAAAATCCCCAAAGCATCCAATACACACAAATCTGCACCTACACGCGAAGTTAATAATCCTGCAACGTCTGCTAGTTTACATTTGGCATCTAGTGGATCGAAGTCCCCGTTCCCATCCCCTGTTCAACCAAATGCAGATTCTCTTACCTGTGATCTTCTCAAGCCCATAGAGAAGTTATTTAAATCATTACTCCTCCCATTATTGGAGCGAGTTACGCGTCTAGCCTCATCACTTGAGAGGCTAGAGGGTATGGTATCTGCTAACACGTCCCTGCTGGAGAAGATTGCAGTGTCTTCTGTCGACCATGCAACCTCTTCTAACAATGACATTGGAGATAAACCTAGGACTGCCTCTACCGCCCATTCATCTCTGGATGGAGTTCTACCTAGCATCCCGACACACAATGTTCAGGCGGTGGACGTTCCATGTCCTCAAACTAATATTGAGGTCCCGGGAGAAACAGAATGTAATACCATCCCCGAGGCAGCTGTTCCATATCAAAACTTTCCGACTATCAATCTCCCACCTGAGTCGCAGCCATATACTATTATTTTGTTGGATGTACCCCGGCTTCCCCAGTCAAAGTCTGAGTGTCATAAAGACCTAAAGAATAAAGTCTCACACTGGCTAAATACCAACAGGCCTTTACCTACTGGTTTACGGACTGAAATAATGACCGTCCGCAGGGTATGTTGGCTGGGCAACAGAGCTAAACAGGTGCAGGGTGACTGTGTGATCATAAATTTTCGTGACCCAAGGGTTGTCAGGCATATCTGCTCCTTTTCTAACACCCAGAGAGGGACTGGCATTTCTACAGTGGATTTGACATATTTTTTCCCACACAACTCCACTGTCATTACACGGGATATGTCCTATGCCTGGGAAAGGGTTAATAGGCCTTCCTACCACCAGCTAAGGCCGGAATTCCTTCTTCCCCTGTCAAACTTTTACACACCCTTGAGCTCATTAGATGGGGTTGACTGACAGTTACCCCACCTGATAGATTTGAATAACTTGTGGGAAGTTTGTTCTAGTACAGATAACCCAGTGCAAACAGGGAGTGGGTGTTCTTGGGGGGCACAAGTTGGTTTGGCAAACACGTCTTCCAATACTCAGTTTTCCCGCCCAACTAGTGCGTCTCAACCCCAAAATGACCCCTCTCCAACTATAAGCGAGACTAGGGGCCCCACAAACACCAATATTAATATCGATACTACCCCAACATCTGTAGTACCATGTACAATGTCACTTAGTTCTATGCCCCTGACCCTGGTTTCGTGGAATGTTGCGGGCCTTGGTACCAGGGTATCCTCTGAAGAATGGGTAAGTTGGGTTGACACCCATGACATCCTGGTTTTCCAGGAGACATGGGCTGTGGACCCGATCTATCTCTCAGGGTATGTGAATTTTTCCAAGGGGGCAAGTCGTGGCACAAGGGGCCGACCGTCTGGTGGGCTTTGCATTTGGGTTAAGCAATCCCTTGGGTATTCAATCAAGGAAATAGCTATTGATAGCCCTGATCTATTAATTATTTCCTTGCAACATGATAATGATCCTGTAGTCCTAATTGTAAATATTTATAACAGAGGCCTCCCCGGGGGACGGGGCACAAATACCTTTCTATTATTAGATGGGTTTCTTGACACTATTGATATGCTTACAAATGTTTTTATTGTGGGTGATTTAAATTGCTGTTTTGAACCCTTGCTGTCCACTCTAGACTCATTAACCTGGGAAGTAGATGTAATTTTAAATATTCCCTCCCTCGATCTTCCACCTATTAAGAGGTGGACTGAATCAGCCACACAATGGATGGGACTTTGTATGGAGCGGGGATTCAGGGCCGCCAATGGGAGGACTGCCTCCGACAGGGGTGGAAAGACGACCTTCTCAGACGGCCGTCGTTGTAGTAGCAGAATTGATTATGCCTTAGTTAAAATCGAGTTCTGGTACACTTTAAGCGATATGGCGATATTAGACCGCCCGGAGAGTGATCATAATCCGTTGGTTTTAAGTCTCTTACTCTGCCCAGCCCAGAGAGCCAAAGCCACAGAACTAGTCACTGCGGAAGCTGTCTTAACTAATGACCAACGGAGGGTACGTTGGGACAAAGTTGCAATGGATGCTGAATTAGTGCATAGGATCAGCTCCATGGTTTCCGGTGCCCTGGTGGACATTCAGTCTCTTCAGAACACCGAGGATGTGAGTAGTAAAGCATCATGCATACATGATCATCTTTTCACTGGGCTTAAATCCCTGTTTTTAAAACCGTGTAAGGCCAAGAAATCCTTAACTCCAAAAACATCGTCCTGGTATAATAAATCCTGCCGAGAATCTTATTGCAAACTAAAATCTGCCATTGCTAATAAAGAAATAGATAAGGTCAGATTGGCCAGGATAAATTATAAAAAGGTGAAGGCCAAGGCAAAACAGGAGTGGGATAATGATCACTGGAACAACCTCCTGGCTGCCAGCAAGCACAGGAACCTAACCCTCTTCTGGCATACTGTTAAGTGGGGTAACAGCCAGAATAGCCAGGTCCCTTCCAACCATGTCCCCCCGGAAGCCTGGGTGACTCACTTTGAATCCCAATTCTCAGACCCCACAGTTGTCGAGGGGCCTGCCCCAGTTATTACAGGTGATCCTTCCCTCTCCATGTCTTTAAATTTTGACTGCGCTGAGGTCGAACAGGCTTTAAGTAAGGTTTCAAGCGGCAAGGCGCCGGGCATGGACTGTGTTCCTGCTGATCTCTTTAAATCTGATACATCGAACTGGGTGCCCTACATCGCACACTTAGCCAATGCCGTAGCCAGAGGGTCAGACATCCCAGATTCCTGGGGGGGGGCTGAGATTCTCCCCATTTTCAAAAAAGGTGATCGTTCATGCCCGGGGAACTACCGCCCAATTAGTCTTATTGACTCGGTCCAGAAAATTATCGCTAGAATGATCTTGGCACGACTCCAGGCTTGGATTGAGCAGGAGGACATCATCTCTCCTCTCCAAGCCGGTTTTAGACCGTGTACCAGTACCATCGACCAGGCTTTCAAATTCCAACTGATTGTCTGGAAAACGGTCTATTTGTGCGGCGGTACTTTATATGCTGCCTTTGTAGATCTCCGGTCAGCATTTGACCTAGTCAATAGAACTAAACTTTGGGGCGTACTGGCGGAGCTTGGGCTTCCCCCAGCTCTTTTGAATATCATCATTAGGCTTCATGATAACAACTACGCTCAAGTCCGCTGGGGGAAACAGGGCCAGGTTACTGGACGGTTCAGGGTGAATCGGGGTGTCAGGCAGGGGTGTGTGCTTGCTCCTACTTTGTTTCTATTGTTTATCAACAGTGTTGTTAAGTACTACTCCAACACATCGACGGACGCTCCCACGCTTGGAGGTATTAAAATCCCACTCCTTATGTTCGCTGATGACACCCTACTTCTTTCTCAGACCCTATCAGGACTACAGGCGGCACTTAATATCTTTACACATTTCTGTTCCGATTTTGACCTGGCGGTCAACGTGTCCAAAACCAAATATATGGTTTTTAATAAAGGGAGAGGCATAAAGGGACATGTTTTTATGGACAAAGTTTTGCTTGAGCGTACGCACATTATGACCTATCTAGGTGTAGCTTTTGAAAATAAGCTGGATTGGAGGCCGCAAGTTGATGTTCTATCTTTAAAATTTGCCCAGCTTTCTGGCTGCCTAGTCAAAGAACATAAGCAATCAAAGTCGAGAATGATGGGCCCCCCCATTAAAATCTTTAATGCGAGGATTAATTCTGCGATCCTCTATGGTGCTGAGCTCTGGGGTTTTGCAGATCTTTCTCCTTTGATTAAGGCACAATACAAATTTTTCAGGTTACTTACGGGCCTCCCATGCTCCACCCCAGTCAAACCCCTCCTGCTGGACCTTGGGTGCCATTCGTTTGAAGACATCGCGAGGTTTAAGCCTCTGGCCTTCTGGAGGCGTTTATGGACTGTCCCTGAGCTGGACCTATATGCAAAGGCCTTCCTTGATGTGCGCTCTATTCTAGGGGCTGGCAACATTCCGTGGTTCAAACAGACCAGGCTGCTCCTGGAATCCATGGGATTGGCCAACTTATGGATCGACCCAGTTAACAACCCCTTTCCCTCCAAGAAAGACTTCAAGAGTCTTTACTGGTCTATGGTGCAGCAGAAACATATTAATACAGTCACTGCTGAGTCCCTGACGGGAAGGTTCCTGGCCCGCAAAAGAACCCCATTCCTCGAGGCATACTGGGATACCATCACCAGACCTTGTGACAGGAAACTGTATCATCAATTTAGGGTAGGCACACTCCAGACTAACTCTTTCACCAAAAAGTGGAAGGGTATGTCTAGTGACTCTTGTAAAAGTTGCCCTGACTGTATTGATTCTGTTGGACATATTTTCTTTGTTTGCCCTGCCTATGCTGCACCTCGTGTTAAATGGCTCAAGCCTTTATGTCAAACATTGGGCACTAGGCAAGGGTTAGAAGCCCTTGAAATGTTGAGATTTGAGCCCAGTGAATATGTTGCTATTGCTGTTGCCAAGTTCTTGGCATGGGTTTGGTTTATTCGAAACAAGAGGCACTAAGTCATTGACCCATTTTTAACCACCTTGATTATGTTTCTTTTAAAAACCGTGTTTTTTATAATATGTATTTACATTTTTAATGTTTTGTAAATGTCTTTTATGATGAAATGCATCGACAATAAAGACTAATGAAATGAAATGAGACCTGAATACAGAGAGCAAAAAAACACATTTTCTCACCAGCTCCACAGAATTCATCTCAGTGAACAATATTGTGATGTCTGAAACAAAATTATTTAGGTATGACTAAATTATTTTAAAATAATATTTTTGTGATAGCTTAATTCACAAAAATAAATGTACAAAGCCCGCACAAATCGTTTGTGTAACTTGTGCTCACACTAATTTGCGCTACTCTGGGATGTGGTTATGAGCCAAAGCAGCGTATTCTGACTTGCTCTCCATGCAACTGGTAAACCTGCACGTTTTATGCATAATTTAAGCCAGAACGGGTGAAAGAACCTTCTCCTACGTCACAGCAAAGACCTGGAACGGGCTCCCGATCGACATCAGATGCACCCTCACTCTGCACATCTTCAGGAAAACTCTCAAGACCTGGCTCTTCGACTGACCAGAGCTGCTCCCCCCCCCCCCCCAGCGCCTTGAGACCCTTACGGGTGAGTAGTGGGCTTCACAATTCCCTGATTGATTTATTGATTGATTGATTGTCTGGCGAGGTGCAAGCCGGAATGGCATGTAATTTACATTCACTAATTGCTTCAGGTTTTACCTCCTGCAAATTGAGAGTGGAATCTCCTGTGTTAGGCACCCTTTGCACCCAGTATTTAATCACATTTCAGGTGAAAACAGCAGTTTACGCCTGAAAAGTGACTTACAGTAGGGGCAGGTAGAAAGTTTCATTCAGCCTGCGGATTTGGCAGAATTTTGTAACCCTTGTTACTCTTGTAACACAGAGTTCCACCATAATTCTGCCAGCCACTGCGTGGTGGAATTTCTTTCTCGCAAGGCTCCAGAAATGGGAGTGTGAGCAAGATTTGGCATCCCCTAGCGTGAATTTCTTATGCGGGCGGTCACGTTCAGAGTGCTGCTTCTCAAGTGGATTTGCTGCAGCTCCAGTAGATTCTCCACGTGAGCGGCAGAAAAATCAGCTTGAATAATGGTGTGCTCTTGCGCACCGCATGGTGCTGTTCGCGTCGTATGTGCTCTAAAAGATAAAGGGTGGGTGATTTGCTGAACACCATGAAGTCAAGAAAGCCAATAAGTGTCCCATCCAGAAATTGTGCATTTGTGATTAAAAGGCATATTTACACATGATGTTGTATCAGAATGAGGCTTTTAGAAAGCACGTAGGGCATGTCCTTTAGCTCACGCCTCGTTCCCACCCATTATCAGCTCAGTGAAAATGTTTGTGATCTTGACAACCAAAATAGGGTCTTGAATGCTTAAAAGCATGAGAAATGTCCATTGGTATGCCAACAGTTTCATTTGAGTACCAAACCACTTCAAACACTTGACGGTATAGAGACAGTAGTCACTGAAAGGCAATAATTTAGTATGTATAAAATTATATGGTTGTATGTCAGCATATCCTGTATAAAAAATGTAGAGTGACATATATAGAATTTACAAAAATATAATCTAATTGAAGGTAGATGTTCTATTATTAACTCCTGCGGGAGATATTTTTTTAGATCAAAATGAGATTCATGCACAAACTACATTTTGTAATATGTAAAGTAATACTACAGTAGTATTACACATATATTATAAAATGCTATTCACAAACCTACATCTAGAGTCCTCTGCCTCGCCTACCCTTTCTGTTCAGAGATCTCTGCCACGGTGGCGTGAGTTCTCAACTTACATGTTCAAAGTTACTTGTAGTGCACTCGTGAATCCGGTTGGAGAAGGCTTCACCATCCGATTTGAGGGGATGGAGACATGTAACTCTACACTGAGATGTAAGTCTGAACTCAGAAATGGTGAGTAGCAAAATAGCGAAGATTTACACAAAGGTGTCATAGTAAATATGCACATCAGTAAATAAAGATAAGTATATTTACCTTTGAGAATAGACCCCCTCTATGAATGTCAATCATATTCTGTCAGTGATGCAGTGATACCACATCCACTAGGCAGTTCGCTCATTCAGAACTTGCTCTGCAATTTGTTCTTTTGCAAAAATACAAATTGTTACCACAACTTCTACTACCTACGTCTTAATGTCATGAGTACAATCAATGTTGCTGTACATACTTCCCTGCCAGTTATGTTACCCATACTTTGACACTGGCGCAATAGAGAACGTAAACACAATATATACAGTGCTGCGATTAAAGTTATTTAGCGATGACAGTGAAATACATGTGGATGACATATTATTACTTCTACTTTAACAGGCGGGGGGCATGTTACATTTATGGCGCCCTAGAATGGGGACATGCGAATTTGCTCTCAAAACACATATTATCACAGTGACCCTGCACAAGCAGCTCTAACTTCCTGTGGCTCAGTCCTTCCCTGCCATTGTGCTTAGAAGGACGGTGAGCTCCTTCAGTGAGTGCTGCATAGTGATACTAACAGTATCTCTGCAAATCAAAGCCACGGCCCGCTCTCCAAATAAGACAGAGCATCTTTTTTGGTGTTCACATGAGCGCAGCGCTCGTAAAGCTGCCAGGAAGTGTTCAGATTTCTTTTTATCCTGTCTCTGCAGAGAACACTGCCTTTTGGAAGGAGTATTATGGGACATTATGTCACACTGCTCCGACCCATGAACTAGAACACGCTGTTCAAAAGCTGAGAATGTCAAACAGAACAGTCATTGCTGCGTCCCGTGATAGGTGCTGCTGATAGGGCATGTCCCTTCTTTCTTCATATTAGGGAGTGGTGGATGGCTGAAAACCCGACAAAAGGACGTTTAAAATCGACTGAAAAAAAGGAAATAATAAAAAACTGTGCAAATCTGGTTCGATTGCCAGTATAACGTAAATATGTATTTCAATTAATATATCAATCCTGTGTGGTTATTTCAAGCGGTATGAGAGAACTAAACGGATGCCATTTTTACATGAAGTTATACAGCGGAAGGGAAAAGTTTGAAAATCCCCTTTAAAGAAGCTCTAGTCCTATTTCGAATAAAGTCATGTTGATGAATTACCAGCCTGTCCATCCAACAAAACTGTTCTGCAGTTATGAGCAAAACAGCAAACGCAGATGTCCCGGGAAGCAGCAGATGAATCAAGCAGAGCACATTCAACAGTAGGAACAGCACTACTTGTGCCCCAAATGTACACATTTACAGGCGTAGCAGTACTGCTACCCACAGGTGTAAATTTACTAATATTTTAAGCAGTACACCTTGGAAACGGAGCCAGTTACAGCTTTCAAAACTTACAATTGAGAAGGTTGTGTGGCATCTGTCATTTTTGCAATTGTTATTGTAATTGTAAATTGAATTTATATAGTGTTTACTTCCCCTGGCAAGGCCTTGAAGCGCTTTGTGGGGAGTAGCAGGCTACTCCTTGTGCAGTTATACACAGGGTACAACTCCGCTTTGGGGGAAAGCAGTCCGATGTGCAAATGCACCTTTTTTTCTTTTGCTTTTTTACCTCCAAGGCTAAAACAGTATTGCACATGGATAACCATTACTGCTGCGCCACCACAAAGTTTGGAGGAGTTCCTTTTCCCTTACCGCCCTTTAAGATGAGCTACTCTAGCCCTTTACTGGTGTAAATCTCCCATCGTTTTCCAGGATAGGCAGGGAGGAGTTTGTGAATGCCAAAGAACTCATTAGTTTGGGGTGCCTTCACAAACTTTCAAGGCCAACCATGCCTTGAACTAAGTTCTCACACCAAGCCAGAACATTGAATTTACTACTGTGCAATTGCACAATTTGTATGTGACACGCATCCTTTTGTGGCTATCTCTCAGGCATAAACGGAGAAATATTTAGCCAGAAACAGGTTTACAGCTGAAAAATGGCATTGTGAATCAGGCCCAAATTGTTCTGCACGTTTTTTGTTTTTTGAATGCATCTACTCCTTTTCCCAACAGTGTTGTCTCTTGCTTCTCAGCTTAGAGGAGTGTACAGAAATCTCTGGTTCGACACTAAGGTTCCTCCACGAAAGCAATGCTTGGATTTGCAAGAGACCCATTTTTGTTGCCGTCCCCACATTTTAGTAAGACTGGATTTCTGGCTTTAGAACTCTAGGCACAGCTGAACAGTAGTAGAATGTCTGTGATTCCCTTCTAAAGCAGGTACTGTGCATTGGAACTAGCAATTTGGCCTATGTAAATTCCACGCAAGGCCCTTGTAAATGGTGCCTTAAGTGCACCCATGGCATTGAAAGTTAAATATCATAGGTAGCCTGCAGTGTATATACACCCCCATGTATGACAAAAATATGCTCGTACGAGAAGCACCAGTGTGCTCTGGCTAGGCTGCAGTTAGAATGCACTGCAGTGATACATGGCAGGGAAAAAGCCATTGTCATGTCAAAAAAAGCATATTTCTAAAAATTCCTAGTTCACCCTAAAGTATGCCCACTGACAGTTATATATTTTATTATATAAAATAGCATCCTTCCAGTGGGCATATTTTAAGGTAAATTAGGAATATATAAAAACAGGCTGTTCCGAAATGCCAATGGAATATTTCCCTGCCATGGAGATATATATCTGTATCCTAAGAGCTATTTCACTGTTTTACTTTGTAGACATGGCTAGATGTGTTAGACTAAGGTTAGATTAAAGTCATTATTTTCCACCTCGGCTTAGGAAAAGATAGAAGAATGCTTCTGAGTTATTGCCTATTTAGTTTTTAAAATCTGCCTTAATAGTGAAGTCATTTTTTTAATAACTTAAGCAGGAAAGTATTTTGGTTATATGTACTTTAGGCTAATGAGCCAGTGCTGGCTTAAAACAAGTTTTGCCACTCATCACGCCTCCAGAGCAGGAATACACATCCTTGACTTGGAGAGTTCTCAACTCTGAATTAGAGGACAATTGCTTGGCCCTGGAAGGGTCAATGGGTGATAACTACTGACCCGTTAGCAGGAATTAGCAATCTGGGCATAGTTGTCAGACTAAATGGCAGCCTTAGCACTAACATTTTTGAATTGGGGATCACTTGGGAGGGCATCTCCCATTCATTCCTAGGGTCCGCATAGACAGCTCATCCCCAGTCACAGAAGGAGAGGAACCAGATCTGACACTTATCACTCTTTCAGAGCTGTAATACAAATCTTTGGCTGGGAGAGGAAACAACTCTGGCTCTGAGGACAATGGTTGGCCTCTAGGCCCAGAAACTATTGGCAGAATATAGGGTATCTTTAGCAGTTGCGGCTGGCACCAATCGGGGTGGTGGGGTGGGGGACGAGGGATGAGGCGGAGCATTTAACAAGAATGAAAATAATTACAAAAATAATAATTTTAAAAAACTTACTGTACTGCAGCATCTCTCCTCCATGTCTCTCCTTTGTCGTCCTTCCACCAGAACAGAACAGGAAGCACACCCAGGCTCCCTAAGCCAATCACAATGCTGCAATGCAGTGTTCTGATTGGTAAGCACCCAGGCTTCCCAAAGCCAATCACAACACTGCAAAGCAGCTTTGTGATTGGTCTGAGTGCCGCAATTCTGTGCTCAGCCAGGGAATAGAAGCCTGGGAATGTTCTCCACCTAGGCTGTAATGCAGCCTGGGTGGAGAGCATGGTAAGTGTGCATGAATGTTTGGCCAGCCCCAGAGGGACGGCCAAACATTCATGCGCACTTGCAAAGTGTGGTTGCCACTCCCCCTGCTCCTGTGTCAGAGCAGCCTACCCTGCAGAGCTGCCACAGCAGGACAAACTAAAATGATAATAACCTCAAGTTATTATCCTTTTATTTTTCTTTATTTCAATGCTGCACAGCAGTGGGGCGACGCTCCTCCACCTTAGGGGAGGAGCCGCCACTGAGCTTTAGAACTACTTCTTTGACTTTGAGATTAAATGGATGGCTTCTATTTATCCCCAGGACCCTCCTAGACAGTTTGGCTCCAGTCACAACAGGAAGGAAAACCAGTTGCTATCATGTCAGGTATGGTAGTGGCCAAGAAGCTAAAGACAGGCCTGTCTGGTGGCAGCACGGTGTTGCCATCTTGAAACAGGGTCCCCTGGGTAATTTTACAGTAATGCAAAGAGGAAGTGCTTCACGGAGGTGGGGGACTGCAAGAAAATTGTTAGGTTTTAGCGGTACAATTCCTCCTGTTACTGGCTACTGCACAGCATAAATGTGACACCTCTGCCCTCACCTCCGCAGAAAATTCCTGGACCAGGGAAGACACCATCTGCTTTGCTGGAAGAAGAAACTTGGCTTATGACTCCTAGAAGAGGACTAAAGAACCTCGAAATCCTTCTGGCATGCAGCAACAGCTCTCCAATTGTCAAGTGGCTGTCCCCCAGTATAACTGCTTCAGGGACACAAAATAGCAGAAGTACTCCTGACTCCAAGAAGATCCAGCTAACTAAAGAGGAATAGACCCTGCAGGAGACCTGGCTAGAAAGAGACCTGAGGCACAGAAGTCTCACTGGAGGTCCTAAGGGCTGCAGGACTGACCAGAAGAAGCTTTCATAATAGTTCTAGACTGTCGGCCACATAATAAGTTTGATGGTCAGCCCTGTCAACATGACGGAGCCTAACATCAAACTTGTAACTTTATTTTCTATTTTCAGAAATAAAATCTCAAAGCAGGGTTTTCATTTTGACAATTTAAAAAACACATTGATCCCCCCTTCGCCATGGCTTGTCGGCCATTTAAAAGCTTCACTTCCCCTTACCACCACGTTTTTCATGATGGTGATGGGCAGTGAAAACTGGCCGTGTGTCCATCAATCTGAATATGGTGGGAAGACACATGGCAAAACATCCGTGGGTGAGCTGACCTTCAGGTTGGTGCAAAGGGTACTCCGTTGCTGTTGCAAAGAAGTACCCTTTCCGCCAACATATAAATCAGGTTCTAAGTTTGAAGCCAAGGCAAAACCTATGATCAGGACAACCCATTTGGTGTACCCAACCTCCGCTCCATTACGGTCGGCCTGAAATGGCACCTAGTTCCTAGTCCACCGTAAACTGTTATCTTTCCATACTGGATGACTTTTTCCAGGTGCTTTCTGTCTGTAAACTTTACAAATCCATATCTCTGGTTCCCCTTAACATATTTGGATGATGTTGGTGTCTTTTTGCTCATTAAATATGTCTCTGTTTTTCAAAAATGTTAAAGGAGATTTATTGCGTTGTGTTCTGTACTTCAACATTGTTGGTACTACTCGAACTTAGCACACACTTCTCTGGGGTTTGCCTGCTGCTTGTACCACAGCTACCAGGGGCTGAGCAGAGATTCTCTCAGAACTGTGTTTGGACCTAAACAGAGTGGGCTTAATGGGTTGGTAGGGGTGCCCAGCCCAAAATACTAAGCCCGTTTCTGGCACTGTCAAAATTAGTTTTCAACACACCTAAAAAACGTATCTGTAGCAGCTTTGCTTAAATTCATAATGGCAGCCCAGTTATAAAATACGTCCATTACATTGTGTGTCAGTGGCAAAAACCCAAAGTGAGCATGGCGTTGAGTGTGTTTTTGATTGTACACAGCGTGCAAACGATGAACATGTACATTTTTGCGTGAATTGGATCTGGTCTGCCATTTCACTCAAGGGTTGGAAGGTGGTGTAGAGGAGGCATGGACGCTTTTAGAAAATGCTTAGCTCAACCACATGCTGCATAAAATGTGGCAAGTAACCCTAATGTGCAAGGTATTATGCTGTAGCACAGCTTGATCCCAAGCTGCTGGGAGCAACTCCAGCAAACCTTTGAGCTAGAAAATATCTATTAATAGATGCTGTAAAAAGATTTAGTAGCGAAGCTATCAGCACTGATTGTCTTGTAATTCTTCCCTTAGAGTACAACTTTTGATTTTCTGTGGCACCTGCAGCTTTTGGAGGTACCACATCCAAAATCTTATGTAGCCGTATGGTGTGCATCGGAGGTATGCACAAGCTTTTGCATAGTCTATTAGATAGCAAAAATGCTCAGCATATAAGGGTGGATGCATTTATAATCTTAGGCAAGGTGAGTCCTAAGTTTTGAGCTGGCCTGCATCTGGGTGGAAGCGATGGTTTCCCTGGGTAGTTTGTTCCAGAGGTGAGAGGCAACCACTTTAGAAGCATCTCTGTATTTGCGTCTGATTCTGGGAGTAAATAGTATATGCTTTTGTTGTGGTGGATTTTCAAGTATTGCAAAAACTATTTGAATCTACCTCTATGAGAGCAGGAGATAAGGTCTTCTAACAACCACAACTGTTGTGACCAAGACCTGTTAAGCAGTAGGAAAAGTTCAACTGCGCATTGTAGGAATTTTGTGATACGGGCTGCAGGAAAGGGGTTAGACAAGACAAAAATGATACAGTGTACTAGGCACAACTCCTGAGACTCATTCAGACACATCCATGCCAGTCAGACAAGCCATTGTCCTGTGGGCCAGAGTTGTTTTCTTACCGAACCAAGGATGTGTATTCCAGCTCTGGAAGTGTGATAAAAAGCAGAAATAGTTCCCCTTCTTCTGTACTGACACTGCATGGCATAAGCCACAGTACACATTAGAGCCACAGGCATGGCAGAGAGAGGACGCTAACGCAGTGTGCTTCGCAAGCAGAAGTGCTAAACACCAGCGCTCACACTCAAAATAATTAACACCACTGTTCTGCAGTGGGAACTCGTCCACTTCTGTCAGCGATGCAGCACACCTCTTGCAAAATGTGGGTGAACACTTAGACCAAACTCAATTCTTCACACAATTATGTAAGAAACAATTTCGCTAAGCTTTTTACAAGCCATACCCCACTTTCCACTTGAATTGTCACTTTTCCAGTATGTTGGGTGGGTTTCTGTCTAATTCACTGAAATCCTTTTAGAGACACTTCACACAACTTTTTTTTTCAAGTAGTTTTGCCTCCTCCTAACCTAGGCCTCGATTACACATAGGTGCCGATTACGATCCGGTAAAAAAATTCCCCGTACGACTCGTATCCGGTCTTTTTACCGTACGAATCGTACAAGTGCCGTACAAACAGCCAATTACGATTCGCATGGGAAAAAGTCCATACGAATCGCATTGGGAATTATTTCCCACACGTCTTCGGGTCGGAAAATGTGTCCGACACGTCCTCGGACGATTTACCGTACAAGTGTGAAAAGTGAAGTCCGACCGCGGAATTACGATCCATCCCGTGCGTCCGATGTTACAACCGTATGGAAAAAACACCGTCCGCACCGAACTCCCATAGCAACCATGGAGACATGTGCCCGCATACGCGCCCAACACTCCCCCCAGACCTCCTATGTACGAGTCGAATCCCCCCCCAGCCCCCGTACGTTCGAGTCGACCCCCCCAGCCCGCGTACCTTCGAGTCGACCCCCCCCAGCCCCCGTACGTTCGAGTCGTCCCCCCAACCCCCCGTGTATGTACACCCGTGTACGTTCGAGTCGTACCCCCCGTGTATGTACACCCGTGTACGTGTCGTACTCCCGTGTATGTACACCCGTGTACGTGTCGAACCCCCCCCGTGTATGTACACCCGTGTATTTGTCGAACCCCCCCGTGTATGTACACCCTTGTACGTGTCGAACCCCCACCCGTACATACACGGTTGGGGGTACGACTCAAACGTACACGGGTGTACATACACGGGGGGTTCGACATGTACACGGGTGTACATACACGGGGGGTACGACACGTACACGGGTGTACATACACGGGGGGTTCGACACGTACACGGGTGTACATACACGGGGGGGTCGATTCGAATGTACGGGGGCTGGGGGGGTCGACTCGAACGTACGGGGGCTGGGGGGGGTCGACTCGAACGTACGGGGGCTGGGTGGGGGTACGGCGCGTACCGGGCCACCTACTCTGGTCGTTTCGCGCCGTACTTCGCTTTTCCGGCACTTTTTGGGTGCCGTGAAAATATTGCCGTCCGGACTGCTGTCGGTTCGAATCGTACTTCCTGGGTCGTGAAACGCTGCCTGACAGCGTCCCGACGTCACGTCTCAGCATTCCCGGATCACATTCGTATGTATATTTTCGTCGGTCGGTGTTTTTTACGATTCGTACGGAAATGGTGTTTCCGTGCGAATCGTAATTCCATGTTTGTAAAGTTTTACTACCGGGTACGAGTCGGACGGAGAAAACGCTCCGACCGACGGTTCGTACCCGGTTTTTACCGGATCGTAATCGGCACCATAATGTTCCAGACCTGACACATAAAGCATTTCTTGTGAGTCGCATCTTACTCCATGTTTACATGTGACAAACCCATTTATTTCCAGAACTAAAACACAGGTTTTCATAGAAAATACTTTTGTGAATGACAAATCATTTTCAGAAGTAGCAAGCATGTCTTACTCCTGCACATTCACGAGTAAACCACACTTAAGCCTGTAGTAAACACAACTACTCACAGGCAATAGCGATGTGGCTCAGGCCTGGACATTCAGGGGTGACTAAAATCTGAGACAGGAGCAAGGCACACTCACTCATTTAGAAAGTCATGCTGGTCAGCCACGTAGTGTTTACTTCTTGGCTCAATGTTTCTTGAAGGTACTTTTTCCCATGTTGGTGTGTTTTAAAGTCAACCTGACAACATGGCTTAAAAAGAGCACACACAGCAGAAACTGAGTGGGACACATCTGGAAAAAAGGTACGTCTTATTAAATAAAATATTTCCAAATAATGTCCTTAGAAGTACATGGAAATAAGCATACAAATTGTGTACTGTATTAAAAATGCTAGCCCAAACGACAGAAAAGCCACGAGTAAGTGCTACATCATTATGAGTGGCTTGGCAGAGGTTAGGCGAAAGACCGTGCCAAAAATATAAATCAGCGCTGCATGCATCGGAGGGTAATATATTCGGAGATTTCTTATGTAACAATGTAAAGGGAATCATGGGTTGAAAAATCTTCATTCTAACGAACTAAGACTGATTAAACAATACAGACTCGAAAGGTGGGAATCACTGCTCGTAAAGCCAGATTAACTGTGGAGGGACATGCCAAAGAATGCAGTTAATAAAAAACACATTGAGAAACGTGCAACAAAATACAGACTGCACCGTAACAAGGAACAGTCTTCACTATCGATCTGGTATGACTAAATAAATACACAATTATGACAATCCTTTATGAAATATGAGGCACATAGGAGGACATTATGAACCCAATTAACTCAATATCGCCTAGGAGGAATGAAGTCAGGAAAAAACTCTAACTTGGGGTGATGCTGGTCCTTTCTAAGGCTATATTGCTTGAATATGAGTAATAATTTGGTGACACATCCCAAATTTCAGTCTGTAAATGATTTATAGCATGGTCCAAAAGAAGGAGAGGTGGCGTAAATCAAGGCCGGTCTTTCAAAATAAATTTCTGCCATTGGGATCCAATATGCAGCCATTTTCATACTTTATTCATGAAATGTAAACATTCTCATTAACCCCTTCCCCGCTCATGACGGAACCGTTCCGTCATGAGCCACGGTTGGCGTGTGCTCATGACGGAACGGTTCCGTCATGACAATCCTGTTGGCGGCCGCTCCGCCTGCGCGGCGCTGTTTCCCCGCCTGTGCGGGGCGACAACGCAAATGGGCGGAGTCATGACGGAACCGTTCCGTCATGAGCACAGCTCAACTGTGGCTCATGACGGAGCGGCTCCGTCATGAGCACAGGCCCACCGCGCTGCCCCCCTGCCCCCCCCAGCGCTGCAGCGGAATGTCCGCAGCAGCGAATGGGTTAAAAGACAAATGCAGGGAGAGTCATGCTTCATAAATTGGGGGCATGTGTAGAATGGGAGTGGGTAACGAGAAACCCCCATGGCCGATAACTTCTCTCTTCTCCAATGATGCTACTAAGAGAATACCACCGGTTTATCTGCCAGAGAACAGCTCCTGGGAACTATGTTAGCACCGCTCATCAGCAAACTTCACACAACTCCTCATGGCTTCCAGTGGCAATACTGTTACATAACAAAATGAACAAATGATGGACGGAATGCCAGTCGCGGCCAGCATGACTGGCGGGTGGGGGAGTGGAGGTCGCGTGAGGGGAGGTTTAATAAAAATTAAAAAAAAGTTAACTTACCTTCGCCAACCCGGTCCCGCGATATCTCTGCTTCTCTGCTCCTCTCCTGAACAGGAAGCAGACAGCGTCCCTCCCCTCCCCTACGCCAATATGGCAGCGTTGTGATTGGTCTGGACGCTGACCAGCCTGGCGTCTATGGGGAGGCCGTTTTCTCCATGTAGGCCTGCCCCCAATTAAACCCTTCTGCTTTCTCGCAGTGCGAGAAGCAGAAACATAAAATGGTATTATAAATACAATTTTCTGTTTCTACTTCTCGCTTTGGCCACATGAAGGAGCCACCCCTGCGGAATGCTGAACAAATAAACTTTCACCCCCAGTCACAGATCTTGGTTTAATACATTGTTTCTTTGTTCACCACACCTCCCCAGTTTGGACCCAGCCATATGCAAATCAGTCTTGACCCTGCTCCCCATGTGAACAGTCCAGCCTGAACTGCCAAGCCAGGAACCGCCTGGACCGGAAACAAGCATCCTGGGACCGGTTTCATACATTACCCCACATCAGCCAGGCTAGCCTGAATCAGGTAGCACAATGAGCACGGGCTCCACGTTTGGGCATACCCTTCTCACTTACAGCGACAAAAACAAAAATAACAAATGATGGACGAAATGCTGAACAAATCAAACAGTCACCCCCAATCACAGATCTGGGTTTAATACATTGTTTTTGAGCTTATCCCATGTGCAAGAGAGTTCATATAGACTTTCTCATTTAGACCCAGATTGCAAGTTGCATAGTACTTGCAGGTTGCAGAACTCCGTACAAGTAGTTACCAGTATCGTCCAATAACGCCCACCAGTACTGTGCAATCATGTGTTAAATATCATGGCATATGGAATTCCCACTGTCACGTGGTTTAATGTGTCAGTTACCAAAAGTTCAGAGCAGATGGTAAATGGAAACAGGGACTCTATACGGGGCAAGGGTGGATAGGAGAGAGGAGGAGCATTGTTCTGGCAGAGAAGAACATGCAGCCACTTGCTGTTAAAGGAGGTTGTTAGTGCTTAATTTGAGCCAGTGGTTTCCAGTGCTCAGCACCGGCACCTATTTGTCAACACCGACACTTATGGCAGTGCAATACATGGTGGCGCTATAAGTCCAGTTTAGATAAGCACGGTTGTTTATTATTTTAATGCATGTTAAAAATTACTAATACTTGCTGCTCAAGCCATTCTTATATCTTTGGGGGCCTGGAATAGTCTAAACTGTCACACTCGTATGAGTGTTACAGTTAGTAGTTGTGCTGGTAATGTGATTGGCAGAGGTGTCATTGTCAATTGATGGTGCAAGCTGCAGTCGCCTCCTAATGAGGGCCCTGGCACTTATTATTTTACAAATTAAGGACTAGAGGTCGGGAGAGGCCTGGTTCTTATTCCTGGCTGCTTTTGCAGCCAAAGCCTTCAGCAATTTTACCAAACAGATTTTCTAGGCTGTAAAATCTGGTCCAGTGTTCCCTTACACCAGTCAGTCATAATGGGGGAGCACAATTTCAAACAAGAAGTTCACTCCTCCAACTCGTAATTGGGGCCTCAGCAGTTTTGACATCCAATTGTCAGCCAGTTGACCTTCACATAGAGAGCTACAGTTCATGACCCTTCCGCTTTTATGTGGAATCGAATTTACTTCACAGCATATTGAATAATTGAACTTGAGCACACAAATGTAAACGCCTTCCACCCAAAATGCAAAATCAAGCTGTGGCATTTTTTCTAACACTTAGGGCCTCATAACGATGTGGGTCGGAAAGCATTCCAACAGACTCCTGCTGGAATCGGTTGCGACTGACTCGGGTTCGGCGAGTCCGACCGACTGATTACAATGTTTTCCGAACACCGTTCGATCGAACATCCATTGACTTCAATGGGGACCTGTGTTCCAACCGACAACATAGGCTCCCATTGAAAAATGGGTTTGTTGCAGAAAATCTCGCACACTGTCGCAGGCACCCCATGCTGCCTGCCACACTGTTCATGGTTGGAAAAAGGGGTCCCATGGGTAACCCACATGCCCCAACCAGAGGCCTCCAGGTGAAGGGAGGCCTGCTACAGGCCCTAAATGTCAGTTTCCGACAGTCTTTTTGTTTCTGGCAGACCGATTCAGAAAGGCTGTCCGAATCTGACAGCGGTCGGAAACACTGTCCATAGACCTGTACGATACTGACTCTCCAAATGCGGGTCAGACCCGAGTCAGAAAGACTGAAGGGTTACCTTCTATCGTAATTGGTCAGTCAGAAATGTTACAGAGTTGGTCTGAAACATGGTTTCTGATACGGGTTAGGAAAATCCAAATGCCGTTCGGAGCCTTTACCACCGACATCGTAATCAGCCCCTTTGTGTCAGATTACTATGCAACATTATTTTTATTTTACAGCAGCCTAGTTGTCACATAGAATGTATATGATATGTTATATACACAGCCAGGGTTCCGATCTCACAAGCAGAAAGAGTAAAATGCCAATATGATATAATACATTTCAAGCGAGCTATGTGTCCCCCTTCAAAGTATAGTAATTTAAGGTAAGGTTAGAAATCTTCTTTACCAAAAATCTGTCAACACACATACCATGAAGCAATGAAAAAAATGCCTTAAAAAACAATAAGAAATGGGTCATATCCCTGTCCACTGCATTTCAGTTTCGGAAGAATTAATTAAGGATATTACTTTATTGGCAGTGTTTATATAGCGCTCCCTGTCCCACTAGGAACAGTTTTCCAGTGTTATATCCTGCAATTAATCGTTATTCACTGTTATATCCATTTTCCACTTATTTTTGGCTGGTGGTCCTATTTTTTAATGTGCTGTTTTAATGACTATTAGCTAGATCTTATTGTAGGCTTATCACTACCATTGTTTGAAGTCCGAGTAATACTCTAATCTTGAAGGCAGAGCAATATGCCAATATTGCAAAGGTGCTGCAATAATAACCTGTGGCCTATTTTATTTACTGTTTCATATATATATATATATATATATATATATATATATATATATATATATATATATATATATATTATATACTGGCGGTCGCCAGTAGATAGTTATAGTTAGGACCGTGTTTCCATAGGGAATCCGCAACATTCTATTTTGAATAACTTTCGCGCCGATTGACGAATCCTCACGAAATTTTCAAAATAGGTGGGGCGCTCTGCTCCGCTCCTTCCCTGAAAGTCTCGGGGGGATTCGTCAAGCGGGGGCTGAGAAAAAGGGGGGTCCCAAAACACATTTTCCCCATGCATTTTTCCATAGGACCTTTAGTCCAAGCTGCAGCCCGAACGGCTGAACAGAATTACTTGAAATTTGGCAAAGAGGTAGTCCTCAGGTCAGGGATGTGCCTTTTGCAGGTCTGGTGTAAATCTGTTCAGTATTTCCTGAGAAAATAGCATTTAAATCAATATATATATCTATAGGCGCGCACCGTGCGCGTACGGTAATCCTTACCGTACGCGCACGCTGACGTGCGCGAGCGCGATTCTGATTGGTTGTTAGATCTTAGTAAACATTCGAATTGGTCGAAACCAGGAAGTGTCGGCCGCCATTTTGTCTCTCGCAGTCTGAGGGGGTGAAAAACAAAGGTGGATAACGTGAAAAGGGGGCAGGCTGGACAGTTCCTGACCTCCTAGCCTTGGTCATGGGGTCCCAGAAGGACCCCTAAGGGCAAAAATGTATTTTAATTTTTTTACAAAAAATCGCGGAGTGTGCGTAGCGTACGCGCACGGTAGAAACGGAAAAATTCCGCGAACTACGTAACGTGGGCGCGCGGTTGGCGAAGCGCACCGCATGCCCACAGCACGCGCACCATGCGCGCACGGTACGCGCACGGTGAAAAATAAATAAATAAATACATAACTTAGCATTTAAAAAAACGTACAAATTCACTGAAAAAACCATAGGTTTCACACACGTTATAGTTAGGAATTAGCATTTAAAAAAACTTGCAAATTCACTTAAAAAACCATAGGTTTCACACATGTTATAGTTAGCTGGGCATTTCACTCGTGAAAAACCATTGAAATTCCCACGTTATAGTTAGTGCAGGCAACTATAACTCACGCGACCGCAATCCTCTGTTGATGCTAATACTGTATTTAGACACTTATTTACCCATGTCTTCTTCCATTAATTTTTAGCTATACATATATTACAAATATTTTTTTTTCAGAAAGACACATATGTCATCAGTGATGTAATATCTGACGTCATCAGCAGAGGATTGCGGTCGCGTGAGTTATAGTTGCCTGCACTAACTATAACGTGGGAATTTCAATGGTTTTTCACGAGTGAAATGCCCAGCTAACTATAACATGTGTGAAACCTATGGTTTTTTAAGTGAATTTGCAAGGTTTTTTAAATGCTAATTCCTAACTATAATGTGTGTGAAACCTATGGTTTTTTCAGTGAATATATATATATATATATAGTCTCTTATGCAGCATCTGTGAAGTGGAGTACTGCGACGGATAGCCGGGGGGACGTGGCCAGCCACCCGGCGAGCATGGCGGCGTTTCCGTGAGGCTCCCGGCACCGACGCGGCGGAGTCCCGCTTAAACGAAACTCCGAGTGAAGCCGCATAGGTGAATGCCTCGATGAAGTGGTGTGCGCAAGGATGCTCCGACGCCCGAAGCTCTTCAAGGCCACAGTAAGGGTTATTTTAAGGTAAAGAGCTCCAATGCGAATTCGTGGCATCGCTGCCGCCATTTTGGATATTTGGCACAAGTTGTGAGTGTTTTACTGCTTCACAGAGCCGAAAATAAATCACCTCAACATGCCCTCTTGCGCATTTGGAATAAAATGACTCTATTGCCCCTTATTAGCGGTAAATTAATGTGGCACAGTTATCCCACATTGCTTCATGAATCCCGAGTTGCTGAGGAGATGAAGATACGACCGCCATTTTGAGGATCATTTACAAATGTAACACGTGAACTTTCAAGCACTTATTTGATCTATATACGCTTTTTATACATTTTCACTTATAATATCCTTTCATTTAGGGGCTATTTTTGCATTTTCCACTCTCATGCTCTAATTGCTGGCTTTTATGACGCATATTAAGAGGAGGGAGAAGGCATCTTAAGGAACGTAAAGCTCTTTGTGCAACAACGGCTGTAGTGGTCCTTGTCCCTTAAAGGCATCAATTATCTCACAGCAGTGTAGGCTACATTACTACACCTGGCTGCTTAGTTTTTATTTACGTTGCTGCACATTCCAGGTTGAAGCTGCTTCCTTATTTCTCCACTTTTCAGCTAATTCTTTTTGAGTTCACCTTCAGGACTTCCTACCTCTCTAGTTCATGGGTAGAATGAAGGGATCTCTTCATAATGCATCAAAACCACAACGCTCTTTTATTAAAAATTCAATACTTTTCTCAGAACTCTCCAAACTGGAAGACCCAGGATCAACCGAAACAGAACGCGCCAACATAACAATGGATCCCTCACAAGCACTACCAGGAAAGTCCAATGTGAATCTTTTGAAAAAGATCCCCCCTCGCCACCTAAACCAGCTTCTCCAGTCTCAATGGGGTTATTGCTACAGGAGATAAGGGCCCTCAGACCCTTTTTGGAGGAGACCAACTCTAAATTATGAATCCTCTCCGACAATTGATCACAACTAGATACAAGACTTACAGCAGTAGAGCATAACGTCTCTTCCCTCAACGAAACTACTAAGAGTGCTACTTTTTTGCATTCTCAAGTCTAAACACTTCAGAAGCAGGTCGAGGACCCTGAAAATCGTAACAGAAGAAACAACTTATGTACTTATGGTCTGGTGGATGGGGCAGGAGGTACAGACTTTCTTAGGTTCTTTAAATCATTCCTCCCTAAAATCCGACATATGCCAGAATACGCTGCGCTGAACATACAACGCGGCCACAGGTTGGGACGACCTCCTACTACAACTTCATCTTCACAACAACCAAGAGGAGACATTCTTTATTTTCTAGAGTATACTGACTTGCTGAAAGTACTGTCAGCAGCCAAAGCTATTCAACGGATCTCGTGGTCTGGTTCCACACTGTTCTTTGCGCAAGATTATTCTAAGGTTACAGCAGCCAGACGTAAAGCCTTTTCCAACTTGAGACCTGACCTTCGCTCCATGGGTGCTAGATATGGTCTTTTCCACCCATGTCTTTTTAAGGTTACTTATAACAACAGAACAAAAACTTATGAAGATCCAGTTCATCTGCAAATTTCATCAATTCGTACAAGGTGGATCCTATGGTCTCTTCAGGCTCTTCCTCACCTGATATTACATGAATTGTTTGAATTGCATATATAAGATGTTATTATTCTTTCGATTGCAGATTTTAAGATTGTTAGTTTCATGTACATGTTGGCAGTTTTTCCTCAAGAACATTACAGTTTTTTTTTTCTGCTGCTTTTGATAGCCTTGAGTTCTTGTTATCGTGTTTTATTGTTCATTGTTCATTCTATAAACGAAGTTAAATATGTTATTCTTCGCTTCACAGTTATGTCTAGTCATGAAGTGGTCCTCCCCCTGTCCAGTTCAGCCATCCCTAGACGTCTGTCTGCTCCATGTGGTTCCACCTACCCCCGCATCCACATTCCCTTTTTGTAGGTATATTACTTGTTTTGTTTTTTGTTATTTGTTTTGTGATGTCTTTTGTTCTTTGGTTTGCTTCACATTCCTTGGTTTTTTGCTTATTTGGTGTCTTTAGTACATTCATTTCCTCTTATATTCTCATGTTTATTTCTATACTCACCGTTGCATATTCAAATTGTATTATTTTTCCATTTTTCCACTGCTTATCTATTATATCTATCTTTCTTTATATTATTATGTCTGGCTCACATTTCTGGCTTCGAACATTTGTTTTCTCTATCCTTCTTTGCCTGACCTTTGTTCTTTTTATCTTCTCTTCTTTCTCAATCTTAGCTTTATTGAATTGGACTTTTGCTTCACGTTCTTATTTCCTTCTTTTCCTGATACCTTATGCCTTTAAAACTAATCTCTTGGAACGTTAGGGGATTAAACTCTCCTATCAAAAGACAGAGAGTTTTAACCCATCTAGCTAAATTAGGTGCTGATATAGTATTTTTGCAGGAAACACATCTTACAGAGGCTGAATCTTTAAAGTTAAAAAGAGGCTAGGTGGGGGAAGTTTTCTTTTCTCAGGGAGATGGTAAACGCAATGGAGTTATGATATTGTGCAGTAAAACACTTCCAGTTAAACTCATATCGCAAGATGCAGATGCTGATGGTCGATGGCTAAATGTTAAGTTGTAGTTAAATGATGTTTCAGTCTGTTTTCTTAATGTATATGCTTCTACTGGTGATGACGCATCCTTCTGGCATGCACTGGCGAAGCAACTTACTCACTGTATTGAAGATAATTTTATACTAGCTGGTGATTGCAATCAGATCTTTGATCCATTCATAGACAGAAACTCCAAAGTCACTTTTATTCCTAATAAGTCCTATACATCTTTTGTTCACGCTATCACTCAACGTAAACTTCTTGATGCATGGTGTTTATGCAACCCAACTATTAGAGAATACACTTTTTATTCTCCAGCTCATCAAACTCAATCAAGAATAGATTATTTTTTTGTTTCTCACAACATTTCACAATCTCTCATGAACGCAGAAATTGGCCCCATTCTATTATCTGACCACGCCCCCATCTCAATCGGCCTTGACTTACTGCCCAAAGTTAATGTCCCTAGAAGCTGGCATTTTAATAACTCTCTTCTTCCAGACCCAATGTTCACCGATTCCTTCACAGCCTTCATTGAGTATTTTGCGATAAACCAGGGTGAATCCATGTCATTTTCAACTATATGGGATGCTTTTAAGACTTCAGCAAGAGATTTCATTACTGGTTTTACTGCCAAAAAAAGAAAAAATGCACACAAGCTTACCAATGATCTTCTTCAGGACATTAAGAGATTGGAACACTCTTACTATACTTCCCATTCGAAAGAATGCTTAACTGCTCTTATTGATGACAAGCTGCAATTTAATAAGAAATCCACAGACAATGCTTCCTTATGCTTAATAAAAGCCAGCACAAAATTCTATGGAGGTAAAAACAAAGCAGGGAAAATTTTGGCTAAGTATTTGAAAATTTGACATAACAAGTTAAATATTAAATCCATCTATGATGAATATGCTGATTTAAAATTTAAAGACGTAGAAATATTGAATGAATATTCTCTTTTTTATAAATCATTATATGCATCCGAAACACAATCCACAGATCATTCACTGTCACATTTCTTTTCCACAATTCAGAATCCCCAATAATTTCCTCTTGATTTGTCTTCTCTGGAATTAGTTCTAACACTGCAAGAACTTTTGAAAGCTCTCCAATGCCTTAAAAAGGACAAAGCACCAGGTCCAGACGGTTTCACCGTTGAATTTTATCTCCACTTTTCTAAACTCCTACTACCCAAATTGCGCTCTCTGATAAAATCTTTTTGTTCCTTCAACAATTCAATTGGTTCTTTTTCAGAAGCCCACATATGTCTCATTCCTAAGGAAGGCAAAAACTCTAGATACTGTAAAAACTATAGACCTATATCTTTGGTCAACATCGACTACAAAATTTATTCCAAAGCATTAGCCCTTCGTTTAGACTCCTATTTCCGGAATTTGTTGGGCAAAGAAACAATATGGCTTCGTTAAAGGGAGACTTATAACTGAAAACACATGACTTTTTTTCAATGTTTTATCAAAGTCTTCACACCTAAAACAACCCCTTGCAGCAATAGCACTAGACGCGGAAAAAACGTTTGATAGAGTTGAGTGGAATTATTTATTTTATACTCTTAAATGGTTCGGTTTTGGCCCCAAATTTATATTTTTAATTTCTCTCATTTATTCCAATCCACGAGCTGCAGTCTGCGCTAATAGCCTGATTTCCCCGTTCTTTGATTTAGGTAGAGGGGTACGACAAGGCTGCCCTCTCTCTTTCTTCCTTTTCAACTTGGCTTTGGAACCATTTCTCTCTAAATTATGTCAGAATCCAAATTTACATGGTTTCCAAACTTCGAAATCTCACATTAAACTCGCAGTTTACGCTGACGATATTTTACTTTTCATGTCAAAACCAGAGGACTCAATTTCTGCTTTTTTAGAGGAAGTGAGGTCGTTCTCCCTTGTTTCTGGTTACAAATTGAATAATGATAAGTGTGAGATTGTGCCCTTAACTAAATACATTTGTAAACCAGATTTTAGTACTTCTAACTTCACATGGAGTCCTAAATCCATTAAATATTTAGGATTACACTTCACTTCTTCAATTAAGGACACAGTAGCACTATGGATGAATAAGTGCATTCATAAAATTTCAGAGTTAACCACTAAATGGCATCCTCTTTATTTATCATGGTGGGGGCGTTTGGATACTATAAAGATGATGTTATCTCCCATAGTTGTATATACTATTTCCAACATCCCAGTCAATATCCTTGCTAAATTTTTTAGGAAAGTCAATTCCATCCTCTCTTCCTTTTTATGGAATAACAAGAAATCCCGAATGTCTTTATTAAAATTGACTCGCCCTAAAGCAGAGGGTGGAGTTAATTTTCCCGATTTTAAAGCATACCAGAAATAATTCCTTCTACGTCAAGCTTCTTTTTGGTTGCTTGACCCCACAGACGACTCTCCTCTTTGGACCTCAATAGAACATCAATTTCTATCCCCCTTCTCCTTTCACGAATATCTTTCCTTCTCACGTAAACCACAGTCTCTTTCTACCCCCATAATTAAACTAACCTCCAAACTTCTGGAATCAACCGCTCGATCCTCTCACACAAAGGTAGACTCCTTCCTCAACTCAACAATTTGGCACAACAAAAACTTGCTAATTCGAAATAAACTCTTCTACTGGAAAACTTGGAGGCAAAAGGGACTACTATGGATGCGTCAATTATTTTCAAGGTCAGACTTCATACCTTTTTCTTCCCTTAGTCACTGATCCGATTTGCCTGCCTCATTCTGCCATAAATATAACCTACTTAAGGACGCTACGATGAGCACATATACTCAACTCATTAATACACCTGATATCTCCAATACTCCGGATACCTCTCCACATCTCCATACTTTGCTAAACACCAAGCTTCAAGCTTCTACCATATATAGTTACTTACAAGGTAACCACATTGTTCGACAGAAGTCTAAAATAGAGGAAGCATGGGAGACGGATTTCAAGACATCTTGGCCACTATCACTCTGGCAACACATATGGATTAAGATACGCAAGTCTTCCAGGGCAGCAAACACGATGCAAACATTGTTTTTTGTATATAATAGGCTTTTACTAACACCGTTTGCATTAAGTAAAAGGTTTTCGACTTTGTCAGATACTTGCTGGACATGTTCATCCTCAAATGCAGATTTATTTCATATGTTATTCTCTTGTCCATGCGTCTATACTTTCTGGAAACAAGTTTAGAAACAAATTAATTTAATTTTTGGCACTACATTTTCTTTTGCCCTTATTCATATATTTTTAGGAAGTCTCTCATCTATTTGGGAAAATTTCGCGTTTAATGTCAAAATTATTGATTTGTTGATAGCAGTTGCTTTTCAGCAGATCACCATTAATTGGAAAGATTCTACAAAGATCTTTTACAGGGCTTGGTGGTACGCTGTTTGTCATAACAATAGGTTGGACACTTCTTTTGTTTATCCTTTACAAATGGCAACGAAACGGCTAAATTTATGGTCACCCATCACACTTTATATTGACGTAAGTGCTAAAAGAAATTCACAGCTACAGCCATCTCAACAACACTGACTCCCTTAAATGTTCCTACATGATTTTATATTCTAGTGATGTTAAGATTGTACTTATATTGATTTGCTTTTTCTAATTTTACTATTAGTCAAATTTATGCAATTTTGAATGTAATGGTTTGTATTTTTTATTGTTATGAGTTATTATGTATCGCATATGCACACCTGTTTCTTCTTAATAAAACATTTTCTTGAACTTAAAAATATATATATATATATTAGCCCACTAATCTATACCATAGCAAATGAGATGCTATAGAGGGGTTATTGAAAACCCTCAAAATGGTAAAATGCATGTAATTAGCAAAGCAGGAACAGCAAACAAGTCTCTCAGAGCACTAAGCGGCACTGCAGGAAGAGCTTGACCCGGGGGCCGAAGTGACATCGGAGAGCAGCGGCAACTGTGGGAATAGTGCGGTCGTCGCTGCAGATGGAGTTCACTGTCTGGTTGGTGACCGGCACAAGCCGGCCTCAAACAACACACCCGGATACTCAGGGGAATTCTTGGGCGAGCCTCAGGTGGACATCAGCTGGCCACAGCAGGGGGACTATTACTAAGCAGCAAAAGGAAGAATTAGGAGCGGCTGGATGTAGCGGGACCCTACATGTAATGATAAACACCGCATAAGCGCAAAGGGACACTCGAGATCGGCGCCGCCCCAAGAAACATACACCGCCTTCAATATGGTGGAATGGCCCTTCCTCTTTGCCACACTCAAACATCTGGGATTTAGCCCCAAATTCTGTGCATGGGTCCAGCTATTATACACAAACCCCCTTGCTCATGTAGCGGTGAACGGCAATATCTCTCCCGATTTTCCCCTGGGGCGCGCCACACGTGAAGGCTGCCCACTATCACCGCTCCTATTCGCCCTAGTAATAGAGCCGTTAGCAGTATGGATTCGGAGAGACCCGGTTATTCGCGGACTCCACTGGGCGAAGGGATGAGAAGACCGTATATCTTTGTATGCGAACGATGTAGTTCTGTGTGTGGCATCCCCCAGGCACTCAATCATCCGGTTTCTGGACATCTGTGCAGTATATAGCCAATTTTCCGGTTATACCATCAACTGGACTGTCAATTGTCTACATCCTACACGGTCCCCCACCACAACTCCCAAAGGGATGTAATTTGCAAATTACGGACGGGTGCTTTAAATATTTAGGAATATATATTACACCACTACCTGAGGTCTTCAGGGACAAAAACCTCCAACCACCACTGAAAAGACTCCGACAAGACACAAAGCACTGGCAATCTCTGCCATTGACACTGCTCGGAAGAGCCGCCCTCTTTAAGATGATGGCACTTCCGAGGTTCCTATATGCCCTGCAAAATATCTCGTTTCTAGTTCCCCAACCTACTTTATGGCCATTGAGACGTAAGTAAACAATTTACTGTGGGACAGAAAACTGGCCCGCATAGCCATGAGCAAACTGATAAAAGGCTGGTATGACGGCGGAATCGCCCGCCCGAATATACAGTTATACTATTGGGCTTCCCAGCTAATCGTATTCAACCCGTGGTTTCGTGCCCCGCACACGGACCCAGCGTTTTGCTCAGATAGACACAGTCTGATAGAAGGAGGAGTAATGAAGGCACTCTACACTAAAACTAGCAAACCACCACTACTCGGACCCACGGCACACACAGTCCAAATTTGGCACATAGCCCTCAAGAAACTGGGATGGAAAGGGGTCATAACGCAATTAACCCCTCTATGAGAAACTCAAACACTAGGCAGACTTGGCGCTAGCAAAGGCTTCAAGCGAAGGGATTCCATCTGAATCTCAACAGTGGGTGACTTATAGAGTAAGGGAGAAGTTGTTTCCTTTACCCACCTCCAGGACCAGTATAAGATGGCGTCCTCAGAATTCTTTAGGTTTATTCAGATTAGACATGCACTGACAACAACCATTCCAGTGAGCACTGTACTCTCCGAGGCCTCTCCACTAGAGGATAGGCTCTTAACAGAATATATGGACCAGAAGGCCATCTCTCTCACTTACTGCAAAATTCTCAATAATCAACCAGATCCAACACAGTCACTACACGAAAAATGGTAAATTGAAGTGGGGGAACTTGATGAGACCGACTGGCAAGGGGCGCTCGCCTCACCACGCGAGGTGGCGATATCCTACAAACTACGATTAGTACAATTGAAGATATTGCACTGCATCTACTATACGAGAGCAACCCTACATACAATAGGAAAGACTGATACCGCACTCTGCTTGAGACAATGCGGGGCAATAGGTACCTTCTATCTACAATATGGGAATGCCAGGTGATAGTGTCCTACTGGGAAACAGTTATGCAAGTCATTACACAAGTTAATGTAGTAACTGTCACGCTTGAACCCAAGAAATGTCTCTTAAATATCTGGGAACCTACTGACCTCAACCATGCGGCACAGGATTGGGCGACACTGGGTACGATGTTCGCAAAGTGAAACATAGCCAAACACTGGGGATCGCAGGTCTCAACGACGTGTTGGGAGTGGTGTGGAGACATGGATGGTGCTATGGTGGCTGAAAGGGCGGCATATATCCATCGTGGATGCCCCAAAAAGTGGGAGCGAGTGTGGGGAGAGTGGAACATATATAGAGGAATCATTTGCACTCCACCTCAGATCGAATCCGAAATAGACTGAAACTAACTATGTGGGTGGAGAATCAGATCGGATGTCGCCTCATAATCTCACTGTATTAACTATAGAACCTTTACGGAGGAATCAATGTAACGTGAAGTGTTATTTGTATAACAAAACTTTAATCTGTAACCGTGTTATTACAAGTTTACTTTGTAAATAATAAAAAGAATTAAAAAAACAAACACATATCCAAACAAATAAATTATACTGTATCAATAAAAAATAAAAAACAAGTCTCTCAGTTGGAGTTGATGAGAGAGAAAATGCTAATGAACATTGAAGTGATATATTGAGGAGCGATACAACCACAGTGGAAGGAAAACATTGTATCAGAGACAAGACATTGTTTGGATAAAAAACAGTGCTGACATTGAGAATATAGTGAGAATTATAAGATCAAGAATTAAAAGAAAGGGGACTAGTAAAGTCTCACTGAGATTTCACTTGCAATAAACGCCGGAGAGTGGGTTGTTAAAACTGAGAACCTACAAATTAATGAGAGGGGTGTAACAGGGAGAGAGGATGGCCATCCCCAAAGAATATAAGCAACAATATATTTAATGGCAAAATCAGGAAAACCAAGGAACAGTGATGTAAACTCAAAAATCCTTTCCCAGAATGAGGGCTTAAAACTGGACCATGCAAATTGTCAGAAAATTAATAAGAACAAATAAATTAATCACAGATTATTTTAAAAGTAACGCACATATACAAAGATGTGGAGTAGACACTGAAAATTCAGAAGAACTTGGGAAAAAACATAGAAATTAAATGTCCACAGAAGGTGTAGATGACATGCAATACAGTAATATCACGGTCTCCACAGAAATACACACAACTCCAATTTTCCGATACTGGCAATATTACTGGTGAATATGAGACTCTTAAAATGAATGCAGTTAAGCCACAATTTTTTTTTAAAAAGGGACCAGATTGCTAGGAAAGTTCTCCATGGATCTAATGGGCTAGAAATAGGCCAATTCTAGAAAAAAAAATCTTTTGAGGATTTGAAAACAAACTGAGAAGGAATTTCCAAAGGGGGTACTAGAGTTGAGATAGAAAATCACCAAAGTAACTGGAACAAGAAGAAAAATATGATGTTTCCAAGCCTAAGGAGAATAGCTGGACATGCACCCTGAATTTTAAAATTGAAGAAATTCAAAGAGAAAAAGACTAAGGGCTAGATGTACAAAGCATTTTTCCTGTTGCAAACGGCACGATTCGCACAATTGGGCCATTTTCAACTGGACAAATGCTTTTCCAAATATACAAAATACCATTTGGTAACTCGCATTTGCGATTCAGTATTTGGAAGGTACGTGTTTAAGGCGTCCCTTCCAAATACCGAATCGGTATGTTATGTATTGCTGTTTTGCAACCAAATTCTGGTCGCAAATCAGTAATACTTTAACATCAGCATAAAACTGGCGGTAACCCATTTAGAAAGGTCACCATCCCTTTGATGGCTGTGATTCCTTATTGGTCACGAACTGCAACCTACCTCATTAATATTCATGAGGATAGTCAATTTGCGACCCCCAAGTAATCCGTAAAAGAAACCCAATGAGTTTCATACATTAGGAATACTGATTTTCTAATTACGATTCGGAGAGAATCGCAATTAGGGAATCAATATTCCTAATGTTTCTACGTCAGGCCCTAAAAGTATGTTCAAACAGAAAAAGAGGTCCCTGAACCCTCACGCAAAATCGTTCTTACCAAAAATAAAGATTCAACATACCGATATTGAGGTGTATCATGTGGAAAGAGTATCATAAACTATAAGTAATTCAAATATCCTGGCTAATTGCCAAAGGACATGAATGTAATTGGGTTGTTGGTTGACTGAGGTGTGAGCCCTTGTCAAGCAGCAACTACAGTCCTTATCAGGGTGACCTGTGCTCAACCCTCTGTTAGCTTGGCACAAAGCAGTCAGGCTTAACATAAAGGCAATGTGTAAAGTATTTATACTATACTTCAAAGAGTAATAAGTGAATAACACTCCACAAAAAGGATCCCACACCAAGTTAGGAATTTTTTTTTTTTTAAAGAAATAAAACTAGACCAAAATGACAAAAATCCAATCAATAGAAGCGGAGATATGCAATCTTAAAGAAGTAAGTGAAACAGCGCCAAAATGCAAAAAGCGCCAACTGTGGATATCTGGTCACGCTGGTAAAATCACAAGTTCAGGCCGACAACGATGGAGTGCATGTTGGCTACAGGGACCCAGTTAAGCCCGCTGAACAAAGTACCTTAAAGCCTGATTTGCCAAGCATTGTGAGGATCCGCGTCAAAGATACGCTGCCAGCCGAAGTGATACATTAGTTCCGAGGAGCGGCAAGGCTGCCTAGTTGTCAAGGGTCCCATCGAGGATGAAGCGTGCAGTCGGGGAGGTACGGTGGCTCCGAAGAGCTGGAGGCTGTGATGCACAGTCCAGCATCCTTGTCAAGGTTGTCATCGATGAAGGATGCGAGGGTCTACCCGAAGATGCATGGCATAGCTGCAGTTCCGATGGGCCGCGATGCAATGCGTGTTTTTGCAACAGGTCTGGTCCTCGCAGCAGCAATACATCGGTTGTGCTCAGGTTTGCTCCACTCTGTAAAGGAGATGTATCGGTTCTGCTGGATCCACAGAGACTGGCAGAAGACCTTAAGCCTACTTCCACAGGTCCAGGACTGGGGTGGCACCACTTGGCAGGGTAGACTCACAGATGGCTGAGTCAGGTGCCGGTGCAAGGTTGTTGGAAGTAGAGATTTCAGATCAGGAGGCCAGCCGACTAGTCCTTGGAGTCACTCTGGGTTCAAGAGATGCAGGCCCAGTCCTTCTCACCCAGGTAAGAGGGCAGAGGGCAGCAGGTTAGCACAGAGGAGTAGCAGTCCCTCAGAGCAGCAGTCCAACAGAGTGGCATTCCTTTCAGCAGCACAGCAGTTTGTTTTTGAGTATACACAGGTCCAGAAGTGTACTGAAGAGTCCGAGGTCCAGTATGTATACCCAGTTGAGCCTTTGAAGCGGGGAGAGACTTCTAGAGGCATGCCTTTGAAGTGTACATGTGCCCCCCCTTCCTGGCCCTGGCTCAAGACTAATACAGGGAGAGTGCAGCCCTTTGTATGGAGACAGGAAACAGCCTATTCAAGTGTAAGTGGGGCTAGACCCAGCTCCTCCACCCATCCTACCAGTGATGGCCCATCCAATCACACCTAAGCTCCCCATTATGTGTGGCTGTCCAGGTGGAATACACAAAGCCCAATAGCCAGTAACACCCAGTCATGTGACCCAGAAAAAAGCTGCAGTCACCAAATGGCTAAGGCAAGAAAATGCCAACTTTCTAAAAGTAGCATTTAAAAAATTGCAACTTAAAATCCAATTCCACCATAAGTTTTCATGTTTTATTACATTTGGGGATACACCAAACATGAACTGGGTACAAGTTCCCATTTGGAAATTACACTTATAAAAGGTAATAAGGTAACTCCAATGGCAGGAAAGAGGAAAACCCCAATGCATGGAGTACAGTGCAAACTGAGAAGAGAGAGAAGAGATGTTCCTTCTCGCCATCAATAACCTTGGACCTAAGAAGTTCAAAATTCAAAGAAATATTATCAGTAGAGCAAAAATTGGAATACCTTACAATAACCTTTGCAAGATTCCGTAATGAGGGGGGAGGAGCCAAGATGGCGACCGGGACGGCAGCGTAGACTCCCGGCTCCGTGAACCTCCGCATCCCGCACGGATATCCTGCACGAGATCCTTAACCTGTGCTACGCGGTCGTGTTTCTGAAGGAGAGAGGCACCCGACTGTGTGACTCCGAGGTTGCTGGCTGCGGTATCGCCGGAGAAATGTGCATTTGAACTTTGCGGCCTGTGCGGCCCTGGAGCCGGGACCTCGAGTGAACGCCGTGGCCGGGTGGCAGTTCAACAACAGCGGCCTGTTGTGACTGGGTGGAGTCGGTCCACCGGAGCGGTGCCAAACTCGGCCTACATTTCGTCGTGGTCGTCTCTACTGTCATGCGTAGCGGACCGAGTGCATGCCCGGGGGTGAAATTCTCAGACCCTCCGGTGGCTGCCCCTGCCTTTGATGGTGAGCTGCCCGGCCGCCGCCCGTATCCTGCCCTGATCATTGCGGGCCGCCCCAGAATTTTTACGGGAGCTGGTCCGTAGTGGGGACGACTGTTGCCCGCGACCACGCAACGGATAACTTTTCGCCTGCTCCCGGAACCCGGTCACCAGCGACGTGGACATCGAGACGCTTGTCCCAGGGTCCCGGCCCCGGTGAGGGTCGGGCATACTTGGCGGCCATCTTGTTGCAATGAAGCCTACCATCCTGTCCGCTGGGCCGCAGCGGGATTGTGAGACTGCGACTTTCGGGAGTGTGGCGGCGCGATCGCAGAGAGCTGTGCTGGGGTACGGCGACCTCCTCGAGGCCCTTGGTGCTCTTCACTCCTCCTTGATTCATGGTGTCGGGGTCTTGGGGAGTAAGCTCGACGGTGTGGCGTCGGCGCTGGGGCAGTGGCGGCCCGCCTGTCCGCACGTACACAGGGACTACCCACACTGCGCACAGGAGGACACTTTGGCGGCCACCCCTGAGGTTAGTGCACAGCTGGACACTCCGGCCAGTATGCTACAGTGTGTTCGTCCAGCTGAGGACCTGATCTGCCCCGGAGGCACTAGACCTGAGTGGGATGTGGTAGCCTCGTCCCGTACGTGCCCTCCTGCGACCCAGAGACAACTCCAGCAACTATTGTCTGCTTTGGCTGCTTCTGCCTTCCTGGACCTGGAGTGCAGTGCATATCCTTGTGCAGCACTGGGAAGCCTGTTTCTCCACGCTGCGGACTGTGTTGATGCTCAGGGACTTCCACCCCACCTGTGTGCGTCGCTTCTCGGACGTTTTTGGACAATCCTCTACCTTGGAACATCGGATATGGTGCTGGGTCGAGGGGTAGGCATGGGCAGACTCCCAAAGAGTGGTCAGGGATGAGGCTGATCCTTCAGGGGTGGTCATCTAGTGGACGGGCGGGCTCAGGGGTTGCGTGCTCTCCTGGCATAGCTAACAGCATAATAGGTGCATAGTGCTCCCCATTTTTCTTTGAGAAGACAGATTTTGTGCCGCTTATTGTTCACTTTGGGGGAAACTTACAGTGCGCGAGGGAGAAGCCGGGGGGATGTTTTGAAGGCCCTCCTCCAGTTTCTTAATACTCTCTCTACCCCCCCCGTCTGGTGGGGTTCTTTTCCTACTTCTTTTTCCCTATTCTCCTATATTTCGGGTCTGGTTCCAGGGCGACAGGCACACTGCTGGGGGGGGGGCCGTACTCATCTGCAGAGGTGCAGGGTGGGGGGTTGGGGGAGGGGATTCTTTAGTCTTTTATCTCTTTTTCCATGGCCTCCTTTTTCTTCTCTGATTCTTCTTGTTTTTCTTTTCCGGGATCAGCGTGATACACCTCCTTTGCTATGACTCGTTGCCGCTCCGTGTGTACCGCAATTTCCGGAGCGCTCTCCGGGAGTTCTGGCGTAGGACTGCAGGCGCAACTGCTTATGATATTTTTCCCCATCCTGATGTTCTTGTGTTTGCGCCATTGACCTAATGGATTGCTGTAAATCGCTTACGTTTATTACTCTGCATATCTGTAATTGCTGTTTGAAAATTGTTTGGCACCTGATCCTTCTGCCTTGTTTCATTATAAAATGAAAACCTTTTTCTCCTGGTGCCCTACCTACTTTGCTCACGTTAGTAGCATTACGATTCTGCTCCCCGAAGTGCTGCCTGTGTTTACACTTGCCTGTTTTTTGCTCTGAATGCTTAGCGGCCGGCCCCGGGGGGTTGTAGGCCCGTACTTGTTTTTGATAGAACTGTTAATAAAGGTTTTAAAAAAAAAAAAAAAAAAATTCCCTAATGAGTGAGATTGCAAAGAAGAACAAATACAGTAATTGACGACTTTCTTTATAACACACATGACTTTAGGAAACTTCCCTAAAGAACATGATGATAAAGAAAGAAGGTATACGACCATTGAAGACTTTTTTTCTAGAGCCACAGTTGAAGAAATTCTAAAAGCTGTAGATGGCATTAGAAGGTATTGGATTGATGTACTTGCAGTATTGGATAAACATTCAAATTACAGTGCACAGCATTCATCACTGAAAGTAATTTCTCTCCCACCCCCGAAACAAAAAAGGTATTAAGAGAAAGGAACACTTACCAGCCACCGTTGAATATGAACGACAGGATTATCATCATTAAAATAGGTACACAAAGATCAATCCGTAATGGAGCACTATTGTGACAAAAGAAAAGAGCCAGCTTTTCATTGCAGAAGCTGACTAGAACTGGAAAGTGGAAAGGGACAGCAAAAAATATGGACCTGCCTGTCCAGAAGTTCTACAATCCCTAACAGAAGCCAATAGAGCCTAATGACATGGAACATCGCTGTGGTAAACCAACAGTGGAAAGAGTTGGAGCTGAAACTGGATATCAAAATATGACCTGGCAACAGTAGCCTTGCCAGAAGCTTGGGAAATTGAAAATATTAAGTTTAATAATTGCATTCCCTTTCAGACTGAATGAACAAAAAAGGAAATTAGGACATTATTCAAATGTAAAGATGACTCTTGGTCCAGCCCTATTAAATAGCAAAGCACAAAGAGTCCGCACGAGTGATAACAGTTTTCAAACAGTAGTACAAGATCTGAACATCAGAAACTGTGATGGTACATCAAGACATCCGGATGATATAGATACAGTAAACATATACATCTCAAAAGGGGCCCATTTTAATGGCTACCTGCACTGTTTAGTTATAGCACTAGAGGAAATCAAAGAAAAATACCACAACTTTCTAATCGTTAAGTTAGGAGGCCCCAATACTACAATACCCCTTTTTAAATAGTAAAGACCATTTATTATGACCACTATTTATGATGAAGATATATATGGATATCCCAGTGTATTTTCAAAATCCAATTAAATCATACAAAAGATATAAAGATCAGGATAGGATTTTCAAATGTTTCAATTTAACCGTCATTAATGGAAGGCCCTCTAGTGACTGACGGGGCAGAATGACATTTAACAACAGGCGATCAAAGTCACCAGATGACTACACAGTAATGACAAATGAATACTTTTATTTAATCTCTGATTTAAGGGTTGGATATATGGAAGAAGCAGCCACAGACTTTTACAAATAACCATAATGAAAGTAGGCAATTATTCGTTTTATCGGGCAAGAAGAATCTAAGTTTATGCTTAAATAAAATATGGAATCTACCTCTCAGCTTCTGTTAAAAAAAAAAAAAAAAAGTATGCTCCACAGAAATATTGGCCATCATCAGAGAAATAAATACATGGCTGCAAGAAAAAATGTTGAAACAATATAATCTTTTTTTTAAACTGAATGCAAACATTTTTAGATTGGAAAAAGCAGCAAGGTAAAAAGTAGCTCGAATGTGAAAATAAAAAACAACAAAAAACAAGCTTTAGAAAGGTGTCTAATAATGAAAGTACTGAATAAAAAAGTCATTAAAATTGGAAACGTCAGATAGAGATAACAAAATAAAAGAACCTAACAAAGAATATGGAAAAACCATGAGACAAATTAAATATGAGAAATTGAAAACCTTTGGACTGAAGTGTAATGAGCAGTAATATATAGGAACGTAAGAGAACTAACCAATATTGGGAGTTAGTGGACAAGTCCATGAGCAAACGAAATACTCTAATGGCCCAATCAGTGGCAGAAAAAGAATGGATTACTTACATCATGAACCTTCATAAATTAAATAGAGGTGATTATGCAAAAGATGATCATCTGAGAGGGAACCTGGAAAATCTGGTTGAAATCAACATAAGTCTGGCAGGAAATAGGTATTTCCATCCATATGAACGACAATCTGTTCCTACTAGCAAACCAAATGAATGTCTTAAAAGATATTTCAGGAAAAATATTCGCCAACATCTCTTAATCTTTTAAATGTACTTGACAAACTGTTCACAAAGTATACTGCCTTGTGGTGCCCTTGATATGAACGGTTCATCAAGAGAATTGAAAAAATAAATCCTTAAACAAATAACGCTGGAACACGAGGAAATTGTTCCCCCTCACTTCACAACAATATTTTGTTTTCATTCGCTGTGACTTGCAGCCAAAGTTTGAAGGTTGCAGGGCATTCTGGGTAGGAAAACATAGTGGATTCCATGCAGTCACGCCACCTTGTACTCTCCTGGTGTCAGATTTTCAGAAATGTGTGGGTTTAGTGTATTTTCCTGGGTGATGACCGAGCCCAGACCCAAATACTGCTGCTCCTCTTAAAGCCAAAAGGGACCAATATTCGTGGTGAAAATTCGGTGTCTCATCAACAAAAGTGTGAACCATTATTGGGGAAAGAGTGTGAACACTGGGTGGTAGGGATGTTGTGGACCCCCACATATTCCAGAACTTTCCCCCATAAAAATGTGGGGAAAATGTGTGATTTTATACAAAGTTTGGGGTTTGCAAGGTTTTCTATGCAGAAAAACAAAAGTGGGTTCATACCGTTTTTATTGATACAAATGTGGGAGGTGCAGATGGTGGGAAATTTGTAGATTATCACAGATTTGGGGAACTTTCCCTCACGGAAATGAGCTGAAAATGCACACTTTTAGTCAGCCGTAAGTTTGGTGAAAAACGTTGTGAAATCCAAACAAGTCACACCACTCTGTACTCCCCAGGTGTCTACTTTTCACAACTGTCTTGGTTTAGGAGGCCTAAATACCACTGCTTCCCACATCACCAAATGGGTTATTTTTTCAATGGTGAAAATCTTATATATTCACATTACATTTTTGGTGCCTTTTGTGCAGTGGTAAATAGGCCCACCCACGAAAATGAGATACATTTTTTTTATCTGGAAGAGGGAGGAAATACATAATAACAATAGAAAATTGTCTATTAGAAATTGCTTTTTTTCATTTTTTTGGCTTGAATGTCAGTGTGCAATAAAGAAACACATATTTCAAAAAACCCGCTGACTTCTAATGGTAGTATGGGCAGCCACAAATTCAGAGTCATGCAAATAATAACTATTCCTAAACTCAGCATTTAAGCACATTTAAAAAAAAAAACGAATAGGTTTCCTTTAAACCAAGTTTTCATTCATTCTATTTTAGCATATGAAGTGAGGTATAGTCAGTACACAATGAAAAATCATTATAGGCTGTAGCTATGTTTTTGACTTTGGGTATCACATAATTCTTTACAAACAACAAATATTATAAATCCCCGCAACCAGAAGGGTTTGACAAACAGTATATTAGATTTGTAAATTAGCCATCTGATTGAAACATTACAGATCCTATTTTCTTACATTATTTTTGATTTCAACAATTAGGGCCTGATTTAGAGTTTGGCAGACGGATTACACCTTCACAAATGTGACGGATATCCCATCTGCCATATTTCAAGTGCCATAGGATTTAATGCTCTTGTAATATGGTGGATGTGATATCCCCCACGGTTGTGGCCACGCATCGGACGGGTTCCTTAAGTCCCCTGGTGAGTCGGAGAGAGCCGCCATCCCTACAATGGTGGCGTTGTCTGCCAGGCACCACCGTAGGGATTATGTAGGCCCTACCTGCCGGCAGTTTCATGGCGGTTTACCCGCCATGAAAAGGCTGACAGAAAGGGACATTGGGGGCCCATACCGTGTCCCCCTTGCTCCCTGTTTCGTGGAGCTAGGTGGTGCTCCCCTACATATCCCTGCACCATGTGACAGGCATCGCATGGTGCCTGCCATGCAGTGCAGGGATATGTAGGATGTCTATTTTTTCTATCGCCGGTGGGATCAGATATTTGTTGGAGAGTTTCAGTTTCTTCTTGAAGTGAGGGAAAGATTGATTGTCCTGGGACAGCGCATTCTAGATTCTAGGAGCGTTTCCAGAGAAGGAGCGGGTGCAAGATTTCTCTGTCTTAAATTCTGGAGGACTCAGGAGAGGACTGTTAGAGCTTCGTAGAGGTCTCTTTGTGACTGGCTTTTGAAAGCTTATTTGTGAGGTAGGCTGATGTTTTTGAGTAGAGAACTTTGTGAGTTCTGCAAGCAGTATAGCTCTTGTTTTGATTGGAAGAAAGTTGAGCTGTTTGAGAGTGGGAGTGATATGGTTGAAGCGCCTCTCCCGAGATAGAAGTCTAGCTTGGAAGTGTTGCTTTCAAAGGCACTAGGTATGTTTTTGGTGTGCCCCTGATCGTTGCGTTACCATAGTCCAGCTTAGGAAGAACTGAGGATTGCACCACAGTCTTTACGCCTTTCTGGGGATGAAGGGTTTGACTTTTTTCCAGTCTTTCAGTGTGTAAAGGGCGCTTTTTGCAGAGGCATTAATATGCTCTTTCATGCTCAAGTGACTGTCAAGTGTGATCCTCAGGGATTTGACAGAGGTGGAGATGGATAGTTTGCAGTTTAATGCAAAGAGGTTGCTGAGCCAAATATCTATGGAAAATGATTTTTCCTTAGGTTGGATGAAAAGGAGTTCCGTTTTGTTGGGGTTGAGTTTAAGATGGATGTCTTTGAATGACGAGGTTTTCATGTAGAGTTGGTTGTTATCTGCATGGAGATGGTAGGCAATTCTAGCTTATATCAAGATCAGTGAAAGAGGTGCCCCATAGAGGTTGAATAAGTCAGGAGACAGGATTGACCCGTGAGGGACTCCTTATGAAACTGGTGTTGCTTTTGAGGTTGAATTGTTTTGTTTGATTAACTGCGAGTGTTGGTTTAGGAATGAGGCGAACCATTGAAGGACAGTTCCACTGATGCCTGCGCTCTACAAGAGGGTGGTTAGGAGGATGTCATGGTTGACAGTATCAAAGGCGGCACAGATCTCTGCCCATCATCCAGAGATCTGTGCAGGTCATCTACTGAACTACATAACAATGTGTGGATCAGAATTAAATGGTGAAAATGGATCTTTATCAAAGAAGATAACGACCCTGGGCAGATTGAGACAAGGCTGTAAATTAGCTTCACTCCTGTTTTCTATCTATATAGTGGCTGTCCTAAAATCCTAAAACAATCATGACATTTCCCACCAAAACTGGATAAAGCAAATGTTCACGTCTGAATTAGGCTGATGATACCATCTTGTTTGCAACGCGCCCGAGAACAATTTGTTCAGTATTGGGAAAATAACTACAAAACCTCAGCTGAAAACGTAATGCTCATTCACGTGAAATTGTGTCTTGTTACTGCTATTTAAGAGTGGTCTTTGCTAACAAATTGAAGTTCCACCAACACATTGATGCAGTGACATACAAGCAAATACAGTAGCAAGTGTAAATTAGATGCTACCATACCCCATTCAAATTGAGGTATTCAGAGAAACATGGTTGACAGTTATGAACTTCTACAATAAAGTAGAAAAATACTGTCTCAAAAGTATTTAAATAGAATTCTATCAATGGAAATGACAATCTGGTAAAGGTGGATGGGTCAAGCAAAAGGCACACCAGGATTTGCCCAAAGCTGGACTTGAGCTTAACTAGTACAACATGAAAATATTATAAATGAGCTCAAAACCACTGGCATACCATCATACAGCTAGATAAAACACTCTGTTATAATGAAAAAGCAAATAGAGACACAAAAAGGTTGCCTTTGGAAAGTCAACATATGTGGAACTCTGGAAAGCTTGTCCTGAATGGAAAAAGCAGGATATGATATTCAGAGCACTAATAGTTGGAAAATATATAGCAAAATGTGACTTATAAGGTCTCCATCAAATTAGATCAGCAACTATGTGTACATAATTCATTTGAATCCAACCTGGAAAGCTCATTAACTTTTTATACACATCCATTTTAAACCGTCACCTATGTCATGGCATTGATCTAGCTCTGATTCACCCTGTGTCTAAGTAACAAAAAAAACTGAGTGCACATCTGCTTCTAATTTTCAGAAGGCTACCAGTAAGAAGAGTCCAGGAATTTATAAATTAGATGAAGAAGAAATATTGATCTGTGTTATCTGATCTGTGTTAAAAAGTTGAAACGTTTTTCATTGGAGGCGAAGGAATGTTGTAAAAGGACACTTTTAAGAATAATAATTTTATTAACAGGGGTTGTGTTCTGAAGTGTGTGGAGTAATATATACATTTAATATACTTAATGTTTTTACATAGTTTTAGATATGCTTGTACTGCCTAAAAAAGCATATTATCAAATAAATACAATTGCCTGATTGATTGACAAATCTTACAGTGCAGGCCTTAGAAAGTAGAGCAGGGATAACTGTTCTGACTATCTTATAAGTTCATGCGTTGCACAGAACTTATAAATATATATTTTTTTAAAGTCATAAAAGGGACCAATGTAGTTAGGAATGGAAACCACAGAAGTCACGAAACAACCATCAAAGGAACATGAACTTGCTCCATGACACCAAGGTAATTGTGCTCCTACTTCAGCAATATGTGTTCATAAATCAGCATGAATCATCACTCAGGTATGTTCTTGAAAAACTGTGGAAATGTACCAATTTTGTCCATAAATATCAGTCTCGCATTTATGGTATGTGTTGTGTGCGTGTATTTCTCAAGTTAAAAAGTAGGAGATAAATACTATGGGGCCGATTCACAGAACTAATTTAAGACAAAATCCTAAAGTTACTACTTTTGGTATTCACAGAAGTTAGGATTTTGTCTTAAGTTTGCCTTAAGACAAACTTAAGACAGACTTAAGACAGTCTTAAGACAGACTTAAGACAGTCTTAAGACAGACTTAAGACAAACTTAAGACAGACTTAAGACAGACTTAAGACAAACTTAAGACAAAATCCTAACTTAAGTCTGTCTTAAGTCTGTCTTAAGACTGTCTTAAGTCTGTCTTAAGTTTGTCTTAAGTCTGTCTTAAGACTGTCTTAAGTCTGTCTTAAGTTTGTCTTAAATTTGGCAAAGAGGTACGTGCGCGAGCGTAATTCTGATTGGTTACATGTCAGTCAACATTCGAATCGGTCGAAATCAGGAAGTGTAGGCCGCCATTTTGTGTGTGACAGTGAAAAAGAAAGGTGGAGAACGTGAAAAGGGGGCAGGGTAGAGAGTTCCTGACCCCATAGCCTTGGTCAGTGGGTCCCTGAAGGACCCCGAAGGGTAAAAAAAATTTTTATTTTTATTTAAAAAAATTCGGAAAAAAAATAGAGTTAAAAATCAAGTGTAAGTGTTTAGATGTTGGTTGGCTCTAAAAAGAGCCGTTGTGTTAATTGAGGGACAGAGGAACAAAAAAATGAAAAAATGAAAAAGTTATGGGGTGGGGCATGTGTGCTGCTGTATCTTGGTCTCTATTAGGTTAATGCCGGTGTCACCATAACAGAGAACAACATTGCACATATTGCACCGCATATGAACCCTCTGGAACAGAGGGTGCAGTTCCAGAGGTCGAGAAGCAGGTGAAGCTGCGGCCGCAGATGAAGTGCTCGGCTGAGCTGCTGGCTGAGCTGCTGGAGGGTTGTCTCTTGCAGCTCGAGTACACTCCCGAGCATAAGCCACAGGATGTACTCCTCTAAAGTGTCTTAGCATAGAGTAAATACTAAAAGAGTATTTTTTTTAGGATCTCCTCTTGATAAGACCACTCCACAAACAGTGCAGGTGACTTTAGGAGCATTCACTTTCTTCTGGCCGTCTGGAAAAGTAAAACATTTCCAAATAAATGAGTCTTTTTGTTTCCTCTGCCTTGGTGGCACAAAGGTCTCCTCCTCACTCCCTGAAGATGACTGCTGCTCTGCCATTTTCAAGTACTGGAGTACTGGAAAAGCTGTTCAGCTCCTTCTCCAAGGAAATCAGAAGAAATATTGAGGGGAGTGGGTGTGGTGTTGGAAGATTCTGGAACTGAAACTACTATGAACCAATGGAAAGTGTTGTTTCGTAATCACATGACTTGCTGTGCACGCAGGAAGCACACGCGCATGCGCGCATGGAGCACGCGCGCATGCGCGTACGGAGCACGTGCGCACGGAGCACGCACGACGTACACATGCGCACACGGACCACATACGCATGCGCACACGGAGCAGGCACGCGTGCGCACATCGTGCGCACACGGTACGTGCACCCTCGCGGCAGAGGATAGCCAAAGAGAAAAGTTAAGAATGTGAAAACAAGTAACGGAAGACACTTCCTAACGCCCTAGGCATTGTCACAGGGTCTCAAAAGGACCCACAAGAGGAAAAAAAATGCTTTTGATATTGCTGATGCGCGCACCGTCAAAAACTCTAAAAAAAAACCACATTATTAAACTGTTTACAAGTTTATAGAAGATATTAACTATGCTGTTCAACTTTATCCAAATTTAAAAAAAAACAAGAGCTGAGCCATTCCATATTACAGGATACAGTCAATCTATAACTATATACATAGGTAGTTTATTGTAAAATAAATATATAAAAAATATGATAATACATACATAAATTAGAATTTAAAAAACCTTACAAATTCACTAAAAAAACCATAGGTTTCACACACGTTATAGTTAGAAATTAGCATTTAAAAAACCTTGCAAATTCACTGAAAAAACCATAGGTTTCACACACGTTTTAGTTAGGAATTAGCATTTAAAAAACCTTGCAAACTCACTGAAAAAACCATAGGTTTCACACACGTTATAGTTAGGAATTAGCATTTCAAAAACCTTGCAAATTCACTGAATGTCATTTGAGATGTCATCAGTGATGTCATGAGTGATGTCACTGACCATGTCATGAGTGATGTAATATGTGATGTCATCAGCAGTGGATTGCGGGCGCGTGAGTTATAGTTAGCTGAACTAACTATAACGGGGAAATTTCAATGGTATTGTACGAGTGAAATGTCCAGCTCACTATAACATGTGTGAAACCTATGGATTTTTCAGTTATATATATATATATATATATAAATATATATATATATATATATATATATCCAAAAATTCCAACAAGTAATGGACGCTCTCTCGGGGGTCAAGTTGCTACACCAAGTTTAATTTCTTGTTAACCGCTACGCGTTTCGACACCAACAATGTGTCTTGATCACACGATAATACAGTTTCACAGAAAGTGGTTAAATAAGTATTGAACATGGAAGAAGGACCAACAAATACACAGATGTGCAAAGTAAAGGTAGCGGCCATATTGTAAGAGGTTTGTTTACATAGATTCATGGATATAATAACTTAATGTATCACATTGCGTCATAATTGTCAAATGCATCATGAACTCCATTTAAAAAATTATAAAGCACACGTATTCTGGACGCGTGAAAAAAATAATTTGAAGCAATTTAAAGTAAAAATCACATTTCAATTCTCCAAGTGGATATATTGTAAAGCACTTCTGACTCAATCTAACTCTACATCAGTGCACTGATTTAGTGAAATAAGAAGGAGCTCGTGTAATGATGCACAGTGAGTGTCGTATGTGCAGCACTTGCATCTCATAGGCGCATTAGTCATTGAACAATACAATTGAAATTCACGTAATATAAACGTGTGGCAAAAATAATTAGAAGCAATTTAAAGCTGACATTTCAGTTCTCCAAGTGGAAATTATGTAAGACAATCATAAATTACTCAAACTCTGAATCAACGGACTAGTTACATGGAATGGAGAAAAGGTCATGTAAGGGTACACCGTATATATAGTGTAAATTCTCCATTACCAGTTGCAAAAGTTGCAAGTCTAAGGCGCGTGAGTCAATAATACGCTGCTATACAGTGACAACAGACATGTTCAAACAGTATAAGGTCATCCACTCGACAAGTGTCCATGGCCAGAAAACATTAATTGCTTTATAGTTGGGACGCCTCCCAGTTCAATAAAAAAGTGCTAAGTCCTACAAAAAACTACCAACATTTAGCATGTGAAAAGTCATACAAAAAAAGATTTTTTATGTATATATATATATTTTTTTATATTAAAAATTTATAAATTTCATCCTTATCTCACAGTGAGTGCAGATATGTTGAAGAAAAGGGTGGGGAACCCGTGCAGAGTCCTGGAACATGATGGGTCCCTTCCTTTTCTCCTATGATAAAAATGAAAAGAGAAAGATATTTACAATTTCATAAAAACATGAAGCAGATATACTAAAAAAGATGAATTCAATCAGTATATCAACACGGTCACAGCACTACGGAGAAAAGCAAAACGGAAAGACAAAGTGAATTAATCATGATGCAGATGTGTGGCCAGTTCTTCATCCAAGTTATGCCCTCCCGGCATTCGGGTCTCGAGTTCCATAATCCATTTGGATTCTTTTTTTCTCAACTCGAGTTCTCTGTTACCACCCCGTCTGCCTAGGACAATTTGCTCAATTGCAAAAAATCTCAAAAAAAGATTGTTAGATTGGTGTTTTTCTTGGAAATGTCTGGCAATGGGATAGTGCAGATCTACATGGGTAATTGCTCTAAGATGTTCCTGAACACGTTTCTTTACCATGCAGATGGTGCTCCCGACATACCTAAGTCTGCAAGGGCATTCCAACACATATATCACATAGTTAGAGCTACACGTAAGGAACTGTGAGATAGTTTTTTTCAGGCACCCAGGAACTTCAAAATCTTTAACCATATGGCTAGACCTACAGGCCCGGCAGTGTCCACAAGGATAGAATCCTTTGAGGTTATGGATGTTTCTATTGCTGATTACAGTAATATCTCCCTTAACTAGCATGTCCCTAAGGTTCCTGCCCCTTCTGTATGTAATAAGAGGTCTGTCACTTACTTTTTCTCCTATTATGTTGTCTGATTGGAGAATTTTCCAATTGTCAGCTAGGACCTTATTGATTTTTTTGGAATCATGTGTAAAGGTTGTGATGACCCTTAAACAGGCTTCTTCTTCCTGATCTTTCCTAGTGTAATCTAGACTCATGGGCCTCGTGACTTTCTTGATTTTGTTCAAAGCTCGTGTCAATACTTCCTCAGGGTAACCTCGTGCCCTGAATCTAGCAAGTATCTTAGTCTGTTCACTGTCAAAGATTTCGTCAGTACCACAGTTTCTCCGTGCTCTCAAAAGTTCCCCATAAGGAATGCTCGCCTTTAGTGATTCAGGATGGGCACTAAGGGCATGCAGGAGGCTGTTCCCAGCTGTTTCCTTGCGGTGAAGGCTGGTGATCAAAGTATTATTGTGCACGGTGATGAGTACATCTAGAAATTCAGTTGTAGTCCTGCTTATGTTGTAAGTCAATTTGATATTGTACAGGTTATTGTTCAGTTTGCCAATGAAATCAATGGCTTCTTGTTCTGTGCCACCCCATACAATGAAGAGGTCATCAATGTACCTCATCCAAACTTTAACCTGCACAAGTTCAGATTGAAGCAAAGGACTACTTTGAATTTCTTCCTCCCATTTGCCAAGAAAAAGATTCGCGAAACTCGGCGCGAAACATGAACCCATCGCGGTGCCACAGTATCAAAAAGTTCAAGGACGAATTGAAAGGAAGACTTAAGAAATACGAAGAAGACATAAAATTACGGAAACAAAGGAAGCTGCATAGAGACTATGCAGACTACGAGTCTGGTCGCATTCTCACGTATAGTCCGAAATACGATCATCTGTATAATTAAGTTACTACTACAACAAATAGACCGGATGATACTGCAAATACGAGTGGAATGACCATGAATACAGTAACTAGTGACTCTGATACTGACATTTCAGTTAAAACCACTAGCACTTCCTCAGATGTGGAAATCATCACAAGACAAGCAACTTTTTTAGACGAGTTTCGAGTTCTTCGAACCCGCCACAAACCAGAGCAATCATCGGGAACAACACCGCAGAGAGGCCGGGGTCAGAAACGGGGGCGAGGAAGAGGAAGAGGCAGAGCCGCTCCAAACAGAGAAGACTCAAATATAAACAAAGGAGGAAGCAGAGGGCCCATGGGAACCAGACGAGGTGGCTACAGAGACATGAAGTAATCATGGATGACGAAATGGTAAACAAAACTATCATTAATTTATCATCAAGGACACTGTCCAAAGCAGAGAAAACCACTCTATGTCTTGGTCTCACATTTTGCCCCACAGAAATGTTCAATTACGCTAATACCAGGGTGGACATCTTCAAATTTGTGCGTAAACTAAAATTACAAAAATGGCACACTTTGATGAGTAATAGACCCCCTGAGAATACCAATGTTAGTACAGAGCACAACACACTATCTACTGTTACTATGAGAGATGCCAATCTACTTCAGACATTGTACACATTAGGTGGGATAGCCACAGAAGATGATGACATCAGGTCTATGGCCAATCAGGCCAATATTCCAATGGACAGAGCGGCTTGTATGCAATTTAAACCCAAATCAATTTTCTGTCCGGTTCTTCCCCACGATTCTATTGACACTTTTCACGAAGTTGTGACTAAAGAGCTTACCCAGTACAAGCATAGAACATCAAAAACTAACAAAGTACAATTTAATTTGTCCAAACAACAAAGAGATTTTATTGTGTCTTTAGCTAAGGATGAAAATGTCATAATACGCCCTTCAGACAAAGGTGGGAATGTGGTGCTATGGGGGAGGGAGTTGTATATAGAGGAAGCTAACAGACAATTGAGTGATGGTGAGTTTTATTCTAAAAGTAACACCACAGAATACAACCAGAGCATAACCACAACCTGGGAGAAGTTATCCACATGGCAGGAAACAGGTCTCATTACGTGGCAGGAGTACTGCTTTCTTAAAAAGGATTACCCTAAACTCCCTATACTCTATTTACTCCCCAAAGTCCACAAAAATAGCAACAAACCACCTGGGAGACCTATTGTCTCATCAACAGGGAATGTCAATGAAAATCTGTCTAAATATGTGGATCACTTTTTAAGAGAGTATGTGACCCAGCTTCCATCGCACATAGAGGACACTAAAGATTTCCTGAATAGGATTGATAAAATCAAGTGGGAAAACAATCATATCATGATCACATTAGATGTTTGCTCACTTTATACCATCATAGATCATGAGCAAGGAATTAGGGCCTGTCAATATTTTTTGGAAGACAGAAACATGAGCCTCTTTGACCACACACAGATGCTCCTGGAAATGATAAGGATTTGTCTTACAAATAACATCTTTATGTTCAACGGTGACCTCTTTAAACAAACACGTGGCACCGCGATGGGTTCATGTTTCGCGCCGAGTTTCGCGAATCTTTTTCTTGGCAAATGGGAGGAAGAAATTCAAAGTAGTCCTTTGCTTCAATCTGAACTTGTGCAGGTTAAAGTTTGGATGAGGTACATTGATGACCTCTTCATTGTATGGGGTGGCACAGAACAAGAAGCCATTGATTTCATTGGCAAACTGAACAATAACCTGTACAATATCAAATTGACTTACAACATAAGCAGGACTACAACTGAATTTCTAGATGTACTCATCACCGTGCACAATAATACTTTGATCACCAGCCTTCACCGCAAGGAAACAGCTGGGAACAGCCTCCTGCATGCCCTTAGTGCCCATCCTGAATCACTAAAGGCGAGCATTCCTTATGGGGAACTTTTGAGAGCACGGAGAAACTGTGGTACTGACGAAATCTTTGACAGTGAACAGACTAAGATATTTGCTAGATTCAGGGCACGAGGTTACCCTGAGGAAGTATTGACACGAGCTTTGAACAAAATCAAGAAAGTCACGAGGCCCATGAGTCTAGATTACACTAGGAAAGATCAGGAAGAAGAAGCCTGTTTAAGGGTCATCACAACCTTTACACATGATTCCAAAAAAATCAATAAGGTCCTAGCTGACAATTGGAAAATTCTCCAATCAGACAACATAATAGGAGAAAAAGTAAGTGACAGACCTCTTATTACATACAGAAGGGGCAGGAACCTTAGGGACATGCTAGTTAAGGGAGATATTACTGTAACCAGCAATAGAAACATCCATAACCTCAAAGGATTCTATCCTTGTGGACACTGCCGGGCCTGTAGGTCTAGCCATATGGTTAAAGATTTTGAAGTTCCTGGGTGCCCGAAAAAAACCTATCTCACAGTTCCTTACGTGTAGCTCTAACTATGTGATATATGTGTTGGAATGCCCTTGCAGACTTAGGTATGTCGGGAGCACCATCTGCATGGTAAAGAAACGTGTTCAGGAACATCTTAGAGCAATTACCCATGTAGATCTGCACTATCCCATTGCCAGACATTTCCAAGAAAAACACCAATCTAACAATCTTTTTTTGAGATTTTTTGCAATTGAGCAAATTGTCCTAGGCAGACGGGGTGGTAACAGAGAACTCGAGTTGAGAAAAAAAGAATCCAAATGGATTATGGAACTCGAGACCCGAATGCCGGGAGGGCATAACTTGGATGAAGAACTGGCCACACATCTGCATCATGATTAATTCACTTTGTCTTTCCGTTTTGCTTTTCTCCGTAGTGCTGTGACCATGTTGATATACTGATTGAATTCATCTTTTTTAGTATATCTGCTTCATGTTTTTATGAAATTGTAAATAGCTTTCTCTTTTCATTTTTATCATAGGAGAAAAGGAAGGGACCCATCATGTTCCAGGACTCTGCACGGGTTCCCCACCCTTTTCTTCAACATATCTGCACTCACTGTGAGATAAGGATGAAATTTATAAATTTTTAATATAAAAAAATATATATATATACATAAAAAATCTTTTTTTGTATGACTTTTCACATGCTAAATGTTGGTAGTTTTTGGTAGGACTTAGCACTTTTTTATTGAACTGGGAGGCGTCCCAACTATAAAGCAATTAATGTTTTCTGGCCATGGACACTTGTCGAGTGGATGACCTTATACTGTTTGAACATGTCTGTTGTCACTGTATAGCAGCGTATTATTGACTCACGCGCCTTAGACTTGCAACTTTTGCAACTGGTAATGGAGAATTTACACTATATATACGGTGTACCCTTACATGACCTTTTCTCCATTCCATGTAACTAGTCCGTTGATTCAGAGTTTGAGTAATTTATGATTGTCTTACATAATTTCCACTTGGAGAACTGAAATGTCAGCTTTAAATTGCTTCTAATTATTTTTGCCACGCGTTTATATTACGTGAATTTCAATTGTATTGTTCAATGACTAATGCGCCTATGAGATGCAAGTGCTGCACATACGACACTCACTGTGCATCATTACACGAGCTCCTTCTTATTTCACTAAATCAGTGCACTGATGTAGAGTTAGATTGAGTCAGAAGTGCTTTACAATATATCCACTTGGAGAATTGAAATGTGATTTTTACTTTAAATTGCTTCAAATTATTTTTTTCACGCGTCCAGAATACGTGTGCTTTATAATTTTTTAAATGGAGTTCATGATGCATTTGACAATTATGACGCAATGTGATACATTAAGTTATTATATCCATGAATCTATGTAAACAAACCTCTTACAATATGGCCGCTACCTTTACTTTGCACATCTGTGTATTTGTTGGTCCTTCTTCCATGTTCAATACTTATTTAAGCACTTTCTTTGAAACTGTATTATCGTGTGATCAAGACACATTGTTGGTGTCGAAACGCGTAGCGGTTAACAAGAAATTAAACTAGCAACTTGACCCCCGAGAGAGCGTCCATTACTTGTTGGAATTTTTGGATTATTCACTTCCGGCTTAGGGCTTTTGCCGGTTGACGCTCCACCTGACGCGGGACTGGTCCCAGGAAAACCCGTTTTACTTCACATATATATATATATATATATATAATATATATAATATATATATATATATATATATAAACACAGGTTGCCCCAAAGAGAACGTCACACCAGCAGGGGTTCATGCACACAGCCACCAACAGCAGAATCATCCAGTCAGCTCTCCAAGACTCGTACGTGACTGCCAAACGCGTTTCGAGCAAGTAATACTCTTGTTCACGGGGTCTCGCCAATTAAACAAGGAAAGCGGTATTCTAGTGGAAAACACCTTTATTCAAATTGTTAGTCCTGCCCACATGGGCGTCAGCAAAACGAGGAATCATGGTCTTGGTAGTCTTGCCCATCGTTGCTTAGACCTGTTCCATCAAAACCCAGTTGGGCACCGCACACCAAATTGAAGAGTTCACTAAAATGTCAATGCCAGTGGGCGCAAGAACTCAAAAGTTCTGTTGGTAATCCTGCCAATATGAATCCGACAGTTAGGCCCCCTGCTCTCCTCACACCGCTCGAAATCGGACGCCAAGGACCCGCAACATGGCAGTGGGACATCCTCGCGGCTAGGCTTGCCGCTATACAAAAAACACAGGTTGCCCCAATGAGAACGTCACACCAGCAGGGGTTGATGCACACAGCCACCAACAGCAGAATCATCCAGTCAGCCCTCCAAAATTCGCACGTGACTGCCAAACGCGTTTCGAGCAAGTAATGCTCTTGTTCACTGGCTCTCTCCAATTAAACAAGGAAAGCGGTATTGTAGTGGAAAACACCTTTTATTCAAATTGTTAGTCCCGCCCACATGGGCGTCAGCAAAACGAGGCTTCATGGTCTTGGTAGTCTTGCCCATCGTTGCTTAGACCTGTTCCATCAAAACCCGGTTGGGCACCGCAAACCAAATTGAAGAGTTCACTAAAATGTCAACCCCAGTGGGCACGAGAACTCAAAAGGGCTGCTGGTAATCCTGCCAATATGAATCTGACAGTTAGGTCCCCTGCTCTCCTCACAGCGCTCGAAATCGGACGCCAAGGACCCGCAACATAGCAGTGGGACATCCTTGTGGCTAGGCTTGCCGCTATACAAAAAAACACAGGTTGCCCCAAAGAGAACGTCACACCAGCAGGGGTTGATAAACACAGCCACCAACAGCAGAATCATACAGTCAGCCCTCCAAGATTCGTACGTGACTGCCAAACGCGTTTCGAGCAAGTAATGCTCTTGTTCACTGGCTCTCTCCAATTAAACAAGGAAAGCGGTATTGTAGTGGAAAACACCTTTTATTCAAATTGTTAGTCCCGCCCACATGGGCGTCAGCAAAACGAGGCATCATGGTCTTGGTAGTCTTGCCCATCGTTGCTTAGACCTGTTCCATCAAAACCCGGTTGGGCACCGCAAACCAAATTGAAGAGTTCACTAAAATGTCATCCCCAGTGGGCACGGGGAACTCAAAAGGGCTGCTGGTAATCATGCCAATATGAATCCGACAGTTAGGCCCCCTGCTCTCCTCACAGCGCTCGAAATCGGACGCCAAGGACCCGCAACATAGCAGTGGGACATCCTCGCGGCTAGGCTTGCCGCTATACAAAAAACACAGGTTGCCCCAATGAGAACGTCACACCAGCAGGGGTTGATGCTCACAGCCACCAACAGCAGAATCATCCAGTCAGCCCTCCAAGATTCGTACGTGACTGCCAAACGCGTTTCGAGCAAGTAATGCTCTTGTTCACTGGCTCTCTCCAATTAAACAAGGAAAGCGGTATTGTAGTGGAAAACACCTTTTATTCAAATTGTTAGTCCTGCCCACATGGGCGTCAGCAAAACGAGGCATCATGGTCTTGGTAGTCTTGCCCATCGTTGCTTAAACCTGTTCCATCAAAACCCGATTGGGCATCGCAAACCAAATTGAAGAGTTCACTAAAATGTCAACCCCAGTGGGCACGAGAACTCAAAAGGGCTGCTGGTAATCCTGCCAATATGAATCCGACAGTTAGGCCCCCTGCTCTCCTCACAGCGCTCGAAATCGTACGCCAAGGACCCGCAACATAGCAGTGGGACATCCTCGCGGCTAGGCTTGCCGCTATACAAAAAAACACAGGTTGCCCCAAAGAGAACGTCACACCAGCAGGGGTTGATGCACACAGCCACCAACAGCAGAATCATCCAGTCAGCCCTCCAAGATTCGTACGTGACTGCCAAATGCGTTTCGGGCAAATAATGCTCTTGTTCACTGGCTCTCTCCAATTAAACAAGGAAAGCGGTATTGTAGTGGAAAACACCTTTTATTCAAATTGTTAGTCCCGCCCACATGGGCGTCAGCAAAACGAGGCATCATGGTCTTGGTAGTCTTGCCCATCGTTGCTTAGACCTGTTCCATCAAAACCCGGTTGGGCACCGCAAACCAAATTGAAGAGTTCACTAAAATGTCATCCCCAGTGGGCACGGGGAACTCAAAAGGGCTGCTGGTAATCATGCCAATATGAATCCGACAGTTAGGCCCCCTGCTCTCCTCACAGCGCTCGAAATCGGACGCCATGGACCCGCAACATAGCAGTGGGACATCCTCGCGGCTAGGCTTGCCGCTATACAAAAAACACAGGTTGCCCCAATGAGAACGTCACACCAGCAGGGGTTGATGCTCACAGCCACCAACAGCAGAATCATCCAGTCAGCCCTCCAAGATTCGTACGTGACTGCCAAATGCGTTTCGGGCAAATAATGCTCTTGTTCACTGGCTCTCTCCAATTAAACAAGGAAAGCGGTATTGTAGTGGAAAACACCTTTTATTCAAATTGTTAGTCCCGCCCACATGGGCGTCAGCAAAACGAGGCATCATGGTCTTGGTAGTCTTGCCCATTGTTGCTGAGACCTGTTCCATCAAAACCCGGTAGACCGCCAGTAGATAATATCTATATATATATATATATATATATATTCACTTAAAAAACCATAGGTTTCACACATACTATAGTTAGCTGGACATTTCACTCGTAAAAAACCATTGAAATTCCCCGTTATAGTTAGTTCAGATAACTATAACTACCGCGCCCGCAATCCACTGCTGATGATGTCACATATTACATCACTCATGACATGGTCAGTGGCATCACTCATGACATCACTGATGACATCATCCTTGTGATAGAGTGGCAGTCGCGCGAGTTATAGTTATCTGAACTAACTATAACGGGGGAATTTCAATGGTTTTTTACGAGTGAAATGTCCAGCTAACTATAACATGTGTGAAACCTATGGTTTTTTAAATGAATTTGCAAGGTCTTTTAAATGCTAATTCCTAACTATAACATGTGTGAAACCTATGGTTTTTTAAGTGAATTTGTAAGGTTTTTTAAATGCTAAGTTATGTATGTTTTATTATATTTTTTATATATTTATTTTACAATAAGCTACCTATGTATATAGTTATAGATTGACTGTATCCTGTAATATGGAATGGCTCGTTTAACATGTTTGTTTTTTTTAAGGTTTCTCACCGTGCGCGCACGGTGTGCGCACCGTGCGCGCACCCCGTGATTTTTTGAAAAAACAATAAAATGTTTTATTCACCCTTCGGGGTCCTTCAGGGACCCCCTGACAAAGGCTAGGGGGTCAGGAACTCTCTACCCTGCCCCCTTTTCACGTTCTCCACCTTTCTTTTTCACTGTCACACACAAAACACAGAAAATGGCGGCCGACACTTCCTGATTTCGACCGATTCGAATGTTGACTGACATGTAACCACCAATCAGAATTACGCTCGCGCACGTTATGGTGCGCGCACGGTGCGCGCACGGTTCGCGCTTATAGATATTTATGTGCTTTTAACTGCAATTTTCTCAGGAACTACTGAACAGATTGACACCATATATGCAAAAGGCACATTCTTGAACTGAGGACTACCTCTTTGCCAAATTTCAAGTAATTCTGTTCAGCCGTTCGGGCTGTACCTTCGACTAAAGGTCCGATGGGAAAATGCATGGGGAAAACGCGTTTTGGGACCCCCCTTTTTTCTCAGCCCCCGCTTGACGAATCACCCCGAGACTTTCAGGGTAGGAGCTGAGCGGAGCGCCCCATTAGTTTTGAAAATTTCACGAAGATAAGTCAACCGGTGCCAAAGTTATTCAAAATAGAATTTTCAGATTTCCTATGGGAACTCGGTCCTAACTATAACTATCTACTGGCGACCGCCAGTAGATAATATATATATATATATATACATTTGTGTGTGTGTATATATGTGTGTATATATATACACTCATAGATAGATAGATAGATAGATAGATAGATAGATAGATAGATAGATAGATAGATAGATAGATAGATAGATAGATAGATAGATAGATAGATAGATAGATAGATAGATAGATAGATAGATAGATAGATAGATAGATAGATAGATAGATAGATAGAGTAAAGTGGTACTTTGCGGCTTCCGCCTCTCCTAATTGATTCTTAGGTTGCATAAAAGTAGATATTTGATTGTTATGTTTTTTTAACACAATCTCCTGGAAACAGTAAATGTTTACTGAAGTGGCCTAGGTAATTGTTTAGAGTTTGGTACCCAGTTTGGATTAGAGTTTGGTCACCTATTAAGTGATCCATCAACTGCCACTAGTAGTTCTTGGAAGGTAACCTTGTATAATTACTGCATCTAAATCACAATATTAAGACGCCATTATATCTCATCTGCTGCTCAAATAAAGCCCAAACAAGCTAGCTGTGTAGAGGCACTATGCGCGTCTTTGCCTCATTTGCCAGTCTACTGCAATCCATTTACAGTATATGCAGCGGGTAACTGGGAGACCTTACATGGCATCTGGAAACTGGAGTTCCCGACCCCTCCATGGCAACACACTACCATTCTCAACCGTCAAGATCTAGATCGCAGGGTAAGGAAATCTTCATTTTTTGCAGGCATTACATAACAATCTGAAAAACCACTCCCAAAGACTCAGACTGACTGTTTAATACAGCCCTGAGAGATACACAGACTGCTCTATTAAATGTTCTCTATGCATCCAAAAATATGAGCCAAAGAGGAAATGAGGTTCATGCATGCCAAGAGTTTCTTTACACTCGGTAGTTCATTATAGGGCCTCAGGGCGCACTGTTAGCCTTAGAACCATGCAGACAGGAAAGAAAAGACAGCATCTCAGGCCCCTCCCATGGACCATGGAATAGGAAGGGTAAGCATGGAGAACTGAAATCAGACCTGCCAGAAAGCGGGCTGGGAATGTTAAAGTGGTCTCCCCTTATTTACGTCCTGGAGTAAGTACACCAACACTGTCTTGCGTCAAAAGATCATTATCATGGTCTACCCTAGTGAGTACCAGAATATTGTGGCCTTACAAATATATTGTGGCCTACTTGTCGTATATAAATATATTAACCTATTGGAGTTAATAAAAGCAACATCTACACCCAACGGAGGGATATTTTGCAAACAGTTTTAAGCCAAGATATTTATGTTAGACCAGACAATATTTGTGTTTTGGATAGCAATACAACTATGAGACATTCAATAAAGTAAGAGCAATAGCAAAGGCAGACACACACACATAAACACATTGTCAACAAGAGTTGGGCTGTCATCTCCATTTTAACCTACAAAACACCTGAGCTACTTTATTTAAACAATTGAACCACAGCAATTAGGCCAACTATAAATAAAACTTGCATTTAGTAAATTATTGAAATATACACTTGATTACAAATATTGATGATTTTTGAATAAAGGTGAAATATTTGCTTTATATATATTGATCTTTTTACCCCTTGATAACCCCAATGGGCTTACTTTTTATATTTTGGTATTGCAGAAGGCCAGGGGGGGAGGGTTAACAAGCGATTCCAGAGCCTGCTACTTTTCTGTAGTTAATGCATTTAAATCTGACACTCTAAGTTTGCATTAAGAATGCTTGTATTAATTCAGGCATCTTCCGCCTAGACTTCCTGAAAACAATTCACAAAAATGTACAAGATATTTTCTTAGGTCTCCCACATAACCACCAGTGCATCTAAAACTGCAGAGATCCGAGAGAGTTGATTCCTTTCTTTGACCTGGAGGGCCAGTATTTCCTCTATGTTCTCAGTGAGCTCATAAATCTGTTTTTTTTTTACTGTTGAGTGTTTTAAAAATGATATCATATATATGCTCATCACTAGACTTCTGCTCCAAGTTTGTTCTGATTGTTGTTATGATTGTGTAATCTGATCTAAAAGATTCTGTCCAAAAATTGACAAACTTGTCATTATATCTGACATTCATTTAATTTCTAGCATGATGTGGCAAAATGTAAACTGTTAATTTAGCCTTGAGGTTTAGCCTTAAATACATCCCAGACCATGACTGGAGTAGCCAAGTCTACATTAACTATGAAATGACAGCACCTCTCTAGCAAATGCCCACTGTTTCCTAGAGGTCCATCCTACATTAATTAAAAGCACTATAGGTGCATGATCAGAGAGATGCCTATAACTTAAGGAAACTAATTGTAAACTATTAAAGGCAAGGAATGCCCCTAATAAACTTTGATGCTAGATTGTCAGAATATAGTCGAAAGGTACAGTTTTATCACACTTCGAAGGGGTAGGTTCATATGCACAAGATAAAAATGTATTTGCTGGACATTTTGCTATTTGATCAGCTACTGTCACACTACACTGTATGATTTTAGATGCTTATAACCCCAAACTGGTAAACATATCTGATGAGCTCTAAAAACAACAAATGCAAAAATGTGCATTAGGAGCGCAGTGAACATTTACAATATGTAGTCATGCAAAATGCATTGTGTCATACTGAAACCTGAAATTGTGAAGTAACAGATACATTTTGATCAATATATAGACAAGTACAAGGGATTCAATAAGGTGGTATTAAATCCAAGATATATGCGTCATACACGTTTATTATGATTATGGTTACAACACATCTTTCTGGATTCAGGAGTGGTCCTACTATTCACAGTAGGTTTAGAAAAACAGAGTAATAATTAATGAACTAAATGATACCAAATCAGTTAAATCAAAAAAAGGGAATAGGAGATGTGATTTTTTAAGGTTATAAGGCAAAAAATGCCCAGAAAAGGTAAGGTTTGTATTTGGCTGGCGAAACGTGCAATATCAGAGTGGCTGTAACTGAGCAGAATTTGGGGACAACAAGTAGGCCACCCTACTCACTTAGTCTAGTATCTGGATGTCAATGGCTTCCATCAGGGTAAGGTCCTATGCTGAATCCGACAGGAGCCCTCAATTCAGATACATCTTTATTAAGCTCACACTAAAGTTATTGATTTTAGAGCTAAACGCTCAGAACGAGACAAAGCTGAATTTTGTAGCCGCAGATGTTGCTTCTTCATTGGGATAGTTTTGCTATCTTATCCTGGTTCAAGGTTTCAGATTCTATCTTAAAAAATTTCCTACCTTGCATTCTCCCTGCCTCTTATTTCAGCACTTTCTCTTTGGTTTACTGCAAAAATTCCCAGATGCCTTACATTTGTGTTCTGGGAGCAGGGTAGTTAACTCCCAGACAGTACTGTGTATTGAGTCTCTGAAGTAGGGTTGAAAGAAAACTGGTCCTAAACCAGTTTCTATCAAGCAGCACAAAGACCTACTTTTAGCATTAAATAGGATTTTTTAAACTAATAGGAAAAATAACTTTAAACCATTTTGATAGCATTATGCAAATTTAGGACGGTTCTTGAGAAATCTGAATAGTGCAAACAGGATTTTCACTGTGAGTACACACTAATCCCAATATGTAGCCAGTCATGGTTATTTAGTAAAACACATAAACGGTGATAGGCGGATGCTTACAATAAGTTTAATCACTGGCAATATCTCGGAGTAGCACTCCAACCCATTGTTCTTTTGCTCACCATGCCACCTTAGTTTGGACCCAGACATATGCAAATCAGTCTTGACTTTGTTCCTCATAGGAACAGTCCAGCCCGAACTATCAGGCCAGGTCCTCCCTGAACTGGAAAACATGCAACTCAGGATCGGTTTCATCATAGTTATTGGCTCATCAGCCGGTTACAGGTTGGTTCCCCAGTAGCCTCAGTTATTTAGTAAGCAACCAGATCTGTGGGATTGAAAGATATGCTTTAGGGTTGACATATCTAACTAGATTTCCCTACATGGCAAAATCACTTTATCATGCCATGTGACACTGCAGCACTTTTAAACTGCAGCCAAGTCAGAGAACATAGACCTTTATCAAAGATATGGCTGGTATAAATATACACTGCAGCCACATTTGACATTTAACTTCCACAACAATGGTGCAATGTCTGTGTCATCTTACAATGGCCTTACTGCACAGTTAAATACACCATTTAGGTGTACCTGTATGGCACTGAATGGCCAGATCATAGTGCGGAGAATCAATCCTAATACCAGCAAAGTAGGTATTCTATTTTTACACTGCTGCTGTAAATGGTCATCTTTTGTTTGGTATAGCACCTTATTCTTGCCATGCTGTGTCGCTGATTGTAGAGCGCTGTGAATGTCACCCCTCCTAATAAAGTGCCTGTGCTTCCCTTTTCTATATGAGGAAATTGGTATATTTACTTTAACTATAAGTCTCTAGTGTATGGTACACAGGTGTAACCAGGGCCTATATGTTGAAGGTCACAAGTGGACTGCAGCATCCATGTGTCATCCACTACAATGGCAGAGTAAACATTACTGCAGACCTGCCATGTGTAGCCTGGCTGTGCAGATTTAAACTGCAAATTCTACCTGTCAAAATAATCGCCTTTGACACGCCTAAACCCTTCTTTTAAATATTAATAGGTCACCCCTAAGGGGGCCTTCCTGCCCATATGGAAGGGTGCAGGGCATTTAAAAGTAGGACATGTATAAGTGTAATATTAAACATGTCTTTACAGTGAAAGCTATTTTTCATTGTGGCAGGGTTAGCTGTTCCATAGGAAAAGCATTACAATACAATATTATATTTAACATGGTTATCTCTGGCTAGGAAACACCTAAAAAATTTCATTTTGGGATATAAAAAACATTTTTTACAAGTCTGATTACCTGTTTCTTTTTTTTTTTAAAGAGTTTTTATATAGTGCAAACTTGACCCGAAGGTATTGGGTATCAGAGCGCTTTACATAGCACCCGTTGCGTTACATGAGGAAACATTCATTTGTGTTAGGCGCGAGGAGATTAAGTGATTTGCCCAGAATCACAGGATGTTCAGCATCATTGCCGAGACTCAAACCCAGTTCCCCAGATTTGCGGTCGACCGCTCTAGCCGTTAAGCTAAGTCCTCTCGAAGTCGGAACTGTAATACGTGCTTTGGAAAAAGTACTTTTAAGAAGTTCCCTTTCTCCAGCATAAAGCACTAAAGGCCCATTTGTATGAGCTTTAAGTGATACCAAGAGCTAAATAGCTACTTTGGTGAAGTGTGAACTTTTTGCCAGAGATGTGACAAAGGCCTTGGTTGTGGGTAGGTGTTCTGTACCTCTAGCAAAATGATCATCTAGGCTGTGCCCAGGAACTTAATTAACTTCAAGGAGGCCTACTCTGGCACTGACAAATGTAACTAACACCCAGTGTCTGCCCCCTCCTTTGTTCTTCTCGTCAGCAAGGCACGAATCCCAGTGGGAGAGAACCTAACCCAGAACTGGGTTTGAATGACCACAGAGGGGTTTCTCATTTACCTGACCACATCTCTAGGGTGGGCATAGGAGATCTGAAAAGGGGAAAAAGGTTCTGCCATCTAGGCTTTAGGTGAATATGGGCACTGTAGGATTATTTGCAGTAGGGCACACAGGAAATGCTGCAAAAATGTGTACTGTTAACCTTGGGAAATTTTATGCCATTTAATCAATCAATCAAGGCCATTTTTACAGCCAAGCAGCTATCTCAGCTGAGGCGTCCCGGTGCTCAAAGCAAGACTGAAGATTAGATTGGCCAGCTTAAACTACACTGTTTTGTCTCGGCCGAGCGAATATGGGTGGGCAGTGAGTTCCAGAGCTTAGCCGTCCGTACCGAGAAAGACCTGACACCTTGTCGATCTTTGGCATACCTCGCAATACAAAGAAGTCGCAGGTGATTAGCTCTCAGGGCTCGCTCTGGCTGGTACAAGCTTAGCCTATTCCAGAGGTAGGATGACCCTATGCCCCTTAAGGCTAGGAAGGCAAATGTCAGGGCTTTAAACTTGACCCTCTTGGCAATCGGGAGCCAATGAAGTTGCCTCAGATGGGGGGAGATGTGATGGCAAAAAGGGACCCGACGAATGTTCCTAGCTGCCGCATTCTGAATTATTTGTAATCTAAGGATCAGAAAAGCTGGAAGCTCCAGGTATATGCTATTGGCATAATCCAAGCACGAAGTTGCCAATGCATGGACAATGACCTTTTGGCTCTCTACTGGGAAAAAACGCAATAGCTTTCTGACAGAACTTAACTTAACAAAACAGTAAGAAGACATACTACGGATTTGGGCCGCAAAAGAGAGATCTGCATCAAACCTGATTCCTAGCTTTCTAGAAAACGAGACTGGTGTTGGTGGAGGATTCAAATCAGAAGACCACCACCTTCTGGGGGGAACGCCGCCTGACTAAAAAAGAGCACCTCAGTTTTGTCTGTGTTTAGTTTTAAAAAGTTACTGTTCATCCACTTTGAGATATCTTTTAAGCACTCTTTGAAATTGAAAAAGGCTGCTTCAGAGTGCTCTCTGAATGAAAACACAAGCTGTGTGTCATCCACATACGAGACAACCTTCAGTCCTCAGGATTAGATGAGTGGCCAAAGGGGCTAAATATAGATTGAAAAACAACAGGCTAAGAGCAGAGCCCTGTGGCACTCCACAAACCAACGGTTTGGACGAAGATGAAAAGGGGCGCAGGAAGACCCGTTGAAATCGATCTTCTAAAAAATACAGCAGCCAGGATAACACCGTGCCCTCAAAGCCAAGATCAATTAATCTCTTAAACAGGATCGAATGAGCTACCATATCGAACGCTTCCGATAGATCAAGTAGAACTACCATAGCCGCAGCACCACCATCCAGTGCCTTTCTGACCGTTTCGGACACTTCCAGCAAAGCAGTCTCCATGCTATAAACTGCATGGAAACAATTGGTTAGGGCCTGGCTAGGAGTTGCCTCCGCTCACAGGCTGGTGCCATGCATAAATGTGACACACACAATACCCTCCTCAGAAAACTTTACGGACCTATAAAAGAATAGATGGAGCCTGGACCTGCTGCCTGTGACCTGAGAGGAGCCTAGAAGACTAGGCCTGCTCTCCCTCTTGTACCCAAGACAAAGAAGAGGACTCCAAGGGTCAAAAGGCTGACCACCTGATCAGGCTACATGGACACAACAAGCTAAAATAGGCATTTGCTGCAAGTACTCAAAACCTTCCTCAAATATTAATCACAATCCTTGCCAGGGTGAGTCACTAATGTCACTGAAAAAATCTGTGCTTAACCCTCTTGTATCATGGCACAAAGCAGCAGGCAATGTACAAAGGTATTTAGGTAGGTCTGGAACAGTAATAAAGTAAAAATGTAACACAAGAACATATTCAAACCTATTTGGACGAATAGAGAATGTTTCAATAAATACATTTATAAAAAATTGACAAAAATTCAATAAGTGAAACTGGAGAGATGAATTTTTAAAGTTTGAATTAAAAATAGTGCTTAAAATACAAGGACCAGGATTGTCCCAGTGGAAAGTTTGTCCTCTGGTCTTAAAAACGTTTATGAAAAAAGTTATTGTTGAAGAGTCTGTACTGAAATAAGATTGTAGGACTGACCCTCTCCACGTCCTGCCTAATTTGTTACTACCATTATTATTCCTCATATTTGGTTGGAATAGCCGTGACACTCCTTAGGGGTTGGGCCAATTCCACCTCATATATAGTAATAGTAAAGGTGCTGAGGGTCCTTTTTCCTGTTATTCAAAACTGAAACAATTCAAAGTCACTTTTTATGTATGTTTTGATGCTTTTTTTATTATTTCATATGCTTTTCTACAGATAACATCGTTGTAGATTATAATGTCCAAATGTGTAGATCTTGGAACCTTTTCATTCGTTAGCCAACATGTGTTTCACCCCTTACAAAACATAGTCTCCGTGGTCCTATCCTGGTTCACTCTGTGGTTTATAAGTGAACCATAATAGGACTGCAGAGACTACGTTTGTTTTCTTTCTGAGATATCAGATTCACAATAAAAGGTCACCACAAAGGACCTGATTCTGGCACCTACCAATCTTACGAGAAGCCTTAAAAAAGCCCCCACCTCACAGGCTTTGTAAGGGGTGAAACACGTGTTGGCTTAGAATAAGGTTCCAAGATCTACACCTTTGAAAACCATACTCTACAAAGATGTTATTTGTGGAAAATCATGTGAAATGATAAAAAAGTATCAAAACATACATAAAAAGTGACTTTGAATGTATTCAGTTTTGAATAACAGGAAAATGGATGCTCAGCACCTCTACTGTTGTTGAAGAGTCGTTGGCAGGGCAATTCTGCAAGCTGAATCTGTCGACAAAGGTGGGAAAGCTTTGAGTGTGCAAAGCCCATGCCCGGGAAGGCTTCAATGTAAATTGGATGCTGTTTGATGTTGGTCCTGATGAAGCCCTCTATGTTCGGACTTAGAAACTTTCCTGGAAGTCTGATTTCCTTCAGAGGGCAAACCAGCGAGCTGAGCCTGACTGGCGGTTCTATGTTGACGGATTAAGCTTTGACAGCAATCCCGGTCTCTGTCAATTCTCAATGTAGAAAGTTAGCAAAACGTTTCAAAGTCCTACTTCTTTCAGTTTGGGGACATGAGGAGTACGCTCTAATACCAGCCAAGGGTTCAAATCTCAGGGGCACCTCTTGGGGGTTAGGACCCACTCCAGCAGAGGCCAGCAGCAGGGTACAGGGCAGGTACTGGAACTGGTCAGCTGAGCAGCTGCAGGGAGAGAGGCTTCTGGAAGCTTGTTGTGTCCCTGCAGCTCAGACAGGCAGTCAACCAATTGACACTTGGAGCCACTCTGGGGTCCTTGGTTCAAGCAAGCAGGTTCAGTCTTTCCTCAGGTTATTCAGACAGCAGGGAATTACTTCTGATTCTTCAAAGGTCCAGCAGTGTTCTGAGGAGGGTACTAGGGATACCACATGTATGCCCAGGGCCAGTCTGTGGGGATAGGGGGAGACTCCTGGCCACTTTCTAACCATTGAAGTAAATATTCCCACGGCGAGTCTACCCAATTTTGCAGCATTTCCTGTGTTTTACTGTAAACTATCCCACTGTATCCCTCTTTCCCTAACCCCAACATGGCAGAACTGTTTTTACCTGGTCAGAGCTCCCTATGGCCACCCATAGGAATGGCTATGATAATGGCATACCCTCCCTTGTGGTCACTCTAAACCAGTTCTGGGGCAGCTCCCCCCTCCCATTGGATCTGGAACCAAATCATCTAGGCAGAGAAAGGGAGGCAGGCCTAGGTGTGACGTACATCTGCCAGAGAAGGAGTGGAAGGGACTGGGCACAGACCCCAGGCTATCCTGCTCATTTAAATAAAACACCTCGGTACACCCAATCCCTTTGTCCACTGTCTGGGATCAATCCACATCTCACCACATGGGAGCCATCAGCAGTCATGTCATTCTGGACACTGGCAAAAAGGCCCCTTTGGCAGGAAAATGACAACTTTCTAAAAGTGTAATTTAAAAAATAGTCATATAAAATGTAACTTGACCATCACGTCGGATTTTAAATTACTATTAAAATGAGTCCTTTATTCATTTTTCTAGCTGCTCCCAAACTGAAACTATATTATAGAAAGGGGTTACCCAATAATCCAACCGCATCTGGGTAATTAGATATACAGCAAAAACAAGGTGATGCGTTGGAATCATTCAAAATACTTTTTTTACACCATGAAGGATAACATAAATTATTCCTTCGAGACAAAGTGAAGCTAAGCACTAAATGTTGGTATAGTGTAAGCCAGTGTTTTCATAAGCGAAAGCCATCCTTGCCACAGGGTAAAATGACTTTGGAGGTTTTGCACTGCCAGGACATGTGAAATATTAAATATACATGCCCTGCATTTTGAATATAATGCACAATGCCCTATGGGAATTTAGGACCTTTTTGCAGGGGTGACTTATAAGTATTAAAAAGGAAGGTTTAGTCCTGGCAAACGTTTTGTTTTGCCAGGTCGAAATGGCAATGAATGTTGCAGCCCACTAGTAGGAATAAATTGAGAGGCCCTAGAAATAAGTGGTACCACATACTAGGACTGATAAGTAAATTAAGTGTTTCAATTAGGGGTAAGCAAATTCTAATAGATTTAGACAGGAGAACACATGCATTTCAACACTGGCTAGCAGGAGTAAAGTGACCAGAGTTCTATAGCTAGTAAAAACGGATTCCGAAAATTAAGTAGAAAATCAACGGGCACTCCACGCAAAAGTTGGTCATTTCCAGCACTTACCATGCAGATGAGTGTTAGGTGACATACTGCTTATAGTATAATATAATCGAAGGGCAATATCCCTCTCCCCAATATATTTTCATTCAACCCTTTCAAAACTAAGAGTGCTTAGAAACAGGCTATCCAAGATATTTAGTGCTATACATAATCCCAGAACCATGAAGGGTGTACAAAGTTCTAAGAGCACTACGAACCATCCAAATGGATGAAAGTCACTATACTAATTTTGCATAACATACTGTGACCTATAATGAAAACCTGACGTTCATTTCCACAAGACTTCTCCATTGCACATTTTATCTGCATTGAATGCCACAATGCAATGTCTTTGGCCATAAAACTCGACACTGAACATCCCGGAGGTTTTGTTGCAAATTTCACAATTGTGACTATGTGTTTGCGAGTCTGTTTTGCACAGTTTTAAGCAGAGACCCAGAGCGGCGGCTTACACTGCCTGCACTTCATAAAACCAGAAGCAGCAAATGACTAACAATAAAAGGAATAACATTTTCTTCCAAGCGATTAAATGGAAGGCTCTCTAACTCCTTCCTGCGCCGTCCCCAGGGAACTTGGGGAAATAAATAACGTGCCGCTGTTACGATGTTTTAAGCATAATCTTAAATTCTCCCCAAGAAAAATATTGTCTCCCTCATTAATGCTGAGATGGCTTTTATCGCTTCAGGTGTCAGGTTACCGCTCTGCTCTCAGTGTATTTGCGTGGAGGGTTTACAGGGTTCTGGTTTCAATTCGGCATCTTTTTAATGAGGAGGCTACTCTGATGGTCTGTGGCACTTCTTAAAAGCATAGGTGCTCTTAACTTTCAAGATGGTTTAACCCTTTGACAAGCTCAACTAGGAATCTGACTATTTTTTAAACAATACCTGATGCTCAGTATTGATTAGATGTTTATATATTTTTACTAAGCGCGCGTTCGTCCAAAGTCTTCTTGGTGTTAAGACAGAGTTAAGATTAGAATAAAAACAAGCAGGAGACACTCTTGTCTAAACTGTAGAGTGGGGTGCCCAGCGTTGGTACAAGGGTGTTGGGACTGTGCCAGATTTTCAGCATATTATTAAAATAAATAGTATTTCGAAGCAAAGGTCATAAGTGTGACAAGCATTAAAATGGTGTCATTAATATGGGCAAAGATACTTCACCCACTATTAGTGGGTGGCTTCACCACAGGTGACTGTCAACATTTAAGGCACATCATTGTCAGAATAGGTTGAACCAAAAATGGAAGTTGTTATATAATCTGCATACAGTGGTAAATGGGATACAATAATTTTATGTTAAAATTACCTAGTGGGAGACCCAGATAATTTTACTAACATTGCCACTGACAAGGTATAAAACAAGGAAGGCTGATATGGAATGTCTCTTATTCACACATCCTTCGGTCAACATGTTTCAGCCAACAGTGAAGTCCAGGCAGGTTAGTAGCCTTCCTCAGGACCCGGTATCCTTAGCACTTGCCCTACCCTGAACCAAGGGTGGTGCATAGAGGAATAAGAGACAGTGTCAAAAGAAGACTAAATAATGAATGAATAGTTGTACTCACTATGATTAAGAAAGGTTGGGTATTTCCTAAAATTATGAATTCATTGTCACACTAATTCTAATTTGTTGTAGCTCATGAGTAGTACACCAAAAGTTAGTCATGGTTCACATGTTCCATCCCCGTACATCAATGCAAATCAAACAATGTGTATTTATTAGAATTATATGGGCGGGACAAAATGTCTCTATTACTTCATCAAACGTGGATATAAGTTCAACACCTGTCTGCTGCTGTCCGTCTGAGAGATGTCTGAAATCCTAGTTCATCAATTGAACAGGTACGAAGGTAAAGAACTTAGACCTACGTATTTAATAGGATAAGTCAATTCATGGTCCAAGAGGCATTCTTTCATTGCAGCGTTTAACTGATTCCAGCCTCTTTGGTCCTAAATAGAATCACTCCCCTTTTGCTTGGAATATGCAATTACATTGAAGGCATCTTGCATCACTGTGCAACTGCTGGCCTCATTATATCGCAAGATGGTCCAATATACAGCCCAAGACCATATCCCTAAACAATCATTGCACACATTTCAATATTGCTTATTAAGTTGTTTACACAGCAACACCAATATGAATAATAGAAGATCCACTGACAGATAACGATTCTAAATTATGTTCATTAGAACAGTCTGTGGCTTTCCTAAAAATCATACATGTCTTCAGCCCTCTTGGAACTACGCTGCACATCCCTACGGTAAGTGTCTTATGGTTTTCAGGCAGTAGCTGGTCCCGCTTTTTTGCTGCAAGATGGGAGTTAAAGCTCTGCCTCCCTTTCATTCATGCCTGAAGCGCAAGATTCCCTTCAGGCACTGAGATGCATATCTGAGCAACCTTGAAGGATGGTCTTTTATAGTCTCAAAAACATGACTCCCAGATTGCAGACGACCATTAAACACATCATAGTAAAAAGGATCTCCTCTTCCACCAACAGCCAATGTAGTGAAACACAATCCAATGTTCCAGGTCCCAAGACAGCGAGAGCTGCTACATTCAGCCCTTTTGCTGCTGGCCCTCACCCATCACTATTAAAACTAAATAGACCCTGATGCAGTACTTGAGTCATGAAAAGCAGCCACAGCTGTCACCCGATGAAAAAATGATACATAAGGAGAGACCTACGACATGTCAAGATGTGGAAGTCGCAACTTCCAGCGGGGCAGAACATGGTGCAGTACTTACTGGGTGCAATACATATCTCTTGTTCAGAGCTTTCCCCTGGAAAATGAGGAATTATATGTGAAATTGGAATTTTCTGCACTTATCAGAATTCATACCTTCCCCCCCAACCCCCCTGATTTGGGGCAGATTTGGTGCACCAAAATTGATCAGGAGAATAAAGCGGATGCAATGTGTACTGCATATTTCGGAATATCGATCCCTTCGTAAACCTGGTCAGAATCCACCACCCCACCTGCAACCAGGGCTGAAATGAATGCCCAAATCTGTGTACAGAATGTCAGATATGAGTAATTATGGTCTCTCACGCTGAATTCTGCTACTTGGAAATATTTTATTGGCCCTCAAACAGTAATAATGAGTGTATTTCTAAACTATGTAAGCGATTATAATTTGGCAATGAAACAAAGCAAGTTTATGGAAAAGATATTTTTGCAATGATTTTAGCAATTTTGCTATCCCCGCATCTATCCCAGCATTGGTAAAAAACAATAGCAAAGCCAATAGTCCAAAAAGGGGGGGGGCATTTTTGTCTTTTTGGCTTGTTTACTTGTATGTCAATTTGTGATAGGGTTCAACATGCAGCCCAACTAGGGTTTTGGAAGAAATACATTAAAGTTAACCAAGTATTGACAAAGTTAATAGGTCTGGCTTTGGCTTCCAGCCTGTTTGCATTGTCAATGGTTGTTTGGTTTTGGCAAAGCTGTTGCACACCTTTGATGTTGGGGAAGCTGCTGAGCCCTCGAAAATCTAAAACAAAAAAGGCAGTGGCTGATAGCAAAAATATGTTTTGATCTCAACAAGCACACATTACAATAGTAGTACCTGGCACTGAAGGGAACTGCTTTGTATGTGCTTTGTGAAAGGCATGAATGTCGTCACTCAAAGTGAAGTTAGCCAATGGCTGGAGTGGGCTGGCCCCCTGCCCCATGCTGTATGCTGTAGTGCAGCTGAAAAAGGGGAATGACACAACAACAGACCAGTGGATGAAGAGTGCTAGCTGAAAGCCCTAGGTAAGCATAATATCTATATAATTTTAGAAAAACGGAAAGTCCTGGTATTAGAACATTAGACCTAAATCATGGAGGAAGAGACATCGTGAAACAAGACCACTACTCCAAACTGCTCTTAACCCTTCTGAAGGAGAGCAATCTAGTCACCTGCTCTTCGGAAAACACCTGAAATCTATTCATGCAAGCCTTCAATACCCATTAAGTTACAGTGTGACCACCCCACACCTGCTCAGAACAAATGTGTGTCTGTCAGTACGCCACATCAAGATCAAGACAAATGGATGAGGCCATGACATGCATGCAAACTACTCCAAATTAAATATGTGCCAATCACCTTTCTATAGCGTTATTATTTTCCAACATCACTGATGTGGCCGTATTGAGCCTTTGTTAAAACTTTTCCCTGGTCTCTGTGTTCAAACTCCTGGCCTATACACGGGTTCAGGGCCTTTAACAACCGGTATCGCCCTCGGCAGTGGTCTATAAGGCAATATTATAACAATGGAATGTTGGGAGCTCCACTGAAGACAATGAAGTCGCTCAACGCTAATAATGGCTGGTATAAGCCCGGAGCTCCAACATTCCAATGTTTCTTTGTTCACAGCTCTGGCTGTGAACAAAGACTTCAGGGAGCCTCAGCGGATTTCAATCCCCTCCGCGCACCCTGAAGCCTTTCTTTATTTGTTAGAACGTTCTGCCCTCTAGTGGCCGAATGTTCTAATAGCCTTATAGCCCTTCGTAGCTGGGCTATACCGGCTATTAAAGTCCCATTCCCTTGTTAAAGGAGCGGGCCTTTAATAGCCGGTATAGCCTGCTACGGCGGGCTATAAGGTTATATTAGAACAATGGAGTGTTGAGAGCTCCATTGAAGACAATGAAGTCACTCAGGGCTAATAATGGCCAACATTCCAATGCTTGTCTGTCTGGTTCTCCCTTTTTAACTCAGAACATTCTACCTTCAGTGCTTGGAATGTTCTAATAGCCTTATAACCCTTCTGCCTCAGGTTACCTTGGTTGTTAAAAGCCTTCTCTCTCGGTTTAGGGCCTCGCCTGTGGCTTGGGCTTTTAACTCAGGTTCAGGGCCTTTAACATCTGGTATAGCCCTAGGTAGAAGGCTGTAGGGCAGTATTAGAACATTGAAATATAGGACCTCCATGGAAGATAATGGAGTGGCTCAGGGCCAATAATGGGTTGTAGAGACCTTCTCCACCATTGTTTTTTTTCCATACTTTTTATTTAGAACATTCTACCCTCTGTGTGTGGATTAGTCTAATAGCCTTATAGCACTTCTACCTCAGTCTATACTGGTTGTTAAAGGCTCTAACCCTCATTTTAGGCCTTGAACTGCAGCTTGGGCCTTTAACAACCAGTTTTGCCCTAGGCAGCAGACTCTATTGCTATATAAAGTTATGAGATTAGTTTACTTTCAACACCTCTAGAATTAATCTAATCATATTTAGCTCGACACTTTATTTCTTTAATGTAAAAGGCAGTGCTTAATTTGTAAAGAATGAGTACTGGTGTCCAAAGCTCTGCTTCAGCAGTGTCACTAAAAATCAGCGCACCGAATACCAAGGCTGCGTAGTGTTGAATTTACCCAGGACCTATTTAATCCGCTGGAAGACACTGCTGCCCTTTTATCTCACTCTTGCCTATCTTTGCTTTCAATATCTGATGAGAAAATAAGTGCTGGTCCCCAAAAAAGAGTGCCAGTAGGACCCACCGGCTGAAATTAAGCAATATTAGAACATTGGAATGTGGAGCACTTCATTGAAGACAATGGAGTACTCCGAGCTTCTACGGGCCGGTAAAGGCCCGCAAAGCAACATTCCAATGTTGTTTTCACAAAGGCCTCTTGGAGCCCGAGGGATTTAAACCCCCTTGGGCTCCGAGAGGCCTTTCTTTTATTTGTTAGAGCATTCTGTGCTCTAGTGGCAGAATGTTCTAATAGCCTTATAGCCCTTCGTAGCTGGGCTATACCGGCTATAAAAGTCCCGCTCCCTTGTTAAAGGCCCTCGCCGAACGCTGGAGCAGGCCTTTAATAGCTGGTATAGCACGATACGGTGGGCTATAAGGCTATAGTAAAAAGTGAACTCATACTTATTTCTGCTGTTGAATGCCCTTGCTTGGCTCATTTACCAACTTTGCCCCTGCATTCCAACATCCCTGTTGCCTTTCTGGCCATTTGGCCCAAAATGTGACTTTGATGCGTTGTGGTCGGTCCAATCGACTTCTACAAATAAAATAATATTGTCCCAATTGTCAAATAAAGTTGTGCCATGTCAAACAAGTTCTATAACGCAACGTCGATCAAAGCTTTGTGGCGCTGGATAAAGCAACTGGTTATGGACAAAGCAGAATATCAGAAACTTATGGCAGGGTTAGGGAGTGAAAGGCCTAACCCTGAGCTACTGCAGAATATTGAGGTATCTGCAACATGCAGCATTCTGGTGCCACGTTAAACAAATCAGATAAAGAAAACACCATTGACCATGTAACCTTACCTTTTATGACGTTGAATATATGCATGTTTATAAAACAGAAAATGATGGGCATTTAATCATCCAACTTTTTTTTTTACACAACTGGCTTGAGTCTCTTTTTCAGGTCGAGCATTCGAGACCTCTTGTATATACTTTAGTATATACCTATATGTACTTTGTGGGCTTTGGAGATCAGCCCTAGGACTTGTCTGCTTCCGCTTAGGGACTTTTTTTTCCAACAGCCTCTATTTTACTGTCTTGATAAAAAACTTCTGCTTAGGGACTTTCTTTTTTTTTTTTTTCGGGCAACTGCCTTTAATTAACTTTCTTGATAGAAAATAACCAGCAGAGGTCAGTAAAATAGCTGAATCACTTTAGCATTCTCTAGATTCCAGTCCATAGAAATTGTCATCCACGAGCACCCGTTGACAATAGTATTTATTTCAAATATTGTATTTTCAGTGGTAGGACCACCGAAGGCCCTGATTTTATATTAATAACTGTGCTTTGGACTATACCATTTCCCGCTGAAAGGCAATATTTTTCTCCATGTGTTCCCATACCTGGCGTGTCACGCAGTTTGGTGCTTACCTTCCTTCCATGTTAAAGAACAGTAGATGTTTCAGTACCCAGGCTAATGTGCTGCATAGCTAAATACATATAAGGACCCAAAGGCGAGAACGATTGCATTGCAAATGCTTGTTTCAGTTACTGCCTTCTAATTCGTGTTCCAACTTTACTCGAGAAAATCTTTATTCACAATAAGTATCAAACCCTTGGGGTTGATGGGGCGGTTCCACCAGGTCTCCGATGAGCTACTTTCCTCTACATCTTTTCCCCCTGGACCCGTGGAAATAAATCACTGAAGTTATATCATTGCTTTAAAGCATATGTCAGCAGTGCCAGGGCTCTCAAAGGCATTGTCTTCCTATGGTACTGATGTAAAGTTACTTCTTCCATGTGTAACCAAAAATAAAAGCAAAAACACAAATGTAATGAGGTCTGATGAAGGGGGTAGGGCTCATAGTTTTATTGATCTTTTAGGGGTTTTTTGTTTTTCTTTTACAGAATGCAGATGCTGGGCAGTTGGCAGAACGCCTATAGTGCAGCTTTTAAATATAAAACAATCTTTCAATCTTTTTTGGATAATGGGAGATTTTTTCATAACTTTTGCAATACGTTGATTGGCGGGCACCGGTCCATTACACAGAGGACCCTTATGGAAAATAAACAGAACGATACAAAAACGATAGCCGGGGGCGACCTTCATGTTTAGCAGAGGAGGGTGGAAGGCTTTGAGGAAACACTGGGTTGCACTGATTGATAATTTCTGTAACTTTCTACTCTGTGAAGGTCAGTTTTTTGCTTCAATGAATCTATTCCCAAAGGGTCATATTTATCCAGGAGTTTTGTCGCTTTTGCGCCAGGCAACAGGGTGTAAAAGCAGTGAAACCCTCAAAATGCTATTTATCAAGTCATGCAAGGCCCCCTTGTATGGACCTAAGTGGCTTGATAAATCCAGAGAAAAGCAACGCAGCGCAAATCGCTGCGTTGCGTTACTCTGCCCATAGGGAGGCATTCCATGGATGGTGTGTGGGTCTTCCTAAGCAAAACCCATGGATTTTGGTCCATTCCCAGATTTACCAATACTGGTAGACCTGGGAATGCCCTAAAACAGCTTTGTCTTCCCAGGTGAGGTGTAACTAGGAGATATAATCTTTATTTCTTCTCGTTACTTCCTCTTTCTATGTGTGCCTAAGAGGAAAATGCCTCAGAGGACTGTTTTTGTACACAAAAGCAATCCAGCTTGCAATAGTGGCACCCTTGCACCATGGTGCAAGAGTTCCTGCGTTGGCCCTAGGCAGCACACTGTGCACCAGCGCTGGCAAAAGGCAGGAGTGCACCATATAATGTTAAATATGGCACATCCCTGCCCTTTCCTGTCAAGCAGCGCAGCCAGGCGACGCGCTGCTCCCCATCATCATAAATATGGCATAAAGTGTGTGTGTGTGTGTGCGTCTGTGTTCGCCCTCTGAACCGTCTTTGGAAAAGAAAGGAGCTTGCACCTTAATATGGTTATGGTCTTTAAAGGGGTCACTTGCCAGGGTCTCGCATGCCTTTGGCACATATGTGTGTGACTGAGCTAGCAGCGCGTAGAATGGCTACAATGAGGCCTGTACGCTTCCAGGATACCGCCGAAACGGTGCTGGTAGGCCTAGATTTCTGACGGGACTTTGAAGGGTACCACCTTGCAATGCCATAGTATAGGTTTGGTGTGTGCTATTGACCATGCTTCACGGGGCCTAACCGTGCAAATTCTCCACATAAAAATGCGTTCTGGTGCTGGAAAAGGTGACCCTGCCCTTCAAGCAGGATGTGTAATAGAAATGAATCACCAAGTCTGACCTATGTTCACCCAGTGGAGGTTTTCTCTTAGGTGGAGGAGGTGGGCGGGTCTCCACACTGCATGGAGGCCTCCGCAAAGAAATGTCCTGTCTGGGAAACTTAAGGTGAATACCAAAATGGAAGTTGGGACATTGGCTGCTCAGAGTAGCTCCTGGCTTGGGGACATTCAAGCCATTACCCTAGCAACATTCTCGAATAAGGCAAGTAGAGGCAGAGCAGGGGACAGGCACCTATTGCCACACACCAGCCACAGCACCAACTTCAACGCTGTTTCCGCACTGCACAATTGCTGTAGACCCTAATATAGAGGTAGATCCGTGCTCAGATTAAAGGGCAGACGTAGGTAGTTAAGTGGGGCAACAGATATTCAACTTGCTATCCTAGGATCTTTACCTTTAAGCCAACTTTATATTGTTCGTATCTGCTGTCCTGAAATGTGCTCTCAGGACAGCAGTGGGTGTTGTGGACACTGGAAGGACAACATTACTAATCTTGCTCCGAATTTTAGAATATTTGGGGAAGGAGCATCTTTCCCCCAAATATTCTTGGGGGCTTATTTAGTATTACAAATCCAGTCCTGGAATATTTTGGGGAAAGTTAGAAATTCCTCAAGTATTTTTAGGAATGGTTGAAAAGTAGTAATTTTGAATTGCAGAAAGTCCTGTCCTGTGGGCAAATTAAACTAGGAATACTATTAAAAGGATGAGTTTGTTTTCACTTTATGCGCCCCTGCAGCATTGGGCTGGGTTTGTGAGCACTCTTGGGTGAGCCTGCTCTGCAATATTGTACTGTTTGGAGCAGTTGGATAGTGCCTTATATCAGCGTTGAAGCCAGATAGTCGTTGTTGTGTGGACGTGTAAAAGGCTAACCCGTTAGTTGCGTATAGATGGCAGATAGTGTAGCCTGTGTTGGAAGCACAGGGAGTCACGCTTGAGGTGTGGAGGAGTGGTCCAATTGTATCATAGCTCATTTGTAGCTGTACTTAGGCATGAAGTGGGGCAGAAAGATGTAAGACAAAATAATGGTTGCCAATATGTATGATCTACCGATAGTGAGGCCTGTACCTGAACAGGTTAAGAGTTTGCCAACGGATGGATTTTTGCCACTCTACAGAATTCAAGGCAGATGAAGTATCCTTGTTTCTAGAAGGAGCTAATTCCCGAGCTTGGCCATCTGTACAGCGAGCCCAGTGCAACCAGTCCCAGACTTCCTAAAAGAAGGGACACAGATGGAACAAATGTAGATCAATTACCCTTCTTTGACAGCAAAGGTGAAGTTTGATTTGTAGGAAGATTGGATCAGTGCCATGGATGGCCCTCTAAACAATGCAGGGACCCCTGAAAGACATATGTCTGACTACGAGACAGCCAATGAAGCCCTTCAGGAACTGGGTTGGTGTGGTCGTGTATGCTAAGTGATTCCCCGGAGGCACCAGAGTAAATACAAATGGGGCCAAAATGACAGTCAATTGGCATAATCAAGACATTACGAACCAAAGCACATGTAGCACCATCATGTGCATGGGACGACTTGGCCCCATGCACATAATGGAGTGACTATGCCTCCACGCTCACGCCCTATTGCAGATGGCCCAATTCTTTTCAGGCAACGCGGTGAGAATCTGGAACTCACTTCCGCCTCAGCTCAGGACCACCAACTCTTCCCGGTCCTTCAAAACTGACCTTCATTTCTCCTCCTTCAAAGACACTTCCAAATCTAATTCACGCCCTCTCTATTCTCTCAAGGAAGTTCTTTCACTATAGGAAATTCTGTACCCCATGCCTATAGAAGTGCCTTCCCAGTGTGTTCTTGTGTTTTGAGTGACTGCCACTTATTGCAGTATTATACCTCTACTTGTATCTTGTATGCTTATGTAACATGCACACTTGTCACTTTTTTCTCTGTAACGTATCGTCTGCTACCTCTTCTTGTATCTTGTTTGCTTTTGTTATTTGCACAATTGTCACTTTTCCCTCATGTAACGTAATGTTTGCTTTTGTAACGTGTCAACTTGTAATTTTCTCCTCATGTAACGTTACTGTTCCTATTGTGAAGCGCTCTGACACCTTCGGGTTAAGTCCGCGCTATATAAAAACGCATAAAATAAAATAAATAAATGAATAAATAAGATGAAGGTGCAGAGGTGAACAGGCCTTTAGAAGGTGTACTGGCAGTGCACCACAAAGAGATGCTGCAGCTGTAGTGCCCTCCCAAGACCAGCCCACTGGAAGGGCCTATGAAACCCCCTCAACATCCCCTGCAGATGGGTGCAGTCACTCATTGCACTCGCTTGCAGGGAGATCCCTGTCCCCTTTTTAAAGGGCTGACCCCTGCACTGTGAAGCACCGAGCGCCTTATACGTAGCCTCTCAGTCTGTCATTGAATTCTCTGCCCTCAGGGCAGCAGTGCGTTCTGTATGTGTGGAATAGCAGCCTAAGAACCATACAGGCCTCAGTCTTCTGTAAGTTTAATCACCTCTTACAAACTCGCACACTTTAAGGACCAGCTCCCTCCACATTTTGTGCCCCCGCCGATTTATCATGCTCTTTTAATGAAACTGGGAATGTATAAATCTGGGCAGGGTATCTGATTCGAAAATCTAAGTCCTTCTAAAATGTAAGGACGGTGACCTTAGGCCATGCAATCCTTAAGGTATAAACACCTTGTCTAATATCCAGCTACTCAGTGACCTGCACGCTTTCAATCTGTCTAGATAGAGCTTAGAAAGTGACTTTAAACCAAAATGTAATAAAGCAATCGGTGTATAGATAATCCAATTTCCTCTGACTTGTGTACCTTACAAACAAATTTAAGAATATATTTTACTTTTGGGGGAGTTATTACATACTATTACAAAAATGGAATCTGAACTGATGTGGTACAGTACCGTGCAATGACTAAAACACATGAAGGCTCATGGAGGCCGATACACAGATACCCCATGGAGGTTATATTTTAGACCCTCTCAAATTTTCATGATTGACGTAGAGTTGAGTTACAGAAGTGCAGACCCGCACACTACCTTTTAAACTGCACAGGACTACTTCTTTGCTCTCCCTCTGTGACTTAAACTCTCTCTTTTAACACCATCTAACCGATGAAGAACAACATGGGAACAACGACCTCCTTTTGCAGATAACCCCGATAAAGTCAATGTTTCAAGTAACATGACAAAACATGTGTTGGCTAGACTATAAGAGCTAATGTGGTGACTACTGTAGAATGTGTTTTAAAGGAGTATGGCTCATACTACCTTTTGGACATAATTGCGTTTTTATGCAAGCGTTTCTACCCTTGTGCATACAAAATCTTTAATGGGCTAGTGGCACCAAAGTTTAACAGGCACATCTGGATAACTGAGAAATTTGAACAAGCAAAACGAATGGAACATTCTTTCAAAAGTTAAACAAATCTGAAAATTGATTTGAACAGAGAAGGGTAGACAAATGTACTCGTTCAAAAGTAGACAGGGCAAAGTCTCCCCTTTATTTTCCTTTGCTAATGAAACAAAGTTTATTTTGAAAACCCACCATTTCAGCAGACTAGAAAAAAGTGTATTTCACATCCAAACATAAACAAGCAATGGAAAAGCCAATAGGTCTCACTATTATAATGCAAGTGCAGAGCTGTTGGATTTGCCAATGTTTTTAAAGTATTGATAAAAACAAGTAAAAGAGAAGATTTTAAAATACTTTTCACTCAGGAAACTCTGAAGCGAATTTAAAAATATTAAGGAAGGGTCAGAATGTAAAGGGAAACGCTTGCCACAGCCTAATTTACTTTCCCTAGGATTTCAACATATGCTTCTCTGTGGTAGCCTAGGTAGCAGAGTTATGGGTCTTGAGAAGAAGTGTCATGCTAAGTACACCAGCTGCCTCAGACGCCACGTGAATGAGTGCAGCAGGTGCCATCAAAGCCTTTGTGTGCCAAAGGATGTGCTTTCACTCAAATGCAGAATGCAGAAGATAAAACAAAAACAACTCTTGAAGTCTGCTTTTGGCCAAATCTCAGCAAAAATAATCCTGTTGCTGTGCGTGTACAAACAAGCTAGGAGAAATGGAGAGCAACACAGTGCAGGGGTGGCTATTTAAGGGGGGCAAGCAGCACATGTGTGAGACAGCTACAAAACACATGCACTCTCATGGAGTGCTGAAAGAAATAGAAAACGAGTTCCCTAAATATGATCAGTGGAAGAATAGAAATCAGGAAATCAAAAGGATCGTAAAGAGACGATGCTCCAGTGGAGACAAGCAAAAGTAGAGGAAAGCAAGACATCAAATAAGAAGCAAGCAAATGAGAGATATTATAAAGTCAACTGATGGTAAGCAATGGGCAGGCTGTAAGTCCATAGCAACTTCACAATATGTCTTCAGCAGGCAGAGAGTTTGCACCATCACATAGGCTCGACCTAAAAATACAATTAGTGTTTGGATTTCCCTGGACCAAAAACCATGGGGAGGCATAGCTGCCAACAGCTATTCCGATTCACCAACAGCAGCCAATCAAAATGATCCTAAGATAATGCCTATATTTATTGGTGAGAACGGAAACTAATCAGAATTGTTAATATAGCATGTAGTTTAAGCAATTTTGTAAGCCAGCATTGAAACTGATAAGAGCGGGAACTTGTGTTATAACCATTCTGATTGGCTACTGGCAGGTAAACAGACAGTTACAGAACTGACTACCCATGTCTTGAGTTTGGTTTGGTATTCTCTCAGTGGTGTATGCCACCTGCTGTTCGTACTTTTTTTATATATACATGATAAGTGGATGCAAACCGTGTAAAAGTAGAATTGCCTATGGATTTCAAAGGAAATCTGCCTTTCCTGCTTTGTCAACCTATATTTTTTGCATTTGCTGGACCCTATTTTTACTCTGCTGGATTTAGAACTCCATGCACTTTATCAGCCTGTAGACTATCTGCTGGGAAATGACCTGTAGAGTTCCTCATGGAAGGAGGTGGAACGCCAGGCTCATTTGGAGATGTTGGGTCTGCCTGAGTGGGTCTGTGTGACCACTTGGTCAATGGCAGCCAGGAGGGGTAATCAAGAGGACCTGGAGCTTGAAACAGTGGCCCAGGTGCCTACCAGAAAAAGGAGGAGCAGGAGGCGTGGGAAACCAGTCCCAGCAGTTCCCATGGTCCAGGAGGATGCAGACCCTGAGGGTGATGCCCTGGAACCTACAGGGGAGCAAGTGGCCGAACTGGGAGACCTGCCTGAGCTGACCCATTGGCAGCAGGAAGGCGGTCCCTCCAGGGAGGAGTTCTGCAAGGCGCAGATGGCATGCCCTTCCCTCATTGGTAGCGGCAACAGGCTGCAGACCAGGCAGCAGGTGATCAGTCCGGATCACACCTGATTTACCGGGAAGATGGATTACTCTATAGTGAGCCTAAGGTCGCTGAGCCTGGTGCAGCCCGTGTGCTGGTGGTACCCGAGCGCTTCATGGCCTTCCTACTGGGTCTGGCTCATGCCGTGCCTCTCGCAGGACATTTGGGGTGCGACAAGACCCTTCAAATGCTTGTCACCCACTTTTACTGGCCCCAAATGAGGAAGCACGTCGGTACACATTGTAGGACTTGCCAGACTTGCCAGGCAAGTGACAAGAGTGGAGGGAAGTGTAAGGCTCCCTTCCAACACTTTCCTGTGGTGAGCACCCCTTTTGAGCGGGTGGGTATCGACATTGTGGGGCCACTGGAACCCAACACAGCCTTAGACAACAAGTTTATCTTGGTCTTGGTGGACCATGCCACCCGGTACCCAGAAGCTGTCCCTCTCAGGACAATCACAGCCCCTGTGGTAGGCCGGGCATTAATGGGGATCTTTTCCCATGTGGGGTTCCCCAGAGAGGTGGTCTCCGACCGGGATACCAACTTCATCTCGAAGTACATATCATCTTTGTGGGATGAGTGTGGTGTTACTTACAAGTTCACCACTCCTTACCATCCTCCAGGGAATGGGTTGGTTGAGAGATTCAACCGAACCCTGAAAGGCATGATCAAGGGTCTTACGGAACCCATGAGACGGAAGTGAGACGTCTTTTTGCCATGCCTCTTGTTTGCCTACAGGGAGGCACCCCAGACGTCCTTAGGGTTCAGACCCTTTGAACTATTGTATGGTCACCCTGTGAGAGGACCTCTGAGTCTGGTGAAGGAGGGTTGGGAGAAGTCTTCTGGTAAGACCCCCCAGGATGTGTTCAGCTATGTGATGGCCTTCCGGAACCAGACTCACCGCTTCAGGCGAACCTGGAAGCTAGCCAGGGAGAAATGAAAAGATGGTATGACCAGAGTGCCCCTATGGTTGAATTTCTGCAGTCTCCCAGGAACCCTTTGAGGGTCTTACACGTGAACCACCTCAAGTCACACTTTGAGAGGTCTGATGTGACAATGCTCCTTGCTACAGATGATGGGATGGAGGAAGAGAGTGACCCTCTTCCTGACCTCCTGTCGGCAAAGGAACAGGATGGGTCAGTGGATGGGGTAAACCTCTCGTCTACCCTGACCCCAGAACAGCAGAGGCACTGTCGCCATGTGTTGGGTCAGTTCGCCTCTCTGTTCTCCTTGACACCAGGAGTCACCGATTGGTGCGTCCGTGATGTGGACACTGGGGACAGTCTACCTGTGAAACAGAAATTTTGCAGAGTAGCTGACAAGGTCAGGGCCAGCATCAAGGAAGACGTTTCCAAGATGTTGGCGCTAGGGTTAATTGAGCCCTCCAGCAGCACCGGGGCTAGCCCAGTGGTCTTAGTACCAAAAGCGGCTGCACCCGGTGCCACTCCAGAACTATGGTTTTGTGTCGACTACCATGGGCTCAATTCAGTCACCAAGACTGACGCACACCCCATCCCCAAAGCTGATGAGCTTGTGGATCGGTTAGGCGCTGCCCGGTACCTCAGCACGTTTGATTTAACTTCTGGCTACTGGCAGATTGCTTTAACTGAGAGGGCCAAAGAGAGGTCAGCGTTTTCAACACCTGAGGGGCAGTTCCAGTTCCATGTTATGCCCTTTGGGTTGAAAAACGCCACTGCCACCTTCCAGAGACTGGTCAACCAGGTACAGCCCGGGCTGGAGGAATTCAGCGCAGCTTCTCTGGATGACACTGCTGTGTTCAGCTCCAGTTGGGAGGAACATTTGCAACACCTCTGTGAAGTGTTGAAAGCTCTGCTAAGGGCAGGCCTCACTATCAAGGTGAGTAAGTGCCAGATAGGGCAGGGATCTGTGGTGTACTTGGGATACCAAGTAGGGAGCGGCCAGGTGGTGCCCCTATAAGCCAAGATTGATGCCATTCTGGCTTGAGAGCCCCCCAAGACTCAGACAGAGGTGAGAGCCTTCCTAGATCTCACCGGGTATTCCAGACGGGATATGGCACCATTGTTGCCCCCTTGGCAGAGCTGACTTCAAGGAAGCAGCCCAGGAAGGTGATCTGGACCGATGCTTGCCAGACCGTGTTTGATGCCCTGAAAGCTGCCATGTGCAGGGCACCCGTGCTCAAGCCGCCTGATTTCTCCAAAGAGTTTGTGGTGCAGACAGATGCTTCAGAGCATGGTGTGGGAGCAGTACTCTCACAATTGAACAAGGGCTTGGACCAACCCATAGCTTTCATTAGTAGGAGGCTACTTCCCAGGGAACAGAGGTGGACTGCAATTGAAAGGGAAGCTTTTGCTGTGGTCTGGGCGCTGAAGAAGCTAAGGCCCTACTTGTGTGGGACTCTTTTCTGGATTTAGACAGACCACAGACCCCTCAGATAGTTAATGCAGATGAGGGGTGAGAACCCAAAACTGTTGAAGTTGTCCGTCTCCCTACAGGTAATGGACTTTACCGCCCTGGTACAGAACATGCCATTGCTGATGGTCTGTCCAGGTTCTTCCGCATTAGGGATGAGAACTCCCAAGGGGATGGGTAGTTCTCCCCACTTTTCAGCTGGAGGGGACACGTGTTAGACCTGGCATCCTTGGCGTGGTTTCCCCTGACTTTTTGCCTCTACCTCCTGTATTTTTGACACTGTGCTGGATTTTGTTTTTGCTGGTTTAGATGCTTTGGGTACTTTGCCACTGCTGATCAGTGTCAAAGTGCAAGTGCTCCCTATATAAATTGTTATTGTGATTGGTTATCCATGATTGGCATATTTGTCTTGCCAGTAGGTCTCTAGTAAAGTGCACTAAGTGTGCCAGGGTTGGTAACTCAAATGCCACTAATTGGCTTGCAGCACTGATTGTGCCACCCACATGAGTTGCGCTAAAAAGATGTCTCAGGCCTGCCACCACAGTGCCTATGCGCAGTTTGTTAACTGCCATGTCGACCTTGCCAGTGCACCCACTTGCCAGGCCTTACCTTCCCTTTTCTTACACATAGGACACCCCAATGGTGGGCCCAAGGTACCCCTCTGGGCAGGGTGCAGTGTATGTGAAAGGTAGGACATGTCATAGTGTGTGTAACATGTCCTGATAATGAAATACTGCCAATTTCGTTTTTCACTATTGAAAGGCCAGCTTTCCCATAGTACGGAATGGGGAATGCTGTGTAACATGTTTACCTGCATATCTTCCCATAGGAGTGAGATAGAAACTTGGAATCTGGTATCCCTGAACTCAGAATTTAATAACACATCTTTTAGGGAGGATAGTTTTTAAATTCTGTGTTTGAAAATAGCACTTTTAGAAAGTGGCTGTTTTCTTGTCCAGCCTTTCTGTGTGCCTCTGCCTGTGTGTGGATTGACTGTCTGGCTTGAGAGTGACAGGGGCTGGGGTGGCTCCAGAAGTCTGAGTGAGTCAGCACCAGGCTGAAAAGGCCGATCTGCATTTGAAGTGGTGGGAGGAGTAGCACCTGGGCCTGAATAGGGCTGTGCCTGCCTTCCACAATGCTGGCTCCACCTCCTGTGGTTGTGGTGTGTCTGATGGCCCTTGCCCACACTAACAAAGGAAGAAGTTGTACACTGGCAGAGTGCACCCAGAACTGGTTTGGACTGGGTCCAGGACCCCTTACACCTAGAGAACAAAGACTTTTGGGGTATAAATATGAGCGCTGAAACCCCTGAACTTTAGATCATCCTGGAATTCAAGAGGAACCTTTGCCGAGGAAAAGAGCTGGAGAAACTGAAGAGAAGGACTGCCCTTGCTGTGTTCTGGGGCTAACCTGCAGTTGCTATTCTGCCAAGGAAAGGAGAAGGACTTTGCTGTGTGCTATGTCCCCTGCTTGAAGAAGATCTCCAAGGGCCTGAGGAGAGCTGGCCTCCTTTTTTGAAGTCCCAGGAACAAAAGGACTTCACCCCCATTCCCCCTGAACTCTGCTGTGTGAGTTCTGACCTACCTAGAATGCTTGATCCAGTTGTGGGGCCTCTGGAGGTTGTTTTCTGCTGTTTTGGGATCTGGAAGAAGAAGAAGCGTGAAAAGACCTGCAAAACCCATCACATCGCTCTTCTTGCAGCACGTTTCACCAGTGCATCTCGACGGCGCAAGATTCCTTCGCATCGCCGTGCTGCTGCGAAGATCGTCGCAGCGCCTGTCGCCGCTGCAAGAACCGACGCATCGAGGGATCGCGGCTGAAGAGGACCGACATCGTGCCGTGCAACGCCACCACATCGATCGCTGTCGCATCCCGAAGATCTACGCATCGTACCTGTGTGAAACGCTTTCCTGACGCATCACTTGCGAACCATAACTGGCTCCCCCTACAGACCACTCGATGCAACCTGTCCGATGAGTGCAGATGGTCTGTCGCATCGCTTCCTCAGGGTCTCAGGAGTGTCGCATCTCTTTGTTTTCCGTCACTGCAGCTGTTTGGCTTGGGAACTTGTGTCACATCTACAGTTACTTTGGTGCAAAGTCACGCACCTATAGATTTCTATAGTACAAGTTCTTGAACTCTTTTTAAAGTCATATTTTTTAACTGTGTATGTTGGATTTTTGTTGTTTTGATCTTGTGTAGTTTAGATAAAGATACTTTATTTTTCTAAACTAGCGTGGTGTTCATTTGTGGTGTTTTCGCTGTGTTACTGTGAGTGTTGGTACAAATACTTCACACATTGACTTTGGGATAAGCCTGTCTGCTCATGCCAAGCTACCAAGGGGGTGAGCAGGGGTTATCTAAAGTGTGTATCCCCCTTACCATGACTAGAAGCAAAGGTCTCTATTTGGTCAAAGGTACCTACCTCTGCCAACTAGAGACACCCATTTCTAACAAGAAGTATATGAGGTACAAAGTCTATCCACGGCTTGGAAGTTGAGTGCCACTACATAACCTATTGTGCCATCCCCTACAGGTTCAAAATAAACAAGGCTTCGGGCCTACCCTGTGTATCCTGACTACTGTGGATCGACCTCTTAAAATAACACATTTTGACAAGTTAAAAACCTCCATTTTAAATATTAGTAAGTCACCTTAATGTAAGCCATGTAGCCCAGAAGGTAGGGTGCATGGTATTTAAAAGTGGGACTTGTAGAAAATGTATATTACCACACCCCTATAGTGACAAGGCTCTAATAACAGTTTTCACAGTGGCAAGCCTAGCTATCAAAAGTAGAAAAACAGAGTACAGTGTAAAATACTAATACTGTATCTCTGGAATGGGACTTGCTAGAAAAATAATTAAAACACTATTTTTAATAGTTATTAAAAATCCAATTCAATGGTGAAGTTGAATTTTTAATAAATATCATGGAAAAGTAACATTTCAAAATGTACTTTTGACCTGCCTGAACTGTCAGAGGGCTAATTAGCATAGTCCTTTGCCATCTATTGCCCAGTAATTAACCTTAAATAGGTGTGAAATGCCTTCCAGGAGTAAACAATAGACTGACCTGAATGGCCAGAGAGGATTCCTCTGAGAGCAGCAGAATATGCAGTGTAAGGTCATGGGCCTCCTTTTGATTGTACAGTGTCAAATCCTGCTTGACAAGTCTCCAGAGTCACATATAACACTTTGAGTGCACTTAAAACAAAGGGAACAGAATGCCAAGCCAATTCTTGGGGATCCCCTATCTGGTTGCTGAAGCACCCTGCTTTTGTTCTAACAGACTTCTATCTCTGGGTTTGTAGTGGGTACAGTGCTTGCCTCAAACTGGATTGTAGTGTTAGATGTGGGGGGACACGAGGATACCATAGCACACTCTCCATACACCTCCCCCCCCCCCAGCCATAAGAGCCCAAAATGTGGCAGCAGGCATTTGCCATTCTGAAAATACCCTGACACGTGGTATTTTGGGCCTGCTTGTAGTAAGGCAAGCAGGAAATACTGAAAAAATGTGTAGTGTTGGCCTGAGAACTTTTACCCTGTTGGTTAGGGCAGAGAGTCATCCCCATCTAGCTGGTGCCAGGCATAAATGTGGCACCTTCAGGAATCCACTTTAGGAAACTTTCTGGACCTGCAGAAGATTGTGCCTTTGTTTGGAAGCCCCCAGCTAACCAGTGGCAAATGAATATGAACTGGACACTGCTGTTGACCTCTGCCTGACACCCTCTGTGCCAAACCATTGAGCTCAGATTACTTTAGGGACATTAAATTCTCACCCTAAAAAAGGGTTGTGATTATTCCCTGAGGCGGGTTGTCACCCACTCTAAATAATCCAATTTCTCACCGATGTACTTTCTCTAGGGACAATGTGAAAATAATGTGCCCAATAATGCAAAAAAGATGTGGTTTAACTGTAGCTATGAAAGATATATGCTAGTGAGCGTCTATAAAACTTGAAACATTCCTCCAGATGATTGAGTGGATCCATATTTTTGTCTCATTTGCCAGTTTGATGGAAACAACTGACTGCAAACTTGTTTCAAACAAAGTTTCTGAGATACAGTGAAACGTCATGCACCCTGAGTTTTTGTTATAGTGTTCTGTTTATTTATGAGACAAACTGCATCCTAAATGTGTGTAAAATAGGGCCGGATAAGAGTAATTTCTGAGTAGATCATGGCCCTCTCTTTCATTTGGGAACACTCAGTGGCGGCTCCTCCGCTAAGGTGGAGGAGCGTCGCCCCACTGCCTTCTGAGCAGTTAAAAAAGGAAAAATAAAGTGATAATAACGTAATGGTAATATCATTTTATTTTTCCATACTTGCTCAGTTATCGGGGCTGAGCTTTGAAGAGCAGGGGGAGGAGTGCTAATCACTTTCTAAGTGTGCATGACGGTTTGCCCGGCTGACTTAGGACTGCCAAACAGTCATGCACACTTAGCATGTTCTCCACCGCGCTGTAATGCACAGCCAGGGTGGAGAACATGCACAGGCTCATAGTCCCGGTCTGAGCACCAAACCACGGTGCTCAGCTCAATCAGGACCCTGCCGTCATGGTGGCAGCAGCGTCGTGATTGGCTTAGGGGAGCTTGCGTGCTTACTGCTTCGGACCAGGAATCAGAGGAGACGAAGAGATGCGGCGTTGCAGCAACCATACCCAGGTAAATGATTTTTACTTTTTTTTCACTCCTTCACCCAACCCCCCGCCCCACTCCCCTCCACGACCGCCATTTGGTTGGAGACCCACTGAGAACACTTCCTGAAATGGAGGTGCGCTTCTGTATGCAATGCTAAGGTATGTAGCAACCATTTCCTTTAACCACGAAGATGATCATAGGACAGCATGACCTGTTCCGACAAAGGGTGAGGATCCTGAATATCGAATACAGAATATCCTGGGACACTCATATCGTAGACAATTTATAGTGGAACACAATGTCAAAAGATACGTATGCATAGATTTTCCATAGACAATTCCACGTCTGTGTACCAATCATTGTCAAGGTACACAGATGTAGGTTTAAGAATAATAGATTTATACTCCCCTATATGCGCACTTACCTTTCAATCTTTTATCTATGATACTGGTGTGCCACGATATCTTGTGCTCTGACAAAGATGTGTCAGGCTACAAAATGGCTTCACAGTGCACATTGACTGGAAGAAAGAGAAGAGCAAAGTCCTGTCCTGCAAGATAAGCCCAAAATATCCCACAACCTTTCAGCTTTGCAAAAGCTTGGAATTCTGATTCTACAGCAAAACTAACTACCCGCGCACCCTCTGCACACACAAAACGCACTGAGTTGTCCAACTTTACATTTGACGAATTCAGGACCTAACGGGTTTAATGAGGAACAATTGCATAAGTACACACTTGATTTGTCAGGGGAAGAACATGGAAGTATTTCTGGCCACGTTTTTTACAGCTGGCTTAGGAAACAAATCTTGAAATGTTGGCTCTGCCTTTTACCAGCTCGCTGGACGAGCTTGGAAGTCGTCCCTGTCTGCGTCATGAAAGAACTCATTTCCATGCTCTGCGGGGAGCTTGCTTCTGCTTTGAATTGTGGGCACTGAGGTATTATTTAATTCATCCATATTAGTGCCTGTTAAGAGTTTGTCATCTTTGCTAGCATCTCAAGCGCAGATCAAATATGGCGCTGCCTACAAGTGTAGCGTGTCGAGCCTGGCTTTGATCACCTGACGCCAGCCATTTCGTAAAACGACACCGCCAATTCACAGCAGCCTCTAGCTTCTTCCGCGTCTCTTTTGACGCAAATGATGTCATAAGACAAGGTCGATGTATGAAGGTAATTTAATTTTGTTTTGTGTGGAGGGGGTTGCAATAACTTCAGTAGTATAGTTTTCTTAAAGCATGCTCCTCTGCAGGGCATCTTTTCCTCTGCCATCTGGTGCACATCTGTGCTGCAAAAGGCATGCCTTGCGGTGTGTGTGTGTGTCCCTTTTTTCGTCTCTATTCTTTTCATGATTTGGTCAAATTCACAGGAGAAAAAACAGTTACCTGGGGCAACCCAGAGCTACTTTTCCACACTGTATAAGTTGAAGAATCCTCAGCTTGTACAGGCAGCAAAGGAACCCGCCCTCAGGGAGCAGCGCCCAATTTTTTATAAGCACACACAGGCTATGGTCCAGAAAGGGAATCTTGAGTACTATGCCAAAATCTAATGTTTTGGAGCTTTTAAAAAACTGTATTTTCAAAACTGCCTAAACAAGAGAAGCTTTTTAGACAAACTGTTTGGGAAACTGTGTCATAAAATTCCACCCATTTAAAAAAAGTAAAACAAATAAACAAAGAAAACTCTTAATAGAAGAACCTTGCAAACCCTCCCAGACAGGAAGAAACTTGACGATGGAGTTGCATATGGGTCTGCTGTTATTATTTTCATAGGGGCTACTTTCAGCTTTCATTCCAGGCCCACCACAAAGGCTGAAACGTTTGTGTGAGACGCTATAGCTCCCTCACAACTTATATATGATTGTGTCTCTCCAGAGCGACACAGAATCCCACGAGACAAGCATGCAGACTGTCAGGTCTAGAGTGACCTTGTTCACCGCTCTGTTGTCCTTGCAGAACAGCATCACATGCTGCTCTACTGCCTCCCCTAAGACATCACATGCTGCTCTGTTCCCCCATCCACCCCCCCATGCTCAAATGAAGCACTCTCCAGTGGTCACCAATGATCTCGCGAGTTGTCAATCCAAACAGACATCAGCTATGGCAGTGACGTCTCTCCAGAATGAAGTCAAGTAGTTACCTTCAGAAGGGCAGCAACTGCTTGTCTCCACTCATCTGCGGCTACTGATGCCCGCCCCTTTGCCTCCTTCCTGGCTCAGGCACCTTTTGATCTGCTCAGCCCACTGTGGGGTACGTCCAAAGCTTGACATCAAGGCTCAGTCTAATCCCCAAAAGATCTGAGGAAACTATAAAGTTATAATCAAAATAAACTGCAGCTTGCCAGTGGCATTAGGCAGGTTTTGTCCTCAGCTCTAAGTGTCCAATAGAACACAGGAACAGATTGCATCTTGTCTAAGACATAGTGTGGCTTCTTAGGTGGAAATCACCTGGTTGCGGATCGTAAAGGCGTCTGTAATTTGATGTTGTGCATGACATTTGCTATCTGTGTTCCTCCCTCACACCTGAGCAGTTCATAAGACAAGGGAAGAGAATAGAGGAGCCCTCATAGATAACATATTGGTGCATAGATTTACTATGCTTTTGACACAAACTCATATATTTGGTAAAGTCAGTAAATATTGTTTTACAGCAAAATTGTGCACCTACGAGGCTGGCATAATGAGAAGAAATATCTTTATGTCTTCTGATTACCCTCTCTTTGTATGTGTTCTGCATTTTGCAGCACACATATTTAAGATGATTAAGCCTCCGAGAATAGCTTTTGTGCGGGAAGGAAGCCTTCCTACACAAAAACGAATCTGACTACGGTGCCTGCGTTGGTGCTAGGCGGCCAGAAGTGTGCCAGTGCCACAAGGGAGCAGAACTTTGACATATCTTAGTAGATGCTGCACATTTCTGTTCTGTATAATAGATTCTGGTGCAGTAGTACTGGAGCTGCCAAAGGGGGCACTGACTGTCTCCACAAAGAAGTGGTGCACACTAAGCATACCCCCCCAAGGGTGACCCTCAGGAGAGGGATCAAATGTGGTATAGTCGGCCTTTCCTGGTTGTTCCCCCCGATATCAGTATGCCCAAAAAGGATAGGTCAGATCAGCGGGAGGAATCCCCTGCTTGCAAGGAGGAGGATGATCAGACTGGGGGGCTGTCTTCCGCCATTCAAGCCCTCTATCTAAATGTACGCTCACAGTCTAGACATGTGATGGAAATCTGGGATTTGTTAGATAGTGTTAAGCCGGATCTGTGTTTTTTCACAGAAACTTGGCTTAACGAGGAGAATATCTCTTCGTTAAACACAGCCTTCCCTGATGAATATTCGGTTACACGTTTGGACAGAGTCGGAAAGAGGGGTGGAGGACTGGTGATTGCAACCCGCTGTCCGTATCACATAACAATTTTGGATAAGATTTCCTGCCCTTCCCTCGAGTTATTGATATTTCGGATACATCAAGCTCACACCATTGAGCTGACAGGAGCCTTGGCATATCACCCTCCAAATAGTGAAAAGAATAGTTTCTGCACTGAACTTTCTGAAAGACTGGCCCCTTTTGTATTGCGGTCAACTAGATTCCTACTGGTGGGGGACTTCAATTATCATTTGGAAGTCCTCACTAACAGGGACTCAGAAAGTTTGCATGCAAGTATGGAAGCTTTAGATCTTACATCCAGAGTGACTAGCCCCACTCACCGTGCAGGTCATACTTTGGACACTATTTTCTCTAATATGTCAGATCTGAAAGTAGAGTCGCCGATGGAGGTGGATTGGACAGATCATCTTGCACTCAGTTTCTCGTGGAATGCACTGGGGCGTCCTAAACGACCTAAGCATCATATGGAACCCCGTAGAGCATGGAAAAGAGTGACGGCTGCTACATTCAGCAGTAATTACTCCCCTCCATCTCTTGATGTGACTGATTGTGATGCTTCTTTAGAGAGAGTCGAGTCTGCCATCACGGAGGCCCTCAACATGATTGCACCACTAAGAGTAATGCACATCACGCCAAGAATAGCTCCGGCGCTATGGTTCACTGAAGCCTTAAAAAAGGAGAAAACTGGTACCAGAACCTTAGAAAGAAGATGGAGGAAAACAAAGGCATTAGAAGATAGAGATGGATACCGGGCTGCTCACAGAGCCTATCTAAACAACTGTAAAAAGGCTAGGAGAACCCATTTGAGTACACGGATCTTGGGGGCCAAGGACTCCTCGCAGGAGCTTTTCAAGATTCTGAGAGAATTTACTTGCCCTCGGAAGAATGAGGCACTTCCTCTTGCTACACAGGATTTCTGTAACGCATTAGCGACACATTTTACAGACAAAATCTCCTTGATCTATCGTACTTTCGAGGTTAATAACAACTCAAACAACTGCCAGGTTCCTAGACCAGTATTATGTTCTCCTGGGCTAGATGTTTTTCCCATCATTACAGTTGCCCAGGTTGAGGCTCGGTTGGCCAAAATCAAGTCGGGTTCCCCTCTTGATCCTATGCCACCCAGGATCATGAAGGAGTTATCGTCTATCCTTGCAGATTCTCTGGCTACCATCTGCAACATATCGTTAGTGACAGCCACCTTCCCGGAAAAGTGGAAGGTATCTCGTGTCAAGCCATTACTTAAGAAGGTATCAGCGGACCCTACTGAAGTTCTTAACTACAGGCCCATTTCTCTTCTTCCTGGTTGGTCTAAAGTTATGGAATCCATCATAAATGGTCATCTGTCCAACTACTTAGAAGAGAATAAGCTTCTTGACTTTACACAGTCAGGGTTCCGGACATCACATAGTACCGAGGAAGCTCTTCTTGAGGTCACGGATTCCATCAGGCTGTCGCTTGATAAGGATTCTCCGGTTATGCTGGTGCTTTTGGATCTCTCGGCAGCTTTTGACACCATCTCCCACTCTATACTGTTAAGTAGACTGTGGGAGGTGGGGGTCGGTGGTCTAGCTCTCAGGTGGTTTCAGAGCTATCTATCCGATAGATCGCAATCTATCCAATTGGGGTCCTGTGTATCATCTTCAGTACTGGTTGATAAGGGGGTCCCACAGGGCTCTATTTTAAGCCCCACACTATTTAATCTTTATGTGGCCCCCCTAGCGTCTGTTATCAGAAACTGTGGCTTTGAAGCAATCTCCTATGCTGATGACACGCAGCTGATTATAAATTTTGGAAAAGATCCTGCAACTATCAAAGTAAAGTTTGCAGCCTGTATGATCGATATTGCCGACTGGATGAGAAATCATTTTTTGCAACTGAACTCATCTAAGACGGAGATTCTTCTGTTCGGCAAAGCTGCAGATTTTTGGACCCTGACTGGTGGCCATCAAAGTTGGGTCCAGCCCCTATTCCTAGAAGTTGTGCGAGAAATCTGGGGATCCTTTTAGATAATCAGCTCTCAATGGAGACCCAAGTTAAAACCCTGGTGTCATCGTGTTTTGGTACCATGCGGATGTTAAGGAAGATCTTTCCTTGGATTCTGCTGAGTGCCAGAAAAACTCTTATTCAGGCCCTGTTAATTAGTCGACTTGACTACGGAAATTCTCTTTTGGTTGGAATCAGGGAGGATCTTTTTTCCGTTTGCAGGTGGTGCAAAATACAGCTGCCCGCCTTGCTCTTGATAAGCCTGCGCGAACCCCCTCCATACCGCTTCTGCGCCAACTACATTGGTTGCCAGTCAGAAAAAGGGCCACTTTCAAAATGTTATGTTTGGTCTTTAGATCCCTATATGGATTGGGACCTGTTTATCTTAGGGATAAACTTAAATGGTATCGGCCTGTAAGACAGCTCAGATCCTGCTATCGCAAAATCCTGTGCGAATATAAAATCAGGAAAGTAAGGTCAGGGGGTCGTGCTTTTTCTTATTTAGCACCCAAGCTATGGATAGCCTCCCTGAATCTATTCGCCAATGTTCAAATTTGGCTCTTTTTAAAAAGATGCTTAAAACTTGGCTCTTCTAATTTGTTTCTTTCTTTCTCCGACTGCTGATCATTTTTGCCAGCGCCAAGAGATCCCCATGGGGATGATTCATGCGCGATATAAGTGATCCAAATAAATAAATAAATATAAGGAGGAAAAGTGGGCTCAATTGACCCTCCCCGGCATCTCCCATCAGGTGAGTGCAGTCTCTCAATGTCAAAGAAGAAAGGTTGAGCTGGGATCAACGAAGAGGGAACCCATGGTAGTTTTCCTTCTTTCTCTTAAGGATATTAGGTCAGCACCTGCTGGAGAGAAGGGGGTACCTTGCGGGGAGACCACCTCATATTCCTGGCCTGTATCCAAAATGGCGATTCAAATGTAAGATGTTGGCCTCAGTCCGAAATGGCAGCCCTAATCCAAGATAAATGCCCAGTCCAAAATTGTGGCTCTTGTCCAAGATGGAAGCTTCCATTCTACCTTTTAAAACCAGCTCAACTGAAAGGTATTTACCTAACTGTATTTCCTTTAAAGTGGTCAGCAGCGCGGAAGGGTGGAATTCACCAGAATACAGCCTCATATTTCCAATAGCAGCTACTATCTCCCTGTTCCTTGTACCAATCAGTTCAGCAGTCAGCAGCAGTGAATCACCCTGCTGTACTTCCTATAAAATGGCCTTCTGCTAAACAGGAGACTTTCTAGCAATCCAGGATGCTGCTCTATGCTGCTCTGGATGTCTAGAACTTGATAACTACAAATCCTGTACCATATCTATTAAACTAGGAAAAACTTTCCACTGCTTGATCCTACAGAGAGGAGAAGTAGCAGTGTTGGATCAGGGAGAATCCTAGAATGGGGTTGGGGTCTTGGAGCACTGACAATATCTGAGCAGCCACACTTACCCTCCCTAGTGCAAACAACAGCATCTGAAGACAACCAGGTGTGCTAGGGAGGTTGTAAAACCTACAAGGTATCACGATACTGCAGAGCCTACTCACATGAGCTAGAAACGCTCTGTGGAAAGGTTTCTCACTCACCTTGATTTTCATTGGATGATAAAGTCTCTTCAATGGGTGCCCGTGTGAAGTATACTAAACAAGTTAAAAAAACATGGGAGTTGCCACTTCTTTTGTACTCTGCTCAAGTACAGGGTTTGCTTTCCTATGGATAATTTTGCCTTCTATATTTTTCTAGATAGCAATTATTATTTCAAGAATAACAGAGGCCCTGCTCTTGGACTACGAATTATATGCTGCAGGGGAATTTATTTTGCAGTGCATTAACAATCTGGTCCAGGTGGGTATTTTGCTCTAGTTAGTGGTACCCTAATACAATTCTCCCTTTCTTGAACTCTGGCACTTATACCTCCTTTCTATGTTGTGTTGCCCTGGTTCTGATCTTACTGTTCTCAAGTACGAAAATGGGACTGGTTCTGTAGGGCATGGTCAGCTGTCACCTAGTGCTGTTCTTGAGTCATCCATGCTCCAAATTATCAAGCATCCCACATATTTATTCAGATATGCTTTCCATTAACTGATGTCTGGTTGTCAGAAAAATATTCCAAGTAAATGCTACCTCCTTCATTTAATCTTCCATGTGTAACAGTAGACTCCACCATACAAATCGGACTCATAGTGTACCAATTATTCACTTTGGGTTTTCTTTGCCTGTTACTAAATTCTATCTACTGAGTGGATTATTTGTGCAAAATTCCATTTTATCCCACTACAAGTAAACCAGTGTTTAGCCAAAATATCGAGTTTTAAATTTCGACCTACAATAATATCGTGTTTTCAATATCGTAGGTAAAGAATATCGAAGTCAAGAATATCGATGGACAGAATATCGATCCCAAGGTAAGTAATATCGAAGTTAATAATATCGAAGTAATTTATATCGATGTAAGTAATATCGTAAGCAAAAATTTGATGTCAATAATATCGATGTTTATTTAGTGTAATGTAATTTAATATGTATTTTATTTGTATGTTAAAGATTATTGTAATGTATTTTAATAAATTTAAAAATACATGTTTAGAGATTAATAATTATCTTAAATTTAATTTAGCATTTTAGTATCAGAGCGGGTTGTGGGTTTATAGGGGAATACGGTGGGAAGTAATTTAATTATAATTAATGAATTAATATGTATTGTTTAATTGGTATTTATGATTAATTAATTGTTAATTAATTAATAATTGGTAAATAATAATATTCATTGATTAATTAATTGTTAATTAATTATTAATTGTAACATAATTTTATTAATTGCCTAATTATATACATTATAATTAGTTTATTATTAATAATTATTTATTGTTATTGTTAATTAATTAATTGTTAATTAGTAATTAATTGGTGCTTTAATTTTATTAAGTGATTAATTGATAATTAAATTAATTATGTGAATTTTTATGTGTAGTGGGTTGTGGGTTTATAGGGGAATAGGGTGGGATGTAATTAAAATAAAATAAATAATGATATTTTTTATTTATTTGTAATTATTATTAAATAATTGTTATTAGTTAGTTAAATATAGTAAATATAAATAATTTATTATTGTATTTTATTTGTTGTTATTGCTAATTAATGTATTGTTAATTAATAATTATTAGGTGAATATTTGTAATTTCGTAGTTAATATGTATTAATTAGTCAATTAATAACTATAATAATTATAAAGAATGTATTATTAATTGTAAATAAGAGATAAATTGATATTTAAATCTATTGTGTATTTTGTATGTGTAGTGTGTTGTGTCTTAAAGGGGGAATAGTGTGGGATGTAATTTAAAGTTATTTATTTAAATATTTATTTTATATAATTGGTATTTAATAATAATTATTTTAAAAATACATTGTTAACATGCAATTTTTTTATAACAAATTATTGAATTGGTTATAATGTTCATAGAATCACTATGCTATCTAGTGCTTTCCCAACTGTTTTACTATCTGGAGTGGGAATATTAATTTTTACCCCTACGCTATCCAGCGCTTTCCCTACTGTTGCACTCTCTGGAGTTGGAATAGTAATTTTTACCCCTACGCTATCCAGCGCTTTGCCTACTGTTTCACTTACTGGAGTGGGAATAGTAATTTTTACCCCTACGCTATCCAACGCTTTCCCTACTGTTGCACTCTTTGGAGTTGGAATAGTAAGTTTTTACCCCTATGCTATCCAACCTTTTCTCTACTGTTGCACTGTCTGGAGTGGGAAGAGTAATTTTTACCCTTACGCTATCCAACACTTTCCCTACTATTGCACTCTCTGGAGTGGGAATAGTAAATTTTACCCTTATGCTATCCAACACTTTCCCTACTATTGCACTCTCTGGAGTTGGAATAGTAATTTTTACCCCTACGCTATCCAACGTTTTCCCTACTGTTGCACTCTTTGGAGTTGGAATAGTTATTTTTACCCCTACGCTATCCAACGTTTTCTCTACTGTTGCACTGTCTGGAGTGGGAATAGTAATTTTTACCCTTACGCTATCCAACACTTTCCCTACTATTGCACTCTCTGGAGTGGGAATAGTAAATTTTACCCTTACGCTATCCAACACTTTCCCTACTATTGCACTCTCTGGAGTTGGAATAGTAATTTTTATCCCTACGCTATCCAACGTTTTCCCTACTGTTGCACTCTTTGGAGTTGGAATAGTTATTTTTACCCCTACGCTATCCAACGTTTTCCCTACTGTTGCACTGTCTGGAGTGGGAATAGTAATTTTTACCCTTACGCTATCCAACACTTTCCCTACTATTGCACTCTCTGGAGTGGGAATAGTAATTTTTACCCTTACGCTATCCAACACTTTCCCTACTATTGCACTCTCTGGAGTTGGAATAGTAATTTTTACCCCTACGCTATCCACCCCTTTCCCGACTGTTGCACTCTTTGGCATTGGAATAGTAATTTTTACCCCTACGCTATCCAATGTGTTCCCTACTGTTGCGCTCTCGGGAGTTGGAATAGTTATTTTTACCCCTACGCTATCCAACATTTTCCTTACTGTTGTTTTTGTTGGAGTTGGACTAGTAGTTTTATTGTGTCTGATATTTAATATGTTTTGTAATATTTTAGCTATTGTAATATATAATTTATAATAAAAATTATTCAAATTAAAAATATTGATTATTATTTGCTATATGTAATTATTTAATATTTGTTAATGTTATTGTTTTATGTGTATAGATGTATTGGTAATTTAAAAAATTTTTTAATAATTTATATATGTTACAGAAATTATTATTAAAAGTAATTATTAAGTAAGTGTATATATTATATATATTATATATATTTTTAATTAAAGTTTTATTTAATTATATATATTAAATATTAATTTTACATATTATAAAATATATTTATTTATGTTTCTTTTATTTATAAGTATTATTTGGTTTATTTTACATATATTTTTAAAGTAAAAAAAAAACGATATTTTTTAATTACGATATTTTTGACATCGATATTAAATTATCGATATTTTTGTACTTACCATGTTGTAGATAGGATGTCGATATTCTTGACCACGATATTTTTGTTGCGATATTTTTGTAGGTCGATTTTCTGTCTTTCGAAATGATGTCATACAACCAAGTAAACCAATCCTTAACCTGGGCCTGAGAAATGGGGCAATCGTTAGTACGATAAGATGACATTTGCAAACCTATTTGGCCACTATTCCATAATACTTTGCACTTGAGTAAGGCTGAGCAAACATATATTTACCAAAAACTGACCTGACAAAAGTAAATCCATTTACTCCTGCACAATATTACCCCACTATAGTGTGACATTCCACTGGGGTGAATCCCATACAAGGGGGGAGAGGGCAGTTTAAGGTGAGTTCAGCCTGGAAAGTTTGGGAATGCCCACAGACATGTCAGTATCTGGGCATGCATGAACTGCATTCTGACTCTTTATTACCACTGGAAATAGTGGAAGTTTTGCTCCTGCCAAGTGCTGGAGTAAATGTCTTTCGAGTGTGGGGAATAGAACAACTCAATGTCTCCTAGGGGCAGCAGAAGTGAGTTATTCACAGGGAAAATGACTCCCCCCAATACTACTCACCCCCGCCTCCAAATGGGGTAAATAAATAAAAAAGTGCAGCTGTACAGCTAATCTGTCTTTCTACAATGAGGAATCATACTGTTTGTACCTTCCGACCTTGGAAAAATGCTACCGCATAAACTCACATGATTTTTCCAGGAGTATGCCGGGAACCAGTACTATAGGCAAGTTTGTGAATAACCGAAGTGCTAAATCTACACCCGTGCATTGGCGGTAGTGTACAAGTGTAGATTAACAACTATTTTTGTGAATCGAACCCGTTTCTTATGTGACATATTGTCCTACGTTTAGGTCACAAGCATGCAAAATGTAGTTGTTATATAATACGTAATAATTATATAGAACCTGGAGCATACTTTTACCAAGCAAGAGAAAAAGGAATAGGGTATGAATTTTAAACTTACAAACGATTCTCCATTCGAAATGTTTTATTCGGGACTAAGAAATCAAAAAGGACAGGCCTTAAAAAAGAATCATGCATAGTCCGACTTATTAATTAGCTGCAGTGTGGAAAGTCTGTTAGTTTACATGGAGAGAACTAGTTATGGGCAGATTTGCACAGGAATAAAAACAGCCTGGATCGTGAATATGCGATGAATGAGACCTTTCATGTCCTCTTTCTTTAAGGATGATGTCATCTCATGAGGTGGGCACTTGGACCCCTGCAGCTAAGTATTCCTAGTTTTTTGCCCTGAGTGGCGCCTTCAGGGCAGCACTTTCTCCCGTTCACAATTACTCATTTTCAACCCTTCCCAAACATAGTTAGGGTATTTGTAACTCTCCCCAAATATTCCAGGACTGGAGTTAGAATAGCAAATAAGCCCCCTGGGATACTTTGGGTAAGGTTGCCCTTTCCTCTAATGTTCTAGGAATGGAGTTAGAATAGTTACTTTGACCTTCCAGTGTCCACCACGCCCACTGCTGCCCTGAGAGCACTAACTCCCAGGACACTGGACACTACTTCCTGTCTGAGGACTGGACAGGAAGTGAGGGAAGAGCAGAAGGAATTCCAGACTCATGAAGTGTAGTGACTGTACCATGGAAGAATAATGCAAAAAGGAGGGTAGCGAAAAAAGGGATACTTTAGCAATGTACGTGTGTCTGACTCATCTGATTGCCCTGCACACACAGTAATACCTCTCTGTGTTTATTATGTCAGCATGTTCAGGTTTGTGAACTTCTGGGAAATAAGGCTTCTGTGGAAGACATTTGAAGCTTCCACCAGCGTCTTTAGACTCGAGCAAAATGTGTGTTTCTTGGCTCTAATAATTGCTAATGTAAGTTGCTCAGTTTCCCGTTTACTTTTGTAATTCAATTTCCTTTACTCACGCGCTTTCATAAAATAAATAATATGGTCATAAAAAAGTCATCGTTGAAGTCCCGCTTTACACTTTGCTACCGCATTCACCACACATGACCAACACAAGAGAGCAGCGCCTCGTTTAAATGAGAGCGGTGGCCCTGTTGAAAGAGGTTTCTTGAGCCCACAATGTTTTCTTGTGTGCAAGAGAAACTCAGAAACATATTTTATGGTAATATTTGTGCTTGATCTCACTCATGACTAGGTAACTGAGAAAATGTTTTATTACCACCCCTGCTTTGAAGAGGTAGAAGCCACACAATTTACCTTGTTAAAAATTACTGTGCTCTTTTTTCCCTTTTTCTTTCAAGCTCAAAGGCTAATGCTGATGTGTTTGGCATCAAAGTCACTTTACATAAATACCCAAGTTAACCATCTGAGTTGATTTAGGGGACATATGTCTGATGATCGTCTTTTGATGCTAATAAGGTCGCGGTGGCTCTAGAAGTCCCTAAAAGCACACCTGTTCGACACAATTCTCAACTCTCCCAACTGGCCCACTGCTCCCAATAGCCTCCCCGCACAAAGAGCCACTGTATTAACTGTTTTCCACATCCAGATACCACACACAATTAATGGGCATAATATGTTCCCCCACCACTCAATTCAACTACCAACCTATCTCTACTCACACGTCAACCTGTGCTAATGTCCATGGAAAACATTGTCACTGTGGCAAATGCCACGTCCTCCTTAGTCCTTAATCACAAGGATTCTTCAGATACTGGTCTGACATTAAAAACATTCTGCAAATTGCAGTGTCATCTCCATCTTGGTTAATAGTATGAAAAAAAGCAAATAATATTTTTTAGAAATGGGGTTTCTGGTTGGCAAAGGCGTACGCCTAAGTCAGGCAGAAACCACCACTCTAGTCAGGGCAAGGGAGTTACACACCCAAGATAATCCCTGCTCACCCCCTTGGTAGCTTTGCAGAGCAGTCAGGCCTATTCCAGAGGCAATGTGTAAAGCGTTTGAGCAATACACTCACACAGCAATGACACACCACAAAAGAAATTCCACACAAGGTTATATGAAATAGCCTTTGTATTATCCATAAAAACACATTAGATCACAATCACATATATTATACTATGCCACCAGGCACTTGTAATGACTTCACAGGGATTACATATAGCACTTGGCCAATCGGGCCATTGCCATAGTCATCACTTTTAGGACAGTAACTCCTGGTAACATTACACTGAGCATAGCATATTTATGCAGAACATCATTATCCACAGTGCACCCTAGTGATATCCAGCACCAGCATCAGTAGTGTAACACCAAACCCTTGTAGCAGTACGCACATTTAGAATAAAGCATTAGGCATAAACCATAGCAACCGTGCACCACAATAACCACTTATGAGCTGCCCACACACTGCTGCATGAGCACCATAATCAGCGCCACACCTGCGCTCTCATTTAGAGCACCTGGTGTCCTTATTGTAGGCTTCTGGGCCACGTGCCCACCTACACCAGGAAATATGGCAACTCTAGTCCCCGGGGCCTCCGTCGAGGTCTCACCCCGTTCCGAAGCACAACACTACAAGCAAGGTGGCGGGTGGGCAACTCAGCGGGTCTTTGTTCCTACAAACTAATGCCCCCGATGCTGCAAGTAACATGGCGGCTGACCGCGATCAGGCGGCGCAGCCCCGACAATGTTAGGAAATGACAAGTGATCCTGGTCAGGGGTCTCCATCAAGGTCTCTCCCCGAGCTCCTCTGCTCGTGTTGCAGGGAAGAATCCCTCCTTGGATGCACACAGAGCCCGCGAGGCTCCGGCTCGATCTCGCCACCGGCCCTGTCCACAACAAGGCTCAGGCAACACACGGGGCTCTCCTCTTCCTCACGGGAGCCCCGCCCATGACCAGGCTGCCTCCACTTGACTTCCAGAACTCTTGTTGCTACGGGGCAAAGTCTCCGTCGGTTTCGTCAGCTTCCTCGTCACGGCAAGTTGGGAAGCGCTTCTGGTGTGCAGGACCCCGCACTTCAGGGGCGAAGAAAAGAATGCAGTGCTCCTCACACTGTCTCCCCGGTGGCAGGAGAAAGGGACTGCACTTCACCAGATAGTCCCACAGTTAGTGCTTCTGGGGTGCAGGAAACAGCACTCAGGGCATAGCAAAAACGAAGCTCTACCCAAACACTGGTCAGGAATAAGCAGAAGACAGGGCCCAGGCAGGCCAGCACACAGGGTCACCCTGAAGAGTTTCAGTCCTTTCAGCCACCCAGCAGGCAGCAGATCAGGCCCCAGTGGTGGCTCCTCCTGGTCACAGCAGTCCTCTTCCTCCGGTCCAGTTCCAAGTAAGCTCAACAGACATGGGGCCACAGTTCGAATACTTATAGTCCATATGTCTTTGTTCTTCCCCCTGGCACAGGGCTTTGAGCCCAGTCCAAACTAGTTCTGGGGGCACTTTAGCATATCTTTACAAGTGCACCACCACCTCCATTGTTAGTGTAAGCCTTGGATCCAGACAGACCACAGGGGGGCGTAGCCATCATTGTGGAAGGCGGGTGCAGCCCTATTCAGGTGCAGGTGCTACTCCTCCCACCACTCCAAATGCAGACCAAGCCTATTCAGCCTAGCGCTGAGTCACCCAGGCAGGGCAGGGCACACCTCAACCCCCCCAGGGACTGGCTGGAGTGAATGCAGATCCCCTCTACCCTGTCAGTCAGAACCAGATGATCAATACACATCAGGCAGGTACAAAGATACATAGCAAACAGAAATGCCCACTTCTAAAAGAGGCGTTTCTAAAATAGTAATAATAAATCTGCTTTCACCAATAAGCAGGATTTATCACTACTATTTCAAACATACCAAACTTGATCACGCCACCCCTCTTAGATCAGGAATTACCACTGAAGCACATATCAGGGAATCCCCAATGCATCCCTATGAGAGGGCAATCCTCACAGCAGTTTGAAACCATATAGGCTGTCTGTCACTACCAGGACTTACCACACAGTTAAGAAATGTCCTACCTTTTACCTACACTGCACCCTGCCCATAGGGCTAGCGAGGGCCTACCTTAGGGGTGACTAATATGTAGTAAAAGGGGAGTTGCAGACATGGCACTTTATGTGCCACGTCACAGCAGCAGTAAACTGCATGCGCAGGTCCAGCAGTGGCAGAGGCTTGAGACAGGTTTTGAAAGGCTACTTTGGTGGGTGGCGCAAGCAACGCTGCAAGCCCACCAGTAGCATTTAATTTACTGGCCCAGGGTATCTGGGATACCACTGTACAAGGGGCTGACAGGTAAATTAAATAAGATTAACAGGTGTGGACCAATCTTACCAAGTTTACCATGGAGAGCACGGGCCCTTTAGCACTGAACAGCAGTGATAAAGTGACCAGAATCATAAAAAACACCAACAGGTCCGAAGAAAATACAGGAGGAAGTCCAAAAGTTCTGGGATGACCCTGCAAAAAGGGCCAAGTCTAACAATATTCAACTTATATTTTGTATACTGTGTCACACAACCCTGCATCTACTCTGGTGTGGCATCAGTGGGTTGGATAGTTCACATCTGTGCCAAAGTTTAGCGAACTGCTCAGGTTGCCCTGCCCCAAATTTTAATTCAATATGGTGAGTATGAGGATAATGTATCCATGTTTTGCTGGGTGGTGACCGGTGCACAATCACATAACTTGTATGGCAATATATCACTACGAGTAAACAGTTAGGAAGAAATACTATTATGAACAAATAGTTATGAAGAACATTTTTTATAGCAAGTTCTATTTTTCATCATCATACGAAAATAAAAACATTGAAAATATTTTATTTTTTCATTATGAGTAAAAAAAAAAATAACCTAAAAATAAACGTCTGCAGTGTTAGAAAATGCATAGGGATAATATACGGCTAAGTGTTAGAGTTAGGGATAGGTAAGAGCGAAATTAATAGATAAGAATTGCGGTCAGAGCAGAGGTGAGGTAACAAATTAGGATAACGGTTAGGGGTGAGATTAGGGGTCAATGCAGTAGCGGCTCGTGGAGGGAGTTCGGTGGGGCAGTGAGGCGGGGCAGGGGAGGGGCAGGGTGGGGAAATGTAAACACTGGAATATGGATGAACGGAGGTAAGTACACATTTAAATAAATAAAACGAATTTCGTCGCGCGCGCTGCATCGCAAAATGCGATGCAGCGCGCGCAAAGGAATTTGTTTTATTAATTTAAATGTGTACTTACCTCCGTTCATCCATATTCCGGTGTTTACATTTCCCCACCCTGCCCCTCCCCGCCTCACTGCCCCACCGAACTCCCTCCACGAGCCGCTACTGGTTCAATGTAATATTAGTTTTAGGGTTAAGATTAGGATACGTATGAATAAGGATAGAGAAAAGGCATTTTCTTACTGGAGGAATTCGTCATAGGTGTTTTGCTGGGGACTCCATGTAATGTGTATTGAAATTAAAGAGGACTCTTTCGAGTGGACTCCTCATAACTCTATTTCTACATAAAAGTATTCGTGGTGTTTTTCATTCCACGACAGATCCGACTTCCAGTCCTGCTCCAGCAATCCTCGCTTTGCATAGGGAACCTGTGCACTAAACCTTTCTTCTGGGCTCGCATTTCAAAAGATGAAAGATCTGAGAAATAGCTGTCAACATTCAGTGCAAAACACTTCTCAACACGTTGCCAGGAAAGAAAGAATAAAAACCTGCACTTTTGAAAACAAATCACTTTTTTTCCGCACTGCGCCACCCCTACTAAGCATGCACATAAATCCGCACAAGATGTGTTTAGCATGCAGAATGGTGGAAAAGGTTATCTGACTCATATCTGTAAACATCCCAATCATGGCTGCCCACTTTTCTATTAATCTGTGTGTTCAAATGCACCCCTTTTATTGCGTTTCAATGTCCCAAGGACCTGATCAGAAACACATGCCTTGTAAATATCATCTGTCATGTTCCATTAGTTTCATGTGGGAAAGTACAAGTCAATAAACAAAGGTTGCGCAGTAAATCTGTCTTGAAAGCATTATACCTTAAAAAACACAAAACAAAAACACGTGCGTCCTCTGACCTGGGCGGCCTTGAAAGGGAGAACATCAGGTATTGTCTTGTACCTTTAGAAAGTCTAGGATGTCCTCAGAAAGCTGTTGGCCTTGGAAAACCGTCATTTAAATTGGGCCAGGGCGATATTTCTGATATAGCAATTTGATTGATTAATAGAAATTCACAACATTTGGCCACATTGCATAATTATGTGCCATTTGTGGCAAAAGTGTAACACAGGCACACAGGAACAACGCGAGCGACCAGAAGGCGAGAGGCTGCCGTTTGTGGAATTTGGGTTGTTTGCCTTACTTTTTTGCAAAAAATGCATCCTCGCGAACACACACTAATAAGTAACACCAAATGGTGATTTTACATTTTGCATATTTATGCGCAATTTCTACGGAATTTTGCTTAATTGCGAAATAGCGAATTACACAAACGTTGCACCCCCCTAATGGAAATATGTACACTGTACCTGGAAAAGGACGGTGCCGCTAAAACAGCTAGTTGACTTATTGGATTGTTGGTGGAATGTGATATCAGAAACACGATTATTCAGCTGGCAAACTCAAGAAGTCAGAAGTGACAGAATATCCATTAAGTTTGACTTTTGGATTTAATTCAGAACTATGGGCCAGACTTAGGGTTCGACAGATGGAGTTGTGTCGATCTGGATGTTGCAGGACATTGCGCCTGCTATCCTGACGGTACTCTTTCTGCCAGATTCAGAGACGACTGCTGGCCCAGTGGTCCTCAGTGTTGATTGAAAAGAACTGCTGTCACAGTGGTTCCTTCCAATGTACTAAAAGTTTGGGGGACAGCCGCTGTCGGTTTTGATGGCCATTCACCAACCTATTAAACTTTTTTGTCTTTCAGAAACAAAGTTCCAAAATGGGAGCTTGATTCTGTAAACCAAAACACTAATGCCCCCCCACACCCGGGGAGTCATTATTGGTTTTTTTTTGTTTCTCACAGCCAGGTTTTTCTTGGTGGTGACCGACAGGTAAAAAAATTGACATTACACTGTTCATTCTTCTACGACTCCTTCTCTGTCGGGCCACCAGAGGAAGTATTCCATTGACGGAGCCACCATTATTATACTTAAGGTCACTGTTGTTATACTTAAGTATAACCGTCGTTTTACTTATAATCATAGTTCAGGTCTGCCCATCTCTAAATGAGGTGTGCAGACCAAGGGTTACGCGGACAAGATACTCCTGTCTGCAAACTCTAAAGTAAGCGCATGTGTCCAAATAGCAATGTTCAACAATAAAATACAGAAACTGACATTTAATCACATAACAAAAATGGTGATCTTACCGAAGATTGCAATGAACCTGTCTGGCGCATACGAAGCATACGCATATCAAAAAATTATTTTGACAGAGGGGCAGAAAAAAACATTTTCTGTTTTTTTGTTTTTGGTGAGGTGTCCTGATATTATGGTGAGATTAGGAGAAGGACAATAGCGAGAACTATTACAAGTCCAGCAGTGGCATTGTGCTGATTTTTAAAGAAGCCGAAAAGAAGTGGTAAATACTCCCAATGCTTTCCCTTAGTGGCTTTAGTTTACACAACATGAAACAGAGCAACAATTGTCCCAGGGGTGGCAAGAAAATGCCTCTTCCAACCCATACACATTATTCTCTGAATTGAAGTACACATTAAACAATACACACAGGTGCCTAAAGATGCCAATGCAAAACAGGCATAGAAAGCCCCCGAGGTCACCAAAAACTAATTTCCTATATTTTACTGGAATGATCCTATGTGAGGACTGCAAATGAAGTAGAGAAAAAGGCATTTTGATCTATTCAAATGATTATTTTAGGCTGAGTTAGTCCAGTTCTATTCAAATACAAATGTGTTTGATTTATTTGGTCTGAATTTACATTTAGTACATTTTTGTTTAATTTCCCTCAACCTTAACCTAATCCTTACTTTAATCTTTTCTTTAACCCTCACCCTAAAAATAGCTCTCTCTTTGACCCTATCCCCCTATGTAACCTTAAACTCATGTCTGAAGCTAATCCTATAGTCAACCACAACCCTAATCCTTTCACCTTAACTCTCACCCTGAGCCTAAATCTAAGGAGCACTGGAATGCTTGTGCTTCTACCACACTAATCCAAACCCTCACCCTAACCCTGATTCTAATTTTCACCCTCACCACAAATCTAACTCTCACACTGCGCCTTACCACAGCATTAACCCTATCTGCTTCATATTTTAGGTCTCGCCTAGGAAGCGCCTGCGTTGCGTGTGCTGTCTCTTTGAGAGATGCTGTATCTAGGATATGGGCTTCAAAAAACGCCCATCTTTTTCATTGGTTCCTTTTACTGTCCTTTAGAAGTTTTATTGGTGAACACACTTAGTAGTCCCTCCTTTTGGAATTTTGTATCCTCCCATGAGGACTGCCCTGTTACATGTGTTCTTACTCTTCATGTTAGTTATACTTTGAGAGCACTCTTTTTTGTATGGTTGGCCTGCCTCTGCTCGTTAATTGTTCTGTTTGCTTGGCATGAAACTTCATTCCACTTGCTGTTCCTTAATCTCCCTGTGCTTCTCATAACACTGCTCGCAGGCACCCTGCACCCCTCCGAGGCCACTGCTCGTTTGCAAATGTTTTCGTTTGTTAAATTTATGCTTCATTTGCACTGCAGTGCCCTCATTTAATCTTCCTTTGCCATCTCCACCTAAGCCCCCACAGCACTGCTTGTCTGCCCCTCCACCGCAATCGCTGCAGTGATATATTTTGTTAATTATGCCTCTAAAAAAGGGTACAGTACCTTATGTTGCCATAAAAGGTCCCAAGGGGCACCTAGTGACAGCTTGTGGTACTGCACCCTTTTCCTGCTTTGTGCACATTAGAACAGTAAATGTTGCTGTACCCACAATAATATGCTGCATAGCTAAATACATATATGGTCCCAAAGGCGAGACCGATTGCATTGCAAATGCTTGTTTTTACTTATCTCCCTTCTCACTAATTCTTTTTCATACCTTTTATTTAGAACAACCTGTAGTTCGAACCAAATGATTCAAACTTATCATTGATTAACACTGTGGGAACAATCCCTGGCCAAGGTCAAGAATAAATCTATGTGCCTGGGCACTGATTACGAGTACAGGTGCTATTTATCCCACCTGATAAATAACCGTACCATGGGGTGCATTATTTATCAGGTGTGATTGATGGCACCTATTACGAGTTTGTGGAGAAAAACATGCAGATTTTTGTGTTTAAGACACTAAAATCTGTATGATACGCTAAATATCGTAAGCTTTTCCCCTGCAAAATGTTGGCAGGTTTGACCTGCCGAAATTTTATGAACATTGATAATTATCAGATACGTTAAATACCTTCCAACACATAATACTGCCCTATGCATAAAAAGGGGTTTCTGCATGGATCTAAATACAGCGACCAACTTGTAATAAGGCTCCTAGTGGTTAAAGGCTGACACCAAAGTGGCAATCTGTGTTGACTAACTCCAGCACCCACATTGCTGCTGCTCTAACCTCATCAATGCAACAGCCTGAGTGAGGAGGAAATGCACGCCCACTTCAGTAGCTAATTTCATATGATAACAACAGGTTATGACATCATAGGAGACTGCTGTTCCTGTCAGTATTCTCTATCACGACTTGTTAAGGCCTACTAAGCGTTTCTGACACAAGATATGCAACTCCAGCACCCTGCATGATAGGATACATGTTTTGGTGTGATTCAAATCTGAAAAAATGCAAGTTTGCATTTAAGTATTTCCATACAAGCGTCCTAATCCGAATCACATGCTAAGGTTTACAGATGGCAAACTGCAGACCACTCCAAATGCTGTTTTTAGGTTTAGGTTGATCCAAGAAACCGTTCTTCAAAAACATAGAGCATTCACAGAGAAGCATGGGTGTCCCAAAGCGCCACTTATACCGTAAACGCAGTAATTTATGCTCGTCATTAAAAGCGACGTGACGTATGATCTTTAAAAAAATGAAGGCGCTTGAATTCAGTCAGCAGACTTGTTTTTGCTAAATTTATGGCACGCAAAAAAGTGAAATTGAAAAGTGCCCAGGACTCTGTGGTTCTTTGCAGACTTTTGTTCCTTGGCTCAGAGTCGGAGGTGAACTCAGGTCTCCCCATGGGGAGCACTGACCAAGACGACAGAGCATTCCAGCTTCAAGTATGAGCCAACTGGAGCCCTTCAAGACTCTTTCTGGGTTCCTGTGTCCTTCTGTCACTCAAAGTATATGAGTCATGTTCCAGGAACACAGTCATACTTAAGAAATCCAGCATATCCCAGCAAAAGAGTCACTCAAATGTGACCTTTATGGTTACTAGTGGGTGAACAGTCAAACATTGCTCTGTGCACGCCTCTTGAATTGATTGGAATAGTAGCTGCATTCAGTTCATTTAGAGTTTTACGTCAAGACCCGAGGCTCATATCACGCTGTCTTTCTTGCTATTTAATTGCATAGTAGCTGCATAGCAATATAACATAAAAAATTGTTTATAAAAAACTACAATACCCAGCACACCCTAGTGCTGGACTATGTATGCAGCTAACACAAGTGTTTTATCATGAGGTTATATAGAAGCCCCTCTTAATTTATAATTTCTTCTTTTTTGCTGCTATGAGTCAGACAGGTTTTCTGGCATTATTTCAACTTGAAATATTTGTTTATTTGACATAATATTACTTGCCATTATTCTGATCGTGGTTTATTAAGTAATACAGTTTTTTTGTTTCAAGCGCAGCTGCTGTTTTCCCCCCTCAGTATCCCCTTGGTCTGTGCTTCTGTTCCGCAAGGGCAGCCTCGCGAGCCAAGCGAATACCCGGCTCCGCTCGCGCATGCTCAGTTCTTTCACCGCAGGCTCAGTCGTCAGAGTTCTGAGCTTCATCTTGGGAAAGCCAGCTCGCCGACTCTGCTTGTCGTCGCTCAGCCAGACACCCAGCCAAGCACATACCTCGAGATCCTGCTCTGAAAACATGACAACGTGAAAGATTGATTTTTCTTGGATTTTTTAAATTCTGTAATACTTACTTAACTGTGAGATTCTATTATTCTACCGAATTTTCACATTGTTTAACCTTTATTGTATGTATTGTTTATAAAATGTCAACACTAAAATGTAAGGAGTTATTCCTGTATATTACCATTTATAAATGATTTGCCATTTAAAATGGCAGATCCCTCACAAAACGGGGCATGGGGATGACGGTGAGGAAATAGGCCATTTTTTTTTAACGTTTTAATAACTCAGTCACGTTAGCACTGAATGCCTCTTTGGGGACCACTGTAGAGAACATTTTGGTAGAAATGTGAAAGATATTATTACTTCGATTTAGATCTTACTTGATGGTGGTAGCAGGCCCGAATTAAATTTTCCATCCACCAGTCAAAATCCAGATTCTTACGTGGTTCAATTTCCTGGCAAGCCCTTGAGTAGGGCAAAGACAAGCCACCCCTTAACAGGGAACAACCCCATCAGGTTGAGCAGGTTCCTTTTCTGACAAGAGTTCTGAAGTTGTCAGAGAACTGATAGAGGTGGAGAATTCATCAGATGACTGTGGCGGTATGCCATACAAATGACCCTCTAAAAGTGAGGTAGACAGTCGCCCTAGAAACCGTCCAATGCAAGACCCCCCGTCAAACCAATCCACAGTCCCTAGACAGGATGATTCAGACGTTAACTGGTTTGGCATCAACAAAAACAAATAAAAAGACTTTCTAAATTCCCAAAGAAAAAGAATGAGTCTCTCTCCCCTCACCAAATCTGTGATGTTTTAGGAGAGTATTCACGCTAAAATCAAAAGTTAGGTGGACAAAGTAATTATAAATAAATTGAGGTCTAAGTACCTAAAATTTAGCAACTCCTCTCTCCTCTAATAAATCTAAAGTACTAACATTCTTCATAAAGTATGGGAAGGACCCGGAGAAGGGAATCTACAAGATCAGGTCAGATTGACAATATAAATTGCGGGACACCTTAAGGGTTATTACAAAATTTCGAGATGGTTGAAAAAGCAAAGGAAGGTTTCTGTAAAAATGGATCCATCAGAACTCTCTAACCGGATGGAACAAGTTATTTTATAAGCAACACAAACCCTGTGACCTCTACAGAAAGACGCGAGGGATTACTGATGAAGCTGGTCTCCAATCTCATGCAACTCGTTTCCATGGAGGACGGCCCGGCCACTAAAGAACAGCTATTTAGAGCTAACTTTATAAAAGAGATCTCCAAGTATAACAATACTTTGAGCTCCATTGAAAAGTGCAGCTATTCCTCAAAAAGGGGTTTGGGCACCGTGATTTTTTCTCAGATCGACAGTAAAGGGGCCCCTCTGCCAGTAGAGGCCAATTCAATTCATGGTTCCAATTCTTCAACGGTACAGGCCACACCTGCTTCCGATATAAGAGGTCCACCTTCCATCCCCAGAGGAAAAGGGGTGGCAGAAACCAGGCTATACTAAACCAAATGTTGCCAACAGTAATTTTCAAACCAGTTCCAGTGGAACGGGGGTGGCGGGGGTGCAATTTTACATAATGCATGTGCACAGATTACTGGATCCCACAGACAATTATGGGACTCCGCGAAATGTTTTACAATGACTCAGTACAGGCTTTCTTTCCTCACTCCATATATTTTAAAGAGATAAAGAGATAATTTCGAAAAAATAAGAGAATTGTTATTAACGGGGCCATCGTTTATGATTCTTCAGGTTTCTTAAGCATAGTATAGCCAATAACATGCAACTGTGAAAACAAATAAAAACAAAAATGTGTATTAACTCTTCTTTTGATTTGTTGGTCCTCTGTCGTGACATTCCTATGATATTATTAGTCTGGAATGTCACATTTTAGAAATGATACACCGAGGACAAGGATAGTGTAATGTTGTCTGATCTTGATTTCCTTAATCAAAACCTGGATCAATGACACCTCACAGAATGTCATAGACCCCTTTTGCCACCACTTTGTTCCATCATCAGGTGTGATCACGAAGATAGATGTTAGGGTGGACTGCAATCATTCACCGGAGTTCAATAAGTTGCGAAATGATTTACACTGATCAGTACCCTTTGTTACATGTTTGCTAACAAAATGTGACTTTGCGCCATCTACCATCCCCAAGTAACAATCCCACCTGCTTGGAGGAGTGTATGAATATTCAACAATCAGATTCTGGTCTCGTATTTGATCATTTTCCTTGAGATATGAATCTATTGATGCATCTGCTAAATTACTGTCTTCATTCTTGCAGAACAATGTTAAGCAACACTGTAGCAAACCCACCGACAACAAAGGGTCCACCCACTACAGTCGGTGCATGACGGCCTTGCTAGAGGTGTCAGACAGAAAATAAAGAGTCCGAAGCCCTGGGCTTCATGGTTTTCGAAGCATCTTGCGAGGGAAGAAAATGTCTCAAATGTATAGAGAACAGATGGAGACGATCTCTCCCACTTGGTAGCACATCTCATCTCAAGACTGCAATGAATAACAACAAAAACATATTTTCTAGGCACAATCTACACACCTAAAATGTTTGATAGAAAATTCTAACAACCACTAAAAATCTATCCCTCACTGATTAAAATTATCCAATATGTCTTCAACTATCCTCATCTTTGAAGATCCCAAAAGCAAATGCAATGAATTTGTTCACTTTTTTGATGAGAACGAAATGTATTCCTCCAATCAGAGCTCCTGATAGTCCCACCGTGATGTGAAAGCTCATCGAGCTTCAGAGAAGTCATCGAGAATGATCTTCTCAATACCAATCTTGTTTTGAAATTGGTGAAGCATTTCACTGAGGTGCAGGCTGGCAAATTGCAAAAGAGTTGTCATCTCGGATTCTACTTTATCGAGCTTGATAATTAAGTGTTCATTTGCACAAGATACATTCCCTGACTGCCTCAAAATTGGCTCGGTCTCACTTCTTTTATAGAAGCCTTCACCAGATATAGGTGACCTCAATAACTTTCCTCCGGCCTCTAGCCTTTTCCATTCGGGAAAAGTGCAAGAAAGTTCTGTCTCCCTGGAGCTCATGTATCACATCAAGATTAATTAACTCCTCAACAACTGTCAATCCAGTTTGCGACAAGGTTTCAGCGCTGAAACCACCATACTCTACGTTGTTGATGATGCTCTACAAATCCTTGACACTGGAAACTCCTCCTAATGCTATTAGAACTGTCTGCTGCCATTTACATGATCAACCATCCTCTCTGTTGATCAGCATTGTCAAAGACAGAATGAGCATTGAGGGAATAGTTCTTATATTGTTTTTCTTCCCGTCTGTCCAGTAGGTCCAGTCAGTTACATTTAGAAGCTCTTTCTCCAGTCCGTCTAAGATACAAGGGGTTGCCCAGGGGTCTGTCCTTTCACTCCCCTGTTCAATCTTTATATGAAAACTCTTGCAGTCACCCTCAACACCTCTGGTATTCTCTGTCATCAACAAACAGATAAAGGCTTCATTTCCAGGAATATCTCTCTCCGCCCTACAACACTGGAGACCATTAAAAGATGAATGTTCATCTACCACCTGAAACTAAATTCTGGATAAAGAACAATTCGCTGATTTTCTCTCATGAACTCTAACCTATTAGTGCATCGCTGCATCAGCTCTTTCTGCCTTCCCAAATGTCACCCCACTATAGTCAAAAATGCTAAAGTGGCGCTGTAATGGTTCCTGAGGAGCTGAAGTTAGGACAAGGAGTGGGAACTGCAGGAAGTAAACACATTCTGTTCCGGCCTCTGCCTTCTAAGACCAGGGGCAGCGCCAGAGGTCCCAAAGGACAGGCCAGGGTAGCAACTGACAAGCCTAGGCACCTCAAACAGGCTTTTATGAAACCCAAGAAGGAAGCTATTCCATAGGTAAAGACATTAGTTGAAGTTTATCATTATAGTTTTTGTTGATCTTTATTTCTTGTGTCGCGATGCAACTATATTAAGGCGCGTTCAATAAATATTAGAAAAGGCACACTGCATATTTCTGCAACTGAATTCGGTTTACGCTCCCATCGTTCAAGGTACCAGAATTTATACGAAGTAGCACTTGAATAAGCAATGTTTATTACAATTTTGAGTACAAGCTTGCCTTTTCAAAATACATGAATTATGTATTTTCATTGAATAAAAATATGTGTTTTTATATAAAGCAGTGGTTTATGTGCATGCAAAAGTCCTCAATAAAACATCACCATCAAAAATGCATTTTTCATTTTAAACTTATATCTGCCCCTTTGACTCCAGAACCCTCCACAAGAGGTGCATGCGTCCATCTTACTGTGTTCCATCAATAACTGGAAAATATTTACTAAAAACGTCACTGCATTAAGCTCTAGAGCCCACAGTGAGCTTTTCCGTAATTCAACTAATCTATTTGGCGTATTATGCTGAACGGCATTGCCATTTATATAGCGCTTTCTACTGCTGACGAGGCACTATAGCGCTTTGCAGACGTGCAGCACGCTACTTATATTTCGTGGGAAACCTACATTAGAAACATTTTTCATGCATGACGAATAGGAGTTTGTCAAGCTTTTTGTCACATCAGGTTTCAAACTGGTTGTAAGCAGTTGTCGTGTAAATTGTGCAATGTATTACATAGACGTCCCTCAAACTGTCATGCAATACGTTCACAAGAGGTTGTGCACTCTGCCATGCATGGGTTCGACTGGGTGAAAATGCAAGCAATCCATGAATAATCAAAGGCATGTTCCTGGACACTCACTTTGGATTTCACCACATATTAATTGATTTTGCATTAGAACATACAATTGTGCACTGCCGGGTCATTATTGGGGGGGAGGGGGGGCAGTCATGAGGAATGCTAGAACGGGTATGTTGAGTTACATGCTTGGACAAATTGCATATCCCAGCATTGGTTCTGTACTTTACATGCTGACGACAACTGCGGATATTTGCACCGAAATGGTGCTTTACACACAAGGGTGCAATTGCTGCTACTACCATGGTGAGCGAAGACTAAAGTCAAAGATTACTTATAGTTTATAGTTTTTTAATCAAAGACCTTTACAATATTTGGACATATATAATGAAAAAGGATAAATATATCAGCCATACCATATTATTTGCCAAGGGTGGAGTGTCACCCCACTTAAATTACCCCCAAAGATGAAAAATAAAATGGTAACTCATTACCGTTTATTTTTCATCCTTCCGTCCTGAACCGAGCATCAGGCTTGGGGCGGGCCACTGCTAAATGACAGCAGCAGGAAGGAGGGTGGCTGTTTGTGCACTTTTCAAAGAACGCATGTCCCTTTGGCTTGCCGTCATACAATGGCTAGCCAGACATGCGCTACAGGGCGCTTGGGAGCACAGAGTAGGCCGCTCCCTCCAATCAGGGCCCTGCTCTCACAGCATGAGAGCAGCACCAGGATTTGTGCCCTCACTGTAGCATCATTTCCTCAGAAGAGGTCCGGAGCGGAGGACGTCAGTTCAGGTAAGTTTTATTTTTAATATTAATATTTGCACATGCGCCCGCCCCCCCACCCCCTCACCCTCCTGCAGATGCCAGCCACCACTGTTTATTTCGGCTCCAGTACATGCTTGGACAGTAAAAATGCTTTATATACTGAGGCAGTATTTGACACTGGCATGGTTAGTGTGATTTACATGGTAGGGGCATACCTGGATACTGTCACGGCTACAGTGTTTGATATGATGTGGAAATTGTGTAAACTGTGTTGGCAAAGATCCTTTACTTACTGGAGGCAATTTTGGAAACGTGGAAGAATATGGTGCTAGATTGAAAGAGGCCAGGCGTGGTTACTGGGAAGGCACTGGTCATGGACATGCTGTGGTGAACTATGCGTACTGGCATGGGGGTGATGCTTTACATGGTGACGTGTAGTCGTAGATACTGACAGTGCAATAGTGCTTTACAAGCTGAGGATCTGCCGTACAAACTGGGCGCATTAGTCCAGTGTGGAGCCATTTACCATAAAGCATCATAGTGAACCAGATAACATTTTGCAAATATTCAGGTCAAGAGCACAATAGATTAAAAAGTCTGCAGTGGAAACCTATGAATAACTTCTGGGAACAGAAACCAGCCCTGGCAGACTGCTGCTCAACCGGCCCTGAGGGGAGGGGGCTAGTAAAAAGCACCCCACCCGCTTTTGTTACTGGGGGCCGATATTGCAGCACTGCTGTAAAACCGGCCCCCAGTGACAAAACGGGCCACCACGGCTAGAAAACCGGCACCCACCCCTCCGGCCCACAGGGGAAAAGCCCGGTGCCCGCTACGGCCAGTACGACCCTGTGTAACCTGTTAATCACAGGTTCAAATCAAATCGTAGGCAACTCAGTTTTCTGAAATCCATAAAATGAGTGTCTTTAGGAATACAGTATTTGTTGCTACAGTCACTTTTGGTTGCCAGTGTTAGCAGCGGCCAATATTATGTATTCTGTACTATGTATTGATAAAACAAACACAGTATTGAAAAGTAGCACCTTGCCACGCCGTGAGAAGATCCATCATCATGATCCATCATCATGAGAAGATCCATCATCATGATCCATCATCATGAGAAGATCCATCATCTGCACTTTGTGCAATAACCCACGAAAAGTCTAATAACAGAGAAACAAGCGGCTAACACACAAACGAGCTTACATGGATGTGGTAACTTTGGACACACAAATGCCCCTTGCAGGGTTGACTATCAATAGCGCACCAAGTGTAGTGGCACCAGGGCTTCGGGGGGGGGGGGGCGAGGGGAGCACTCCTGTTATTGCTGTCTTTATTTATCTAAAATGGGCCCAAAGGGGGTGTTCCTTGGCTCGCATTGGGACCCAGGGTACCATGCCACGCCACTGTCCCACTAATCTCAGAAAGACAAGTAAATAAGCTTCCTTCTCTCCTGAGCTTCCAAACACCAGCCTTTTGCCCAAATAAATACTTATAGTTTATTAGGCGTTACTTGTGGTCAATAGCGGCTGGCACAGGTAAGAGCGCGAATCGCCGATGCAGCGAGCGCAAGGTAAGTAGTTTTTAAAAATTATTTATTTACTGCTACTTATCCAATCGTCTGTCAACTTCCCCGACTCCCACCCCGCTCCCACCTCACCGCACTTACCTATGCTGGCCGCCACTGCTTGTGGCCTTATACATCATAATCATATATGCGGACCATGCGAGTAGAAGGCATAGATATGTAATTAGAATCGTCAGGCAATCCCTATGGATGTCCACTAGGGGCATTCAGGGATAGCAGCTTTTACGCCAGTCTTGCACCATAGTACACATGGCCCCTGCCCCGAAACTTGATCAGAAAGACTTAAAGTCTTCTTAAATACGTCTGTCCATTCCAATGCTTGTCCTCCCCCTACACCCTCACACAATAAAGAGGATGTGAATGTGATCCCCCACTTCTCGTCCCAATCCTAATCCTGCTCCCCATGTCAATATTTCAAAATGGCATTTTTTTTTTTACAAGGGCCCAGCAGTCACAAAGCGCTGCCAGGCTGCTCGCTTCCTTGTTTGCACATTTCTGCACTTGTTTTTCATTTTTTTATATTTAAATTATAGCCCTAAACATGTCCGTCGACCATGCTAGAACGGCAAATTAAAAATGGCTATGTGCATCATAATACTCATGTGGACCATCTGCCATCTTGGAATGGGCTTTCCTCAATAGCAAACCCATTGCGACATAGCCAGCCATATGTCTTGATACATGCGTTCACATGCAATTGACAAAAAACCTCCGGCAAGGCCAATGGCTTGGCTTTTTGCAACGGATACCTAATGGCTTTTCCAATGCTTGCTTTTCTTTGTGCTGATGCCATACCAAAGGAATCGTGGCAAGAGGTGCTTGCATCGTCATTGAAGATGTGTGTTTTTTAAAGCTTCCTGTGAGAGGGGATTAGATTTAAAAATACACAGCCTTTGGTCTTCTCGACTTAACCCTTCCATGTCTGACAGAAAAGTGTTTTTATATAAAAGACGTCAAATATTTAAACACAAGTGCTGTTCTCCCACTGTCATGATTTACTTCTGCAGAGTCCCACTTATTAGGATATTTATGTTTTCTCTTCAGTTTCCAGGCTCCCTGAGAGGCAAACAACTTCTAAATAGTGTCTGTGGTGAATAAGAATCAACAAAATGTAAAATAGACCCCGATGGAATGTAAAGCCCCCAAAAAACTAACGGCTGAGCCCTGTAATTACTGGGTAAACAGCCCAAAATGGAAACCTAAGTACATTTAGTCCCAGCCCAGAAAACCTTGTCAAACAGCACCATAGCAATTTACTTGTCAGGCCTCCGGGAGCTGCATTTTGAAGCGTAAGGCGCGCACTTGGGCACCGCCCCAAATATGACGGAAGCTTGTACTTAGAAAAAGTGCCCTGAGCAGGTTTCAAGTGTAGACACTACGCCACTATTTATTTATTAGTTTTATAAAGCGCTGCATATTTCCTTTCGAGTACTTCACGGCACTGAAAAGTCTTGAGGATAATGTCAGTCCAGTAGGTAGAACCATGCCTGATGTTCTTCAGACACAACCCTGGACTGAAAAAGCTTGTTTGTAGGCAAGTTTAGAAAGTTCTGTTTTCAGCTGTTTTCTAAATTACATGACGCTTGTTTAGGGGTTCAGAGCGTTCCAAAGCTCTATCCTTGAATAACCAAGGATCTGGATCCAACTTGTGCTGTTGAAGGGTTTTTGGCTGATGAGGTGAGCAGACAATCAGCGGAGGATCTTGAGACACATTCGCCATCTGCCAAACTCTAAATCAGGCCCTTCCTACAAATGTTTGTGACTTAATCCTGAAATTCCAAAGCCACACCTGCTGGACAGTCATGTAGCAAGAATGCCACGGACCCGGGTGCATAAAAAACAGAAAACAGCCCCCTTACACTGCTTCTGGGGTAATAATGTAAAGAAATTATAAGGGTTCAATCGACCCCTCAGGGCTCTGAGCTCCGGTGCACTGCACCTGCTGCACCAATGATAGCTACGCCCCAGCTGCTGGAGGGAATAAGATGTGTGACTCAGGCCCCATACTAGGAGAATTACATCAAATGTTCAGTAGATTCAGTTTGATTTCTACTTGAAAGTTTGATAAACATGACCTGAATACTGGTGTGTGTGAAAGAAAACCAGTGCTTAATTTGAGCCGGTGCTTTCCGGTGCTGAGCACCGGCACTTAATTGGTTTCCGGTGCTCGGCACCGGCACTTAATTATCAACACCACACTTAGGGCAGTCTGCCACAAGGTTGCGCTGCTCATGTAATTTAGAGATGATCAGTATAACAGTTGTTTATGGAAACAATATACATTTTTAAAAAATGCTAATACCTGCCTCCCCAGCCATTCCTTTAGCTTTGGGGACCTGGAATAATCTGAACTGTCATATTTACATGCGCGAGATGGTTAGTAGTTGTTTTGACAGTGATGACAGTGGCATTGGGTTGTACAAGCTGCAGTGGCCTCCTGGTCGGAGCCCTGGCACTTAATATTTTACAAATTAAGCACTGAAGAAAACCTTAAATTTCTTACAAGAAAAAGAATGCAGAAATAGTGTGGCAAGTAAACACTCACACAGCAAATTGGTGGTTCTTATCCTGTGGTCCGTTAACCTCTGGGGGTCCATTGGAGCCTACCATGTGGGTCCCCAAATACACAGAAAATTAAGAATTATTAACAAATTAATAAAGTACGCATACATATAAAAAAACTAAAAGTGAAAGTTTTAAAATGCGCTGTAATATGAAATTGAAATCTAAAAATTAAGTATTCTTCCTTTTCTTGCTTCATGAAGGCAGAGCAAGTACAGCAAATGGTATCTGGTATACAGGATAGGTGGCTTCAATTGAAGCAGCTCTGTTATGCACTAGCAAAAAGAGAGCATGACTCAGGAGCAACAAAAAAACACAGTGACATGCTAGAATTTAGCATATTTCTTCGCCTTTCAGAAATAAAACAACATTTTGAAAAGCATCAACCTTTTCATTAAAATGTAATGTTTTGCATTTTTTGGTTTATGAATTAAACAAAATATATAATTTGTGTACTTGTTTGATCTGTAGTTTTTTTCTGTATTTTTTGTATTCTTTTGAGGTTCAAACAGTAGAAATGTATCAGATGGGGTCCCTGGCATCCAGTACTGATTTAAGTGGCGGTACACAGAGTTCGAAAGTTTCAGAACTGCTGCAGTAAACCATTTTAACATCCGAAAATGTCCTTAGGTCATGTGAAGTCAACCTGAATGGTGCATTCCCTCCATTTGTATGGCCAAGGAAATTTGAGTACCTTGCGCCATTTAAAGCCCTAGTAACAAGGACATAGCAGTCAATGGAATGAATGGATGAATAAAGTTTATTGATTGATTACTTAAAATCATTTCAAATTCATACCGATCAAAATTAAAAATATCATATTATAAAATGCAAGGTTGATTTAAAATCAATGCAAAAATGTATGCAGATTGTGGTGAGCGCATGGGATAAAATACAAGTGGCTGCAAACATCATTAATTCGTAGGCTTACAATCCTAGGTCGTAATTAGCAGACAGATTCAGGTTTGTGACCACCAAGTTATAGTTAATTAAAATCTGATCATTGCTCTACCTATCAGTACTGCAGCGGCCCCAGGGCCCGGGGCTGTGAGGGGCGCTCTGCACCTCATTTATGGGTGTTTTTACTGACCCAGGCTGGGTTAAAAGGCCCATTTTCTATATTTGGAGCAGGACGCCTGGCTACACTACTCTTCCTGATTCTTGTTGCCTTGGGTCAAAGTGGCCGCTTGATATTGTATTCGTGGTTCTGAATATTCAGGTGTCCCAGAAGGCCAGGATATGGTTCCGGCAAATGCCACAGTGAACTTCCATAATGCCCACATAAATCACCACAGAGGCTCAAAACAAACAAACCGTGCAGGTTTCAGAGGGCAGAAAGAAAAAATCCGGCTCCATGCCGCCAGGGCTTTGCTCTCACCCGGCCCTGGTTTTCCACAATGCAGGAAATCGGCCTTCACTTACTAGAATGGGCGAGATCTGAACCTCGTGGCTGTAAAACAGATTTTTCTTTAATGAAACTGAATTTGTAGCTGCCAGAAATAACAAGCGCCGGCACCAGAGATGTAAATCACCCCGAGGAGCGCCTTCAGCCCTGAGTCACTTCTAGCGACAGGGCAGCCTGGCATGATGGAGAATGTCTTTAAAAAGTGTGACTAATGCAGCTTCTAAAGATATTACTGGGAGTTAAGATTTCAGTCTCCCCGCAGAAGGAAAACAAAGGCGCCCTACGTAGTCCAGAGGGTTTATTTAAACACGGCGTCACCGCTGCCCAATAAAAGAGGCGGGAGAGGGCAGAAATGTAGGAGTGCTTCAATCTCAGATCTGCTACTTCCTTAAGGAAAGCGCCTTGAAACTGGGTTTCTTTTTAATAATTTTTTACTGATTTTCTTTTTTATTAGGTAGGAGGCTGAACCGTAGTGCAATGTTCCTCATAAAATGTAGCAAACACAAGGACGGCACAAGGACGGCGCTGAAACTTTTCAGACACTCACCCCCGTCACAGATTTGGGTTGAATCCATCATCATTCTTTAGCTCACTTCACCACCTCAGTTCAGACCCAGCTATATACAAATCATTCTTGACCATGTGCCTCATGGGAAGAGTCAAGCCCGAACTGCCAAGCCAGGTCTTCCCTGAACCGGAAGCAAGCATCCTGGGACCGGTTTCTGGGTAACACACTTCATCAGGCAGGTTAGTTTGAATCCAGTGGCAAAGTGAGCAAGGGACCCACATCTGGGCATACCCTGCCAACTTAGGGCGAACAAACCACACACAAGGAGATAATGGACGGAGAGCTGAAACTTTTCAGACACTCACCCCCAGTCACAGATCTGGGTTGAATCCATCATCATTCTTTAGCTCACTTCACCACCTTAGTTCAGACCCAGCTATATGCCAATCAGTCTTGACCCTGTGCCTCATGGGAACAATCCAGCCTGAACTGCCAAGCCAGGTCTTCTCTGAACCGGAAACCAGCATCCTGGAACAGGTTTCTGGGTAACACCCTTCATCAGCCAGGCTTGCCTGAATCCAGTGGCAAATTGAGCAAGGGACCCATATCTGGACATACCCTACCAACTTAGGGCAAACAAAGCAACACAAGGAGAGAATGCACGGGGTGCTGAAACTTTTCAAACACTCAGCCCCAGTCACAGATCTGGGTTGAATCCATCATCATTTATTAGCTCACTTCGCCACCTCAGTTCAGACCGAGCTATATGCAAATCAGTCTTGACTCTGTGCGTCATGGGAACAGTCCAGCCCGACCTGCCAAGCCTGGTCTTCCCTGAACCGGAACCAAGCATCCTGGGACCGGTTTCTGGGTAAGACCCTTCATCAGCCAGGCTAGCTTGAATCCAGTGGCAAAGTGAGCAAGGGACCCACGTCTGGGCATACCCTGCCAACTTAGGACGAACAAAGCAAACACAAGGAGATAATGGACGGAGCGCTGAAACTTTTCAGGCACTCACCCCCAAGTCACAGATCTGGGTTGAATCCATCATCATTCTTTAGCTCACTTTGCCACCTCAGTTCAGACTCAGCTATATGCAAATCAGTCTTGACCCTGTGCCTCATGGGAACAGTCCAGCCCGAAATGTAACCTTCACTGAGAGGACCAAAGGCACAATATATGCAATAAAATACCCCCTGCTGTACACTATAAGGATATTGAAAGCCACTAAAGAGTTCCATTACCAAATAGAGCATGGGTACTCACAAACATTTCTCCAAGGGCCGCAAAGTTTGGCTCTGTGAAGTGACCGAGGGCCGCATCAATACCAGCAGGGTGGAAATCCGAGGGTAGGGTGGTGGGAGGTTAGAGGCCCGCGGTAAGATAGGTATGGGGGAAGCGAAGCATATACATCTAGAGGCGGAATTGCACAGTGTGGAACCAGAAAACCTGGGATTAATCTAAGCTTCCTCACTTTCCCAAATTGTGTGATCCTAGGCAATTGTTTCATTTCACTTTCCCTCCTTTTTCATATCACATATGAGGACCTTAAAATACATGAATTCAGGATGTGCGCTGCACAAAACCTTCTCCTGTGTTTGATGTAATAAACTATAATGTTTTTCATGTATAATAGGAGACCACCTTAAGAGTGCACATAACAACTGATTTCCGTCTTAGTTTATTATTGGCATTGTTGTCAGTGTGAAGGAAGAATGTATGTTCCTAGATTCATATTTGAGAAATATCACTTACAAAAATACTTCTTAATGCACTAATATAATCTGATATACTAAGGTGAAATGGTTCTGCATGTTAATGAAATATACTTTTTGAGCTTCTGAAGAAATCTTATCATATTTTTACACTTTTGCTACAAGATGACTTTGAAAATGAATGTGTTCCTAAAGTTAAGTGGTGCAGGACAACCTAGTTACTTCCTTTCTTTAAATAATTCAATTAGCCTTTAATTAAAGGCTTGCCTGTATATTTAACATTGCCTCAATGTTATTGCTGAGAAGTCGTGGCTCGCAATACTCGCGGGGGGGGGTAGGGGCCGGGGGGGGTTGAAAAATAAAGTTTTTTAAAAAACCGTAAACTTACCTGACCGGGCGGGTCCGCGCCGCCTCTGCTGTTTGCTCCTGGGCCAGGGTCCGGTGCGTTGGCGCCTTCAACATCTTCTGCGTGAGGGGCTGGCAACCCCCCTCAGCCAATCCAGACGCTGCTCCAGCAGCGCCAGGATTGGCTGAGGGCATGGATGAAAACAAGTTACTTACCTGTAACTACAGTTATCCAGTATTGGTATCTTTCATAGATTCACATGCCTGAATCATTCCCCGTCGCCGAGGCGGGAGTCCCCGGTAAATAAAAAAGTAGTGCCAAAATGCTAGTAGCAGTAGTAGGCCCAAAGAAAAGGCCCAAAGCCTGTATCTTAGCAGCCTATCTACCTCATTATGCAAAAAGAACCAAGAATTTGGTAACAACCAATCAGACACCAGCACCCTTCTAGAACCCTCTCAGCAGAGCCAGTTCTCCTCAGATTTTCGTAGCACAAGTGGGAAGTGAACGTCCCAAATTATATAGAACTGACTCTACGGGGAGGAGGGTGGGTGCATGTGAATCTATGAAAGATACCAATACTGGATAACTGTAGTTACAGGTAAGTAACTTGTTTTCTTATCCAGTATTGGGGTATCTTTCATAGATTCACATGCCTGAATCAGAATAGCGAGCAGTATACCAAGTATACAGTCGTTTGCGGATGGCGGGAGACTAGTGCTGATACTCCCTAATTGCATCCACAGCTTGTAACAAGAGGTATAAGAAAAGATCTTAAAATTCAAAATATGCCATCTATAAAGAGAAAAGCATGTTAACATGAAAGCAAATCATCATTGTAACACATTGCATTGTTATATTAAAGATATCAACATCTTACATATTAAAATATGAAAAAAGGGTACCTGAAGGTATCTCAAAGAAACAGATGTCGTAGTACAGCTTGTCCAACTGCTGCATCATCACGATGCGTAGATTGGAGGCAGTAATGTCTGGTAAACGTGTGGACATTTTTCCATGTCGCAGCACGGCAGATATTTTCTAGAGTCACACCAGCAAACAATGCTGTAGACGCTGCTACTGTCCTCGTGGAATGGGCCTTGGGTTTCCTCAACAGAGGCCTGTGAGCCTTGTCATGGCAGAAAAGTATTGTAGATGCTATCCATCTGGCAATGGTGGATTTTGTAACCGCCTTTCCCAGAGTAGTTTGGCCATAAGCCACGAATAATTGATCAGACTTTCTGAGGTTCTTTGTTTTCAGAAGATAGAATTTAAGACATCTCTTGATATCGAGAGAATGTAAGGCTCGTTCCACTGGGGTGGATGGATTAGGAAAGAAAGTCTTTAACGTCACTGGTTCATTAAGATGAAATTGTGAAGGCACCTTAGGTATAAACGTTGGATTAGTTCGGAGGTGCACGTAGTCTTGAGTGAAGCGTAGAAAAGGTTCCTTTACAGTAAACGCCTGAATCTCACTCACTCTTCGAGCTGATGTTAAAGCCAGAAGTAAAGCAACCTTCCATGTAAGGAATTTTAGGTCAGCCTTGTGGATGGGCTCGAATGGATGCTTCATTAACTGTAATAGGACTGTGTTGAGTTCCCATTCCGGTGGCGGAAGTCTGACCGGAGGAAACTCTCGGAATAGTCCTTTCATAAACTGTTTAATTAAAGAGGATGAACAAAGAGAAGGGCCATGAGCACCCCTTCTGAATCTTGAAAGTGCAGCTAAGTGGACCTTGACTGAAGGGAAAGAAAGCCCAGATCTTGCCAGGTGTAACAAGTAAGGAAGGATCTTTTCTGCAGGGTCATCCACCGGGTGCACCTGGTTTGCTTCACACCAGCAGCAAAACCGTTTCCATTTTAGACGGTAAGTTTTTATCGTGCTCTGAGCTCGTGATTTTGTTAATATATCCCTACAGTCCTGAGGGATATCCAGGTCCTTAAACTCTAAGAAGTCAGGAGCCATGCGTGTAAATGTAGGGACTGAGGGTCCGGGTGGAGAACCTGACCCTTGTTCCTTGACAGCATTGTGGGCGTCGGGCGAAGACTGATCGGCTGGTCCTGTGATAGCAATAGGAGCTCCTGAAACCAGTATTGGCGTGGCCATCTGGGTGCAATCAAGATGAGACGACAGCCCTCCAACTTCATCTTGCGTATGACCCTCGGTATCAGGGGTATCGGGGGAAAAGCGTAAGCACAAATCCCTGACCATCGCATGGACAGGGCATTCCCCCTTGAGCCCTGTTGAGGGTATCTGCTGGCATAGAAGCGGCATTTCTTGTTCTCCTTCGTGGCGAACAAATCCAGCGGTGGTGTTCCCCAAGCTCTGAATATTCTGAGCACCTGAGCTTGCTCTAGCTCCCATTCGTGGCAATCTGATTGGGATCTGCTGAGCGTGTCCGCTAATGTATTGCAGAGACCTCTGACATGTTCTGCTCTGAGGGTTATGTTGTGGAGTGTGACCCATTCCCACAACTCCTGAGCTTCCGTGGACAAAGTTGCTGATCTTGTTCCTCCTTGTTTGTTCACGTAGAACATGCTGGTAGTATTGTCGGTTCGAATCAGAACCGAAGAACCTGCAATCCTTGGAAGGAAAGCCTGCAGAGACAGAAAAATTGCTCGCAATTCCAGACTGTTGATGTGTTTGTTTTTGTACTCTGGGGACCACTTCCCCTGTATCTGTAAATCTTGGAGATGACCTACCCATCCTTCCATGGAAGCATCGGTAGTGAGGACAAAGTCTGGAATTTTCTGAATGAAAGTAAGTCCTTCTGATAAGTTGGGAACATGGGACCACCAACATAGAGCGCTCTTCATGCCTGAAGTGACTCTGATGATGTCGTCGAAGGTGCCCTTCACCTGCTGCCACTGAAGGTGTAACTCCTCCTGCAAGGGTCGCATGCGGAGCCGCGCCAGAGGAACGAGGTGTATTGCAGAGGAGCACATCCCTAGCAGCGACGCGAACATCCGGACAGAAACTGACTTTCTTTTGGAAATTCGGATTGCTAAGTTTTGAAGACGAACCTGCCGTTCGTGAGACAAGAATGCCTTGCAGCGGACGGTATCTAACAGCGCGCCCAAAAAAGGAAGGATCTGCCTTGGTTGTAATTGAGATTTGCTCCTGTTGATCGTAAGCCCCAGAGAATGGAACAGACGAAGAGATGTTGTCACAGCAGTCTTGACTGATCTTTCCGAAGGACCCTTTATTAGCCAGTCGTCTAAATACGGAAAGACTTGGATTCCTTGGGAGCGCAACACTGCTGCCACTGGAGCTAGGCACTTCGTAAAGATCCTTGGGGCAGATTTTAACCCAAACGGGAGCACCTTGAACTGGTAATGGGCGCCAGCCACTGTGAAGCGAAGATACTTGCGATGCTTCGGATGTATTGGGATGTGAAAGTAAGCGTCTTCCATATCTAAGGAAGCTAGAAAATCTCCCTCGTTGAGGCAACCTAGAATTTCCGCCAGAGTGACCATGCGAAATCCCTGCTTCTTGAGGAATCTGTTCAGATTGCGAAGGTCTAAGATTGGGCGCCACTCCCCTGATTTCTTCTTGATGAGAAAAAAGCGGGAATAGAAACCTGTCCCCTTTTGAAGCGCAGGAACTTTCTCGATTGCGTTCTTGAGGAGCATTGTTAAAGCTTCCTTGAATAGTAAGTGAAGACGAGGGGGAGGGGGTCCCTTGGGTGGTTTGTTGGGTGGTTTGGTGACAAACTCTAAGGTATGACCGTTGTGAACCAGGTCCAGAACCCACTGGTCCGACGTAATTTCTTGCCACCTGGTCGCAAAAGTTGAAATTTTTGCACCCACAGGGAGGGGAAAAGGAGTGAAAGGCGCCCTGCAGAAATCATTGCTTCCGTGAGGTGTCTCTTCCCTGATTCTGCGATCTTTTTCGTCCGCCTTGACGAGAGAAACCAGATGTATTGGTCTGTCTGTAGGAAGACTGATATGATTGCCGATACTGAGGCTGGTACCTATTTTGTTGGGTATGATAACTTCCTCTGGAAGAGAATCCACGGCCCCTTGCTCCTCTGAAGGTACCTCTTTTGTATTGTAAGGAGCCCAACGATCTTGCAGTATCGGTATCCGTTTTAATTGCTTGGAGCGCATCATCTATGTGCTTTCCAAACAATGATTCGCCATCATAGGCCATGTCCAATATTTTTGTCTGGACCTCTGGTCTGAACGTGGTAGCTTTCAGCCAACCCTGGCGCCTAAGAACCGCAGCCCCAGCCAACTGGCGAAAGTTAGTATTCGCAATATCCAGTGCGCAGTCGATAGTCTCTGAGGCTGCACGCTCACCCTCCAACAAAATCTTTCGAGCGTCTTGCCTGTTATCCTCTGGGATGAGGTCGATAAAGCTTGCCATTTCTGACCACATCTGGCGGTCATAACGCCCAATTATCGCTAGGGAATTGGCTGCCCTGATGGAAGCAGCTGCCATAGTTGAAAATTTTTTCCCAATTAGATCCAGTCTGCGTCCTTCCCTATCCGGTGGTGTAGTGACCGGTGCTGCCGGATTCTTAGACTTTTGTTGGGCTGCCTGAGATATAACAGAGTCTGGACGCGGTTGACCAGTGAGACAAGAGGGACTGTCGGCTGGAGCACGGTATTTTTTGTCAATCCGTGGAAGCACCGCTGGTACTGATGCCGGGTTTTTCATGATTTTAACCCCTTCTTTCCAAATATAGTCAATGATAGGGATAGCTCTCGTAACCTTCCTTGACTCCTCCTTAAAATCATGCAGAAAACAGTCAGACTGCTCAATGGTAACCGGCAAGTTGAACCTGGTCGCAGCTCGCTGCATAAGGTTATGGAACCCCCCTATATCTTCTGGAGGCGAATCAGATGGTAGAGGGGTAGGTGGCGAAGGCATAGGGATTATATATGAATCCCAAGGGTCTGCTGGGTCTGGCAACTCGCCCTCTTCGTATTCCTCCTCCGAGGTTGTATCCTGATGCGGGTCCTGTGGAGGATCAGGCAGTTGAGGCATTGGGGCTGGACCCTCAGGCAGAGGCAATGGGTCCGGCTGCGGCGCAGTCTGTGGAACCTGTGGAACATTTGGCTGCGGTGGAAAACGCTGCTTATAATCTGCAAGCATGGCCTGTAGGTCTTGTATCAACGTAGGGGGCAGATGTGACATCTCATTCCTACGAGTTTGTGTGTAGCAGGGTCTATGGTGCGGAACGATTATGTCTTCCTGATAGTAATGCCCTTGATAATCCTCATCCTCATCGTCCTCCTGACATTTAATGTGCAGTTCCGAAGGGTGGCGAGCAACCCCAAAGGGCCCTTCGTCCTCGTCATCCACATAATCATCATCTTCAACATAAGTTTCCAGGAGATGCGAGGGAGTAAGCGGTGAAATGTCCTGCCTTTGAAAAGACTTTAGTTGAAAAGTCCTGGTGGAAACTGGAGTAGAAATCATCGTCGACGAGGTCGTCGTCGACGGGGCTGTGGTAGACGGGATCGTCGACGGGATCGTCGACGGTATCGTAGATGGTGCGCTCGTCGTCGACTGGCTCGTCGTCGACGGAGCCGTCGTCGACGGGCTTGACGTCGATGGTATCTTCGTCGACGAGCCCTTCGTCAACGGGCTCGACGTCGACGGGGTCTTCGTCGATGGAATCTTCGTCGACGAGCTCTTCGTCGACGGGCTCGACGTCAACGAGCTCTTCGTCGACGGGATCTTCGTCGACGATGGAATCTTCGTCGACGAGCTCTTCGTCGACGAGCTCGACGTCGACAGGCTTTTTAATGGCGGAATCGTCGACGGCGGTACTGCTGACTTCGTCGACGAGGACTTCGTCGACGACCCCTCGACGGTGGGCTTCTTTGAGAGGATAGTAACCTTCGTAGACATAATAGGTGAGGTAAGCGCCGTCGTCGTGAATGTTTGCGTCAATGAAGAAGCAGACGAGGTGACAGAAACTGAAGATTGAGAGTAAGCCAAAGATTTTGAAAGGCTTTTACTCACAGTTTGCTTGACTGTAGATTCCTGAGGAGAGTGCGCATCAGAAGTAGAATGATGCGATTTCTGACGCTTCTTCCCATCGCTGGAAGAGCTGTCCTGCGATCTAGCTCTCTTGCTAGAAGTAGAGGCTTTGTCATCCTCCTCAGCCGAAGAGGATTTAAGCCACAAAAGCACTCTCGCCTCCCTATCCCTGAGAGTTTTTGTAGGGAAGGTGCGGCAAATCTTGCAATCTTTTGCCTCATGTTTAGGGTAGAGGCAGTAGATGCAGTCTACATGTTGATCATCAACATGGACTCTCTTCTTGGTGCAGGTCCTGCAGGACTTAAATAAAGCCTTCTTGTCTGACATGCTGAAGCAAGTTGAAAGAAAACTGAGAGGCACTAAGGGAAACTCCCTTCCACACGACGTGCGGTGAAAATCTGAGGAGAACTGGCTCTGCTGAGAGGGTTCTAGAAGGGTGCTGGTGTCTGATTGGTTGTTACCAAATTCTTGGTTCTTTTTGCATAATGAGGTAGATAGGCTGCTAAGATACAGGCTTTGGGCCTTTTCTTTGGGCCTACTACTGCTACTAGCATTTTGGCACTACTTTTTTATTTACCGGGGACTCCCGCCTCGGCGACGGGGAATGATTCAGGCATGTGAATCTATGAAAGATACCCCAATACTGGATAAACTCCCTGCCCATTAGGAGACCGGGGCTGTGCATGAAGCACCCCTCGGTCTCTTAAGGGAAGGCTAGTGCACATGTTCGGGCTGATCGTAAAAATGATCAGCCCAAAAACGAACATGCGAACTATTTCGCTGTCACTCAACCCTGAAGCTGCAGCCCCACCCCCTTCAGCATCCGTGTTCTACTTCTGACGCTAATTCCAATTAGGAGTCCTGATTGCTGCAATTAGCGTCAGAAGTAGAACGATTTCTGCCGTGGGCCCGTGACATTAGTGGGGCAACGCCCCAACGCCCCCAATGGACGCACCGCCACTGGTGCTGAGTAGAGTGAACAGCAGCCCAGTGCTGCTGTTGATCAACGGACTGCACGTAAAGGTCAGGAGGGCCGCATGCAGCCCCCGGCCCGTACTTTGACTATCACTGATATAGAGGAACAATGCTAAAGGCAGAGTCCCTTTATTTAGGCTAGGTGACTTGCAATATCCTTATAATGTACAGTAGGGAGTACATTATCCCTTATGGTCATTGCATCATCATTCCCACAAACCACTTAAATTGTTGGTGCCTTGCTCTTTCATCTTTACTACAAACATAAAGAATAAATGTACAATCTGTACTGTAAAACTAACCACACCAAAAGGAAGTTAAATGTTTAAAAAAAAGATATAAGAATCAGTTTAATATAAGTCAAGTTAAAATGCTGTGGCTTAGATTGTGTAGAAAAATGCAGACATTCTACCTTCTGACCTATACCTTTGGAAAAGACAAATGTTACTGCATTATGCACCGTGACCTGCCTTTAATTGTGGCACCTAGCTACAGGCATTGTGACATCAGAACTCAACTGTAATAACTTATTATAGTTCAGCAGCTACATCATTTCTTTATTACAGGCGACTAGAGACTTCAAGTCGCCTGCAATAAGGAAATTAGAGAAGGGGTCTTATAAAGGGATTGTATGCTCCCATGTATTATAACCTCTCTAAGTGCTTGACTGGGAGAGGAGAATTTTGATGTCCCGAAAAAAATAGTGCCCCTATGTTAGAATACACAGCGGAAATATAACATCCAGGGATGTCTTTTCAGTGCTTATTAAGAGCATAAGTATTTGATACATTATTTATTTTTTTACTCTAGGGTTTTTCGCATACTGCAGCACCATTTTAGCTGCCTCTCCGTGCTTTTCTAGCATGAACTGTGTACTGTACAAAGTACATAGTGCATATCATGTGGAGTTACCATAGATGGTGACTGACAACCATGCATATAATAATATATTGCCTATTAAATATAATATTGTGCATGTTAGTGAAGAGTGGATGTTTAAGGGTTAATTTAAAGTTTGGCATGAAAAATGCCAAACTCGCTAAATAGGGTGACTCGCACATCTGCCAGATGTACCGCACCCACCATGCCACTGGAACCAAGCTGCACCCAACTGAAGAGGCCAACCCAGGTTGAAACCGGTTTTTGGTTGCTTGTGTTCTGATTCAGAGAGGACAGGGCTTGGCAGTTCGGGCTGGACTGTTTTGTTTGGAGCACGACCAAGGCTGATTTACATATGGCTGAGGTGGCATAGTGGGCACAAATATAATGGGTTGGAATTCTTCGCGAAGTTATTGGCAGTGGTTAGACTATTTGCAAACATTACTCCATTAACTTTTTGTGTGTTTGATGTCTTGCACCCTCCAAATTATACAGAACCATTACATTTCACCAGTAGGTCAGGTGAAATGTAATGGTTCTGAACACTACTGGAGTATAGATTATAGGGTATAGGACAAAGGGGGGGCACCAGTTACTCAGTGGTACAATCTCAAAGGTGCTGTGGGTGAGGGAGGAACAATCCAAAGTACAGTTCAATGGAACAGAGATGCAGTGGAGATGGTAGAAGGTATGGACCATTACCGTCTGGTATTCCTAACCCCCTCTATTTGCACCAGGCAAGGGGTTCCCTCGTGCATAGGCAGCGTGGTCAGGACTTCACATCCTTCCTCTGTGATAGGGTACAACACCCCCCTTTTGATATATGCTGGAAGGCTTACACAAGGCTTAGCGTAGTTATGGACTGCATCCAGCATCATGGGAGCCCATGGCCTCAGATCAAAGGCAAAACATACCCCACTGCAGAGGTCTACAAAATGCAGGTGAAAGCATGTCTCTATCAACATGTGAGGTGTGCTACACCTTCAAACTTAGGTCTGTGCTGAAATTCCCTAATATTGCTCACCAAAATGAAGTCCTGGGCCATTGGGGTAATCACTATGCACTTGCCGCACATTACTGCACCCAGCACTTTAAATAATCCAGGATATGAGAATTAATGCTTTTTCCATAGATTTCAATATAATTGATTCAATGATAAAGCACCTTCCATGTGCATATAGTCATTTAATTATTTTTGGTTCAATAATCAACATAAATAGGACAACTCCCATGCAGTCAAGGGGTATTCTCTGTGCCAGTACAATCACTACAATCAACAAGCGGTTAGAATGTGTACAGTCTCACACATGCCAACAACGGGTGAAATAGAGAGGTAATGAAAGATGGTTGACCTGCTACACAAATCATTGTTTGGGACTCGTAGAGAGACCTTCTTCAATGCCCCTGCATGGAAGAAAGTGTGGGGCAAACTTTACCGGGTGTAAAACCCCATGAGAATAGCACACATGCAAAAAGAAATGAAGCCTGGTAAAAAAATCAAACACACAATGATGTCACAACCCAAATGTGGATGTGTGAACAGGATGATGTTGTGGGGCTGAGAAAGCATCTGGACCCGCAGAACTATCCCTTTGGTGGCCCTGCAGTCACTGATGTGACGAGGTCCCGACTGCCCCACCGACTGGATAGATGTCCAACCTGCTCCAGGCTACTATCATTGAAGCCACAACAATATCTAAATTCTATCTCCTCTCAGCTACCTGGTGCTCCCTAATGGTCTACAAGGGTTGATTTTAGAGGTGTTCAATTGAGAAAATCTAAAGGACATTCGTACCAGATAAACAATCTTGTCTCCTTACCGATATTCCATGGATCCTCCGTCTGCAATCATTTACGATGATCCGAATCTCACAGATCTCCGATCTTTTAATCCCCCTTCATTCAGAATATTGTCCAGCTCTGATTCTGTATTTTCCAGTAGAAATGATATTTCATCAATTTGAATCTATGCTATAACATTATTACCAGATGTATGTGTCCTACTGTATACCACCCTAGGTCAGCTTATAGAATTTTACTCAAATCTAATACAATTGGTTGAGTCATCCACCCCACCTGTGCTTGTGCTCACAAAGAGCTGGTTTTCAGAAAACTAAGGGATATATTCACAAGACGTGTGATAACTACCGCAAGAGTAGCGTAACACAACTTTCAATATCGCAGTCCATCACGGGAAAATAACCCCGTGACAACGTGGGATTCACAACAAGGCGGTAGCATGCGATAATCTGCCGAAACCGCGGACAATGTCTGTGATAAAACAACCTCGATGGAGATAAAAACACAAACCACAACACCAAAAAACCTGCGATGGGCCAAACTGCGATGAGGAAATCAGCGATAAGCAGCACCAGGCTTGCAACACACACCTGGCAGGTGGATCAAATCTCCATAAAAGCAGAAAAAACACCCACATCCAAACTGACCTACACCCAAGCACCATGGAGCAGGTGCAGAGGACGAGCGCAACCCCACAAGCACCCCAGACGACCAGCCTGGGACCTCGGAGACAGGGAAGGGCAAGGACAAGAAGACGAGGAAGACGAAGTTCAGTCCGCAAGCGAACAGGATTATAGTCATAGAGGTGATGGAACCTCATCAATAACTCTTCGTCACCTCCAACGTGTCACTGGGCACCAAAACTGCAATATGGCGGGACATCTTCGACAAGGTGAATGCTGTCGGAGAGCACAAGAGGACAATGGACGAGATCAAGAGGCGATGGAATGACATCAAGCAGAAGACCAAGGAGAAGCTCTCCGCCAACCAGAAGGCAGCAATGCAGATTGGAGGTGGGGGCCCAGTGCCACAGCTGGATGACATGGAGGAGCTGGTGTCGACAGTCATCAGTGTGGAGACTGTGGCCGGAGTCGGGGGACCAGACACTGCTCGACAGGACACAACACAACTACAACAGGGTGAATGACTACCCGGTACTAGGGGGACGGGTGGAGATGGGCACAATGGCACACATAAACAATCAAGCAGAGCACAGTGCACACCCACAATGACTCTGGGTCATCGCCCAGATCTACAGACTGTCACAATGTACAATGCCGTGCTGTCTGAATGTCAACCTGTACCATGCGTATACACACATGTGGACACATTGTAATACACCATCTCCCCTTCACATCGCGGGGGCACCGTCAACACCTCCTGCAGAGCAGTCCCAGCCACTCTTCACAGATGACGAGGAGGACAACGCCAGCATTGACATCCAAACCATCCAAGACATCATTGACCTCATCCACCACTCACCTCCGCTCAGGACAGCCCAGCTACATCGATGAGACCCCACCCACCACCCAATCCACCCAGCAGGAGGCCCCCACAGCCCCGGCACCCTTCCAAGACCTCCAGGAACAACACATGGTCTTCCACCGCCGTGTGCTGTAGTGCCAGATGGAGACGGCTGAGCAGGTGTGGGAGGGCTTCGGCATCATGGCTGCCAAACTGGATGCCATCCTTGGGTGTCTATGTCCGCCCCATGGTCTCCAACGACCCCTGACTGACATCGCTGGAGTCATGATGCGGAGAGAAGAACAGCTGTCCGCTCAGAGTGGCTCCAGCGATGCCACAATGGCACACATACGGAGGCTCATGGAGGACATGGTGTGGATGGAGGCGGAAAGGATAGGAGCCACCGCTGCACATCATCGAAATGTAGCTGGGTTCTATCATGCCCTACAGACCTCCACCAAGGCATTGCCGCCACAAGGCGTGGCGCTGATGAATGCTGCTGCCCCCACACCATCCACATCCCCGCCCCCTGGTGTGTCAGTGCCACCCAGTGCAGCAGCCGGATCCACTCAGGCCCCTTATGTGTTAGTGGCACACAGTGCGGCAGCTGGATCCACTCAGGCCCCTGATGTGTCAGTGCCTCACAGTGCGGCAGCCGGATCCACTCAGGCCCCTGATGTGTCAGTGGCACACAGTGCGGCAGCCGGTGCTGTAACACCCACAGGTGGGGCAGGGCACAAACCCGGGGACGAGGACGTGGATGGGACTGTGGTCAGAAGGACCAGGCACTAGCATTCATTACCGCCACCTGGCCTGTTTCTGCTTGGTCCCGCACATGGCCTCATGACCTTCCACTGACCCACGATACACTCCGATGCACTCACCTTGGACAGCGACATGGACTGCCACTTCCGGGTTGATGACCAATGACACGGCGACCAGGCTGCGGACTGTACCCTTCCCTTCAGCAGGACCTGTCATCCCCGGATGGACTCCGGCTGGCCCTCCATGGGCCCATATTGTTTAGTTTGCTGGACATTCCCTGACCCGCTCCAGCTGCATAACTGCACTGGATGTGCAATAAACATCCATTGAAGCATTGCTGTGTCATGTCTTTCATCAGTCATGTATGCATGTGTGGATGAATGTAGGGGCAGTGATTTCCCTTGCGTCAATGATGCTCATCCTGTGGGATGCCAGTCAGAGGGTGCTACATTGCATTTTGTGTACCGGGTCCCGTGGACACTACAACAGGGACACACGCATCACTCACTTCCTTGCCCGGACATGGACTGAACCACGCCCAAAGCCCACGTGTCATTGTGGCAAGCCCTGCGCTGGTCCAGCATACGGCAGGCCAAACCACTCCGCTTACCCTCAGAGGGGGGGGAAGCCTCTTTGTCCCTGTCGCAGGCGAACTCGCTGGTGGTGTGCAGGTCACTGGTCTAGTTGTCAGCATGTCACAGTCACTCCCTGAGGGCAGGTTTGCACGCACACCGCACCCATCCGGCACACTGGTCTAGTTGTCAGCATGTCACAGCCACTCCCTGAGGGCAGGTTTGCACGGACACCACACCCATCCGGCACAGGCTTCACAGGCCCTGTAACTCCACCAACATAAGGGGCCGATGATGTCACATTCTCCTCTGCCTGTGGTGACTGGATGACGGACGCCATGGTTCCCAATCATGAAGGGCACAAGAGTTTTGTTGCGCACAGGGTTAGTGGGAACGCAGGCCTGCGTACGGCACGGGCCGACCACCATGTGGAGCTGACTGGGGTTGCACACGGTTAGTGGCAAACCAGGCCTGCATACGGCACGGGCCGACCACCACGTGGCGCTGATTGGGGTTGCACAGGGTTAGTCGCACCCGGCACATTGCGGCAGGCACAGGCACCCCGCCACGTGATGGTGACTTTGGGTGCACTGAGTCAGTTGCACCCTAAGCTGCTGAGTGGGTGGGCACCCTGCGATGATGCCCCATCCCGGCGGTCCGGGCAACTCAGGTTTTGTGTGCCCTGCTGGACCGCAGTGTAGGCCAGAGCCAGCGGGCAGCGCGGGCCTACCACCACGTGGCCCCGCTTCCGGGTCACAGACTTAGTGGCACCCATTGGGCTGATCGGGTATGCAAAAGACACACAATTGATGTACGTAATGCTGAACAAATCAAAACTGAGCGGGTGTGCAGCCTGCGATGTTTGTCGGGTGCACTGGTATGTCCTCTGCCATGGAGTATTCAAGACCCAGCACCAAACGTGAGACCTGTTGGCCTGCGGAGCGTGGCTGCATGGTGTGGAGGGTGCCATGTCCGTGGGCCCCGGGCTTGTGGCTTGCAGCGACATGTGGTGGGACATCCAGTCTACACGCCGGTGGTGGAAGGTGAGCAGTTAGGCCTGGGTGTGCATGGGCGGGCATGCTCCGTGGGCGGCGGGTGCCTTTGTGATGCCACTGCCTGGGTGTGCATGGGCGGGTAGGCGATGTTATCTTGTGCAAGTGTGTGTACTGTGCCAGTCATGTATCTGGACTCTGTTTCAGATGACGGCTCTGAATCAGATGTGTGTCCTGGTGTACTGCTATACTTTCCGGCACATGGGTGGATACACACCGGTGGCAGCAGGTGAGCAGTGTGGCCTGGGTGCGCAGGGGCGGCTCTCTCTTTCTCTTCTTCTCTCTCTCTCCCTCTTCTTCTCTCTCTATCTCTCCCTCTCTTCCTCTCTCTCTCTCTCCCTCTCTTCTTCTTCTCTCTCTCTCTCCCTCTCTCCTTCTCTCTCTCTCTCCCTCTCTTCTTCCCTCTCTCTCTCTACCTCTCTTCTTCTCTCTCTCTCCCTCTCTATCTCCCTCTCTCTCACTCCTTTGCTCTCTCTCTGTCCTTTGATGTGCGCAGGACACACCTTCTCATCATGTTTTTTGTCTTGCAGGTTGTGACCTACGGACTGTCCCGCGGGGAGCTGCCATGTGTCTTCATTTAATTTCAGCGTTCATTTCAATAAAGTTTTATTTGTTGCTTCGAAAATGAATGTGTGATGCTCATTTCTGTGACGACACATGCATTTCAACTGTTGTGATTGTGCGACATCATGCAGAATATTTTGTACATGTTTTTGTGTAGCTGATGTGGCATGTCTTTGTTGGGGGGTGCCAGGGAGGGGTGGTCCGGGGGGTGGTGTCGGTGGGTGTTGTGGCCCTCTTGGGTGTCCAGGCCACATGATGTGTGGCTCCATGGCATCTGTTGCCCTTCCGAAGTGACCCTGGGCTGGTCTCCCTTTTGTGGTGCTGGCTGCCGTCCGACTTAACACCAGGTCAGTGCAGGTGTAGATTTCCTGGTGCTAATGCGCCTTATCGCCGGTTTTGTGTTCTTATCGCCGATCGGGCTGGTCGTTGAGAATGTTGAGGTGTGGTGTTGACATGGCTTTCGGCACGGGAATGCCTACTCTGCATCTCATTAGCGATAGTTGCGGGTATCCTCTGTGGCGATGTTTTTTGCGGCTGCTATCGTGGGTAAACTGGTGCTGTGGGCTGTTAGCATCAGCTTGTGAATGGGGAGGTAAATTTATCACGACTTTGGCTGCGATAAAGTGCCGTTAATTCGGCAATAGCTCCTTGTGAATATGGCCCAAAATATCACAGTGGAGCTGCTGCAACAAACTACACAATGAGAACATGAAAGGAAGTCAATGCCGTGATGCTGAAACAGTAACCAACACCAAAGTAATGTGCAATAGCATTAACTAAAAACAGCTAACATTATGGCATCTCGTCAGCCCTAATTTCCATTCCATTGGTTCTGATGCTCATGCTACAATATTTTGCCCCTACCTAGAGGAATTTCTCAAACTTGCAACTTTTTCCCTTGAGGCAGGGGAAAAGAGTGGTCATCAACAGAGACTTAAGTTTGTGGGTTCAGGTATAACAACACCTTCACCTTTCACACCATATGACAGGCCATTGTTTTAACTGAAACCACATTGGTTGCCAGCAACAACCAGAAATGTCCACCCACAATTATTGTGACAAGAGAAAGGTAGCGAGCACCATATAAACCTACTAAATCAATCTGCACATCAATTAATTAATATTCCTCTCAGAACATTTACACTAAGGATTAACCTACTCACCAACTTGGTGGAATTTCTTTCTAACATGAGTAGCGCACTGAAGCATTTTGCATGCAGTGCAATATGGAACACAGTAAATGTTTGTATTTTCAACCTTCTACATCCCAAATAAAAGCGCTGTCAACTTTTAGCCTCCACAGTTGTTTGCACCTATGTGGCTCTATAGTTTTGTCTCTGTATCGGCTCTGACTTTTCAACCCTCACTGTACTCTGATGCCCATGTCAGTTCTCACTGTTTAGAACTCTGACTCCCATGCCAGTTCTCTCTGTTAAGCACTCTGATGCGCATTCCGGATATCGCTGTTTGGCACACTGATGCCCATGAGAGTTCTCTCTGTTCAGCACTCTGATGTTGTGTTAATTAGAACTTGTAGAGCACTCGTTCACCAACAGGTTTCTTGGCCCTGGAAATTTTACTTTCCATTAGGGGTCACTAGTTAGGAAGGTCCAGGTCTAGCTGTAAGCTAGGGTGAAGAGCCAGGTCTTCAGCATCTTCCTAAAGCGAATTAGGTCTGACTCTAGTCTCAGTGGGGGTGGAAGAGCATTCCAGAATGTAGGTCCTAGTATTGAGAAGCGTGACCCTCCTGTTCTTTTGCGTCTAAAGTCTGGTACCTCTAATAAGTTTGTGTGGGGGGTGTACTTATGGATTTTTGAGGAAATGTACTTTGGGCCGGTCCCCTGTAAAGCTTTAAACAGGATACAGCCAGTTTTAAACATGGTGCGCTGATCCACTGGGAGCCAGTGCAGCTCTTTTAGCAGCAGCTTGATGCGACATCGTCTGCCTTGTTGATATATGATTCTGGCTGCTTGATTTTGTATTAGCTGCAGACAATGTATCTGGTTGCACTAAAGGCCTAGGTATTTGAGTTGGCATAATCGATTCTTGATAGGATCAGGGAGATGATGATTTGGATGCACGCCTCTCTGCTGAAAAATCTTCTGATTTTCCTCAGTTTCCGAAGTTGAAAGAAGCAGGCAGAGGTGACCGCTCCAATCTGTGTGTTCATGTTCAGATCTGAGTCAATGTGTATGCCTAGGCTTTTTTCGAGTTTTTTAGTGCAGGGGGGGCGGGTGACCAATGCTGAAGTTTATTGTTGGGCATGATGATTTCCGTTTTATCTGCATAGATTGTTAGTTGATTTTTGTTCACCCAGTGCATGATGAACAGCATGGAATTTTTGAGGAATTCCTTGGAATCTGTAGATTCGTTTATGGGGAAGACCAGCTGCATATCATCAGCTTAGTTGTAGATTTGAACTCCCATCTGACGTAGCGTGAAAATGAGAGAGCGGATATATATATTGAAAAGATGCAGGGATAAGGTTGAGCCCTGTGGTACTCCACATTTCAAGTTTACTGTGACAGATTTGTACGGAGAGAGCCAAACTGACTGTTTTCTATCCATTAGAAATGATTGAAACCAATTCAGGGCAGTACCACTGAGACCTGCTGCAGCCATACGGTCCACCAAGATGTCAAGGTTGACGGTATCGAAAGCTGCAGACAGGTCTAGGAGAATCAAGGCTTGAGTGCTGTCTACATCAGCCTTCCCCTTTAGGTAATCCATAACAGAAAGAATAATGGACTCAGTGGAGTGGGCTGAGTGGAAACCTGCTTGATGTGAGTCTAGGAAATAGTTTTTTTCAATAAAGGTGCTGAGAGTTCTTGCTACATGTATCTCCAATACTTTGGCTGAGAAGGGGAGGAGGGATGTTGCCTATGTTGTTTTTGCTGTTCAGCACTCTGATGCCCATGCCGGTACTTTCTTTGCAGCGCTCTGACTCCCATGCTGGATCTTGCTGTTCAGCACTCTGACGCCCATGCAATTTCTCTCTGTTCAGCACTCTGGCACCTAGGCCGGTTCTCGCTGAACAGCACTCTAACGCCCATGTCAGTTCTTGCTGTTCAGCACTCTGATTCCCATGCCAATCTCCCTGTTCAGCACTTGAACGCCAAGGCAGGTTTTCGCACTACTGCACTTCGAACGCCCATGTCAGTTCTTGCTGTTCAGCACTCCGACACCCATGACGGTTCTCTCTGTTCAGCACTCTGATGCCCATGCCAGTACTTTCATTTCAAAACTCTGATGCCCATGTTGGTTCCCTCTGTGCAGAACTCTGACTACCATGCCGGTTCTCTCTGTTCGGCACTCTGACGCCCATGCTCGTTCTCTTTTCGCACTCACGCCCATGCCAGGTCGCACTGTTCAGCACTCTGATTCCCATGCTGGTTCTCTCTGTTCGGCACTCTGAGTCCCATGCCGGTTCTCTCTGTTCGGCACTCTGATTCCCATGCCGGTTCTCTCTGTTCGGCACTCTGATTCTCATGCCGGTTCTCTCTGTTCAGCACTCTGACGCCCATGCTCGTTCTCTTTTTGCACTCACGCCCATGCCAGGTCGCACTGTTCAGCACTCTGACTCCCATGCCAGTTCTCTCTGTTCAGCCCACTATTGCCAAGGTTGGTTAACGCTGTACAGTACTCTGATGCCCATGCCAGTTCTCAGTGTTCAAAAGACACACAATTGATGGACGGAATGCAGAACAAATCAAAACATTCACCCCCAGTCAAGAGATCTGGATTAAATCCATCATTTTTTTGCTCACCATGCCACCCCAGTTTAGACCTGGCCATATGCAAATCAGTCTTGACCCTGTGCCTCATGAATGAATGAATGAATGAGGGATTTATAAAGCGCTGGACTCACCCCAGCAGGGGTATCTCCGCGCTAGCAGCGAAAAAAGAAGCGTGGAAGTAGATAGGCAATCATACTTTAAAAGAGTTCTGTTTTCAGTAGTTTTCTGAATTTGAGCAGGTCAGGGCACATACGTAACACACTGGGGAGTGAGTTCCAGAGACGCGGGGCTACATCGGCAAAATAATTGCCCCTCGCACGTAGTTTGTTGACCCGAGGCACTACTGGCAGAGCCTTCCCACTTGAGCGCAGAGATCTGCTGGGACGATAGGGGACAAGACTTTCAGTCATATTCTTGGGCCCACTAACGTTGATGGTTTTGTGAATCAAACAGCAAATTTTAAACTTGATTCGGTCACGAATGGGAAGCCAATGTAGGATTTTCAGTAACGGCCGGGAGGGAGCCCTAGGTGGTTGATTTAAAGCCAACCGAGCTGCAGTGTTCTGCACTACTTGCAACCTGTTTAGAACCCTCTCATTTGCCGCTCCAAGAAGTGCATTACAGTAGTCCAAACAACTAACTACCAGGGCTTCGAGCAGGGGCTTGCGTACCGATAGGGGGAGATCAAACACTCTCCGGAGAAGCTTTAACATACCAAAACAGCTACCTGAGACAACCGCCACCCGGTCCTTCATAGATAGAGAAAGGTCCAGATACACTCCGAAGTTTTTAGCCTCGATAGTGGGAATAGGAGTCAGGCCTAATTCTGCCGGCCACCAATCGGGGGACCAGAGAAGTTGAGCTCTGCCAAACAGGAGGACTTTGTTTTTATTGGCGTTCAACTGGAGGAAGTTTTTCATCATCCAGTTGGAGATTGCACGTATACCCTCTGCAAAAAGCTGTTTAGTTGCGTCCGAGGTGTTATCAAATGAAAACAGAAGTTGCATGTCTTACGCATATGAAAAAGGGACAAAGCCGCGATCTCTAATGATCTTTGCAAGAGGGGGCCACGTATATATTAAATAACGTAGGACTGAGGCAGGAGCCCTGAAGCCCCCCTTATTTAGGGATTTGGCTCCAGAACGGAAGATACCTAGGTTCACAGTTTGGGTGCGCTGTTCCAGAAAGCTGAAAAACCACTGAAAGACAGATCCCACAATGCCAATTTCTGTCAGCCTTTGCAATAGTCTGTGATGCACTACGGTGTTATAGGCTGCGGATAAATCCAACACCACAAACGACACTGCCTTATCCTTGTCCATCGCAAGTTTGATAACGTCCGTAGCGCCAAGCAGGGATGTTTCGGTAGAATGTTTTGGTCTGAAACCAGATTGTGAGGGCTCCAGACATGACTGAGCTCCCATAAATTCCATGAGCTGTGAGTTGACATATCCCTTCAAGAATTTGCTCATGAGGGGGAGGAGCGAGACAGGACAATAGTTAGATAACTCAGTGGGCGGTAAATTGGATTTCTTGATAATCTGAATAATTTGCGCAGCTTTCCAAGCCATGGGCACTTTTCCCTCACTGAGCGAGTAGTTGAATAATGAACCAATAGAAGAGGCGAGAAGCCGAACCAATAAGGTAAACAATTTGGCCGGCATGATATCAGTAGGGGATCCTGCCCGAACTGCCAAGCAAGGTCCTCCCTGGACCGGAAACATGCATCTTAGGACCGGTTTCTGGGTTTCACGCCTCATCAGCCAGGATAGCTTAAATCCAGTGGCACAGTGAGCCCAGAACCCACATCTGGGCATACCCGGCACACTTAGGGCGAGAACGCAAAAGACACACAATTGATGGACGGAGGGAGGACCTGGCCTGGCAGTTCGGGCTGGACTGTTCCCATTGGGTGCAGGGTCAAGACGGATTTGCACATGGCCAGGTCTAAACTGGGGTGGCATGACCAAGGCTGGGACTCGCTGTTCAGCACTCCAACGCCCATGCCAGTTTTCTATGTTCAGCACTCTCTGTTAAGAACACTGATTCCAATACTGGTTCTCTTTGTTCAGCACTCTGATGCCCATGAGAGTTCTCTCTGTTCAGAACTCCAATGCTCATGCTGTTCTTGCTGTTCAGCCCTCTGACACCCATGCCGGTACTTTCATTTCAGCACTCTGACGCCCATGCCGGTTCTCTCTGTTCAGCACTCGAACGCCAAGGCTGGTTTTCGATGTACTGCACTCCGACGCTCATGCCAGTTCTCTATGTTCAGCACTCTCTGTTAAGAACTCTGACTCCCATATCGGTTCTCTTTGGTCATCACTCTGATGCCCATGAGAGTTCTCTCTGTTCAGCACTCCGAAGCCCATACCGGTTCTCTCTGTTCAGCACTCTGACGCCCAAGCCGGCATTTCAGCACTCTGAAGCCCTTGCTGGTTCTCTCTGTTCAGCACTCTGACATGCATGTCGGTTCTTGCTGTTTAGCACTCCCTGTTCCTAACTCTGACACCTATGCCGGTTCTCTCTGTTCGGCACTCTGAATCCCATGAGAGTTCTCTCTGTTCAGCACCCTGACACCCATGCCTAATCTCTCTGTACAGCACTCTAGCACCAAGGCCGGTTCTCGCTGTACAGCACTCCGATGCTTATGCCAGTTCTCTCTGTTCGGCACTCTGATGGTTCTTTCATTTCAGCACTCTGACTCATACTCCCATACTGGTTCACGCTGTTCAGCTCTCTCTGTTCAGCACTGTCACTCCAATGCCCTTTCCCGCTGTTCAGCACCCGGGCACCTATGCTGTTCTCGCTGTTCAGCACTCTAGTGCCAAGAACTGTTCTTTAATTTCAGCACTCTGACGCCCATGCCGGTTCTCGCTGATTAGCACCCTAACTCCCATGCCAGTCTCGTTGTTCAACACTGACGCCCACGCCCGTTCTCGTTGTTCAACACTCTGACGCCCATGAAAGTTCTCATTGTTCAGCACTCTGACGCCCATAACAGTTCTCGTTGTTCAGCACTCTGACGCCCATGACAGGTCTCGCTGTTCAGCACTCTGACGCCCATGACAGTTCATGTTGTTCAGCACTGCCCATGACAGTTCTCGTTGTTCAGCACTCTGACGCCCATGACAGGTCTCGCTGTTCAACACTCTAACGCCCATGACAGTTCTTGTTGTTCAGCACTGCCCATGACAGTTCTCGTTGTTCAGCACTCTGACGCCCATGACAGGTCTCGCTGTTCAGCACTCTGACGCCCATGACAGTTCTTGTTGTTCAGCACTGCCCATGACAGTTCTCGTTGTTCAGCACTCTGACGCCCATGACAGGTCTCGCTGTTCAGCACTCTGACGCCCATGACAGTTCTTGTTGTTCAGCACTGCCCATGACAGTTCTCGTTGTTCAGCACTCTGACGCCCATGACAGGTCTCGCTGTTCAGCACTCTGACGCCCATGACAGTTCTTGTTGTTCAGCACTGCCCATGACAGTTCTCGTTGTTCAGCACTCTGACGCCCATGACAGGTCTCGCTGTTCAACACTCTAACGCCCATGACAGTTCTTGTTGTTCAGCACTGCCCATGACAGTTCTTGTTGTTCAGCACTCTGACGCCCATGACAGTTCTTGTTGTTCAGCACTGCCCATGACAGTTCTCGTTGTTCAGCACTCTGACGCCCATGACAGGTCTCGCTGTTCAGCACTCTGACGCCCATGACAGTTCTTGTTGTTCAGCACTGCCCATGACAGTTCTCGTTGTTCAGCACTCTGACGCCCATGACAGGTCTCGCTGTTCAGCACTCTGACGCCCATGACAGTTCTTGTTGTTCAGCACTGCCCATGACAGTTCTTGTTGTTCAGCACTCTGACGCCCATGACAGGTCTCGCTGTTCAGCACTCTGACGCCCATGACAGTTCGTGTTGTTCAGCACTGCCCATGACAGTTCTTGTTCAGCACTCTGACGCTCATGCCCAGTTCTCGTTGTTCAGCACTCTGACGCTCATGACGGTTCTCGTTGTTCCGCACTCTGACGCCCATGCCCAGTTCTCGTTGTTCAGCACTCTGACGTCCATGCAGGTTCTCGTTGTTCTGCACTCTGACGCCCGTGACAGTTGTCGTTGTTCAGCACTCTGACGCCCATGAGAGTTCTCTCTGTTCAGCTCTCTGAATTCCATACAGGTTTTTATATTTCTTAAAATCAGGACTCTTCTCTGCTAGAGTTAAATCTTTACAGCCGTGTACTGTGTTGTAATTATTTACTTCTGTAAATTGTTTACTTTTCTGTTGTTCTCTTGCAGCTGGGCCTTTCCAGCCTCGCCGCTCGATGGTTGCATTTCTCCTAGCGCCGGTCCATGTTCCAGCCGAGGCCTGATCACAGACAGCCCTCCCTAGCAGACGGCATTGGCGGTTTGTACCAGGATGGGGTTGGATGTGGGCTCCTTTGCTCTGCCATTAAGAAGAATAAACTTACCTTTTACGTTTTACCGCTTGCGTCTCTTTAGCCGTTTATAAACTGATGTGTTCCGTGCTTTCACCGCAGCCTCTGTGCTCTTCCGAGGTTTTTCGCTTAGATTGGTTCTCCTTCTGTGTTGGTCGTTCTTTCATTCCGTCTGTTCTCGGTATTGCGGTCTTCGTTTTTGGCATTTTAACAGGCTGAAGGAACACAGACAGGTAGGAATACAAGCGCCTCGAACGCCTCAGTGGATACTACATAAGCACTAACAAAAAAGGGAGCATATTATCTCACAAAACTGCCATGCAGATCCGGTGAAGTAAACGTTCCCATGACATGAAATCACTCGAACAATATTTTCATTAGAGTGATCTTAGTCATACGCTTGTTATGACGACAGTTCTGTCAAATAGCTTTAAATGTTGTATAGAAAATTAGAAACAAATCTTTAGCAAATGTTCTGTACGATGCTCTCTTTGGTCATGCCCTAAACCGTTACTTTGCAGTGTTTCTAACATCGCATAATAAATCAATGACGTGCTCGCCCTAAAACCACTTCAGTGGAGCTTGGTGTCAGCCGCAGGCCAAGAGCCCTCGTGTGGCCGTTTTGTAGAATGCATGCATCCTGCTTATACCGTTGAAATTAACACTCAACTTGCTCACCACTCGTATGTTACATGAGGTCAGAGAGGTCATTTGTAATGTACAACACCTGCCGGTGCCTTAATCTCCCACCACCCCCAATGTGGGCCGGCGAGATGACTCTTACGGATAAGCGCTCGCTACTGGCATCTGGAATAGCCTGCAAGTTCAAGTTCTGGCAAGGCCAACTCAGCCTGCCATCCTTCTGAGGTAGAGACATTGAATACCATTACACTCGGTAATAATAACACCTGTCATTTTCAGTGCTTGCAAATAATGAAACTACGGTATTAAGCACTGAGAATAAAACAGGGTTTGCCACGTTAATGTCACCCCAACAACACAAACACTAGATGTCACCACCTATGACCTGGTAATTACCTCCTGACATCACAAGTTGGGATCCTGAAACCACTATTAATAGTTTGAAGGGAAGGGGTTTACAATGATTCTGCACAGGACTCTCCATACGCCTTCTTCACATCTGGCATCAGTTGTTGCTGTTATAATAACACAGGGCATACAAACGAGGAACAGTCTAACATTGGGCAGGAATCAACACTGGCCACAACACAACGTGCCACCCTGGTGGTGTCTTAATCGACTGCAGCACAAGGGGATGTATTCAACACCAGCCAGGTTCAAGGTGTTTGTGTCTGTTGTCCTGAGTCTGTACTAATAGGTCACATTGAAAACTGTCCATTCGCACAACCACCTACCTGATGAATATTCTATAGACAGGTTGCAATTTGCAACCCCCTGTGATTCGCTGTGAATGCAGAGCGGAAGGCCACTAAGGGGCAACAACCTCACTCCCTACATTTGCTTGGCCAGACCAGAAAGCTTTTTTTTTTTTAAATCAGTCCATATGGATTAAAGGGACAGGGGCTGCTTAAGAAAAGTTTTTCATTTGGGTGTACTTCAAGGGGGCAAGCCCTGGTCAAATGACCTGCTCCCTTCCAAGGCGGCCGACAATTCCCAAAGGGAAAGCTATCCCATGGGGCGTGGGACCATGAAGCCTACTTTACAAATCACAAATACTTTTCAGACTCGTAAAAAGATCTTTGGTGCACTGTTAAAAAGGTTTTTAGTTGCAAACCTTGTGGTTTTTTTTAGAAAGCACAGGCTTTGTGACTACAAAACATTTTTATATAGATACAAATTGATTAAAATGAGATTTTTGTGGCTTTTAGGAAATCTTTTTACATGATGCAGTTCTAATTCAGCAGATTTGCACTGCTATCGACATAGTTGTGTGTTATTACTTTAACCACCTTTGCTTCCTCAGACATTTACTTCCCTACACTTGCTTCACCCTTCCTTTACATCTCCCACCTGTCTGTGACATTGAAACAAGCTTTACTTCGCTCATCCTAACTTCACTTCGTCACCTATTCCTACCATAAAGTTTACCACCTCCTTGACCTGACTGCTAATTTATTTATTTACAGCAACTTTTAGAATACTGACCCTTAACTCCAATAACGCCAAATATAATGAAAACACACTGTCAGAAATAATTAAAATAAGTTCATCTAATTTTAATACGAATCTTCATTCTAACCTTAACGATAACCCTAATAGTATCCAATATATTTTTATTTATTTAATTGCGTTCAATTATTTTAATACACACAGTGGTTGTTTTAGTACCTGTATACTGTAAATGTAATTGACTTACGTTTTAAGTTTATAATTATTTGAATTGTGTTTCAATTAATTACTGTAATACCAACCAATCTCAAATTAAAGAACAATTTACAGATATCAATTATTTTTTTCTAACATAGTGTTTTTATTACTAATGGTAAATTATACTTACCTTGCCACTTGTTTTCTTGATGTTTTGGGACAAGTGATGGAGTAACTAAACATATGACGGCTGTGTAAAAGTGCTTTTGAAGTTATAGCTGGGAAGTACATGTTAAACACTGTAAAAAGTAGGTGAAATAAAAGTTAAACAGCAGAGGGCCTGCTCAGAAACTCTCGAGAAGTCAAAAAGGAGAAAGAAACTCTGCCCTACATCTATGTCTGCACAAGCATACTGTGCAGCTGGCACCCGGGCCACCCATGGGTGGACAGCATTTTTTCAACTATAAGCGCTTGCAGGTCCAGCCCAGTGGTTCCACTTACCCCTTTCAGCCAAGCCAGCTGCGTGTAGGATGGTGAGAAGAGATGGGGCAGAGAAAGCTTAGGAGGTGGGGTGGGTAGCATGGTTGGCAATTGTGACTCTGAAATGGATCTTTGCATACTGGGGCAATTTGGTTTCTGGTATGACAGTAGCACGGTAAATAACTCGCTAATGCGAATCCTGGCTTGACAATGGTGCTGTATATTCCCAGGTTATGTGAGTTCTGACATGACCACAAATGGTTTGTGTGGCATTTTAGATGTAAGCATATATATATATTCTTGTTGGGTTTGGAGTGGAATCATAAGGTGTCATGCTGGAAGGTGAAATTCTGGGAGGCGGTTGGAGAGGCAGTGACAGAGCTGCAGTAGCGTCTGTTTGCTACTACTTAATTGTTATTACTGACCTGTGAAATACAGCAGATTCCAGTCCACGTGGGCTTAGCTTTTCCTTGTCAGAGTTCCATTCAAAAGGTGCACTGTCATGGCGCATTACAATCCAGACCAGCATGGTTTCTGTCATCAGAATGATACTGCATCTACCTAGGCAATGTTAATTCTGGCAAACAAGAGAGCTCTCCTGCTGAGGCATTGTGAATACACCTACAATGGCGATACCATGCTAATATGTTGTTTTTATACCCGGTCAATGGGCAAACTATATCAGGGCAGAACCAGTAACCTAATGTATGCATCTAATATTTGAGGCCAGGGTGGAACTTGTAACCTAATGTATACATCTAGTATTTGAGGCCTGAAATTGTATACAAGATACCTGCACCAATCCTTACACACTGAACAATACCACTGCCATCCGGGGATGCCATGTGAACCAGTGAGTGGGGTTTCTGCTGCAGTAAACTGCACCAGCTGTTTGAGCATCGGTGATCACCCGCAACCTGATACGGACCCTTATTTTATGTTCATAGACAAACCAAGGCTAATCATTTCTGACACGTTGCCAGACCATGGATGTCCTCATGTATAGCTTCCTACACCACACGCTTTACTGGCGCTGAAGTTCGATGCCTTTCATCCCACCTCTCTGGTTGCTGCCACATCATCCACGAGGGCTAGTTCTTAGCAGTCGCCGCTGCCCGGGGCTCTCCCACAGGGATCCCTCCTCTGATCATCAGCTTGTGTTTGGAACCAATTGGACTCCTCCTTGTTCCACTTTGTATTGAACCTTCACATATGTCACAGACACAACTGTGCCTGAAGTCTGCATAGTACAAGGAACTCTATGCTACAAAAAATTCTCCTACTACATCTAAGCATGGACTTTAAGAGTCTACCTGAAATTAAACTCAATCAAGGCAGAATCATTCTAATGATTCCACAACCTCAAAGTCAGGCCTGACCACCTATTATAAACTAAAGGATTCACTCAACTCACGACATGTTTGAAGTCACTTGGTCCTATTATAAAGGCTCACCTCGCCCGTCAATCCCACGCCACAGAGTAAACACAAACAATGTCAAATTAAAACTCATTCCCAAGCATGCCAGGTCTTCTCTCACCATAGAAGGTTTCAGACCCACCATTCAAGCCATGGTCATCTCGCCAGGGCGTGGCAATGCATTACTTATCAGGTTTCTTGAATCAACCCCTCACCCCCATGAAGAGATTCGCGCTGCGCTCTATAGAAGGAACTGAAGACGCGCTGCCACATCTGTGCCACGTTGAAAACTTGATATGGGTTTCTCCTGCACAATTCATCTGTAAGATATGCTGCATTGCTCACAAAGGGGCTTATTTACAAGCCCTTTGCACCGCTAGAGCGTCACTTTGAATATGGGAAAAAGTGACGCAGCGTAAGGGGCTTGTAAATAAGCCGCAAAGCAGTAACCATCATCACACCTTGCTTCCGGACAAGTAAATATATATATATATATATCTCCAGAGGCCAATGCACGAGGCCAGCAGTGAAGAAGTGCAAAAATCAAAACATACAGAGCCACCCATGTCTTGCTCCACACAAAGGAAATGAAACCCCTCCACCTCACAGCAGCCTAGGGTTTCCCCTGCGGCACTGCACCAGAGACGTCTCTTCGAGGGAATCACTTGAAAAGGGTCACTCCCAGCTCCCTCTCCGCAGCTGCACCGTCCGACAGAATATTTACACTCCCTGCGCCAGTGACATCTTCTTACCACTTTGGACAATGCTTTGCCGCTTTCAAACTAGGTTTCGGTTTCATAAATACACACAGAAGCCCGCGCCCCTACAGCAATGTGCGTTGGGGTGAACATATCATTTCATCGCTCCTCGCATCATTCCATGAGTGGACGGGCACCCAGGAGCCCTGTCTCCGGAAGTTTAAACTACTCCGATGTCCTAATGGACTCACGTTGGTAGTAGAGACATTGCATAAACGTTATTGTGCGTGTATTTTTCTATCTATGTATTTCCGCTCAGAAAGGAGTTGTTTTCAGCGGGAGAAACACAATTAGAATTTCCAGTAGCAGAACTCACAATGGGAGTTTAGGAAGCTGCGGTGCACCATAAGCACACAATATACAATACAGACAGCAGTGGGAAGCTTTTTTTAAAATTCTTTTTATTGATTATAGATTAAACATGTGAAAATACAGTTGCAGAATATCGGATTAGTATACATGTATGCTTCCTAGTACATGTTGGCTCTTCCATTAAAATGATACAGTTATTGCCATAATATTGCGGTAGTTTGGTTGACATGGTCTCATTCCCTCTTAAATCAACTAGTGTCTAGAAGTGGCAAGCTTGATGAATAACGTGCATAGAAAGGAAGGGTAGGAATTGGTGAGATTGGATCAGGGATAAAGGATTTTTTGTTTTTTCCCAAATTCAATAGGAATATAACTCTTCCCCCGAAAAATGTCAAACAATATCAAACTAAAAAATACATTATGCTATTTACGAGGTTTTTGTCACCGACAATTAACATATGGAACCCATCCTGTATGTGTCTTAAACTTTTGAATATAGTATAGAATGAGTATATTGAAACACAGATGCCATTGTGTCAACCATGACGTGTTTAATAGTGTGCTAGTGTAAGCAAGCCATGTGGCCTTGTGTTTGAAATGCAAGTGTGGCTGAGAGTGTTGCCTTGCGGACCCTAGCAGGGCGCTGGCACTCCTTTAATACAACTACCCGCATTGGTCTTGTGCCGCCTTATGACTCAGATGCGCTTGAGGAGTGCAACCTGTTGCATTTCATTTTTAGGATACACTTAAAAGTGCATTATTTTGTTTGCCCCGCAGCATACTGACTTGTGTGCAAGCCATCTAACCATAACCAGGGCTGAAAAAGCTGTGGAACATTTACCAAATATTCACACAAGCTACCTTGCTGGCGCTGTGTAAAACAGAGAGAGTAGAAATGCGCAGTATTTATCATTATATGGAGCGTTCCTGCTCTCTGTCTGCACCATGGTGCTCGGGTGCCTGTGTTACATGCAGAATTGTTTTTGTGCAGGGATGGGCACCTTCCTGCACAAAAAAAAATCCTCTAAGGCTTTTACCTCTTTTTCTGTTTGCTGAATGCAGCCCACACAGAAAGAGGAAAAAGGAGGAGAAATAAGCATATTTCTCCTCATTACGCTTACCCTGGGGAGGCATAGCATTTGGGTGCATTTCCAGGTCTACCAGCAATTGCGGCTGGCATGACTCGCTAGTGGGGGGGAAGGGAGGTCACGCGGGGAGGGGATCACGCAGGGGGATTAATAAAAAAAAAAAAACTTCCCTCGCATGCCTGGTGCGGTCCCATGTCTCGTCCCAGGAAACAGACAGCCTCCCTCTTCTCCCCTAAGTCAATCACAACGCCGCAATGACAGCGTTGTGATTGGCTGCAACGCCGACCACACAGGCATCTATGGGGAGACCGTTTTCTCCATGTAGGCTGCATGCAGTCTACATGGAGAAAACGGAGAGTGCGTATGATTGGTTTGGTCACCCCTGGGGCCAACCAAACAGTCAGTGCCCACAACAGTGGGCAAGCCACTCCTCCCCTGCCCTGCAGCTGGACCTCTCACCAGCCCGCCCCCAAACAAACCCTTCTGCACATAAAATGGTATTTATAATACCATTTTATGTTTCTGCTTCTCGCACTGCTAGAAAGCAGTGGGTCGATGCTCCTCCACCCTAATGGAGGAGCCACCCCTGTCTACCAGTAATGTTAATCTGGGAATGCGCCAAAATTCGTGGGTGGATGCGTGGAAACACTCACCCTCCACCCATGGAATGTCTCCCTGGGGCAGAGTAACACAAGGCAGCGGCTTGAGCTGTCTTGCGTTATTCCACATTTACCAAAGGAGGCCTTGCTTGGCTTGGTAAATGTCATTCTGGATTTTGTGTCGCCTTTCCCCCCTCTTGCGTGGTGCAAGGGGGTCGATAAATCATGCTTAATATGCCCCATAGTATACTACTCGGCTGGCGCTGCATTTATTTCACAGGATTTTTATCTCTGCGAAAAGTGTCTTGGATAGAAATTACCAACTGTTACTGGTTCTTTAATATTCGCTTTAGTTAGTTTACAGCCCTGGCCCACAGAACCCTCTTTCTGTTAAGAACATTTCAACGCGCTCTCAAGAAATGTGCGTTTTTTTCCCTTTCTCACTGTTTGTACTTCTAAGCCATCACATGTAATTTATTTTCAGTGTTGGAAGGCGAGCAAAAAACATCATCTATGCTTACACAAATTTATTCTAGGTATTAAAATTCAAAATCCCAAAAGGAGAGACTTCATATAGTTCAGCATTGTTCCAAAATAAACCCAATTTTCCAATCTCCTAAGAACTTAAAACAACAATTTAGACCTGCATTCAAACAGCTATATTTTCAGTAACGGCATCTGTGTTTTTTGCACAAGTACAAGAAATGTGAATGTGTTCTGATTTGAGGTGTATTTGTTTTCAGCAGACCAACACTGCAAACCGAATCCTTATTCCTGTTTACAATCATTTAAAAATCAGTTGGTGATTTCAGTTTAGGGATGTTTTTTAACCTATTGCTTAAATCTTTAAAAAAAAAATATGAATGTTGATTTTTATCTCAATCTCCAGAATTGAAGTTTCTGTAATAGATATATTTCTGTAATACAAGTCTCTGTGAAGAAATAAAAAAGAGCTGGCCATGGGACTATTGCAAAAAGGCATTACTGGATTGATTAAGAAGCTGAAAGGGACAGAGAGAACATGCCTCTACCGCAGTATTGATTCAAAACATCTTTAATATTAGCAACATCTTGCCACATGTAAACACACATTCACAATGAAAGCACAAAATGTAAGTTCAGTTCAGATCTCTTTGGAAGATATTCTTTTGTTTTTGGGAGGAGTGATTTCTCCATGGTCTGCGGGTTCCAATAATCGTTTAATAAGTATAATTTCCCCTTCAAAAACAAAAGTACAGAAAGTATTCCATTAAGTTCCTAACGAAGCAACGACGTGAGAAGTAACTAAAAACCTTGGCTGCACTTTTGGAAATGATGCACCGGTGGGGCAGGGAAAACTCCTGGCACCCATTTCACCAACCTAAATGAATAAAATTGTTGTTGGACTTAATACGATACGCATTAAATTGACTCCGGCCTTCCTGTTACATTAAGCAGTCAGATCTAATCCCTTTAATTTTTTGTTCCTAAGAGTGAACGAGCCAACAGCTGTGTCATATTCAGAAACACATCCTTTGCAAGGGTTTGCATTAAACATGGCCGACTTGCAACACGCCGCGGAACGGCGCGGGCATCGACGTTCCCCGGCTCATACACCATTTCTACCTTAATAAATAGGACAGATTTTTTAAGTTTTCCGGTTAATACAGCAAATGCAAAAAAAAACTATGCTGTGCAAGGCCGAGGCAAAACCCACTCGACCCAATATCGTGCTATGGAGACTTTATCTCACTTAACAGACATGTGACTGTCAGTGTGTAGCAAATAATATGGTTAGATTCTAAATTACAATATTGTAACAAACGTAAATATTTTCACAACAGCATTGAGGCTATGTTCAGGAGCGACTCGTGCATGTAAGAGCGGTGAGGCCGGGTTTGGGTAGGGGTGGGGGGCTGTATTCGACAAAGGACCATGAGGGGAAATTAAATAAATAATTAATTTTCTCTCGTCGTCGTCTGCTGAAATCCCACCTCACCCGGCCCGTTGCTCTTACCTGCACTGGCCGCTCCTAGCTATGTTACTTTAAAAAAACGTATTGAGAGTTTTTGTATGGTATTTATGTCTTTGCTGTTGAGAAGCCGGATACAGAGGACTGGGAATTTTCAAACCTCTCCAAACACCATTATGCAGTTTGTACATATTCCTGATGGTAACCGCAAATGACCCCTCTTCCATTTTTACCATTACCATCTCTTTGATGGCCGGGGTATTGAGGAAATCCCCTAAATTGTAGTATGTGGAAACTTCTCCACGCTTCACAAAAATCTTGACACTCCCTACTAAAGCATAAGTGAATTTGTTTGCCTGATATTCCGACTTATGCCAGGTTGTATTTGTGATGGGGTATACACTAATACACAAACTGGCATAGCTCCGCTGACGAGGCTTGGAACAACTACCCATTCGACATGGATCTTTCACTAGCAGAGTTCAGGATCAAATCGGTGTCCCCAGTAGTGCCTTACACTACACTGCATGTAATGGTGTGGTGTTATATTGCAGACATGGCCTCAGCAGTGGCCCGTCCTTAAGGGAGGAGAAGCCACGCCCCACACTTTTTGGCCCTCCTGAAGAGTGTCCTTCAGGTTGAGCAAAGGTGAGCCTGACAGACACTCTTTAAGTTCGGGTCAGTCAGTCAAGTTCTAGACGTGCTAAAGGTGCAGACGCCTGGCTGCCAGAGTTGAACTTTGCCAGACTGAAGATGTCACAGCTCCTATGTGCATGACCTCCTTAGCCTCGCATAGTGCATGGAGGACCTCTGCCTCATGATCAGGGGATTGTCCCTGATAGCCTCAGATCTGGGTGCCTCAGTTTTAAGCCCTTAAGCACCCAGAGCTGAGTGCCTATCCCTGATGCCTCGTCACAGAGTGGGGTGGGATCAGCAAGTCTCACTGACCTTATTCCAGTCAGTGATGAGGAAGGACTGCAGCATCCTTTCACTGGCAGACGTGAGGGTGCTGCAGTCCCAGTGCTGCAGGAACCTCGAAGCCAAGATCTCTGCTGAAGCCTGTAAGTTATTTTTACATCAATGTTGGATGCGTGCATGCATTTGTGTAAGTATGAATGTAGGTGTATCTGTGAGTAAATGCTCTGAATGGGTGTTTGTGTGTGATCTTGTGGGCTTGTTAATGGTGGGTGTATGTGTGCACGCTTGTAAATGCATGGGGGTGTGAGTGAGTGTGTATGTAGATGGATGGGTGTGTGTGTATGTGTTGCATGCATGCGTGTCTGTGGCCTGCCCGGTACCCCTTCTGCTTGCAGTACAAGCCACCACCATATGGCCCACTGGTAATTACCTGCTTGGAAGGATACCGAATGACGAATGTGAAAGATTTAGTAAAGGATGCCTGATTGACAACTGCAGAGGGGAGGTGATGTAGAACAAGACATCTGATGGAAAATCACAGAGAATCCACATTGTAGCTGTCAGGAAACTGATTAATCTGCATATCCGGGATGGCATTTCATCAGCCCCTCACAGACCTATGGTGACTTAGCTGCATTGCACATTAAGCCATCCACAAACCTGTACCACGCTTCTTTCAGCACAAAGTCCATTCTCGATCACCACACTCCAGGTTCGCCCCTCTATGACCAACCCTCACTTCACTGGTGGACCCTCCTTCTAGGTTCAGAAGGCTATGTCATCAGACCCTAGTTTCAGTCAGAATAAGCATCTTTAGCAAGCACCTAAAATTCAGGAGAGGTTAAAAAACCTGGCTCTTTCCATGCACATCAATAAATCACACAGATAACTCCTAAAAACAAAAAAATATTTAAAAAAAGGTTAGGTATCCTTGTGAACTAAGTGCATTTATTCTCACACTTTTCGGCAACATTCCATGGTTAGCTGCAAATACCAGTTATCCGCACCATGTTTAGAGCATGTCCCAAACCTCGCACAGTAGCTCAACACCTCCCATCAAGGCCTAATTATAACCATGCACTCCCAAATGGCGCTCAGGAACCTGAAGTGATTCATAGTGCTTCATGGCCTCAAGGGAGGTATGAAGCGCTATATAAATTTACAATGCAATACAACGACGGGCCGCCACAGTATCCCATGCAGCAGTGAACGAATGCCTTTCAGATGACAGTATGAAAACCGCTGCTCTTTAGAGCACCGCGGGACAGTGAGCAGATTGCACAGGAAAGCATAATTCTTTTAAGAGGTCATATCTCATCTGCTTATTTTCACTCCCATCAGCACTGTATCTAGGTTTTGTTTCGCGATTTCCTAATAGCAAATGTTTGTAATTCGCTATTAGAAAATCGCAAACACCTATGAACTAATGTGTCCTTGATACATTTAGTGATTCCTAATGAGGTCGCAATTGACCTACCTCATTAATATTCATGGGGTAGGTCACAATTTGTGGCCCATTGGGAGTTGCTGAAACCACGGGTATGAGACAGCGGACCACATTATCTGTGTTTGTTTTAAAATAAAGCAACAGTTTTTTTTTAAAAAGCAGCCCGTTTTCCTTAAAGGAAAATAGGATGTGTTTCAAAAAATAAAAAGGAAACGTTTCAGTTTCATTTTTAAGAATAGGCCGTGGTCTGTGGGACCACTGCCTCCTCTTAAAAATGTTTTCACATTCATTCACAAAGGCTTCCCATTTGCGAATCAGTAACCACCTACTTGAAGTAGGCGGTAAAGTGCAAATGTTTTCGCATATCGCTCACAAGACATTCGAACATAGCACTGAAAGTCGCTATTTAGAAAGGGACCCTCCCCTTAATCCGCCCCTTCCTAATACCGAATCGCTAACCCATATTGCAATTCGGTAATGGGTTGCCGACTTGCAAAATGGGTTTGGTGCATAGGAAAATTCATTTTTCCGGTTACAAACGGCCGTACATGTGGCCTTTAGTCCTGTCTTTAAAGCATGCTTTAATACACAGGTTTTTTTCCGTCTATAAGTAAAAATCAGCTAATCATATTGCTATGCGTGCACGGATTAGAATGTCGGTTAAAAACAGTTAAAGCTGTTTTACTTATTCTCAGTACCAGAAGTCACTCCTTTGTGGAGAAGAAGTGAATGAATAGTTTCAGCTGCAATTTATAAACGTTTTCCCCATGGAGAAACCTCTTCCCCTTCATTACTTACAATTTTGGGCTGTGATCTCTTACGACAATGAAATGGGATTTTCCTCGGTTTATGACAGATGTAAATCTATGACCTTTTCCAGAAGGTTAATGGGTCAGAAAATGCGAATACCCATAAATGTGAAAGTTTAGAAAAACACTGTGGAACGTCTATTCTCGTCCACCTTGAGAAGATTTAGCCCTACAGAAACCTGTGTGTGAGTACATCCTTTCATGAGTGCACAGACAACTTCCCTGAACTGGAGAAGTGTGTATTTCACCTGTGTTACTCAAACACACACCCAAAAACAGCTTTCTGAATATGGCCAAATGACCATAAATTAAAGAAATTGAAGTAATTTACTCTGTGGCTATACTGAAAATCTGGCAAGGATGATCCGACCCTTTTTTTACACCCCTAGTTTAATCTTATTCTATTACTCTTACAAAAAATATTAATAACAATAATAACCTACTTCATATAGTGTTTCAAACAGTTTTTGAAATTTGTAAGCTCTGAATGAAATTATTCAATAAAATCAGACATACAAGGAGGACCAATGAATATGGTTTTGATTCACGTACAGGGCTACTGAGTTCCAAAACATTAATATATGGAGCAATAACCCTACCAGGTTTGTGTGGTTATTTTCTTTATACCTAAGAAACCTGTCCCTAACAGACTATGAGGCATATTCTCAAGCCCCTATCGTCACCACAACGTCACTTTCAGTGACGTTGTGGTGGCGATAGGGGCTTAACCCTATTCACAAGAAAGCGTTAAGCCACGTTAAGTGGTTTAACGCAGCTTAACGCTGCCTTATGAATAGGGCCCCCCTTCACAATGTTTTTAGCATGAAAGGGGCGTGCAGTGGGTGTTGCGGTGGGCGTTCCACAACAACACCCATTGAGTTTGACGCTACCTCCTATTCTCACGGGCAGCGTAAATAGGAGGTAGTGCCAATAAGACCAGGAAAAATCTAGTCTTAAGATGGCGAAACGAGAAGAAATGCTTTATTTCTCCTTGTTTTTGCATTTTCCATGTGTGCTGCGAAAAAGCAACATGCCATGGTTTGTTTAGGTACGGGAAGGTGTCCCTTCCTGTACATAAACGAACCTTTTTTAAAAATGTCGTTTTGTAACTTGCATGTGTGCTGCACGAAGCAGCACACATGTAAGTTACAAACTGTCATTTTAGGTTTGTTTATGTGCAGGAAGGGACAACTTCCTGTACATAAAAAAACCTCCCTGCTTGCAGACACCCTTGCATTCTGGTGCAAGGGTGCCTGCACTGGCGCTAAGTTATGAAATTTAGCGCCATAGCAGGGGGAAAAGCAAGGCTGCACCCTATCCTTGAGAATAGGGTGCAACCTCGCATTTCCGAAGTGACAGAGAGAGGCGTTAAGCCAAGAAGCCTAACGCCTCTCTTTGCAACTTCATTGAGAATATGGCCCTATATCTGAAAACTTTTTAGCAGAGTTTTATTATTCCTGTTGTGTAGAGCTCTGTAAAAATATAAATTTTTCCAAAGTCCACTTTAAAATCAATACATTGGATATTGGTTTCTACACTTTCTATGCATATTTTCCAATATCTGTTGACAGCAAGTTATCCATTTCACAAAAGGTAATATACAAATTTGGATCATATGTTTGTTGAGTTCAATCCCTGGACAAAATTTACATATGGCAGAGTTAATTTTTCTAGGTGCTGTTTTAAATATCAAACTAACAAACAACTTCAAAATATTCATAATGTATTTTTATATTGAATGTTTATTTTGTGGCAGGAGGCTTGAAGACAGTGTTTTCAGATAGGAAAATATTTATTTAAAACTGTAAGTAAATTCTGAACTATACTGTTTGGCTGTCTGTAAAAAAACCAGAAAAGAAAAAACCCTTAATTAGGTAGTTAAGAATGTAGATTTTTAGGGAAAACACACCCTATGCTTTGTTGAAAACCACATTCTGTCTTTAAAAGGGGGAGACTGCGGAAGCTGTTCTCTGCAAGGTGTAGCTAACTGGCACCAATTGGAATTAGAGTGTCTCAGTTCCGGTTAACTTTCCCAAACAAAATGTTGATTAAACAATGGGCAGTGGTAAAGTGCGGAAGTGTGGTTTAGGGGTTTCACTGTGTAGCTGGTGCTGAAAACCATGTTTGAGATGGACCAGTGAAATTCTTTTTCATATTTCATGGAGGGTATGAAACTATTTCCATAGCTTTGCACCCACTTCGCAGTGGTGCCTGTGTGAACTGGATTTAACATGCCTCTTCCTTTTGCACTGGAGTTACCGCTGCCTCAAAGTGCACTGCGCCAATGGAAAGTGACATCTTGACAGGGCCTTCAGCTGTACTCTTGATCCAGTAATTGGTATCCACTTGTGTAGCTCGTGTCTTCTCTGAGATGTTGCAGACCCTCCTGTCTTTGGGACTCAGCCCAGCTCACTCAGGCACCTCTCTCCTCACATTTGAGGTCCAAGCTTGAAAGGGGGGACCCAGGGAATGTCAGGAAACTCCCATCTCAGTCTTGGCAGGAGGCAGCCCCAACATGAGTCAGGAGATGGATCCAGCCCGAGCACTCATTATACTCAAGGGCCAAGCCAAGAGCTATGTTGAAAGGAAAATGAATGTCTGTAGAGGAGGGCGTCCAAAACAATGGAGTACATCCTCAAAGCGCAGTACCCCGGTGCGCCTGGGGAGGATTAGGACTGCTCCCAACATTGAAACAGATTGCTTGCAAAGACTATGAGATGCCAATTTATCTGCCATCCCTGGGCGTTGCTGCTCAGTTTTACGCCCAGAGCTATGAAACATTAGCACTGGCAAAAACTGGTGCCAGGGGTGGACTGGGAATAGGTAATGGGTGGATTTACAGACTGGCCGGTGCCGCTGAAAGACCTGCAGGGCCAATGACACGTCAGGCTTTGTGGCGGACCGAGCATGTCTGAAAATTATGGAGATTATCCTAAAATGAGATTCTGCCATTTAGTCTTTACAGCAGAACGCAAAAGGCTTTATTCAAGCAGAAAGCTAATTTGCACTGTGGTAAGATATTTTTTTTAAGAATAGAACTGCATTGCGGTGTGCAAAATTCCTTCCATTCAAACTGTGTCCTGTTAGTGAATTGAGTTACACTGATAATTCAAATTTTATGCAGTTAAATGTCCCAAACCGCCAACGGGCTACCACTAGCTCAAAGAGTCACTTAATTTAATAAAACATTATTTAATTTAGTTGCAACATTTTGCGGGACTGTGTGATCAGTGCCCGTAGAAACTGAGTAAGTGAGGTAATAAACTATGCAGTGAAATAAAATATTAATACACAAACGTATTTGAGGACAAGTTAAAATAGACCATGCAGGCAGTGGCCTTTTACCAAGAGTAAGCGGTCTGTATTAAACCTCAATTGTTACTATGGCACTGGACGAGGAAGGGTATGCACTCAGTTACTCTAGGGCCACTGACCACATTCCTGTGATCAGCTGGTCCACCTTCACTGTGAGACCCCTGTTCCAGAGGCAGAAGCCGCAAGGGCCTTTGGCTTTGCATCATGTTCTTCTGAGAAGCAGTCATGCTGCAGACCACCATCATCACCATGGTCCTGAAGGCGGACGAGGATGCACTCAGTTTATCTAGGGCCACGGATCACAGTCCTGCCCGGCCACCTCCAGTGTGAGACTCCTGTCTTACTCTCAGTGCCTCACACAACTGCTCGCGGAACTGCTGGAGAATTAACACAACACCTCTTCCCCCTCTACAAAACACAACCACATTTTTAGAACATATAAGATAAAAAGTAAGAAGTTGCAACAAATTCCATGAGGAGAAGAAAAGAGTTAGGCATCATACAATAGAGCAGAAAATAAGGGCACGTGTGTAATAGGTGACGACGAGTATGGCGAGTGCCCCCAAACGTAATAAGGTGACCAACAAGAATTAATAAGAAAGAGGTAGTACTAATAATAGAAATACAATCAGTGACAGCATTAACATAATATCCTGTGCAGGAATTGCCTAGCTGATCGATTACCAGACAGGCACCCAACCAGTATGAAGCTAAGGATGGATTAGCATAGGAATTATTATTTCCTATCCCGTAATATAGTCTTTGTAATGCACTGGCACCTGTCTGCCAGACTGTTCTCGTGTGTCATGCAACCTGTTCTCTTTCCTGTGTTCCTCCTAACCCAAAAAGAGCACACAAATAACCAACTTTCTCAAGGGGTATACGTGCAATTTTGTCTTTATTCCAGACCCTGCCATCCTTGATATGTACCACATTCTGCAGTACATGCTCAACTTGTACACTAGGAGTAAACTTAGATTCACCCTTTGCAACATAACCCGGTGTATTGATTCCAATCCAACATCCCTTTTCCGTGTTCTATAGATCTGCTATTTTACGTGAAGCCTCATACTCACTTTGCACCTTTTTTCCTCACATCAGCCACACCAGGTACACCTCCTCACAATAGAACAAAATGTGACACCCCTGTTGACATGCCAGGCATTGTTCTGTATGCCCAGAACACATTTTCCACTACTGGTCTCCAATTAAATGTAGTAGCTAACACCAACCTTAATTGATCTTACGATGTATGGTTGAAACGCTCAACCAATTCACTGCTCCTGGGATGGTATTAGGACATGCTAAGGTGTTTGATACCATAAATGTCTAATCCAAGAATGTCCTCTTCTCTTTATCAATTACTATTTGACTTGGTTATTCCAATCTCACGAATATTTTTTGTAGAAATTGGATCACAGATGTAGTGTTTATTCTATTCATGAAACTGACTTCAGGGAACTTCATTTTATAATCTGTCAATATGATGGCATATTTGGAAACCTCACCCAAAACATTTAAGGGTCATGGGATTTCAAGGGCCAATTATGACCATGGTGCAGTAGGTGCATCCACGAGAATGACTGGTGAAGTTTTAGTCACTTGGGATGTATCACTCATTAATAATGGCCACCAGGCTCTCACAAAGCAGTCTGTCACTTTGGAAACACAAAGTCACAAAACTCTTCATGCACCCTACTTTCAATCACCTTAACACCTATGTGGCCTTCATGAGATAATTCTGAGATGTTCTTTCTCATGGTGGATGACATTACCAGTTGTCCAAGGCAACGTAGCAGACCCTTATCACATGTAGGTTCCGGAGCCACTTGTGCATAGCCTCTTGGTCTAACTTCTAGGAACCGAGCCACCCTTTGAGGACCTCATCTTTGTCCAAATCGTCTCTCTTCTCATCTTCTGTCAGTGCTCCATTCATCGCACCTTCAAACGATTGTTCAAGCAAACTTTCTCATCATCCTCATACATCAATCCAGCTGAACCCTGCAAAGGCATCCCGGACAAAGAAATCTGCCAGCACGTTTCTTTTTCCTGGCACATATTCAATCTTATAGCTATATTCTTGTAATCTGTATTGCCAGTTGGCAATCTTGGGTGTGGTTTTCCCGCACCTTTAGTGCTGAATAAATCAATCAGGGGTTTATGGTCAGTGCAGAGGACAAAGGGCACTCCCCAATCATACATGCAGAGGTACTGTGTTCCGCACCATAATGTCAAAGCCTCCTTCTCTCTGATAGAGTATGTGGGCTTGACTCCACAGAGTGCTCCTGGTGCAAATGCAGCATCTTCTCTTTCATTAACATTATTCCTTCTTTGCATCAGAATGGTTCCAAAGCCAAAATTGCTGGCATTAGTAACAATGATAGTAACATCCGTAATCTCCTAGGGTTTTAATGGTCCTGCAGATACTATATCCTTGCGAACCATGTAAAAGGCCTTCTGACACTCCTCCTTCCATTCATACAACATACCTTTCTTAAGTAAATTTCCTAAAGGATTGGTTTTATCAGCAAAGTAGGAAACAAATTTCAAAATAAAATCAGGCCTACAACAAGAATGATGTTTGTTAGTAGGAGCAGGTGCTTCCTCAATGGCCTTCAACAGCTTCTTTCTGGTCCTTACCACACCTGGATATGTGATGCCCCAAGTAGTTTACATCTGCTTTTTCAGATTTACACTTATTGCATCGGTGAGTCAAACCCCTATCTTGTAAAATCTGCAACAACCTCATTAACCTAGAATTGTGCTGCTCTATAATATTTGCAAAGACAAGTAAGTCATCTTGGAAATAACGAACTCTATCATAATTCTTGAGCATCTTTTTCATCAGTCTTTGGAACATCAAGGAAGCAGACGCTAAGCGAATGGCACGCATTTGAAACAAAAATCTTCCTTGGGTGTAACAAAGGAGGTGATGTTTCTCATGCAACACCACCAGGTGGTAAGCAGTTGAAATATCCAAAGTAGTGAATATTGAGGCATTTTCTGGGATATTCAATATTTCTAAAACATTTGGAAAAAGCTCCAAATATTCAGATTGAGATCATGCAAATACACACAGAGGCGGAATAAACGTTCACTCTAGTGTGCTAAAATGACCGGGGCAAGTCATTTAGACCCTTCAATCGGCTCACTGAAATCAATTTTGCACAGTCTATCTAACTCTCTGCACAAATTTCCCCTCAAAGATAAGGGTACCCTTCGTATCTTGTGTGCTATAGTGATGGCACCCATTCTTAACGTGATTTTGTATTGGAATCCCTTTCACCTTCCAAGACATTCTATATATACAACGGGAAATTTGCCCACTCATTTGGTCATGGTTGGGTGACACATTCATTCCAGCTAGTCTTGATTTGGAAATCACACAGTCAGGATAGTTGGGATCCAATATTATGCCTAACTTTCCTTAGTTATTCCAACCCAATACGTTCTTTTACAACATAGACTACACCCTGTGCCTTTTCACCTTCAAATTCTAATTTTCCATCGACCTGCCCTTTGATATCAGTCTTCTTTTCCCCATAAGTATACATTTTTATGCTTGAACTTTTCAGATCTTGTGGTTTTATTTTCCTGAAAATCTTGGGGATAATCAAAGTGAAAGGTGACCCAGAATCAACCATCACATCCATATCAATGATAATTACCAGAACATTACAATAAGGGGTCTTTCTTCTGGATGGTTTTCACAGAAGCTATACGTTCATCACCACCTGCACTCTCTAGCACATTGGTTCTCCGTAATGGTCAACATACCATTCTTTTCACATTAATTCCCTAAACATTCCATCACTTTGATATGGTAAACCTGAGGACGCTACAACATAATCTTGTAAAGTAACCTTTGCAATTACACATCAAACATGTCTGAACTAACTCAGGACAGTTCTTGGTTGATGCTACATGGGACCGACTACCACATCTAAAACTTGTACCAGTGTTGTTGTGTCGTTTTCCTTTGAGTTGTCATACTGTTTTTTTTTCATTGACCCCTTTTGGTGTCTTTCCATTCCTCTTTGGTTCAAATTACATGTATCTCCTTATTAGACACGCGGTCCACACGGGCCACGGGGGCAATAATTATTTAAAATGTGCATCTGAGGTTTTAAATGGCCTTGTCAATGGAAATGGCAGACTCTAGATCAGGGTCTTCTGTAGAGAGCAAACCTTTTCTCTATTTTCTTGTTGCATGTTTTATCAATTAATTGGTCACATATGATTTTGTCCTTGAATTCACAATAGTGACAAGTAGCCTTAAGGACGGCACAAAACCATCAACTGACTGTCCATGGTGTTGGCTGCTCTGTAAGAACGTGCGCCTTTCTAAGGTAAAATTCCTGAAAAAGCAAGAATCTATTGTGTAAAGTTTTAATCACTGCAGCATATTTATCAAGAATTTCTACTGGAACTACTTCCCAGACACACCTCCTTCAAGTACCTGTATTTTTACAACTTTCACAGGCAATGTTTTCAATTTAGATCGCCCCTTAGAACCTATGTTATGCATTAATAACATTTTTGTTTGTGAACATATCACCATCGTTGGCATCCAAATACATCACAAAAGATTCCTTCCTTCGAAGCCAATCCAATGAAGGCACCCCAGGAATTGTCAAGAGTAGTGGAGGGAGGTAATGCCATTCATGTTTTAAAATGATTGACTAGTAACAAAAAATGAAATATGAAAGAAAAATTGCCGTAAAAGTTGAATGAATACTGGAACTTGACGTGATAAAAGAAAAGTGATACAGAAGTCTCCAATAAGAAATTAAATTCAATCCAAAATGGCAGCCAAGCATGTCAGATGCCAAAACAAAAATGGCCCACAAATTGGAAACTTTGGCCCAGCCCATAACTATAACATGTTGTCTCAATTTCGGCTCAGCAGCATCTCTGGATCCATGGCTAGATGATCTGCGACACTTCCGGCAAGGCTGTGCTTCACGGGCAAGCCTCGGGAATGCAACCGATGAGCACAGAACCAAAATACGAGGAATGCAGGCAGTAAATGTAAAATAGACACAGAGGGCATCTCCCAGATGCCCATGAAAAACGACCAGTCCTGGAGTGATTCCTGAATGGCTACCCACCACTTGCCATCACCAGGCAGGTTTCTGGACCCCTGGGTACAGAGCCTCCACTCTCTGGGTCCAGAGACAAAGCCCATCCTGGGCAGAGGTGTCATGCTTCCTCCCTCAGGATGGACTGGGTCCACGAAGAGGAAGCTTCAAAGACCTGCAGCCCCTTTAAGATGTCCCTGCATTTTGCTGTCCCCAGGAACTGGCTCTCACCAGTTCTGACCCTCACTTTGGGTGGGAAAATCGACAGGAAAATTGAGCCCACCTTTGCCAACTCTACCCCTCAGGTGGTGGAGACGAGGTGAAGCACACATCTCAGTTCCCCTCCATCTTGAAGATGAGGCGACCCAGCCAATTAGGGAGAGGGTCATGCCCCTCTCTCACTGGAGGCTTGCCATAATAGGAAGTGTACTCGCCCCAAGACAGGGACCCATTGCTACTGACCTGCACACCCCTGTAACGCCCCTAAATTTAGTATTTAGGGGCGACCCTGAACCTTGCCTTCTCAGGTTCGAGGAAGAAAGAAAAAGGGCCAAAAATCCGTGATGACCCAGGAAGAAGAGGACACCGACTGCTTTGGCCCCCAGCCTTATCGGCCTGTACTGACTCCGACCTGACTACAGCAGAAACCCCGGCATGTCCAGTAACCCCCCCAGAACCCAGAGGATCTGCCCTGCACTTATCTGCAAGACTCAATCTCCGGTGGGCACCGGATTTGCTCAACAAAGACTCCAAACACAGAACACAGATCCAGGTGGCTCTGTGGTTCTGCACCACTCTGTACCCAACGCCCACAGCCCGAGTGGCCCAATTCCACAAGGAGGTCTCCCCAGCGATCCTGGCCTGGATCTAGTGATCCCAGACCTACCTCAAGATTCAAGCCAACGCCTGCAGCCTCAACCTGAAGGGTCCCCAAATGACTGCGACCATAGCTAGTAAGAAGACCCAATGCCAAAAGACACCCCTGCACCCGATGCCCCACGACCTTGGGTGGCCCAACCGACATTGTCCAGGCATCTTCCTAGAACCCTACTCACCTCTCCAGCCGGTGGTCGCCTCCACGATGTCTCCCTGCTCGAGCCTGCAGCCTTTTCTTCAAACGGGAGCTCTCATTGCAAACCACAGGGCTCCCAACACCTTCTTGGCACTCTGCATATCCACCACCGTGCCGCTCGTGATGCAGCTCCTGTGCTGAATTTTGGCCCCTGCAGTGCTTATCCAAACCCCTGGGGTTTTGCTCCCACAACCAAGTGGCCTACCAGTAAGCAGCCCCTGACAGAAGGCCCCCTTAGCCCCATGGGCTAACATTGGGCCACTGCACTTTGCATCTAGCCGCCCTAATGCAACTGGTGGTGCAATTTGAGTGCCCATATGAACCTTGCGGAACCTTGTCTCTAACCCCCAAAAACTATTCTCGCAGGTCATTTACTTACCTGCAAACCAATAACCTTCTTTTCCCCATAGGAACCAATGTTATGAGCTTTTGTTCCTAAAACGTTCTGTGTTGAACTGTTTTCGTATGGAAGAAAAGTAACTGTACATTAAACCTGAAAAATTCTTACTTATCTTTGTATTGTAGGATCCACGTGGGATATCTAGGCAAATCACCCTGAGTAGTCGATGTAATCCAAAAATAACGCAAAAGTAATCCAAAGTAATTTCTATGTAATCTAAACTGTTTTTAAAGCAAATACAAACCTGTAACGATTGCAAATCCATTCTTAATTGCATTTCCTTCTAAAGTTTTACAATTGAACGTACCTTTTACCTACCTGTCCCAAGTAATGCCTGGTCCTAGAACTAAAACATAAGTATACCTTTTTTCATACTTACCTAATTGGTCTGGATTCTGTCTCTGGGTGTGTGCAATCAGTCCTTGAGTGAATACAATAAATGATTAACACACCCTCCTGATAAGCCTAACTGCTCACTCACACTACCACAAAGAGAGCTGTTAGGGATTATCTAATTTAGCTTCTGCTATACCTTTTGGGATCCCCTGGACTATGTTCACACTATACCACTCTGTGGTATAGTATGTACAGAGCCAGTTTCCTACACCTTGGTCATGCTTGACCTTAGTGTGGCTTTCAACACTGCGTCCCACGGTCTTCTAATGAAACAACTATGGCAGCTCGGTGTCGGGATCAGGCGCTCAAATGTCTGGCAGACTATCTCCAGAATGGAACTTTCCAGGTATCACTGCAGCCCTATATCTCTGAGACTCTCCCACTCCAGCAAGGAGTACCACAAAGCTCTGCCCTGCGTCCAACTCTTGAATCTCTATATGCGCCCCACTAGGCAAGGTGTTCGAGCGTCACGGTGTGCAGATCGTGTCGTACGCGGATGACACTCAGCCAATCATCACTCTGGCGCAGGACAGGGGGACTACTGAGGAGAGTTTCAGAGCATGTCTGTTAGACCTAGCCGATTGAGTGGACATCAGATGCCTTAAACTTAATGCGGATAAGACGAAAGTCCTGAGTGTGGGGAAGCAACCATCGATCTGGTCCTCGGCGTGGTGGACAGACAATCGTGGTCCTACACCTATGCCTAAGCCTAAAGTAAAAAATCTATGCTTTGTCTTTGACCATACCTTGTCTTGTGATAGCAGGTAATGGAACTAGCTGTAACTGGCTGGAATACACTACGCAAAATCTTAGGGCTCCTTCCTAGCTCAGCAAGGAAGACAGTAGTTCAGACCCTTTTAGTCTCTAGACTGGATTATTGTAATGTCCTGTATCTTAGGGCAGCGCAGGACAGACTGCAAAAACTCCAGCAGGTCCAGAATGCGGCCGCTCGCCTGTTGCAAAACATCCCTAAACACTTCCCCATGGGCGAGACCTCTCTAAACTCCACTAGCTCCCTACAAGGGAAAGAGTCTCTTTTAAAGCCCTTTGCTGCGGGAATAAAATTCTGCATCAGAGATGTCCTCATTACCTCTCAGCCAAACGGATTCTCGAGGTCCGCAGGGGCAGCATTGACGGTGATCCCCAAGACACAACGATCACGGCTGTGTGGTCACTCCTTCAGCTATTTGACAGCAAAACTGTGGAATTCCCTTCCTTTTGAACTGAGATCAGAATGCTTTGACACCATCTTCTGGAAAAAACAAAAATAAGTATCTTGCTTGTATGCGGAAACCTGGTGGACTCTGAAGCCTAGCGCAAGGACACTCTGAATGGAGTAACCATGCACTCTATAAAACCCTCATTCATTCATTCATACTAGTTCGGTCAGATTAAAAAAGGCCTGTACTCTTTAACAGGTGTATATGGTGCAAGTTTAATAATATTGAGCAGAGACTATGTTGGCAATATCATCTTTGGTTTGGGATGTGCCAGTCGCTTCTCAATACTTGATATGACAATGCCAGCTCTCATCTCAATGGTGGCCCATATCCTTCCAGGAACGTAACCCTCGCTTACTGTGTTTCCCCCATATCCATGCAGAGGAATATACCATGTCTCGGAAATTGCTGAGGCTCATTTTGATCTTCACCTGTACTTCGTTATCGTTGTTAGGGGCTTCATATGCCAATGGCACCGGCTGCTGTTTGACTAGGTCTCTTCTTACTAATATTAGGTTACCTAAATCCTCAGATCTACCGATTCTCCTAACAACATGTTTGAGAGTTTCCCCCCGTCGTTGCCATACCACCCATAGCGTTAGGGTTATTTTCAAATTACATTTTCATTTCCTGTTTCAATGAACCTATAGACACTGCACCACATAGTGCATCTCTCCTCTACCTTTAGGCACGAGGTTGAAGAGGTGCCTCAAGCTGGGACATGCATTGATACCAGAGCACCTATGAAGATATTGCACATTTAGTCATGGTTTGTAACTAGATGCTCTAAGTCAGGATCATATCCTTGCTTCAATGATTAGAAGTTTTGCATCATGGAATAATATGTATAGTTCTTTTTATGCAGATCTATTCAATACGACGTTTTGGTCTGTTATTATAGACATAACTGTTTTAGACATACTACACATGCTGCAAGTGGCGCATGTGCACTTGTTTAGAACTAGTCTAAGAGCAAAAAAGTGCAACACCAGATAATCTAGTAATTTAAAAAATTGTAAACCTCCGGAGATTCACAGCATAGACACTCAGACCCAGGGCCGGACTGGCCGTAGCGGGCACCGGGCAATCCCCCGGTCGGCCGCACGGGTGGGGGCCGGTTTTGGGCTCCTGGGGGCCGTTTTTGTTACAGGGCCGTTCTTGCAGCATAGCTGCAAAAACGGCCCTGTAACGAAATCGGACGAAAACCGGCACTGGCAAAGAGCTCGGCCGCACCCCCAAACCCCCGGTGGGCGGCCGAGCACTTTGCCAGGGCCGGTTCTCGTTCCCAGTCTGGCCCAGCTCAGACCATAAAGTGAGACAAAGGTTGTCCTGAGACCTGAACTCCAAGGGCCTAATTACAACCTTACAGCAGAACAGTGGTGCCGCAGTCCAAGCCACCGCTCCGCCGAAGGTCACCGCCGCTCGCCCGCCAGATTACTACTTTCCAGTGCTCAGGCAGGTGGGCGGCATGGCGGTTCCCCCTGCGGAGCCTTTTGAAAAGGCACCACAATGGGAACACCTCACAAGGTTCCTGTACGACATGGACTCATAAGTCCCTGTGTGCATCCACATATGTCTGAGGCACAGGGGGCTCTAGGGCCCCCCTTGTTTCCTTTCTGCCAGGCTTTTCATTGCGGTGGAACCGACATGATAAGCCTGGTGAAGAGGAACCTCGTAATATACTTGGCGGGACTGTGGCAGTCCTGCCAAGCATATTGTGGCCTCTGACCACTGCTCCTACACCAGGGAACGGCGGTTCCCTGGCAGAACTGGCAGTCCTAGTGCAGTCCGACTGCCCAAGTCAAAATTGGGCGGTCGGACCGCCGGTAAGGCGGTGGCTGGATCCGCAGCGCCACCACGAGTCTGGTGGTCAGGGGACTGCCAGACTTATAATCTGGCCCTGAGTAGAGATGCACCCACAGGGCACCATACAAAACCCTACATGCTCTCAAATGTGGCACAGTCATGGACAACCACCATTGTCCCTTAAGAACAGAGAAGAAGATGGCCCCACCCCAGACACTCTGCATATGGGCTGCAAGAACAGGATCAAAGAGGATCTGTCCTCCTGGAGGGAGAGCTTCACAGCTCAGTGACCACATGTGACGATTGACTGTCCTATTCACCAATGTAGAGAGCAAGGACCCTTGTTAGCCTCTTGCTCGACCACATATTGCCTTTGCTAGTTTGGGGGAAATCTGATCCTTTAGTATTATTCGGGATATAAGCCGGGCACCTACAGTTCAGCCTGAAAAGGTGGCCATCTTGACCCTTGATCCCTTAAAGCCTATATTCTAAGCCTTCTGATTGATTGTAACAATCTCATCAGACCTTTCAGTGTACTAACTATTGAGTGTACCTCAAATACTTTGAAATTTACATCTAGATATGAAACTCATTTAAATGTATAAAATAAATATTAAAATATATCAATTTTACAAAGGCAGGACCTTTGGTAACCATACAAGTGTGAGTCAAAATGCCACCTTTTCAAAATGTACCTCAAAGGAGGGACTGTATCCCAATAAATCGAAGATGTACTGGTGGGCTCAACCCCAAACACCTCTGTTGGGCGACCATAACCTTACGCATCATTTGGTCTGCCACTTAAACCTTTAGAGTGTAAAAAAGTCTGCACACCTTGAGCGTGGCACTATGACGTCATTCTTCCTGAAGGGCCTATAAAGTGAAATGTGGTGCAAGGTTGTGGAATGTTTATAATGCCTCTCACGCGCTGTCCAAAAATACAGATTACGTAATGTACCTATTTTCTTGGCGATGCACGCGCAGGCTTTAAAAGTTCTAGCAAAAAACGGTAGAAAGCGCCACTTCTTTCCACACCTTGGGAAAGGAAAGATGGCAACAGTTAAAATTAAAAATCAATTCAATGCATATTCAACTTTAAATTGGACTGGGCGTTTCCAAGTCACTTTTAAAGAGCTTTTATTTTTACTTTAATTTTAAAGCGCTTTTAATTCTGGCATTTCCTTTCACTTTTCTTTCCCGATAATTGTCTTCAGTCTACGTGCTGTATGGTCAGGAAAAGAAAGAGCAGGGTAGCTAGTGTAAACTTTGAGAACAGTTTGAGCCTGTTTTGTTTCTTCCACCCGAGCCTTCTAAGAGCCGGTCTGCAGCAACACGCGAGGCAGGCAGGGGCGGAATGCAGGTCCATGCAGCCCGTGCAGTGCAGAGCACCCCAACTCTCCAGGGGTCCCATGGTCAATGAATATCGGTTAGATCTGGGAGACTCGCGGGCCTCCTCATCATCTGGGTGGGGGAGGCATTTTGAATTAGACCACTGGAGGCAGGACTCCCCGTTACGGAAGATGCACTATAAAACACAGTGCTGTGCACCAAATCGAAGATTTTATAGTGTCGTAATACATTTGCCCTGTCACGTGAGAAAAAAGTAGCAGTGAAATCCAAATACATCTACATAAAAATACCTAATGCAGGGTCACATTTTTAATGTGTATAAATGCAGGCATCTAAGCAAAACCATGTGTTTTCCCTATTAAGGTGAAGAGTGATTGTGCTAGAAACACTGTGACAGAGACGACATATAGGACAGCACCCTGAGAGAAAGGGGGAGGGGCAAGGCATGAAGTAATGGGACAAAAGTATCAAAAGCAGCACAATATTCTCCTGTGTAAAAATAAAGGTTGAAATAAAAAATGAGAGGTTAAATTCCTGTCCATCGATATATCATCTTCTTCTCCCAAAACATACAGAATGTATGGTTCTTCTGAGGCCAGATGCACAAAACATTTTTGAGACTGCAAACAGCTCCATTCACTGAATTGGGCCGTTTGCGGCAGCAAAAATGCTTTTCAAATGTACAAAAACCAAACTGCGATTTGGCAACTTGTGACTGCATCACAAAATTGTGTTTGCGACCCAAATCCAATTTGGTATTTGGAAGGGACATGTTTAGGGCATTCCTTCCAAATACATGTTGCAAAACATTACTACATGCATACCCGATTTGAATTGCAGTGGCAAAAACATTAATTTTTCACCAATTACTCAAAGGTAGTGGCAATCATATGCAAATGTAGGTGGTCCCAGGGAACCCTTGTCCTTTCAGAATGTGAAGAAAAAAATTGTTTTTTAAGAGATGGGCCACTGCCTAATCGTACAAACTGAAACTTAAAGGTTTCAATTTCTGTAACTATTAATGCATCTCATTTTCCTGACCCCCAACCAGCCACCATCCCTGTGATGGCAGCGATTCTTATTGCGACAATTTGTGAACTACCTCATTAATATTCATGAGGTAGGTTGATTTCCGACCCCATTAGCAATCCCTATTTTAGGAATAAATCTTAAAAACGTTAGGAATTGTGATTTCCTAATTGCGATTCGGTAAGAATCTCAATCTGGAAATCGCAGTTAGCAATTTTTGTACATCTGGACCAGAGGTTGGTAATTTGCAAGTGATTTGCAACCGCAATTGCGGTCGCAAAAAATTGGTACATGGCTTTTAGGAAGGGAACGCCCCTTCCTAATAGCGAGTGGCAAAACTCTATTTTGCGAGTTCCAACTTATTTACGACTCGCAAAATAGTGATTGTACATGGCCCTATCAGAATTAGCATGTGCAAACAGGTCGCAAACCCGTTGGCGCATGCTAATTCTCGTTTTACATCTGGCCCCTGGCTCTTGATGTTTTTAGATTGTCGCTCCACACCTCTTTTTTACATATATTGATGTCTATTATTTCACCGCTGCTTTTCATAAACTCTGCTGACAGGTCACCGGTTTTTATTGCATTTGTCTCTCAGTCATGGAGGCAATCTGAAGACAGCATCAGAAACTTTGGGGAGCGCTAAACTCCTCCTAGACTGTGTGGCGACGTAGCGTGGCGCAGCAGAGCAGGCAGTGAAACATTACAAGGGGCCCTCACCTCAGTGGCATGTCGATAATAACTCTTCGGAGAGCTGTAGCTCACACTTACAACAGTGCCGCCATTTAAACCCAGAGTGTAAAACACCTGATTTATAGAGTGCAACAGACAGACGTGTTTAACAGGCTGCACCTTCTTCATGCAGAGAAACGATGAAGCCTGCTTGGAAAATACTGTAGGGGGGTCAGTGACTGCTACTGCCACGCAATTTGAAGTTATTGAATTTGCTAGCTAATTTTTGCCTGCCGCTTGTGGTCGTCGTGCCCCCGTTTCTCCCCCCCCCCCCCCCTCCCCCCCAGACATTTTCTATTTATTTATTTTCTGTTGGGTGCAATTTGCGAGTACAGTTTGGTAATTTTACCTTTTATGGTCAAAGAAGTCAGCTGTGGTTTATCAACCCATTAAAAGAATGTCTCGGTGGAAATTGTCTATCAAACTCTAAGTCACAAACGTGTGCTTTTTGCTCACAGTTAAATTCTCTCCATATAAAAGTGAAAACGAGCGCTTGCTTTGGCCGATGGGACGGGCAGATCTCTCTAAGAAACGTGTGCCCAGGGGCACAATATACCTCGAAAGTAGTAAAGTGCAAGGGTCGGTGGCTCGAAGGTCCACGCCAATAAAAGCTGGATGTTATTACACAATTAAAAAAAACACGCTAGCAATGCTTTCTGTTGCTCTAACAGGAATATCCAATAAGACCTAGGAAAAAGGAATTCTGTCCTAACCTTGGGGTCGATAACATGTCTGTGGTAATAGTTAAACCATCGATGTACGTAAATTAAAACTGTTTTTTGGGGGAATGCATAGGCCAGTGCCCAGTGGAGAACAGTGGTTTTCCCATGCACAATAAATCTCCTGTTTTGTAAGTCTGTTTTTTCTGTTTGGTGACCTGAGTACAACCTGTGTGTGTTCACTTCAGACCACACTAAATCCAAGGTGGTTGGCAGGTGGTGGTGAAGGTAGGGGAGTAGGGGAGGTGGTTGCCAAGTGGTGGTGAAGGTAGGGGGTAGGGGAGGTGGTTGGCAGGTGGTGGTAGGGGGTAGGGGAGGTGGTTGGCAGGTGGTGGTAAGGGTAGGGGGTAGGGGAGGTGGTTGGCAGGTGGTGGTGAGGGTAAGGCGGTAGGGGATGTTGGTGGTGAGGGTAGGGCGGTAGGGGATGTGGGTTGCAGGTGGTGGTAAGGGTAGGGTGGTAGGGGAGTCTGAGAGACCTGAAGGAGGGAGGTGGGATCAGTACATAGCAGTGGCTCTCAGAAGAGAAGTGGTGTTATTGCGGCAGGGTCTTCAGCTCTTTCCTGGATGTTTTCTTCAGTGTCTTTGGTGTAGGCAGGCAGGGGGTTTCAAAGTGGCAGCTAAATCCACAGCGACACACTGTGCGTGGGCAGCCGTTGCCTTACCACATCCCAACTATCACACAGTCATACTCTCTGAAATACAGGAAACCCCTTGAGCTGTGTCTTCCTCAGTTCTACATCTTCAGGGAGCTCAAATTCCATCAGTGTGCACCCTGAATAAAAAGCCTTAGAGTGAGCATTACCACTCCAGACACGACTTCCCTTCAGTGTCTCCCAGGATCCAAAGCAATTCTACTCAAAGCAGGATGCATACCCATGATACCTTCTGGGGCTTGACCTTGTCTTCCTGACCCATAACCCTAACCAATGATACGTCCACCATCCTCTGAGGTTCCAGACTCCTTGACACCGTCCGACAGTACACAAGGCGTGGAAAGGTTAAAGGTACTTATCCTTGCATGCATTAGGCTCTGCCCCTCTCTGCTCTACTCAAGAAGAACAATTGATGGCAGTCTTAAGTTCCCACCATCTGATGAATAAAGTTGCTTTGCATCCCCCAGTCCTTCATTCACTGTAATCTGGAGGCCATCTTGATGGCATGCCGGCTCTACGCAAGCGCAACCTACACACATTCAAACTAAACCACACATGGCCTAAAAGACTAAGAAAGCTGAACAGAGCAACGAGAGTCAAAAGTAGACGTGCAAAGCTTTTGTTCTTTTAGAAGTGCCCAACAAAGGGTTACAGTATGGCACTTTTAAAGGGTTACAAAATTAAAAAAAATAATGTAACGAAAATTGATCCCTCACTTATAATAACAGGTGTTCTTTTTATTTAGTCTTGGACGGTCCTTTTTGTGTCATCTGCCGCTACATGCAGCTGAAGCGATCCAATGAGAATGGAGTAGCCAGGGCCTTTCTTCCATTCTAGTGTGGACACACGCCTTCCACTTCCGAATGCATGAACCCTCCAGAGGCAGGGTTGATATCCTATAGCTGCACAAAATTTTGTTCAAAACTTACAGTCCACATTTCCTCATCTTTCAAATGAAATATAAATTTAAAAAAGATATATTTTGTACTGTGATTTTCCAAAACATTCATCTCACTGAGTTCATGTCATCGAAAGTTTAAAGCTGGTCAAGCACTTTCATAGCCAATTAATCTCTTTGAATTTAACTGGACATAAAAATAAATAGCAACAGGTATATGATAAACTACCACCGTTTCAGGCCAGCGCCTCGCAAAACCACAATTCTTCTAGGCACTTCTAAAATTGAAAAAAAGATGTCCGTCTCTTCGTGAGGACGTGTAGGAGGCTGTTTGCATACTCTACAACATTGTCCCTAATTGGAAAGGCCAACGTCCTAGAAACGATCAGAAATTCATTCTTATGTAAAATAATGCAGCCGTGACCTTCCACCAGTGGTTGGACAGGGCATCACTGTAGACCAATAGGTGTAAGAGATAATTTTTCTAGTTCAAAAGGGTGCGCCGGACTAGAGGTCTGTAGGGTAGGACGGATGTATGTCGTTACAACGCACACTTTTACAACGCATGCACTTACAACGCATTTTTTACAACGCAACATCCACTACAACGCATTCCATTACATCGCAGGACACTACAACGCATTTTTAAAAACTACCTTTACAACGCATTCCATTACATCGCATGCTACCTTTACAACGCATACCATTACAACGCATAATATTACATTGCATTTAAGGTAAGTATTGGATAGTATAGGGGTAACAATTACTAATCTTACTCCAGGCGGTGCAACAGTAGAGTAATTGTTGGATAATATAGGGGTAAAAATTACTATTCTTACTCCAGGGGGTGCAACAGTAGGGTAAGTGTTGGATAGTATAGGGGTAAAAATTACTATTCTTACTCCAGGGGGTGCAACAGTAGGGTAAGTGTTGGATAGTATAGGGGTAAAAATTACTATTCTAACTCCAGGGGGTGCAACAGTAGGGCAAGTGTTGGATAGTATATGGGTAAAAATTACTATTCTAACTCCAGGGGGTGCAACAGTAGGGTAAGTGTTGGATAGTATAGGGGTAAAAATTACTATTCTAACTCCAGGGGGTGCAACAGTAGGGTAAGTGTTGGATAGTATAGGGGTAAAAATTACTATTCTAACTCCAGGGGGTGCAACAGTAGGGTAAGTGTTGGATAGTATAGGGGTAAAAATTACTATTCTAACTCCAGGGGGTGCAACAGTAGGGCAAGTGTTGGATAGTATAGGGGTAAAAATTACTATTCTAACTCCAGGGGGTGCAACATTAGGGTAAGTGTTGGATAGTATAGGGGTAAAAATTACTATTCTAACTCCAGGGGGTGCAACAGTAGGGTAAGTGTTGGATAGTATAGGGGTAAAAATTACTATTCTAACTCCAGGGGGTGCAACAGTAGGGTAAGTGTTGGATAGTGTAGGGGTATTAATGTAATATTATGCGTTGTAATGGTATGCGTTGTAAAGGTAGTATGCGATGTAATGGAATGCGTTGTACAGGTAGTTTTTAAAAATGCGTTGTAGTGTCCTGCGATGTAATGGAATGCGTTGTAGTGGATGTTGCGTTGTAAAAAATGCGTTGTAAGTGTAGTGCGTTGTAAAAGTTGCGTTGTAAAGGTTGTATACCGGGTAGGACTTGAGCTGTCTATCTGGTTCAGAAGCATCCGGCAGGTTTGAGATCACGTTTCAGGCCTTGCGGTATTTCTCGGGTACAAAAGCAACCACCACCTAAGACACCATGTAGTAGGCCTTTGTGCAGCACTCCAGTGCAGACACAACTTCCACACTAGAGATAAACTGAAAGGCCTTGTTGACTCTCCAGTGTAGAGCAGAAGCAACCACCACCTTATAGATCACCTGGAAGGTAGCTGGGTGGCTCTCCTGTGCATTATCAACTGCCAGAAATCATCTGGAAGGCTTTGCGTCAACTCTCCGTTGCAGAAGCAACCACCAAGCTAAAGATGAGGTAGACGGTTTTGGGAAGAGTCTCCAGTGCAGAAGCACCCACCACACTAGATGATACGTGGATGGCCTTGAGACAACTCTCCAGTGCAGAAGCAACAACCAATCTAGAGGCAACCAACAATCCAGAGTCAATGGCAGGCCATGCTGAACAGCGTGGCCACACACCATACTAGAGTTGAATTCCAACCCGAGATGGAGCCTTTCTGTTCTACCGAGACACGAGCAGTGGAAGCCACGCTCATGCTTGCATGAAGCGGATGATCTTGTGTCTTGCTTAACTTTTACCCCTGCTGGCTCCCCAGCCAGCTAAATGAGATGCAAATCAAACTGCTCAATAGACAAACTCACTCAATGGGTTTTTGGGAACATCAAAAAAAATGTACTATTCCTTGACTCTGAGAAATGGTGAGATCCTGCTCATACAGCAGCAGTGCACACAGTCCACGCCCACAGAAGTATCCTGTTCCATGACGCCAAGAATGCACCAGGCATCCTCTTGATCAGACTACTACCCGGGGACTTACCCGCCCCCTGTGACCTCCCACAGGCTCAGCATGACTGTCATTAGCTGTCAACACCTGCATCCTACACACAAATGTATCAGTCTACAAATGACTACATAATTCATTGACAAACTAAATCCATATTTCAAGGGAGCCTCCTCTCTCTCCAATCACCAAAACCTACTGCACATCTCAGCCAGATGCAGATTCATGAATGGGATTGCTGCTTGGCAGTTCAGGGGTGCTGCCAATTACACTCAATTTTTCCTGAGGCTAGCTCCTAGGCAAACATCATGGCCTTCAAAAAGAAACTGAGGACACCCTTCTCCTGACTTTCTCCGCAGATGTGACTCAGTGCATGGCGCCAAGCTTTAAAGTCCGGTCAAATGTCAGCCAGCTCTTCCGGTGTGTATTGAGCTATCAGCTACTCGCTAGGTGTGAGTCAGGAACCCCAGTTCTACAGATGCAGTACTCACACCCTCTGCTTCCAGGTTTCCCAGATCTTCTGGCACTAAATTGAATTATTAGCTGTTCACTAGGGGCCTGATTCACGAAGGGACTTACGTGTAGTAAAGTTACGAGGGCGAAATCTCCACACTCAAGGGCACACTCGGGGAGGAATCTCCTCACTGAGAACTGTAGTGTGATGATTTTGCCCCAAGTGCACCATAACTGGAACCCTGTTTCTACAAAGCAATATTCAGAACCCCTACTTCCATGGTGGTGGCTCTTCTAGTGCTTACGGAACTATCAGCACCCTGGTTGTAATGCTCTGGAACCCTGTTTCTAAAAATACAATACTCACAACCCCTGCTTCGACGATCCCTTCTCTCATTGAGCCTATCAATCAGTCAATAACGAATGAAGAACGCACGAGTCTTCTGGCAAAGAGAACACGCAATGCTGTAGGGTGGACTGCTGCCTATGTGGAGAGGATGTACACGGAGTGGTACCACCACTGGAACCTCCTACTTAATAAAGAAAAAACAGCAGCCTGGAGAGCCGATTGGTTGCGGTGACTGGGGTCCAAGGTAGGCACGAGTCAGTCTAGACTGAAGGGCAGAACATCGTTCGAGGACTGCTAAGCAGAGTGAAAATTCCCAAAACCAGCTGTCAACAGACTAAATCACCTAAAGCATGTGCACCCCTATCGCAGCCACTCACTGTACACAACGACACGATGCCCAGCTCAATAGTAGCAGTCGGTGGAACGTGGAATTCCGTGGAGGTGCAGTGCATTCTGGGAGTAGTGCTTTAAATGGGCAGATATCGCCTGGTACTGAGCATTTGCACTTCTTTCATTTGAAACGGAGACTACCTGCACTCTTCAGCACTGTTGCAATGCATTTAATGGGAGAGTACCTGAACTTCTCGGCAATGCTGCAATACATTTAATGAGAGAATACCTGCACTCCTCGGCACTGCTGCAATACATTTAATGGGAGAGTACCTGCACTTCTCGGCACTGCTGCAATGCATTTAATGGGAGAGTACATGCACTTCTCGGCACTGCTGCAATGCATTTAATGGGAGAGTACATGCACTTCTCGGCACTGCTGCAATGCATTTAATGGGAGAGTACATGCACTTCTCGGCACTGCTGCAATGCATTTAATGGGTGAGTGCTTGCACTTCTCGGCACTGCTGCAATAAATTACCTGCACTTCTCGGCACTGCTGCAATGCATTTAATGGGAGAGTACATGCACTTCTCGGCACTACTGAAATACATTTAATGAGGGAGTACCTGCACTTCTCAGCACTGCTGCAATACAAATAATGAGAGAGTACCTGCACTTCTCGGCACTGCTGCAATGCATTTAATGAGAGAGTACATGCACTTCTCTGCACTTCTGCAATACATTTAATGGGAGAGTACCTGCACTTCTCGGCACTGCTGCAATACATTTACTGGGAGAGTGCCTCTACTTCTCAGTACTGCTGCAATGCATTACATGGCATAGTAGAGGCACTTCTCAGGGGCAAACAGGTACTGTGGGCAGTGAGTGCCAGCACGTCTATATTTACATTTAAAGCACCATCTGGAGTAGCTGCAGGGCCGGCTTTAGGGCGGTGCGACCGGTGCGACCGCACCGGGCACTGACTTTAGGTGGGGGCGTCGTATTTGCAAGTTAATAATAGTTTTAAAAGCACCTTCTGCCAGCGTTCTGGCCTCCAGCAGTTTTCAGCCCTCAAGAAAATTGTCAAGATAACTCTGATTAATTTTCTTTCTACAGAGAGATCGGAGGTTTGTCTAGTGCAAGCTTTAAGGGTAGCGCAGATGGTTAATATGCCTACTGCAAAGAACCTGTAACAGCAGATCACAAAAGAACCTGTACCAGCAGATCACAAAGTGCAGGTAATTTAAATAGATCAGTAGATCGTTGCTTTTGTCTGAGAGGTCCTTTTATTACTTGCAGTTAATAAGTTAACATCCTAGCATAGAACAGTGAGCTATTAAGCCATACTGTCTACCAGTGTGGATGACATTTGACTCCTACACCTTATAGTCCTCTGTCTTATGTAACATTTCCCATACACTGATTTGCACACCTATGATTGATTGTCTCTGTGTTTTGTGCGTTTGATGTAAAGTGGTCTGACACCCTACACTGGTATGAGTGGCGCTATACAACTAATTTAATGCATCTGAGCGATGGAGTGGTTATAGAGGCTTGAGGGGCAGTGTTAAAGGGTGGTAGTGAGGAAATGCATGGCAGAGGTGGTCACTGGGGGGGGCGCCAACAACCATTGTCGCACTGGGCGCCACCAGCACTAAAGCCGGCCCTGAGTAGCTGTGCTTCTAAATGAAAGTTTTCACAAGGGGTAATTTTTTGGCTGATATTTCAGTGTGGTTTGTTGTGAAGCACAACAACAGTCCACAATTGAAGAAAACACGCCTGTGTCTAATGACACACACAAACATCCTCACTCCCTCTGTAAGCCGGTGAGAACTTGTCAGATGTCGAAAAGCTGCGGTTTTCTTCAGTGGGAGCCCGTGCCGTTCCACTGTCAGCGGCGGAGGCTCGGCGTGCGGCCACTGGCGGACTGGCAGCCTCCAGAAAGAGCCCTGGAGGGCCCGTGGACGTCCATGGCATGGCCGGCAACTCCCCTTTCTGATGATCAAGACCAAGGAGCCTTAGAGTGCGGCCTCTCCGCAATCTTTAGAACCGTGCCCATAGGGTGTCCATTTGAGCTCGCCGTGCACAGCGCCAAGAGGCTGGTCAGAGCTTAGTGCGCTGTGGAAGACAAACAGCCTTGGATGGACAGATGGGGTGAGTGGGGCGGCGCGGGCTTGGATAGACCCGCGTGGATTTGGCAATAATTATAAAGATGGGCGGGAGGAAAGTGATGGACAGACAAATCAAGGGAGCAGTGAATGACGGAGCAAACAAATGGAGGGGTAAATTGCTATTTCTACCATTCCAAAATGTCACCAAAAAATGTGCCCTTCTCGAGTCTCCAATCACAGCGAGAAATAGAGAAAGAAACAAAGCCTGGACCTGGACTGTGCAAGTACCATGGACATTCAAATTTACCACCATGCGGCACACAAAAATAATGAAATGTAAAATCAAAAATTCAAGGGAAGTAACAGAGCATATCGAAAGGGAATGTTAAGCAAGTCGCAACTGGCGCGTAGGAGAACGCAGAATAAAGAAATGGAGGTTGAATGAGAGAACAGAAAGCCAACAGAAACCATGCGCAGGAATGCAAAGTGTGGCCGCTTACACGTGAATGAATAGAAAAAAACACAAGCGCTAAAGAGTCAAAATATCGGTGTGCAGGGGAAGGTAGCCTTTATATACTCTACCTGTCTGACTGCAAACCACAGGAACTCCCCCGTCCAGTGAGCGCACATGGCACCGGCGACGCGCGCACAGGTGTCTCAGTCCCACATGCCGCTCTGACTGTCAACGCGCCCCGAAGCGTGTGAACGGCGGCATCTCGGCGCAATGCAAGGCACCTAACGTGCAAAAATACATAACCATAAAATACTACATCTAGTGTGTGTCTATTTACGTACGGGGAGAACATATAATTTGTAAATAACGTGCACTAACTCAAAGTGTAAACAGGTGAGAATATGCGTCTGGAGACAAAACACAAAATGTAAATACAGTTTCCAATATTATGTGCAGCTGCGCACACACGCCAAGTGTAAAAAGCATTAAGAATGTAAATAGACGAAAAGTATACATACAACAAAAAAGGTGTCATTGTACATATAGCCATAAAGCACACACTTTATATGAAATTCAGAAAAAAGTGTGCAGGTGGAAGGAAACAAAAGGTATAAATAATATTGGATGCAGCGTCTTTGCTAAAGTATTTTGGTAACTGAAACGATAAATGTGAAGATTTAAAAAATGTGGGTGTGCTCAATGCAGAACCAAAACCCAACGTGTTAAGGTATTTACAAAAATATGCCCAATGTATCCAAAGAAAGGCAAGAACACGAATTTGAGGTAAGAAGGTAAAACGTGCGGATCGCAGTTGAAAAAAAAACACAACACGAAGACAAGATTGAAATAAATACAAAAAAGTGTAACAAGGCTTAGGAGAGGCAGTACAAAGTTGAGGCAACAAAGGCTGTCAGTTTACACGTGGACTGGAGAGGGTTATTCTGAGAGCTGTGGCCGGCCCTGGGACTCACCCTTCATGTCGGTCTCCTGCAGCAGGGGTGACCCTCGCTGGTACCTGGCGGGCAGACGCCGTCGCTCCCTCGCCCTCTGCTGAGGCGACAGCCTCCTGAGCGGGCTACGCGCCTGGGACAGGGTGGGCTGCAGGGGGAGCCTCCTCCTCCAGCGCCGCTTCTCTGGTCCTCAGCCTCCGGGCAGCCCTGGGTGTCCGCGCTGCAGAGAGGCTCAGCTGTCCCGGGGCTGGAGGCTGCCGCTAGACTCCCGTGGAGGCGCTGCCCTGTGCTCTTCAGGGCTCTGCGCCTCGGTGCGCCTCTACCCGCGCTCTTCAGGGCTCTGCGCCTCGGCGCGCCTCTGCCCGCGCTCCCCCGGCTCCCTTCTTTCCACTTCGTGCCGCAGATGCTCACGAGGGAGAGTAGAGGGTGTCCTGCGTGAAACCAGTCAAAGCAGTAACGCCGAAGCCCCTCTCAGCACGCTCCTCCCCGCTCTGCACGGAGACACGTTTCATGTATGTGTCCAGTGTGCGCGTGCAGAAGTGACAGGCGGCCGTCTCGAGAGGTGCGCAGTATGCACGTTCCAGGGCACGTGGGCATTTCCGCTCCAGGTTCCCGGGCTCTGAGATTGGAGGTGCGTTTGAACTGGCGCGCGCCACCTTTCCCTGTTGCAGCCCCCCACCTTTGCACGTTTCCATGAGTGTCAATCCATTGTGTGCCTCAAAGGACACCCGCCACGCCCTTTGACCTTGTGCACACTGCACACCTGCGTGAAAGAGCAAACATTTTTGTCCACCTGATTAATCGCACTCTTAAGTACCTGAAGTCGAGTTTTTGTTAGGCATCCTGTCTGGAAACTGACATTTGTGTTTAGCTCATTGGACATCTTTGTCTTCAACTAAACACGAATTTGAAAGTAATAAATCTTGCTTCTCTTTACCGCATGTTGTAAGAACCGCTACCCCGAAAAGGTGTAGCCACTTCACTTGTTTCATGCACGACTAAAACCAAGCGCTTCAATACCTTAGGGTCGAGTTCGCGCTATTTAAAACTGTAAAAAAGAAGCCGGTTTGACACCCTGCCTGCAGCTTTTGATTGAACAAAGTACAAGCAAAAAGTAGAGATCGACGCCCGCTCCACCCCTTTATATTTGGACTTTCCCTCCATCTTCAGCTCCTTAAACCTGATCTCACCTATCGCTTTAAGACCACTCTTTCCCCAGAGCTACCAATTTAAAACCAGACCCTGGCTTCTTTTTCTATATTTAAAGGTGAATGTGATGCTACTGTCACAATTTTAAGCCTGTACTTACCCCTGTATTTAACAATTTCTTCACATTTTCAAACTCAAATTTTACCCATTTCTTACTCTTCAAAATTCAAACTTTACCCTCTTTCGAATTTCTTCAATCTTTAACTTTCACCGCTCGCTCACCCCTGTAAAGGTAGTCTTACTCCCTTTCTTGAAACTTTACAACCTGCACACATCTCTTCCTCATCTACACTTATTCCTTACTTTGCCACCATCACAGTATGCCCAGTTATTCGTCGCTTTCTCATTCTTTAACGTGAGATGTATACCCTCACCCCTTTAAACCATACCTGTATGCTCTCAACATTTTAATCATGAACTTTATACATTTTCTTACTTCTTTAAATCTGAATTTCACCACTGCCCTCACTTCTTAAGATGAACTTTTTTATTCCCTTCCTCACCTCTTGCAACCTTAACAGTTGCCCGACCCTCCTCTTTTAAAACCTAGATTTCCTATCTGATCCTGATACAACTTAATTTGGCACACTTGTACACTCTGAACATGGGCATATCCCTTCCCTCTTATAGGTCTGATCAGAATTCCTCCACTCAGCTCTCATCTCTTAAATCTAAACCTTGTCCACTCCCTCACCTCAAACCTACATGTAAACCCGAATTTATTTTGCCCAAACTCTAATCCTTCACTGAACAATTTTGATCAGGAATTTACCTCCTCCAAAATCCTTTAATAGTGAAAAGAACTCTATTCCTACCATTATTAAACATGAACTTTATCCATTTTTTGTCATATGCTTTTAGCTGATGTTAGCACCTACCTCACTTAAGAGCTGAATTTTACCCACTCCTTTTGCTTTTCAAATATCAACAGTACCCCGCTCAAAGATCTTAAAATTGTACATTTTGCTCTCCCTCGCCTCTTCAACTGTAGGCGTTATCTTTTCCTTTGTTTCTTTAAAGAGAATCTAATCAAACTCAAAATGTACCCTTTTCTGGACACTTTAGTATATGCACCAACCTTCCCATAACCATGAAGCACGATAGCTGAACTTTACACTCCCTTGCCGCTTTTATGTGAACTTAAACCCCTGTCCGTTTCAAACCTGAGCTTTCCCCTCTCCTTTATCTCGTTAGTTGTTCTTAACTCCCTCCCCTGATAAAACCTTGACTGGACTCTCCTTTGTATAGACTTTATCACACACACACATACCCTTTGTCATGGTTCTTTAAACCGGAACTTAACCCTCCCTTGACTTTTCAACCTGTACTTGAACCCCCAACCTGTATGTTATTACCACCACGTCTCTTTTAGTCTGAACTTTAGCACTTAACATATCTGAACATTCATTTAATCATTTTTCTTATGCCTCAAAATATATCAGGCTTGAAGTTGTGTTATCTTCTACAAGTCTGAATTTTCACCCTTCCTTGACGTATTACAAGGAGTTATTTAACCATTCCTCACCTCCTTAAACATGAGATCTACTTCACTATTCGAACTTGAACATTATCTCCTCCCTCACCTCCCTACTGCAGAACATTAACCCCATCACTGCCTTTCACACTAAAATGCCACTCTTTAAGTAACCAAATGTGGAACCTTCTCCCCTCGCTCGCCTCTTTAACAATAATGTCTGCCCATCCCTTAAGTCTATTGCCCTCAACTTCACCCCTCCTTCACCTACTTAAGTATGTCGTAATCCAGCCCCAGAATTTACCACCTTTCACACTTCTTTACCTTACCCCATTTCTTAAAACAAGAACAAATTAGGTCTCTCATTACACGATGCAATGTAATTGGTGTGATATTTATCACAAATGGCACAATTTGATTCCACTTAGCGCATGAAAATCTGCTTGTTCTGGTAAATATTGGTCATTTCCCCCCAATAAATGTAGGCTTGTTTGAACTGTCCATATTTAGCACAAAAGGGATAATTGTGATCTGCACTTTAAAAGGGCGGCTCATAATGACGGCCTAGGACAAGACAAAGCCCCCAGTAGGCCCACACACCCGAAAATGTGTATCTTCTACTTTTTCCCTCATTTTCCGCAACACTAGTCGGGGTTTAGTGGCTTTAACCACTTTCATGCATTTCAGGGGAAGGCTGCCCCGACTTTCAGTCCTGAAATTGAGCACTTAATATGCCTTCCATGTGCCTCAAATCTCTTCTACTCAATGCATTTCAATGAGCGGTGGATCCCATCACTAAACTGTCCCACATGTAACCCTCTGAGGATGAGATATCTGTGGCTCAAAGCCTACCTCTCAAAGAACAATCATTTCATAAATGTTGTTGCCAAAAATGATCAGTTTCACACGTTCGCTAGTGCTCTGAAACTCGCTTTGAAAAGCTTTGAAGCACTGTACATCAAGTGGGGGGAGAAAGTTCCAGGTACAATCGGAGACTGAATGAATTTTACTTCCTATTTCTCATACTTTTGAAACCAATTTTAAAACAGTAAAAGTTGCCTGTTTTGAAGAAAGAAAAGCCATTTATTGTATGATTAATTTAAATTGTGCAACAAATTCATGAGGTCAGATCATAATGAAACACAATGAAAAGGGTTAAGTGCATAGTGACAATAAACGAAAAATACATTTTGCAATAAAAAAAATGCAAATGATAAAATCACACTTTAGTTGATTAAAATACACAACATGTTGTGGTGGCATTGATGCACAGCAGGGAAATTGCCAGATAACTGTAGTCATTTCCTCTTCATGAGACAGTTATCAATCCGGTCTCATTGTTTCACCTAAATAAATTGCCTGTTTAAAGCTTTTGCTATTTCAAATAGTTTAAAATAAGTCATAACTGGTTCAAACAAGAATATTGTTAAACAATAGCAAATTGTAAACAGTTTTGAAACCGTTTCACACTGTTTCTATCTAGAACTGGACAGTTATATGTTTAAACCTGAACAGTTGCATAAATGATATCCAGTGAAATTAAAATTCTTTGTATTTGTGTAAGGTTAATGCTCATTAGAACATTGGAGTATTGGGAGCTCCATTGAAAACAATGGAGTGCTCCGGGCTTCTAATGGCCAGTAGAAGTCCGGAGCTCCAACATTCCAATGTTTGTTCACAGCTGTTGCTGTGAAGAAAGGCCTCATGGACCCCAAGGGGATTTCAATCCATGAGGCTTTTGTCTAATAAATTAGAACATTCTGCCCTCTAGGGGTGCAATGTTCTAATATCCTTAGAGTCCTCTGTAGCGGGCTGTAATGGCCATTAAAGTCCCACTCCCTTGTTAAAGGCCTTCGACTCGGCCCTTTAATGCTGGAGCAGGCCTTTAATGGCCAGTAGAGCCCACTATGGCGGGCTCTAAAGCCACATAAGAACATTGGAATTTTGAGAGCTCAATTGAAGACAACGGAGTAGCTCCTGGCTTATAATGGCTGGTGTAAGCATGGAATATGACTCATTACAATGCACAGTAATACAACGCGTGCCATTACAACGCGGGTATTACTACACGTTGTCATTACATTGACATGCCAATACATCGCATACTTTTACCACGCATCTTCCTTTAGCACTCATGCCATTACAACGCAAAGGCATGCGTGGTAAAGGTATACTCATGGTGAAAGTATGAAAGGTAAGTGACACTACCCTAAACCCTAATTTAGTATCCCTGCACAACACTCCCCCGACCCCCAGTCCTAACACTACCCTGCACGACCCCTAGACACTACCCTAAACCCTAAAACACTACCCTACACTACACAAACACCACAATACTCCCCTAAACCCTAGAACACTACCCCAGCACGACCCTCCCCCATCCCCAGTCTGGTCCCTACACTCAAACACTACCGTGCACAACCCCTGACACTACCCTAAATCCTAAAACACTACCCTACACCACACAAAAACCACAACACTACCCTAAACCCTAGAACACTACCCCCAGCACGACCCTCCCCCGACCCACAGTCCGGTCTCTACACTCAAACATTACCCTGCATGACCCCCAACCCTACCCTAAACCCTAAATCACTACCCTACACTACACAAACACCACAACACTACCCTAAACCCTAGAACACTACCCCCAGCACGACCCTCCCCCATCCCTAGGTCGGTCCCTACACTCAAACACTACCCTGCACGACCACCCGACACTACGCCAAATCCTAAAACACAACCCTACACTACAAAACACCACAACACTACCCTAAACCCTAGAACCCTAACCCCAGCAGGACACACCCCCCACCCCCAGTCCGGTCCCTACACTCAAACACTACCCTGGACGACCACCGACACTACCCTAGTTTCTAAAACAAAACCCTACACTACACAAACATTACAACACTACCCCGACACACAAACCCTAAAAAATAACCTCCACTCATTAGCCCAGTACCCCTTACCTCTCTCTCCACGTGATTCCTCTCTCTAGGTTCCTGCGTCTGAGGGGCGGTGCACGTCGTTGTGAGGAAACCGAACAGCCTCAGTTTCCTCACAACGATGTGGATCGCCACTACATCGCATGCGTTGTAAAAGCGCATGTGATGTAATGGCATGTGTAGTAATGGCTATGCATCGGTACATCGTATGCGTTGTAACGCATGCGGTGTAATAACATGCGGGGAAACAGCCACGTAGTAATGGCTGTTTACCATTAGCACGGAGCTCCAACATTCCAATGTTTGACTTCATGTTTCACCCTTTTTAATTTCGAACATTCTACCTTTAGTGGGTGGAATGTAATAATAGCCTTATAGCTGTTCTGTCGAGGGCTCTGCCGGTTGTTAAAGGTTCTAACCCTCGTTATAGGCCCTCGCCTGCGGCTTAGGCCTATAACTCGGGTTCAGGGCCTTTAACAGCCAATATAGCCCTCGGCATCGGGCTATAATGTTATAAAAAAAGGCCTGATATCCACATTTCTGGTAAGCTAGGAGAAGAACAGCAATAACTGAGCTAGAGGGCGGTATGCATAGCTCCCAAGTGGCCTAATGTCATGAATGATGCCTTTGTGATGCCCTCAGCCGGTCCTGGCTTTCAGGCTACAATACTTTGCACGCTGGAAATTGTAAACCCATACTTACAATGGTAAAAGCAAAGCTACAAGTCCCAGATTGTAAGTTGCTGGTTGCTAAATCCGTTGTGGTTACAGGTGCACATTGCATGTAGCTTTTTGGGAGCAATGTTGGATTATGTTATGAGCCTTTCTATGGTGGTCTTCTGCATGGCCTCTCAGCGCCTGTGGCGCCCTGCCTTTTAGGCTATAGGACTAAGCTAGCTGAACAATTCAGAGACCCTTTTCAGTAAAAGTTAAGAAGAAGGGCTAATGGGGTGTGGGGGTGGTCTTAGCCCAGAGGCATGGAGTTTATTACAGAGAAGCAGGGTCCTAGTTTGGGAGGTGAGGGTGTTCGAGGAGTCACAAGGAGACCTCTACGCAGGAGCCTCGTCCAAGCTCATCAACAGACTACAGAGAATCCAGAACGCCTCTGCACGCCTGATCCTCGACGTCCCACGCCGCGACCACATCACCCCCCACCTGAGGAACCTGCACTGGCTCCCCGTCAACAAGAGAATCTCCTTCAAGCTCCTGATCCACGCACACAAGGCACTTCACAAGACCGGACCAGCCTATCTCAACAATCGGCTCTCCTACTACGTACCCAACAGGAAACTCCGCTCCGCTGACCACGCCCTGGCCACGGTCCCGCGCATCCGGAGAACAACTTCCGGAGGCAGATCCCTCTCCCATCGCGCCGCCAGGACCTGGAATACCCTCCCCCTCTACCTGCGACAAACCGAAGACCTGCTGACCTTCAGGAGACAACTCAAGACCTGGCTCTTCGACCAATAGCAGCAGCACCCCCCTCCCCCCAGCGCCTTGAAACCCTCACGGGTATGTAGTGCGCTTTACAAATTAATTGATTGATTGATTGACATGCATTGTTAAGTAGTGTACTAGAACCCTGTAAGCACGTTTTGTGCTGAGCCAGCTTCACTTCCAAGTCATTTCATTCGGTTACTCAGGCTGAGCGTTTGCCTTCTCGTCAGAGTTCTGGCAACTTAAAAGCTGCCCAGGTGGAAATCCTCAGTTTACCAATTGTACAAGCTTCTTATTGGATAGTGCTGGGAGCATATGGCGTTTTTGACATGTAATTAACTGCTATGAAGAAAAATCCAGTTGCATCTGGGAACTGGCTCTTGGTGTTTACTGTTTTTTGTTTGCATTTTTAGCCGCTACAATTCCCCTTACTTTTTCTGCTTGGCCTATGTCGGCCAGTGTCAAAAAACAACAATCTGTAACTTTTTGCCTAAAGAATCCATTTGCAATTGGCCAACAGGAATTTATATCAGAGCAGATAAATGATAAATATAAATCGGCCTCCTTGTGGTATTTATGTGAAACTTAGGTTTTTGGCGTTTTGTCTTCATGTATCCCCTTTTTTGTGCAGATTTAATTAGTTTTTATCTACATTTAGTTTTTGGCGTGTGGTAAATTTACATTGCAACTAGTGTATTTGCACATGTATTTAACCAATAAATGTACACTCACACTTGGATGCACGTAAGGCTTCAGTGCAGTAATTAGCCACGTTCAACTACACACCGCCTGAAAACACTGGCCTTGCGCACACACACGTGTACAATGCCATAAAGCTCCATTGTGAAATCTCCTCCCTGCGTTTTTTCTAACCCCACGCTGTTGTGCTGGAGGGACACGCAAAATATCACCTATTTTCATAGATCCCGTTTTAAAAAAAGAAAAACAGACTGGGTATGACATCGCTTACTGATGCGTTCACGTCGAAAAATCAGTAAAACCGGAATACCGTGAGCTTTAAATATATGCGAACAATTAAAGACGTTTACACTTACACTGTAGGTACAACATTGCCGTTAGACCTTAGAGCGGGGGTGCTTAAAATATATACTGAAACATTTGCAGAAGTGAACTGTCAACTTTACATGAACAGTAGGTTTCCCAGACACTGACGGCCAATCAGCGCACAGGGCAGATACCTTGCTGTGCTGTCCACTGGCCCCTCCCACACGAAAGTGAGCAACGGTGGCTCCTGAGTTACAGTGTCACACATTTACATGAATCGTTCACTGGAATTCCCCAGTACAAGTCCCTCTCCCTTCCCGCTTCACCCATGACGCTACAGCTGCACAGGTATTACTTTTCATTGCTCACTGCATGTGTGTTTAAATGACGCGGCATTCCAATACAGTTCTACAGCTCACACATACTCCCTTATGACATTAAAGCAGCTCCTTTTAGCTGAGCAGGTGCAAGGCTGCCACCTAGTGCCGAGATGAAGCTATGCAGGATCGAGCTGCTGGTCTTTCGGGAGAATTTCACCCGTTAGCGCCTGTATTTTCGAGAACATTTAGAGCACTAACTGAATGAAACGAGACATGGCTCTCCAAAACGGAGAAATGCTTTCCAGTAACGAAGCATGACTAGTTAGTTGAAAATGTCAGTTAAAAAAATATAATTTAAAACTCCAAAGAACGCTGAAATTCACCAGTTATATTTAATTGGAGTAATTATGATTTGCCATGCAGGGATGAAATTAGTCATTTCTCAGATGTAATCAGTGATGTTATTAATGATATCCTAGAACATGTCACCAGTGTTATATTACCTTAAGCAGTGCATGGCAAGTGACCAAGTTATAGTTACTTCAGTTAACTATCTTTTGCAAATTTCAGGTGGATTTTTGAGTTTAAAATGGTATTTTTTAACTGAAGTTTTCACCTATTCATAACATCACTTTAACCTTTGTGTTTTTCAGGGAATGTCTACTTTTTTTAATGACAAGTAATGTATTACCATGCCTGACTATAACAACATTTTGACCTGTGTTTTTTTCACTGAATTTCAAGAGTATTTTGAATGTAAAGTAAGATTTTATTTCCATACATAACTATCCCAACCCCCAGCAGCGTACAGCCTCTGGTGGCCAAACTCTGCCACTCAGGCTTTAGATGTGTGCTGTGTTGAGTTGAGTGCGGGATCTGGCCACTCCCAACCCACCGCAGGTAGCCAACCGCCTTATTGCTAGCTATTCTCCCATGGACACCCACCCAACTTTTTTGTTGTTTTTTTTGGTCCATTGTTCATCTTGCAGTGATTTTGGTACTTCGGCCTCCCCCACATTACTTTTTTAAAAAGTGTTCCCGGGGAGGTGGCAGTCGCCGGGGTGGGTCCATGAAGCCTCGCCCATATTATTGAAATTAACCCCGGTGAGGTGGCGGTCCCCGGGGCGAGGTGGCGGTCTCCCTGTACAAGCTTGGTTTTTTCACGAAGGCTTCGCAACTTTAGACAATGCCACACCCAAAAAGGCTCACTGGAATTACACAAATTTAGCAGAAAGCAAGATCTTTAACCATAAAGTGTGCTTTTTGTGATTTGGTGAAATTCCATTCAGCCGGTTGAGAGAAATTAAGCTTCAACATTTATAGATATCTAGTGATGCAGTTCTACCTATGGAAGTCCAAGGGAGTACCGAGGGAAAAAAGAACAAATTAAGCATTCTGAGTGGCTGATCCAGCAGGACTGGCTGGATGCAACATGAAGAGAAATTTGGTGGCTGCCATTTTAGTACTCAAGGAGTAGGTCCCCAGTTCCTGCTAATTAATATAAAACAACATATAAAGGAGGAGGATAGTGGTACCCGGATACCAGGTCCTTGAGGGATGATGTGGAGCCCAGAGATACCCTTCTCCTGGGGCCAAAGTGAAAAGAAATGTTTTTCACATTGCCACAACTTATGGTACTTAGTGTGACACCCACCCTTTCACTGTCATTAGTGACGCCATCAGTGATGTCACTGACCACGTCATAAGTGATGTAATATGTTAGGTCATAAGCAGTGCATTGTGAGGGTGAGAGTTATAGTTAGCTCAGCTAAGTATAACCGCTGAATTTCACAGTTTTTTTGTGAGTGTAACCTGAACCTAACTATAACGTCTCTGTAACCTTTTTTTTCAGTGAATGTATAGATAGCTATCTCTATATATATATATTCACTGAAAAAACCATAGGTTTCAGGCACGCTATAGTTAGGAATTAGCATTTAAAAAACCTTAGAAATTCACTGAAAAAACAATAGGTTTCAGGTGCGTTATAGTTAGTTGGACATTTCTCTCGTACAAAACCATTGAAATTCCCCCGTTATAGTTAGTTCAGCTAACTATAACTTGCGAGCCCACAATGCACTGCTGATGACATCACATATTGCATCACTCATGACATGGTCAGTGACATCACTCATGACATCACTGATGACATCTCAAATAACGACATCACTGATGACATCATCCAGTGAATGTGTGTTTTTCTGAAAATCAAATATGGTTTATATTTGTATATCTCAAGGTCAATGGAAGAATAAATGGGTATATAAGTGTCTAAATGGATTAAATTTTGGGGGGGAAAATTGATTCAATAACTGACTGATTAAGTGTATTTTAGTGAATAAGTAATCTTTAAATATGTAAATATCTGTATCAGTCACTCACTTTGTGTATAAGTGGCTGCATGGGTTGTTGAGTAGCTACATGAGTGTCTATCTAGGTTATTAGTTGGTTTTTTGAGTATCAGTATGAGTGTCTGTATGGTTCGGTGGGGGGTATTACATAGTGCATAGATGCATGAATGAGTGACTCACTGTTTGTATGTGTTGAAGACAGCATGTGTGCAGCACTGTATGGGTGGATGAGTGTGTGTATGGGTGTGTTAGTGAGTGAATGACTGTCTCAATAGTGTCTTTATGAGTAACTACATATGTTTTAAACTAGTATCTGTGAGTATTGGTGTATATAAGTGAGTATATGTGAGAGCGAGAGATTGAAAGAGTTCCTGTATGAATAAGTGTGTGTTTCTATAAGTGATTGTTTAAAAGACTAAGCATGTGTAAGTTTCTGTAGAGTGACTGTATGAGTGACTGTATAGGACTGTTGGTGAATGAGTGGATGTGTATGTGGATCTTAGAATTACTGAATAGGTTGTTGTAACTGATATTGGTATGTACACTGTTTTGAAAATTTTAGTTTCTATTTTTGAATGTGTGTATCAAAGGTTATATTAGGGGGAGAGGAGGTCTGCCACTCTATCACAAGGATGATGTCATCAATGATGTCATTTGAGATGTCATCTGTGATGTCATGAGTGATGTCACTGACCATGTCATGAGTGATGTAATATGTGACGTCATCAGCAGTGTATTGCGGGCGCGCGAGTTATAGTTAGCTGAACTAACTATAATGGGGGAATTTCAATGGTTTTGTACGAGTGAAAAGTCCAGCTAACTATAACGCCCCTAAAACCTATGGTTTTTTCAGTGAATTTCTAAGGTTTTTAAAATGCTAATTCCTAACTATAACGTGCTTGAAACCTATGTTTTTTTTTCAGTGAATTTCAAAGGTTTTTAAATGCTAATTTCTAACTATGCCTACAGAGATAGGACATGTGAAGAAAGAAGAAAAAACGCACAGAAAGAAAAAAAAGAAATGCAGAAAGAAGCAACAGAAGTCCTCAAAGACGAAGAAAAGTGCAGGAAGAAGGATAACGTGCAGAAAGAATAAACAGAAGAGCAGAAAGAAGCCTTGTTGCAAAATCATCCTGTACCCTCAACTTTTTCAGATGGATACTGGTGGTAACTGAGTCTGACTAACCAGTCCTAGAGCCAGTGCTGTGTTAAAAGACACTCAGAATACAGTGAAAACACCTACATACACTAGGGAACACTATGCATTGGGGTCCCCCTGTGATCAGCATGACCTCCTCTGTAAGACCCTAGTATATAATAGGGCAGGGGATTAAAACTACCTCTTAAAACGCGCCACAGGGTGTGTTTGCACACGTCACCTCAGGCCCCGTCCCCTCACTTCCCCACTGTGTAAACACGCCCTGTGGCCGTTTTAAGTTGGGAGATTAAGTCCCCTTGAATCCTGAGGGTCCCTAGGGTCCAACTAGAGCACTAGGTACCTCCAGTAAGCGCCACAGTGCTGCGTTGCAGAGAGATGTAAAAAGGGGCACGGCCTAGACCACCTCTCTGCAACGCAGCGCAGTGGCGCTTACTGGAAGCACCTGGTGGGCTTGTTGGGCCCCAGGGTCCCTCAGGATTGAAGGGGAATTATTTCCCCAACTTAAAACGTGCCACAGGGCTTGTCTGCACACGTTAACTCAGGCCCCATCCCCTCCCTTCACCACTGTGTAAACACGCCCTGTGGCCGTTTTTAGTTGGGAGATTAAGTTCATTTGAATCCTGGGGGAACCTAGGGTCCAACTTGCCCACTAGGTACCTCCAGTAAGCGCCACAATCAATCAATCAATCAAGCATTTGTATAGCGCGCTACTCACCCGGAGGGTCTCAAGGCGCTTGGGGAGGGGGGTCCGCTACTGCTCGAACAGCCAGGTCTTGAGTTGCTTCCTGAAGGAGAGGTGCTCTTGGGTCAGGCGGAGGTGGATGGGGAGGGAGTTCCATGTCTTGGCAGCCAGGTAGGAGAAGGATCTTCCTCCTGTTGTGGCTCTTCGGATGCGGGGGATGGCGGCGAGGGCGTGGCTGGTTGATCGAAGCTGGCGGGTGGGAGTGTAGAAGGTCACGCGGTCGTTGAGGTATCTTGGGCCTTGGTTGTGGAGAGCTTTGTGTGCGTGGGTGAGGAGTCGGAACGTGATTCTCTTGCTGACGGGGAGCCAGTGCAGGTTTCTCAGGTGTACGGAGATGTGGCTGTGTCGGGGAATGTCCAGGATGAGGCGTGCTGGGGCGTTCTGGATGCGCTGGAGTCGTTTCTGGAGTTTGTCTGTGGTTCCGGCGTAGAGGGAGTTGCCGTAGTCCAGTCGGCTGGTGACGAGGGCCTGGGTGACCGTCTTCCTGGTTTCGGTGGGGATCCACCGGAAGATCTTACGTAGCATGCGTAGGATGTTGAAGCATGATGCGGAGACGGTGTTGACTTGTCTGGTCATGGAGAGGGAGGAGTCCCGGACGAAGCCCAGGTTGCGTGCGTGGTCTGTTGGTTTGGGTGCGCTGCCAAGGGCAGGGGGCCACCAGGAGTCATCCCAGGCGGAGGGTGATGATCCCAGGATGAGGACTTCCGTCTTATCTGAGTTCAGTTTCAGGCGGCTGTTCGTCATCCACTCGGTTACGTCTTTCATCCCTTCGTGTAGGTTGGTTCTGGCGGTGGCGGGGTCGTTGGTGAGGGAGAGGATCAGCTGGGTGTCGTCGGCGTAGGAGATGATGTTGAGGTTGTGTTGGCGTGCGATGGCTGCGAGGGGGCTCATGTAGACGTTGAAGAGGGTGGGGCTGAGTGATGATCCTTGTGGTACGCCGCAGATGACTTCGGTGGCCTCGGATCTGAATGGGGGGTAGGCGGACTCTCTGTGTTCTTCAGGCGAGGAGGGAGATGATCCATTCCAGTGCCTTCTCCTGGATACCGATGTTGTTGAGGCGCTGCACTAGGGTGCGGTGGCAGACCGTGTCGAACGCCGCGGAGAGGTCCAGGAGGATGAGGGCAGTTGTTTCCCCGTTGTCGAGCAAAGCTCGGATGTCGTCGGTGGCTGCGATGAGGGCGGTCTCGGTGCTGTGGTTGGCCCGGAAGCCGGACTGCGAGTGGTCGAGGGATCCGTTCGTCTCGAGGAAGGCGGCCAGTTGTCTGTTGACGGTTTTCTCGATGACTTTGGCCGGAAAAGGAAGGAGCGAGATGGGGCGGTAGTTTCTGAGGTCGGTGGGGTCCGCTGATGGTTTCTTCAGTAGGGCGCTGAGTTCGGCGTGCTTCCAGCTCTCTGGGAAGGTGGCGGTGTCGAAGGAGGCGTTGATGATGTCCCGCAGGTGGGGTGCGATGACGGAGTCGGCTTTGTTGAAGATGTGGTGAGGGCAGGGGTCGGTTGGAGATCCTGAGTGGATGGAGTTCATCGTGCGGATGGTGTCTTCGGTGTTGACTGAGGTCCAGGTGCGGAGGGTGGTGGTGGGGGGCGTTGTTCCGGTCGTAGGGTGCGTTGGCTGTGTGCTGAAACTGTTGTGTATGTCTGCGATCTTGCTGTGGAAGAACGAGGCGAGCGAGTTGCAGAGGTCTTGCGAGGGCGTGATGTCGTTGTTTCCGGCGCTGGGGTTCGAGAGCTCTTTGACGATGTTGAAGAGTTCCTTGCTGTTGCGGGCGTTGTTGTCCAGTCGTTCCTTGAATGCAGATTTCTTGGTGGCGTGGATCAGCTGGTGATGTCTTCGAGTGGCGAGCTTGAGGGTGGTCATGTTGTCTGTAGTTGGGTCTCTGCGCCAGGCATTCTCGAGGGCCCGGCAGTTCTTCTTGGAGCTCTTGAGTTCGTCGGTAAACCAAGATGCTTTCTTGGTGCCGGGTCTGGCAGGGGGGGTCTTCAGTGGAGCGAGGTCATCTGCGCAGTTGCTGATCCATTTTGTGAGGTTGTTGGCGGCTTGGTTGGGGTTCGCTGATCTGGTGGGGGGGTTCTGGCTCAGGGATGTGGTGAGCTGGTCGGCAGTGATCTTGTTCGAGCTTCTGCGGGGGACCAGTTGCAGGTGGTGGTGAGTCGTGGTCCTTCTGAAGCTGAAGTGGACGCAGCTGTGGCCTGTCCAGTGGAGTCCGGAGGCGTGGCTGAAGGTGATGTCCTTGCTGGAGGAGAAGACGGGGTCGAGCGTGTGGCCGGCGTAGTGGGTGGGGGTGGGCACCAGTTGCTTGAGTCCGAGGTTGGCGAGGTTGTCCAGCAGGGTGGTGGTGTTGCGGTCGTTGTTGTTCTCCAGGTGGAAGTTGAGGTCCCCGAGGAGGATGTAGTCAGCGGAGGGGAGGGCGTGCGGGCTGATGAAGTCGGCGATGTCTTCGCTGAATTGTGTGCGAGGTCCCGGGGGTCTGTAGATGAGGGTGCCTCTGAGGGTGGTCTTGGGATCGGTGTGGATCTGGAAGTGCAGGTGTTCGGCGGCTGTGAGGGTTTCTTCGGAGTTGGTCGTGATGCGGATGGTGTTCTTGTGGACGATGGCGATGCCTCCTCCATTCTGGTTGGCGCGGTCCCTCCGGGTGATCTTGTATCCGTCCGGGATGGCGATGTCGGGTGCTGAGGAGGCGTTCATCCAGATTTCCGTGAGGAAGGCGACGTCTGGGCATGTGGCGTCAAGCAGGTTCCACCTGCCACGTGCCTGTGGACGGAGCGGGTGTTGAGCAGGATGCACTTCAGGTGCTTCAGGTGGTTGCGGTTGCTGTTGGTGCTTGGCTTGGCGGGTGCGGTACGGGTCCGGATGCAGGAGAACTTGCAGGATTGGCAGGTGAAGGGTCAGTGGGTGCGTCTTGGGGTGGCTCTGCAGCAGCCAGGGCTCCGGCCGGTGTTGAGTGCGATGAGAGTGGCGGCATTGTAGGTCTTGCGGGTGGGCTGGCATCTGCGAGGGCCAGGGGGTCTGGCGCTGGGCGCGGGCCAGGTGCGGACGGGCGCAGATGGGCTTGCCTTAGGCGTGCCCGCTGTGCGCCACAGAGCTGCGCTGCAGAGAGGTGTAAAAAGTGGCATGGCCTGGACCACCTCTCTGCAACGCAGCTCAGTGGCGCTTACTGGAAGCACCTGGTGGGCAAGTTATCCCCCAGGGGCCCTCAGGATTGAAGGGGAATTATTTCCCCAACTTAAAACGCGCCATAGGGCGTGTTTGCACACGTCACCTCAGGCCCCGTCCCCTCCCTTCCCCACTGTGTAAACACGCCCTGTGGCCGTTTTTTAAGTTGGGAGATTACGTCCCCCTGAATCCTGAGGATCCCTAGGGGCAAAATAGCCCACTAGGTACGTCCAGTAAACGCCATTGCAGAGAGGTGTAAAAAGGGGCACAGCCTGCATCACCTCTCTGCAACGCAGAGCAGTGGCGCTTACTGGAAGCACCTGGTGGGCTAGTTGGCCCCCAGGGTCCCTCAGGATTGAAAGGGAATTATTTCTCCAACTTAAAACGCGCCACAGGGCGTGTTTGCACACGTCACCTCAGGCCCCGTCCCCTAACTTCACCACTGTGTAAACGCACCCTGTGGCCGTTCTAAGTTGAGAGATTAAGTCCCCTTGAATCCTAAGGGTCCCCAGGGTCAAACTAGCCCACTAGGTACCTCCAGTAAGCGCCACAGAGCTGCGTTGCATAGAAGTGTAAAAAGGGGCGTGGCCTCAGAACACCTGTCTGCAACGCAGCTCCCTGGCACATACTGGAGATACCTCTTGGGCTAGTGGGCCCTCAGGGACCCTCAGTATTGAAGGAGAATTAATTCCCCAACTTACAACGGGCCAGGGGGCGTGTTTGCAGAGTGCTGCAAGGAGGGGCCGTGGCCTCCGGCGCGATGCCGGTCTTTTATTTATTTTATTTTTTAAGAAGGAGGGCTGTGTGGCCCCCCTTCTTTTTCTAATTTACTGGCCCTGGGGACCCCATCCCCCAGGGCCTGCACCCTAATTTTTTTTATTGAAAAAAATTAAATTGGCCCTCCCAAGGCCTTAATCGGCCCCGGGGACCCCAACCCCCGGGTCATGGCCTTTTTTTTTAAAATTCTTTAGGAGGGGGCTGCGTTGCCCCCCTCCTCAGGCCACTTATGGCCCCGGGGACCCCATCCCCCGGGGCCGGCCTTTGTTTTTTATTATTTTTTATAAATATATATTTATAGAAACACCTAGGACATGCTGGACAAACCGTACGTACCTATCACCATGACGATTTGCCTGATATTCATTAAAAGGCGACTATGCATAGAATGAATCCACATGGAATGTATTTACACCGCTAGTGAAGCTCTGATGTGTCTGACGCCCTACCGTGCATAATCCCGGCGCCCCCGCCGGTGGGTACTCTCCAAGTAGACACCCTTGTCGTTTATTTATACAAACATGGGTAGCTATTGATGGGCACATTTAATATACACGCACACCAAGCCATTCAAAGGGGATTCGGCAAAAATTCGACCAAGCTATGCAAGAAACCCCCCTCACGGTTAATAAAATACACATCCACCGCCGGATGTGTAATACTTTTTATTTTACTCTCTGGAAAGGAGACAAACCTCACTTGAGAGTCACAGTGTGCTCCTGGCTGAGCCCAATGCTGTGTTACACCCACCAGTGCCCGCCGAGTGCCTCACACCTCTGTGTTGTATTCCACCAGCTAGTGCGTATGCTATGACACTCTCTAGCCCATGTGCACTGTAACACCACCCCGTGAATATGTCATGCCACACTTGCCTTTGCACGGGTTATATTGCCCCATCTAACGTGCCTTCCTCGATGCCTATGTTATAACACACAGCGCTATGCCATACATATTACAATCTGGGATCCATATCTTTGTCACAGTGCATATGCAACGTTACACTCCACAGCACATATTTTATATTACAACTTTAGAGACTAGTTAGGTTACACAACACTGCCCTGTGCATATTACACTCCAAGGCGCATATCGCATAGCACGCGCTAGTGCCTGTGCTATCTCGCGCTCTCCAATGAATCTGTCATTGCGCACAATGTATTGCATATTATATTTCATGCCCCGGTTCATCTTATATCACACTTTTTGGTGCATAGATTATACCATATACTATATCTAGTTTTCATTTTCAATCGTGCTCTCAGGACTATGTTCTATATAACACTGCGTCCACCTACCCTTTTCACGGGCATTACATTTTGCGATGGGGTGGAGGGTCAGGGGGTGTTTCTGCCAAGTGAGCCCGGAGTCACAGTCACAAACGTCCTCTTCTTCCTGAATAAAAGTGAGATTATGCTGCATACTTGTTCATATTTTAAGTACAAAATGCGAGGTGGGTCGCACACCGCTCGTCATACTAGCAAATAGCCCCATAGGATTCTGGAGGATGTAATGACAGCGGCGGGTACACCTATGCCACGAGTATATAGTTAAAATGCCATCCCTGGACACGTGTTTCGAGGTAATTGCCTCTCGTCAGCAGGGAGCAGGTAAGTATGCGGGTGCTCCCTGCTGACGAGAGGCAATTACCTCGAAACGCGTGTCCAGGGATGGCATTTTAACTATATACTCGTGGCATAGGTGTACCCGCCGCTGTCACTTCATCCTCCAGAATCCTATGGGGCTATTTGCTAGTATGACGAGCGGTGTGCGACCCACCTCGCATTTTGTATTTAAAGCTCCCTGAGCCATGGGTTGACGAGCCCGGATTCCGCACCAGCGCGCCGTGAGAGGTACTATACCTGAGAATTTTTTGGCAGTCTACTTGGCACCCCGCATACTTACCTGCTCCCTGCTGACGAGAGGCAATTACCTCGAAACACGTGTCCAGGGATGGCATTTTAACTATATACTCGTGGCAATAGTGTACCCGCCGCTGTCACTACATCCTCCAGAATCCTATGGGGCTATTTGCTAGTATGACGAGCGGTATGCGACCCACCTCGCATTTCATATTTTAAGTAGTTCGCACAGACACACATTTTAAAAACAATAAAGTTCCTAATACCAACCTTCTCTGAACAGTTGGCTTGCTGCCCCATCCACCTCCTCCCTTTCCTCTGTTGTCTGAATCCATGGACTAGCCTCCTCCCTCCTGCCATGCATGGTCTGATGTGCTGCCACTGCCCTCCATTTAGCATGATGTACCAGTCCACTCCTCCTGCCCTCCATTGCCCAATTCTATGGCCCATCATTGACCTCCTGCTTAGCCTCTGTGCTTAGCTTGCTGCCCCTATTCTCCTTCCCCCTGCCCTCCGATGTCTTTGTGCATGCCCCTGCTCCATCCTTTGTACCCACCATGTTCCATGGACCTGCCACTCCTATCTACTCTGAGTGTTCTGTTGAGCTGCCACCCCCTCCCACCTGCCTAGCATTGTCAGATGACTGTAACCTGTCCCTGCCACCTCCACCCTGCCTGTCCACATGCCATGCCCTATCTTCTTCCTCCTGTCCTCCATGGTCCATTTTACTGCCACACCCTTCTGCCCTCCCTGGTCTGTTGTGCTGCAACTGCTCCTCCTGCCTGCCCGCGCGGTCTGTTGTGAGGCCCCTTCCCCTGAACTCTCTTGTCGGTGCCCAGGTCCTGACCCTCCCTTCTATCCTCCATGGTCCTTTGTACATGCCCCTGCACCCTCCTTCTTGCCCATCATAGCCATTGTGCTGCCACTAACCCTCCCACTTGCCATGCATGGTCTTCTGTGCTGCCATGGCCCCTCCCACCTTCCCTCCATGGTCTGTGTGTATGCCATCATAGTCTCATTGTTGCTCTCCATGGTGTGTATTGTTTCTAGTGCCCATGGTCATCTTGCTGCTCCTGCCCTGCCCCCTTGCCCCCAGCCCTCTGTTTCCATGTGCAGACCCCTATTCCCTCCCTCCTGGCTTGTCTGTTCCATTGTAATGCCCCTGATCTGTCCCTCCTGCCCTTTATGGTCTGTTATGCTGCAGCTTTCTCTCCTGTCTGTCCATTATGGTCAGCTAGCCACCATTGCCTCTTTCCCCTCTGTTCTCTGTTGTCCATGTGCATGGTCCTGTCCCCTCCCTATTGCTTTCTATGGATTGTTGTGCTGCACTCCCGTCCCGCCCCGCATGCGCTGTATGGTGTATTGTGCTGCTGCAAACCCTGATGCCGGCCCTGTAGGGTCAGTTTGGTGCACCTCTCCATGTCCCTCCTGTCCTCTGTTATCCGAGTCCATGTCCCTACCCCAATTCCTCCTGCCTACCATGATCCTTGCGAACTTTTTGAACTTGGTAAGAGGGAGATTTTGAAAAAAAACTGGGGTATTGATTTTCCCCTTTGAGTTACATTGAAAAAGAGGAGATTGTAGACAGGAGACAGATCAAATAAAGCCCATTTGAGGTTAAAAACATTGGACGTTTCCTGGCTGAAACGGGTCTGTTGGCATGTATGGTTGTACTACCACTGCCTCTTCCTTCTGCCCACAATGGTCTATTATATTGCCACAGCCTCTCTTGCCAGTCCTGTATTGTTGGTTTGTTGCCCCTGCCCCCCTTTTGACTGCCCTCCATAGCCTGTTGTGCTGCCACTGCCCTTCCTGCCTGCCCAGTGTGGTCAAATTGTTGCCTCTACACTCTCCTACCTGCCTTAAATTTTCAGAGTCCGTGCCCCTGGCCTCTGCCTCTCAACAGTATCCCAATGAACAACTAGATTGCTAACATTCTATATTTATTACAAAAGTGTGGAACGCCTGACGTCATCTTGATGTAATCAAAACTGTAATACCTAGAGTGTTTCCTTTAGAAATTACATATATGAGAGGGTCTTATTTGCATCAAAATTATGGTTAGTGCTCTAAAAAACTAAAATGAGGACATATTTTCTGAGTTTTCAAATAGTGACAAAGAACTTTTAAATTATTTGTAATCTTTATGTTTTTTTATCCAGTTGACCACTTGATTAAATGTTGCACCTAGGGGAGAGGATGTGGTGTTACTTCCAGAGCTGCAGACTTTGCAACTGGGGAACCAGGTTGGAGTTTCTGATTCAGCTCAACATTCTGTGATTCTGGTCAAATTACTTAATCTCCCCATGTCTACAAACAAAATGAATTTGATCTTGTGAGATGTAACCAATGCTCTTGTAAAGCACTCCAATACCCGACAAGTCTGCACTATATAAAACTGCAAATACACAAAAAATAAGTGTTTTGCACACTTCTGTCATTGGGCTACATGTGGGCTACATCTGGGTGATATTTGTGCTGCATTTGGGCTCTTTTGTCTCTGGTGGCCATCTTGGGAGATTTATTTGTTATGAAGTTTCCTAATTTCCTCATTTACTGTAGTCTCCCCAGTAGGAAATGCTTTCAGTTTTTTACTTTGATTCCATCAAGAAGGCATTCAGATGTGTCACACATTTGCCATAAATTCTGAATGTTAGCACTCTAGTTGCTCATTAGATCACTGTAGTAAAACTACTGCTCACCAGGGAAGTCTGCTGCTGGTATTCAAAGTGCATGTTTCAGTCTGCATGTCAGAATTTGTTTATGAAATAGAAGAGGATTTGAGAAGTCAAAATGTGCTCTAATTTTTCTTTCTGCAGAACTCATCATAATTTCTGTGGCAAAATGAACCCCCTCATTTTGTTCCTTTGTAAATTAAATGTTTTAAGTGTTACCACTTTATTCCAATCAAGATGGCTTCAGGTGTGCCATACTTTTGTCATAAGTAAGACTGTTAGCGCTCTAGTTGTTTGTTAGAACACTCTGGGACATTCTGTCATTGGGCTACATCTGGGTGATATTTGGGCTACATTTGGGCTCTTTTGTCTCTAGTGGCCATCTTCGGAGTTTTATTCGTTATGAAGTTTCCTAATTTCCTCATTTACTGCAGTCTCCTCAGTAGGAAATACTTTCAGTTTTTTACTTTGGTTCCATCAAGAAGGCATTCAGATGTGTCACACATTTGCCATAAATTCTGAATGTTAGCACTCTAGTTGCTCATTAGATCACTGTAGTAAAGCTACTGCTCACCAGGGAAGTCTGCTGCTGGTATTCAAAGTGCATGTTTCAGTCTGCATGTCAGAATTCTTTATGAAATAGAAGAGGATTTGAGAAGTCAAAATGTGCCCTAATTTTTCTTTCTGCAGCACTAAACATAGTTTCTATGGCAAAATGAACCCCCTCATTTTGTTCCTTTGTAAATTAAATGTTTTAAGTGTTACCACTTTATTCCAATCAAGATGGCTTCAGGTGTGCCATACTTTTGTCATAAGTAAGACTGTTAGCGCTCTAGTTGTTCGTTAGAACACTCTGGGACATTCTGTCATTGGGCTATACTTGGGCTACATCTGGGTGATATTTGGGCTACATTTGGGCTCTTTTGTCTCTGGTGGCCATTTTGGGAGACTTATTTGTTATGATGTTTCCTAATTTCCTCATTTACTACAGTCTCCTCAGTAGGAAATACTTTCAGTTTTTTACTTTGATTCCATCAAGAAGGCATTCAGATTTGTCACACATTTGCCACAAATTCAGAATGTTAGCACTCTAGTTGCTTATTAGATCACTGTAGTAAAGCTACTGCTCACCAGGGAAGTCTGCTGCTGGTATTGAAAGTGCATGTTTCAGTCTGCATGTCAGAATTTTTTAATGAAATAGAAGAGGATTTGAGAAGTCACTCAAAATGTGCCCTAATTTTTCTTTCTGCAGCACTAATCATACTTTCTATGGCAAAATGAACCCCCTCATTTTGTTCCTTTTTAAATTAAATGTTTTAAGAGTTACTACTTTATTCCAACCAAGATGGCTTCAGGTGTGCCATATGTTTGTCATAAGTAGGACTGTTAGCGCTCTAGTTGTTCTTTAGAACACTCTGGGAAGCTGCAGTACAACACAAAGGAATCAACTGACAGTCTCTGCCCTTGCTGGATGTACATGTTTTACTGAGAATGTCAGACTTCATTCTCACATGACTGAGAAATATAATGTGAATTTACAGAAAATATGCTCTCAGTTTACCTTATAGATCACCTTCCAAACCTCTGTAGGAAAAGCATGGGAAAATAGTTTTCTCTCAAACATGATTTATGATATCACAGCAGAAGGCTTTTTCACATGGTAAAATCACCTTAGAACACACCACAATTCCTAAAATGAGTATGGTACCATCAACAAATGATTTATAATGTAACTAAAGTCTTAAAACCTTCTATTAACTGAAATGCCTTTTAATGAGGTGCTATCATGTATATTGGTCCCAAGATGGCTGCCAACACTTCTTGGATGATGTGCTGACAGCCAATCAGATCTCACGATGAGATGTGTGGTTAGGCTCCACCCAGATATATATGTGATTTTACCTTTGATTTTCTCAGGAACTACTGAACGGATTTTCACCATTTAAGCAAAAGGCACGAGTCTGAACTGAGGACTACCTCTTTGCCAAATTTGGTGTTATTCCGTTCAGCACTTCGGGCTGTAGCTGCGTCAACAGGTCCTATGGGAAAATGCATGGGGAAAACACGTTTTGGGACCCCCTTTTTTCTCGGCCCCTGCTTGACGAATCACCGTGAAATTTTCAGGACAGGAGCGGACTGAAGCTGGCCAAAAGTTTGGAAACTTTCGCGAAGATTCATCAATCAACGCCAACGTTATTCCAAATAGAATGTTGCGGTTTCCTATGGAAAATAGGTACTAACTATAACTACCTACTGGCGACTTCCAGTAGGTAATATATATATATATATATATATACATATATGTATGTGTGTTTGTATATATATATGCGGTGACTCGATCAGAGGCGCTTGTGTCTTAACAGCGGAAACCGGCCAGAGGGTGCTCCTCACAAAAAAATGCAACTTTTTATTTTTAGATTTAGTGGCCCAGCCTGGGCCACGAGTGAGCTCCACCACGATATCCTTGTGGGTCGGTGGTTGTTGACTTGAGCAGCCTGAAGCCTGAGCAGGTCGGAGCTGATGACAGGCAAGCGGCAGAACGAGACACTTGACTCACCCGAGGGAAAGTGGAGTTTCAAAATTGACATTTTGGCAGCAACCCACTGGGGGATTATAATGAATAAACTACCAGTCCCATAAGGTTATGCGAACTTACCTGAGTGGAATTGTCCAAATTGTATTATCCAATAAAATCAGGGAAGATACTGGTGGTTTCTGCAAGCCATTTTGTTTCAAGTGCCTAAGAAGAAGGGCGGTCAGCCCGAAATGCGTCCGCAACATGAGGGCGAGTGCGCTGTCTCGATCAGCGGCGCTTGTGTCTTAACAACGGAAACCGGCCAGAGGGTGCTCCTCATGAAAAAGGCAACTTTTGATGTTTGGATTTAGTGGCCCGGCCTGGGCCACGAGTGAGCACCACCACAATATCCTTGTGGGTCGGCGGTTGTTCACTTGAGCAGCGTGAAGCCTGAGAAGGTCGGAGCTGATGACAGGCAAGCGGCAGAACGAGACACTTGACTCACCAGGGGGAAAGTGGAGTTTTAAAATTGACATTTTGACAGCAACCCACTGGGGGATTATAATGAATAAACTACCAGTCCCATAAGGCGAACTTACTCACCTGAGTGGAATTGTCCAAATGGTATTATCCAATAAAATCAGGGAAGATACTGGTGGTTTCTGCAAGCCATTTTGTTTCAAGTGCCTAAGAAGAAGGGCGGTCAGCCCGAAACGTGTCGGCAACATGAGGGCGAGTGCGCTGTCTCGATCAGCGGTGGTTGTGTCTTAACAGCGGAAACCGGCCAGAGGGTGCTCCTCACGAAAAAGGCAACTTTTGATGTTAATATATATATATGTATATATTTCAGAGTGCCGTTCGTTCTCGATTAAAAGTGCGACACCAGACACCTTTGACTGTGTTGTTTATTTTACTTCATAATCGCATCTGCATTATATATGTTGCCAGTAGGTAGTTATAGTTAGGACCTAGTTTCCATAGGAAAAGCGTTTTTTGTTTTGCTAATAACTTTGGTTCTGTTTGATGAATCTTCAGGTAATCTTCAAAACTAGTTTGCCACCTGCTCCAACAAAAGGTGGGTGGCTTGGTGCCCACCCAGGGCACCCATCATCTCTTTGTTGGATGACACAAAGGGAGCCCCAAGGCCTCCAAGTTCCCTGTCAGCTCTCTGCATCCAGCTCTTTAAAGCCCCAGTGACCACCGCCCCTCCAGGGCTTTTTTAATATAATGGAGGCGGGCCACGCAGACCCCCCTCCTGGGTTCTTTTGAGTCACGGCGGACCACCACCTCCTCTGGCTTTGTTTTTTTAATTTGAAGGGGGGCCATATGGACCCCCCTCCTGCAGCTGGTTCAAGCCCAGGGGACCACCACCTCCCCGGGGCTAAATTAAAAACAATGGGTGCCACGTGGTCCCCCCCAAGACCACCACCTCCCTGGGGCCTAAAATGTCATTAAAACTGAGAGAGGGCTCAACGGCCCCCCTCCCAGGCCATATATGGCAAAGGGGACCACCACTTCCTGGGGTTGGCCCATGCTTACAGAAGGAGGGGAGCCTCGCAGCCCCCATCCTGAAACCAATAATGGCCCTTGCACCACTGATTCCTCAGTTCTTGGCAGCGGGTGGTGAGATATGCCTTGGAGTAGATTGGTGCGATTACTTTAAAATGTCTTCTGTAAAGGCACAGATGGGAATGGGCACACCCCCATTTAATTGCGAGTGTTTCTGTGTTAATTGAAGCATATTGAGTGTCCATATCAGGAAGTGGGAGGAAACTGTACGGCTGAATTAAGGAAAAATGAGGCACAATGGATTATACAATTAAGAGCGGTGGAATTTGGTATGAATGAGGACGTTGAATTATATCACTTCCTACATTAATCTATCTATACAAGGTTTCTCATTTGTTAGTCCGTTAAGAAAAATTTGTATACTCTTGGACATCTAATGGACTGTGGTTTTTCTGTATCCGCAGTTTGACATTAGTTTTGCTTACTTGCCTATAATTCAAAGTAATTTACAACCAAATGACTATCTATTACAATCTCAAAAGATGCACTTATGTGAATATTACAAGATGCAATGTAGAAATCACAAAATTATCCCTTTTTTGAGCGACAAGTTGTGTTGTTAATTTAAATATTCTGACTGTATTGCTCATAGTGTGCTGTTTAAAATATAATTGTAAGTTCATTGCTATCGAAGAGAAAGGAAAGAATGCTTCATGTTTGAATTCACATCCTTTTGTATTACGTTGGTAAATGTATACCTTGTCGAATTATAGCCATGACATTGGTTTTGTACTTTTTTGTTATTACAATTTATAATTTCATTATGGTGTTTATTGATAACCACATCACCATACTGGGAAGCCCAATTGTAAGCATATCAATATGTTTTCTTTTTGATTAAATATCTGGTCTGCTTCCTCTATAGGTATGCTGTTTAAGACATATTCTGTCTAAAGTGGTATTTGACCAACTGTTATTAGGACATTTTTCATCATTTATTAATTTATGACTTTTTTCTTTAGCTGTTCTGTTGATTATTTTGGATAAAGTTGAATTGTACTAGCCATACATAAAATATACAGTATGGATAACTTTGCATTCTTATCTTGAAATACTAATATTTGAATTCCTTATTATTATTTGTATTTATTTATTTATATAGTTTTATATAGCGCGAACATGACCCAGGTGGGTATCAGAGAGCTTTACAAATGATCAAGGAAAAAAAAAAAGAGGGCGACAAGTGGGCCAGTAACAGCAACAGTATTATGCAAGATACCGGCGTATGCAAGAGGAACAATATATTGCGACACCTAAAAGGGAATGTAAATGAGCATGTAAGAGCAAAAACAAATAGGGAAGTTGAAAGCATACAATCAGGTGCGAAACACATTGTAGCAGTGCCACTCTGGGTGAGGAAGTCCGTAAAGGAGGACAAAACCAAGCTTGCTGAGGATAGGTACATTTCAGATCAGAGAGTATTCATCAGTAGTGCTTTCACTTCTTTTTTGAAAGATGCCATTGAGGGATCCAGTCTGGTTTCCGAAGGCAAGCTGTTCCAGATTCTCGGGGCAATACCCGAGAAGGCTCGATGATAGGTTTTGTTTCTTTTGAATTTTTGAGGTTTCATCAGCAAGGTGCTGGAACTCCTAGAGGATCTGCCACCACTGGAGAGTTCCAGTTTTTGGGCTAGATACAGAGGAGTGTTGAGGTGAAGGGCTTTGTGTGTCATGCAAGCAATTTTAAATGTATCCTAGCCTCAAATGGAAGCTAGTTTAGGGATTTCAGATCCAATGTAATTTGGTTATTTCTTCTGAATCCCATGATAAGCCTTGCAGCAGAATTCGGGAGGCCCTGAGCGATGCCAACTGGTAGCTAGGTAGAGCACAGAGTGTTGCGCTACCACACTTCAACCTGGAAATGACTAGCGATTGAACAGCAGACTTGAAGTCGTCCGGGGAGAGAAAGGGTTTTATCTTTCTTAAGATGCTCCTTTGGAAGTTTGCTGCTTTGGTGGCTGAGCTGATGTGCTCCTACATACTCAAGGTCTTATCAAGTATTATTCCAAGAGACCTTGTGGAGTCAATGATGTGTGGTGTACAGTTGAGAGCCGTTAGATGTTTCATGTATTCAACAATGATGGGAGCCTGTTTAGGTGGAGAGATAAGGAGGAAACCCGTTTTGAAGGAGTTTAGCCTGAGATGGTGGGAGTCAGCCAGTGTTGTGTTTTGAGTAGGGTAGAGTTGAGTGACCTGATATCTTGCGGGGAGGAGATTTTCAGGTACAGTTGGATGTCGTCCACATACATGTGATAGGGAATGTTGGATGATTTGAGCATTTCTGTTAGAGGCTCCATGAACAAGTTGAAAGAGCATGGGTGAAAGTGCAGACCCTTGAGGGAGCTCAAATGTGGGCGGCGTAGAGTTGGAGAGGTTTTGATTGACTTTAATTCTTTGCATTCTGTTGTTAAGAAATGAAAACCAGTTTAACACTGAACCTGATAGACCCATCCTGCGTTCCAGTAAGTCCAGGAGGTTGTCATGTTTGACCATATCATAAGCTGACGAGAGGTCAAGGCAGGCTTTGTTCCGATCCAGCATTTTTAGAGTGTTATCCACTATGTGAGTAAGGGCCGTTTCAGTACTATGACCCTAACTAAAAACAGATTGGAATTGATCTAGAAGCTGGAATTGATCAATGTGATCAATGTGGTTGCATAGCTGGGCATGAATACATTTCTCTAGGAGCTTCGACAGAGTTGGAATGCCAGTGATAGGATGGAAGTTATTACGGTCGTCTTGTGCCGCGGTAGGTATACTAACAATGGGAGTAAACTGACCGAACTTTAGACAATCCGGGATCATACCTTGACGTATGGAGACATTTACTATTTTGGTCCAGAGTGGGACTAAGGACCACTTACTTAATCTCATTAAAGAAACTTGAGGGTAAAGGGTCACTGAAGTGGCTTGAGGGTATCAATGATTTTGTCAAAAGGTGTGAATTGGCTCCGGAAGGTGATTTTTTGGGGGGAGTGAACCCTGGAGCAGGCAGAGTCTGAGGAGGAAAAGGAGATGAGGGGTTGATAGGGAATGGGACAGGCAGTTGGTTCATCGCAGTCTGGAGATCAGTTTCAATCTTATTCATCTTTTCAAGGTAGAAGGAGGCAAACTATTAATTCAAAACGTTTATTTTGGTCTTTTTCTGGCATTTTCTAGTTGGCTTCTGAAGAAGTTCCATTTTGCACTCCTGATATGTTTATTGTAAGTGCTCCTTCTAGATCTCAGGAGCATAAGGTGTTCTAGGGACGGAGAGCCTCTCCAGGATCATTCGGCTAGTCTCAGATTGCGTCTATATGTATTTAAACTATCGTTGAACCAAGGTTTGGAGTCTTTTTAGTTGTAAGGGGGAAATTGTATCTAGAATACTCAATATGGAATTGTTGTAATGGTCCGTGAGGTCCTGCACCTTCGACATGTCAATAGGTGGAGGCAAGGTCTTATTACGGGATATTACTTCATACATGTTTGTGTTTCAGAAAGATATTTTCCAGTGCCTGTGTTTCTTTGCTTGTGATCTTTTCTTAGACTAAGGTTCAATGATACGGAAGGAGATATAATGATGATCAGACAGTTACAGGGGACATTCAAATCCAGTTAAATAGAATTGGGTATAGCTATGATTAGGTCCAGGATCAAGCCCAAAACGTGTGTGGGGCTGTCATAGATTTGAATTAGTCTAAGGTCAGCTAGGCAGGTTTTGAGGCTGTTTGCTGCCGGGTCAGTCACATCGTTCCAGTGAAGATTAAAGTCTCAGAGGAAGATTTGGGGACAGTGTTGTCCCACATTGGAAGAGATGGTTTCCATGATTTGTTCAACAAAAGGGAGGTTATCGCCCGGCGGATGGGAAAATATGTGCAATTTGCATAGTGGCCTGTGGTTGCTTGTGATGTCAATGCACATGTATTCACAAGAGGGGACAGCATCTGTGTATGACTGTTTCAGTGTAAGACTATTCTGGTATATAAGGTCTGTCAGATCTGTCCAGTCTGATGATGTTTTGGCTCGGCGGGATTAGGATGCCAAGGACCGGACCAGAGGAATCCTTTAGCCAGGTTTCCGTAAGTATTAGGATGTCAAGATCCTGAACAAGGATGAGGTCAGCGATGTCGGTGACATGTTTCACTGCTGATCTACAATTGATGAGCATGTAATTCAAGTGGGGGAAGTCTTATTACTAATACTTTACTCTAACAGTGATCTGAGTTTTTTCCAGACCTTTTTTCGAGAGTTTGGTACATTTCTTCATTCTCTTGGGTAAATTTTTTACTGCTCAGACTCATGATTTGTATCCGGATATTCTTTGCGTATTGTGACCACAGCACTCTCGATTCCTGAACGATCTAAGGATTTTTGACATTAGGGACTTAACAGTCTAATAAGAATTGTGGCTATTTATAAATCGTTATTCAAATTTCTGTTTGTTTATTTTTCATTATGACCACATTTGCTATGTTTACATGGCTTGTAGATGTAAGTCTTACATCTATTTTGGGACTTCCAGGGGGCCGGCGCAATATGTAAATTAGATCATCACATGTCTTACTTTGTTTTATTGGGGGGATTTTATTGATTCCCATAACAATTGAGAGATTCATTTTGCTATAGATAAAGCCTTTTTCATAATGAAAGTCAGCTTATCCTATTTCTTTTTTTTTCTTTATGAGATCTTAACTTTTCTCCTATGTCCAAAATGGCCGCACTTATCGCATCATCATGCTCTTCCTCTGATAAGTTGTTTTTCTATTTTGGACTTCAAGGGGGTGGCAAACTATTTAAACTAGCCGATTTCATGTCTCCTGTTCATTTACAGTGACAGGAGGACGCTAAGAACTGCAGCAGGCCATTTCAGCTACGGTAAGTCGAGGTCACTTCTCTTCAATATTGTAAATGGGGCTTGTTGTTCATATTGTTGATGTGTGCTTTTGCCGCATCAGCCATACTTCGTTATCACAAATCTTGATCAGAGGGGACTGGCACAGAACTAACACTTTCATCGACTGATTTTATTCTCATGACAGCATTACGGTCTTGCTTTAAGGGACATTGTATGCTTCTGGCATGCTCGCTTGTTTGGCTTCACATTGAAACTATTTACTAACGGGATGACTGCTTGCAAGAATTTACAAATGCCTATACAGGTAGGTTTCTGGGCTCCATTTACTGATTTCTTTGTACCGAGGGCTCTGTGTCGTTTACTTTTCCATCTCGATCCCTTTTGCAATGTAGGTTTTTGAATGAACTTCTATCAATCAAGGTTTTGTAGAGCGCACTACTCACCCGTGAGGGTCACAAGGCGCTGAGGGAGGGGGTGTGAGCAGCTTCATTGGGGTCATTAGAAGAGCCAGGTCTTTAAGTCCTTTCTAAACTAGTGCAGCGTCGTGCTTTGTTGGATGTGAAGGGTGAGTTCGTTCCAAGTCTTGGCTGCAAGGTAGGAGAAGTATATAGCACCTTCTCTGGCTCTGTAGAATCAAGGGATCGTGGCTACGGCGAAGTCGGCTGAGCGAAGGTTTCTCTTGGGAGCGTGGAAGGAGATTCGTTAGTTGTGGTGTTGGGGTCCGGTGTTGTGAAGGTCTTTGTTACCGTGTGTGAGCAGTTTGAAGGTTATTCTTCTCGACGGGGAACCAGTGGAGGTCGCAGAGGTGTTCAGTGATGTGGTCATGTTGTGGGATGTCGAGGATAAGTCTGGCTGTGGCGTTCTGGACGGTCTGGAGTTTGCGGAGGAGTTTTTTGTTGATTCTGCCTTAGAGAGCGTTTCTGTAGTCTAGTCTGTTTGTGATGAGTGTGTGGAAGTATGCAGAGGGTGTTCAAGCATGTGGAGGTATGGCGTTGATCTGGCGATTCATGGTGAGTGAAGAGTCAAGTATGATGCTGAAGTTGCGTGCATGGTCTGTTGGGGTAGGTGGGATGCCGGGGGGCACCAGGGGTAGAGCCCAGGATGAGGACTTCTGTTTCCTCCGAGTTGAGCTTCAGTCAGCTGTTGCTCATCCAGGTTGCGACGTCTTTCATCCCTTCTTCGAAATTGCACCTGGTGATGTCAGGTTCCTTGGTGACGGAGAGGATGAGCTGGGTGTCTTCAGCGTAGGAGACAATGTTGTACAGTTGAGAAGGGTCTGTTAGATGGCATCGCTGGGGGTGGGAGTTGAGGCGGTGCTAAGGTCTTGGTCATCGAAGTTGTTGTAGAGTATCTTGATCTTGAGGAGGAAGAAGGAGCTGAGTTTGTTGCAGAGGTCTTGGGAGGGAAGGACATCGGTTGTTTCGCTGTTGGGTCTGGCGAATTCTTGTATGATGAAAAAGAGTTCCTTGGAATTGTGGGCATTGGAGAGGATTCTGTCTTGGATGAATTTTCTCTTTGTTGATTAGATGAATTGGCAGTGTGCTGTGATGGCTGTTTTGTAGGCGGAGTGTGCTTCAGGGGTTTTGCTGTTTCTCCACGTCTTCTCCAGTCATCGGCAGGAGCGCTTGGATTCTCTGAGGTCCGTGGTAAACCAGTTGGCTTTCTTGTTGTGTCATCTGTTGGTGTTCTGGAGGGAGACAAGAGTGTTGGTGCAGTTGGCAATCCATTGGTGGAGGTTGCTTCCCACTGTGTTGGTGTCTGTCGTAGTTGGGGGAGGATTGCAGGTGAGGGTGGAGGTAAGGTGTTCTTTGGAGACTTTGTTCCAGCTTCCGGGTGGGAAGCAGAGCGTGTGCTTGTGTGCAGTGGGTTTCGAGAAGGAGAAATGGATGCAGTGGTGGTCTGTCCAGAGCAGTTCCGTGGTGTGGCTGAAGCAAATGGTGTTTGTGAGAAGTTGGCCTGGTATATGCTGTCCACTAGTATTTCCTTTCTTTCTATGCGCAGAGATACTCTTTTAAGATTCGATTCTAGCGCGATATAAATCCATAAATAAATAAAATAAATAAATATAGTGGGCACCTTGCACCAGTCCAAACGACCCTTATTGATGATTAGGTTAAAGACAACCTTTATTGAAAGCTATCCTAGTGGTAGCTATGGAGAGCAGCCTACAGGCTAAGTCTCAAAGGAATGTAAAGCAGCTTGGTTTGAAAGATTATAACCTCCTGAATGACTAAATGAAAGGAGAACCACACAAGGTATATATAAAATATATGTATTTATTACTAAACACTCTCTACTAAACACTCTCTACTAACCTCTTTATGAGATTAGAGAACAAGATACACAATATTAAAGCATTCGAACGACAGTAAATAGCACAATACACAGTGGGCCCCAGGGGGAGACCAAACCATATACTAAGAAAGTGGTATAACAACCCCAACGTGACTAGACACAGTGCCTAGAGCACTTAGAATCGCTGGGACCCCAAGGAACCACCCAAGGTAGTGACACAGGGGACCCACGGAGGACGCGTGCAGTGTGAGAACACAGCCGCAAGCTCCGTACAATCCTATGGGAAAGCCGCGGTTGGAATTTGAAAGATTAAGGACACTTAGAAGAGGACTTTGAGCAAACCCTTTCAAACTTAGAAGGTTCTAAGGCCAGCACCCATGTGAGCACCAGAGTACGTGTGTTACCTAATCCTGGGAAGCCGGTGCATAGGTGTCAAAAGGTGTCGGGATCTTTGTCATTTTCAATGGCGTGATGCTGCAAAGTGCTGCTGCCGGGAAGATGAGAAGTGTCCGGTGTGATCAAAGCCTGGATCAGAGCTGAGAAGAACCTTAAAGCAGAGGGGACAGAGTCTGGGTCACTTCAGGGCGACCAGGCGTTCGGTAGACGAATGCCCACCGATGTCGGGTGTTTCAGGTGCGAAGAGGTGAAGCTTGACTCTGCAGCCACGGGGACCAGGAGATGTCGATGACAACCAAAGTCTGCAGGCGAGCTGTCCCACAAGGGATGTCGAGTGTTGGGGGGTCAGTGTCCGGATTGGAGACCAACAAGCCTTGGCAATTGCAACCCACGTGGTCAGAGAAAAGATGCTTTGGTGAGGACCAGCAAGGTCTGGGGGACTTCCCAAGCAATGGAGAGTCAGGGCACGTCTGGAGCAACCAGGAAAGCCCACTGAAATTTAAAGTTCCCTTCTCAGGGACCCACAGGTCAACGGACCAGGGATCGCGAAGGGACCTCGAGAGGAATCACAAAATACCAGCCCACTGAACACTCGTGGAGTGTAGGCTGGTAATCTTCAGTGGAATCACTGCTCGGGCTCTGGACTACAAGTAGCCCAAAGCAAAGACTCAGGGATTGCCAAAAAGCATATGCTGCTGCAAATGTGCATGGTGTCCAGGGGTACGGGTTGCACGGTCCCCACGAGGGTTGCGGGTCTCAGGTTTGCTGAGAGCACTAGTTAACCTCGGGGAATCTTGGAAACTCACCTCTTGTGTTGCAAAATCTTCAGAGTCCTTCAGGAGCTGCATAGATGCAAACCGGTTAGATGCGTTTCAGGTGCCTGCCTTGCAGGGGAGTAACTTCTTTACTCCAAGGAAGATTCTTCGGTCATCCAACGTAGTGTAGATAGTTGAAGTACTTGGTTTCTATAGCAGAGTTTCGTCCAGGTAAATCTCAAGTCCGGTACCCAGGGGTTCCTACTTTATACCCAAGGAAGGGGTGGGACAAACTCTGGGGACCCACCTATGGGAGGGTCAGGACAGAGGGGTGGCTACACCCATGCCCTTTGTCCAGTTTCACACCAGAGCAGGGGCTGATATCCCCTGCAACCGGTTTCAGCTGGACTATGCACAGGGACACCAAATGTGCCCCCAATGCAGACATCAAAGCACTCTCAGAGTGAACCTACCCAGCCCCAATACACTAAAGCCCGTCTGGGAGGTGGTCACACCTCCCTGTGACAGGAAACCTATTGTCCAGCCTTCCCCTGCCAAGAGTTTTGTCCAGCAGCAGGAGGGCAGATTCATGTCTGTGGCTGGCAGCATCCATTTTGTGATAGCAGGGTCTGTGAAGTTGGTACCAGGTGTACTGGTGCTGTCATATTTCTCCTTCTAGTAGGGTGGAATCATACCTCTCACACCAGTTACTGGTGTGGAGGTATGATTTCAAGGTGTTTGACACCAAACACAACATGTTTCCATGCAGCCGTTTTAAAGTTAGCATTTACCGCGCAAGTTATAATGCACTTAAGTATATATGGTTGGCTGCATCACAAACAAACCCGGAATATAAGTTCTGAAAGCTGCAGAGGGGCACTTCTCATGCATGGGCACCCTCTCACATAAAACCCAGGACCCTGCCTTTAGGATTGATAAGGCCTGCCATAGGGGTGACTGTTAGGTTTATATGTGCAGTGATATAGGATAGATATAGTGAACCTATATCTAAGTACGGGGTGCATGCACCTCCTTACACAGGCTGCTGTTGCAGACCTGTTGTGTCATTTTGAATGGTCTCCCAGGGGTGGCATAATACATGCTGCAGCCCCTGAGAAGCCTCTGGGGTACCTATGCCCTAGGTACATAGTATGCCATGTACTAGGGACTTATAAGGGTACCCCGGAATCCAATCTGGAGTGTACCTAAAGTACATGAACAACCAATTTAGGGAGAAAGCAGATAAACTGGAGTCCTGATTAGCAGGATCCTAGTCAAACTAAGTCGAAAACCAGCAAAACACCAGGCAAAAAGTGGGGGTAACCATGCAGTCAGATTCCACCTTCCTACAGTGTTTCCTCCGGCGAAGATTGGGTCGAGTGTGTGTCCTGCTGTGTGAGTGGGGGTGGAGACAAGCTGCTTCAGTCCTATGTTGGTGAGGTTCTCCAGGAGGGCGGTGGTGTTGGGATCACTGTGGTTGCACAGGTAGAAGTTCAGGTCTCTGAGTGGTATGTAGTCCGTAGAGGCAAGAGCATGGGGTGCGATGTGGTCTGCGATGATATTTGTGAAGGGGGTGCGGAGTCCGGGAGGTCTGTAGGAGAGTGTTCCGCAGAGTGTCGTTCTGGGGTTGGGCTGGATCTGGAAGTGGATGTGTTCCATGAGGGGCAAGGCATTGTCCGAGTTGGTGGTTGTGAGTCGGACGGAGCTTTTGTGGACAATGGCGAGGCCTCCTCCTTGGCGGTTGGGGCTATCTTTCATCAGGATCTTGTATCCGTCGGGGAGGACGGTTGCGATGTCGGGTGCGGAACTGGTGTTGGTCCAGGTCTCTGTGAGGAAGGTGAGTGAGCGGTGAGGAAGTCCCAGATTCCTATGGTGTGTCTGTGCAGGGAGTGTACGTTGAGGAGGATGTAGCTCAGTGGCTTGTGTGCGGTGGCGTCTGGTGAGTTGGTGGTGGTGCTTAGGTCCAGAGGTGGGTGAAGATGCGGTAGCAGCGTCGGCAGGAGATCGGGCCTTGGGTGTTGCTCAGCATCGAGAGCAGGCAGCAGTTGTTGATGCGTCTGGGGTTGAGTGCCTGGAGAATGCTGGAGTCATAGCGGTGGGGTGTCAGGGGACCAGGGTCCCTAGCGCTGGTCGCGGTCGGGTCGTGGACAGGTGCAGATGGGCTTGCCTTTGGCACGCCAACGGCCACCATTAAGTTTGGTCGGGGGAAGGCGGTCAGCTGGGAGGCGGGAGTGACACCCTAGGGGGAAGGGCTGCCAGGGCAGCAACGGCGGGGAGTGCTGGAAGAGGGAGCGAGGAGGGAAGAGGCAGAATTAGAAAGAGCCAGAATAGAAATAAATGAAAAGAGGCAGCTGAATAAAAAGGCAAAGAGAAAAAAGAATAAATAGGCAAAGAGGCAAAAAGCAGAAAAAAGAGACAAAAAGACACACAACAGAGTAGAATAGCAGAAGAGCAGGGTGCTCTTCCACTAGCCTACCAGGGATGAGGAGCAGGCAGGAGCCTGCAGGTAGAGTAGGGCCTCAAACACCTACCTGAAGGTCAAACTGGTGCTAAGGACAGAACCTTAACAGTGGAGCTGAATGGGGGAGAGCATTGACTCCAACCAGGTGGTCAGAGGTCTTGCTGTCCTTGGCATGCAGCAGCCACAATTAAGTAGGGTTTGGGGTGAGGGCGGTCAGCTGGGAGATGGGAGCGGGAGTGACACACTGTGGGGTAGGGGTCGCGGGGGCAGCAGCGGTGGGGAGTGTGAGAAGAGGGAGCGGGGAGGAAAGAGGCAGAATGAGAAAGAGGCAGAATAGAAACAAATGAAAAGAAGAAAAAGGCAAAGAGAAAAAAGAATAAAGAGGCAAAAAGACAAAAAAGCAGAAAAAAGAAACAAAAAGACACAGAACACAGTGGAATAGCAGAAGAGCAGGGTGCTCTTCCACTAGACCACCAGGGATGAGACGCAGGCAGGAGCCTGCGGTGGAGGAGGGCCTCAAACACCTACCTGAAGCTCAAGCAGGCGCTAAGGACAGAACCTTGACGGTGGAGCTGCATGGGGGAGAGCAGTGACTACGACCATTCTATGTAACGTTTGGGTTGCTACTGAGTACGAAAAATATTGTTTCTATAGCAAACATCGCATATCTAACTATCTCGACTCACACCAAACTGGGTTCCGCCCTGTCCATTCTACCGAGACGGTAATACTTGCGGTATTAGATTCTCTGCAAGAGAAGGCAAACAAAGGCTCCCCCTGGCCCTCGTGCTGCTGGATCTATCTGCGGCCCTTGACACGGTCGACCATGGTATTTTGGTGGACCGTGTCAGAGAGTCAGGCATCCAGGACTCAGCCCTTAGTTGGATTATTTCCATCCTAGAAGATCGCTCTCAGTCAGTTCGCATAGCCCAGTTCATGGAAAGAAAATTAAAAACTTCTCGTGGGGTCCCGCAAGGCTCCTCACTCTCCCCCCATCTATTTAACCTCTACCTCCTCCCTCTGATTCGGTCCCTCAAGGAAAGGAAAGTTGTCACACTTAACTACGCCGATGATTTACAATTGATATTCACCATCGACAACTCACCACAGTCAGCCTCAGATTTTCAGTCTACCATGCTGCATATCCGTCACTAGATGGACTGTAATCATCTAAAATTGAACCCAGGCAAGACCGAACTGATGTTGACGGGTGGCAGCCACAACCCCTGGGGCCCTCATTTTTGGCCAACAGAACTAGGACCCGCCCCTACCCCCTCGCCTTCTTCAAAAAGTCTTGGCGTCAAATAAACAATGAACTGTTGTTAAAAACCCAAGTTGGCTCTGTGATCTCTACCTGCTTCTTCCAATTACGGAAGATCAGAAAGATAAGCAGTCTACTTACTCAAGAAACACTGACACAAGTGGTGAGATCTATGATTATGTCTCACTTAGACTATGCAAACTCAGCCTATCTTGGGATGCCTTTATTATTAACCAAACGGCTACAGCTGGTGCAGAATCAAGCAGCCAGATTGATTCACCAGCAACCAAGGTGGCAACATGTCACCCCACTTCTGAGGAAGCTGCACTGGCTTCCCATCCCCCAGCGTTGCGCTTTTAAAGTAGGCTGCCTGGTTTTTAAATCTCTCCATGGACGAGGCCTAAAATTAATCGATAGCCTTATCCAAAGGCACACCGCCTCACGGAACCTACGCTCGGCTCACCTCCAACTCTTGGCTATTCCCGCCTTCAAGCTGCAGCGACAAGGGGGATGTAGGTTTGCCACCCTTTGCTACCAGACTCTGGAATTCCTTTCCCCTGGAAATTATATCATGCAAGACATGTTTGTTTACCCAAGCTTATGAATAAACCTCCCCCGGGGTTCGGCAAGTCCTAGAAATAGCGCCATGAAACCAATTGGTGTACGTGCGCTCTATAAGTTCATTATAACATAACATATCGTTTGCTTCTCAAATAGATAAATAAATTATATACAATAAGCAATGCGGTTTTGACAACTATGCCTTTTTAAGCCCTTATGCCTGATGACTATGGTGACTGACTATTGCTCTGTAGGAACTTTTCGGTTAATGCTCATTTTGACTTCTTTGGAATTCAGTAAACCTCACAATTCTGAGGCTACCATAGCCTATTTTGGTAATTAAAATATATGTTGGTTACATACGATGACTTTTTTTCTTTTCTTTTTGATGTTTGAACAGGTTTATGTGGGACTTATCAAGGGCCGGAGGTAATAATGTAACAAAAATGTCTGTGCCTTCTTCACACTACATTTGTATACTTTTTCTCATTCTCCTTCTCTTTTGGAAGGGGAATAGTGTTTTGGATTTCCCCTGTATGTCTTTTTGTTTCTAGTTTTCCCCTTCATTTTTAGGCCTCGCCTGAGCCAGCACGCATGCCTTGCTCTGCGAGGCATCAAGTACAGGCTTTTGAGCTTTGAACACACGCTCGTGATTGTGCTTTTTTTTTTCTTAGCCCACAATTGGCCTGTGCATGTGTATTTTTAAAAACACAGCACACAATTGGTGCAAGGTGGGTGATTGTCCCACCTTGTTTGTTCGATGGCCTAGGGTCCTCGGACGCGAGCTTCAATCCCATCTGTCTCCAATTATTGTGTTGGCGGTAATTGGAAACAGATGGTCCTCGCTTTTTTTTTTGTTTTCCTTAACCTCGTGGTAACTAAAAACAGTGCCTCGGAAGGGGTGGTTTCTCTGCCGCTTCAGTGTGTCTATCACCGCACTGTTACAAAACAGCCGTCACGCGTTTTTTCATAAACTTACACACAGTCAGGCACCTTGCTTCGCTTCTGGGCCGCGGCGGTAATTTGCAAGAAATCCTTTTTCCCTCGACAGGCCAAATGCATGAGATTAACTTCTTAAACATTATCCTGTTCCAACTGTACCCTACGTTCTGCATGTGTGCTGTTGCAGCATGCGCTCTTTGGTGTCAATAAAAAATGCCATCTACATGTCCCCATAAGTCTTTCACAGCCAAACGGCACAGGCTTTGACCTAAAAATAGATTACACATTTGAACTGTAAGTAGGAGGGTATAATTAGACCATCATTCTGTGACATTTTGGATGCGTTTGAGTTTGCTTTGTTTTTTTTGTTCTAATTCTTAGGGTAATTGAACGTAGGAATGGAGCGTCATGTACGATCAATGTTTTCCTAGCAGGTATTTGTGGACTCGTTTCTGTGACCCACATCTTTACTTCCATAAGAGCCGTTCTTTGAATCACTCCAGCTTCTCATTCCTACGGTGCCAGGTAAGGATTGGTCTTTCTAACGCTCCCCGTGGCCCTGCCTATAGGGATTGCTTTGACTTCACATTGAGCGGCAGGAGTCCAAAGCATGCAGATTGGCTCTCGCTTGCACACAGGATTTTCATCCCACATTGCTGATCACCGTGCATAGTTTATCCATCTGAAAACTGCTGACAGTTGCAAATAGGTAACTGCAAATGCATGCCGCAGCAGAAACTATTTTAGGGTTTTCTCGTTTTTTGTGTGCGCACGCATGCCAATGCAATCATTCTCCTCGGAGAAATTCCTGGAGATGCCCCTTGGCATCGGTGCAGCAATTGCTTTTCTAGCGGAGGCTTTGTGCTGTTGATAAATAGCGTCCAGGGGCCTCGGATGGCGGGAGGGAGTGCCGTGCACCCGGGCTCCATGGGAGCCGTAATGGAATATTGCAGCCTACTTATTCTAGGAAAGCACTGTCAGCGCCCACTCTAATTGCTTTTGCTAGATAGAGGGGAGAAAACGCAATTTCCGCGACACCGGGAACTGCAGAAATGCAGCAGGGTCCACGAAATATATCTTTTGTATAGCGCCTGTGCTCGAACTTTTCAGCGCATTTGTCATCGCCCCCTGCATCTCACGAGTCGTGACCAGGAGACACATGAATGTGTGCAGCGCTCTCTGTCCATAACAAATACTGAGGAGCGCAGGTCTCGTGCTGAGTGCGGCCATGTGATGAGTGTTACAGTTAGCGCTCTAGCGTTTCAGCTAGAGTGCTGAAGGACATGCGTAGGTTGCGCTCACGTCGGGGACGTGAGCGCGTATATAAATAATAAACGGGCGGGCGAGCCAGTTTAGTTCGCGCCCAACCAAGCAACCGGGTGCAGTGGGATTATTGCGCTGCGCGCGGTAGGCCCCCCCCTGACTCCCAGACCACGAGGGTGCTGACCCAGGGCCCCCACCCTTCATAGGCAGAGGCCAGGAAGTGAAATACAACACTGGCGACGAGGGGTGACTGCTGAACCCCAGGAACTCCTGCTACCGGCTGAACAGCCAAGGAGGCCTCGCCTGACGGCGCAGCGCGCTGCACCTGCCCACGTGCAGCTACCGACTAGCCAAGTGAGTGCACGACGGTCCCAGCTCACAAGTCGGTGGTTTCGACACCACCATGGGCGACGATGAGACGCCCGGCCCTGAGGGGACGCTGCCTCATCACCCCGCTTCAGGAGTGCTGCCTCCTTTTAGCGAAGCCACGGACCCCACGACCGCCGCTCCGCGGTGGCAGACATGGCTGGGTAGGCTGGAAAACTACTTCGTTGGGTCCAGGGAGACAGATGGAGCAGTGAAACGCTCCCTACTCCTCCACTACGCGGGAGAAGAGATTTACCTTCTGTTCAAGCACCTGCCCGACACGGGACCCCCGAAAGACTATGCAGCAGCGGTTGCGGCTTTGAACGCACATTTTGACCCCCAAGTCAACCCTGATGACGAGCACTTCAAACTTCGCCAAGCGAAACAGCGCGAAGGGGAGTCGGTTGACGCGTTCCACGCGAGGCTGAGGGTTCTCGCAGATACGCACCTGGTCGGAGATCGGGCTAAAGAGGAAATCAGGGCGCAGCTGATATTGGGGATCAGGAGCAAAACGCTACGAGGCCTGATACTTCGCAAGCCTAACATCGCGATGAACGACATCCTCGTCCTGGCCAGGACTCACGACCTGTCAGCGGCACGCGCAGAAGAAATGGATTTGGCCCTGGTGAAAGGAGCTGCTAGTACCGTGGAGGTGAAGGTGGAGAAGGCGGACGCAGTCCGGAGAAAAGAACGACCGCCAAAGCCCCACGACCGGCGGGCCCCCGATCAAGCCAAGCAATGTGGGTACTGCGGATACGACGAACACCCCCTCAAGGCATGCCCGGCTCGAGGGAAAACGTGCACCAACTGTGGCATCGACAACCACTTCGCGTCAGTCTGTCGCAGGAAGACGCAAAGGAGCAGCCACAAGCGAGACAAGCCAGTGAGGAAGCTGGTGCGACAACTGTCACACACGTCATTATCGTCGCAGCCACGGCCCAGGAGAGAACAAGCCAGAGAGTACCCAGACTCAGACACTGAGTCCGACGATGGGGAAGAAACGTACCTTGTGTCGTTCACCAGAGCCCTCAAACGCACCCGGCGACCTCAGCCACGTTGTGACATATTGGTAGCCGGATCGGAGGTGAACGCTGTGATAGACACCGGCGCGTCGGTGACAGTAATGGGCGTGCAACAGTACAACCGCCTCAGACCAAGGCCGGAGCTCCGACCGTCGAAGGCCAAGATCTTCGCTTATGGAAGTGACACGCCGCTTCCGCTGAAGGGCAAGATGACGGTGGCAGTACAGTCAGAGAAGGCGGAAATCGTCATCGACGTTCATGTCATCAACCAGGAAGTAGACACACTTCTCAGCGGCCACGCGGCAGAAGATCTAGGACTGATCACATTCCTCAGAGTGGTCCAAGACCAGCAAGAAGCATTTCAAGTACTGTTTTCAGGGCTAGGGAAGATCAAAAGGCCGCCTGTACGACTTCACATAGACCCCGCTGTGCAACCGACAGCCCTCAGGCACAGGCGCATCCCGTTCCACTTACGCCCGTTAGTAGAGGAGGAGCTCCGACGGTTGGAGGAACAGGGTGTCATAGAGAAGGTCACAGGACCCACACCATGGGTGTCACCGATGGTGATAGCCGAGAAGCCACGACAACCCGGGAAGATCCGGCTATGCATCGACATGCGCCTCCCAAACAAAGCCATCACAAGGGAGAGGCACATCACACCGACCATGGATGACATTGTATCCGATCTGAACGACGCCCGATGGTTCTCGAAACTGGACTTAAATGCAGGGTACCACCAACTCACCCTAGCTAAGGAGAGCCGGTACATCACCACCTTTAGCACGCACTTGGGGCTACGGCGGTACAGACGCCTGAATTTCGGGATCTCATCGGCTGCCGAAATCTTTCAGAACATGATTAGAGACATCCTGGTCGGACTGCCTGGCGTCCTGAACGTGAGTGACAATATCCTCATCTACTCCAAAACAGTGGAGGAGCACTCCCGACATGTACGGGCCACCCTCGCGCGCCTACAAGACCACGGAGTCACCCTACACCGAGAGAAGTGCCAACTGTTCCAACAAAAGATTGAATTCTTTGGCTACATCTTCACCAAGGAAGGCATCCAAGTAGACCCCCGAAAGTCGCAAGCCATCAAAATGGCTGCGGCCCCCGCGTCAGTGGCGGAAGTGCGCAGCTTTCTAGGGATGGCCACATACTGCGGAAGGTTCGTCCCGAATCTGGCCACCCTGGCTGAGCCCCTCAGACGCCTCACCAAAACCGACGTGGCGTGGCAGTGGACTGACACTGAAGAGCAGGCCTTTGAGGCGATCAAGGAAGCGCTTCTAGACCAGACAACACTGGTCTATTTTGACCAGACCAAGAAGACCGAAATCCTGGTGGATGCCAGCCCCGTAGGGCTAGGGGCAGTCTTAACACAAGAACAGGAACCGGGGCAATGGGCAACTCTGGCGTATGCTAGCAATGCCCTCACCGACACAGAGAAGCGGTACTCCCAAATCGAGCGGGAAGCACTGGCGATCCGGTGGGGCTGCCGTCATTTCCATCTGTACGTATGTGGACACCCGTTCACAGTGGTGACCGACCATCAGCCGCTGGTGCCGCTATTCCGGGGAACAGCACCACACCCGCCCCCACGCATAGAGCGGTGGGCCATCGGTTTGCAACAGTACCACCTAAGTGTAATATACCGGCCAGGAGCCAAAAACCTGGCGGATTTCCTGTCCCGCCACCCAGGACACTGCAGTGAACCCGAGCACAAAGATGCTGAGGACAAAGCCAAGGAGCACCTTGACATGGTGGCGGCACTGACATGTCCTCAGGCCATAACGCTGGAGGAGCTCCGGGAAGTAGCCGATCAAGACCCCGTGACGGGCAAGGTCAAGAACACCATCCTCGAGGGAACCTGGCAGTCGTTTCTGCAAACGGCAAACTCGTGGGCCAGTGGAGACCGAGAGGACCTTCAAAACATGTGGAGGGTACGCCACGAGCTGAGCGTGACCAGAGGAGGACTCCTTCTAAGAGGTTCCCGAATCGTCGTCCCAGTGGCACTCCGGACAAGAGCAACACAGTTAGCCTACAAGGGGCACCAGGGAACAGAGAAGATGAAAGCCCGGATGAGAGAGAAAGTTTGGTTCCCGGGTATGGACGACTATATCACCGACACCGTCCGCAGCTGCCAGTCATGCCAGCTAACAGGGGAGGCCCAACCACCGGCACCCATCATAACTGAAGAGCATGGGCGTACCCCATGGGAAAAGATCAGCGTGGACTTTGGGAGCCTGCCCGACGGGCGAGTCACCCTAGTCATCATTGACAGTTACTCGAAATACCCGATAGCAGAGGCCTTACCGTCCACCGCCTTCGTGCATGTGAGGCCCGCCCTGGAGAAGGTATTTGGGATGTTCGGATACCCCGAGGAACTGCGGAGTGACAACGGCCCTCCATTCCAAGGACACGAGTTCAAAGAACTCCTGAAGTCACACGGCATCAGACACAGGCGCATCACCCCGCAATGGCCCCAAGCTAACGGGGAGGTGGAGCGGTTCATGCGCACCATCAATAAGGTACTGCGCATCGCCGTGTCCGAACAACTAGACCCGGAGCACGAGCTACAGCGATTCCTAGGGGAGTACCGCAGCACTCCCCACTGTTCCACCCGACAAGCCCCCTGGGCACTGATGTTCCAAGGAGCTCGCAGGGATGGGCTGCCAGTAGTCCCAGGCTGGGTAGCGCCGCCCTTCAGCGAGGAAGAAGCATTCCGAAGGCGCCAAAGGCGAAACAACAGAGTCAGTGAGGCCCGGAGGGCTGTGACCCGAGAAGTTCAGGCCGGAGACACGGTGGTCCTAAAAGAGCGCCGGCCAGGAGGAAAGTTTAAGACTCGATATGAAAGAGGGTACTGGAGAGTGGTCGACCGCCGAGGAACCATGGTGACAGCGCGTCGAGGGAGAGACCTGGTCACCAGGAACATATCGTGGTTCAAGGTGGTGAGGAGACCCGCGGACGACCAAGAGACGGCAGACCTCGAAGTAGACCACGACTCTGGGGACGCCCCGGGGGACACACCCAGCTCCGACCCACGGAGCAACACAGAGTCTGAGCCAGGCGGCGCCGATGGCACAGGTGGTGGGCCAAGGCAAGAGGTGCCACCTGAGACCTCAGCCCCAGGCGCACGAAGGGCTGCCAGGTATGAGCTGAGGGAGAACCCCAGGCCCAGCAGTCGGCTGAGAGACTTTGCGTGTCAAGTAAGTGATGCGGCGAATTAATAATCGAACTGTCGTCAAGGACTGAGTTGAGAAGGGATGTTACAGTTAGCGCACTAGCGTTTCAGCTAGAGCGCTGAAGGACATGCGTAGGTTGCGCTCACGTCGGGGACGTGAGCGCGTATATAAATAATAAACGGGCGGGCGAGCCAGTTTAGTTCGCGCCCAACCAAGCAACCGGGTGCAGTGTGATTATTGCGCTGCGCGCGCTAGGCCCCCCCCTGACTCCCAGACCACGAGGGTGCTGACCCAGGGCCCCCACCCTTCATAGGCAGAGGTCAGGAAGTGAAATACAACAATGAGGACAACGTGTGCTGCACCTTTTCGCTACTGGGCTCAGTATAGATGTGCAGGAATTCAGCCCCAAAGTAGGGCAGAGGAGCCTCGCCCCCCCCTGCTGCCAGTGAGGCAAAAATAAAAAATAAAAGGAAGGACGGTATTATTTTTCATTGCTCCCAACCCGAGCAGTGTTGGGGAGTGGGGCTGCTGCTGACTGGCAGCAGGGGAGTGGTGCTCACTCCACCAGTTTACACTGTCCAAGTCACTTTGCCTGGCCATCTTGCCACGGCAGCCTGGCTTGCACAGGGTAAACCTCTCCACCTAGCTGTAACAGACTTCTGGGTGCAGAGCAGGCACAGGCCTCCTGTGCCTGCTACAGCGTCGAGGCAACCCGCTCCAGCCAACCCTGACGCTGCTCGCAAGCTGCTCATATGCAGTTTAGGATTTGCGGAAGGGGGTTGCCTGATGCTCCATGAGGTGTGCCTTCGAGCTGATTCCAGACGAAAGAAGAAAATGCGGAGCGAAACTCGAGTAAGTTAAATTTTTTTCATTATCTCTTTACCCCCCCCACCCCCAATTGGGGTTGTCTGTCGCCCCGCCAGTGTTGAGGGTCACGGCCCGCCACTGTTACTGACGTGAGCTGAGGTAGTGAGACACAGAAAGCCCGAACTTAGATCTGCTCGATGTCTGTTTATAACCTTGAGCCCATAACGAGCCAAACTTTCATATGGTTTACAGCCACCTTTACTCTGCCTTCATGCACAGAGGTAAAAACGAAGCTTTAACATCTGAAGTTGAAAGAAACAAATGGACTCCAATTTAGTGGCGATTTATGCAAGGTAACGGTCGAGATCTTGTTGTGAAAGGTATCAAGTGTGACGGACGAGGTTGTACTATTGACGGCAACGGGTGTGACTGTTAAAAAATGCTCAAACGGGTCCTAAAGTAAAGTAATGTTATAAGGTTGTATTTTCTTACCGAATGCGCAGAGCTTCGATGCGCGGGCTCATTGGTGTGGTTAGTGTCGAATCTCGTGCTGAGACTAAAAAAGTGTGATCACGTGGTGCGGGTTCGGTACGTTAGAGGGTGAAAACAGACTATGCGAGTATGGTGAATAGCTGTGTAAAAAAAGAGAGACTGTGGACACGCTAGGGTGATTTAAAGTGTTGGACAAACATAACAAGTTTAAACAAAAGATGAAGAATAGAAATAAATGCGATCCGAATAAAAATATTTTAGAAACAGCTGGGTTTCGAGAAGAATAAGTGAACATGAGAAAATAGTGAGGATGAGTGTGAGCGGTTGTAGGGGGGGTTGAGTGTAGTAAAGAAAAAGGGTGGGGGAAAGAAGAAAAGGGAAGAAGGGGGAAGGAAGTGGAAAAAATAAGCGAAGTTACAACACTTTGGAACAGAACATTTAAAACATCAAAAGTGGTAGTACAGAGATGTAAAGTTGTTGAGAAAACACAAAGGCTTAAGTGAAGCGGTGTTTAGAGTTGGTCCGTCGATAACGACCGGTGGTTGATACAAATGTTGGTATAGTGACCACTATAGGTAGCATGTAAATTCTATGCGGTCATTCATTCCGTGTGGTTTCATGGAGTTCAACAAATAAATCCAGTGGTTTTCCCGTTGTAATAGAAATCTGTGGTTGTCTCTCCCTTCTTTTTTCTCGATGGTTTCCAGGATACAAAATTTCAATTGACTAACAGTATGCGCCGCTTCTGTGAAATGTTGGGCGACTGATGACTTCAACTGTTTAGTTCTGATGTTGAATCTATGTTCATTGAGTCTGACTTTGATTTTTCGTTCAGTTTGTCCAACATAAATTATGCCACAAGGGCATTTAAGCATATATATGACGTTGGAAGTGTCACAAGTGGCTGTTGTTCTGACTTTGATTTTATGCCCTTTCATGGGGTGTGTCACGTATTTGCCTTTGATGATATTGTTGCAGTTATTGCAGTTTAGGCACGGGATGGTGCCTTTGAACGTTTGCTGGGTGGTAGGTTGAGATTGTTTCAAAATTTCCCCAATGTTTTTGTTCCTGGTGAAGGCAAAAATTGGTGTCTCGTCAAATATATGATTGAAATCCTGTTCCAGTGTAAGAAGTTGCCAGTGTTTTCGGATGATTCGTTTGTACGAGGCGCTCATGGTGGAATATTTGGACACTACCGTGATTTGATTTTTGGTGTTTTTAATTTGAGGATTAAGGAGTTCATTGCGGGTCTTGGTTGATGATCGCTTCAGTGCTTCTTGCAGTACGTGATCCGGGTATCCACGAGATCTGAATCTTTTCATTAAGGTATCCATTTGTGTGTTGGTTCTGATGGTATTTGAGACGATTCTTTTGATTCTGAGCATTTGTGAATACGGGAGATGTTGTTTGAGGGGTAAGGGATGAAAGCTGTGATAATGGAGAGTGTTGTTTCTGTCCGTGGTTTTCCTGTACAGATCTGTTTCAAAACCGGTGGAAGATCGTGTGATGTTAACGTCCAGAAATGTGATGGAATGAGGATTGGTGTTGGAAGTGAACTGTATACGTTGATCGATATGATTGAGTTGTTCCAGCTGGTTTTCTAGGATATCAACGGGGCCCTTCCATACAATGAAGATGTCATCAATGAATCTCAAATAAAGCTTTAGGTGGTCAGTCCATCCGAAAACACTGGCAACTTCTTACACTGGAACAGGATTTCAATCATATATTTGACGAGACACCGATTTTTGCCTTCACCAGGAACAACAACATTGGGGAAATTTTGAAACAATCTCAACCTACCACCCAGCAAACGTTCAAAGGCACCATCCCGTGCCTAAACTGCAATAACTGCAACAATATCATCAAAGGCAAATACGTGACACACCCTATGAAAGGGCATAAAATTAAAGTCAGAACAACAGCCACTTGTGACACTTCCAACGTCATATATATGCTTAAATGCCCTTGTGGCATAATTTATGTTGGACAAACTGAACGAAAAATCAAAGTCAGACTCAATGAACACAAATCCAACATCAGAACTAAACAGTTGAAGTCATCAGTCGCCCAACATTTCACAGAAGCAGCGCATACTGTTAGTCAATTGAAATTTTGTATCCTGGAAACCATCGAGAAAAAAGAAGGGAGAGACAACCACAGATTTCTATTACAACGGGAAAACCACTGGATTTATTTGTTGAACTCCATGAAACCACACGGAATGAATGACCGCATAGAATTTACATGCTACCTATAGTGGTCACTATACCAACATTTGTATCAACCACCGGTCGTTATCGACGGACCAACTCTAAACACCGCTTCACTTAAGCCTTTGTGTTTTCTCAACAACTTTACATCTCTGTACTACCACTTTTGATGTTTTAAATGTGGAAAAAATAAGCGAAGTTACAACACTTTGGAACAGAACATTTAAAACATCAAAAGTGGTAGTACAGAGATGTAAAGTTGTTGAGAAAACACAAAGGCTTAAGTGAAGCGGTGTTTAGAGTTGGTCCGTCGATAACGACCGGTGGTTGATACAAATGTTGGTATAGTGACCACTATAGGTAGCATGTAAATTCTATGCGGTCATTCATTCCGTGTGGTTTCATGGAGTTCAACAACTGACCACCTAAAGCTTTATTTGAGATTCATTGATGACATCTTCATTGTATGGAAGGGCCCTGTTGATATCCTAGAAAACCAGCTGGAACAACTCAATCATATCGATCAACGTATACAGTTCACTTCCAACACCAATCCTCATTCCATCACATTTCTGGACGTTAACATCACACGATCTTCCACCGGTTTTGAAACAGATCTGTACAGGAAAACCACGGACAGAAACAACACTCTCCATTATCACAGCTTTCATCCCTTACCCCTCAAACAACATCTCCCGTATTCACAAATGCTCAGAATCAAAAGAATCGTCTCAAATCCCATCAGAACCAACACACAAATGGATACCTTAATGAAAAGATTCAGATCTCGTGGATACCCGGATCACGTACTGCAAGAAGCACTGAAGCGATCATCAACCAAGACCCGCAATGAACTCCTTAATCCTCAAATTAAAAACACCAAAAATCAAATCACGGTAGTGTCCAAATATTCCACCATGAGCGCCTCGTACAAACGAATCATCCGAAAACACTGGCAACTTCTTACACTGGAACAGGATTTCAATCATATATTTGACGAGACACCGATTTTTGCCTTCACCAGGAACAAAAACATTGGGGAAATTTTGAAACAATCTCAACCTACCACCCAGCAAACGTTCAAAGGCACCATTCTGTGCCTAAACTGCAATAACTGCAACAATATCATCAAAGGCAAATACGTGACACACCCTATGAAAGGGCATAAAATCAAAGTCAGAACAACAGCCACTTGTGACACTTCCAACGTCATATATATGCTTAAATGCCCTTGTGGCATAATTTATGTTGGACAAACTGAACGAAAAATCAAAGTCAGACTCAATGAACACAAATCCAACATCAGAACTAAACAGTTAAAGTCATCAGTCGCCCAACATTTCACAGAAGCGGCGCATACTGTTAGTCAATTGAAATTTTGTATCCTGGAAACCATCGAGAAAAAAGAAGGGAGAGACAACCACAGATTTCTATTACAACGGGAAAACCACTGGATTTATTTGTTGAACTCCATGAAACCACACGGAATGAATGACCGCATAGAATTTACATGCTACCTATAGTGGTCACTATACCAACATTTGTATCAACCACCGGTCGTTATCGACGGACCAACTCTAAACACCGCTTCACTTAAGCCTTTGTGTTTTCTCAACAACTTTACATCTCTGTACTACCACTTTTGATGTTTTAAATGTTCTGTTCCAAAGTGTTGTAACTTCGCTTATTTTTTCCACTTCCTTCCCCCTTCTTCCCTTTTCTTCTTTCCCCCACCCTTTTTCTTTAATACACTCAACCCCCCCTACAACCGCTCACACTCATCCTCACTATTTTCTCATGTTCACTTATTCTTCTCGAAACCCAGCTGTTTCTAAAATATTTTTATTCAGATCGCATTTATTTCTATTCTTCATCTTTTGTTTAAACTTGTTATGTTTGTCCAACACTTTAAATCACCCTAGCGTGTCCACAGTCTCTCTTTTTTTACACAGCTATTCACCATACTCGCATAGTCTGTTTTCACCCTCTAACGTACCGAACCCGCACCACGTGATCACACTTTTTTAGTCTCAGCACGAGATTCGACACTAACCACACCAATGAGCCCGCGCATCGAAGCTCTGCGCATTCGGTAAGAAAATACAACCTTATAACATTACTTTACTTTAGGACCCGTTTGAGCATTTTTTAACACAAGTCACACCCGTTACCGTCAATAGTACAACCTCGTCCGTCACACTTGATACCTTTCACAACAAGATCTCGACCGTTACCTTGCATGCCACTTTCTCGTTATTTTTTCTCAAAACACCTCCTATTAACACACCGCACCCCCGGAGGACATTTATTACTCCACCACATCCCACTATTAGCCGTATGTTACCCTCCCCTCCGCTAACCCATCATCCACATATATATATCTATTTATTCGTTCACTGTTAAGGAATATATGTTCACCAATTCACCTTTTAACCAGCACTTACCGCCGGCCAACCATGTACACTGTATCCTCGTATATCACACTCATGATATGTATGATTATTTGTAGATTTCCCCTGACGAAGGCAGTCTTGCCGAAATGCATTGGGAACGACAATGTAATTGTAAATCATAATGGAGATATTTTTGCTCATGGACTAAAAATGACATTTGATTTTCTATGAAGGAATAGAAAACAGTAAAGTTTCACTTTGTGAAAACTCCAACTTGTGATGAACTTCTTTCGCTCCAAAAACTAGAAACCGCACGTGCGGTCTTCAACCAGTGCCTGGGGGACACACCCCAAATCATTGGGGGTGCCTTTGCATGTTTATATTTACACTCCACCTCGGAGAGTGATACCCCGTGAGCACGGTACACCTGCAAAGAATTTCTGGCAATTTCAGGAAGTGCGCGTACTACTTTCTTTTTCAACTCTACTGAATGCAACATACACTCAACATAGTACCACTCAGTGCCACATAATTGCACACCACATAATTAAACTCTACTCAATGCAACATAAATACACTCCACATAATACCACTCAGTGCCACGTAATAACATGCCACATAATTACACTCTACTCAATGCAAAATAAATACACTCCACATAATACCACTCAGTGCCACATAATTACACACCGCATAATTACACTCTGCTCAACGCAACATAAATACACTCAGCATAATATAATACATAACATAATACCACTCAGTACCACATAATTACACGTCACATAATTACACTGTATTCAGGGCACCATAAATACACTACACATAACACTGTGCCACATAATTACACGCCAAATAATTACACTCTACTCAATGCAACATAAATACACTCCATATAATACCACTCAGTGTGACAGTGACGCCACATAATTACACTCTACTCAATGCAACTTAAATACATCCCACATACCACTCAGTACCACATAATTTCAAGCCACATAATTACACTCTACTCAATGCAACATAAATACACTCCATATAATACCACTCAGTGCCACGTAATAACACGCCCCATAATTACACTCTACTCAATGCAATATAAATACACTTCACATAATACCACTCAGTACCACAAAATTACACTCCACGTAATTACACACTCCTTAATGCAACATAAATACACTCCACATAATACCACTCAGTACCACATAATTTTATGTTAAAATCTGTTATTAATCAGGTTGTTCAGTTGTATATAATGTTGTCTTGGTTTGTATAAAGGTAACAAAAATGCTTAATACTTTTTATTATAACTTATCAACATGATGCACAGCAGCCACAATGGTCTACAGCATAGCCAAAAGTTCTGGCTAAACACATAAGGTCCAAAAGACGAGACCTGTTGGCTATGCCAATGCTTGTTTACTTTGGTATCAACTCTTTTAAACATATGTAAACTCTCTCATTTCTCCTTTCTTTATTAAAATGTTGTTTGGTACCTTTTCATTAGTCATTTTAACTGTGATGCTATGTTTACAAAGATACGTTTTGGAGAGTATCTCTTTAAACAATTTATTTTCAACATTTACTTTGTATTAGGTTCTATGACTGATTACTGTGGATTTCTTGGACATTTACATGTTCAGATGTGTTCTCCCATACATTTTGGACTTTTGTTTGAGACAATGGGGTAGGTTCACTTATTACTATGGAGTAGCGCACCTTTTTTCTTTGTCATTTGTGTATTTGAGAAACCTTGTAATTTTGAAATATGGGCCTTCGACATTTGAATGAACTATTTTGCCACTATCCACTTTTTAGATCTTGGGGATTACAGCAGTTTTGGGAAATCCAACTTGTATTAATCACATTTCATGTGGAACTTCTTAGTGTCAAAACATTTCTACCTTGTTTCTTTTCTTCTTACTCAAATATCTGGAATCAACAAGTCATTGTTTAGGTTCTTTTGACCTCAACCTAGGCCTTTTATATCTTCTTTTGTCTGATTATTTGTTTTCGCTTTAAAAACTTACTTTTTCATCACATATATTGACATTTTCTCTTCGGATGTTTTTAGGTACATCTGTTCTGAATGTTATTTTGACCTATTTTCTAGAAGATCAATTGCTGTTTCTTTTTTTACAAACTAAACTCTTAGGAGGTCATTATACCCTCATATATAGGCAGTTATTTGTTGTGTCTGTATTCTTCTTCCTTGATGATGCTCTTTATGATGAGCTTTTTCTTCCTAAACATAAAACACCTAGACAATAGATTCAATGGTGAAGGTTCAAGTATACTTATATTTGTAGAGCATTTTCTTTTAATTTTCCACATTTTGAAAATTCTTTGGTGATGTTGGTTGTACCAGTCTCTTGCTTATGAGCATTTTAGTTTTTAATAATTTCTTATCATAACCCTTAACTCATATTGGGGAGGGTTCTATTTGGGATACAATGTGCTTTTTATTGCACCTTCAATCAAAGGTTTCAAACTTGAGACTACGGATCTTTTTCAAATGGGTGTGAGCATGTATATAACACTAATAGTTGGAAGTTTAGTATTTCCAAATGCTCATTTTTGGGTTTCCTTTTTACTTCTGTGTATCATCGTATCAGCCTTGAAAAAGTTCATATATTGGACGAAACATGTGTCGGATTAATCATCTGTTAGATGTGATTATTGAACTGTATCATCTACGATGTCATTACTGGAACACCTGTATTGATTGTGTGACTTTCTCAGAAAGAAGTAAAAATCTTCTATAGTGATACATAAAGTCTGGACTGTCTGTGGAAGAAATATATAAGAATTGAAAATCATCTTGTAGATTTGTTGTATAGGGTGTCTGTTTTGTGATTTGATTTGGTTTTTATTGTATATTGAGTGCTCCACTATTATTCTCTTGATGCAATTAGGGCTAGTGTCAATGGTACTTTGTCTGGGATCTTGTCATATGCACATCTTGGCAACATATGTCACAATGGTTTGGAAGCACCAGAAGTATTTCATTTACTAGGCTTCGAAGGTGGGGCTGTGCAGCAGTTATACCATAGTTGCCCCTTCTTTTTGTTTATGAATATTTTCAATGTGATGTGGGGCACCGGAACACCCACTTTAACAAAAAAAGGGCAAAACAATGCCAGCTCCTGCTGTCACAGTTGTGGGTGCTGTTGGTGAGCTAGTAGGGACCTTGGGGCTCCCCCTGCGGCCTTCACGATTAAAAAAAAGCTGTGGTGGCCCAGTTGGGTAGCAGGGCACGCCAAAATCTAATTTAAAAAAGGAATAATAATAATAAATGAGCTACATGAGCCACTCACTTATTATGCATTGCTCCAGAGAAGGTGTGCCCCTGCAAGGGCTTTTTATTTATATTTTCTGGAGCTTGGTTGTGCCCCTAGAAGGAGCAGGGGCACCACCAACCATTTTTTCATGGTGGGGGGGGGTGGTTGCAGAGAGTCCTGGAGCCCGCCCAGCCCTCCAGGAACATTACAAAAATAGTAAGTCGCCTGGGATATTTAATCCATAACCCCAGAAGAGTTTACCATATTTGTTTAAAGCATTCCAAGATGGAGCAGCATGTTCTTCAGCTGGAGTTCAGGGACACCTTGTGGTAGGTTCTACGGTTGCACTCTTGGCCTAAAAAATAAATGTTATGTGAAAAACTCAGAAACATGTTGATGTTTTTGTAATAAAGATTAAATGAAACACATTTAAGGCAATCACTTTTGATAAACATTTGAAAGTGTGAATTTATGAAATGTTCATTTGATTACAATTCTTGGTGATCATTTGACAAAAACAATAGGTCTGCTTTATATATGCTGATGTGCTGACCCCTTGATAAAGCCAATAGGTCAGTTTTTATATTTTGGTGTTCTGACCCTTTGAAATAGTCAGTAGTTCTCCCTCATTTCAAATAACACCCTTTATATTGTTACTTCAGATACTCAGCTATGCACACCTGTGGGGTTTAGGCACCCTCGGGCGTTAGACAGAGCCTGGTTGCAGGTCAGAGGTCATGCGCGGCAGGGTTAGGGCGTGTAAATCGACACTGCACAGGCAATGGACATCAAGACTTTCTGTTAAAAACACATAGAAATTCGCTGAGAAAACAAAGGTTAAAATGACGTTATAGTTAGGAATTGTAATTATATTATACTTTAAATTGTAAACAAAACTTAGAAATTCACTGAAAGCAACAAAGGTTAAAGGGACATAATAGTTAGGTTAAAATGTCAGTTAAAACATGCAGTTTTAAACAAACTAAACCACTGAAATTCACCAGTTATAGTTATATCTTAAGTAACTATCTTTCTTGGCATAAAAGAAAGTTTTTTTACATTTCAGGGGAAGGTAAAGGAAGGTAATCGGGTTTTAGGGTTTGTGGGCATGTAGAGGGAGGTAATGGGTTTTAGGGTTCCGGGGTAGGTAGAGGTAAGGGGTTTTTAGGTTCAGGAGTGGCTAGAGGTAAAGGAAGGTGATTCAAAAAGGAGGTGTGAATATATATATATATATAAAAAAAAATCCTTTCACTCATGCCCTAAAGTAACTATAACTCACACCCTCACCATGCGCTGCATAGGACCTCACATATTACAACACTCATGATGTGCTCAGTGACATCATTGATAGCACTGCTGATGACAACTGAACTGACATATTGATGACAACACTGTGCATGGCGAAGTCGTGAGTTATAGTTACTTGAGAACTATAAACGGCAAACTTCTGTGTTTTTTTAAGTTTAAAACATTACAATGTCATTAACATTTTCACCTAACTATAATGTCACTTTAAACTTTGTTTTTTCAGTGAAAATTATATACATATATGTATATATATATATATATATATATATATGTTCCAGGAAAGCTCCGCTTTACCGGGGGCCCCCAACCCTGCAGGGCGGGCTCTTGAAAAACAGGAACGGAGAATCCTGTTGTTGCCAATAGTACCAAAAAGTAGAGCCCCACTCCGACTTCTGTTCAAGCTTGACTTTTATTTGTCTGCATGACAGCATGAAAAACCACTCTTATACCTTACGCGTTTCAGCGTTTGCCGCCTTGCTCACAGGTGAGTGTCATTCAGTCCCAGTGGTCACATGGCCTTACGAACAACTACAGGCCCCATCATGCACCAGTATCCAACTTCATGGTATGACAATGTAAAGTAATTTTGTTATGCTGAATAGCGTTTTTCACTTGCCAAATGTCATGAAAAATAATGTCCTCATTTCAATCTGCTCAAATAGCGTTTTCATTTGGGGTGCATGTTTAAATTAATTTCATTAGCAAAGTGCATGTTGTTGCTAGCATGCTGCAATACTTGCTTGAATTGCGGTGTTGCGAGAAAGACATCTCATCTCGATGTTTGCTTCCAATGCGATTTTGCAAAAGAGAGAAATCTTCTTTCTCGTCTCCCTTTCTCACTCGCGTTAACCCAATGGCCTTGGAAATCCGATGGCAGGTACGCTCGTAAAGCGGGTCATGCCCCCTCAATTTAATGTTCCAGGAAAGCTCCGCTTTACCGGGGGCCCCCAACCCTGCAGGGCGGGCTCTTGAAAAACAGGAACGGAGAATCCTGTTGTTGCCAATAGTACCAAAAAGTATATATATATATACACACACTACCTATTGGTAGGTAGTTATAGTTAGGACCAAACGTTCCATAGGAAGAGCGTTTTTTGTTTTGTCAATAACCTTGGTGCCACTTTACGAATCTTCACAGAATTTTAGTCGGTTCAGCTGCTGTGTTGAAAGTTTCGGGGTGATCCCTCAAGCAGAAGCAGAGAAAATGAGGCGTCCCAAAACTCATTTTCCCCATGCAATGTCTAAGGGGATTTATCATTTTTTTAAAACGACTGCAGGCCGAACCACTTGACGAAATAACACCAAAATTGGCAGAAAGCTAGCTCTTGGCCCAGAAAGCTCACATTTTAGTGATTTGGTTTAAATCCTTTCAGTAGTTTTAGAGATATTAAAGGGCAAAAAATATAGATATCAAGGGACATGGATCCACCCGCAGGAATTCGCGGATGTTCGTGCCTAAGTAAAGACCTCATTGACTGGCTGCACATTCACAGGAAAGTTGTGGCTGCCATTTTCTTTTATCTGGAAACAGTCCGCAGGGCTCAAATTTGGGCTGTAATGTTTATGAAGGGGTCAGGATAGACCCCTTCATAAACATTATTGCCGCAAATCGTGGCAGAGTTTCACAAAGGTGGGCCAGGCAAGGGCTGTGCCGGTCCCTAAAATGAGATTTCGTTGCTCACATCAGGGTCTCCACAGAGCAAAAGACTAGCAATGGGACTGTTTTTTACACTTAGTCCTACGACAGCCTCACACACACTGAGAGAATTGCGTGGGGCACCAACTGAGTGCCCTACAACCCCGGGCCTACACATTCTATATGCCTGACCTTAAGATGGCTGTCCTGGTCTGTCCCCTGGAAGCATTGCTATCGAGAGCATATCAACCCTACAGTAAGTCTTAGCTCCCAGTAATTCCGGGATGGGTGCTGCCAATTGATCTATGACGTCGTCCCCACGACTGAAACCTTGAACATTGTACTCACCTCGGAGCCGGGTCAACATGGCCCATGCCCAGTGGAACTTTGATAAAACTTTCGATGGACCTTTAACGATGCCCCCTGGGTGGATACCAAAACTGTTTGTACTTACCTCGGTGCACGCGCAACCTTGGCCGATGCCCGGTGGAGTGGACATATGCAGCTATAGAAGAGTCTGGCCCTGGTTTCACCCCCTCGGCCATCACCTACCCAGCCGGTCATCTGACATTGTTTTCCTCTTATCCCCATTCTGTTTCCTTCCCTCCCTCTCCTCCTCCCTCCATGATTCATTGATTTAATTGATGTAAATATGTAACCTGTAACTCTGGGTGGATACCAAAACTGTTTGTACTTACCTCGGTGCACAAGCAACCTTGGCCGATGCCCGGTGGAGCTGACACATGCAGCTATAGAGGAGTCTGGCCTTGGTTTCACCCCCACAGCCGCCACCTACCCAGCTTGTCATTGACATTGTTTTTCCTCGTTTCCCCGTTGTGTTTCCTTCTCTCCCCCTCCTCCGCCCACCGTGATTCTTTGATTTAATTGATGTAACTATGTAACCTGTAACTCGCTCATTCTCATGTAAAGCTCTCTGATACCTCCGAGTCTAGCCAGCGCTATATAAAACGTTTCAAATAAAATAAATAAATGTTGTCTCCCTAACCCTATGGGTAGATATAAGTGCGGTGAAAGCATAAATTGTTATGTTAAAATGCATATAAATATTTTTTTTTACATTTTCCGAACTCCACAGATCCACCCATGGTGCGCAGCATGATCTCCGTCCACTGTGGAACCTTGAATCCTGACGCAGCTCACTAGAGGCCCTGGTCCTTTTGTTCACCACTCTGCAAACGTGCCTCCTGGTGCACTACTTGTTAGAGGATGAAGTCCCCTTGAATGCTGAGGGCCCTTGGGGGCCAAGAACCCCTCCTGTTACCTCCAGTAAGTCTTACACAGTGGAATTTCTGAGAGCTCATCAGAGGCTCCACCTCCTTTCTCCACCACTCTGCAAATGTGCCTCCTGGTGTATTACTGGTCGGGGGATGAAGTCCCCTTTTGGTGCTGAAGGTCAATGGAAGCCATGACCCCTCCTTTTACCTTCAGCAAATCCCACACAGCGGAATTGCTAAGAGCTAATAGGAGGCCTTGCCCCTTTCTCCACCACTCTGCAAACACACCTCCTGGTGCATTACATATTGGGGGATAAAGTCCCCCTGGATGCTGAGAATCCTTATGGGCCAAGAACCCCTCCTGTTACCTCCAGTAAGTCCCACACAGCTTGATTGCTGAGAACTCGTTGGAGGCCCGCCCCCTTTCTTCACCACTCTGCAAACGTGCTGCCTGACGCACTACTCGTTGGGGGATTAAGTCCCATTGGATTCTGAGGGTCCTTGGGAGCCAAATACCCCTCCTGTTACCTCCAGTAAGTCCCACAAAGCGGGATTGCTGAGAGCTGGTCAGAGGCCCGACCACTTTCACCACCCCTCGGCAAACGCACTGCCTGGTGCAGTACTGGTTGGGGGATGAAGTTCCCTTGGATGCTGAGGGTCCTTGGGGTCAAGAACCTCTCCTGTTACCACCAGTAAGTCCCACACAACTGGATTGCTGAAAGCTCATCGGAGACCCTGCCCTTTTATCCACCCACTGTACAGACCCATACAGCCACTCACACAACCACTCACAGACCCATAAAGCCACTCACAAACCCACTTACACACCCACATAACCACTCACACATCAAGTTACAGACACATACAGCCACTCACAAACCCACTCATTGCCCAATACAACCACACACACACCCAAGGTTAGAGGATACAGTTAGGAAATAAAAAAAACTGTGAAATTCAGAAGTTATAGTTAGCAGAGCTAACTATAACTTATGCCCCAGCAATGCATTGCCTATGACCTCAGATATTACATCACTCATGACATGGTCAGTGACATCACTTATGATATATCAAATGATGTTGCAGATGGCAAAAAAGCATCGCGCTGCTCAATTATCTTGTAAATATGCCCCAGGGTGTCTGTCAGGCTGAACAAAGGTCAGCCTGACAGACACTCTTCTGGTCAGACAGCCAGGAGCTAGACATATGCTAAATGCGCAGGCTCATGACTGTCTGAGCTAAACTTTGCCAGGCTGCGGATTTCACAGTCCTAGGGGCGTGACCTACTCAGTCTGGCAGAAGTGCCCCGATGCCCTCCCCCTCATGACGAAGGGAAGCATTACAAATTGCCTCAGCCCTGGGCGCTTCAGTTTTAAGCCCCGAAGTGCCAGGGGGCTAAGTGTAAATCAGTGACACCTCATCTTAGAGTGTGGTGGGGTTAGCTGCCTCACTGACCCCATCCCACACTGTGATGAGATTGGGACTGCTGCCTTCCCTCAGCCAATGAGGGAAGGCAGCAGTCACAACCCTCCTGGTACCTCCGAGGCTTCCCTTGAGGTAAGTTTTATGTGTAATTGTTTTTTTTGGTGCTTGCGGGCATGCATGTATGTATGAATGTATGTGTATTTGTTAGTGATTGTGGTGAATTGGAGTGTGAATAAATAGGTGTGAGTGAGGTATATGCATCTGTGTGTGGCCCCTCGCCCATTCCCTGATAAAATTACTGGTTGCCACTGAGATCAGCATTGGACCACTCCACAGGCGTCCCCAACTGCTTTCCACCTCACCCTCCCCTAACTTGGAGGTAGGTGCTCAGTTGCTGTGGTTATGAACCCCCCGCCAAGAGGACAGTAAGTCTGCCTGCGAGGCCCATTTAGCTGCTTGAGAAGTCGGGCAGCAGGCGGGTCTCAGGTTTGATTTCTGCTTGGCGTGGGAGGGGAAACTTGGAGCCCATGGTGAGAGTACTGAGGAGCGTACTCGCGATTGCCTTGCCAACGAGGAGAGTGTGCGCTCAAGGCACTCTGAGCACTCTGGGTGATTGGGGTGAGTGGCGGCGCACAGAGCGGCTTGCAGCTCACATGCAGCTTCATTCAACTTCAGTTAGAAAATCGTATTCTATTCTGACCGGAACTGCCTCAATATATATGATTTTAAATGAATTAATGACTATAATTAAATCAGCTTCCTTAAGTAGTATTTCCTGCATGGAATACATGTTGGAGATTTCCCATCAGTGGAGAGTTTTGTTTTAATCAGAATACAATAATATACATCCCTAAAGTTGGGCTAGACTATAAATAGATATACTGGCAATCAAAAAGTTAAGCAGACACATAGGGCCCAATTTAGATCTTGGCATCTGTCCTCCACGACTGTGGTTTCAATCCATCAGACGGGCTGGTGGAGCATCTCCCACCCGATTTATATATTAGATGGGAGCCTTGACAGAGGTTTAACTGTCTGACAAGTGGTCTTCTCCTCCCCAGTACAAGGGGCACACTTGTCTGGCATCAGAATGAATGAACAAGATTTATAAAGCACGACAACTGCTCCAGCAGGAGCCTCCTGGTGCTGGGTTGTACAAAGAAAGCAAGAGATGAGAACTCTCAGAACCTATACAAAGCAAGCCCGATCATATCTCTTTAAAGAGATGTATCTTCAGGAGGTCCTTAAAGGTGGTCCCTGAAGTTATACTCCTAATATGTTCAGGGAGAGAATTCCACAGTTTTGGGGCTATAAAAGTTAAAGAGCGGCCCCCTGCTCTTGATTTATTAATCTTGGGGATACATAACACATTTTGGTTAGAAAATCGAAGAGCTCTGCGGGGAAGTTATCTTTTAATCTTGTCGCAGATGTAGACCTGGCCCATCTGTTGAGTTGCCCTGAAAGTGATCATGAGAGTTTTTTATTTTATTTTTTTAGCTAATAAGTAGCCAGTGGAGGGTTTTCAAGCCCTTCCGAATTGATTAGCGTTTTGGAATGTTCAGAACCAGCCTGGCTGCTGCATTCTGTACTGGCTGTAGTCTGTTAATCAACTCTTGAGGAGACCAAAGAAGCACCACGTTTGCATCATCAAGTCTTGATGTGATTAAAGCGTGTGTGATGATTTTACGGGTGTGTTCAGGCACAAATGTAAACGTCTTTCTTAAAGATTTCAGCAGGTAAAAACCAAGCTCCTGCAGTGGCTTTCACATGTGGCTTATAAGATAGTGCAGTGTCTATTTTTACCACACGATTTTTCACAGTGGTTGTGGTTGCACATTTTGTGGGCCACAGACAGGTCAGGTCGAGTAGAGAGGATGTGGCAAATACTAGGACCTCAGATTTTTCTGAGTTCAAGGAGAAACAACTTTTGTGCATCCACTCAGCTAATGCCGATAGACAACCTTGAAAGTTGTCTGTGACAGAATCATCCAGGTGGTTGACGGCATACATCAACTGAGTGTACGATGGATGTGAGGGGGCCATATAGATGTTGAGAAGAATGGGGCTGAGGGCTGATCCCTGCAGCACTCCACAATTAACCTATCTGTAGCCCAAGGTAAAAGGGAGTAGGTGTGCCGCTTGCTTTCTGTTAGAGAGCAAGGGCCCGATTCACAGAATTAACTTAAGACAAAATCCTAAACTTACTACCATTTTGGTATTCACAGAAGGCACTTACTCATTTTGGTATTCACAGAAGTTAGGAGTCCTAACTTTAGGACTCCTAAATGCCTTCTGTGAATACCAAAATGAGTAAGCGCCTTCTGTGAATACCAAAATGGTAGTAAGTTTAGGATTTTGTCTTAAGTTAGTTCTGTGAATCGGGCCTGAAAGATTTTACTAAGTCAGCTTTGGAGTGGCAGTATATCGTTTTCCAAATGTATATGTGTCCGTCATAGTGATGGCCTCACAATGCTGCACTGACGGAGTAAACACATCGAGGACCCTTTTTGGCTCGGCATATCCTTCCATCTTAAAGATGGACGCATATGTCAGACACCTGATATGAATGGACAAAGTAATCACACCTGCGTAGCAAACTATAAAACACACCCCATTCCATAACATGCTTTTCCCACATGCAGCCACCAACAACTAAACACATTTTGTTGCCACTTTTTTTCTTGAGATTTGTGTATCATTATTCCCTACGGTTTGACTTAATTACTATATTCCGTGTCTTCATTTCAACCATGTCTGGCAGAAGAACCTCCACATCCTCAGACACAGAATTGGCAGTTATGGTGGATGAGATTATTAGGGTAGAAACACACTTGTTTGGGGCCCTTGTCCAAAGTACTACTATCACTCAGAAAAGGCAAATATTGGAGAGAATTGTCTCAAGAGTTAATGCTGTATCTAACAAGTGTTGCTCACAGGAGGAAATTAGGAAGCTCTGGCACGATTTGCGAGAGAAGGTAAAACCCATGACCTCTAAAGCCCACCTAGAAGCCCAGCATATTGGTGGTGGTTCTCCTAGATCCATGAACTCCTTGCCTCGGAAGAGAAGGTGTATGCAATCCTACACAATGAAAGCTTTGTAGGAATCCTTGGGGGTTTGGACACTGGTAGGTACAATCACTGTATGTTATACAGCAACTGTCATTCATCCTTTCTATCACACTAGATGTTAATGTATCTTCATCACTGTTTTTTTAATGAATATTCAGCCTTAAATGTATGATGATGTATTGTAAGTTGTTTGTGGAGACTACCTTTATTACTAATGTATAATGTCAAATCATATATTAACCTTAATTCCTTTTCAGAATGTAATCAGTAAACCCATTTATATAGGTTAGTTTAATATGCGTTATACTCAGGTAACAAGTAAACATTGTGTGTGAGTGTTGTTTTGCTGCACCAACATTAAACTTAAGATACTGCATGTTATTCTCTTTGTATTGGTCTGGTCAACACCATGACTTTTGAAATAAAATTTTAATAGATTTTATTGTGTATATTTGTTTAGAAGAGCTTTTATTGTATTGATAGAGTAATTTTAAAGTGCAGCACATAACTACTGCTACACTATTAGTGGTCAATTACTACACCTCCCATAAAGAATCATTATGGATAATTTTGATGTATGTGATGTTTCACTTTCATCGTACCATTTGTTGGACTCATGAGACATTAAGTGTGATAGTCATCTAAAAACCCATGTACTTGCTTTAGAAAGCCTTCATATAGAAAGCTGGGTTACTTGTGCCTGTGGTTTCACACTTACTATATTAATAATTTTTACTTAGTGCTCCGGAGGGCCTATGGGTTCATGAAGGATCTGATGCATTTCATGTGGTGCTACCCTTCAGAAGGGTAAACAACCTTTACAACGCAACTTTTACAACGCACTACCATTACAACAAAACTTTTACAACGCAAGTGGATTTACAATGCATGCTTTTACAACGCATGCTTTTACAACGCAAGCACCTTTACAACGCAAAAACCTTTACAAAGCAAGTATTATGTTTTCTATTTTATGGAGTTAGAATAATAAATCCTGCCCTTACACTATCCTCCACTTTCCCTACTGTTCCACCTCCTTGGAGTTAGAATAGTAAATCCTGCCCCTACACTATCCCACACATTCCCTATTGCTGCACCTTCCTGGAGTTAGAATAGTAATTGTTACCCCTACAGTATCCCACACTTTCCCTACTGCTGCACCTTCCTGGAGTTAGAATAGTAATTGATACCCCTACATCATCCTACACTTTCCCTACTGTTGCACCTTCCTGGAGTTAGAATAGTATATAATTGAATTCGTTGTAATAGCACTTTACTACTAATAACACTATCTCGCGTTGTAACAGTATTCGTTGTAAAAACATGCGTTGTAAAGGTATTTGCGTTGTTAAAAATGCGTTGTAAAGCCATGCGTTGTAAAAGTATGCGTTGTAACGTCATACATCCCTTCAGAAGTCATGCTTAATGTTATACAAATGTTACTTCAGCATGATTGTAAGACATTAGGTCACTGGTTGAGGAGGGTGAAACCCTACTCTCAAGCAGAAACCACAGTCCTTGTCAGAGTGAAGTCACAAGCTAAACCTGAAATTACCTGTGCTCAACCCTCGGGTAGCTTGGCACAGAGCTGTCAGGCTTAACTCAGAGGGAATGTGAAAAGTATTTGTGCAACACTTTAAACAGTAAAACAGTGAAAGCACACTACACTAGGATCCAAAACTAGTTTAGAAAAATAAAGTCATATTAAATAAATAAAACATGGCCAAAATGACAAAAATACAATCAGTAGAACCAGAGATATGTATGTTTAAAGATTTCAGTGAAAATAGCACAAAAAGCACAAAGCCCCAACTGTAGATATCTGCTCATGCTGGACCAGGACAAAGTCACAAACTCAGGCCAACTGCGATGGAGCGTGGAATTGCTACAGGGATCCAGTTACACCTGAGGAACAAGAGTACAGTAAATCTGAATTGCGGGATTTCGTGTCGAGGTTGCGTCACACACTCGAGGTGATGCATCAGTTCCGAGGAGCTGGGAGGCTGAGATGGACGAACCAGCATCGTCGTCGAGGCTGCCGTTGATGAGAGATATGTGATGCAAGGCTTGCGTCAGGAAAGCTCTGCACAGATGACGGTTCCGATGCAGGCCACACGAGTTTGATGCTGAGTCCTTGCACTGGGAGAACCCTCACAGCATAGGTGATGCGTTGGATCTGCTCAGGGTTGCGCCGTGGAGCAGAGAAGACAAGTTAGTTCTACAGGGTCCACTGATGGGCTGGCAGAGCACCTTCAGGCCCACTTCCAAGGGTCCAGAACTAGGGTGGCACCACTTGGCAGGGTAGGACTCACAGATGGTAGAGTAAAGGTACTGGCTCAAGACAAACTACAGGGTGTATACAGCCCTATTTTGTGGGTGGCAGGACACAGCCTATTCAAGTGTAAGTACAGCTGTGCCTAGCTCCGCCATCTCATCCTGCCAATGATGGCCCATCCAGGCACAACTAAGCTCCCTATTGCATGTGGCTATCTAGGAGCAGTACACGCAGCCCACCTATCAGGTACACCAAGTCGTGTGACCCAGAGAAAGGCAATAGGCGCTAATGTCTAAGGCAGGTAAATGCCAACTTTCTAAAACTGGCATTTTCAAACTTTAAATTTAAATTCGAACTTCACCATGAGAGAGAATTTTTCATTACAATTCCAAATGCCCCCAATATGAAAGATGAACTAGTTGGGGGCGTGGCCACGGCTGCAATGGCTGCAGACGTGCAGGAGTAGAGTTCTGCCGGAGGCTCCCCTTGCCGGGCACAGAACTCCGTATATGAAGAGCCCGGTGGGCCACAGACCACGCTGACGCCTTGCTAAAAGTACCATGCGCCTCCGACACAACTCCTGTCCTGCCCGGACCTGGGGCGCCGCACCGGGACTTTCTCGTGTGTGGGCTGCCCGGCTGGTGGCCGCCGAGTGGGTGAGACTGATTGCGAGAGCCCGAGGTTGGTCCCCGCCCACAAGTCCGTGCAGTGTGGCGCGGCGCGGGAAGATTTGGGCTGGGGGCGATCACCGACCCCCCCCTTGCTGAAGGCTCAGACTACGGGGTCGGAGAATTGGCGCGCCGTCTGCGGGGCTGGCCTGGAGCCCCCTGACTGCTCATTTCACCTCGGATGAACAGCCCGATACAGCCGGGCGAAATCGAAAGCGGATCGCCGGAACGAACGCCGCCTCCGCCTCGCTTGGAGCGCCGAGGAGATGCTGCCCTTTTGTGGTACTGTTATCCCTGGATTACCGGAGGCCCCCCCTGAAGACGCTGAGCGTGTGAGGAGGTGGGGTGGACCCTCCCACGCGCGCTGGAACTCCGCTTTTTGTACGAGGCAGTGGAATTATCGCACCAGATATAGAGGGGCCCCTGTTGCTGTCATCCGGGATCCTCGTTGCTGCTGTGGAGCGGGGGAATAGTGCCTTGACTGGAACCTGTTGGGTGCTGTGTGGACCGGATGATCTGCGCACCTTGCGGTGGGGACGAGGGACGGCGTGGCGGCGCTCTGACCCTGGGGCCACTGACACTGGCGAAGTTGGGATAACACAATAAGATAGCTGCTGCCACCAAATACTCTGCCGGAGACCCTGGATTGGCGCTCCGCTTGCCTCCGCTACAAAAGCTTGGGACTGTGGCTATTGAATATGGGGAGCTAGGAGTGCCGCACATGTCGGGACGGTTCCCCCGGACCGCGGTGAATGCGTGGTCCCCTGCCGCGAGAATGCTTGTGGATCAATGAGGCGGTGGGAATGAGAACTGGTGACGCTGATTAAATGGTCAACGTGGAGGGGTGCTCACTGGACTGAGGGGGCTCACTGGGCCAGCGGAGAGGTATACCTTGCCAAACAAGCTCACGATCTGCAGTGCCAGGTGAGGTCCGGAGATAGCGCGGCGAAACCACACCGGACACGGACCGGGGCGGGAGGCGCGCAGGTTCTACCGCCGTCAACTAAGCCCAAAATGGCGAAGCAAGGGAATGCGGATCAAATGGTGAATAAATTGGATGCAGTATTTGCGGCGGTGGAGCGGCTGGAAGAAACCATGGCTCAGACCCGAACCTCCTTGGAATCTAAAATCGATAAGGTAGCTATAGACCTCACTCACTTACGGGCGGACCACCGGAAGTTGACGGATCGTACTACAGCCCTGGAATCTACTCTCACGGATGTCAAGCCGCAGGTGCTGCAGTCAGATAAACATATACAGGACTTGCTGAAACAAGTGGAGTTCCTGGAGGGCAGGGCTGAGGATTCTGAGGGCCGGGCACGACGCGACAATGTGCTAGTGGTGGGTGTTCCGGAACGCTGGGAGGGGAGAGAGCCAGCCTTGCGGGTGGAAACTTGGCTCCGAGATCTGCTGCCGGAGGGATCCCTTTCGCCGCACTTTGTCTTAGAACGTGCTCATAGGGTTCCAACGAGGCCCCCCCCCAGTGGGATCGAGTCCGCAACCCCTGCTCCTTCGGGTTCTGAACTATCGAGATCGCGACTCTATACTGCAGGAAACCCGGAAACTTCAGGAGATCCAAATTGACAATCATAAAATCATGTTCTTTCCGGATTATATTATTCAAGTGCAGCGCCAGAGACTCTCCTTCATGGCAGTGAAAAAACGCCTCCGGCAAAAAGACTTGTGGTACTCTCTGCTATTCCTGGCCCACCTGCGAGTGGTTGCTAACGATAAAACACATTTTTTTGGCACGCCTGAGGAAGCGGGGGACTGGTTGGATGCATTCGCGGGAGAGGGGTCTCGAGCTGGCGATGTAGCAGCAACGCTGCCGACACGGAAGGATCCACTTCGTTGCCGCCGGGGAGAGCGCAGGTCTAGAGGGAGAGGGGCGCCGCCCTCGCCACTGGTGGGGCCCCTCCAGGAGCTAATTCTGAGTGGACAGCGAGATGCCCTGCAGGCGGCGGCGGAAATCGGCGGCTTGGCAGCGACGGGTAGCATATCTGGCTCCAGCCAACGGGATTTAACCAGCGATGATGAACCGATATATGGAATATCAGAATCGCAGAATGAGCAGCCGGATGTCACTCCACAGACGGCGGACCTCCTTATATGAACAAATGTAGAATTCAGCCTGCCGATGACAAGTGCATAGAGGTATCTGGGCGACTGAGTGGGGGAACATTATGAACAGGAATGTTAAACGTTGCAAAAGGGACTTCTGGGACCTTGCTTGGTCCACTTGCATGGGTGATCAGAGTAATGTTATGCAGGGGTCCACTGGGTTTCGACCACACACAGTAGCGGTTGAAGGCATATATATAGGTGCCCACACTGGTGGAGCGCCTCTGTGTGGGGTTGTGGGTGGCTGGCCTCGACTACATAGCTGGTATGCCTGCGGCTGGGGAGCCTCCGGGGGATGGGAAGTGAGTACTGTGGGCGATGTAGAAGAGCGGCACGGCGTGCACCCCCCTGGATTAATCTGACTGTTATCTCCAATCGGAGGTTTGGGTGATTGCTAATTGCACCTTCGCCCTTTTGGCATTAGTTATTTTTACGATTTGTTGTAATTGTATTTCTTATGCGATGTCAGAGGTGCTGTGTGGAATCATGCAATGTCTACTGCTACAAGAAAACTATAGCGGGCCAGATAGGGCGTGCCTAATAATGTCATGCTTATTGCAAGTGTCAGTGGGGCTGCTACTGGCAAATGCTAGTTGGAGATGCCGCAGGGTCTATGTCTTCATTTAAGATAGGTACATGGAATGTAAGGGGTATGCACTCACCATCACGCAGGTATCAAATTTACTCATATCTGAAAAGGCACCATGTACAAATAGCTTTATTGCAAGAGACGCACATGACTAAAGCAGAGATGCAGCGATTGCACCGCCGGTGGCGGGGGCAGCTGTTTGCCACGGGATATTCAGCTTATGCGCGGGGGGGCGCTAATATGGGTGAGGTCGGGGGTTCCCCTTCAAGTCCTGCAGTCACTGATAGACCCAGAGGGGAGATACGTGATTCTGAAGGGAACACTGGATGGCCGAGACATAGTGATTGCATCGCTTTACCCCCCTAATACAGAACAGGCCACATTCTTCGATAGGATAACACATCTCCTAGCACAATGGCATGACATTCCAATGTTACTAGGGGGTGATTATAACAGTGTACTTGACATCTCACTTGATCGCTCATTCCCACCCCTACCGGGTACAAGCACGTACCTTGCGATGAAGGCACTGAACAACTGGGAAACACAGTGATGTCCGACGGACGCTTGGAGGCACCGACACCCCAGGACAGGATTTACTCCTACTATTCTGGGGCACATGACTTGCATGTACGTCTGGATCGTTACATGCTCACGGCCACATTACTCCCTCACATATCAGAGGTTTACTATCTGGGCAGGACGCACTCTGAATAAACAAAGAAGGGGGTATCCTTAAATGAGAGAAGGTAAAGACCTTCTGTCTGTTAGAGAGTTCTCAGAGAAGTAAAAAGAGAAATTATTTCTTTTTTATGAAACCCCTCACTCACCAACCTGGTTGGTGACATGCTTCATCATCGGGGTCCACCCGAGCAGTCGAATACCACTCGGGTGTGCTTCCACGCCTGATTACAGCGGAGCAGGTTTGTTATTATATCAGTACGTGTAAGTGACGTGTGTGAGTGAGTGAAATAAAGTTAAAAGTAATCCTACTGTACTCCCTAACAGATTTAATATGGAGCAGCAGGGTCACGATTAAAAAAGTGGTGAAGTGTAATACTAATGAATTTGACCTAAAGTATTATCCAAATATTGACGGTCTACATGTTTCAACCTTTGAGTGTAATCACAGGTTTTCGTCAGGACCTATCGACACACCGGGCGGTCTACACGCACTAAGGTGCATCCAACCCTGGAGCATCTGTGTGCCACCTACATATACTTGAGAAGGTGGTAAAAAGGGTTCAAGGAGTCCTCTGTGTACAGATGAACCTGAAAAAAGCACATACAGTTCTGGGCAATCAGAAAATGATCTATTTAGAATTAGAATGAACAGTGCCCATTTCCGTGTGAACTCTCATTTGTGCGCATATAATCACCTCATTCTGAGTTATGCGCCCCATGTAATTACCATTGGTTGTTGGAACCGAGCATTCGTTCCATATTATGCGAAATTAGCATCAACCCACTAAATCATTGTGGAAATCGTGGGTGTCTTACGGCTACACAGCAATTGTGAGTATACTTGATGTGTGATTCTATAGAGCGGACAAAGACGCACGTGAAAAAAACTCTATTTGTGACATGCGTGCGCTAAGGAAATTATTTAAAAACAGAACACGGTGGAAAAAGGAAACGACTCAAGACTCACTCGCGATTCTTACTCGAATCGTGTCATGGGCTCATAAGGCAGACAGACGGTGCTGCATTACTGTTGGACAAGAAACACAAAACACGGGCGGCAATGGTCAGAACACTTAACTCTAAGTGCCTCACGTGTGCGTGGCCACCAGCTCTTCCCTACATACTCTTACCTCAGCTCACCGACTGCCTGCCACAAACCTGCGGTGCTTCCCCCAGGCGCCCGGATGTTACTGAATGGGCAGCAAGTCTTCAACTAAATACTCTTCACTTCCTGGTCACATGACTAGTGGGCGTGGCCTGGAGTGAGGAGACAATTTTTAAAGCGACAGGTCGATTTCTGCCGGTGAATGGCTAGTCATAGGTGAGAAAATAAAAGGAGTCAAGAGTGATTATTAAAAATATATTTACATGGAATAGGACCTTCCACACGTAGGAGGAATGCTCTAGAGAGGAAAACAGTAATTCAGTTAAAATTACAAGGCACAATGAGGTTATTTGTTCAGCACAGAGTTCCAAGGTATGCAATCGTTCATACCATGTTTGTGGGTGGACAATCTGTGTATCCAGCGTTGTTCTTTTCATACAGATATTTCTGTGTGTTAGTACCAGTCACAGTTTCAATTATCGTCCAACACATATCGTTGGGTGTGTGATTGTGTTGAAGAAAGTGTTCTGTTAGACGCGTGGTTTGTTTTTTGCATCTAATAGTGCTCCTGTGCTCACAGATCCTCTGATTCACTTTCCTTGTTGTCATCCCTATGTAACGCAGTTCACACGGGCAGGTAATTAAATATACTGCATTAGTGGTGTTACAGTTTGTATGTTTTCTTTGTGACCATTCCCTGCCAGGTTCTAGGGATAGTGTTTTTGTGGCTGTGGTGAGATGGCACACGCTACAGTCACCGCATGGAAAATGACCTGTAATGTTAGGTAGTCCCCATGAATTAAGGACAGTACATCTTGTTGGTGTTTCTGGTTGTTTTGGTCTGGTGTGTACCAATGCATCTTTAATACTCCTTGCTCTCTTGAAAGAGAACAAGGGTTTTCCCATTTTAAATTGCCTGTATTCAGGATGTTCCAGTGTTTGTTGATTGTCCTTGTGACCTGGTTAGAGATAGCACTGTATGTGGTGACGCACGTAAGAGGCGTGTCCGTCACTTGTTTCAGATTGGGTTCCAACAGTGCCTCACGGTTCTGATTAGCAGCCCGTTTATTGCAAGTTGCCAATATCTTTTCGGGATATCCTCTGTCTGACAATTTGAGTGACAGGTCATTAGCTTGGGAGCGGAAGTCAGAGCTCTTGCTACAGTTTCTCCTAATTCTGAGGTATTGTCCGAAAGGGAGGTTTTCCCTGAGGGGCCTAGGGTGGAAGCTATCAAACCTAAGTAAATTGTTTTTCGCAGTCGGTTTGTAGTGTGTGCGGGTTTCAAGGGCCCCGTTCTCTATAGTGATCACAACGTCCAGAAAGACTAAGGACTGGGTGTCACTACAGTGAGTAAATCTGAGATGGTCATCGCAGGTATTTATCCATAAGAAAAATTAATTGAGAACATTCTGGGGTCCATTCCATACTAGGAGTACATCGTCGATGTACCTGCGCCATAGTTTTATGTTTCTAGAGAAGGGGTTGGATGTGGTCAGGATGAACTTCTTCTCAAAGTCATAGACATAGAGTCCTGCCACACTAGGAGCGAAGGTACTACCCATAGAAGTACCGCCCGTTTGTAAATACAGGGTACCCTCGAACTCAAAAAAATTCCGTTTCAGGGCTAGAGTGGCGCAGTCGATGATAAACCCCTTGGGGGTTCTATGGGACCATTCTGAGTTCTCGAGTGACTGCTCAAGCACGTTTAGGGTCGCATCCTGAGGGATGCTGGTGTAGAGACTTTCAATATCCAGGCTGACGAGGATGGTGTGTTCGTCAACCTGGATTGTTTTAAGTAATGACAGAAGACTTTTGGTATCCTGGAGATATGTTTCCGATTGTTGGACCATAGTCTTGAAAAAGAAGTCACAAAATCGTGATAGTGGCTCCAGGAGTGAACCAATCCCAGAAACAATGGGCCTCCCTGGTGGTGGGAACTTATCTTTGTGCATTTTGGGGGGGATGTAAAAGTAAGGAATTTTGCCTTCCGTGGTTGTCAAGTAATCTGCCTCCATTTTGGAGATCTCATTGTTACAGGCTGCTGAGTTAACCAATGAACTGATGTCACATTTTAGGTCATTAGATGGATCAGAGGGGAGTGGGAGGTAATTTCTCCTGTCAGATAACAGTCTCAAACATTCTGCTTGATACATTGCTTTATCCAGTATGACCACCCCTCCACCCTTGTCAGCTTGTTTTATTACGATGTCCTCACAGTTCTTAAGACCCTCTAAAGCAATCTTGCAATCTTTGTTGAGATTGAAAAATGGCTTCTTGTCTGGTAATCTCTCGATTTCGTTGAAGACCGCTTGTTCAAAGGTGCTTATTTCACCAGGGACCATGTGTGGTGGTGGTGTAAAACTAGATTTGAGTCGTAGTCCCGTCTCATTAGTGTCAACAATTGGTATGTCGTTACTTTTAGTAGCAAAGAACGCTTTTAGTCGTAGTTTACGGAAGAAAGTGGCAAGTTCACAGTGTAGATTGAACTTATCTAGTTTGGGTGTCGGGACAAAGCCCAGGCCCTTTTCCAAAACTTGTTTTTCTGCCGATGTGAGCTCTTTTTTCGACAGGTTAGTGACTAGGCTCTGTTGCTGCTCGTCCCTGCCTGGGGTTCCTTGGTCCTGCTCCTTGTGTTGTGTCCCACTGCCCCCTCGTCTTCTTCCCAATGAACCTGTTGTTGATTTTGCGGCATCCTTCGTCCTCTTCCCCCTCCTGCCTCTCCCTAAAAAAGGCGGCCTAAACATATTTTGTGGGAAAGAGGGTTGCATGAAAGGTGGTTGCCAACCGTACATGGGATATTGCTGATGTGGATTGAAAAGGCCGGGTGGTCCCCCCATCATTGGTGGATTTACGGTGGGCCAACCACTGAATGGTCTTGATTTGCCCTTGTTTCTGTACCTACCACTGTTCGTGCTGGAGGTACTACTATCGGATGAGTCATTACTCGACTGATCTGAATTCCTGTCAGTCCTAGGGGGGAATGAAGTCTGGGTCTGAGTACGGATAAGTTTTTACAAATGAAAACCGTTTAAGATCTTTTTGGAATTTCTGGATCTTTTGTTGTGTCAGGTTTTCTTTGTATTCGTTGAGTTCTTTGTTAATTTCTTCTAGTTTTTTCTTATAACCCATGATGGTGGTTTTAATGTTTGTCTCAGTGAGCTGTATTTCGATAAGCATAGCGTCTGATAGTCTTTTGGCGGTTTTAACTATCAGCACTATCCAGTCTCGTGTACAGTGCCACGCTATCTGGGCCCAATCCCTTCTAAAAACTGGGTCATCTAGAAAAATTTGTGGGGCATTAGTAACTAGGAGACCTTTGGGTGCCATATTCGTCCTTAGATATTCTGTCAGAATTGTGCAATGTAAAATAGTTCTGATTCTGTTCCTCTTGTTTTCTGAGAGTGAATCCCAGTCAGTGGTCTGGGAGATTGTCTGCGAGATGTTGGTATCAGCAAACAAAGAAGATTCTGCCAGAATGGCATCAACATCCTCTGTGGAGTAAGTGAGTCCTGGGTTTTCCCCCATCCTGAGCCGTGTCTGAATAAATAATGGGTAATCTCTCACAGCTGTGCGCTGCCTGAATACAATATAACAAAAGAGAGAGAAAGGGATTTCACAACTAAGTTGTAAGGGGTACTCCCAGTCCCCTGAGGTACACAAAATAAACAAAGAAGGGGGTATCCTTAAATGAGAGAAGGTAAAGACCTTCTGTCTGTTAGAGAGTTCTCAGAGAAGTAAAAAGAGAAATTATTTCTTTTTTATGAAACCCCTCACTCACCAACCTGGTTGGTGACATGCTTCATCATCGGGGTCCACCCGAGCAGTCGAATACCACTCGGGTGTGCTTCCATGCCTGATTACAGCGGAGCAGGTTTGTTATTATATCAGTACGTGTAAGTGACGTGTGTGAGTGAGTGAAATAAAGTTACAAGTAATCCTACTGTACTCCCTAACAAATTTAATATGGAGCAGCAGGTTAAAAAAGTGGTGAAGTGTAATACTAATATAGGTTTAATTTGACCTAAAGTATTATCCAAATATTGACGGTCTACATGTTTCAACCTTTGAGTGTAATCACAGGTTTTCGTCAGGACCTATCGACACACCGGGCGGTCTACATGCACTAAGGTGCATCCAACCCTGGAGCGTCTGTGTGCCACCTACATATACTTGCGAAGGTGGTAAAAAGGGTTCAAGGAGTCCTCTGTGTACAGATGAACCTGAAAAAAGCACATACAGTTCTGGGCAATCAGAAAATGATCTATTTAGAATTAGAATGAACAGTGCCCATTTCCGTGTGAACTCTCATTTGTGCGCATATAATCACCTCATTCTGAGTTATGCGCCCCATGTAATTACCATTGGTTGTTGGAACCGAGCATTCGTTCCATATTATGCGAAATTAGCATCAACCCACTAAATCATTGTGGAAATCGTGGGTGTCTTACGGCTACACAGCAATTGTGAGTATACTTGATGTGTGATTCTATAGAGCGGACAAAGACGCACGTGAAAAAAACTCTATTTGTGACATGCGTGCGCTAAGGAAATTATTAAAAACAGAACACGGTGGAAAAAGGAAACGACTCAAGACTCACTCGCGATTCTTACTCGAATCGTGTCATGGGCTCATAAGGGAGACAGACGGTGCTGCATTACTGTTGGACAAGAAACACAAAACACGGGCGGCAATGGTCAGAACACTTAACTCTAAGTGCCTCACGTGTGCGTGGCCACCAGCTCTTCCCTACATACTCTTACCTCAGCTCACCGACTGCCTGCCACAAACCTGCGGTGCTTCCCCCAGGCGCCCGGATGTTACTGAATGGGCAGCAAGGCTTCAACTAAATACTCCTCACTTCCTGGTCACATGACTAGTGAGCGTGGCCTGGAGTGAGGAGACAATTTTTTAAGCGACAGGTCGATTTCTGCCGGTGAATGGCTAGTCATAGGTGAGAAAATAAAAGGAGTCAAGAGTGATTATTAAAAATATATTTACATGGAATAGGACCTTCCACACGTAGGAGGAATGCTACAGAGAGGAAAACAGTAATTCAGTTAAAATTACAAGGCACAATGAGGTTATTTGTTCAGCATAGAGTTCCAAGGTATGCAATCGTTCATACCATGTTTGTGGGTGGACAATCTGTGTATCCAGCGTTGTTCTTTTTCATACAGATATTTCTGTGTGTTAGTACCAGTCACAGTTTCAATTATCGTCCAACGCATATCGTTGGGTGTGTGATTGTGTTGAAGAAAGTGTTCTGTTAGACGCGTGGTTTGTTTTTTGCATCTAATAGTGCTCCTGTGCTCACAGATCCTCTGCTTCACTTTCCTTGTTGTTATCCCTATGTAACGCAGTTCACACGGGCAGGTAATTAAATATACTGCATTAGTGGTGTTACAGTTTGTATGTTTTCTTTGTGACCATTCCCTGCCAGGTTCTAGGGATAGTGTTTTTGTGGCTGTGGTGAGATGGCACACGCTACAGTCACCGCATGGAAAATGACCTGTAATGTTAGGTAGTCCCCATGAATTAAGGACAGTACATCTTGTTGGTGTTTCTGGTTGTTTTGGTCTGGTGTGTACCAATGCATCTTTAATACTCCTTGCTCTCTTGAAAGAGAACAAGGGTTTTTCCCATTTTAAATTGCCTGTATTCAGGATGTTCCAGTGTTTGTTGATTGTCCTTGTGACCTGGTTAGAGATAGTACTGTATGTGGTGACGCACGTAAGAGGCGTGTCCGTCACTTGTTTCAGATTGGGTTCCAACAGTGCCTCACGGTTCTGATTAGCAGCCCGTTTTTTGCAAGTTGCCAATATCTTTTCGGGATATCCTCTGTCTGACAATTTGAGTGACAGGTCATTAGCTTGGGAGCGGAAGTCAGAGCTCTTGCTACAGTTTCTCCTAATTCTGAGGTATTGTCCGAAAGGGAGGTTTTCCCTGAGGGGCCTAGGGTGGAAGCTATCAAACCTAAGTAAATTGTTTTTCGCAGTCGGTTTGTAGTGTGTGCGGGTTTCAAGGGCCACGTTCTCTATAGTGATCACAACGTCCAGAAAGACTAAGGACTGGGTGTCACAATAGGGAGTAAATCTGAGATGGTCATCGCAGGTATTTATCCAAAGGAAAAATCATTGAGAACATTCTGGGGTCCATTCCATACTAGGAGTACATCGTCGATGTACCTGCGCCATAGTGTTATGTTTCTAGAGAAGGGGTTGGATGTGGTCAGGATGAACTTCTTCTCAAAGTCGTAGACATAGAGTCCTGCCACACTAGGAGCGAAGGTACTACCCATAGAAGTACCGCCCGTTTGTAAATACAGGGTACCCTCGAACTCAAAAAAATTCAGTTTCAGGGCTAGAGTGGCGCAGTCGATGATAAACCCCTTGGGGGTTCTATGGGACCATTCTGAGTTCTCGAGTGACTGCTCAAGCACGTTTAGGGTCGCATCCTGAGGGATGCTGGTGTAGAGACTTTCAATATCCAGGCTGACGAGGATGGTGTGTTCGTCAACCTGGATTGTTTTAAGTAATGACAGAAGACTTTTGGTATCCTGGAGATATGTTTCCGATTGTTGGACCATAGTCTTGAAAAAGAAGTCACAAAATCGTGATAGTGGCTCCAGGAGTGAACCAATCCCAGAAACAATGGGCCTCCCTGGTGGTGGGAACTTATCTTTGTGCATTTTGGGGAGGATGTAAAAGTAAGGAATTTTGCCTTCCGTGGTTGTCAAGTAATCTGCCTCCATTTTGGAGATCTCATTGTTACAGGCTGCTGAGTTAACCAATGAACTGATGTCACATTTTAGGTCATTAGATGGATCAGAGGGGAGTGGGAGGTAATTTCTCCTGTCAGATAACAGTCTCAAACATTCTGCTTGATACATTGCTTTATCCAGTATGACCACCCCTCCACCCTTGTCAGCTTGTTTTATTACGATGTCCTCACAGTTCTTAAGACCCTCTAAAGCAATCTTGCAATCTTTGTTGAGATTGAAAAACGGCTTCTTGTCTGGTAATCTCTCGATTTCGTTGAAGACCGCTTGTTCAAAGGTGCTTATTTCACCAGGGACCATGTGTGGTGGTGGTGTAAAACTAGATTTGAGTGGTAGTCCCGTCTCATTAGTGTCAACAATTGGTATGTCGTTACTTTTAGTAGCAAAGAACGCTTTTAGTCTTAGTTTACGGAAGAAAGTGGCAAGTTCACAGTGTAGATTGAACTTATCTAGTTTGGGTGTCGGGACAAAGCCCAGGCCCTTTTCCAAAACTTGTTTTTCTGCCGATGTGAGCTCTTTTTTCGACAGGTTAGTGACTAGGCTCTGTTGCTGCTCGTCCCTGCCTGGGGTTCCTTGGTCCTGCTCCTCGTGTTGTGACTCTGACCATAACCCACATATACTAGAGCTGCTTTGGGAACAGCCGCACCCGCCAGTTCCGACCTGGCGGCTACAACCAGACTTTTTGCTAGATGCACCTTTTCGAAACCTGTTAGCGGCCAACGTCACACGATACTTCGAGGATAATACTGGCACAGCTGCGACTCCTCAGATAGAATGGGACGCATTTAAAGTTGTCATCAGGGGGGAATGCCTTGGAGCACAAGTGGGTATGCGGAGGAAACTGGAGGCGGAATTGACACGCATAGAAACAGCATTACTCCGAGAGGAAGACACAGCATTAGCAGGCAACACTACACTACTAGCAGACCTTAGGGCAGAGCACTCGGGGTTGCTCGACCGCCTCCGTAATTTAATCTATGCGCCACATTCCGCGCACACACATCATATAGGTGATAAACCTGGTAAATTGCTGACGTGGCTGATACGGCAGGAAGTTTCGACGGTTCCTGTGATGACAATACAAACGGCGCGGGGCGTCGAGGTGCATGCCCAGAAAGACATACACCGTGCCTTTGTGGAACACTATACCGCAGTATACCGGTCCTATTTGGTAGCCACAGACGGGGAGATACAAACTTTCTTATCGGCCACAACACTGCCGCAGCTAACAGATCAGCAGAGGGAGGATTTGGGTGCTCCGCTGCTATCGGAGGAAATAAGAGATAGCATTTATGCACTCTCCAATGGAAAAACACCGGGCCCTGATAGACTGCCGGCCGAGTTCTACAAGGCATATTTGGATGTGCTCATACCAGAACTGTTGCGGGTATATGAGGCGGCACTAGAATGTGCGACTCTCACGCCCACACAGAATGAGGCCACGCTGGTCTCATTACTGAAGCCTGGCAGACACCCAGAGCACTTAGGTTCTTATCGCCGTTAGCTTTGCTAAACACAGATTACAAAATCCTAGCCTCCACTCTAGCCAGGCGCATAGCCCCGTTTGTGCCGTCCCTGGTACACGCAGACCAGAACGGATTTGTCCCCAACAGAAGCACCTCATATAATATTCGCAGGTTGTTTAGGGTCCAGAAATATGCCACAGAGCAATGGCCTCGATCCGGATGCCTGATATTGGACCTGGAAAAGGCATTTGACTCGCTGGAATGGCCTTATCTGGCGGCGGTCCTGCACAAGTTTGAACTGGGTGACAAGTATCTGCAGTTGGTGCAGTTGTTATACCAACGCCCCACAGTGAGAGTTCGCACGGGCAAGCTACTGTCGGATGAGATAAGGGTGAGACGAGGCACTAGGCAGGGGTGCCCCTTGTCCCCGCTGCTCTTTTCCCTGGCTATGGAGTCTTTGGCGGCTCTCCTTCGGGAGGGTGGCGGTGACTGGGGCATCCCTTTGAGTGACGGATTGCACACGGTGTCCCTGTATGCTGCCGATTTATTATTATATATAAGAGACCTGCACACTGTGCCACCGGCAATTTCAGCACTGTTCTGCAGATTCGAGGCGGTATCGGGTCTCAGGGTGAACTGAGCCAAATCGGGCGCCTATTCTTTCAGTGAGAGTGTGGCAGAGGCAGATATAATAATTAATGGGACTGCGCTAAAATGGTATCCAACTACGTTCAGGTACCTGGGTATATATATATACCGAACCCCAGGAGACGTGCTGGAAGGCAACCTAGTTAGAGCCATTTCCTCTATAAAAGCACAGATGCAATTCTGGAAGACGCTGCCGCTTAATGTGATGAGCTGCGTCACCCTGACAAAAATGATAGTACTGCCCAGACTCCTGTACCATTTTGCGAACCTCCCCGTATATGTCCCGGTTAAGCTATTTAGAGAATTGGAAGGGTTAATCCGGGGCTTGATATGGAATACAGGGCGCCCCCGAATTGCGCTACAGAAACTATATGCACCCCCCGGAGAGTGGAGGGTTGGCTGTACCAAATCTGGAACTCTACTACATAGCCGCGCATCTACAATGGGTTGCGAAATGGCTAAGTGAGAAAAATCTAGCAGACACGGCGACGGGGACAGCGATCTGGACGCAGAGTCAGATCTGTGGACTGTTTCACCCACTGGCAAGGATTCCCCGGCCACCGCAAATACATATTGAGCTGGCACATAAATGCTACAAGAGGAGCCTCACCTCACAAAAGACACGCTCCCATATGCACCGGCATTACCACTTATAGGAACGCCTAGGGGCAGGGATTACGTAACTGATATGACATTAATGCCTTGGCTGGAGGCGGAAGTGGAGACAATTGGTGATCTATATGTGGAAGGTGCCATGTTGACATTTGAGGCGCTGATAGCGGACACTGGATTACCACGGGGCCAATTCCTTACATATGCGGCTATCACACGGACGCTTACTCTAGCGTGGGGTGATATCACGTGCAAAACGCCAATGCATCAATTACTGCAGGATCTACATGTGATGGGGGAGGGGTCGCATATAATACACTGGCTGGTGCAGGCCCTTCTCAGTCATACATGGAGACCACTACAAAGGCTCCGTGCCGCCTGGACGGAAGACAGAGGCCGCCCCTGGACGGACAAAGACTGGGAACGAGTTTTAGCCAGTGCCACACATGTCCCACGTAACTCTAGATTCAAGCTAATACAGACGTACATATTACACAGGGCGTATCTCTCACCAGATAAAATCAATAAATATTTTAGTATAAATACTTCTGAGTGCCCGCGGTGCCGCCTCCTAGGTGCTAATCTACAACACATGCTGTGGTCCTGCCCCAGACTTCATACTTACTGACGTATGGTATTGGTAACGCTCACTGCGTGCACAAACATGGAAGAGCATGACAACTGAGAGGTCTGCATCCTGGGGTTCTATAAAAGAAACAAACAACATAGAGTGAGCTTCCGATTTAGAGACCTGGGTCTCATAACGGCGAAGCGTCTTATAACCAAACGATGGAAACACAAGGACCCGCCAGAGGTCTCACACTGGCAGAAGTCCTTAGAAGTGTGGGCACAGGCAGAGAGCACCACCCTACACAGGAAGGAGACGGCGGGGATTGAGAAAGCATCCCATTGCACAGTCTTGGGATGATATGCTTAAGCGACTAGTATGCCCCGGTACCCCACAACAGCCGTTGCCCACACAACAGGTGGGGCCTAATGCTTGATCTGTCACCAGATAGTAGAGAAGGAGTCGCAACTGTGGGTTGTCTCGCCCGTACGGACTGGAACAAACCGTAACCTTGCATTCCTTAAACATGTTAAATGTTAGTAGATGGCTACACACCCGCCACAGTAATAGTAGGGGTTCCGCATGTTCACTAATGGCGCACCAACTGAGACACGGCCGCTCAAAGATGGCGAACACATCAGGCACTGAAGGCGTATTCCCTTAGCACACTGACATCTCTTGTTTGTTTTGGTTTATTGTTGAGTATTGAAAATATTGTTCAGGTGACCTGAATTCTGTCGCACTCTAGAATATTGCTGGTAATGGACAAACTAAACATTCCCATCCTTGTATTCGATTGGAGATGATAGAATGTGCGGGCAGTTAATGCCCAGGATAATTGGCAGCTGAATAAGCATCCATGCACAATGGTTAAAGGTGACACCAAGTTTATGTGGAAGATATGTATGCTGACGGCTCTTTACAGAGTCAGAGGCCAAGTGATGTTATATGGAAAGTGATGGGGACGCGCTTTTCGAACTCACCACTGCCACTACTTGGAACCAGGCTCGCCGTGAGGGGAACGGCTTCATCAGCGGGGCCATAACGAATCTCACTCGATCTGGGGCATCGCCGGGAGGCAGCAGAACTACACTTCCCAGCACCCTCAGCTCCGGGCGCCTGCCGCTGATGTCATCAGGCAGCGCCCGGGCTGTATAAATAACTCTCAGGCCCCACGCAGCGCGGGACGCGCTTTTCGAACTCACCACTGCCACTACTTGGAACCAGGCTCGCCGTGAGGGGAACGGCTTCATCAGCGGGGCCATAACGAATCTCACTCGATCTGGGGCATCGCCGGGAGGCAGCAGAACTACACTTCCCAGCACCCTCAGCTCCGGGCGCCTGCCGCTGATGTCATCAGGCAGCGCCCGGGCTGTATAAATAACTCTCAGGCCCCACGCAGCGCGGGACGCGCTTTTCGAACTCACCACTGCCACTACTTGGAACCAGGCTCGCCGTGAGGGGAACGGCTTCATCAGCGGGGCCATAACGAATCTCACTCGATCTGGGGCATCGCCGGGAGGCAGCAGAACTACACTTCCCAGCACCCTCAGCTCCGGGCGCCTGCCGCTGATGTCATCAGGCAGCGCCCGGGCTGTATAAATAACTCTCAGGCCCCACGCAGCGCGGGACGCGCGCGGGCGAAGCCCGGGCCAAGGGCGGGCCCGTCCTTGCCCGTCACTGCCTGGAACAGTCTGGGCTGGGCAACCCCTTTAACGTTTCCTGCACTCCACTCCATCTAAGGTACTGTTGCCACACTTTTTTCCACGGGCGCCTCGCGCACAAAACTGTTTGTGAAATTGATCATCTATTAACTATTGCTTCTGCACTTGTTGTACCACTTCTCCCTGCAGTCTGCCCAATTGTCCATCATTATGCCACCAAAGAACAACAAAGCTAGGGTGGCAAACGCTCATTTTACGGGGACAATGGACCAATTTGTGACTAAAGTTAACTGTGTCATTGACAAAGAAATAATGCTTCTGGAGCGCCGCGTCTCCCAGGATCTGGCAGCCGCCAGAAGGTCGTCCTTGGGATACCTCGCTAATGTTCGGTCTCCACCATGCCAATCTTTATCTCCCACAAGCGTAGCTAGATCTGACACAGATGCATCAGCCCAGGAGCTGCCAGCCAGTGGAATCGTTGCTAATACTTTAGTGGAGGACCAGTCTCTGGTCCTAGACTCTTTGTTATTGTCTCCCTGCCCTCTGCCGTCTGCCCAGAGCACCGCCCCGGAGTGTAGCACTAGGCAGCTTCGGGAGCGCAACTTGGGGGCTATTCCCAAAACAACTCAAGGACGCCCGCCTAGCACTGGCAGAAAGGGCAAACGCCCCAAAAACAAACACAAGGTCCCAAGTCAAAAGGGAAAAATGAATAAAACCCCTGATATCATCGAGCAAGCCCCACAGGGGGCCCTACTGGATGATCCTGCCCCCCATCCTATTTCTACACCACTAAGGTTAATAAGTCAGGAGGAGGGAGATGGGCAAAGCGTAGCGGCCAAGGGTGGGACTCCTGACCCTCTATGTTTGCACGACATACGGGATTTAATTAGGTCCTCTCTCTGTCCTGTGCAGGATAGACTTCTTAAAATTGAAGAACATCTAGCCAGGATCGAACGCATTCTAGGGGGTCTGTCCACCGCCTTAAGCTCTACTCTTAGGCCAGAGGTCCCTAACCCAACTGCCATCTCTAGAGTCAAGAAAGTCCCGCTAGCCCCTAAACTTCTGCCACCGGCCCCAACTGAAAGCCAATCCCTAACCACACCTAACGCCCCCCCTAGAGCAGGCAACTCAAGGAAATCTATTTTGCACAGCCAAACTGAACTATTTGAGGCTGTTAGGCTCTCAACTCCAGAGTCTATAGCCATGGCTAATATTCCCAACTTGCCTCCTGAAACAGCTCCATATGTTGTAATCTTGGCAGGAGTGCCTGAATTGGAGAGTAATGTATCTGAGTCGCCAGCAACCTTAAGGAATAGGGTTGTATACTGGCTCAACATAAACAGACCACTACTCCCACACATTAGCGCCAAAATTCTTATGGTGCGACGGGTTCCGTGGATAGGCCACTTAGCTAAAAACATAAAGGGTGACTGCATCCTAATCAACTTTAAGGATACTAGAACAGTTGAGCATATTTGCAATTGGAGGTCGACCACCACAGGCTCAAGTATTTTAACTCTCCCTTTAACCTATTTTTATCCACCTGGTCATTTTACAGAGTCTTGGACAGTTGTAAAAGGAAAAGGGAGAGGCCATCCACGGGGGAGTCGGCTTATACACCTGCCACCCCTAGACTTTATGCCTACAGCAAATCGCTTCAGCAGTCTTGAAGCTGTCGATTGACTGCAGGTCAGTAAAGTCACCCTAGCCCCTCCTCCACTCCTCTCAGCAATTGGTCCCCCAGAGCCCACCTTAGTGCCTGATCTTTTGGGGCTGAACCTACCTACTATGTCAGCGAGCCCGACGAGGCCCATCAGTAGCTCTGATCCCCCGCATATTTATTCCACATACTCCTCAACCTCCGGGGTATCCACACCTAGTCTTCTTAAGATTGTCTCTTGGAATACTGCTGGTCTACGCAACAAATTAGATCTCCCTGACTGGAACACCTTCATAGAAGAATACGATATATGTATCTTCCAGGAAACCTGGAGCGTAGATCCAATATACAAACCAGGGTTCTGTTGCTTTTTTATCCCAGCTATTTCGTCAGGTCGTGGGCGCCCTTCTGGTGGCCTAATGGTATGGATCAAGGCGGATCTTAACCTGAAGGTCACCATTGATGGTCGCTCCACGCCTGATATAATGAGGCTCACTATTAAAGACACCCAGAATAGTCCACCCTGGGAACTTTTCAACGTTTATTCCCGTGTCACTCAAGGGGGTGCTAAGTCGCTCACCATCTCAGCACTCACAGAGTTACTCTCTGCATGCACCCCGAAATCTTATCTTCTTGTCGCCGGTGATTTCAACTGTTCTTTTGAACCACTTGCCGCAGAAGATTTACTGGGTGCACATGATGAGGACACTAGATGGAATATCCCCTCACTTTCCTTGAACCCTGTCAAAAGATGGACCCCTGCCGTAATTCAAATGAACGCCTTAGCGTTGGAATTCGGCCTAAGAGCTGCCAACGGGCGCACCCCTTCTGATTTAGTGGGCGCTAACACTTTTAATAGAGTAGGCAGCCAAAGCAGAATAGATTACATCTTAATTGACAAGAGGGGATGGAAATTTGTAGTCGATATGGCTGTAATTCCATCTACATCCAGTGACCATAATCCCCTGTCCCTCTCCATGCGTGAAGTCTGGCATAGACAGGCTACCTCCCCTTTACTAGGCATGCAGCTGTTGACTAAACAGCTTGAGCCTTCTAACTGTGGAAGATCCCTTAAATGGTCTAAAATCGCCCTCAGCGACAGCAAACTTTCTGAGTTGGAGAATATTCTTGCTGACTATACCACTAGGCTTTCCTCATTATCTGAGGACATCTCTAGCCATACTAAAGTCTATGTGGATTCTACGAATGCAATTGGGGCACTGTTTATTGACCGCAGGAAAAAACCCAACCCTAGAGCTGTAAGAGAGAACGATTGGTTTAATAAAGACTGCAGAACCAAGAAAAATTGCCTAATTTCCGCAATTAAATCTAATAATTCTGCTGAGGTTAGGCAAGCGAGGCAGCTTTACAGGCAAGCCCTCGTATCTGCTAAGAAACTCTGGGAAGAACAGCGTTGGGTCTCCCTGAAATTAGCGAGCCAAGCAAAAAATGGCGAGCTTTTTTGGTCTATTATGAGGAGATCATCCAGCGGTGCCCAGGCGCAAATCCCTAATCACATCACGGATGGGGAATGGTTCAACCACTTCAGGAACTTGTACGCAGATCCTGAGGTTGTGGTAGACCAGCTCTCCACCCCTGGGATTACAGAAAGATCGCATGACCATGTCCTGTTCCCCAGCATTAAGGAGAAAGAGGTCCAAACCGCTATAGATAAGATTGTATCTGCCAAGGCATCAGGTCCTGATGGCATTCCGGGAGACCTTTTTAAAGCAAATCCAACAGGCTGGGCTGCGTTCTTTACCATTTATATTAACAGCCTATTGAGTGGATCCCCGGTGCCGGAGTCATGGAAGGGTGCAGAAGTAATCCCCATTTTCAAGAAGGGCCTAAGGGGTGACCCGGCGAATTATCGCCCTATCAGCTTAATCGACTCGGGTCAGAAGCTGGTTGGCAGGGTTCTTTTGGAGAGGATACATTCCTGGGTGGATGAGGAAGGGATTTTAACCAAGTTCCAGGCGGGTTTCAGGGCATGCACCAGCACCATTGACCAAGCTTTCAGGTTAATGCTTCTTCATTGGAAGACGGTTTCTATCGGCAAGGGTGCTTTATACCTTGCGTTCATTGACCTTAAAACCGCCTTTGACCTGGTCCCCCGCGACCGTTTGTGGTCAATCTTGGAGGAGCTGGGCATCCCTTCCTACATTTTGAAACTCCTCATCCGAATGCACGAAGAGAACTATGCCTGCATCAGATGGGGATCACAGGGCCAGAAAACAAATAAAATCCCAGTGAATAGAGGGGTTCGGCAAGGGTGTGTCATGGCGCCAACACTTTTTACGCTATTTGTCAATGGCGTGGTCTCTTTTTTGCTTGAAGTTGAAGCGGATGTTCCCGCTTTGGCGGGCGATAAAGTTCCAGCACTTCTTTTCGCAGACGACACCCTGTTAATATCAAAAACTCCGTCTGGCTTACAGAAGTTGCTACAGCGCTTCTCTTTGTTTTGTGAGCGCAGAGGCCTCGTCATCAACACCACCAAGACTAAACTCCTTTATTTTAATCCCTCAAAATACTCTGGTTCCACTCTGACCCTAGAGGGGAAACCATTGGAGCGTGTCAGAGAGTTTGACTATCTGGGAATCAGAATCTCTGACAGGCTCAGATGGCAGCCTCATATAGATAAAATGGCACTTAATCTGAAAAGAGTAACTGGTGCTTTGGGCAAGGAATTTCGGACCTCCACTTCCAAACCTATTACCCCAGTGCTAAACATCTATGCAGCAAAGGCTGTGGGTAGTGCACTTTATGGCGCCGAATTATGGGGCTACAGTTGTGTTGATTCACTGACTACCAATGAAAACAAGTTCTTCAGGGAACTTGTATCACTTCCCAGGGGTACCCCGACTAAACCACTCTTTAGTGATTTTGGCAGGCGTTCAATTAGGGATTTAGCCACCCTCCGCCCTCTGTTATACTGGGCGCGGCTGTGGCGAACCCCTGAGCTCTCTAATTATGCTGAAGGGCTCAGGGAGGTTATGAACCTACAAGGTGCCCATAAAATTGAGTGGCTTGTAAATACAAAAAAACTCCTGATTGCAACCGGCCTTATAACTGACTGGCCAGCGGGGGAACCTCTATCAAAGATTGAAGTTAAGCGAGCCTATTGGGCTTGGGTGGATGCCACGGAACAAAGAGACCCCAACATTGGAAGGTTGACAGAGGCTTTTTATCAACATAAGTCAACTATTCTTCTAGAACCATACCTTGACTTTATTACCAAGCCCAGGGACAGGTCACTTTTTATCCAGTTCAGGTTTGGGACGCTGCCCTTTCTGTCCTGGTGTTACCGAATGCGTCTCCCATCTTTTCTTTGCATGCCCAGCCTACCTATCACCTAGGACGAAATGGCTTAAACCTGCATGTCTACTGTTAGGAACAAGGGATCACATTGTTGCTATGCGAATCCTTAAAACCACCACTAATACCACCTTAGTCTGTGGAGTGGCGAAATTCCTAGGATGGGCATGGCTAATCAGGCAAAAATCTAGCAGGTCCAATTAAAACTTTTTTACAATATTGTTTTTAATTTTCAAAGCTGCAAAAATTTAATACATTTTTAGATATTTATTCAAAACTGTTTTTTTAACGACATGTTTTAAAAATAATGAATTTGTAATTGTTTTATGTGCTTTGTGCTTTTATGACATTACGTGTCGAAATAAAGCTTTGTTGATTGATTGATTGATATGGAAAGTGATGCTTTTCGCTGCTAGACAATAGACATGTTGTGTCAGGAAATTATGAAGAAAATGTACTAATAAAAGATATTCAAACAAAAAAAAATGAAAGATGAACTAGTTACCTGTTCTTAATTGGCAATTATCACTTATTAGATGTAATAAGGCAACTCCAATGTTAGCTTATGGGAGAGGTAGGCCTTGCAATAGTGAAAAATTAATTCAATAGTTTTTCAATACCAGAACATGTAAAACTTAAAAGTACATGTCCTACTTTTAAAATGCACTGCACCCTGCCCTCTGGGCTGTTGAGCGCCTACCCTAGGGGTTACTAATATGTATTAAAAAGGATGGTTTGGGCTTGGTAAAAGGTTTACTGGCATTCCTGAGACATGTTTGAAGGGCTACTTTATTGGGTGGCACAATCAATGCTACAGGACCACTAGTAGCATTTAATTTACGGTTGTATGTCGTTACAACGCATTCCGTTAAAACGCATTCCGTTGCAACGCATGCCTTTACCAAGCATGCGTTGCAACGGAATGCTTTTTCAATGCATAACCTTTACCACGAATATTCCTTTACCACGCATACCTTTACAACGATTTTCGTTGTAAATTTATGCATGGTAAGGGCATACTCTTGGTAAAGGTTATATATACCCCTCCCCTGTACGCTTACGTGACCCCCCAGCCCCCAATCCTTCTTATATTTACCCCTGCCCTTAACCCTCAATCCTTTTATATATTTTTTTTTTAAACTAAATTCCCCTTACCTCTTCATGTCATCTCCTCTTCATCTTCCGTGGTGACGTCGTATGTCGTAAAGCAGAAGTTTCTTTCAAACGACGCCGATTGCCTGCACTTCTCGACGTGACATCAGGTGAGGTATTTTTTTTGGGGGGGTGACCCCCCCAAGCCCCCTTTTTTTCCACTCTTTTTTTTTGGGGGGGGGGAGATCACCCAAGCCCCCTTTTTCTAATTTTAGCCTTTACCACCCATGCCTTTACTACGTATCTCGTAGTAAAGGTATGTGTGGTAAAGGCTTTCGTGGTAACCATGCATGCGTTGTAATGCATGCGTGGTTAAGGTTTGCGTGGGAACGGCCACGTTGTAGTGGCCATTTCCCTTAATTTACAGGCCCTGGGTACATGTAGTACCACTTTACTAGGGACCTAAACGTAAATTAAATATGACAATTGGGCATAAGCCAGTGTTATCATGTTTTAAAAAGTGAGCACATGCACTTTAGCAACGGTTGGCAGTAGTAATGTGCACAATCCTAAGGCTAGCAAAAACAAGATCAGCAAAAATGGAGGAGTAGGGCAAAAAGTTGGGGGAAGACCACCCTAAGGCTGACAGGTCTAATACCCATGTAGAGAGATCCTGGCAGGAGCAAGATAGTAAAAGACACACAATTGATGGACGGAATGCAGAACAAATCAAACCATTCACCACCAGTCAAGAGATCTGGGTTAAATCCATCATTCTTTTGATCACCATGCCACCCCAGTTTAGACCTGGCCATATGCAAATCAGTCTTGACCCTGTGCCTCATGGGAACAGAGCGGTACAAAAGAGGGTGGTGATGGGCGGAGCATCAAAACTAATCAAACACTCACACCCAGTCAACAGATCTGGGTTTGATCCATCACCGTTGTTTAGCCCACTCTGCCACCCCAGTTCAGACATGGCCATATGCAAATCAGTCTGACCCAGTGCCTCATGGGAACAGTCCAGCCCGAACTGCCAAGCCATGCCTTCCCTGGACCGGAAACAAGCTTCCTAGGACCGGTTTCTGGCATTTCAGCCGTCTTCAGCCAGGCTTGCTTGAATCCAGTGGCAAAGTGAGCAAGGGACTCACGTCTGAGCATACCCTGCCAACTTATGGTGAACAAAGCGGTACAAAAGAGGGTGGTGATGGGCGGAGCATCAGAACTAATCAAACACTCACACCCAGTCAACAGATCTGGGTTTGATCCATCACCGTTCTTAAACTCATGGGAACAGTTCAGCCCGAACTGCCAAGCCAGGTCGTCCCTGGACCGGAAACAAGCATCCTAGGACCAGATTCGGGGTTTCACCCCTCTTCAGCCAGGATAGCTTGATTCCAGTGGCACAGTGAGCCCAGGACCCACGTCTGGGCATACCTGGCGCACTTAGGGCGAGAAAGCAAAAGACACACAACTTATGGATGGAGTGCAGAATAAATCAAAACATTCACACCCAGTCAAGAGATCTGGGTTAAATTCATCATTCTTTTGCTCACCATGCCCAGACGTGGGCCCCATGCTCTCCATGCCACTGGAATCAAGCTATCCTGGCTGAAGAGGGGTGAAACCCCTAAACCGGTCCTAGGATACTTGTTTCCAGTCCAGGGAGGACCTGGCTTGGCAGTTCGGGCTGGACTGTTCCCATGAGGCACCGGGTCAAGACTGATTTGCATATGGCTGGGTACAAACTGGAACAGCATGGTGAGCAAATAAACAATGGATTTAGGCCCAGATCTCTGTACTGGGGTGAATGTATGACATTGTTCTGCATTCTGTTAATCAACTGTTGTTTTTGCATTTGTCACCCCGAGTGGGAAGGGTATGCCCAGATGTGGGTCCCTTGCTCTCCATGCCACTGGAATCAAGCTATTATGGCTGAAGAGGGGTGAAACCCCGAAACCGGTCCTAGGATGCTTGTTTCCAGTCCAGGGAGGACCTGGCTTGGCAGTTCGGGCTGGACTGTTCCCATGAGGCACAGGGTCAAGACTGATTTGCATATGGCTGGGTTCAAACTGGAATGGCACGGTGAGCAAATAAAAGATGGATTTAGGCCCAGATCTCTGTACTGGGGTGACTGTATGACATTGTTCTGCATTCTGTCCATCAACTGTTGTTTTTGCATTGGAGCAAGATAGTATCATGATTGCCCAGCAAAGACACCATGGGTCATGAGGGAAGTAATACCCATATATACAAGATGCAAGAATTCATGGCCTGCTGGGAAATGTAGTCTGTTGTCAGGGCACTGTCACGTTGGCATTCTTTTTGCATGCAAATCCTCCATCCATTTTTCCCTTAACGTCTGGGACTAGTAATCTTGTTTATTCCACTGTAAAACAAGACTATAAGTCCCTGAATTCAAAGAAAAAACCTGGAGTGGAGTTGTACATCACTTACGGACATGTGAAACTTGGCAGCTATGGAAGTATCATGCCTCATGCAAAAGACACAGGGCCTGACTTAGAGTTTGAAGTACTGTTACCCCATCACAAATGAGACCGATATCCAGTCTGATGTATTACAAGTGCCTTAGGTTACATTTTAGACTATATTGTAATAAGGCAGACGGGAGGCCCAAAGTGTTAAATGTTAAAGAACACTAAAGATTTGCATATATCCCCTAGATTTCACATTGTGAGTAGCCCAATTGAGCATACAAACAAAAAGAGGAATGCAATCAGTCAGTGTAGTGGCCAACTAGAATATAGGGCATATGTAGAAGGGAATCTAACATAACTGTGGACTACACAAACACAATCAACAGGGCCTCAGCATGAGTAAGGTAAGAAATAAATGTTGAGAAGAAACTATTTTGAAAGTAGACCTAGAGATGGTAGTGCAGATCTCAAGAGGAGAGGGAGAGAGTTCCATATTTTGGTGCACAAGCAAAGAAACATTGGTTACATTATTTTATTTTCTATTAATTGAGAGTAAGAGCTACATACTTGATAATAGCCACACAGGATATTTAATAGCTCTGCCAGAAAGTGCTATTTTGTGAGTTCATCAACCTTCAAATAGGAAGCCAACGCAATGAGTGGATGGCTGGGTTAATATGGTCAAAAAAGCCAATTCCTGAGATTAAATGGGCTACTGCATTTCGGGAGAGGGGTCAGATACGTTTTAGGAATGCCTGCTAGAACTGTGTTCCCATATTGTAATATGGATAGAACTAGAATTTAAATTACTTCATTAAGGTCTTGTTTTGGGGGGGGGGGGTGACCTCCGTGCCATGCAAGATGGCGGGGGACCCCTGATCTCCAAAGTGAATCGGAGCTTACAGCCTGCAGAAAATCGACTCCAGCCTGCACATGTCTTCTTTGGATATGCCTTTGAGCTTCTCTTGGCCCCCGCAGCAAACCATCTTGCGACTGCCCTCCATGGAGCCTCCTTTGTGCCCCGGTGCCGCATCGGGGAGTTCCATCATTTACGAGTGGCTGCCATTTTAGCAGCACGCCACTTTTTCTGTCCACTCTCCAATGACAAGGGAAGCGGCAGTCGGTGCACAATGTATCACATGCAATATGCCCATGGGATTTGCTGAACAGCTTTAGTTTATTCCTCTTTCCTCCAGAGCCACAGCAGTGACTTCTGATAACTCGAGAGCAGCACCATTTTGACAGTGGGTTTAGTGTATAATACAGGTGGCCTGTGCACACGTAATCTGTGTCAACAGTATGATTACTGCAAGTAACTAATAAACACAACTATCACAGTAGTCGGATTGGCGTTTTCTTTCTTTTTTGTTTAGTTGGAGATCAGATGCCCAGCCAACACGTGTTTCGTCAGGGTGTGAACCCACGACTTCTTCAGGGCTATTGGACAGATGGCCTGGAAGGAGAAATTCTCTCTGCCGGTTGTACTTCCGTCCCGGCTGTAGGGGTGAGCAAATCCAATGAAGGACATCAACTAATACTACGGTGAGTACCAAAATCAAGAGCACTTGCGTGCTAGTCGAGCGCGAAGACAGCGAGTACGCTTGTGTATCGATGCTTGCAGGAAAACCTTGGAATTCTTGGAATCTTGGAAATAAAGTACTTTTTGATTTTGACAGTGAGTTGGCCAGGTCCTTTTTGCTCCGGCTATTGATTGCAAAGGTGGTGTAGCTATTCTTTATCACAAAGTGTTAAAACTACAGATTTTTGGCACACTATTAAAGTAAAACTTACTAGTATTGGTAATCTCAAAATTTTTATAGCAGGTGATTTAATCGATGGTTAGACCCCTTTAAGGATAGGAAATCTAAATGCAAATTTACTTCTGACATATCTCATAAGGCATTCCAAACAGCCATACCTTGATGTTTGGAAAACTTGCAATCCTGATACATGTGAATTTACTTTTTTCTCCAATGTTCATCATACAATATCCAGAATAGATTAAATTTTTGGCACAAAAACCTTACTCCCTTTTTTACAGTCATCAGCAATAGTTTCCAGTTTTATTTCTGATCATGCTGCTTTTCTGTCCTTTGATTTATCTCTCACTGACTCCAAAACTGGTCTCTGGAGATTTAATAACTCCCTACTATCTGATAAAAGTTTTAAGACAGAAGCTACTGCTTTTATTCAGGAATCTTTTCAAATTACCCACCCTATTGATACAGCCATTCCTAACAGTGGTGATGCCTATAAAGCCTTTTTCGGGCTTTCACTATAGCTTATTCTGCTAAAAAGAAAAAGAGGTTACATTCTCAATATCTCACTTTACTTCAGTGAACTAAAATCACTTGAACAGACTTACTTCACTTCCAAATCTTCCTTGATTTTACATAAATTAATCACAGCCAAATCTAATCTCAATCAACTTGCTACCATTGATGCATGTAACATCCTACTTTAAGCCAAATCTAAATTCCATGGAGGTCAGAATAAGGCTGATAAATTGCTAGTTAACTATCTAAAAATAAAAACACAACATAAAAACATAGGCCCCATTCGTAATGAATCTAATAATACTACTGCAATCTCTGACTCTGATATTTCCAGCGTTTTCCATTCCTATTGCAAATCATTTTATACAGATGATAGCACCCCATCACATCCTAATATATAACACTTTTTCAATGTTCTCCCCCAAACCTCCTTCCCTTCCTAAAACATTTCAAGAACTAGAAGCTGATATTACCCTCCAAGAAGCTTTATATGCCATAAAATCCCTAATAAAAGCTAAGGCACCTGCCCCTGATGGTTTTTCTATTGAATTAATATCCTCCTTTTAATCATTATTGCCCCTAAATTATTACATCTTTTTTAATCCTTTCTTTTGCCTTCAAAGGGTTTTGACTTTTTTTGGAAGCCTTGATTGTTCTTATCCCCAAGCCAGATAAATATCCCACCCTTTGCAATAGTGACATTCCTATTTTATTGGTCAATTATCATTGCAAAATATTTGCCAAAATCCTAGCCTCTCGTCTAGAAATTGTTGTACAGATTATTCCAGATAAAGACCCACAACTAGATAGTTCATGGAATGTACAGCTGCAGTAGTAATTGTGTTAAACCTTATCTCTGTGCTATGAATGACTATCTGAGCATAATCCCAGTATGCAGCAATAACAGTGCCTTATATTTTATTGGAGGTTTATGCCACATAAATTAACCATCCACTCCTTATCAGGCTCACATACAGGTAATTATAACATAAGACACATAGTGTATATCATAGTAGGGGAGGTGATTAAGATTAGTACACTTTAATAACTTATTGCTACTTTTTTGTAGATCTTTATCCCGGCTGTTCCTGCCTTAACACCCTTTCCCTCACCTGGCCACTCCAATAGTCTGTGCTGTCATAGCTGACAGACTTGGCGGTGCTTGATGGTGGACCTCTGAGTCATCATGCAAGCCCTGAGGAACAACAGAGCCTACAACAACAAATCTTTTTATTTTAAACACTGGAAGGAGAAGGGTATTAGGGTTGTCCACCAATTGGTAAGGGATAATTCTGTTATACATTTTCCCAAACACAACTGAAATACCACTTACCTAGCTCTTTTTTAAAGGAATATGAATTAATATCCTCTACACTCCAGTCAATTTTTTACTACTCATGATTTCCCGCCTCCCTCTGTTCCACCCATGTCTTTGACACCTTGAGATATTATTTCCCATGACTCTATTCCCAAAGCTGCTAGTATATATAAAACTTTACTATCATCAACTTCTATGCAAACTAAAAACTCCATTGAACTATTATGGGAAGCTGATCTTTCCACATCAATCTCTGTACAATTCTGGGATAAAATGTGGCTTAAAATATTCAATACCACCAAAGCCGCAAGTATTTCACAAAGTTTTTGTTTGCAATAAAGCTATTATTACTCTAGTAGGATCTGCCTATCCACAATGTTGGTCATGTTCTACATGTAATGGTTCTTTAACTCACTTATTATTTTATTGTGCTCACGTTTTTGACTTTTGGAAATAAATTTGGTCTAAATGTTTAAAAATATTCAATTGTAATATTCTGTTAGCATTTCAAAAGTGTTTCCTTAGGATCTTTGTTGTCTAACTTTGAACATATATCCCCTAAGCCATTGTTGTTTGAACTTTTCATTGCACTTGCTCTCAAAGTCATACTATCTTGTTGGAAAGATGTATCTAAATTATCTTAAAGATGGTGGAATGTTTTATGTAATGAACAAAGAATACTTACAGTTACCTTACATCAGAAGATCAAATCGGGTTTATATTGGTTACCCGTTACTACTTATTTCTACTTACACACATCATTAGCTTAAATGTCTATTTCTTTTTTATCTCTCTGTACTCCTCCTTTCTTGCCCCCAGTTTTTCCTGCTTTACCTCTCAATCCTCCTCTCCTCTTCTATTTTCCTTTTTTTATATAAAATGTCATACTTTTTTTCTCTTAAAACATTGCACTAATTCTAATATGCAAGTTCTATTGACATGTTTTTATTATTGCTTTGTGAATCTCCAATAAAAAACATTTAACAAAAAAAGGTCTTGCTTTAGGGAGAAAGGTTAGATTCCCTTGAGCAGTCTACGTTGATTATTTCCAGTCATGGTGTTGATATGTTTTAAAAAAATTTAGTCTATTATCAAAAATAAAGCCAATTTGTTTCACACTCTCAATAATAGTCAGAGAGCAGCCTCAGATATTGGCTGAATCTAGTAATTGTTGAAATGGGATAGAGGATATGTGAGGCGAGATAAGTAAAAACGTTTTGAATTGAATTTGAGTTGATTATCAGCCATCCAAAACTGTATTTTGCCAAGACATAGGCAATAAGGAAGTGTAATGTTTAGAGGAAATCTTCAATTAGAGCTGGGTCATGGTTCATACGGATGTTATGTTCTACCAGATTCCTTTATGATGTAACTCAGGGGTCAGAGATACAGGTTGTGAGAGCAGTTTCGGGAACCACAGGACACTCGGGCTATTAGGCCTTAACCAACATGATGGAGTTGGTTTACCAATGGCACCATGGCCTGGTATACTGGTGTTCTGAAAACAGAGCACTTTACTCTCAGGGTGAAGAGGTGACCAGTACAAGTCTTACTCAGGGAACTGGTGCAGAGTTAGGGATTCAGAGAGCACAATAACACTCAGTAATGGATTGTCAAGCCAGTACTCCTACTAATAAATAAAAGGTGTTTTAATACACCACAACTTAATACTACTGAAATAGACAATAAGGAATGCAATCAGTGTCAAGGTAACAAAACACAATGCTACTCAGTTCTGCGGAAGAAACACTACTTGAGGATTTCTAGACAAGTACATACTTACATGCAGTGAGCAGCTTCTATGTGTTTTGGTGACCGGGAGGTTAGATTCCCTGTCATAATTTACTGGCCCTATAAAAGTGGTTTCTTGCAATGTTCAATCTCCAATCCCAGCTTATGCTAGAGCAGTGTTACCTTCAACTTGTTCTGAGCCTTCAATAGCGAGCCGCCAACATCCAGATCAGTCGTCAGGCCTACCTTTCTACCTTCTCCTCTTAGAGTCAGTCAGGGGAACACAGATGTTCACAGTTGGCACAGGGAGTGGCTGTAGTCTCTAAAAAGCAACCAAAGAGTTGTTTTGGCATGGCATTTCTCCACATGCCGATGGAACCTGCAACAGGAGACTGGTGGGTTGTAAAATGGAGCCCCTTGCTGTTCGCATTGGATGTCCTGCCAATTACACCGAGATCAAGTAGGGGGTGGAGAATCACGTCAGTACCTACTGAAGACTGGGGAAGCACACTCGAGGACAGGGGTACAGGGAGCATCCACGGGCTCCAGCAGCTGTGGTCCTCCCCAAGACACAATAGTGTGGTCACCACTGGTAGACTAGTTCAGTGAGCTTTCATCTGAGTAGCTCCTCTATTGGGGTTACATCTGGTCTCTCTGTTCAGATTCCTCTGTCAGGGCCACCACCAATGCCCCTCTTTCAGCTAGTAGGGTAACTCCTCATCCTAAGTAGAACTGCCTTTTTCTCTAGAAGCGGGTTAAAGAGTTCTCAGGTGCTTACCCAACTGAGGAGTTAGCTGTAAGGGTTATCAGCCCTGCCCCATAGGGATGCCTCCACTGCCTTGATGAGTAGCACCTCTACTGGTCAATAAGAAGTCTTGGAACAATGACAGCAACAGCCTGTTTCAGTACTCTTATACTCCTATCACAGATAGGTGCTGTGTATTGCTAATCTGCACTTTGTAACCGGATGAGGCAGGATCGGCCATTTCATGTATCTGTTCATGGCAAAGCCAGGAAGCAGGCACAGGCAAAACAAACAACACTGTCTTTCTAAGATCAATTACATACATCCACTACTACCAATTTCAATCAGGTGATCTGATGGTAGTGACACTAGCTATGAAAGGCACACTTGGTGCGCCCCCTTCAGACCACACTGTCTCATTCTAGGTCTCAGTATCTCTAACTAGCCCAATTGTCGTGCGCTGAGACTAAAAGACATCAAAAACACAACAAAAAGTCATCTAGTGCTAACTCAAGATAAGGGTGTGCACATGCAAATCATGCATGGGACTTTCCAGTTCAAAGAGGTTAAAGAGAGCAGGGCCTAAGAAACAGCCTTGAGGCCTGGTTTGACAATGACCTTTCAATTTAATTAGCGGTGAGGGCTTGCTAATCAAATCATGATTTGAAGCAATGAAGAGCTCTGGAATTAACTCTCATGCAGTCTTTTTGTGTTCAAAATATTTTATTAGAATTTTTGCTAATAGAAAACATACAAAAAAGAGCTCCCAAAAGGTACAAACCGTAATCTATTAAAACAATATGGATAAAGATAAACATTCTAATTTATAAATTAGAGATTCAAGATTATATCATAAAGTACCTACAAAACAAAATCATATTACAGCAATGAAAAATAAAAAGCACAACAGCGTACATTTATAATAACAGTTTACAGAACAACTAAGCTAAATGTTAAACCTAAACATAAGTAGTTATACTTAAACTAGTACACGCGAACGATTCAACATTAAATAATCATCAATTGGTTTCCAAAAATTGAGATAGTTCGGATTATTATGAATAATACCAGGTAATGTCAAATTAGCACCCCTTCTTGTGAAAATTATCTAAGCCCACCATGCATGAACTGATAATGAAGGTGAATCTTTCCAATTAGTAGAAATTGTCTTTGCAGCAGCGGAAATTAAGAAATCAAAAAGTTGGTTATTCAGCAGGGGCATTTTAGTAGTGAGAGAAGAGGCTTTGCAAATAACTATTTTATATGATACGGTATCTAATACATTCAATATACGAGTAATCATTTGCCAAACTTTATCCCAAAACTTCTTAACAAAATGACAATCATATAACATATGTCTTAATGATCCTATATTTAAAGAACAATTCCAACTAGTTGAACAATGTAAAAGTTTTGCATTATATAATTTTAAGGTGGTCCATAAACAATTAAAAAGTATAAAATAATTAGTTTGATATAATGATACAGGCAACCAACCCCAAACAGAATTCAACCAAATCTTCCTCCATGTGTCCAAAGATAAAGACAAATCTAATTCTATGTATTTATTTAGTGTTTTATAGAGTGCGAACATGACCCGATAGGGTATCAGAGCGTTTTACAGGGATAACAAATTGTATACAAGTAAGACGTAGGAAGGGGGTGAAACATTAGGGACTAAAACAAGTGCATACAATTTTAAAGCCGAAATGTAGAGAAAGTCCAAGAGTGAGATGTGTGGCAGTACAGGGAGGCGCAAGGTGTATAGCAGCCGGACAGTCCAGGGTGTAGTAGCAACAAAATAAAACAAGGTCTCTGAACGATGTGTGTAATGCAAGAGTTATGAGAGGAACTTGCCCATTAGGAATGTTTTGGGTTCCTTTTTAAAAAGTGCTAGAGAGGGAATTCTTCTGATTGTAGGTGGCAGTGAGTTCCAGATTCTTGGTGCGGCCCCAGAAAATGCACGATTGTAGGTTTTTTCTTTTCGAAAGTGGGGTGGCTGGAGCAAAAGGTCTCTGGATGACCGGGAGTTTCTGGCTCCTCCAGACACCAGGAGTTTCTGGGCGAGAAATGCAGGGGATTTAGTGTGTAGCGCCTTGTGAGTGATACATGCCAGTTTGAGTTGGATTCTGGCTTCAAGAGGAAGCCAGTTCAGAGCTTTCAAATGCGATGAGATGTGTCCAAATTTTTTTGAACCTGTTAGGAGTCTGGCGGAGGCGTTGAGGCAAGCTTTTATGGGTGCCATGGAGATCTTGGGAGGCCAGAGAGGGTAGAGCATCCATATTTGATTCTGGAGATAACTAATGTCTGGACAGCCATTTTTAGGTCGGAAGTGTCAAGGAATGATTTTGGTTTTCTCTGGTAGCTCAGGTGAAACCTGGGTGTTTTAGCCATCGAGTTGATGTGGTCACGCATATTCAGGTTGCTGTCAAGGGTTATTCCGAGAGATTTGGCAGAGTCCACTATGGTCGGTGAGAAATTTAGAGCTGTGATCGACTTAGTCCAATCCCAAATGTCATGGTTGGTTTTGGGAGGGGAGATTAGAAGGAACTGCATTTATTGTGCATTTAGTTTGCCTGGGGGGGGCAACAAGGAGAGATGGGTCCCATCTGGAGGGGGTCGGAAGTAGGTGGCGAACTAACTTCATTTCCTAGGGAGGTAATTTTGGCAGAGACGAAGGTGGAGAATTCCTCACAGGTTATTAGAGATTTTGGGGTTTCTTTGGAGGTTTTAGCTTGGTGTTTGACCATTTCAAAGAGCTTGCGAGGTCTGTTCTGGGTGTTCTCCTGTTCTGATCTAAATAATTCTTTTTTTGATTTGAGGATGATCCTATTATAGGCATTCCAAAAGGTAGAAAGAAAATTGATATTACCTCCATTAAAATTATTTAACTTTTTATATAATAATGACACTACATGGGAAGAAGACGCAATTGTTTGGAGATACACCTCTAAATCAGAAGAAGCAATGGAAGGAAAGCCATTCAGGAAGGAGTCAAGAATAGATTTACATAGCAATTCATATTTAACAATATCTGATGGTTGCAAATGAAATCTTTGTTTCAAGTTCTCAAAACTTAAAAAGGTGGAGGCGTTGCCAGCAGCCCCGGAAGATGGCTGCTATTTAGTGGAGCTGCGCTAGCCACCAGCGTGAACACCCACTTACATCCGTAATAATCTGATCCTAAGTTGTTAAAAGCAAACCAGGTCCCGTCGGAGACGTATCGGCAGCACTATGCCGAATTGCAGCTCCCGGAGACAGCGTGGAGACCTGCTGTGGGACAAAGAGTGGACCGGGGGCGCGAGGCAAGATGGTGCTGCCCTCGCAGCCAGGAGTGTCGGACGTGTAAAGAGCATCCGATGTGCTCCCAGCAGCGCAAGAAACAGATCGGAGCTCTGGACCCAGGCGCCTGAGAGACTACATACAGCAGCGGACCGGGACCTGACCTGAAGTGGCGCGATTAACGAAGCCATCTGCATCTAATTCTATGACGAGTTCGATCTCGTGGGAGGGTGGAGGCGGTCCCCTGGAGACAAGCAGACAAACCAAGCCTGCAGCGCGCTATCCCAGGATGAGCGCGGTCCCGGGTGGAGGCAGTGACGGCCCTTGGTGAGGAACAGACACTCGGAGCCTGCAGTTTGCCCACGTAAAATGGGATTGGTCCCGAGAAAGGTCAGTGCTGCCCCCTTGGCGGCGAGGAGAGAAGAGGCTGAAGCAAGTAGCTACTCGGGCCAGCCTTGAGACAGACGGAAGGTAGAGGCAGCATTTACCGGGGTCTCCCCTTTCCTCCCCTTCCTTGGATTTCTGAGACCTTAAGGACCATTGAACTGCCCAGGGGTGCTGGGATACTCTAAAGTGGTGCCAAAATACACTTGAGATTCTTGGCGGTCGGGTGCCCAACACACGGCCTCAGAACACTTCACTCAGAGGAAGAAATCCCCCCCCAGGTGTGGGAAAGAGGCGCACAACCTGCGCAGGCGATCCTGGAGGCGTGGGGCTGCCAAATCGGCACCAATACATATAGTGGAGGAGACCGCAATCCACACCCGGACAGCGCTAGACAGGGAGGGCTCTCACAAACAAGTTCGTCATTGGCGCTCTATACATAGAGATCATGAGCCAGAACAAGATGCTAGGGCCGGGACAGACGAACCAAATAGACAAGTAACAGTTGCCCAGAGCCGAGAGGATGGCGCAGCAGGAGGAGATCCGTTGGAAGAACTGGAGGACCAGCTCCCTGACCCCTCCTTGAAGGACATAACGAGGGCTATTACAGACCTTAAGGGGACACTGGAACCTAAATTAGACTTGGTCATGGAGGAAGTGAACAGATCTTCGCAAAATGGCGGTTAAGGTGACCACAGCAGAGGCTGATATCGGTGGACTGCAGGCCAAAACCAAGCTTCTAGAGGAGCAGGTCTCGCGTCTCACGAAGAATCAATCAGACATTTTTGCAAGACTCGAAGACTAAGAAGGGAGAGCCCGACGCAATAATATCCGGGTAGTAGGTGTGCCGGAGGGGATGGAAGGCCAGTCGATGGATCTCTTTCTAGAGGACTTAATCCTAAAAAAGTTGAAACCCAAACGCATGTCCTGCTTTTTTATTGAACAAGCCCACCGAGCACTGGGAGGTCAGCCGCGCTCAGGGGCGCCCCCACGCACGATCATAGCCCAGATACTTAATTTTCGTGATCGCGACGCCATACTGCAGGCTGCACGTCAACATAGGGACCTGCACCACGAAAATGCTATCATCTGCATTTTTCCTGACTTTACGCTACATGTCCAGCACCAGCGACGCACGTTCGATACTGTCAAGCGGGCTCTGCGTGATGCCAACGTAAAGTACATGATGCTCTTCCCTGCAAAACTTAAAATTCTCGAGGATGGGAAATCATACTTTTTCGACTCACCAGCAGAAGCAAGTGACTGGCTTGAAAGATGGCGTAAGGTCGAACGCAAAGGGAGACAGCCCCGTGTCCCCCCAGGACTGAAATCATCGCATAGGGACACGAGGTGGATGGTGGAACGGACATGCCTGGAAAGCCATAATGAACACTGAGCGTCGTAGAAGGCACCTCGTCCACCGCAAGTATCATTGTTACGCACTGTATTCCCTTGGACTTTTGATCCTGGGGGCTAGAGGTGAAGCTGGCGGTGGGCGGCTGAGGGGTGGGTTCTGCAGCTAAAGTCGTCACCCGGGCCGCTGTTGGTGACACAGCGCTCACTGTCTTGCCTGTCCTGGGTTTTGGGATCCTGGGGGCGGAGAACCACTTTCCGAACAAAAGTTCACATCGCAAATAGTTAGACTAGGTTACTCTCAAGACTTCCTCAGTGGGTTCAGATTTATCATATGGAACTAACATGGCGCAGTTCGGGCAACAGGCGCTCTGTGTGTTTGGGAGGTGGGAGGTTCTTACTCACCCTGCAGGGTTGCAGGGAGGGGGGTGTTGGGTTTACTGTTTAAGTTTTTCTTTGCTTGTTCGCATAAGTGCTTACGACCTATTTAGTCATCCAAATGCACCAGGCTGTCCAATAATGGGAATGGCGAGAAGAGAGGGCTCTTGGTGGTGGGCTCTGAACCAAACATCATGGGGAACACACCAACATGAGGGTATGGACCTGGAACATTAACGGACTAGGCAACAAGATCAAGCGTACCCTGGCCCTTCAATACATTAAGAGGCATTTTCCAGATGTAGTGTTAATTCAAGAAATGCACCTAAAAGGCAATAACTGTAAATCACTAGCCCGATTTGGTTACAAGCTAGCGGCCCACTCTGGCTTTTCATGGGGGCTCGAGGTGTAGACATCCTGATCCGTGGAACGCTACCTCTGACCATCACCGCAGTAAGGACGGATGAGGTAGGGTGCATGGTGGCAGCAATGGGTAAAAGGAAAGGGCGTACGGTAACACTCTGTTCTGTCTATATACCCTCCCCGGTTGCATAGGGCCATCCTGCCCAAGCATAGCTTCTTCCTGCTTGAATTGCCCCTGGGTACCCTACACATTGGTGGAGACACCAATGCAGTCATGGATACGGAGCTGGATAGTTCTAGCTCCCGGGTGAGTAAACAAAACGAGTGTGACTTAGCAGACTTCATGACGGCCCTTGGCATGATAGTCCTCTGGAGAACGCACAATCCCTCTGATAGACAATACACGTACTACTCGGCCAGAGATAATTCCCTTTCCAGGATAGACTACCTCTTCACGCGGAACGATAGGGCAGACAAATTTACTGGCTCATGGCAGATGGCAAGGGGAATTTCGGACCATTCCCCAGTAGGAGTAGCCATTAAGGGACCCCTACCTAAATAGAGCACCCTTCCTGAGAATTGATCCCTGGCGCCTCAGAGACCCAGACCTTAGCGATCAGCTCCGTGAGAGCTCAGAGCTATATTTCCAAGAAAATAAAGGCTCAGTGACCTCCCACGTCAGTCTATGGGAGGCCTACAAACGGTGCTACGGGGACGTGCGCAGGCACTAATCGGTGGGAATAAAACAGGATGAAGAACGCCTGGAGCCTGGAATCATTGACATGGAGAAGGAGGCAACAATTGACACCTTACAAGAGACGAAGAATAGGCTAGCCCTGAAACAACGCGACTTGCGTGCACTGGCAGATGGAAAAGCGCGGGCACACGCCTTGGCCATACAGCACAGGCTGTATGACGTGGGAGACAAAGCATCAAAAGCTCCTGGCGTGCCTGGAAAGGCAAGATAAAGAGCACTCCTGGGTGACAGGTGTGGTTGATGGGACAGGAAAACTACAGACAGCTAACACTGAAATAGCGGAGGCCTTTGCGGCGCACTTCGAGGAAGTTTAAAAACCAGTAAGCACTAGAACTGAAGGAGACTGCAAGGAATTTTTACGAGATTTTTCCCTTCTAGCGCTCTCTGATGAGTCACGTGATGCATTGGAAGCGGACCTCACAGAGGAAGAACAGGGAGTAGCACTAGGTGACCTAATATCTGGGAAGGCGGCCGGTCCCAATGGACTTCCCGTGGAGATCTACAAGAGTCAGGCTTCCATAATACTCCCCCGGTTACTGGACATGCTGACTGAGGCCTGTGAGAAGGAACGACTCCCGCCTAACCAATGCGCAGCCACAATAGCGGTAGTGCATAAGGCAGGGAAACCACCAGATCAGTGCGCCTCCTACCGTCCTATCTCATTGATCAACATGGAGGCGAAAGTGCTTGCCAAGACACTGTTCTCTCAGAAGTAATACACCTGGACCAATCGGGATTCATGCCCCATAGAAGCACTCGTCACAACCTACGCAGGCTCTATGGAGTACTCCACCTAATGGATAACCCAGAGGCCCAGCAGACAGCAGTGATGTCATTAGACACCACAATGGCGTTTGACTGCATAAAGGGGCCATACTTATTTATGGTACTCCGTAAATTGGGCTTCGGTCCTAACTTCAGTAGGTGGGTTCGACTATTATATGAGAGTCCTAGGGCCCAGGTGCGAGTCAACGGTGCAATATCTAGGTCCTTCCAGTTAGGGAGAGGCACAAGGCAGGGCTGCCCCCTGCTCTTTGCCCTAGCAATGGAGCCACTAGCTCATTGGGTCCAGAGGGATCCAGCAATTTGGGGTATAGGTGCGCCGGGGGGAGGGAAGAGCGCCTCTCGCTATATGTGGAAGATATTCTTCTATATCTAGCTAGGCCATATTACTCCATGGCGAGGGGGCTCAATATCTTTGAGCTTTTTGGCAGCTACTCAGGATATAAAATCAACTGGGCAAAATTGGTCATATTCCCACTCTCTGGACCCCTCCAAGGACACCAGCCAACTGCACAGCACCGGTAGTAATGGAAGGGTTTAAATACTTGGGCAGATACATCGTCAGAGATCTTGCAGTATTTATACAGAAAAACCTAGACCCTCAGATGGAGCGCCTAAGTGCTGATGTGCGTCACAGGCGTGCCCTGCCGTTGTCATTGATGGGTAGAGTGGTCTTATTCAAAATGATGGCCCTGCCTCGCCTCCTTTATGTCTTACAGAACACCCCGTATCGAGTCCCCCCAACCATTTAAAAGAAAATATCCCATAAAGTCAGGCAGTTACTATGGCAAGGGGGCTCACCTAGGATAGCGCTTACCAAACTGCAGCGCGGGATTCACGACAGTGGGTTGGCGTTTCCAGACATAAGGCATTATTACTGGCCCTTACAGCTCATGGTCATAAATGACTGGGTAAATGCAGACCCGGAGGAACCAGCATATAGGGTAGATAGAGCCGGCATGCCGGGGGTTCATTGTGCTTCACACCTCTATTCTGGAAGAAGGCAGCTGCAGTGCCCTTCGCACACAAGAGTAGTGGTGGAATGTTGGAGGGAGGCAAATAAGTTACTGGGGTGGGCGGGAAAATTGACTAGCCAAACTCCATTGTGGGAAGGCGACCTCTTGAAGGAGGTGGTAACACTAATGGGGTTGGGAAAGTGGAAACTTATAGGGATTGACCACCTGGGAGATGTGTGGAGATGGGAAACACCACTTACCTTCGAAACATTGCAGCAGGAATACACCTTGCACCAGACGCAAAAATACCACTATCTTTGGCTCATGCACGCCCTGCAGCAACACATCCAGCGGGGTACCCACCCTTCCCCACTACTCACCTCTGGAAGATAGATTACTCCAAGACCCTATCACCAAAAAGCCAACCTCTGCACTCTACCGCAAGCTAGTAAACAATATGCCAGACCCCCTCGTAGCCCTGAGAGCAGCATGGATGGACGATCTAGGGAACTTGGACGATGCAGATTGGCAGGAGGCAATACAGAGTCCTAGGGAGATTGCAGTGCAGTCTTGCTTTAGATTAGTGCAACTTAAAGTGCTACATCGTACATACTACCCGCACACACACCTATACACCTGGGGCAAAACACAGACTGCGCTCTGCGTCTGGGGGTGCCAGCAGGAAGGTACTTTCTTCCATATCCTGTGGGAGTGCCCTGAGATGGTTAGATATTGGGAGGGGGTGACGGAGGTGCTGTCCAGAGTTTCAGGGATACATGTCCCGATGGATGCTAAATGCCTCCTCCTCATGATCACAGGCGACACAAACTGGCCCAGGTACACAGGAATTTGGTAGCCAAATGGAACATTGCAAGATGGTGGGGAGCGCCCTCTCCGCCTTTGCTGAGAGATTGGAAACATGACCTCGATTGGTGCCAACGAGCCAAAGAAACTGTATACAAAGGTAGAGGGTCTGCCAAAAAGTGGGAGAAAATATGGTTCCGGGACTGCCGAAAGATCCCAGGCACCACCTGAGTGGAATACGTAAACTTTTACAGCAGAGCGCTGGAAGGGTGGATCAAGGGCAGCAAGGTGACCACCTTCGAAGAATTGACCGACCTCATTGCCTGGGAACACTTGTCCACAAACTGTTTTGTAGAACTACGCCAGCACCTGCTCGACAGCAAGCTCGCAGACCCGAGGAAGCTGGCCGTGGAAGCAGATCGCTGGGTAAACACCCGGGTCCCCCGGAACCCCGAAGGAGACTACCCCCGCAGCCATCAAGGACCTCCCCGTCAGAGAGGGGGGGAAATCAAGGGAAACAGAGGGAGTTCCCATCCGGGCCCCCGCGTAGCCTCCCGAGGAACCCACCCCCGGGGTTCCCGGCTCCTCTGCCAGGGAGTACCGCCCTCCAGGAAGACAAGGACCCCGGGTGAATATCACCTGTTTCCGCTGTCAACGGCTAGGGCATTACGCCAGCGACCCTCAGTGCCCCATGGCCCAGAAACCCCCCACGACAGCTCCCCCAGCCCGACACATGGCCACCGTCACCCTAGGGGAGGAGTTTGAGGACCCCGAGGGATGGAAACCTGCAGCCATGGCCCTAGTCTCTCTAGGAGATCGAGATATGATTCCCGGGGCACCCCTACCCGCAAACACCAAGAAGTACCGCCAGCTCGTAAAAATTACCGGCCACCCGGTGGAGGCCCTTCGCGACACCAGGGCGAGCATCACTGGAGTCCTCAGCCACTTAGTCCAGGCGGACCAGATCATCCCAAATGTCTTTTGCCCTGTGATAGCTTCCGACAACACTGAGAGTTTGTGTAAGGTGGCCTTGGTACCATTCGAATGGGGGGGGAGTAACCGGAACATTGCGGGTAGCTGTCCGAATCGCACAACCTGTAGACTGCCTCCTGGGAAATGACCTGGAAAGTTCCTGTTAGACCCGGCCCTCATAACATAGACAGACCTGACCCCTGCACCTCACACCAGCCCCGAGCCCACGGCCTAGCCGATCCTTCCCACCAGAACACACACACCCGACCCGGACTTCCCTCGTCCGTGGCCTTCCTCCTTCGGCCACCCCGGGCCCGCGTGCCCACTTCATGCACCAAGATGGCCGCCCGGCCCCAGCGCGACCCTAGCCATAGGCGCCACTCCGGCTGGAGGACATTGCGCTCCCCTTGGGATGAAAACGGAGGAGCAGTTTCCATCACACCTCTGCGCTTCCCTGGGAAGGTGGGTTTCGATCGACCCGCCGGCCTCCCCGAGGACTGGCTCCACGCCTGCTGGGTGTCTGGGGCTCCTCCCGACCCGGCCCTGAAAGGATCAAAGGACAATGGCAGGAAACCCCCAACAAGCGACCCCCAGGTGACAAGACCCCTGCCTGCACGGACTCCGGACATCAAAGAGGAGTCGCCCTATAACAAGGGGTGCTCTGGGACTGTCCGGCAGATTCGCCTTGGAAACACCTGAGCCCTGCTGAGTGACTCGCGACTCCCTGAAGATCGTCAAACCTCCGAACGTGTACCTGAGCCCTGCTGAGTGACTCGCGGCTCCCTGAAGATCGTAAGACCCACCGAACTTGTGCTTGAGCCCTGCTGAGTGACTCGCGGCTCCCCGAAGACCGTAAGACCTCCGAACTGATACTCGAGCCTGCTGAGTGACTCGCAGCTCCCACAGACTCTCTTGGTCCCGCCGGACCCCACGACGACAAGCGTATCCCCCAGCTCGAGGGTTGTGAGCTGTGCGCCGGGTACGCTCCTGCATTTGATTCTTATTCCCAAAGACTGTCCCGCTACCTCCTAACCCCCCTCCAAGACTTTGTGAGCACGCGCTCTACTTGTATATATTTTGCCTTGCTGATCATAAAGATCCTATCACCCCGATCTGATAAAGATTTGCTCTTAAGAACTCCTTGTGTAGTGTCTCTCTGTCGTGTGGTGCCGAGTGTACGATCCTAGATACGAGGTTCCTCCCCTGAGGAGTCTCCCGCCAGTGCCCGGCTACGATACCTCGAGGGTGGGTCTCAGGGCAGTCAGGGCCCCTTCCGGGCCCCTCTGAGGTCGCCTTCTAACATTGGTGGCAAGCGACGGGATTCGGGCCCATAATCTAGAGATCGTACCGTGAACGGCTGACGCACTACCGACAAAGATGGCAGAAGGAAACGCCGTGGTTCTCGTAGAAGACGACGCCAGTACCGTGTTCCAGGTGGAACAGCTGGAAGAGTACACTCACAAAGAACTAAAGCAATTCTGTAAGGAACTCAGAATCGCTACCACTGGTCTCAACACCAAAGAAGATATGCAAAAGGCACTGAAAGCTTGGGTGGATTCTGGAGCCTCCCGCCCAGAAGGAGCGGGGGAGCCCCACGACGAAGCTGGACCCTCCCAAAGAGAACGCAGCAGCAACCAGGTGCGAGGCTTCGTACCAGACGGGGGCCTATCCCCGGAGGAACTCGCAGACAGAGAAAAAAGTCGCCATCACGAGCTCGAATTAGCCAAACTCAAAATTGAGGGCGAGTTGAAATTAGCCGAGAAAAAGCTAGCAGTAGAACAGTTGCGAGTACAAGGAGAACTAGAAGAGAAGAAACTCCAACGAGAACACGAGGGAAGGAGACTTCAACTGGAACATGAACGCAGCTTGAAGGAAATAGAACTGAAAGCAAGAAGCGAAGAAGCGCGGCCCCCGGGGAACCGGGAGGCGGCCGCCCCGACGGAGCAGAAGGTCCACATCCCCAAGGATGTGGTCAAAGAATATTACAAAAATGATGACATTCAGCAGTGGTTCCGGGCCTACGAGGTTGCCATGACCTCCCATCGGGTCCCGCAGAAGGATTGGGGGGCTGGGTTATGGGGACGATTCCTGAGCGAAGGGAGAGACACCCTGCTCGACCTACCCACCTCCATGCAGACCTCCTATGAACACATGAAAGCGGCCCTCCTCACAAGGTACGGCCTCACCCCGGAGATGTACCGCCAGCGGTTCCAGGACTGCAGGAAGATCCCGGGTACCACCTGGGTGGAATATGTGAATTTCTTCAGCCGCGCCTTCGATGGGTGGATCAAGGGCAGCAAGGTAACCACCCTGGAAGAACTAACAGACCTTATGTTGTGGGAACACCTGGCTGCCAACTGCTTTGTGGAACTACGCCAGCATCTGCTCGACAGCAAGCTCGTGGACCCGAGAAAGCTGGCTGTCGAGGCGGATCGCTGGACCAACACCCGGGTCTCCCAGGGCCCTGTAGGAGAGTACCCCCGAGCCAGTCAGGGACCACCCCGCCAGAGAGGGGGGGGAAACCAGGGAGGGCAGAGAGAGTCCCAGGCTAGTCCCCCAAAGTCCCAACCTCCACCTTTCCCGGCACCCCCACCAGCTGTATCCGGCCCCCCCCTGAGACGGGGGCACCGGGTAACCATCACTTGTTTCCGTTGCCAGAAGCCCGGGCATTACGCCAAGGACCCTGAATGCCCCATGGCCCCACGCACCACCCAGGCAGCACCCCCCGCTAGACAGATAGCCAATGTAGCCCTGGGGGAGGAGGTTGAGGAGGCCGAGGAGTGGGAACCCGCCGCTATGGCCCTAGTGTCCTTAGGAGATAGAGAGATGGTCCCTGGGAGCCTCCTGCCCTCTAACACAAAGAAATATGGGCAGCTCGTAACGATCAATGGCCACCAAGTAGAAGCCCTCCGTGACACCGGGGCCAGCATCACCGGTGTCCTCAGCCATTTAGTCCACGAAGACCAGGTCCTCCCCAACGTATTTTGCCCTGTCATTTCAGCCGACAACACAGAAAGCCTAGGTAAGGTAGCCCTGGTGCCCTTCGAGTGGGGAGGGGTGGTCGGTAAACTGAAGGTCGCAGTGAGAACCTCCCAGCCCGTCGACTGTCTCCTGGGGAACTACCTGGAAAGTTCCCCCTGGGGACAAGTTGAGCGCAAGACCCACCTAGGGATGATGGGCCTCCCTGAGTGGGTGTGCGCCACCACTCGATCCATGGCGGCTCGACTGACCCCCCTGAGGGACGTCGACGATGCCCCGACCCCTGAAGATGGGATGGTCCCGGCCGAGGGCCCCCACATCCCCCCACCAGAAGAGTCGATCGCCAGTGACGAACCCCCGCCTTCCGACTCCACCCCAGACACCGAGTTAGGCGATCTGCCCGAATTAGCCCAGTGGCGCCATGAGGGGGGCCCCTCCCGAGAGGAGTTCTGCCGAGAGCAGGCTACCTGTCCCTCCCTGGTCGGGCCCCGGCAACAGGCAGAGGCCCAGGCCGCAGGCGACCAGACGGGGACGCACCGGGTGTATTGGGAGAATGACCTTTTGTACAGCGAACAGAAGTCGGTGGAGCTAGGGTCCGGCCGGGTGCTGGTGGTACCCCTACGCTTCCGAAACCTCCTCCTGGGCTTGGCCCACGACGTTCCCCTCGCAGGCCACTTGGGTCAGGACAAAACATACAGTCGCCTCGTGACTCACTTCTACTGGCCCAGAATGAAAGCGGATGTGGAAGCCCACTGCAAGTCCTGTCCCACGTGCCAGGCCAGTGGGAAGAGTGGAGGGAAGCGCAAGGCTCCCCTCCAACCCTTCCCTGTCATCAGTACCCCTTTTGAGCGGGTCGGGATCGACATTGTAGGACCTCTGGACCCCCAATTTCCCAGGGGCACCGGTACATCCTCGTCCTGGTGGACCATGCCACCCGTTACCCTGAGGCCATCCCCCTGCGCACCGTCACGGCCCCCGTGGTGGGCCGGGCGCTGATGGGGATCTTCTCCCGCATGGGTTTTCCCCGCGAGGTCGTGAGCGATCGCAGTACCAACTTTATCTCCCGATACATGAAGTCCTTATGGCAACAGTGCGGGGTGTCCTACAAGTTCACCACCCCGTACCACCCCCAAGGAAACGGCCTGGTAGAGCGGTTTAACCGGACTCTGAAGGGGATGATCGCGGGCCTGAAAGAGCCCCTCCGGCGTAAGTGGGACCTCCTGCTCCCCTGCCTCCTATTCGCATACCGAGAAGTTCCCCAGAAATCCTTGGGTTTCAGCCCCTTCGAGCTACACTACGGGCACCCCGTCAGGGGGCCCCTCAGCCTGGTCAAAGAAGAGTGGGAGGCGGCGCCCCGAGGCACCCCCCGAGACGTGTTCCGTTACGTCCTGACCCTCCGCAATCAGACTAGGAGGTTCCGGGAAATGGCGGAGGCCAATCTGGAGGCGAGTCAGGAGGAGATGAAGCGCTGGTACGACCAGAACGCCGCGCTAGTCGAGTTTCAGCCGGGCCAGCTGGTGTGGGTCATGGCCCCCGTGAAACCCTGCGCTCTCCAGGATAAATGGACCGGGCCCTTCAAAGTAGTTGAGCGGAAGAGCCCGGTCACGTACTTGGTAGACGTCCAGTCACCCCGGGACCCCCTCCGGGTCCTCCACGTGAACCGCCTCAAGCCCCACTTTGTGCGGACGGAGCTGAGCCTCCTACTGGCCACTGACGACGGGTCCGAAGAAGAGTCAGATCCTCTCCCTGATCTTCTGTGCACCAAGGAGAAGGACGGCTCCGTAGAAGGAGTGAACCTCTCCCCGTCTCTCACTCCCCAGCAACGTGAGGATTGCCGCCAGCTCCTGGGGCAGTTTCCGGACCTTTTCTCCCTGGTCCCCAAGGTCACCGACTGGTGTGTCCATGATGTGGATACCGGGGACAGCCTGCCAGTGAGACACCGAGCCTACCGAGTCCCTGATCGGGTCCGGTCCTGTATCCAAGCCGAAGTCTCGAAAATGTTGACCCTAGGCGTGATAGAACCCTCAGACAGCCCCTGGGCCAGCCCTGTGGTCCTGGTCCCAAAAGCAGCTGCCCCCGGGGTCGCCCCGGAACTCCGCTTCTGCGTGGACTACCGGGGACTCAATGAAGTCACCCGAGCCGATGCCCGCCCCATTCCCCGAGCCGACGAGCTCATTGACCGGCTCGGGGCTGCTCGGTTCCTCAGCACCTTCGATCTCACCTGCGGCTACTGGCAAATTGCGCTCACAGAGGGAGCCAAGGAGCGGTCCGCCTTCTCCACCCCGGATGGGCACTATCGCTTTCGCGTGATGCCCTTCGGGATGAAAAATGCCCCGGCCACCTTCCAGCGACTGGTAAATAGAGTCCTGGCCGGGCTGGAAAAATTCAGCGCTGCATATCTCGACGATATCGCAGTTTTTAGTTCCGAATGGAGTGAGCACCTCCAGCACCTCCGGAGGGTGCTAACCGCCCTACGCCAGGCGGGCCTCACCGTGAAAGCCAGCAAATGCCAGATTGGGCAAGGTTCGGTAACCTACCTGGGGCACCAGGTCGGAAGCGGGCAGGTCGCCCCACTACAGCCCAAAATCGACGCCATCCTAGCCTGGGAACCTCCCACTACCCAAACAGAGGTCCGAGCCTTTCTGGGCCTCACGGGCTACTACCGGAGATTCATCCGGAATTATGGCAGCCTGGTCGGTCCCCTCACGGGACTCACGTCCAAGAAGCAGCCCAAGAAGGTACAGTGGTCCCCTGCCTGCCAAGAGGCGTTCAATGCCCTGAAAACGGCCATGTGTACGGCCCCCGTCCTCCAGGCCCCCGACTACTCCAAAGAGTTTGTGGTACAAACTGATGCCTCCGAGCATGGCATCGGGGCAGTCCTCTCCCAGGTAAATGACCAGGGTCTAGACCAGCCCGTGGCCTTCCTCAGCCGAAGGCTGTTGCCCCGGGAACAGAGATGGAGTACCATCGAGCACGAGGCGTTCGCCGTAGTCTGGACCCTCAAGAAACTACGCCCTTACCTGTTCGGCACCCATTTCAGGGTCCAAACCGACCATCGCCCCTTGCGATGGCTCATGCAGATGCGAGGAGAAAACCCCAAGCTTCTGCGGTGGTCAATCTCCCTCCAGGGGATGGATTTCACCATGGAACATCGCCCTGGTACGGACCACGCCAACGCCGATGGCCTCTCCCGATTCTTCCGCCTCAGCGAAGAGAACCCCCAAGAAGATGGGTAGTTCTCTCCGGCTTTCAGCTGGGGGGGACGCGTGTTAGACCCGGCCCTCGTAACATAGTCAGACCTGACCCCTGCACCTCACGCCAGCTGGAGGACATCGCGCTCCCCGTGGGATGAGAAAGGGAGGAGCAGTTTCCATCACACCTCTGCGCTTCCCTGGGCAGGTGGGTTTCGATCGACCCGCCGGCCTCCCCGAGGGCTGGCTCCACGCCTGCTGGGTGTCCGGGGCTCCTCCCGACCCGGCCCTGAAAGGATCAAAGGACAATGGCAGGAAACCCCCAACAAGCGACCCCCAGGTGACAAGACCCCTGCCTGCACAGACTCCGGACATCAAAGAGGAGTCGCCCTATAACAAGGGGTGCCCTGGGACTGTCCGGCAGATTCGCCTTGGAAACACCTGAGCCCTGCTGAGTGACTCGCGGCTCCCTGAAGATCGTAAGACCTCCGAACTTGTGCTTGAGCCCTGCTGAGTGACTCGCGGCTCCCTGAAGATCATAAGACCCCCGACTTTGTGCTTGAGCCCTGCTGAGTGACTCGCAGCTCCCTGAAGATCGTAAGACCTCCGAACTTGTGCTTGAGCCCTGCTGATTGAGTCGCGGCTCCCCGAAGACCGTAAGACCTCCGAACTGATACTCGAGCCTGCTGAGTGACTCGCAGCTCCCACAGACTCTCTTGGTCCCGCCGGACCCCACGACGACAAGCATATCCCCCAGCTCAAGGGTTGTGAGCTGTGCGCCGGGTACGCTCCTGCATTTGATTCTTATTCCCAGAGACTGTCCCGCTACCTCCTAACCCCCCTCCAAGACTTTGTGAGCCCGCGCTCTACTTGTATATATTTTGCCTTGCTGATCATAAAGATCCTATCACCCCGATCTGATAAAGATTTGCTCTTAAGAACTCCTCGTGTAGTGTCTCTCTGTCGTGTGGTGCCGAGTGTACGATCCTAGATACGAGGTTCCTCCCCTGAGGAGTCTCCCGCCAGTGCCCGGCTACGATACCTCGAGGGTGGGTCTCAGGGCAGTCAGGGCCCCTTCCGGGCCCCTCTGAGGTCGCCTTCTAACACTCTGGGTTCACCACTGGTTCCAGAGGGGTTGGTATTCTTGTCCGGTCTTCCCTCCCACTAGAGATTGATAATGTCATCCTTGACGACAGAGGGCGTTATGCTGCCCTAACTGGGAGGTGGGAGGGCAGGACCCTTTCCTTGGTCACGATATATGTTCCCCCAGGCCTCCAGACCTCTACTTTCTCTGATGTCGGCCGGATGTTGTTGGAACTCCCCGATAGTCTTCTCCTCATGGGTGGGGACTTTAACTCAGTGCTATCCGGCGATCTGGATCGTCACCCCCCCAGGGCTCTTCCCGTTTCCCAATCATGGCTCGGTGGGTTCTTGGACACCTTCGGTCTGGTGGATTGCTGGAGGTTAATGCACCCGACGCAATGTCAATACACCTTCCACTCCGGGGCTCATGGGAGTCTCTCTAGGCTTGATTACTTCCTCATGCCCGCGTCCCAGTCCACCCAAGCTGGGGAGGTTCGACACTTGGCCTGGAGCATTTCAGACCACTCCCCTGTGTGGCTGCTTTTTGACACGGGGACGCAAGCCGCGGGGCGGATCGCCCCTATTAACCCTTGGCATCTGCGCAACCCCAGGACTCGCGACAGCCTCATTAAGTCGCTCGACCACTACGTCCTGTCCTCAGTGTCCCTGTGGGAAGCTTTCAAAACTGTTATTCGTGGACAGGCCCTCTCTTTAATAGCTGAGACCAAGAAAGCTAGGAATGGAGAGGTTGTGAGGCTGGAGGCTTGTTGGAGGGAGGACCACCGGGGAGTCGGGGGGACTACTCCGGGGCACCTTCCTACCGCAAAGTTATAGCCGAGCGCCGCTGAGAAGCCTCCTAGGAGAGGTCCTTCTCCTATGATCGTACTAGGCCCAGTAACACCACCACACAGGACTCTGTATCAGTTGCTTATCTTGGTTCTTTATATAAAAAGGAGCACGTTCAATATTTACAGTGGGATCGAGTGATCCAATAAGAGTCTCAATGTCCTTGGAGGGATAGGGTAGCGGGACAGTCTTAGTACCAGCAAGGTACGGGAAGGCTCTGCGCCAGACCTTGGGTGCTGGTCTCAGAGCGGCTCGGACGTGGAGAGCCGCGACGACGTCAGCAGGGCTCGGGTGGTAGTTCCGCTAGGGTCGAGCCGCGACACAGTCAGCAGGGCTCCCGTGGTAGGTCCGCTTCGGTCGAGCCGCGACGAGGTCAGCTGGGCTCTAATGGTACGTTTCAGCAAGGTCGGGCCGCGACAGCGTCAGCAGGGCCCCAAAGGTTCGTGAAGGTCTTGTAAGCACGATGGAGCCGCGACGTCGTCAGCAGGGCTCAGAGTGTGGTTTCAGGAAGAGTCTTTCTCCGTAGGGTCAGCCGCGATCCGATCAGCAGGGCTCTTGACCCCGGGATACAACTGTCGTCTTGTTGCCGGGTCGCCCCAGATATAGGTCTGGAGCCCTTTGATGTCCGGACCCTTGCGCCCAGGAGGGCGGAGAGGCCGGGTAGGGCGTGGCCAGACGCTCAGCAGGAGAGGCGCCAGGCCCCAGAGAGCTGTGGGGCGATCGCACCTAGGTGTGGAAGGACGGTTGGGGGTCCCATCGATACTGCCCTCCACCGGGAGTGGGAACGGCTCACGTGGTATCCCCCGGGCCAGGGGTTGGCGCCTCGATGTCGGGCATCGCTGGGACCGAGGCCGGGTAGAGCAGGGTCACGTAGGTGGTCACGTGGAGTGACGTATAATCCAAAATGGAGGAGCCCCGAGGTGCATGGGACCTCGTGCGGCTTAGCGAGGGAGAACAGGACCACGCCACGAGGCCGGCTCCAACACGGCTGAAATACTGGATTTGGAGGCTGAGCTAGACTCGGGTGTCACCCAGGATAGGCTCCACGCCCTTGGCTTGAAACAGTTCGAATACAAATCCCTTGTTACTGATGCTGCCAAGACACTGTACAGGGAACAGCAAGGTAGACTGTATGATGTTGGGGATAAGGCGGGTAAACTGATTGCGTGGCTCGATAAGAAGGAGAGAGTGAACCGCGTGGTCCCTGTGCTTCAGGATTCTAGCGGTGTGCATGTGACTGACCCTGGCGAGATTGTGGAGTGTTTTGCTGATTATTTTCGTGTGGTTTACTCCCCGGTGTCCGACAGAGATGAGGTTGACTCTCGTTCCTTGTTGAGGGACATTGCGCTGCCTTGCCTGTCTGAAGAGGATCGAGAGTGCATGGAGGCATCGTTGTCAGCCGACGAGATTGCTATCGCGATTCGTTCCCTTCGTATTGGTAAGGCTATGGACCCCAATGGTTTGCCCATTGAATTGTACAAATTGTGTCCGGATAAAGTCGCGACTTTTCTCCGTGATAAGTTTTTGGAGTCGCGTGAGCTTGGTTCCCTCCCTAGTGACCAGCGTCTGGCCACCATAGTTGTGATTCCCAAGGAGGGCAAGCCTCATGATCGTTGTGCCTCATACAGGCCCATTTCCCTACTGAATGCTGAACCAAAGATTCTCGCCAAGGTCCTCGCTAATCGCCTACTCGCTGTTATCTGTGACCTGATTCATCCGGATCAATCTGGTTTCATCCCGCACCGGAACACCGCTCTCAACCTGCGGCGTTTGCATGGCGTTCTCGCCAGGGCGGAGTTTCTTTCCGAGCCGGCCATCTTGGCTTCCTTGGATGCCACGATGGCCTTTGATACGATAGAATGGTCATACCTCTAGGCCACACTGGCGAAGTTCGGTTTCAGGCCGGGATTTATTAGTTGGGTCAGACTTTTATATACGGATGCGCTGGCTCAGGTTGTTGTCAATGGGAGGGTGTCCCAGCCCTTCTCTCTCGGGAGGGGTACTAGGCAGGGGTGTCCGCAGTCCCCCCTGCTCTTTGCTGTTTGTTAGACCCGGCCCTCGTAACATAGCCATACCTGACCCCTGCACCTCACACAGCCCCCGAGCCCACGGCCTAGCCGATCCTTCCCACCAGAACACACACACACGACCCGGACTTCCCCATCCGTGGCCTTCCTCCTTTCGGCCACACCGGGCCCGCGTGCCCACTTCATGCACCAAGATGGCCGCCCGGCCCCAGCGCGACCCTGGCCTAGAGGCGCCACTCCGGCGGGAGGACATCGCGCTCCCACTGGGATGAGAGAGGGAGGAGCAGTTTCCATCGCACCTCTGAGCTTCCCTGGGAAGGTGGGTTTCGATCGGCCCGCCGGCCTCCCCGAGGGCTGGCTCCACGCCTGCTGGGTGTCTGGGACTCCACCCGACCCCGCCCTGAAAGGATCAAAAGACAATGGCAGGAAACCCCGACAAGCGACCCCCAGGTGACAAGACCCCTGCCTGCACAGACTCCGGACATCAAAGAGGAGTCGCCCTATAACAAGGGGTGCTCTGGGACTGTCCAGCAGATTCGCCTTTGGAAACACCTGAGCCCTGCTGAGTGACTCGCGGCTCCCTGAAGATCGTAAGACCTCCGAACTCGTGCTTGAGCCCTGCTGAGTGACTCGCGGCTCCCTGAAGATCGTAAGACCTCCGAACTCGTGCTTGAGCCCTGCTGAGTGACTCGCGGCTCCCTGAAGATCGTAAGACCTCCGAACTTGTACTTGAGCCCTGCTGAGTGACTCGCGGCTCCCACAGACTCTCTTGGTCCCGCCGGACCCCACGACGACAAGCGTATCCCCCAGCTCGAGGATTGTGAGCTGTGCGCCGGGTACGCTCCTGCATTTGATCCATATCCCCAAAGACTGTCCCGCTACCTCCTACCCCCCTCCAAGACTCTGTGAGCCCGCGCTCCACTTGTATATATTTGCCTTGCTGATCATAAAGATCCTACAACTCCGATCTGATAAAGATTTATTCTTAAGAACTCCCGGTGTGGTGTCTCTTTGTCGTGTGGTGCCGAGTGTACGATCCTAGATACGAGATTCCTCCCCTGAGGAGTTTCCCGCCAGTGCCCGGCTACGATATCTCGAGGGTTGGTCTCAGGATAGTCAGGGCCCCCTCCGGGCTCCTCTGAGATCGCCTTCTAACATTGGTGGCAAGCGACGGGATTCGGGCCCATAATCTAGAGATCGTACCGTGAACGGCTGACGCACTACCGACAAAGATGGCAGAAGGAAACGCCGTGGTTCTCACAGAAAACGACACCAGTACCGTGTTCCAGGCGGAACAACTGGAGGAGTACACACACAGAGAATTGAAGCAAGTCTGCAAAGAACTCAAAATCGCTACCACTGGTCTCAACACCAAAGAATATATGCAGAAGGCACTGAAAGCTTGGGTGGATTCTGGAGCCCCCCGCCCAGAAGGAGCGGTGGAGCCCCACGACGAAGCTGGACCCTCCCAAGGAGAACGCAGCAGCAACCAGGTGCGAAGCTTCGTACCAGACGGGGGCCTATCCCCGGAGGAACTCGCAGACAGAGAAAGAAGTCGCCATCACGAACTCGAATTAGCCAAACTCAAAATTGAGGGCGAGTTGAAATTAGCCGAGAAAAAGCTAGCAGTGGAACAGATGCGGGTGCAAGGAGAACTAGAAGAGAAGAAACTCCAACGGGAACACGAAGGAAGGAGACTTCACCTGGAGCATGAACGCAGCTTGAAGGCAATGGAGCTTAAAGCAAAAAGCGAAGAAGCGCGGCCCCCGGGGAACCGAGAGGCGGCCTCCCCGGCGGAGCAGAAGGTCCACATCCCCAAGGATGTGGTCAAAGAATATTACAAAAACGATGACATTCAACAGTGGTTCAGGGCCTACGAGGTCGCCATGACCTCCCATCGGGTCCCGCAGAAGGATTGGGGGGCCGGGTTGTGGGGACGATTCCTGAGCGAAGGGAGAGACACCATGCTCGACCTACCAACCTCCATGCAGACCTCCTACGACCACATGAAAGAGGCCCGCCTCACAAGGTACGGCCTCACCCCGGAGATGTACCGCCAGCGGTTCCGGGACTGCAGGAAGATCCCGGGCACCACCTGGGTGGAGTATGTGAACTTCTTCAGCCGCGCATTCGATGGGTGGATCAAGGGCAGCAAGGTAACCACCCTGGAAGAACTAACAGACCTTATGTTGTGGGAACAACTGGCTGCGAACTGCTTTGTGGAACTGCGCCAGCATCTGCTCGACAGCAAGCTCATGGATCCGAGGAAGCTGGCTGTCGAGGCGGATCGCTGGACCAACACCCGGGTCTCCCGGGGCCCTGTAGGAGAGTACCCCCGAGCCAGTCAGGGACCACCCCGCCAGGGGGTAAACCAGGGAGGGCAGAGAGAGTCCCAGTCTAGTCCCCCGAAGACCCAACCTCCGCCTTTCCCGGCACCCCCACCAGCTGTATCCGGCCCCCCCCTGAGACGGGGGCACCGGGTGACCATCACTTGTTTCCGTTGTCAGAAGCCCGGGCATTACGCCAATGACCCTGAATGTCCCATGGCCCCACACACCACCCAGGCAGCACCCCCCGCTAGACAGATAGCCAATGTAGCACTGGGGGAGGAGGTTGAGGAGACCGTAGAGTGGGAACCCGCAGCCATGGCCCTAGTATCCTTAGGAGATAGGGAAGTCTCCTGCCCTCCAACACGAAGAAATATGGGCAGCTCGTAACGATCAATGGCCACCAAGTAGAAGCCCTCCGTGACACCGGGGCCAGCATCACCGGTGTCCTCAGTCATTTGGTCAACGAAGACCAGGTCCTCCCCAACGTCTTTTGCCCGGTCATTTCCGCTGACAACACGGAAAGTCTGTGTAAAGTAGCCCTGGTGCCTTTTGAATGGGGAGGGGTGGTCGGTAAACTGAAAGTCGCAGTGAGAACCTCCCAGCCAGTCGACTGTCTCCTGGGGAACGACCTGGAAAGTTCCCCCTGGAAACAAGTCGAGCGCAAGACCCACCTAAGGATGATGGGTCTCCCTGAGTGGGTGTGCGCCACCACCCGATCCATGGCGGCCCGACTAACCCCCCTGGGGGAAGTCGACGACGCCCTGACCACTGAAGATAGGATGGTCCCCGCCGAGGGTCCCCACATCCCCCCACAAGAAGGGTCGGTCGCCAGTGACAAACCCCCACCTTCCGACTCCGCCCAGGTCACCGAGTTAGGCGATCTGCCCGAATTGGCCCAGTGGCGCCACGAGGGGGGCCCCTCCCGAGAGGAGTTCTGCCGAGAGCAGGCTACCTGTCCTTCCCTGGTCGGTCCCCGGCAACAGGCAGAGGCCCAGGCCGCGGGCGACCAAACTGGAACGCACCGGGTGTATTGGGAGAATGACCTTTTGTACAGCGAGCAGAAGTCGGTGGAGCTAGGATCCGCCCGGGTGCTGGTGGTACCCCTACGCTTCCGAGACCTCCTCCTGGGCTTGGCCCACGACGTTCCCCTCGCAGGCAACTTGGGCCAGGACAAAACCTACAGTCGCCTCGTGACTCACTTCTACTGGCCCAGGATGAAAGCAGATGTAGAAGCCCACTGCAAGTCCTGTCCCACGTGCCAGGCCAGTGGGAAGAGCGGAGGAAAGCGCAAGGCTCCCCTCCAACCCTTCCCTGTCGTCAGTACCCCTTTTGAGCGGGTCGGATCGACATCATGGGGCCTCTGGACCCCCCAACCTCCCAAGGGCACCGTTTTATCCTCGTCCTGGTGGATCATGCCACCCGATACCCTGAAGCCATCCCCCTGCGCACCGTCACAGCCCCCGTGGTGGGCCGGGCGTTGATGGGAATCTTCTCCCGTATGGGTTTTCCCCGCGAGGTCGTGAGCGATCGCGGGACGAACTTCATCTCCAGATACATGATGTCCTTGTGGCAACAATGCGGAGTGTCCTATAAATTCACCACCCCGTACCACCCCCAAGGAAACGGCCTGGTAGAGCGGTTTAACCGGACTCTGAAGGGGATGATCGCGGGCCTCGAAGAGCCCCTCCGGCGTAAGTTGGACGTCCTGCTCCCCTGCCTCCTGTTCGCCTACCGAGAAGTTCCCCAGAAATCCTTGGGGTTCAGCCCCTTTGAGTTACTCTATGGGCACCCCGTCCGGGGGCCCCTCAGCCTGGTCAAGGAAGGGTGGGAGGCGGCGCCCCGAGGCCACCCCCGAGATGTGTTCCGATACGTCCTGACCCTCCGAAACCAGACTAGGAAGTTCCGAGAGATGGCCGAGGCCAACCTGGAGGCGAGCCAGGAAGAGATGAAGCGCTGGTACGACCAGAATGCCACTCTGGTCGAGTTTCAGCCGGGCCAGCAGGTATTGGTCATGGCCCCCGTGAAACCCTGCGCCCTCCAGGATAAATGGACCGGGCCCTTCAAAGTGGTTGAGCGGAAGAGCCAGGTCACGTACTTGGTGGACGTCCAGTCACCACGGGACCCCCTCCGGGTCCTCCACGTGAACCGCCTCAAGCCCCACTTTGTGCGGACGGAGCTGAGCCTCCTGCTGGCCACTGATGACGGGTCCGAGGAGGAGTCGGATCCTCTCCCTGATCTCCTGTGCACCAAAGAGAAGGACGGCTCCGTAGAGGGAGTGAACCTCTCCCCATCCCTCACTTCCCAGCAACGTGAGGATTGCCGCCAGCTCCTAGGGCAGTTTTCCAACCTCTTCTCCCTGGTCCCCAAAGTCACCGACTGGTGTGTCCATGACGTGGATACCGGAGACAGCCCGCCGGTGAGACACCGAGCCTACCGAGTCCCTGATCGGGTCCGGTCCTGTATTCAAGCCGAGGTCTCGAAGATGTTGACCTTAGGAGTGATCGAACCCTCAGACAGCCCCTGGGCCAGCCCCGTGGTCCTGGTCCCAAAAGCAGCGGCCCCCGGTGTCGCCCCAGAACTCCGCTTCTGCGTGGACTACCGGGGACTCAATGAAGTCACCCGAGCCGATGCCCACCCCATTCCCCGAGCCGACGAGCTCATTGACCGACTCGGGGCTGCTCGGTTCTTCAGCACCTTCGATCTCACCTGCGGCTACTGGCAAATTGCGCTCACAGAAGGAGCCAAGGAGCGGTCCGCCTTCTCCACCCCGGATGGGCACTATCGCTTTCGCGTGATGCCCTTCGGGATGAAAAATGCCCCGGCCACCTTCCAGCGACTGGTAAATAGAGTCCTGGCCGGGCTGGAAAAATTCAGCGCTGCCCATCTAGACGATATCGCAGTTTTTAGTTCTGAATGGAGTGAGCACCTCCAGCACCTCCGGAGGGTGCTAACCGCCCTGCGCCAGGCAGGCCTCACCGTGAAAGCCAGCAAGTGCCAGATTGGGCAAGGTTCGAAAACCTACCTGGGGCACCAGGTCGGAAGCGGCCAGGTCGCCCCTCTACAGCCCAAAATCGACGCCATCCTAGCCTGGGAACCCCCCACTACCCAAACGGAGGTCCGAGCCTTTCTGGGCCTCACGGGCTACTACCGGAGATTCATTCGGAATTACGGCAGCCTCGTCGGTCCCCTCACGGGACTCACGTCCAAGAAACAGCCCAAGAAAGTGCAGTGGACCCCTGCCTGCCAAGAGGCGTTCGATGCCCTGAACGTGGCCATGTGCACTGTCCCCGTCCTCCAGGCCCCCGACTACTCCAAGGAATTTGTGGTCCAAACGGATGCCTCCAAACATGGAATTGGGGCCGTCTTGTCCCAAGTGAATGACCAAGGCCTAGACCAGCCCTTAGCCTTCCTCAGCCGAAGGCTGTTGCCCAGAGAACAGAGATGGAGCACCATCGAGCGCGAGGCGTTCGCCGTAGTCTGGGCCCTCAAGAAATTATGCCCTTACCTGTTCGGCACCCATTTCAAGGTCCAAACCGACCATCGCCCCTTGCGATGGCTCATGCAGATGCGAGGAGAAAACCCCAAGTTACTGCGGTGGTCAATCTCCCTCCAGGGGATGGATTTCACCGTGGAACATCGCCCTGGTACTGACCACGCCAACGCCGATGGCCTCTCCCGGTTCTTCCGCCTCAGCGAAGAGAACCCCCAAGAGGATGGGTAGTTCTCTCCGGCTTTCAGCTGGGGGGGACGCGTGTTAGACCCGGCCCTCGTAACATAGCCATACCTGACCCCTGCACCTCACACAGCCCCCGAGCCCACGGCCTAGCCGATCCTTCCCACCAGAACACACACACACGACCCGGACTTCCCCGTCCGTGGCCTTCCTCCTTTCGGCCACACCGGGCCCGCGTGCACACTTCATGCACCAAGATGGCCGCCCGGCCACAGCGCGACCCTGGCCTAGAGGCGCCACTCCGGCGGGAGGACATCGCGCTCCCATTGGGATGAGAGAGGGAGGAGCAGTTTCCATCGCACCTCTGAGCTTCCCTGGGAAGGTGGGTTTCGATCGACCTGCTGGCCTTCCCGAGGGCTGGCTCCACGCCTGCTGGGTGTCTGGGACTCCTCCCGACCCGGCCCTGAAAGGATCAAAAGACAATGGCAGGAAACCCCGACAAGCGACCCCCAGGTGACAAGACCCCTGCCTGCACAGACTCCGGACATCAAAGAGGAGTCGCCCTATAACAAGGGGTGCTCTGGGACTGTCCAGCAGATTCGCCTTTGGAAACACCTGAGCCCTGCTGAGTGACTCGCGGCTCCCTGAAGATCGTAAGACCTCCGAACTCGTGCTTGAGCCCTGCTGAGTGACTCGCGGCTCCCTGAAGATCGTAAGACCTCCGAACTCGTGCTTGAGCCCTGCTGAGTGACTCGCGGCTCCCTGAAGATCGTAAGACCTCCGAACTTGTACTTGAGCCCTGCTGAGTGACTCGCGGCTCCCACAGACTCTCTTGGTCCCGCCGGACCCCACGACGACAAGCGTATCCCCCAGCTCGAGGATTGTGAGCTGTGCGCCGGGTACGCTCCTGCATTTGATCCATATCCCCAAAGACTGTCCCGCTACCTCCTACCCCCCTCCAAGACTCTGTGAGCCCGCGCTCCACTTGTATATATTTGCCTTGCTGATCATAAAGATCCTACAACTCCGATCTGATAAAGATTTATTCTTAAGAACTCCCGGTGTGGTGTCTCTTTGTCGTGTGGTGCCGAGTGTACGATCCTAGATACGAGATTCCTCCCCTGAGGAGTCTCCCGCCAGTGCCCGGCTACGATACCTCGAGGGTTGGTCTCAGGATAGTCAGGGCCCCCTCTGGGCTCCTCTGAGATCGCCTTCTAACACTCTTGCTTTAGAACCGCTCGCAGCCTGGCTCCGATGGGAACCGTCGATAAAGGGCATTCAGTGGGTCCCTGGCTTTGAGGACCGAGTCTCGTTGTACGCCGACGATATTCTTTTGTACCTCACCTCCCCGCGTGAATCCCTTAATGTCCTTTTTGACGTCCTCACTTCTTTCGGGAAAAACTCCGAGCTGATCATTAACTGGTCCAAATCCTGTGTGTATGTTATTTCCGGTGACCTTCCCCCCTTGCCGAATAGGTTTCCCATTCAAATTTCGCAATCCGGTTTCAAGTACTTGGGGATCTACGTATCGTTGGACCCGGCGGTCCGCCATGAGCATAATCTCCTTCCTCCTCTCCGGCGATTGAAGTTGGACGTGGCTTGCTGGCGTAGGTTGCCGTTGTCGCCACTCGGTCGAGCGGCACTTTTTAAAATGATGTCCCTGCCCCGATTTCTCTACGCACTCCAGAACTCCTTTGATATTATTCCGGCGGCCTACTTCCGGGAGGTGGAGGGTCTACAGAGGAGAGTTATTTGGGACGGTCGCGCTCGTATCGCTCTTGCAAAACTGACTCTCCCCTGGTATGACGGGGGCATTGCGCTCCCGGACATCAGGAGGTACTATTGGGCCTCCCAGCTGTCCGCTGTCAACCATGCTATGTATGCACCCGGCCCAAATCCGTCTTTCGAGATGGATAAATATCAGTTGCCTGGTGGCAACTTCAATAGAGCGCTCTATTCTCGGATGGCGGGGAGGAACCTAACGGGACCCACTAAGATTGCAGTGCATGCGTGGAAGGATGCCAATGTGGCCATGCGTCGGAATGATCGCCTGACACGAGCGACCCCCCTGTTTGCGTCGGACGGATTGGGATGCCTCTGGACGACGAAAGGTTTTGAGAACTGGGATATGATTGGCATTAGCAGAGTGGGTGATCTCTGGGTGAAAGGTTCTGTCAAATCCTTTGTGGCGCTTCAGAGTGAGTATGAGCTGAGTGAGAGGGAGTTCTTCAGGTACGCACAGGTTCGCCACGCTTTGCTGTCGGTTTTCAAGGCCGGTACCACGATCCCCGCAGCTTCACCACTCGAGGACCGTATACTTGATGGTCATCTGCCCGATAGTACGATTTCTTTGATTTATAAGAAGTTAATCAACAGTCGGGCAGACCTCCTTGTGCATCTTCGGGAGGCCTGGACCGGAGACGGGTTGGAGTTGGATGACGAGGACTGGCAGTCTGCATTGTCTTCCCCGAAAGTGGTCGCCATTCCTGCCCGTCTCCGTCTGGTCCAGCTTAAAATTCTTCACCGTGTGTATGTGACGGGTCCTCGTTTGGTTGCGATGGGTTTTTCTTCGGATGGGCTGTGTAAGCGTGGCTGTGGTATGAGTGCCACCTTCCTTCATATCCTTTGGGAGTGTCGCGAGGTTGCGGCTTATTGGCGCCGTGTGCATGCGGTAATGGAGTGTGTCACTGGGGTTGCTCTGTTGCCTGAGGCTCGTCGATGTTTGCTGAATGTATGGGAGCCGAATGACTACAACGTTGCCCAGGCCCGGTGGGCGGCACTTGGGAACATGATTGCAAAGAGGGATATCGCGCAGCTTTGGGGTTCCCGACGGCCTCCCACCGTGTCAGTGTGGAAGGAGAACATGGACTGGTGTATGTTCAGGGATGTTGGAGGGAGGACCACCGGGGAGTCGGGGGGACTACTCCGGGGCACCTTCCTACCGCAAAGTTATAGCCGAGTGCCGCTGAGAAGCCTCCTAGGAGAGGTCCTTATCCTATGATCGTACAAGGCCCAGTAACACCACCACACAGGACTCTGTATCAGTTGCTTATCTTGGTTCTTTATATAAAAAGGAGCACGTTCAATATTTACAGTGGGATCGAGTGATCCAATAAGAGTCTCAATGTCCTTGGAGGGATAGGGTAGCGGGACAGTCTTAGTACCAGCAAGGTACGGGAAGGCTCTGCGCCAGACCTTGGGTGCTGGTCTCAGAGCGGCTCGGACGTGGTGAGCCGCGACGGCGTCAGCAGGGCTCGGGTGGTAGTTCCGCTAGGGTCGAGCCGCGACACAGTCAGCAGGGCTCCGGTGGTAGGTCCGCTTCGGTCGAGCCCCGACGAGGTCAGCTGGGCTCTGATGGTACGTTTCAGCAAGGTCGGGCCGCGACAGCGTCAGCAGGGCCCCAAAGGTTCGTGAAGGTCTTGTAAGCACGATGGAGCCGCGACGTCGTCAGCAGGGCTCAGAGTGTGGTTTCAGGAAGAGTCTTTCTCTGTAGGGTCAGCCGCGATCCGATCAGCAGGGCTCTTGACTCCGGGATACAACTGTCGTCTTGTTGCCGGGTCGCCCCAGATATAGGTCTGGAGCCCTTTGATGTCCGGACCCTTGCGCCCAGGAGGGCAGAGAGGCCGGGTAGGGCGCGGCCAGATGCCCAGCAGGAGAGGCACCAGGCCCCAGAGAGCTGTGGGGCGATCGCACCTAGGTGTGGAAGGACGGTTGGGGGTCCCATCGATACTGCCCTCCGCCGGCAGTGGGAAGGGCTCACGTGGTATCCCCCGGGCCAGGGGTTGGCGCCTCGATGTCGGGCCTCGCTGGGACCGAGGCCGGGTAGAGCAGGGTCACGTAGGTGGTCACGTGGAGTGACGTATAATCCAAAATGGAGGAGCCCCGAGGTGCATGGGACCTCGTGCGGCTTAGCGAGGGGGAACAGGACCACGCCACGAGGCCGGCTCCAACACGCGTCCCCCCCAGCTGAAGGCAGGGAGAGTCACCCATCTCCTTGGGGGTTCTCCTCGCCGAGGCGGAAGAATCTGGACAGGCCGTCAGCATTGGCGTGGTCGTTGCCGGGCCGGTGTTCCACGGTGAAGTCCATCCCTTGCAGCGAGATGGACCATCGCAACAACTTGGGGTTCTCGCCCCGCATTTGCATGAGCCACCGCAAGGGCCGGTGGTCAGTCTGGACCCTGAAGTGGGTGCCGAAAAGGTAGGGCCGGAGCTTCTTGAGAGCCCATACCACAGCGAAGGCCTCCCGCTCGATGGTGCTCCACCTCTGTTCTCGTGGCAGCAGTTGGCGGCTGATGAAGGCCACAGGTCGGTCGAGGCCCTCGGCGTCCATCTGGGAGAGGACCGCCCCGACCCCGTACTCTGATGCATCGGTCTGCACCACAAACTCCTTGCTGTAGTCAGGGGCCTGTAGCACCGGGGCATCACACATGGCCGCCTTGAGGGCTTCAAAAGCGGTCTTACAGCGGGGCGTCCAGTGCACCACCTTGGGCTGTTTCTTGGAAGTGAGCTCCGTAAGGGGGCACACAATGCTGCCATAATCTTTAATAAATCGCCGGTAGTAGCCTGTGAGGCCTAAGAAGGCCCGGACAGCGGTTTGGGTTGCGGGGGGCCCCCACGCCTGGATGGCATCGACCTTTAACTGGAGGGGCGCTACCTGGCCACTCCCCACCTGGTGGCCCAGATAGGTCACAGATCCTTGACCGATCTGGCACTTGCTGGCCTTAATTGTGAGCCCGACCCTTTGGAGAGCGGCCAGGACTTCCCCGAGGTGCCCTAGGTGCGCGGCCCAATGGTCGCTGAAGACTGCAATGTCGTCGAGGTAGGCCGCGCTGAAGGCTTCTAGCCCGGCCAGGACCTTGTTCACCAGCCTCTGAAAGGTCGCTGGGGCGTTCTTCATACCGAAGGGCATCACCCGAAAGTGGTAGTGCCCATCGGGGGTGGAAAAGGCGGATCGTTCCTGGGCGCCGGGAGTGAGCTTGATCTGCCAGTACCCAGCGGTGAGATCAAAGGTGCTTAGGTAGCGGGCGGCCCCTAAGCGATCGATCAGTTCGTCTGCCCGTGGCAGGGGGTGGGCATCGGTCTTGGTGACTGCGTTCAGGCCCCGGTAGTCTACACAAAATCTGAGTTCCGGAGAAGTGCCGGGGGCGGCTGCCTTCGGCACCAAGACCACCGGGCTGGCCCACGGGCTGTCTGAGGGCTCGATGACTCCAAGGGCGAGCATCTTGGCGACCTCGGTCTGTATGCAGGCTCGGACTCGGTCAGGTACTCTGTAGGCGCGGTGTCGCACAGGGGGGCTGTCCCCGGTATCCACGTCGTGGACGCACCAGGGGGTCACCCCGGGTGTGAGAGAGAAGAGGGCAGCGAAGGGTTGTAGCAGCCTCCGGCAGTCCTGGCACTGTTCTGGGGTCAGCGTGGCGGAGAGGTGGACGCCTTCCAAAGAGCCGTCTTGGCCCGAGGACCCCAGGAGGTCTGGTAGGGGCTCAGAGTCGCTTTCGCCCCCATCGTCAGTAGCCAGCAGCAGGCTTAGTTCAGTTCGGGCAAAGTGGGGCTTGAGCCGGTTGGCGTTTAGGACCCGGAGGGGGTTCCTCGGGGACTCCATGTCGACCAGGTAGGTGACGGGGCTCTTCCTCTCAACCACCTTGAAGGGCCCGGTCCACTTGTTCTGCAGGGCGCAGGGGTCCACGGGGGACATGACGCAGACTTGCTGGCCCGGCTCGAACTCGATGGTCGAGGCATTTGCGTCATACCAGCGCTTCATGTCTTCTTGGCTGGCTTCGAGGTTGGCTTCTGCCAGGGCCCGGAACTTCCGAGTCGGGTTCCGCAGGGTCAGGAGGTACCGGTAGACGTCGGGGGGCATCTTGGACGTTCGCCTCCCAGCCCTCCTTGACCAGGCTGAGGGGCCCTCGGACGGGGTGCCCATACAATAGTTCGAAGGGGCTGAAGCCCAGGGATTTCTGTGGCACCTCTCGATAGGCGAACAGGAGGCAGGGCAGCAGGACATCCCACCTCCTCCTCAGGGGCTCTTCCAGGCCCTTGATCATCCCTTTTAGGGTTCTGTTGAACCGCTCGACCAGTCCGTTCCCCTGGGGGTGGTAAGGGGTGGTGAATCTGTAGGTGACCCCACATTGTTGCCAGAGGGATCTCATGTACTTCGAAATAAAGTTCGTACCCCTGTCGCTCACCACTTCTCGGGGGAACCCCACCCTGGAGAAGATGCCCATCAGGGCCCGGCCCACCACTGGAGCTGTCACAGTGCGGAGTGGGATGGCCTCAGGGTATCGGGTGGCGTGGTCGACCAGTACCAGGATGAAGCGGTGTCCCAGGGCGGTTCGGGGGTTGAGGGGCCCCGCGATGTCGATCCCCACTCATTCGAACGGGGTGTGGACGGCTGGAAATGGTTGGAGGGGGGCTTTAACTCGACCCCCAGTCTTTCCGCTAGCAGGACCGGCAGTGGTGGTCCACGTCTCGCCGCATTCGGGGCCAATAGAAATGGGTCACTAGGCGGCTGTAAGTCTTGTCCCGCCCGAGGTGTCCGGCGAGGGGCACGTCATGCGCCAGGTTCAGGAGGAACTCCCGGAACCGGAGGGGAACCACCAACACCCGGCCGGCTCCCAGTTCGGCGACCTTCTGTTCGCTATATAGTAGGTCATTGTCCCAATAGACCCAGTGGGTTCCCGTGGGGTCCCCCGAGGCCTGGGCGGCCGCTTGCTGTCGGGCCCCCTCGAGGGATGGGCAGGCCTTCTGTTCTTGCTGAAATTGTTCGTGGGTGGGGCCCCCATCGTGGCGCCACTGGGCCAGCTCGGGGATCTCGCTGAGGGAGGCGGCCTCGTCGGGAGAAAGTTCGGATGGCCCGGCCTCATCGTCGGGTTCCTCCGTGCCGGAGGAGGGGGATAGTTCTGGGCCCGTAGGCTTGTCGGTGGCCGCGGCAGCGGCTGGTTGGGCGGTCATGGACCGGGTGGTGGCGCAGGCCCACTCGGGCAGCCCTAGCATCCCCAGATGCTCTCGGCGCTCCACCTGGGCCCAGGGGGAGCTCTCTAGGTCATTCCCCAGGAGGCAGTCCACGGGGGCGTCGTCGCGGACAGTCACTTTTAGGGTGCCGGACACTCCTCCCCACTCGAAGGGGATCCTGGCCATCCGGCACATGCTTTCGGTGTTGTCCGCGGTCCGGACAGGGCATAGGACATGTGGCAGGATTTGTTCGGGGGTCACTAGGTGGCAGCGGACAGCGGTCACGCTGGCCCCAGTGTCCCGGAGGGCTTCGGCCCGTCGTCCATTGATGGTGACCCACTGCTGGTACTTCTGGGTGTTGCTTGGGATGGCCGCTCGGGGTAGGTGGGTTAAGAAGCAACCGGGAGAGTGGGTGGGTGGGTGGGTGGTTTAAGAACTAACCGGGAGAGAGGGTGGGTGGGTGGGTTAAGAAGCAACCGGGAGAGGGTGGGTTAAGAAGCAACCGAAGAGGGTGGGTGGGTGGGTTAAGAAGCAACCGGGAGAGGGTGGGTGGGTGGGTTGTGGGTGGGTTAAGAAGCAACCGGGAGAGGGTGGGTGGGTTAAGAAGCAACCGGGAGAGGGTGGGTGGGTGGGTTAAGAAGCAACCGGGAGAGGGTGGGTGGGTGGGTTAACAAGCAACTGGGAGATGGTGGGTGGGTGGGTGGGTTAAGAAGCAACCGGGAGAGGGTGGGTGGGGAGATGGGTTTTAAGAAGCAACCAGGAGAGGGTTGGTTGGTGGGGGGGTTTTAAGAAGCAACCTGGAGAGGGTGGGTGGGTTAAGAAGAAACCAGGGGTGGGTGGTTGGGTTAAGAAGAAACCGGGGGTGGGTGGGTAAAGAAGAAACCGGGGTGGGTGGGTGGGTAAAGAAGAAACTGGGGTGGGTGGGTGGGTAAAGAAGAAACCGGGGATGGGTGGGTGGATGGGTAAAGAAGAATCCGGGGTGGGTGGTTAAAGAAGAAACCGGGGTGGGTGGGTAAAGAATAAACCGGGGTGGGTAAAGAAGAAACCGGGGGTGGGTAAAGAAGAAACCAGGGGTGTGTGGGTAAAGAAGAAACCGGGGGTGGGTGGGTGGGTAAAGAAGAGACCATGGGTGGGTGGGTGGGTAAAGAAGAGACCATGGGTGGGTGGGTGGGTAAAGAAGAAACCGGGGGTGGGTGGGTGGGTAAAGAAGAAACCGGGTGGGTAAAGAAGAAACCGGGGGTGGGTGGGTAAAGAAGAAACCGGGGTTGGGTGGATAAAGAAGAAACCGTGGGTGGGTAAAGAAGAAACCGGGGTGGGTGGGTAAAGAAGAAACCGGGGGTGGGTGGGTAAAGAAGAAACCGGGGGTGGCTGGGTTAAGAAGCAACCGGGAGAGGGTGGGTGGGTGGGGGTTAAGAAGCAACCGGGAGAGGGTGGGCGGGTGGGGTTTAAGAAGCAACCGAGAGAGGGTGGGTGGGTGGGGTTAAGAAGCAACCGGGAGAGGGTGGGTGGGTGGGGTTTAAGAAGCAACCGGGAGAGGGTGGGTGGGTGGGGTTTAAGAAGCAACTGGGAGAGGGTGGGTGGGTGGGGTTTAAGAAGCAACCGGGAGAGGGTGGGTGGGTGGGGTTTAAGAAGCAACCGGGAGAGGGTGGGCGGGTGGGGTTTAAGAAGCAACCGGGAGAGGGTGGGCGGGTGGGGTTTAAGAAGCAACCGGGAGAGGGTGAGAGGGTGGGCGGGTGGGGTTTAAGAAGCAACCGGGAGAGGGTGGGCGGGTGGGATTTAAGAAGCAACCGGGAGAGGGTGGGCAGGTGGGGTTTAAGAAGCAACCGGGAGAGGGTGGGCGGGTAGGGTTTAAGAAGCAACCGGGAGAGGGTGGGCGGGTGGGGTTTAAGAAACAACCGGGGATGGGTGGGTGGATGAGTAAAGAAGAATCCGGGGGTGGGTGGGTAAAGAAGAAACCAGGGTGGATGGGTAAAGAAGAAACCGGGGTGGGTGGGTAATGAAGAAACCGGGAGTGGGTGGGTAAAGAAGAAACCGTGGGTGTGTGGGTAAAGAAGAAACCGGGGGTGGGTGGAGGTGGGTGGGTAAAGAAGAAACCATGGGTGGGTGGGTAAAGAAGAAACCGGGGGTGGGTGGGTGTTAGAAAGGCTAGCCTCAGGAAGAGAGGGTGAGCGTCGGCTCGGGTGACCGCATTGAGCCCCCGCTAGTCCACGCAGAACCGTAGTTCAGGGGCAACACCAGGGGCAGGTGCTTTCGGGACCAGTACCACGGGGCTGGCCCAAGGACTGTCTGTGGGCTCGATCACCCCTAAGGACAACATCTTCGATACCTCTGCCTGGATGCAGGCCCGGACTCGGTCGGGGACGCGGTAGGCTCGGTGCCGTACCGGGGGCTGTCTCCGGTGTCCACGTCGTGGACGCACCTGTCGGTGACCTTGGGGACGAAGGAGAACAGGTCGGAGAACTGGCCCAAGAGCCGGAGGCAGTCCTCGTGTTGTTGGGGTGTGAGGGAGGGGGAGAGGATCACCCCCTCCACGGATCCGTCCTTTGCTTTGGCCCGCAGGAGGTCAGGAAGAGGCTCCGTTTCCTCTTCCGCCCCGTCGTCTGTGGCCAGGAGCAAGCTCAACTCCGTCCGCACGAAGTGAGGCTTGAGGCGGTTCACGTGGAGAACCCGAAGGGGGTTCCGCGGGGACTGGATGTCCACCACGTATGTCACCTGACTTTTTCGATCGACCACCTTGAAGGGGCCGGTCCATTTGTCTTGGAGGGCGCACGGCTTCACTGGGGCCATTACCCAGACCTGCTGGCCGGGCTGAAACTCGACCAGTGTGGCGTTCTGGTCGTACCAGCGCTTCATCTCTTCCTGGCTCGCCTCGAGTTTGGCTTCGGCCAGCTCTCGGAACTTCCGGGTCTGATTCCTGAGAGCCAACAGGTACCGGAACACGTCCTGCGGGGGGTTCCAGGGTGTCGTCTCCCACCCCTCTTTGACCAGGCTCAGGGGACCTCTGACTCGGTGCCCATACAGTAATTCAAACAGGCTGAACCCCAAGGACTTCTGGGGGACTTCCCTGTAGGCGAACAGGAGGCAGGGAAGAAGGACGTCCCACTTATGCCGCAGGGGCTCCTCGAGACCCATGATCATTCCCTTCAGAGTCCGGTTAAACCGCTCTACTAGGCCATTGCCTTGGGGATGGTAAGGGGTAGTGAATTTATACGCTACTCCACATTGTTGCCACAGGTATTTCATATATTTTGAGATAAAATTGGTACCTCGGTCGCTCACGACCTCTCGGGGGAACCCTACCCGGGAGAAGATCCCCATCAAGGCCCGGCCAATCACGGGGGCCGTGACAGTGTGGAGGGGGATGGCCTCCGGGTATCGTGTGGCATGGTCCACTAGGACGAGGATATCAAGGGGCCCCACGATGTCGATTCCGACCCGCTCGAAGAGGGTACTGACGACTGTGAAGGGCTGGAGGGGAGCCTTGCGCTTCCCTCCACTTTTACCACTGGCCTGGCACGTGGGGCAGGACTTGCAGTGTGCCTCTATGTGGGCTCGAATTTTTGGCCAATAAAAGTGCGTTACTAGGCGGTGGTAGGTCTTGTCCTGGCCCAAGTGGCCGGCCAGGGGTACATCATGGGCCAAGCCCAGGAGGAAATCTCGGAAGCGTAAGGGTACCACCAGCACCCGGGCCGACCCTAGCTCGGCGTCCCGCTGTTCGCTATACAGGAGGTCATTCTCCCAATACAATAAGTGGGTTCCCGTTTGGTCGCCCGCGGCTTGGGCGGCGGCCTGCTGCCGGGGTCCGACCAGGGAAGGACAGGTCGCTTGTTCGCTGCAGAACTCCTCTCGGGAGGGGCCCCCTTCATGGCGCCACTGGGCCAGCTCGGGCAGATCACCTAACTCCGCGATCTGCGCGTGGTCGGGCTGGACGAACCCGTCGTCGGTGAGGGGCTCTTCTCCTGGGGACAGGGCGTGAGGTTCAACAGGGTCGCCCCCGGTTTGGTCAATGGAGGTGGTGCTGGGGGTTTCGTCCTCGACTCCCCCGCGGGGGGGTAGTCGGGCCACCATGGATCGGGTGGTTGCGCACACCCTGTCTCCAGGGGGAACTTTCCAGGTCATTTCCCTGAATGACACCCCCTGACCCGTGCATCTCATTCAGCCCCCAAGTAGACGGCCTAGCCGGTCCTTCCCGCCAGGACCCACACACACCTGACCCGGACTTCCCTGTCCGTGCCCTCCATCTTCCCAGCACCACAGGGCCCGCGTGCCCACTTCATGCACCTACGATGGCCGCCCGGCCCCAGCACAACCCAGACCTAGAGGCGCCGCCCCGGCTGGGGAACATCGCGCTCCCATGGAGTGAGAGAGGGAGGAGCAGTTTCCATCGCACCTCTGGCCTCCCCTCGGGAGATGGGTTTCGATCGGCCCTCCGGCCTCCCTGAGGGCTGGCTCCACGCCTGCTGGGTGTCTGGGACTCCTCCCGACCCGGCCCTGAAAAGGATCAAAGGACTACATGGCAGGAAACTCCAGCGAGCGGCCCCCAGGCGCTAAGACCCCTGCCTACACGGACCCCGGATATCAAAGAGGAGTTGACCTATAACAAGGGGTGCTCTGGGACTATCTGGCAGATTCGACTCTGGAACGACGAGAGCCCTGCTGACGTGGTCGCGGCTCCCTTGCAACCTTGGAACACCTGAGCCCTGCTGAGTGACTCGCGGCTCCCCATAAGATCGTAAGACCTCCGACCTTGTACTTGAGCCCTGCTGAGTGACTCGCGGCTCCTAAAGACTCCCTCGGTCCGGCTGGACCACAGCGTTTCCCCCGGCTCGAGGATTGTGAGCTGTGCGTTGGCTGTGCCCCTGCATTTGATCCGGATCCCCAAAGACTGTCCCGCTACCCCCTTTTCCCTACCGAGACTCTCTGAGCCCGTGCTCTATGTGTACATATCCATCTTGGTGATCATAAAGATCCGACGTAGCTGAGTAGATAAAGGATCTGTTCCAAAGAACCTACTGTGTGGTGTCTCTTTGTCGTGTGGTGCCGTGTGTACGATCGTAGATACGATACTCTTCCTCTGAGGAGTCTCCCGCCAGTGCCCGGCTACATTACCCCGAGGGTAGGTCTCAAGGTGGTCAGGTAACCTCCCTGTCTCCCCTGGGATCGCCTTCTAACAATCTTCGAGACCTCGGCCTGAATGCAGGACCGGACTCGATCAGGGACTCGGTAGGCTCGTTGCTTCACCGGCGGGCTGTCTCCGGTGTCCACGTCATGGACACACCAGTCGGTGACTTGGGGGACAAGAGAGAATAAGTCGGGGAACTGCCCTAAGAGCTGGCGGCAGTCCTCGCGTTGCTGGGAAGTGAGGTATGGAGAGAGGTTCACTCCTTCCACGGAGCCATCCTTCTCCTTGGTACACAGGAGGTCAGGGAGGGGATCTGACTCCTCTTCGGCCCCGTCATCGGTGGCCAGCAGTAGACTCAGCTCCGCCCGCACGAAGTGAGGCTTGAGGCGGTTCATGTGAAGGACCCGAAGGGGGTCCCGAGGTGACTGGACGTCCACCAAGTACGTGACCTGGCTCTTCCGCTCAACGACTTTGAAGGGCCCGGTCCATTTATCCTGGAGGGCGCAAGGTTTCACTGGGGCCATGACCCACACCTGCTGGCCCGGCTGGAACTCGACCAGAGTGGCATTCTGGTCGTACCAGCGCCTCATTTCTTCCTGGCTCGCCTCCAGGTTGGCCTCGGCCAGTTCTCGAAACTTTCTAGTCTGGTTTCGGAGGGTCAGGACGTATCGGAACACATCTCGGGGGGGGGCCTCGGGGCGCCGCCTCCCACCCTTCCTTGACCAGGCTGAGGTGCCCCCAGACGGGATGCCCGTAGAGTAACTCAAATGGGCTGAACCCCAAGGATTTCTGGGGAACTTCCCGGTAGGCGAACAAAAGGCAGGGGAGCAGGACGTCCCACTTGCGCCGGAGGGGCTCTTCCAGGTCCGCGATCATCCCCTTCAGAGTCCGGTTAAACCGCTATACTAGGCCATTTCCTTGGGGATGGTACGGGGTGGTGAACTTATAGGACACTCCACATTGTTGCCACAGGGACGTCATGTATTTGGAGATAAAGTTCGTCCCGCGATCGCTCACGACCTCGCGGGGAAAACCCACACGGGAAAAGATCCCCATCAACGCCCGGCCCAGCACAGGGGCGGTGATGGTGCGCTGGGGAATGGCCTCCGGCTATCTGGTGGCATGGTCCACTAGGACGAGGATGAAGCGGTGACCTTGTGAGGTTGGGGGGTCCAGGGGCCCCACGATGTCGATCCCGACCCGTTCAAAAGGGGTACTGACGACAGGTAAGGGTTGGAGGGGAGCCTTGCGCTTTCCTCCACTTTTCCCACTAGCCTGGCATGTGGGACAGGACTTGCAGTGGGTTTCTACATCTGCTTTCATTTTAGGCCAGTAAAAGTGAGTCACTAGGCGACTGTAGGTTTTGTCTTGGCCCAAGTGGCCTGCGATGGGGACATCGTGGGCCAAGCCCAGAAGGAAGTCTCGGAAGCGTAGGGGTACCGCCAGCACCCGGGCTGACCCTAGCTCCACCGACTTCTGCTCGCTGTACAGAAGGTCATTTTCCCAATATAACTGGTGTGTTCCAGATTGGTCGCCCGCGGCTTGGGCCTCTGCTTGCTGCCAGGGTCCGACCAGGGAAGGACAGGTAGCTTGCTCCTGGCAGAACTCCTCTCGGGAGGGGCCCCCTCGTGGCGCCACTGGGCCAACTCGGGCAGATCGCCTAACTCCGCGATCTGTGCGGGGTCGGAAGGTAGGGGTTCGTCGCTGGCGACAGATTCTCCTCGTGGGGAGATGTGGGGGATCTCGGCTGGGACAATCCTGTCCTCGTTGGCAGGTGCGTCCTCGACTTCCCCAAGGGGGGGCAGTCGGGCCGCCATAAATCGGGTGGTGGCGCACACCCACTCGGGGAGACCCATCATCCCTAGGTGGGTCTTGCGCTCGACTTGTTTCCAGGGGGAACTTTCCAGGTCGTTCCCCAGGAGACAGTCGACCGGCTGGGAGGTTCTTACTGCTACTTTCAATTTAACGACCACTCCTCCCCATTCAAAAGGCACCAGGGCTACCTTACAGAGACTCTCAGTGTTGTCAGCTGCGATTACAGGGCAAAATATATTGGGGAGGATCTGGTCTTCGTGGACTAAGTGGCTGAGGACACCGGTGATGCTCGCCCCGGTGTCACGAAGGGCCTCTACCTGTTGGCCATTGATCGTCACTAGCTGCCCGTATTTCTTCGTGTTGGAGGGCAGGAGGCTCCCAGGGACTATTTCTCTGTCTCCTAATGATACCAAGGCCATGGCGGCGGGTTCCCACTCTACGGTCTCCTCAATCTCCTCCCCTAGGGCTACATTGGCTATCTGTCTGGCTGGGGGGGGCTGTAGTGGGGATGCGCAGGGCCATGGGGCATTCGGGGTCATTGGCGTAATGCCCGGGCTTCTGGCAACGGAAACAAGTGATGGTCACTGTGAGAAGTTGGCCTGATATATAGTGCTCACTATTCTAGTGATCACTGTGTATCATACGAAACGACCCTTATTGATGATTGGTTGTAAGTCAACCTTATAGACCAGCTATCCTAGGAGCATGGACAAGAGCAGTCTTTAAGCTAAACTCTAGAGGGCGTGTTAAGCCAGCTGTTTTACCATCACATTTACCCCTTGAACACCAAGTGAAAGGACACCACACAAGTTGTTATGAAAATAAAGGATATTTATTTATAACAAGACTACCCTGGCTCTTTATGAGTCAGGGAGCTAAGCACAATACAAAACTCTTAAGGAAATACTTCAAGTTGCACAATTTACACAAATGCCCGAGGGGCACGAAAAACCATATACACTAAAAGTGTAATGCAAAATGCTAGCAGGTGAGTAACCAGATCCAGAGGCTTCAGGATCGCTAGGACTACACTACTGAACTCTAAGGTTAGGAGCAGGAGGCCTAGGGAGATCGGGTGCAGAGTGTGCACTCTCACGCGGGATGCGGGAAGAAGTCTATGGACGCTAGCGTTTCTAAAGTTACTGTTTTCGGACGAATCCGACCAGCTAGACTGAAAACGAAAAAGGATCTGGACACTTCGATAGTGAACCTACGTTGGAGCACCGAAATGCTCGGGTTACCTAGCCCAGGGGCTGCGGCTGCATAGGGTTCAAAAGACGTCGGGAATCCTCGTTGAAGTCTCTGGAGCCTGAAAGAAGTAGTTGCTGGCAGGTGACCAGTGAAGATATTCGGAGGGATCCAAGCCTGGATCGATGCTGGAGATGACCTGAAAGCAGAGGGGACTCAGTTCTTAATCACTAGCCAGTGATTGTGTGGGCACCGGGATGGCACCGGAGGAAGTCACCTCGGCCAGGTGAGTGGGCGACGCTGGACTCTGCTGTCCCTCGGACCAGGAGGCGTTGTCGGCGACCAGGCTGGCGGGGCGAGCTGTCCCACGAAGGTGTCTGCTGTCAGCGATGCTGGGTCCAGGATTGGAGCAACAAGCCTTGGCAAAGGCAAGCCCACGCGGTGGAGTCAAGATGGCGTCTGGAGTGGACCAGGAGGGTCCGGGGTGCTCCTCTGTTGGAGGGGAGCAAGGGCCAGTCTGGAGCAACCAGACCAGCGGGGAAAACGTCGTGGTGCGTCGTAAGGAGGGCCACTAGCCAACGGCAAGTGACCGGACAACGCGGTGAGCAGCAAAGAGCAGAAGGGCCCCCACGGAGTTCTCGTGGATGCTGGGGGGGGGCTGGACTTCGGTGCTGGGGCTGCTCAGGGTTAGGGCTTCTCAAACCCCAAAAAGCACTCACTCGAGGATCCCTCGGCGGTCGTGCTGGATAAGCGTCGTGCAGTTTCAGAAGATGGCTGGTCCCGCAGGTCTCGTCACACCCACGAATCTCAGCTGGGCTGATGATGCAGGTAGAGGTCAGAGGTGGCAGGGAATCCGGGTCTCGTCGAGCTTGGTCAGTCTTGATCCGGAGGACAGACGTACAGCAAACCGCAAGCGCTTAGGTGGTGCCTGCTGGTGCAGGGTGGCTTCTCCTTAGCCACAACGGAGAGTCTTCAGAATAGTCGAGAGTTCCTTTCGTGGAAAGTAGTTCAAGATTTAGAATGATCCAATTTGGGAAGGGGGCCCGCTCCTACCTTTATTCTAAGAAAAGGGGCTGGCCTGTGACTAGGTCCTGCCTATGGGTGGGACCAGGAGGGGGGTGGTTACACCCCTCTCCTTTGTCCGGTCTCTTCCCAGCTCAGGGGCTGGGGTGCCCCTGGAACTGGTTTGAGCCGGCCTATGCACAGTGGGCACCGGGGTGCCACTTGCAGTCACCTTCCTCTCAGCCCTGCCTACCTGGGATACACAAAATCCTGTCTGGGATGGTGCTAGCACCGCCCCTGACAGGAAACCCTTTGTCCAAGCTCTCCTTGCTGGAAGGACTCCCAGCAGCAGGAGGACAGACTTGTGTCTGTGGTGGCGGCATCCATTTTGTGATGCTGAGGCTCGAGTTAATTTTAACCGGGGTTCACAGTTACATACATGTCGTGTCCCTCTAGAAGGGTGGAATGCTAACCCCGTCGCCAGAATTGGCGAGGGGTTAGTATTCCAATTCGTATGACACCTTACTCGACATGTTTTGATAATGCGATACCAAAGTTAGCAAATAAACGCGAGGATTATAGTGCACTTAAGAGTATATGGTACGCGTTATCCTGGAACAGCTATAAGGACTTGGTTCCGCAAGCTGCAGACGGGCTCAGCTCATGCCAGAGCACCATCTCACATAATTCCAAGCACTCTGCCTTCAGGATTGATAAGGCCTGCAATAGGAGTGACTGATAGGAATACATGTGTCCATTTTAGGGTTAGATATAGGAATACTATATCTAAAGCAAAGGGTGATTACACCACCTTGCCCCAGCCGTCATGCAGCCAGTTGTGTCAGATTTGGGTGGCCCGCCAGGGGTGGCATAATACATGCTGCAGCCCCTGGTAGGCCCTGGGTACACCTATGCCCTGGATACCTAAGGTATGCTGATACAGGGACTGATAAGGTGGCCCAGGTCCAATTAGTAAATGCACCTAAGGTACATGTGTGTCAATTTAGAGAGAGAACAGGTAGGCTGTGGGTCTGATTAGCAGGCCCACAGCCAGGGAAAGTCGTAAACCAATGAAGCAAAAAGCAAAAATCTGGGGTGATCATAGGATTGCAGACCCTACTCTCCTACATGACCCCCCCCCCCCCAAACTTTGGGACAATAAGCTAACCTTGACCAGGTGAGTCTTCTTGCTCTAAGTGGAAATACCTGGAGAGCCCATCTGCATTGCCATGATCAGTGCCAGGTCTATGCTCCACTGTAAAATCCATCCCCTGTAGGGAAATGGACCACCTAAGTAGTTTGGGGTTTTCACCCTTCATCTGATTTAGCCACAAGAGGGGCTTATGGTTGGTCTGAATCTTGAAGTGAGTGCCAAACAAGTATGGCCTCAACTTCTTCAGGGCCCAAACCACAGCAAAGGCCTCCCTCTCAATAGCTGACCAATTCTTCTCTCTGGGGGTCAGCCTTCTGCTAATAAAAGCAATGGGCTGGTCATGACCATCAAAATTCAGCTGAGATAGAACAGCTCCCACACCCAACTCAGAAGCATCTGTTTGGACAATGAATGTTTTGGAGTAGTCTGGACTCTTTAGGATAGGTGCTGTGCACATGGCCTGCTTCAGGTCATCAAATGCCCTTTGACAGCTTGCTGTCCATTGAACTTTCTTTGGCATTTTTTTACTTGTCAGGTCGTTAAGTGGAGTCACAATGGATCCATAATTTCTGACAAATTTCCTGTAATATCCAGTCAGGCCCAAGAAAGCTCGAACCCGAGTCTGGGTGGTTGGAGGAGCCCAGTCCTTGATGGCCTGTATCTTGCTCTCCAATGGCTGAACCTGGCCTCCACCTACAAGGTGGCCCAGGTATACAACCTGCGTCTGCCCTATCTGGCACTTAGTGGCCTTGATAGTGAGACCTGCCTTCTGCAGTGCCTCTAACACTTTCCTCAGGTGGACCAGGTGATCCTCCCAGGTGGAGCTAAAGACAGCTATATCATCAAGATATGCTGCACAGAAGTCATCCAACCCAGTGAGAACTTGATTCACCAGCCTTTGGAAGGTGGCAGGTGCATTTTTCAAACCAAAGGGCATTACCACAAACTGATAATGCCCACCAGGGGTAGAAAATGCTGTTTTGGGCTTGGCCTCCTCAGCTAACCTGATTTGCCAATACCCAGCTGTCAGGTCAAATGTACTTAAGTAGTCGGCGGAAGCCAATCTATCTATAAGTTCATCTGCCCTTGGTATTGGGTGGGCATCAGTCTTAGTGACTGCATTGAGGCCTCTGTAGTCTATGCAAAACCTCATCTCTTTCTTACCACCCTGGGTGTGAGGCTTTGGCACTAGAACTACCGGACTAGTCCAAGGGCTATCTGAGGGCTCAATGACTCCCAGCTCCAACATTTTCTGCACTTCTGTCTTGATGCAGTCTCTGACATGATCAGGCTGTCTGTAGATTTTACTCTTGACTGGCAGACTGTCTCCAGTGTCAACCTCATGGGTACACCAATTGGTTTGACTGGGTGTCAGAGAGAACATATGTCTAAAGGATTGAAGAGCTTGTTTGCAATCCTTTTGCTGATGTTCAGAGAGGCTGCCACAAAAGACAACACCATCTACTGACCCATCATCAGGGTTCTGAGTGAGCAGGTCCGGGAGAGGGTCACTCTCCTCCTCCTGTCCCTCATCTGTGGCCATGAGCAAGCCCATGTCCTTCCTGTCGACATATGCCTTGAGCCTGTTCACATGGAGCACCCTGAGGGGGCTCCTGGGAGTTCCAAGGTCCACCAGGTAGGTGACCTCTCCCTTTTGCTCAATGATTGTGTGGGGCCCAGACCATTTGTCATTGAGTGCTGCTAGGGCCACTGGCTCCAGCACCCACACCTTCTGTCCAGGCTTGTACACAGTCAGGACAGCCTTTTGGTCATGCCAAGCTTTTTGTAATTCTTGGCTTGCCTCAAGGTTTTTAGACGCCTTTTCCATGTACTCAGCCATCCTGGAGCGGAGACCAAGTACATAGTCCACAATGTTTGATGCAGGCTTTTTGAGAGGCCTCTCCCATCCTTCCTTTACCAAACAAAGGGGTCCTCTTACAGGATGCCCAAAGAGAAGCTCAAAAGGGCTGTAGCCAACCCCCTTCTGTGGGACCTCTCTGTAAGCAAACAAGAGGCAGGGTATCAGGACATCCCATCTAAGCCTGAGCTTTTCAGGTAGTCCATGAATCATCCCTTTAAGGGGCCTGTTGAATCTCTCAACAAGCCCATTGCACTGTGGGTGATAGGGTGTGGTGAACTTGTAGTTGACACCACATTCCTTCCACATTGCAGTCAGATATCCTGACATGAAGTTGGTACCTCTGTCAGAGACAACCTCCTTAGGGAAGCCCACTCTGGAGAACACTCCAACTAGGGCTCTTGCCACAACAGGTGCTGTAGTGGTCCTAAGGGGAATAGCTTCAGGATACCTGGTGGCATGGTCCACCACCACCAGTATAAACTTGTGCCCTGATGCTGTCTGGGGTTCCATTGGACCAACAATGTCAATCCCCACTCTTTCAAAGGGCACCCCCACCACAGGTAGTGGTATAAGGGGGGCCTTTGTTGGGCCACCTGACTTACCGCTGGCTTGGCAAGTGACACAGGAGCGACAAAACTACTTGGTATCTTCTTTCATATGAGGCCAGTGAAAGTGTGTGACAAGTCTGTCCCACGTTTTATTCTGGCCTAAGTGTCCTGCAAGGGGAATCTCATGGGCCAAGGTAAGAAGGAAACCCCTCTGAGACAAGGGAATGACCAGCCTCCTGGTTGCACCAGGCTTGGGGTCTCTTGATTCAGAGTACAGGAGTCCATCATCCCAGTATACCCTGTGGGCACCTGTGGCGTTCCCTGCAGCCTCAGCAGCAGCCTGCTGTCTGAGGGGTTCAAGTGAGGGGCAGTCTAACTGTGCCTTCCCCAGGTCTTCCCTGGAGGGTCCCCCTGAGCCCAGAAACTCAACCTGATCAGTTTCAAGCTCTTTAGGCTCAGTTTCCCTCAGTTCCTTAAGGTCAGCCTCCTCAGAGACTTGATCCACAACCTGGGGCAAGGGGGAAGGCGATGCCTTACCCTTACTGCTCCTTCTCTTGGAAGGTGTCTGGTCCATTATTCCAGGATCCAGCACCTGTTCAGTGGGGCATCTTTTGGCCTGTGACCTAGTCACAGCAAGGACATGTGCTGGCAAGCCTAACATTTCCATGTGAGTCCTCTGCTCCACTTCTGACCATAGTGATGTTTCCAAATCATTGCCCAACAGACATTCTACTGGGAGGTCTGAGCTAACCACAACTTTCTTTTGGCCATTTACCCCTCCCCAGGAGAAATCAACAATTGCCATACTATGATGGGTAGTGACATTGCTGGCATTGGTCACCAGGTAATCTGTACCTAGCTTGATCTGTCCAGGGTCCACAAAGTTAGGTGTCACCATCGTGACACTGGCACAAGTGTCCCTGTAGGCCTGAGCCACTTTTCCATTAATTAAAGGTATCTGCCTGTATTTGCCCAAAGTATTGGGACTGGCATCAGGGGATATATCCACATCCCCTGTACAGACAAGGACAGCCTAAGTGAGTGTGCCAACTAAGTTGTCATACCCCTCAGTTCCCAAGGTTAACCCCACTATTCCCTTGGGAGGTGCACTACCACTGCTGACTGTACTAAGGGGTGCAGGTGCCTTAGGGGCTGCAGTGGCAGGAGTTTGCCCTCCTTTCTTGGTGCACTCACTAAACCAGTGAGTCTTACGTTTACAGTATTGGCACCACCTTTTTGACTGGCCTTCTTGAGTCTTCTTTTTCTGCTGTGAAGCCTGACCCCCACCCTCTTTGGTTTGTTGGGGACCTGTCGAAGACTTCTGGTCATTTTGTTCACTCTTGTTACTACCCTTTGGGTCTGCTTTCTTCTGACCACCCTGGTTCTGAGTCTGGTTCTGCTTGACCCTTGTTCTGACCCATCTGTCTGCATTCTTTCCCAACTCTTGGGGAGAGGTCAGATCTGAGTCAACAAGGTGCTGATGCAACAATTGGTTCTGACAGTTGTTTAAAATCGGTTCTCTCATGATAAGATTATACAATCCTGTGTAATCAGTAACCTTGCTACCCAGCAACCAGCCTTCCAAAGCCTTAGTGGCACAATCGACAAAGTCAGCCCAATCCTGAGACTGAATTTTCTGGGTGTCTCTGAACAGCAACCTGTACTGCTCAGTTGTTAAGCCAAACCCATCAATCAGTGTATTCTTCAGGATTTGGTAGTTGTTAGCATCTTCAGCTCTAGTAGTGAGGAGCTTGTCTCTACCTTTACCTTCAAAGGAGAGCCACAGTATAGCTGCCCACTGACTTGGGGGACGCACTGGACAGTGCAGGCCCTCTCCAAAGCAGTCATCCATTTGTGGATGTCACCCCTTTGTTTAAAGGGGGGCACTATTTTACTCAGGTGTCTAGTGTCTAAACTCCTGTCTTTCTCTCTAATGATAATGCTGCCACCAGTGGGGTCTGCCCCACTCAATTTCTGCTCTCTGGCAAAGGCAAGTCTTTCTTTGGCAAGGGCAAGTTCTTCCCTCTCAATCCTCAGATTGACTTCCCTCATCTTAGCTTCATGCTCTCTTCTCTGAGGGGATGTCATTCCTCCCCGAGAAGATGCCTGAGAGACATGGGTTCGAACAGATCTGTTAGAGCCTCTGGAGAGAGACCTAACTCGTCCATTCCCAAAGTTAAGCCTGCCTGAGAGTGGGCCTGGGGCTCCCCCAGTTCCATTCTCATGCCTGCTTAAGTTGGTCCTTGTGAGCCTACTGACTACTACTGGACCTTTGTCTGCCTCGTCCCCTGATAACTCCTCTTCCTCCTCACCACGGAGGCCAAGGTCAGGGTCACCAAGGGTTCCCTCTAAGGGGGGCATGTTCCCATCTGGATTAGAGGGGCCTGTGTTAGAAGCCATTTTTGCATCATAAGTCTCTAAGAGACCTATCAGAAATGGGATGGTAGGGTTAGAACCCTGTTTTAGCTTCCTGGAGGTACACAGTTGTCTCATCTCCTGGAAGCTAAGAGCTGCAGATCTTGACACGACCTGTGGAGGGTCAATGACCACTAGGGGAGTCTCTGAAGACTCTCCGCGGTCAGACATGCTTTCTAGTGAGGTGTAAGTGATGCACCTACCTACACTATGGGTTTACCTACTGATCCCTTGCTAAGAGTTGTAGTCAGGGTGTGCTAAGCCCTGTTACACTACAACAGCTGGTTCAGTAGAACTCAGAGTATTCTAAGTTAAGTTATATGTACCTGGGTACTTATGTGATCTTTCAACTGATGTTCTTAGGATACGTGGGTGGTAAAACACAGCAAGCTCAAATCCCAACCGCTGCTCACCAATGTGAGAAGTTGGCCTGATATATAGTGCTCACTATTCTAGTGATCACTGTGTATCATACCAAACGACCCTTATTGATGATTGGTTGTAAGTCAACCTTATAGACCAGCTATCCTAGTAGCATGGACAAGAGCAGTCTTTAAGCTAAACTCTAGAGGGCGTGTTAAGCCAGCTGTTTTACCATCACATTTACCCCTTGAACACCAAGTGAAAGGACACCACACAAGTTGTTATGAAAATAAAGGATATTTATTTATAACAAGACTACCCTGGCTCTTTATGAGTCAGGGAGCTAAGCACAATACAAAACTCTTAAGGAAATACTTCAAGTTGCACAATTTACACAAATGCCCGAGGGGCACGAAAAACCATATACACTAAAAGTGGAATGCGAAATGCTAGCAGGTGAGTAACCAGATCCAGAGGCTTCAGGATCGCTAGGACTACACTACTGAACTCTAAGGTTAGGAGCAGGAGGCCTAGGGAGATCGGGTGCAGAGTGTGCACTCTCACGCGGGATGCGGGAAGAAGTCTATGGACGCTAGCGTTTCTAAAGTTACTGTTTTCGGACGAATCCGACCAGCTAGACTGAAAACGAAAAAGGATCTGGACACTTCGATAGGGAACCTACGTTGGAGCACTGAAATGCTCGGGTTACCTAGCCCAGGGGCTGCGGCTGCATAGGGTTCAAAAGACGTCGGGAATCCTCGTTGAAGTCTCTGGAGCCTGAAAGAAGTAGTTGCTGGCAGGTGACCAGTGAAGATATTCGGAGGGATCCAAGCCTGGATCGATGCTGGAGATGACCTGAAAGCAGAGGGGACTCAGTTCTTAATCACTAGCCAGTGATTGTGTGGGCACCGGGATGGCACCGGAGGAAGTCACCTCGGCCAGGTGAGTGGGCGACGCTGGACTCTGCTGTCCCTCGGACCAGGAGGCGTTGTCGGCGACTAGGCTGGCGGGGCGAGCTGTCCCACGAAGGTGTCTGCTGTCGGCGATGCTGGGTCCAGGATTGGAGCAACAAGCCTTGGCAAAGGCAAGCCCACGCGGTGGAGTCAAGATGGCGTCTGGAGTGGACCAGGAGGGTCCGGGGTGCTCCTCTGTTGGAGGGGAGCAAGGGCCAGTCTGGAGCAACCAGACCAGCGGGGAAAACGTCGTGGTGCGTCGTAAGGAGGGCCACTAGCCAACGGCAAGTGACCGGACAACGCGGTGAGCAGCAAAGAGCAGAAGGGCCCCCACGGAGTTCTCGTGGATGCTGGGGGGGGGGGCTGGACTTCGGTGCTGGGGCTGCTCAGGGTTAGGGCTTCTCAAACCCCAAAAAGCACTCACTCGAGGATCCCTCGGCGGTCGTGCTGGATAAGCGTCGTGCAGTTTCAGAAGATGGCCGGTCCCGCAGGTCTCGTCACACCCGCGAATCTCAGCTGGGCTGATGATGCAGGTAAAGGTCAGAGGTGGCAGGGAATCCGGGTCTCGTCGAGCTTGGTCAGTCTTGATCTGGAGGACAGACGTACAGCAAACCGCAAGCGCTTAGGTGGTGCCTGCTGGTGCAGGGTGGCTACTCCTTAGCCACAAGGGAGAGTCTTCAGAATAGTCGAGAGTTCCTTTCGTGGAAAGTAGTTCAAGATTTAGAATGATCTAATTTGGTAAGGGGGCCCGCTCCTACCTTTATTCTAAGAACAGGGGCTGGCCTGTGACTAGGTCCTGCCGATGGGTGGGACCAGGAGGGGGGTGGTTACACCCCTCTCCTTTGTCCGGTCTCTTCCCAGCTCAGGGGCTGGGGTGCCCCTGGAACTGGTTTGAGCCGGCCTATGCACAGTGGGCACCGGGGTGCCACTTGCAGTTACCTTCCTCTCAGCCCTGCCTACCTGGGATACACAAAATCCTGTCTGGGATGGTGCTAGCACCACCCCTGACAGGAAACCCTTTGTCCAAGCTCTCCTTGCTTGAAGGACTCCCAGCAGCAGGAGGTCAGACTTGTGTCTGTGGTGGCGGCATCCATTTTGTGATGCTGAGGCTCGAGTTAATTTTAACCGGGGTTCACAGTTACATACATGTCGTGTCCCTCTAGAAGGGTGAAATGCTAACCCCGTCGCCAGAATGGGCGAGGGGTTAGTATTCCAATTCGTATGACACCTTACTCGACATGTTTTGATAATGCGATACCAAAGTTAGCAAATAACCGCGAGGATTATAGTGCACTTAAGAGTATATGGTACGCGTTATCCTGGAACAGCTATTAGGACTTGGTTCCGCAAGCTGCAGACGGGCTCAGCTCATGCCAGAGCACCATCTCACATAATTCCAAGCACTCTGCCTTCAGGATTGATAAGGCCTGCCATAGGAGTGACTGATAGGAATACATGTGTCCATTTTAGGGTTAGATATAGGAATACTATATCTAAAGCAAAGGGTGATTACACCACCTTGCCCCAGCCGTCGTGCAGCCAGTTGTGTCAGATTTGGGTGGCCCGCCAGGGGTGGCATAATACATGCTGCAGCCCCTGGTAGGCCCTGGGTACACCTATGCCCTGGATACCTAAGGTATGCTGATACAGGGACTGATAAGGTGGCCCAGTTCCAATTAGTAAATGCACCTAAGGTACATGTGTGTCAATTTAGAGAGAGAACAGGTAGGCTGTGGGTCTGATTAGCAGGCCCACAGCCAGGGAAAGTCGTAAACCAATGAAGCAAAAAGCAAAAATCTGGGGTGATCATAGGATTGCAGACCCTACTCTCCTACAGTCACCCGGTGCCCCCGTCTCACGGGTGGACCGGATACAGCTGGTGGGGGTGCCGGGAAGTGCGGGGGTTAGTTTTTCGGAGGACCGGACTGGGATTCTTTCTGCCCTCCCTGGTTCCCTCCCCTCTCTGGCGGGGTGGTCCCTGACTGGCTCGGGGGTATTCTCCTACAGGGCCCCGGGAGACCCGGGTGTTGATCCAGCGATCCGCCTCGACAGCCAGCTTCCTCGGATCCGTGAGCTTGCTGGCGTAGCTCCACAAAGCAGTTCGCAGCCAGGTGTTCCCATAACATGAGGTCGGTTAGTTCGTCCAGGGTGGTTACTTTGCTGCCCTTAATCCACCCGTCGAATGCACGGCTGAAAAAGTTCACATACTCCACCCACGTGGTGCCAGGGATCTTCGTGCAGTCCCGGAACCGCTGGCGGTACATCTCCGGGGTGAGGCCGTACCTTGTGAGGAGGGCCTCCTTCATGTGGCTGTAGGAGGTCTGCATGGAGGATGGTAGGTCGAGCAGGGTGTCTCTCCCCTCACTCAAAAATCGGCCCCACAACCCGGCCCCCCAATCTTTCTGCGGGACTCGATGGGAGGTCATGCCGACCTTGTAGGCCTTGAACCATTGTTGGATGTCATCGTTTTTGTAATATTCCTTGACCACATCTTTGGGGATGTGGACCTTCTGTTCCGCCGGGGGGGGCGCCCCCCGGTTCTCCGGGGGTCGAGCTTCTTCGCTTCTTGCTTTGAGCTCGATTTCTTTCAAGCTGCGTTCGTGCTCCAGTTGAAGTCTTCTTCCTTCGTGCTCCCGTTGGAGTTTCTTCTCTTCTAGTTCGCCTTGTACTCGCATCTGTTCCACTGCTAGCTTCTTCTCAGCTAATTTCAACTCGCCCTCAATTTTCAGTTTGGCCAGTTCGAGTTCGTGATTACTGTGAGAAGTTGGCCTGATGTATGATGTCACTAGTTCTAGTGTACACCTTATATCAGCCCAAACAACCCTTATGGTGATTGGTTGTAAAGTCAACCTTATAGACCAGCTATCCTAGTGGTAGCATGGACAAGAGCAGTCTTAGGTTAAATTCTGAATGGCATGTGAAGCCAGCTGTGATACCATATATAATCCCTTGAATACCAAATGAAAGGACACCACAACAGATATATATATATAAAATAAAGTGTATTTATTCAAGTCAAACCCTCAGCACTCTTTATGAGTTTCGAGGTAAGTACAACACAGTCTTATTTAAGCATACATTAAGTCACACAGGTAAGTAATACAGTTAGGCCCTAGGGGCCACGCAAACCATATACTAAAGAAATGGTATAAGGACCACTGTCACGGAAATAGGATAGGCCTAGGCCTAGGGAATCGCTGGGGCTACACTACACTACCAACAGTTAGGAAGTGGGAGGCCCACGGGATTCAGGTGCAGAGTGGAAACACTCGCGTGTAATGCGTATAGTCGATAGAAATAGTACAGTTCTGAAATAAGCAGTTTTAGGACACTTCTGAAGCAACTAGGAAGTCGAGACTCGGAAACTAGACCCTAGGATAGTCACTACCCTTGAGAACACCGAAGTACCCAAGTTACCTAGCCCATGGGCTGCGGGTGCATAGGTGTGAACTTGCGTCGGGTTTCGTTGTGGACTTCTATGGATGCCTGAAGGAAAGTTGCTGACAGGCAGTCAGTGCAGAGTGTCCGGTGGATCCCAAGGCCGGGATCAAGAAGGAAGGGTACCTGCAAGCAGAAGGGACAGAGTCAAGGTCACTAGCCAGTGACCACGTGGAACCAGGAAGGAACCAGGCGATGTCGTGAAGATTGCAGGCGAAGGGTGAAGCTTGTCGCTGCAGCCACGGGTACCAGGAGACGTTGAGGACGACCAGGACCAGGAGGCTCTTGCTGTCGGCAGCGTCGAAGTCGAACTAGGACTCACCAAGCCTTGGCAAGCGGAACCCACGGATAACGGAGGACTTGCTTCTGGTGCAGACCAGGAAGGTCTGGGGTGCTTCTCTTTTGCAAAGAAGCGGGAGCCAGTCTGGAGGAGCCAAACCAGCAGTGAAGATTTCAAGGTGTGTCGTCAGAAAGGCCGCTAGCCAACGGGCAAGCAACCGGACAGACGCGGCAAGCAGGAAAATGCAGAAGGGCCCCACGCAGGACTGGTGGAGTGTGGGGGGCTGATCTTTGGTGCAGATGGTGCTTGGGGTTGGGGCTTCTCAATCCCCTGTGCACAACTTCGAGGGTACCTCAGAAGCTGCGCTGGAAGATACTCGCCACTTTTCCCAGGTAGCCGGTCCCACGTCTCTCGTCGCCTCCACGGATCTCAGCTCGGCTGTGGATGTGGATCAGGGTCGGAGAAGTCTGGAAGTCAAGACTCTGGTCGGGCTCTGCAGTCGGTCCCTCGTAGAACTTCAGCAAAGCAAAGGGTAGTCTCTTGATGGTGCCTGTTTGCACAGGGTAGCCACTCCTTGGCCACAAGGGAGATTCTTCAGTATTCTTCTTTCGTCGAATGTCGAAGGTCCAGAGTTTCTGTTCAAGTTGCAGGTTCAGGATAATCTAATCTCCTGGGGCCCAGCTACCACTCTTATACTAATCTGGGGGGCTTGGTTGCCTGCTAGGTCACGCCTTATGGGTGGGACCTGGGAGGGGGGTGGTTACACCCCCTTCCCTTTGTCCAGTTTCGCGCCAGGACTAGGGCTGGTGTGCCCCAGCACCGGTTTGAACTGGACTATGCATGGGACACCTTGTGTGCCCCAGGCAGTGTCTCGTTTCATTCATCCCTCCCTGCCCCAATACACTAAGGCCTGTCTGGGGTGGTGCTCGCACCTCCCAAGGCAGGAAACCTATTGTCCAAGCCTCCCTTGCCGGGATCACTCCCAGCAGCAGGAGGTCAGACTTGTGTCGTGGCAGCAGCATCCATTTTGTGATGCTGGGGCTCTGGTTAACTTTAGCCGGGTAAGTAGGTTTCAACATGTCTTCTCCCTCTAGAAGGGAGGGATAATATCCTCATCCCCAGAAATGGGATGGGGGTATTATTCCAATGTGTTAGACACCATACACGACATGTTTTGATAAAGCCAAATCATGGTTACCATAACCGTTTAAGATTATAAGGCACTTTAAGAGTATATGGTGGGCTATATCATAGAACAGCTATAAGGACATGGTTCCGAAAGCTGCAGACAGGCTCAGCTCATGCTAGAGCACCATCTCACATGTTACCAAGCACTCTGCCTCCAGGATTGTTAAGGCCTGCCATAGGAGTGGCTGATAGGTACACATATGTCTATATATAAGATAGGTATAGGAATACTACACCTAAGCAAGGAGTGATTACACGACCTTGCCCCAGCTGAGTGATCAGCCAGTTGTGTCATAATGGAAGGCCAGGCCAGGGGTGGCATAATACATGCTGCAGCCCCTGGTAGGCCTAGGATACACCTATGCCCTGGGTACCTAAGGTACACTGTACAGGGGCCAATAAGGTGATCCTATCCAAATGGGTTATGCACCTAAAGTACATAGTATGAATTTAGAGAGAGAACAGCAGGGCTGTGGGTCTGATTAGCAGGCCCACAGCCACATCTAAGTCGAAAACCAGTAAAGCAAAAGCAAAAAGTGGGGGTGAACATAGAAAGCAGACCCTACTCTCCTACAATTACGACTTCTCTCTCTGTCTGCGAGTTCTTCCGGGGATAGACCCCCGTCCGGTACGAAGCTTCGTACCTGGTTGCTGCTGCTTTCTCTTTGGGAGAGTCCAGCTTCGTCGTGGAGCTCCACCGCTCCTTCTGGGCGGGAGGCTCCGGATTCCACCCAAGCTTTCAGTGCCTTCTGCATATCTTCTTTGGTGTTGAGACCAGTGGTAGAGATTTTTAGTTCTTTGCAGAATTGCTTCAGTTCTTTGTGCGTGTACTCTTCCAGTTGCTCCGCCTGGAACACAGCACTCGCGTCGGTTTCTGTGAGACTCATGGCGTTTTCTAATGACGTTTTTGCCGGTAGTGCGTCAGCCGTTTACGGTACGATCTCTAGATTATGGGCCCGAATCCCGTCGCTTGCCACCAATGTTAGAAGGCGACCTCAATGGAGACAGGGAGGGTACCTGAGCACCCTGAGACCTACCCTCGGGGTATCGTAGCCGGGCACTGGCGGAAGACTCCTCAGGGGAAGAGTCTCGTATCTAGGATCGTACACACTGCAACACACGGCATAGAGACACCACACTGTATGTTCTTGGAAACAGATCTTTATCTAATCAGCTTCGTAGGAACTTTATGATCAACAAGGGGGATATTTACAAATAGAGCACGGGCTTGAAGAGTCTCGGTAGGGATAGGGGTTAGCGGGACAGTCTTTGGGGATCCGGATCAATGCAGGGACGTACCCGGCGCACAGCTCACAATCCTCGAGCTGGGGGACACGCTGTAGTTATTGGGGTCCAGCCGGACCAAGGGAGTCTTTAGGAGCCGCGAGTCACTCAGCAGGGCTCAAGCACAAGGTCGGAGGTCTTACGATCTTCAGGGGAGCCGCGAGTCACTCAGCAGGGCTCAAGCACAAGGTCGGAGGTCTTACGATCTTCAGGGGAGCCGCGAGTCACTCAGCAGGGCTCAAGCACAAGGTCGGAGGTCTTACGATCTTCAGGGGAGCCGCGAGTCACTCAGCAGGGCTCAGGTGTTCCAAGGTTGCAAGGGAGCCGCGACCACGTCAGCAGGGCTCTCGTCGTTCCAGAGTCGAATCTGCCAGATAGTCCCAGAGCACCCCTTGTTATAGGTCAACTCCTCTTTGATGTCCGGAGTCTGTGTAGGCAGGGGTCTTAGCACCTGGGGGCCGCTTGTTGGAGTTTCCTGCCATGTTGTCCTTTGATCCTTTCAGGGCCGGGTCGGGAGGAGTCCCAGACACCCAGCAGGCATGGAGCCAGCCCTCAGGGAGGCCGGAGGGCCGATCGAAACCCATCTCCCGAGGGGAGGTCAGAGGTGCGATGGAAACTGCTCCTCCCTCTCTCACTCCGTGGGAGCGCGATGTCCCCCAGCCGGGGCGGCGCCTCTAGGCCTGGTTTGCGCTGGAGCCGGGCGGCCATCGTAGGTGCATGAAGTGGGCACGCGGGCCCTGTGGTGCTGGGAAGATGGAGGGCACGGACAGGGAAGTCTGGGTCGGGTGTAGGTGGGTCCTGGCGGGAAGGACCGGCTAGGCCGTCTACTTGGGGGCTGAATGAGGTGCACGGGTCAGGGGGTGTGGCTAGGGGTCAGGGATGGCCATGCCACAAGGCCGGGTCTAACAGATCCGCAGAAGCGTATATACAATTAGAGCAAGGGCTCACAAAGTCTCGGTTGGGGGGGGGGTCAATGCGGGAGCGTATCCGGCGCACGGCTCTCAATCCTCGAGCCGGGGGATACGAGACGATCTTTAGGGCCCAGCCGGATCGGAATGTCTCTTGAGTGTGTCCAAAACTGCAGGGCTCGAGTCCGGGTGTCGGAGGTCGAACAATCTTCAGGGAGCCGCGAGTCACTCAGCAGGGTTCAGAATTCTCTAGGGTGCAAGGTGAGCCGCGACCACGTCAGCAGGGCTCGGGTGTTTTAGGCAGAAGTCTGTCTCTGCCAAGGGGAGCCGCGACGCTGTCTGCAGGGCTCACCGGGGTTCCAAGAGTTCCGTCGGGGTTGGGAGGATGTTCTTCAGCCGCGACCACGTCAGCAGGGCTCGTTTCGTTCCAGGATTCAACTGCAGAGGGTCCCAGAGCGCCCCTTGTTATAGGGTGACTCCTCTTTGATGTCCGGAGTCCTCACGGGCAGGGGTCTTGGTGCCTGGGGGCCGTTTGTTGGGGGTTTCTGCCATGCGGCCCTTTGATCCTTTCAAAGTGGGTTCGGGAGGGATCCCAGACACGCAGCAGGCGTGGAGCCAGCCCTCAGGGTGGCCGGAGGGCGATCGAAACTATCTCTTGGGAGGAGGCCAGGTGTGAATGAAAACTACTCCTCCCTCTACTGCTCACCCGGAGCTCTCTCTCCCCCAAGCCGGTATGGCGCGGCTAGGCCTGGGTTGCGCTTGGGTCGAGGGCGGCCATCTGGGGTGCGGGGCCGGGTCACTGGAGGCCGCGAGGCCGATGGAAGGGGAAGGGTGCCCGGTGTCGGGAAGATGGAGGGGAGGATGTGGGTAACCCCGAGTTCTGGGTCGGGTAGGTTACGTGAGTCAGGGTCGTGTGGGGTGTAGAGGTTAGTCTGGTGTCGCTATGGGTCTGAATGGGCCACGCCACGAGGCCGGGTCCAACAGTGGGTAAAGAAGAAACCGGGGGTGGGTGGGTAAAGAAGAAACCATGGGTGGGTAAAGAAGAAACCGGGGATGGGTGGGTAAAGAAGAAACCGAGGGCGGGTGGGTGGGTAAAGAAGAAACCGGGGGTGGGTGGGTAGGTGGGTAAAGAAGCAACCAGGAGAGGGGGGGTTAAGAAGCAACCAGGAGAGGGGGGGGTTAAGAAGCAACCGGGAGAGGGGGGGTTAAGAAGCAACCAGGATAGGGTGGGTGGGTGTTGAACCCGGCCTCGTGGCGTGGCCCATCCAGACTCGTAGCGACACCAGACTAACCTCTACACCCCACACGACCCTGACTAACGTAGCCTACCCGACCCCGAACCCGTGGCTACCCCCATCCTCCCCTCCATCTGCCCGACACCGGACACCCTTCCCCTTCCATCGGCCTCGCGGCCTCCAGTGACCCGGCCCAGCACCCAGATGGCCGCCCCCGACCCAAGCGCAACCCCGGCTTAGTCGCGCCATGCCGGCTGGGGGGAGAGAGAGCTCCTGGTGAGCAGGAGAGGGAGGAGTAGTTTCATTCACACCTGGCCTCCTCCCAAGAGATAGTTTTGAGCGCCCCTCCGGCCACCCTGAGGGCTGGCTCCACGCCTGCTGCGTGTCTGGGATCCCTCCCGACCCCGCTCTGAAAGGATCAAAGGGCCGCATGGCAGGAACCCCCAACAAACGACCCCCAGGCGCTAAGACCCCTGCCCGTGAGGACTCCGGACATCAAAGAGGAGTCACCCTATAACAAGGGGCGCTCTGGGTCCCTCGGCAGCTGAATCCTGGAACGAAACGAGCCCTGCTGACGTGGTCGCGGCTGAAGAACATCCTCCCAAAATCCGACGGAACTCTTGGAACCTCGGTGAGCCCTGCAGACAGCGTTGCGGCTCCACCTGGTAGAGACGGACTTCTGCCTAGAAACATCTGAGCCCTGCTGACGTGGTCGCGGCTCACCTTGCACCCTGGAGAACTCTGAGCCCTGCTGAGCGACTCGCGGCTCCTGGAAGATTGTCCGACGTCCGACACCCTTACTCGAGCCCTGCCGATTTGGTCGCACTCAAGAGACATTCTGGTCCCGCTGGACCCCAAAGATCGTCTCGTATCCCCCGGCTCGAGGATTGAGAGCCGTGCGCCGGATACGCTCCCGCATTGTCCCAGATCCTTAGACTGTCCCGCTACCCCTACTCCAACCGAGACTTTGTGAGCCCTTGCTCTACTTGTACATACGCCTCTGCGGATCATAAAGATCCTGATATTTCTAGATAAAGCATACGTACTTCAGAATCTACGGTGTGGTGTCTCTGTGTTGCATGGTGCTAAATCAGCGTGTACGATCTTAGGTACGGGACCCAGCCCTGAGGGGGTCTCCTGCCAGTGCTCGGCTACTTCTCCCGGAAAAGGTGGGTTGCAGGGTGGCCAGGTACACATTCTGTCCTTCCCTGGGCCCGGCCCTTCTAACATTGGTGGCAAGCGACGGGATCCGAGCCCGCAATCTAGAGATCGTACAGCGAACGGCTGACGCACTACCGAACAAAGACGGCAGAAGAAACCACCATGAGCACCACTGAAACCGACGCGAGTGCTACGTTTTGTGTACAGAGGTTAGGAGAATACACACACAAGGAGCTGAAACAATTTTGCAAACAACCGAAGATCGCTACCACTGGTCTGAACACCAAGGAAGACATGCAACAAGCCCTGAAAGCCTGGGTGGAGTCCGGAGCTTCCCTTCCCCGACTGGACGAAGTCGGTGAGGAGACAGAGCGGTCAGACGAGCTCAGGAACTTCCCGAGAACAAGCAATAACCCCCAGGCACAAAGCAACGCAGCGGATGGGGGCTGGTCCCCGGAAGACGTCACAGACAGGGAAAGGGACCGAAGTCATGAACTGGAAATGGCCAAACTGAAAATAGAAGGCGAGATAAGGCTAGCCGAAAAGAGGCTAGCGGTGGAACAACTCCGAGTACAAGGAGAGCTAGAAGAAAAGAAGTTGCAACGGGAGCACAAGGAAAAGATACTTCAGCTGGAGCACGAGCGGAGCTTGAAAGAAATAGAGTTCCGAGCAAGGAGCGAAGGGGCTTGTTAGAAGGCGACCCCAGGGGAGACAGGGAGGTTACCTGAACACCCTGAGACCTACCCTCGGGGTAACGTAGCCGGGCACTGGCGGGAGACTCCTCAGGGGAAGAGTCTCGTATCTAGGATCGCACACACGGCACCACACGGTAGGTTCTTGGGAACAGATCTTTTATCTACTCAGCTTCGTCGGATCTTTATGATCACCAAGGTGGATATGTACAAATAGAGCACGGGCTCAGAGAGTCTCGGTAGGGAAAGGGGGTAGCGGGACAGTCTTTGGGGTCCGGATCAATGCAGGGGCGTACCCAACGCACAGCTCACAATCCTCGAGCCGGGGGATACGCTGCGGTCCAGCCAGACCGAGGGAGTCTTTAGGAGCCGCGAGTCACTCAGCAGGGCTCACGCACAAGGTCGGAGCTCTTACGATCTTCAGGGGAGCCGCGAGTCACTCAGCAGGGCTCAAGCACAAGTTCGGAGGTCTTACGATCTTCAGGGGAGCCGCGAGTCACTCAGCAGGGCTCAAGCACAAGTTCGGAGGTCTTACGATCTTCAGCGGAGCTGCGAGTCACTCAGCAGGGCTCAAGTACAAGTTCGGAGGTCTTACGATCTTCAGGGGACTCCTCTTTGATGTCTGGGGTCCGTGTAGGCAGGGGTCTTAGCGCCTGGGGGCCGCTCGTTGGAGTTTCCTGCCATGTTGTCCTTTGATCCTCTCAGGGCCGGGTCGGGAGGAGTCCCAGACACCCAGCAGGAGTGGAGCCAGCCCTCAGGGAGGCCGGAGGGCCGATCGAAACCCATCTCCCGAGGGGAGGCCAGAGGTGCGATGGAAACTGCTCCTCCCTCTCTCACTCCATGGGAGCGCGATGTTCCCCAGCTAGGGCGGCGCCTCTAGGCCTGGGTTGTGCTGGGCCATCGTAGGTGCATGAAGTGGGCACGCGGGCCCTGTGGTGCTGGGAAGATGGAGGGCACGGACAGGGAAGTCCGGGTCGGGTGTGTGTGGGTCCTGGCGGGCAGGACCGGCCAGGTTGTGTACTGAGGGACTGAATGAGGTGTACGGGTCAGGGGGTGTGGCTAGGGGTCAGGGATGGCCATGCCACAAGGCCGGGTCTAACACGCGTCCTCCCCAGCTGAAAGCCGGAGAGAACTACCCATCCTTTTGGGGGTTCACTTCGCTGAGGCGGAAGAACCGGGAGAGGCCGTCAGCGTTGGCGTGGTCAGTACCAGGGCGGTGCTCTACGGTGAAATCCATCCCCTGGAGGGAGATTGACCACCGCAATAGTTTGGGGTTTTCCCCTCGCATCTGCATGAGCCATCGCAGGGGGAGATGGTCGGTTTGGACTTTGGAATGGGTGCCGAACAGATAGGGTCGTAATTTCTTGAGGGCCCAGACTACGGCGAACGCCTCGCGCTCAATGGTGCTCCATTTCTGTTCTCTGGGTAACAGCCTTCGGCTGAGGAAGGCTACGAGCTGGTCTAGGCCTTGGTCATTCACCTGTGACAGGACTGCCCCAATGCCCTGCTCGGAGGCATCAGTTTATACCACAAACTCCTTGGAATAGTCGGGGGCCTGGACCACGGGAGCAGTACACATGGCCGCTTTCAGGGCATCGAACGCCTCCTGGCAGGCAGAGGTCCACTGCACTTTCTTGGGCTGTTTCTTGGACGTGAGTTCCGTGAGGGGACCGACAAGGCTGCCGTACCCCCGGATGAATCTCCGGTAGTAGCCGGTGAGGCCCAGAAAGGCTCGGACCTCCGTTTGGGTAGTGGGTGGTTCCCAGGCTAGGATGGCGTCGATCTTAGGCTGCAGAGGGGCGACCTGCCCGCTTCCGACTCGGTGCCCTAGGTAGACCACCGAACCTTGCCCAATCTGACACTTGCTGGCTTTTACTGTGAGGCCTGCCTGGCGCAGGGCCGTTAGCACCCTCCGGAGGTGCGGGAGGTGCTCACTCCATTTGGAACTGAAAACCGCGATATCGTCTAGATATGCGGCGCAGAACTTTTCTAGCCCGGCCAGGACTCTATTTACCAGTCGCTGGAAGGTGGCCGGGGCATTTTTCATCCCGAAGGGCACCACGCGAAAGCGATAGTGCGCATCCGGGGTGGAGAAGGTGGACCGCTCCTTGGCTCCTTCTGTGAGCGCAATTTGCCAGTACCCGCAGGTTAGATCGAACGTGCTGAGGAACTGAGCCGACCCGAGACGGTCAATGAGCTTGTCTGCTCGGGGAATTGGGTGAGCGACAGCTCGGGTGACTTCATTGAGTCCCCGGTAGTCCACACAGAATCGGAGTTCTGGGGCGACACCGGGGGCCGCTGCTTTCGGGACCAGTACCACGGGGCTGGCCAGGGGCTGTCTGAGGGTTCGATCACGCCCAAGGTCAACATCTTGGAGACCTCGGCCTGAATGCAGGACCGGACTCGATCAGGGACTCGGTAGGCTCGTTGCTTCACCGGCGGGCTGTCTCCGGTGTCCACGTCATGGACACACCGGTCGGTGACTTTGGGGACGAGAGAGAATAAGTCGGGGAACTGCCCTAAGAGCTGGCGGCAGTCCTCGCGTTGCTGGGAAGTGAGGGACGGAGAGAGGTTCACTCCTTCCACGGAGCCATCCTTCTCCTTGGTACAAAGGAGGTCAGGGAGGGGATCTGACTCCTCCTCGGCCCCGTCATCGGTGGCCAGCAGCAGACTCAGCTCCGTCCGCACGAAGTGGGGCTTGAGGCGGTTCACGTGAAGGACCCGAAGGGGGTCCCGAGGTGACTGGATGTCCACCAAGTACGTGACCTGGCTCTTCCGCTCAACGACTTTGAAGGGCCCGGTCCATTTATCCTTGAGGGCACAAGGTTTCACGGAGGCCATGACCCATACCTGCTGGCCCGGCTGGAACTCGACCAGAGCGGCATTTTGGTCGTACCAGCGCTCCATTTCTTCCTGGCTCGCCTCCAGGTTGGCCTCGGCCATTTCTCGAAACTTCCTAGTCTGGTTTCGGAGGGTCAGAACGTATCGGAACACATCTCGGGGGGGGGCCTCGGGGCGCCGCCTCCCACCCTTCCTTGACCAGGCTGATGGGCCCCCGGACGGGGTGCCCGTAGAGTAACTCAAAGGGGCTGAACCCCAAGGATTTCTGGGGAACTTCCCGGTAGGCGAACAAAAGGCAGGGGAGCAGGACGTCCAGCGCCGGAGGGGCTCTTCCAGGCCCGCGATCATCCCTTCCAGAGTCCGGTTAAACCGCTCTACTAGCCCATTTCCTTGGGGGTGGTACGGTGTGGTGAACTTATAGGACACTCCACATTGTTGCCACAGGGACGTCATGTATTTGGAGATAAAGTTCGTCCCGCGATCGCTTACGACCTCGCGGGGGAAAACCCACACGGGAAAAGATCCCCATCAACACCCGGCCCACCACGGGGGCGGTGATGGTGCGTAGTGGAATGGCCTCCGGGTATCGGGTGGCATGGTCCACTAGGACGAGGATGAAGCGGTGACCTTGTGAGGTTGGGGGGTCCAGGGGCCCCACGGTGTCGATCCCGACCCGTTCGAACGGGGTATTGACGACAGGGAAGGGTTGGAGGGGAGCCTTGCGCTTTCCTCCACTTTTCCCACTAGCCTGGAAAGTGGGACAGGACTTGCAGTGGGTTTCTACATCTGCTTTCATTTTAGGCCAGTAAAAGTGAGTCACTAGGCGACTGTAGGTTTTGTCTTGGCCCAAGTGGCCTGCGAGGGGGACATCGTGGGCCAAGCCCAGGAGGAAGTCTCGGAAGCGTAGGGGTACCACCAGCACCCGGGTTGATCCTAGCTCCACTGACTTCTGCTCGCTATACAAAAGGTCATTTTCCCAATATAGCCGGTGTGTTCCAGATTGGTCGCCCGTGGCTTGGGCCTCTGCATGCTGCCGGGGTCCGACCAGGGAGGGACAGGTAGCTTGCTCCTGGCAGAACTCCTCTCGGGAGGGGCCCCCCTCGTGGCGCCACTGGGCCAACTCAGGCAGATCGCCTAACTCTGTGATCTGTGCGGGGTCGGACGGTAGGGGTTCGTCGCTGGCGACAGATTCTCCACGTGGGGAGATGTGGGGGACCTCGGCTGGGACAATCCTGTCCTCGTTGGTCGGTGCGTTCTCGACTGCCCCACGGGGGGGGGGGCAGTCGGGCCGCCATAGATCGGGTGGTGGCGCACACCCACTTGGGGAGACCCATCATCCCTAGGTGGGCCTTGCGCTCGACTTGCTGCCAGGGGGAACTTTCCAGGTCGTTCCCCAGGAGACAGTCGACTGGCTGGGAGGTTCTTACTGCTACTTTCAATTTACCGACCACTCCGCCCCATTCAAAAGGCACCAGGGCTACCTTACAGAGACTCTCAGTGTTGCCAGCTGCGATTACAGGGCAAAATATATTGGGGAGGATCTGGTCTTCGTGGACTAAGTGGCTGAGGACACCGGTGATGCTCGCCCCGGTGTCACGAAGGGCCTCTACCTGTTGGCCATTGATCGTCACTAGCTGCCCGTATTTCTTCGTGTTGGAGGGCAGGAGGCTCCCAGGGACCATTTCTCTGTCTCCTAATCATACTAAGGCCATGGCGGCGGGTTCCCATTCTACGGTTTCCTCAATCTCCTCCCCTAGGGCTACATTGGCTATCTGTCTGGCTGGGGGGGCTGTAGTGGGGACGCGCAGGGCCATGGGGCATTTGGGGTCATTGGCGTAATGCCCGGGCTTCTGGCAACGGAAACAAGTGATGGTCACCCGGTGCCCCCGTCTCACGGGTGGACCGGATACAGCTGGAGGGGGTGCCAGGAAGTGCGGAGGTTGGCTTTTCGGAGGACTGGACTGGGATTCCCTCTGCCCTCCCTGGTTCCCCCCCACTCTCTGGCGGGGTGGTCCCTGACTGGCCCCGGGGTATTCTCCTACGGGGCCCCGGGAGACCCGGGTGTTGGTCCAGCGATCCGCCTCGACAGCCAGCTTCCTCGGATCCGTGAGCTTGCTGTCGAGCAGATGCTGGCGTAGCTCCACAAAGCAGTTTGCCGCCAGGTGTTCCCATAACATGAGGTCGGTTAGTTCATCCAGGGTGGTTACTTTGCTGCCCTTAATCCACCCGTCGAATGCACGGCTGAAGAAGTTCACATACTCCACCCATGTGGTGCCGGGGATCTTCTTGCAGTCCCGGAACCGCTGGCGGTACATCTCCGGGGTGAGGCCGTACCTTGTGAGGAGGGCCTCCTTCATGTGGCTGTAGGAGGTCTGCATGGAGGATGGTAGGTCGAGCAGGGTGTCTCTCCCCTCGCTCAAAAATCAGCCCCACAACCCGGCCCCCCAATCTTTCTGCGGGACTCGGTGGGAGGTCATGGCGACCTCGTGGGCCTTGAACCATTGTTTGATGTCATCGTTTTTGTAATATTCCTTGACCACATCTTTGGGGATGTGGACCTTCTGTTCCGCCGGTGGTGGCGCCCCCCGGTTCTCCGGGGGTCGAGCTTCTTCGCCCCTTGCCTTGAGCTCGATTTCTTTCAAGCTGCGTTCATGCTCCAGTTGAAGTCTTTGTCCTTCGTGCTCTCGTTGGAGTTTCTTCTCTTCTAGTTCGCCTTGTACTCGCATCTGTTCCACTGCTAGCTTCTTCTCAGCTAATTTCAACTCGCCCTCAATTTTCAGTTTGGCCAGTTCGAGTTTGTGATTACGACTTCTCTCTCTGTCTGCGAGTTTGTTAGAAGGGATTCCCAGAGGAGACAGGGAGGTGACCTGACCACCTTGAGACCTACCCTCGGGGTAATGTAGCCGGACACTGGCGGGAGACTCCTAGAGGAAGAGTCTCGTATCTAGGATCGTACACACGGCACCACACGACAAAGAGACACCACACAGTAGGTTCTTGGGAACAGATCCTTTATCTACTCAGCTACGTCGGATCTTTATGATCACCAAGATGGATATGTACACTGTGAGAAGTTGGCCTGATGTATGATGTCACTAGTTCTAGTGTACACCTTATATCAGTCCAAACAACCCTTATGGTGATTGGTTGTAAAGTCAACCTTATAGACCAGCTATCCTAGTGGTAGCATGGACAAGAGCAGTCTTAGGCTAAACTCTGAATGGCATGTGAAGCCAGCTGTGATACCATATGTAATTCCTTGAATACCAAATGAAAGGACACCACAACAGATATATATAAAATAAAGTGTATGTATTCTAGTCAAACCCTCAGCACTCTTTATGAGATTCGAGGTAAGTGCAACACAGTCTTATTTAAGCATACATTAAGTCACACAGGTAAGTAATACAGTTAGGCCCTAGGGGCCACGCAAACCATATACTAAAGAAGTGGTATAAGGACCACTGTCATGGAAATAGAATAGGCCTAGGCCTAGGGAATCGCTGGGGCTACACTACACTACCAACAGTTAGGAAGTGGGAGGCCCACGGGATTCAGGTGCAGAGTGGAAACACTCACGCGTAATGCGTATAGTCGATAGAAATAGTACAGTTTTGAAATAAGCAGTTTAAGGACACTTCTGAAGCAGCTAGAGAGTCGAGACTCGGAAACTAGACCCTAGGATAGTCACTACCCTTGTGAGCACCGAAGTACCCAAGTTACCTAGCCCACGGGCTGCGGGTGCATAGCTGTGAACTTGCGTTGGGTTTGGTCGTGGACTTCTATGGATGCCTGAAGGAAAGTTGCTGACAGGCAGTCAGTGCAGAGTGTCCGGTGGATCCCAAGGGCGGGATCAAGAAGGAAGGGTACCTGCAAGCAGAGGGGATAGAGTCAAAGTCACTAGCCAGTGACCACGTGGAACCAGGAAGGAACCAGGCGATGTTGTGAAGATTGCAGGTGAAGGGTGAAGCTTGTCGCTGCAGCCACGGGTACCAGGAGACGTCGAGGACGACCAGGACCAGGAGGCGAGCTGTCCCACGAAGGCTCTTGCTGTCGGCGGCGTAGAAGTCGAACTAGGACTCACCAAGCCTTGGCAAGCGGAACCCACGAAGAACGGAGGTCTTGCTTCTGGTGCAGACCAGGAAGGTCTGGGGTGCTTCTCTTTTGCAAAGAAGCGGGAGCCAGTCTGGAGGAGCCAAACCAGCAGTGAAGATTTCAAGGTGCGTCGTCACAGAGGCCGCTAGCCAACGGGCAAGCAACCGGACAGATGCGGCAAGCAGGAAAATGCAGAAGGGCCCCACGCAGGACTCGTGGAGTGAGGGGGGCTGATCTTCGGTGCAGATGGTGCTTGGGGTTGGGGCTTCTCAATCCCCGGTGCACAACTTCGAGGGTACCTCAGAAGCTGCGCTGGAAGATACTCGCCACTTTTCCCAGGTAGCCGGTCCCACGTCTCTCGTCGCCTCCACGGATCTCAGCTCGGCTGTGGATCAGGGTCGGAGACGTCTGGAAGTCAAGGCTCTGGTCGGGCTCTGCAGTCGGTCCCTCGTAGAACTTCCGCAAAGCAAAGGGTAGTCTCTTGATGGTGCCTGTTTGCACAGGGTAGCCACTCCTTGGCCACAAGGGAGATTCTTCAGTCTTCAGTCTTCTTCTTTCGTCGAATGTCGAAGGTCCAGAGTTTCTGTTCAAGTTGCAGGTTCAGGATAATCTAATCTCCTGGGGCCCAGCTACCACTCTTATACTAATCTGGGGGGCTGGGTTGCCTGCTAGGTCACGCCTTATGGGTGGGACCTGGGAGGGGGGTGGTTACACCCCTTTCCCTTTGTCCAGTTTCGCGCCAGGACTGGGGCTGGTGTGCCCCAGCACTGGTTTGAACTGGACTATGCATGGGACACCTTGTGTGCCCCAGGCAGTGTCTCGTTTCATTCATCCCTCCCTGCCCCAATACACTAAGGCCTGTCTGGGGTGGTGCTCGCACCTCCCAAGGCAGGAAACCTATTGTCCAAGCCTCCCTTGCCGGGATCACTCCCAGCAGCAGGAGGTCAGACTTGTGTCGTGGCAGTAGCATCCATTTTGTGATGCTGGGGCTCTGGTTAACTTTAACCGGGTAAGTAGGTTTCAACATGTCTTCTCCCTCTAGAAGGGAGGGATAATATCCTCATCCCCAGAAATGGGATGGGTGTATTATTCCAAAGTGTTAGACACCTTACACGACATGTTTTGATAAAGCCAAACCATAGTTACCATAACCGTTTAAGATTATAAGGCACTTTAAGAGTATATGGTAGGCTATATCATAGAACAGCTATAAGGACATGGTTCCGAAAGCTGCAGACAGGCTCAGCTCATGCTAGAGCACCATCTCACATGTTACCAAGCACTCTGCCTCCAGGATTGTTAAGGCCTGCCATAGGAGTGGCTGATAGGTACACATATGTCGATATATAAGATAGGAATACTACACCTAAGCAAGGAGTGATTACACGACCTTGCCCCAGCTGAGTGATCAGCCAGTTGTGTCATAATGGAAGGCCAGGCCAGGGGTGGCATAATACATGCTGCAGCCCCTGGGAGGCCTAGGGTACACCTATGCCCTGGGTACCTAGGGTACACTGTACAGGGTCCAATAAGGTGATCCTTACCAATTGGGTATGTACCTAGGGTACATGGAGTCCATTTTAAAGAGAGAGCAGACAGCCTGAGACCCTGAATGGCAGGATCTCAGGCCAACTAAGTCGAAAAACCAGCTAGACACTAGGCAAAAAGTTGGGGGTAACCATAGTCAGATATCCACCTTCCTACACAACCCCCCCCCTCCCCCCCCAAACGAAAGGAGATAAGGCTGTCCTTGACAAGGTAAGCCTCTATTGCCTAAGTGGCCATATAAGGAGGAACCAGCACTGGCATGGTTACCCCCTGTCTCATGGTCCACTAAGCAATCCCTCACCCTAAAGGTATCATAGGGTCTCCACCATAGGGAATCTCTACCTTTGGTGTGTCTTTGCAAAGTAAAAGGCTGGTGTTGAGATGGAGTACTGAAGTGAGTGTCCTCAAAGTGAGGCCTCAGCTTCCTCCAATCATCCTCCACCATGGATGCCTTTCTTTCTTTAACTGAGTTGCACTGTGCTCTCAGGGTCAGCCTCTGGCTACCTAAAGCTGGAGGCTGGGTCCCTTTTGTGGGCTTACTGGAGGGACAGGTCAGGTTTGGGGCCCTAAGGTCCCATGTTTGCCTGTGCCCAACAGAATCCCTCTGGGGGAGGTCCCCAACTCCCTGTAAAGGAAATCCCTCAGGAATGTTTTTAACCATCACCTGGCTAGGGCTACTAGCCAGGCAATCCTCATTCTTTTGATGGGGGGGTTCTTGTGGACAGGGGCCCTCTTGGGGTCCACTGGCCTCCCTGACCTCTGCAGCCCTGGGCTGACTGAGGCAGGGTAGAGAGAGGCAGGCTACCTGCACCAGACTGGGTCCCACCTTGGAAGGGGCCACTGACATCAGAGGCTCTGCCAGGCCAGGCCTGGCTACCTCTGGGGCAGTTCCTTCACAAGGGGTGAGGTCAGTTCCCTGAGGAGGCTGACCTTTTCCTAATGTCTGGGGAGAGGGAGACTTTCCTTCCTCCCCACTACTAGTTTCAGGCTTCACTACACCTATGTCAGTCTGAGTATGGGCTGAGACCATTACAGCCTTGCCAACCTTTTCAGGGAGGCACTCAGTTTGGGTTTGAGCTGTGACTGTCACAGCTCTGCCAATCTCTACAGGGAAGTCTGTCTTTGCCTGGGCTGTGGCTACCACTGCCCTTCCAACCTTTTCAGGGAGTAAATCTAATTGGACAGGGGTTGTGGCTGGCACAACCCCACTACCCTTTTGTGAAAGGCCTACCATTTTAGAATGGGTGTCTTGTTCAACTCCAGCCAAGCTGAGAGTTCCAAGTCATTCCCCAGTAAGCAGTCCACAGGCAAGGTTGGAGACACTGCCACCCTTTTAGGGCCAGTGACACCTCCCCAGCTGAGACATACCTCTGCCATGGGATGACTGTTCTGTTTGCCATCAATGTTAATTACCTGGTATGAGAAACCAGGCAAAAGCTGCTCAGAGGGAACTAGCCTATGGGCTACCATAGTGATGCTAGCTCCAGTGTCTCTGTAGGCCTCAGCTTTTCTACCATTGATGTAGGGCTCCTGTCTGTACCTACCCAGAGTGTTGGGACAGGCAGTGAAGTTGGCAAACCCCATGCCACCATCACAGACAAGAGTAGCTGCTGTAGGGGAATTGGCTAAGCCAGGACCCCCCTGTGTTCCCCAAGAAAACCCAACCAAATGTTTGGGGGCACTCCCACCACCTGGGGGATTACTGCTGACAGTAATAGGTGGTGTGACAGGAGTAATTGGAGGAACAGTTTTGTTTTTAGCCTTTGGGCAACTGCTGTCAGTTTTCCAATGCCCAGGAGTTTTACACTCATGGCAGTAAGGCTTTTTAACTGTGGTAGAGGAGGGAGCTTGGGACCCACCACCCTGTGTGGAGTTTTGGGGCCCTGGGGAAGATTTCTCTTTTGTTTTGTCCCCACCCTTCTCTTGAGGCTTGGTGGTATCTTTCTTTTGGTCACCACACTGATTTTTAGGCCTAATCCTGGTCCTGACCCATTTATCTGCCCTCTTTCCCAATTCTTGGGGAGAGGTCAAATCTGAGTCTACCAGGTGTTGATGGAGAAGCTGGTTCTGACAATTACTAAGGATCTGGTCCCTCATAATCAAGTTGTACAATCCTGTATAGTCCTGCACCTTGCTGCCAGTTAACCAACCTTCCAAAGCCTTAGTGGCACAATCCTCAAAATCAGACCAGTCCTGTGTCTGTGTCTTCTGGGTGTCTCTGAACAACAACCTATATTGCTCAGTGGTTAAGCCAAACCCATCTATCAGAGCACTCTTCAGGACTTTGTAATTGTTAGCATCCTCATCACTGACTGTGAGGAGCTTGTCTCTACCATTGTCAGAAAAGGAGAGCCACAAGATAGCTGCCCACTGACTCTGGGGTACCTGCTGTACTTTGCAGGCCCTCTCCAAAGCAGTCATCCACTTGTGGATGTCATCCCCATTCTGATATGGGGGGACTATTTGCTTAGGTTTCTATGGTCATAAGACCTATCCCTATCTCTAGGAATGTTGCTGCCACAAGTGGGTTCTGACCCACACAATTTTTGGTCTCTGGCCAGAGCAAGCTTCTCTTTGGAAAGGGCAAGTTCTTCCCTTTCAATCCTCAGTTTGGCTTCCTTCATCCTGGCCTCATGCTCTCTCCTTTGGGGGGGGAAGTCATCCCCCTGTGGGATGAAGCATTGGAGCTTCTTAAGTGATAGGAGTGGAGAGAGTCCCCTGAGGGAGATCTACCCCTCCTATCTCTCTTTTTAAGATTACTTGGGGGCCTGTAAGGGAAACTCCCATGCAATCTTAAGTTAGCCTGACTAAGTCTTCTGACTGGGGTCTTGCTACCTCCCTCTTCCTCTGAGGTCTCTTCTAACTCATCTGTATCAGTTAAGTCAGGGGTCTCTTCTGTGGTGGGGAGGCCCTTATCTACAGCTATGGCACCATACTTGGCAGCTCTTTCAGCATCATAGGCCTCCAGAAGCTCCACTAGCTGTCTAAGGGTAGGGTTGGAACCCTGTTTTAATCTCCTGGAGGTACACAGTTGTCTCATCTCCTGGAAAGTGAATGCATCATATCTAGAGGAAATCTGTCCAGGATTCTCCTCTCCTGAGGGAGTATCAGTGTGATCTCCATTCAGGGACATGATTCTAGTGAGGGTGTGGTGTGTGCACCTACCTACACTAGTTGTATCTACTAAACCTCTCTAGTAGTTGTAGTCAGGGTGTGCTACTCCCTTCAACCTACAACCACTAAGTCCAGTAGGACTTAAGTATTATAATCTATGTTATATGTACCTAAACAATATCTGTGTGATCGTTCAATTTAGTATCTCAAGATTACAATGGTATTACAACAGCAAGCTCATATCCCAACCGCTGCTCACCAATGTGAGAAGTTGGCCTGATGTATGATGTCACTAGTTCTAGTGTACACCTTATATCAGTCCAAACAATCCTTATGGTGATTGGTTGTAAAGTCAACCTTATAGACCAGCTATCCTAGTGGTAGCATGGACAAGAGCAGTCTTAGGCTAAACTCTGAATGGCATGTGAAGCCAGCTGTGATACCATATGTAATCCCTTGAATACCAAATGAAAGGACACCACAACATATATATATATAAAATAAAGTGTATTTATTCTAGTCAAACCCTCAGCACTCTTTATGAGATTCGAGGTAAGTGCAACACAGTCTTATTTAAGCATACATTAAGTCACACAGGTAAGTAATACAGTTAGGCCCTAGGGGCCACGCAAACCATATACTAAAGAAGTGGTATAAGGACCACTGTCACGGAAATAGGATAGGCCTAGGGAATCGCTGGGGCTACACTACACTACCAACAGTTAGACAGTGGGAGGCCCACGGGATTCAGGTGCAGAGTGGAAACACTCACGCGTAATGCGTATAGTCGATAGAAATAGTACAGTTTTGAAATAAGCAGTTTAAGGACATTTCTGAAGCAGCTAGAGAGTCGAGACTCGGAAACTAGACCCTAGGATAGTCACTACCCTTGTGAACACCGAAGTACCCAAGTTACCTAGCCCACGGGCTGCGGGTGCATAGGTGTGAACTTGCGTTGGGTTTCGTCGTGGACTTCTATGGATGCCTGAAGGAAAGTTGCTGACAGGCAGTCAGTGCAGAGTGTCCGGTGGATCCCAAGGCCAGGATCAAGAAGGAAGGCTACCTGCAAGCAGAGGGGACAGAGTCAAAGTCACTAGCCAGTGACCACGTGGAATCAGGAAGGAACCAGGCGATGTCGTGAAGATTGCAGGTGAAGGGTGAAGCTTGTCGCTGCAGCCACGGGTACCAGGAGACGTCGAGGACGACCAGGACCAGGAGGCGAGCTGTCCCACGAAAGCTCTTGCTGTCGGCGGCGTAGAAGTCGAACTAGGACTCACCAAGCCTTGGCAAGCGGAACCCACGAAGAACGGAGGTCTTGCTTCTGGTGCAGACCAGGAAGGTCTGGGGTGCTTCTCTTTTGCAAAGAAGCGGGAGCCAGTCTGGAGGAGCCAAACCAGCAGTGAAGATTTCAAGGTGCGTCATCACAGAGGCCGCTAGCCAACGGGCAAGCAACCGGACAGACGCGGCAAGCAGGAAAATGCAGAAGGGCCCCACGCAGGACTCGTGGAGTGAGGGGTGCTGATCTTCGGTGCAGATGGTGCTTGGGGTTGGGGCTTCTCAATCCCCGGTGCACAACTTCGAGGGTACCTCAGAAGCTGCGCTGGAAGATACTCGCCACTTTTCCCAGGTAGCCGGTCCCACGTCTCTCGTCGCCTCCACGGATCTCAGCTCGGCTGTGGATCAGGGTCGGAGAAGTCTGGAAGTCAAGGCTCTGGTCGGGCTCTGCAGTCGGTCCCTCGTAGAACTTCCGCAAAGCAAAGGGTAGTCTCTTGATGGTGCCTGTTTGCACAGGGTAGAAACTCCTTGGCCACAAGGGAGATTCTTCAGTCTTCTTCTTTCGTCGAATGTCGAAGGTCCAGAGTTTCTGTTCAAGTTGCAGGTTCAGGATAATCTAATCTCCTGGGGCCCAGCTACCACTCTTATACTAATCTGGGGGGCTGGGTTGCCTGCTAGGTCACGCCTTATGGGTGGGACCTGGGAGGGGGGTGGTTACACCCCCTTCCCCTTTGTCCAGTTTCGTGCCAGGACTGGGGCTGGAGTGCCCCAGCACCGGTTTGAACTGGACTATGCATGGAGCACCTTGTGTGCCCCAGGCATGTCTCATTCCTTTCAGCCCTCCCTGCCCCAATACACTAAACTCTGTCTGGGAAGGTGCTAGCACCTCCCCAAGCAGGAAAAGTATTGTCCAGGCCTCCCTGGCTGGGAGGGATCCCAGCAGCAGGAGGTCAGACTCGTGTCTGTGGCAGCAGCATCCATTTTGTGATGCTGAGGCTTTGGTGAGAGTTAAACAGCAAAGTAGGATTTTAACATGTCTCTCCCTCTAGAAGGGAGGAATAATATCCTCATCACCAGAAATGGTATGGGGGTATTATTCCGAAGTGTTAGACACATTACACGACATGTTTTGATAAAGCCAAACCATAGTTACCATCACCGTTTAAGATTATAAGGCACTTTAAGAGAATATGGTAGGCTATATCATAGAACAGCTATAAGGCCATGGTTCCGAAAGCTGCAGACAGGCTCAGCTCATGCTAGAGCACCATCTCACATGTTACCAAGCACTCTGCCTCCAGGATTGTTAAGGCCTGCCATAGGAGTGGCTGATAGGTACACATATGTCGATATATAAGATAGGAATACTACACCTAAGCAAGGAGTGATTACACGACCTTGCCCCAGCTGAGTGATCAGCCAGTTGTGTCATAATGGAAGGCCAGGCCAGGGGTGGCATAATACATGCTGCAGCCCCTGGGAGGCCTAGGGTACACCTATGCCCTGGGTACCTAGGGTACACTGTACAGGGTCCAATAAGGTGATCCTTACCAATTGGGTATGTACCTAGGGTACATGGAGTCCATTTTAAAGAGAGAGCAGACAGCCTGAGACCCTGAATGGCAGGATCTCAGGCCAACTAAGTCGAAAAACCAGCTAGACACTAGGCAAAAAGTTGGGGGTAACCATAGTCAGATATCCACCTTCCTACACAACCCCCCCCCCCCCCCCAAACGAAAGGAGATAAGGCTGTCCTTGACAAGGTAAGCCTCTATTGCCTAAGTGGCCATATAAGGAAGAACCAGCACTGGCATGGTTACCCCCTGTCTCATGGTCCACTAAGCAATCCCTCACCCTAAAGGTATCATAGGGTCTCCACCATAGGGAATCTCTACCTTTGGTGTGTCTTTGCAAAGTAAAAGGCTGGTGTTGAGATGGAGTACTGAAGTGAGTGTCCTCAAAGTGAGGCCTCAGCTTCCTCCAATCATCCTCCACCATGGATGCCTTTCTTTCTTTAACTGAGTTGCACTGTGCTCTCAGGGTCAGCCTCTGGCTACCTAAAGCTGGAGGCTGGGTCCCTTTTGTGGGCTTACTGGAGGGACAGGTCAGGTTTGGGGCCCTCGGGATTGTTAAGGCCTGCCATAGGAGTGGCTGATAGGTACACATGTGTCTATATATAAGGGTAGATATAGGTATACTATATCTAAGCAAGGGGTGATTACACGACCTTGCCCCAGCTGAGTGATCAGCCAGTTGTGTCTGATTGGAAGGCCAGACCAGGGGTGGCATAATACATGCTGCAGCCCCTGGGAGGCCTAGGGTACACCTATGCCCTGGGTACCTAGGGTACACTGTACAGGGTCCAATAAGGTGATCCTTACCAATTGGGTATGTACCTAGGGTACATGGAGTCCATTTTAAAGAGAGAGCAGAGCCTGAGACCCTGAATGGCAGGATCTCAGGCCAACTAAGTCAAAAAAACAGCTAGACACTAGGCAAAAAGTTGGTGGTAACCATAGTCAGATATCCACCTTCCTACATACACATAGAGCACGGGCTCAGAGAGTCTTGGTCGGAAAAAGGGGGTAGCGGGACAGTCTTTGGGGATCCGGATCAAATGCAGGGGCGCACCCAACGCACAGCTCACAATCCTCGAGCCGGGGGATACGCTGCGGTCCAGCCGGCCCGAGGGAGTCTTCGGGAGCCGCGAGTCACTCAGCAGGGCTCAAGCACAAGGACGGAGGTCTTACGATCTTCAGGGGAGCCGCGAGTCACTCAGCAGGGCTCAAGCACAAGTTCAGAGGTCTTACGATCTTCAGGGGAGCCGCGAGTCACTCAGCAGGGCTCAAGCACAAGTTCGGAGGTCTTACTATCTTCAGGGGAGCCGCGAGTCACTCAGCAGGGCTCAAGCACAAGTTCGGAGGTCTTACGATCTTCAGGGGAGCCGCGAGTCACTCAGCAGGGCTCAAGCACAAGTTCGGAGGTCTTACGATCTTCAGGGGAGCCGCGAGTCACTCAGCAGGGTTCAGGTGTTCCAAGGTTGCAAGGGAGCCGCGACCACGTCAGCAGGGCTCTCGTCGTTCCAGAGTAGAATCTGCCAGATAGTCCCAGAGCACCCCTTGTTATAGGTCAACTCCTCTTTGATGTCCGGGGTCTGTGTAGGCAGGGGTCTTGGCGCCTGGGGGCCGCTCGCTGGAGTTTCCTGCCATGTAGTCTTTTGATCCTTGTCAGGGCCGGGTCGGGAGGAGTCCCAGACACCCAGCAGGTGTGGAGCCAGCCCTCAGGGAGGCCGGAGGGCCGATTGAAACCCATCTCCCGAGGGGAGGCCAGAGGTGCGATGGAAACTGCTCCTCCCTCTCTCCATGGGAGCATGATGTTCCCCAGCCGGGGCAGCGCCTCTAGGTCTGGGTTGTGCTGGGGCCGGGCGGCCATCGTAGGTGCATGAAGTGGGCACGCGGGCCCTGTGGTGCTGGGAAGATGGAGGGCACGGACAGGGAAGTCTGGGTCGGGTGCGTGTGGGTCCTGGCAGGCAGGACCGGCTAGGCCGTGTACTGCGGGACTGAATGAGGTGTACGGGTCAGGGGGTGTGGCTCGGGGTCAGGGATGGGCATGCCACAAGGCCGGGTCTAACACGCTCCCCCCCCCCAGCTGAAAGCCGGAGAGAACTATCCATCCTCTTGGGGGTTCTCTTCGCTGAGGCGGAAGAACCGGGAGAGGCCGTCAGCGTTGGCGTGGTCAGTACCAGGGCGGTGCTCTACGGTGAAATCCATCCCCTGGAGGGAGATTGACCACCGCAATAGTTTGGGGTTCTCCCCTCGCATCTGCATGAGCCATCGCAGGGGGCGATGGTTGGTTTGGACTTTGAAATAGGTACCGAACAGATAGGGTCGTAATTTCTTGAGGGCCCAGACTACAGCGAACGCCTCGCGCTCAATGGTGCTCCACTTCTGTTCTCTGGGTAACAGCCTTCGGCTAAGGAAGGCTACGGGCTGGTCTAGACCTTGGTCATTCACCTGTGACAGGACTGCCCCAATGACCTGCTCGGAGGCATCAGTTTGTACCACAAACTCCTTGGAGTAGTCGGGGGCCTGGAGCACGGGGGCAGTACACATGGCCACTTTCAGGGCATCGAATGCCTCCTGGCAGGCAGAGGTCCACTGCACTTTCTTGGGCTGTTTTTTGGATGTGAGTTCCGTGAGGGGACCGACAAGGCTGCCGTATCCCCGGATGAATCGCCGGTAGTAGCCGGTGAGGCCCAGAAAGGCTCGGACATCCGTTTGGGTAGTGGGTGGTTCCCAGGCTAGGATGGCGTCGACCTTAGGCTGCAGAGGGGCGACCTGCCCGCTTCCGACTGGGTGCCCTAGGTAGACCGCCGAACCTTGCCCAATCTGACACTTGCTGGCTTTTACTGTGAGGCCTGCCTGGCGCAGGGCCGTTAGCACCCTCTGGAGGTGCTGGAGGTGCTCATTCCATTCGGAACTGAAAACCGGGATATCGTCAAGATATGCGGCGCTGAACTTTTCTAGCCCGGCCAGGACTCTATTTACCAATCGCTGGAAGGTGGCCGGGGCATTTTTCATTCCGAAGGGCATCACGCGAAAGCGATAGTGCGCATCCGGGGTGGAGAAGGCGGACCGCTCCTTGGCTCCTTCTGTGAGCGCAATTTGCCAGTACCCGCAGGTTAGATCGAACGTGCTGAGGAACTGAGCTGACCCGAGACGGTCAATGAGCTTGTCTGCTCGGGGAATTGGGTGAGCGTCAGCTCGGGTGACTTCATTGAGTCCCCGGTAGTCCACACAGAATCGGAGTTCTGGGGCGACACCGGGGGCCGCTGCTTTCGGGACCAGTACCACGGGGCTGGCCCAGGGGCTGTCTGAGGGTTCGATCACCCCCAAGGTCAACATCTTGGAGACATCGGCCTGAATGCAGGACCGGACTCGATCAGGGACTCGGTAGGCTCGTTGCTTCACCGGCGGGCTGTCTCCGGTGTCCACGTCATGGACACACCGGTCGGTGACTTTGGGGACGAGAGAGAATAAGTCGGGGAACTGCCCTAAGAGCTGGCGGCAGTCCTCGCGTTGCTGGGAAGTGAGGGACGGAGAGAGGTTCACTCCTTCCACGGAGCCATCCTTCTCCTTGGTACACAGGAGGTCAGGGAGGGGATCTGACTCCTCCTCTGCCCCGTCATCGGTGGCCAGCAGCAGACTCAGCTCCGTCCGCACGAAGTGGGGCTTGAGGCGGTTCACGTGAAGGACCCGAAGGGGGTCCCGAGGTGACTGGATGTCCACCAAGTACGTGACCTGGCTCTTCCGCTCAACGACTTTGAAGGGCCCGGTCCATTTATCCTGGAGGGCGCAAGGTTTCACGGAGGCCATGACCCATACTTGCTGGCCCGGCTGGAACTCGACCAGAGCGGCATTCTGGTCGTACCAGCGCTCCATTTCTTCCTGGCTCGCCTCCAGGTTGGCCTCGGCCATTTCTCGAAACTTCCTAGTCTGGTTTCGGAGGGTCAGAACGTATCGGAACACATCTCGGGGGGGGCCTCGGGGCGCCGCCTCCCACCCTTCCTTGACCAGGCTGATGGGCCCCCGGACGGGGTGCCCGTAGAGTAACTCAAAGGGGCTGAACCCCAAGGATTTCTGGGGAACTTCCCGGTAGGCGAACAAAAGGCAGGGGAGCAGGACGTCCAGCGCCGGAGGGGCTCTTCCAGGCCCGCGATCATCCCTTCCAGAGTCTGGTTAAACCGCTCTACTAGGCCATTTCCTTGGGGGTGGTACGGTGTGGTGAACTTATAGGACACTCCACATTGTTGCCACAGGGACGTCATGTATTTGGAGATAAAGTTCGTCCCGCGATCGCTTACGACCTCGCGGGGGAAAACCCACACGGGAAAAGATCCCCATCAACACCTGGCCCACCACGGGGGCGGTGATGGTGCGTAGTGGAATGGCCTCCGGGTATCGGGTGGCATGGTCCACTAGGACGAGGATGAAGCGGTGACCTTGTGAGGTTGGGGGGTCCAGGGGCCCCACGGTGTCAATACCGACCCGTTCGAACGGGGTATTGACGACAGGGAAGGGTTGGAGGGGAGCCTTGCGCTTTCCTCCACTTTTCCCACTAGCCTGGCAAGTGGGACAGGACTTGCAGTGGGTTTCTACATCTGCTTTCATTTTAGGCCAGTAAAAGTGAGTCACTAGGCGACTGTAGGTTTTGTCTTGGCCCAAGTGGCCTGCGAGGGGGACATCGTGGGCCAAGCCCAGGAGGAAGTCTCGGAAGCGTAGGGGTACCACCAGCACCCGGGTTGATCCTAGCTCCACTGACTTCTGCTCGCTATACAAAAGGTCATTTTCCCAATATAGCCGGTGTGTTCCAGATTGGTCGCCCGCGGCTTGGGCCTCTGCATGCTGCCGGGGTCCGACCAGGGAGGGACAGGTAGCTTGCTCCTGGCAGAACTCCTCTCGGGAGGAGCCCCCCTCGTGGCGCCACTGGGCCAACTCAGGCAGATCGCCTAACTCTGTGATCTGTGCGGGGTCGGACGGTAGGGGTTCGTCGCTGGCGACAGATTCTCCACGTGGGGAGATGTGGGGGACCTCGGCTGGGACAATCCTGTCCTCGTTGGTCGGTGCGTTCTCGACTGCCCCACGGGGGGGCAGTCGGGCCGCCATAGATCGGGTGGTGGCGCACACCCACTTGGGGAGACCCATCATCCCTAGGTGGGCCTTGCGCTCGACTTGCTGCCAGGGGGAACTTTCCAGGTCGTTCCCCGGGAGACAGTCGACTGGCTGGGAGGTTCTTACTGCTACTTTCAATTTACCGACCACTCCGCCCCATTCAAAAGGCACCAGGGCTACCTTACAGAGACTCTCAGTGTTGTCAGCTGCGATTACAGGGCAAAATATATTGGGGAGGATCTGGTCTTCGTGGACTAAGTGGCTGAGGACACCGGTGATGCTCGACCCGGTGTCACGAAGGGCCTCTACCTGTTGGCCATTGATCGTCACTAGCTGCCCGTATTTCTTCGTGTTGGAGGGCAGGAGGCTCCCAGGGACCATTTCTCTGTCTCCTAATCATACTAAGGCCATGGCGGCGGGTTCCCATTCTACGGTTTCCTCAATCTCCTCCCCTAGGGCTACATTGGCTATCTGTCTGGCTGGGGGGGGCTGTAGTGGGGACGCGCAGGGCCATGGGGCATTCGGGGTCATTGGCGTAATGCCCGGGCTTCTGGCAACGGAAACAAGTGATGGTCACCCGGTGCCCCCGTCTCACGGATGGACCGGATACAGCTGGAGGGGGTGCCAGGAAGTGCGGAGGTTGGCTTTTCGGAGGACTGGACTGGGATTCCCTCTGCCCTCCCTGGTTCCCCCCCACTCTCTGGCGGGGTGGTCTCTGACTGGCCCGGGGGTATTCTCCTACGGGGCCCCGGGAGACCCGGGTGTTGGTCCAGCGATCCGCCTCGACAGCCAGCTTCCTCGGATCCGTGAGCTTGCTGTCGAGCAGATGCTGGCGTAGCTCCACAAAGCAGTTTGCCGCCAGGTGTTCCCATAACATGAGGTCGGTTAGTTCATCCAGGGTGGTTACTTTGCTGCCCTTAATCCACCCGTCGAATGCACGGCTGAAGAAGTTCACATACTCCACCCATGTGGTGCCGGGGATCTTCTTGCAGTCCCGGAACCGCTGGCGGTACATCTCCGGGGTGAGGCCGTACCTTGTGAGGAGGGCCTCCTTCATGTGGCTGTAGGAGGTCTGCATGGAGGATGGTAGGTCGAGCAGGGTGTCTCTCCCCTCGCTCAAAAATCAGCCCCACAACCCGGCCCCCCAATCTTTCTGCGGGACTCGGTGGGAGGTCATGGCGACCTCGTGGGCCTTGAACCATTGTTTGATGTCATCGTTTTTGTAATATTCCTTGACCACATCTTTGGGGATGTGGACCTTCTGTTCCGCCGGTGGTGGCGCCCCCCGGTTCTCCGGGGGTCGAGCTTCTTCGCCCCTTGCCTTGAGCTCGATTTCTTTCAAGCTGCGTTCGTGCTCCAGTTGAAGTCTTTGTCCTTCGTGCTCTCGTTGGAGTTTCTTCTCTTCTAGTTCGCCTTGTACTCGCATCTGTTCCACTGCTAGCTTCTTCTCAGCTAATTTCAACTCGCCCTCAATTTTCAGTTTGGCCAGTTCGAGTTTGTGATTACGACTTCTCTCTCTGTCTGCGAGTTTGTTAGAAGGCGATCCCAGAGGAGACAGGGAGGTGACCTGACCACCTTGCGACCTACCCTCGGGGTAATGTAGCCGGACACTGGCGGGAGACTCCTCAGAGGAAGAGTCTCGTATCTAGGATCGTACACACGGCACCACACAACAAAGAGACACCACACAGTAGGTTCTTGGGAACAGATCCTTTATCTACTCAGCTACGTCAGATCTTTATGATCACCGAGATGGATATGTACACTGTGAGAAGTTGGCCTGATGTATGATGTCACTAGTTCTAGTGTACACCTTATATCAGTCCAAACAACCCTTATGGTGATTGGTTGTAAAGTCAACCTTATAGACCAGCTATCCTAGTGGTAGCATGGACAAGAGCAGTCTTAGGCTAAACTCTGAATGGCATGTGAAGCCAGCTGTGATACCATATGTAATTCCTTGAATACCAAATGAAAGGACACCACAACAGATATATATAAAATAAAGTGTATGTATTCTAGTCAAACCCTCAGCACTCTTTATGAGATTCGAGGTAAGTGCAACACAGTCTTATTTAAGCATACATTAAGTCACACAGGTAAGTAATACAGTTAGGCCCTAGGGGCCACGCAAACCATATACTAAAGAAGTGGTATAAGGACCACTGTCATGGAAATAGAATAGGCCTAGGCCTAGGGAATCGCTGGGGCTACACTACACTACCAACAGTTAGGAAGTGGGAGGCCCACGGGATTCAGGTGCAGAGTGGAAACACTCACGCGTAATGCGTATAGTCGATAGAAATAGTACAGTTTTGAAATAAGCAGTTTAAGGACACTTCTGAAGCAGCTAGAGAGTCGAGACTCGGAAACTAGACCCTAGGATAGTCACTACCCTTGTGAGCACCGAAGTACCCAAGTTACCTAGCCCACGGGCTGCGGGTGCATAGGTGTGAACTTGCGTTGGGTTTCGTCGTGGACTTCTATGGATGCCTGAAGGAAAGTTGCTGACAGGCAGTCAGTGCAGAGTGTCCGGTGGATCCCAAGGGCGGGATCAAGAAGGAAGGGTACCTGCAAGCAGAGGGGACAGAGTCAAAGTCACTAGCCAGTGACCACGTGGAACCAGGAAGGAACCAGGCGATGTTGTGAAGATTGCAGGTGAAGGGTGAAGCTTGTCGCTGCAGCCACGGGTACCAGGAGACGTCGAGGACGACCAGGACCAGTAGGCGAGCTGTCCCACGAAGGCTCTTGCCGTCGGCGGCGTAGAAGTCGAACTAGGACTCACCAAGCTTTGGCAAGCGGAACCCACGAAGAACGGAGGTCTTGCTTCTGGTGCAGACCAGGAAGGTCTGGGGTGCTTCTCTTTTGCAAAGAAGCGGGAGCCAGTCTGGAGGAGCCAAACCAGCAGTGAAGATTTCAAGGTGCGTCGTCACAGAGGCCGCTAGCCAACGGGCAAGCAATCGGACAGATGCGGCAAGCAGGAAAATGCAGAAGGGCCCCACGCAGGACTCGTGGAGTGAGGGGGGCTGATCTTCGGTGCAGATGGTGCTTGGGGTTGGGGCTTCTCAATCCCTGGTGCACAACTTCGAGGGTACCTCAGAAGCTGCGCTGGAAGATACTCGCCACTTTTCCCAGGTAGCCGGTCCCACGTCTCTCGTCGCCTCCACGGATCTCAGCTCGGCTGTGGATCAGGGTCGGAGAAGTCTGGAAGTCAAGGCTCTGGTCGGGCTCTGCAGTCGGTCCCTCGTAGAACTTCCGCAAAGCAAAGGGTAGTCTCTTGATGGTGCCTGTTTGCACAGGGAAGCCACTCCTTGGCCACAAGGGAGATTCTTCAGTCTTCTTCTTTCGTCGAATGTCGAAGGTCCAGAGTTTCTGTTCAAGTTGCAGGTTCAGGATAATCTAATCTCCTGGGGCCCAGCTACCACTCTTATACTAATCTGGGGGGCTGGGTTGCCTGCTAGGTCACTCCTTATGGGTGGGACATGGGAGGGGGGTGGTTACACCCCTTTCCCTTTGTCCAGTTTCACGCCAGGACTGGGGCTGGTGTGCCCCAGCACCGGTTTGAACTGGACTATGCATGGGACACCTTGTGTGCCCCAGGCAGTGTCTCGTTTCATTCATCCCTCCCTGCCCCAATACACTAAGGCCTGTCTGGGGTGGTGCTCGCACCTCCCAAGGCAGGAAACCTATTGTCCAAACCTCCCTTGCCGGGATCACTCCCAGCAGCAGGAGGTCAGACTTGTGTCGTGGCAGCAGCATCCATTTTGTGATGCTGGGGCTCTGGTTAACTTTAACCGGGTAAGTAGGTTTCAACATGTCGTCTCCCTCTAGAAGGGAGGGATAATATCCTCATCCCCAGAAATGGGATGGGTGTATTATTCCAAAGTGTTAGACACCTTACACGACATGTTTTGATAAAGCCAAACCATAGTTACCATAACAGTTTAAGATTATAAGGCACTTTAAGAGTATATGGTAGGCTATATCATAGAACAGCTATAAGGACATGGTTCCGAAAGCTGCAGACAGGCTCAGCTCATGCTAGAGCACCATCTCACATGTTACCAAGCACTCTGCCTCCAGGATTGTTAAGGCCTGCCATAGGAGTGGCTGATAGGTACACATATGTCGATATATAAGATAGGAATACTACACCTAAGCAAGGAGTGATTACACGACCTTGCCCCAGCTGAGTGATCAGCCAGTTGTGTCATAATGGAAGGCCAGGCCAGGGGTGGCATAATACATGCTGCAGCCCCTGGGAGGCCTAGGGTACACCTATGCCCTGGGTACCTAGGGTACACTGTACAGGGTCCAATAAGGTGATCCTTACCAATTGGGTATGTACCTAGGGTACATGGAGTCCATTTTAAAGAGAGAGCAGACAGCCTGAGACCCTGAATGGCAGGATCTCAGGCCAACTAAGTCGAAAAACCAGCTAGACACTAGGCAAAAAGTTGGGGGTAACCATAGTCAGATATCCACCTTCCTACACAACCCCCCCCCCCCCCCCAAACGAAAGGAGATAAGGCTGTCCTTGACAAGGTAAGCCTCTATTGCCTAAGTGGCCATATAAGGAAGAACCAGCACTGGCATGGTTACCCCCTGTCTCATGGTCCACTAAGCAATCCCTCACCCTAAAGGTATCATAGGGTCTCCACCATAGGGAATCTCTACCTTTGGTGTGTCTTTGCAAAGTAAAAGGCTGGTGTTGAGATGGAGTACTGAAGTGAGTGTCCTCAAAGTGAGGCCTCAGCTTCCTCCGATCATCCTCCACCATGGATGCCTTTCTTTCTTTAACTGAGTTGCACTGTGCTCTCAGGGTCAGCCTCTGGCTACCTAAAGCTGGAGGCTGGGTCCCTTTTGTGGGCTTACTGGAGGGACAGGTCAGGTTTGGGGCCCTAAGGTCCCATGTTTGCCTGTGCCCAACAGAATCCCTCTGGGGGAGGTCCCCAACTCCCTGTAAAGGAGATCCCTCAGGAATGTTTTTAACCATCACCTGGCTAGGGCTACTAGCCAGGCAATCCTCATTCTTTTGATGGGGGGGTTCTTGTGGACAGGGGCCCTCTTGGGGTCCACTGGCCTCCCTGACCTCTGCAGCCCTGGGCTGACTGAGGCAGGGTAGAGAGAGGCAGGCTACCTGCACCAGACTGGGTCCCACCTTGGAAGGGGCCACTGACATCAGAGGCTCTGCCAGGCCAGGCCTGGCTACCTCTGGGGCAGTTCCTTCACAAGGGGTGAGGTCAGTTCCCTGAGGAGGCTGGCCTTTTCCTAATGTCTGGGGAGAGGGAGACTTTCCTTCCTCCCCACTACTAGTTTCAGGCTTCACTACACCTATGTCAGTCTGAGTATGGGCTGAGACCATTACAGCCTTGCCAACCTTTTCAGGGAGGCACTCAGTTTGGGTTTGAGCTGTGACTGTCACAGCTCTGCCAATCTCTACAGGGAAGTCTGTCTTTGCCTGGGCTGTGGCTACCACTGCCCTTCCAACCTTTTCAGGGAGTAAATCTAATTGGACAGGGGTTGTGGCTGGCACAACCCCACTACCTTTTTGTGAAAGGCCTACCATTTTAGAATGGGTGTCTTGTTCAACTCCAGCCAAGCTGAGAGTTCCAAGTCATTCCCCAGTAAGCAGTCCACAGGCAAGGTTGGAGACACTGCCACCCTTTTAGGGCCAGTGACACCTCCCCAGCTGAGACATACCTCTGCCATGGGATGACTGTTCTGTTTGCCATCAATGTTAATTACCTGGTATGAGAAACCAGGCAAAAGCTGCTCAGAGGGAACTAGCCTATGGGCTACCATAGTGATGCTAGCTCCAGTGTCTCTGTAGGCCTCAGCTTTTCTACCATTGATGTAGGGCTCCTGTCTGTACCTACCCAGAGTGTTGGGACAGGCAGTGAAGTTGGCAAACCCCATGCCACCATCACAGACAAGAGTAGCTGCTGTAGGGGAATTGGCTAAGCCAGGATCCCCCTGTGTTCCCCAAGAAAACCCAACCAAATGTTTGGGGGCACTCCCACCACCTGGGGGATTACTGCTGACAGTAATAGGTGGTGTGACAGGAGTAATTGGAGGAACAGTTTTGTTTTTAGCCTTTGGGCAACTGCTGTCAGTTTTCCAATGCCCAGGAGTTTTACACTCATGGCAGTAAGGCTTTTTAACTGTGGTAGAGGAGGGAGCTTGGGACCCACCACCCTGTGTGGAGTTTTGGGGCCCTGGGGAAGATTTCTCTTTTGTTTTGTCCCCACCCTTCTCTTGGGGCTTGGTGGTATCTTTCTTTTGGTCACCACACTGATTTTTAGGCCTAATCCTGGTCCTGACCCATTTATCTGCCCTCTTTCCCAATTCTTGGGGAGAGGTCAAATCTGAGTCTACCAGGTGTTGATGGAGAAGCTGGTTCTGACAATTACGAAGGATCTGGTCCCTCATAATCAAGTTGTACAATCCTGTATAGTCCTGCACCTTGCTGCCAGTTAACCAACCTTCCAAAGCCTTAGTGGCACAATCCACAAAATCAGACCAGTCCTGTGTCTGTGTCTTCTGGGTGTCTCTGAACAACAACCTATATTGCTCAGTGGTTAAGCCAAACCCATCTATCAGAGCACTCTTCAGGACTTTGTAATTGTTAGCATCCTCATCACTGACTGTGAGGAGCTTGTCTCTACCATTGTCAGAAAAGGAGAGCCACAAGATAGCTGCCCACTGACTCTGGGGTACCTGCTGTACTTTGCAGGCCCTCTCCAAAGCAGTCATCCACTTGTGGATGTCATCCCCATTCTGATATGGGGGGACTATTTGCTTAGGTTTCTATGGTCATAAGACCTATCCCTATCTCTAGGAATGTTGCTGCCACAAGTGGGTTCTGACCCACACAATTTTTGGTCTCTGGCCAGAGCAAGCTTCTCTTTGGAAAGGGCAAGTTCTTCCCTTTCAATCCTCAGTTTGGCTTCCTTCATCCTGGCCTCATGCTCTCTCCTTGGGGGGGGGGGGGGGGGGGGGGAGTCCCTGTGGGATGAAGCATTGGAGCTTCTTAAGTGATAGGAGTGGAGAGAGTCCCCTGAGGGAGATCTACCCCTCCTATCTCTCTTTTTAAGATTACTTGGGGGCCTGTAAGGGAAACTCCCATGCAATCTTAAGTTAGCCTGACTAAGTCTTCTGACTGGGGTCTTGCTACCTCCCACTTCCTCTGAGGTCTCTTCTAACTCATCTGTATCAGTTAAGTCAGGGGTCTCTTCTGTGGTGGGGAGGCCCTTATCTACAGCTATGGCACCATACTTGGCAGCTCTTTCAGCATCATAGGCCTCCAGAAGCTCCACTAGCTGTCTAAGGGTAGGGTTGGAACCCTGGTTTAATCTCCTGGAGGTACACAGTTGTCTCATCTCCTGGAAAGTGAATGCATCATATCTAGAGGAAATCTGTCCAGGATTCTCCTCTCCTGAGGGAGTATCAGTGTGATCTCCATTCAGGGACATGATTCTAGTGAGGGTGTGGTGTGTGCACCTACCTACACTAGTTGTATCTACTAAACCTCTCTAGTAGTTGTAGTCAGGGTGTGCTACTCCCTTCAACCTACAACCACTAAGTCCAGTAGGACTTAAGTATTATAATCTATGTTATATGTACCTAAACAATATCTGTGTGATCGTTCAATTTAGTATCTCAAGATTACAATGGTATTACAACAGCAAGCTCATATCCCAACCGCTGCTCACCAATGTGAGAAGTTGGCCTGGTGTATGATGTCACTAGTTCTAGTGTACACCTTATATCAGTCCAAACAACCCTTATGGTGATTGGTTGTAAAGTCAACCTTATAGACCAGCTATCCTAGTGGTAGCATGGACAAGAGCAGTCTTAGGCTAAACTCTGAATGGCATGTGAAGCCAGCTGTGATACCATATGTAATCCCTTGAATACCAAATGAAAGGACACCACAACATATATATATATAAAATAAAGTGTATTTATTCTAGTCAAACCCTCAGCACTCTTTATGAGATTTGAGGTAAGTGCAACACAGTCTTATTTAAGCATACATTAAGTCACACAGGTAAGTAATACAGTTAGGCCCTAGGGGCCACGCAAACCATATACTAAAGAAGTGGTATAAGGACCACTGTCACGGAAATAGGATAGGCCTAGGGAATCGCTGGGGCTACACTACACTACCAACAGTTAGACAGTGGGAGGCCCACGGGATTCAGGTGCAGAGTGGAAACACTCACGCGTAATGCGTATATTCGATAGAAATAGTACAGTTTTGAAATAAGCAGTTTAAGGACATTTCTGAAGCAGCTAGAGAGTCGAGACTCGGAAACTAGACCCTAGGATAGTCACTACCCTTGTGAACACCGAAGTACCCAAGTTACCTAGCCCACGGGCTGCGGGTGCATAGGTGTGAACTTGCGTTGGGTTTCGTCGTGGACTTCTATGGATGCCTGAAGGAAAGTTGCTGACAGGCAGTCAGTGCAGAGTGTCCGGTGGATCCCAAGGCCGGGATCAAGAAGGAAGGCTACCTGCAAGCAGAGGGGACAGAGTCAAAGTCACTAGCCAGTGACCACGTGAAATCAGGAAGGAACCAGGCGATGTCGTGAAGATTGCAGGTGAAGGGTGAAGCTTGTCGCTGCAGCCACGGGTACCAGGAGACGTCGAGGACGACCAGGACCAGGAGGCGAGCTGTCCCACGAAAGCTCTTGCTGTCGGCGGCGTAGAAGTCGAACTAGGACTCACCAAGCCTTGGCAAGCGGAACCCACGAAGAACGGAGGTCTTGCTTCTGGTGCAGACCAGGAAGGTATGGGGTGCTTCTCTTTTGCAAAGAAGCGGGAGCCAGTCTGGAGGAGCCAAACCAGCAGTGAAGATTTCAAGGTGCGTCGTCACAGAGGCCGCTAGCCAACGGGCAAGCAACCGGACAGACGCGGCAAGCAGGAAAATGCAGAAGGGCCCCACGCAGGACTCGTGGAGTGAGGGGTGCTGATCTTCGGTGCAGATGGTGCTTGGGGTTGGGGCTTCTCAATCCCCGGTGCACAACTTCGAGGGTACCTCAGAAGCTGCGCTGGAATATATTTGCCACTTTTCCCAGGTAGCCGGTCCCACGTCTCTCGTCGCCTCCACGGATCTCAGCTCGGCTGTGGATCAGGGTCAGAGAAGTCTGGAAGTCAAGGCTCTGGTCGGGCTCTGCAGTCGGTCCCTCGTAGAACTTCCGCAAAGCAAAGGGTAGTCTCTTGATGGTGCCTGTTTGCACAGGGTAGCCACTCCTTGGCCACAAGGGAGATTCTTCAGTCTTCTTCTTTCGTCGAATGTCGAAGGTCCAGAGTTTCTGTTCAAGTTGCAGGTTCAGGATAATCTAATCTCCTGGGGCCCAGCTACCACTCTTATACTAATCTGGGGGGCTGGGTTGCCTGCTAGGTCACGCCTTATGGGTGGGACCTGGGAGGGGGGTGGTTACACCCCCTTCCCCTTTGTCCAGTTTCGTGCCAGGAATGGGGCTGGAGTGCCCCAGCACCGGTTTGAACTGGACTATGCATGGAGCACCTTGTGTGCCCCAGGCATGTCTCATTCCTTTCAGCCCTCCCTGCCCCAATACACTAAAGTCTGTCTGGGGAGGTGCTAGCACCTCCCCAAGCAGGAAACGTATTGTCCAGGCCTCCCTGGCTGGGAGGGATCCCAGCAGCAGGAGGTCAGACTCGTGTCTGTGGCGGCAGCCAGACAGAAAGTAGGATTTTAACATGTCTCTCCCTCTAGAAGGGAGGAATAATATCCTCATCATCAGAAATGGTATGGGGGTATTATTCCGAAGTGTTAGACACATTACACGACATATTTTGATAAAGCCAAACCATAGTTACCATCACCGTTTAAGATTATAAGGCACTTTAAAAGAATATGGTAGGCTATATCATAGAACAGCTATAAGGCCATGGTTCCGAAAGCTGCAGACAGGCTCAGCTCATGCTAGAGCACCATCTCACATGTTACCAAGCACTCTGCCTCCAGGATTGTTAAGGCCTGCCATAGGAGTGGCTGATAGGTACACATGTGTCTATATATAAGGGTAGATATAGGTATACTATATCTAAGCAAGGGGTGATTACACGACCTTGCCCCAGCTGAGTGATCAGCCAGTTGTGTCTGATTGGAAGGCCAGACCAGGGGTGGCAGAATACATGCTGCAGCCCCTGGGAGGCCTAGGGTACACCTATGCCCTGGGTACCTAGGGTACACTGTACAGGATCCAATAAGGTGATCCTTACCAATTGGGTATGTACCTAGGGTACATGGTGTCCATTTTAAAGAGAGAGCAGACAGCCTGAGACCCTGAATGGCAGGATCTCAGGCCAACTAAGTCAAAAAACCAGCTAGACACTAGGCAAAAAGTTGGTGGTAACCATAGTCAGATAACCACCTTCCTACATACACATAGAGCACGGGCTCAGAGAGTCTTGGTCGGGAAAAGGGGGTAGCGGGACAGTCTTTGGGGATCCGGATCAAATGCAGGGGCGCACCCAACGCACAGCTCACAATCCTCGAGCCGGGGGATATGCTGCGGTCCAGCCGGACCGAGGGAGTCTTCGGGAGCCGCGAGTCACTCAGCAGGGCTCAAGCACAAGGACGGAGGTCTTACGATCTTCAGGGGAGCCGCGAGTCACTCAGCAGGGCTCAAGCACAAGTTCGGAGGTCTTACGATCTTCAGGGGAGCCGCGAGTCACTCAGCAGGGCTCAAGCACAAGTTCGGAGGTCTTACGATCTTCAGGGGAGCCGCGAGTCACTCAGCAGGGTTCAGGTGTTCCAAGGTTGCAAGGGAGCCGCGACCACGTCAGCAGGGCTCTCGTCGTTCCAGAGTAGAATCTGCCAGATAGTCCCAGAGCACCCCTTGTTATAGGTCAACTCCTCTTTGATGTCCGGGGTCCGTGTAGGCAGGGGTCTTGGCGCCTGGGGGCCGCTCGCTGGAGTTTCCTGCCATGTAGTCTTTTGATCCTTGTCAGGGCCGGGTCGGGAGGAGTCCCAGACACCCAGCAGGTGTGGAGCCAGCCCTCAGGGAGGCCGGAGGGCCGATTGAAACCCATCTCCCGAGGGGAGGCCAGAGGTGCGATGGAAACTGCTCCTCCCTCTCTCCATGGGAGCGCGATGTTCCCCAGCCGGGGCGGCGCCTCTAGGTCTGGGTTGTGCTGGGGCCGGGCGGCCATCGTAGGTGCATGAAGTGGGCACGCGGGCCCTGTGGTGCTGGGAAGATGGAGGGCACGGACAGGGAAGTCTGGGTCGGGTGCGTGTGGGTCCTGGCGGGCAGGACCGGCTAGGCCGTGTACTGCGGGACTGAATGAGGTGTACGGGTCAGGGGGTGTGGCTCGGGGTCAGGGATGGGCATGCCACAAGGCTGGGTCTAACACGCTCCCCCCCCCCCAGCTGAAAGCCGGAGAGAACTATCCATCCTCTTGGGGGTTCTCTTCGCTGAGGCGGAAGAACCGGGAGAGGCCGTCAGCGTGGTCAGTACCAGGGCGGTGCTCTACGGTGAAATCCATCCCCTGGAGGGAGATTGACCACCGCAATAGTTTGGGGTTCTCCCCTCGCATCTGCATGAGCCATCGCAGGGGGCGATGGTTGGTTTGGACTTTGAAATGGGTACCGAACAGATAGGGTCGTAATTTCTTGAGGGCCCAGACTACAGCGAACGCCTCGCGCTCAATGGTGCTCCACTTCTGTTCTCTGGGTAACAGCCTTCGGCTGAGGAAGGCTACGGGCTGGTCTAGACCTTGGTCATTCACCTGTGACAGGACTGCCCCAATGACCTGCTCGGAGGCATCAGTTTGTACCACAAACTCCTTGGAGTAGTCGGGGGCCTGGAGCACGGGGGCAGTACACATGGCCACTTTCAGGGCATCGAATGCCTCCTGGCAGGCAGAGGTCCACTGCACTTTCTTGGGCTGTTTTTTGGATGTGAGTTCCGTGAGGGGACCGACAAGGCTGCCGTATCCCCGGATGAATCGCCGGTAGTAGCCGGTGAGGCCCAGAAAGGCTCGGACATCCGTTTGGGTAGTGGGTGGTTCCCAGGCTAGGATGGCGTCGACCTTAGGCTGCAGAGTGGCGACCTGCCCGCTTCCGACTGGGTGCCCTAGGTAGACCGCCGAACCTTGCCCAATCTGACACTTGCTGGCTTTTACTGTGAGGCCTGCCTGGCGCAGGGCCGTTAGCACCCTCTGGAGGTGCTGGAGGTGCTCATTCCATTCGGAACTGAAAACCGGGATATCGTCAAGATATGCGGCGCTGAACTTTTCCAGCCCGGCCAGGACTCTATTTACTAGTCGCTGGAAGGTGGCCGGGGCATTTTTCATCCCGAAGGGCATCACGCGAAAGCGATAGTGCCCATCCGGGGAGGAGAAGGTGGACCGCTCCTTGGCTCCTTCTGTGAGCGCAATTTGCCAGTACCCGCAAGTTAGATCGAAGGTGCTGAGGAAATGAGCTGACCCGAGACGGTCAATGAGCTCGTCTGCTCGGGGAATGGGGTGAGCGTCGGCTCGGGTGACTTCTTTGAGTCCCCGGTAGTCCACACAGAATCGGAGTTCTGGGGCGACACCGGGGGCGCTGCTTTCGGGACCAGTACCACGGGGCTGGCCCAGGGACTGTCTGAGGGTTCGATCACCCCCAAGGTCAACATCTTCGAGACCTCGGCCTGAATGCAGGACCGGACTCGATCAGGCACTCGGTAGGCTCGTTGCTTCACCGGCGGGCTGTCTCCGGTGTCCACGTCATGGACACACCAGTCAGTGACTTTGGGGACGAGAGAAAATAAGTCAGGGAACTGCCCTAAAAGCTGGCGGCAGTCCTCACATTGCTCGGAAGTGAGGGATGGAGAGAGGTTCACTCCTTCCACGGAGCCATCCTTCTCTTTGGTACACAGGAGGTCAGGGAGGGGATCTGACTCCTCCTCGGCCCCGTCATCGGTGGCCAGCAGCAGACTCCGCTCCGTCCGCACGAAGTGGGGCTTGAGGCGGTTTACATGAAGGACCCGAAGGGGGTCCCGAGGTGACTGGACGTCCACCAAGTACGTGACCTGGCTCTTCCGCACAACGACTTTGAAGGGCCCGGTCCATTTATCCTGGAGGGCGCAAGGTTTCACGGGGGCCATGACCCATACCTGCTGGCCCGGCTGGAACTCTACCAGAGTGGCGTTCTGGTCGTACCAGCGCTTCATTTCCTCCTGGCTCGCCACCAGGTTGGCCTCGGCCAGTTCTCGAAACTTCCTAGTCTGGTTTCGGAGGGTCAGAACGTATCAGAACACATCTCGGGGGGGCCTCGGGGCGCCGCCTCCCACCCTTCCTTGACCAGGCTGAGTGGCCCCCGGACAGGGTGCCCGTAGAGTAACTCAAAGGGGCTGAACCCCGAGGATTTCTGAGGAACTTCCCGGTAGGCGAACAAAAGGCAGGGGAGCAGGACGTCCCACTTGCGCCGGAGGGGCTCTTCCAGGCCCGCGATCATTCCCTTCAGAGTCCGGTTAAACCACTCTACTAGGCCATTTCCTTGGGGGTGGTACGGTGTGTTGAACTTATAGGACACTCCACATTGTTGCCACAGGGACTTCATGTATTTAGAGATAAAATTTGTCCCTCGATCGCTTACGACCTCGCAGGGGAAACCCACACGGGAAAAGATCCCCATCAACGCCCGGCCCACCACGGGGGCGGTGATGGTGCATAGGGGAATGGCCTCCGGGTATCGGGTGGCATGGTCCACTAGGACGAGGATGAAGAGGTGACCTTGGGAGGTTGGGGGGTCCAGGGGCCCCACGATGTCGATCCCGACCCGTTCGAACGGGGCATTGACGACAGGGAAGGGTTGGAGGGGAGCCTTGCACTTTCCTCCACTTTTCCCACTAGCCTGGCACGTGGGACAGGACTTGCAGTGGGTCTCTACATCTGCTTTCATTTTAGGCTAGTAAAAGTGAGTCACTAGGCGACTGTAGGTCTTGTCTTGGCCCAAGTGGCCTGCGAGGGGGACATCGTGGCCCAAGCCAAGGAGGAAGCGTCGGAAGTGTAGGGGTACCACCAGCACCCGGGCTGATCCTAGCTCCACCGACTTCTGCTCGCTGTATAAAAGGTCATTTTCCCAATATAGCCGGTGTGTTCCCGATTGGTCGCCCGCGGCTTGGTCCTCTGCTTGCTGCCGGGGTCCAACCAGGGAGGGACAAGTAGCTTGCTCCTGGCAGAACTCCTCTCGGGAGGGGCTCCCCTCGTGGCGCCACTGGGCCAACTCGGGCAGATCGCCTAACTCTGCGATCTGTGCAGGGTTGGATGGTAGGGGTTCGTCGCTGTCGACAGATTCTCCACGTGGGGAGATGTGGGGGACCTCGGCTGGGACAATCCTGTCCTTGTTGGCAGGCGCGTCCTCGACTTCCCCAAGGGGGGGGCAGTTGGGCCGCCATAGATCGGGTGGTGGCGCACACCCACTCGGGGAGATCCATCATCCCTAGGTGGGCCTTGTGCTCGACTTGCTTCCAGGGGGAACTTTCCAGGTCGTTCCCCAGGAGACAGTCGACCGGCTGGGAGGTTCTTACTGCTACTTTAAATTTACCGACCACTCCGCCCCATTCAAAAGGCACCAGGGCTACCTTACAAAGACTCAGTGTTGTCAGCTGTAATTACAGGGCAAAATAGATTGGGGAGGATCTGGTCTTCGTGGACTAAGTGGCTGGGACACCGGTGATGCTCGCCCCGGTGTCACGAAGGGCTTCTACCTGTTGGCCATTGATCGTCACTAGCTGCCCGTATTTCTTCATGTTGGAGGGCAGGCGGCTCCCAGGGACCATTTCTCTGTCTCCTAATGATACCAAGGCCATGGCGGCGGGTTCCCACTCTACGGTCTCCTCAATCTCCTCCCCTAGGGCTACATTGGCTATCTGTCTGGCTGGGGGGGCTGTAGTGGGGACGCGCAGGGCCATGGGGCATTCGGGGTCATTGGCGTAATGCCCGGGCTTCTGGCAACGGAAACAAGTGATGGTCACCCGGTGCCTCCGTCTCACGGGTGGACCGGACACAGCTGGAGGGGGTGCCGGGAAGTGTGGAGATGAGCTTTTCGGAGGACTGGACTGGGATTCCCTCTGCCCTCCCTGGTTCCCCCCCCCCCCCTCTGGCGGTGTGGTCCTTGACTGGCTCGGGGGTATTCTCCTACAGGGCCCCGGGAGACCCGAGTGTTGGTCCAGCGATCCGCCTCGACAGCCAGCTTCTTCGGATCCGTGAGCTTGCTGTCGAGCAGATGCTGGCGCAGCTCCACAAAGCAGTTCGCCGCCAGGTGTTCCCATAACATGAGGTCGGTTAGTTCGTCTAGGGTGGTTACTTTGCTGCCCTTGATCCACCCGTCGAATGCACGGCTGAAAAAGTTCACATACTCCACCCACGTGGTGCCGGGGATCTTCTTGCAGTCCCGGAACCGCTGGCGGTACATCTCCGGGGTGAGGCCGTACCTTGTGAGGAGGGCCTCCTTCATGTGGCTGTAGGAGGTCTGCATGGAGGACGGTAGGTCGAGCAGGGTGTCTCTCCCCTCGCTCATAAATCCGCCCCACAATCCGGCCCCCCAATCTTTCTGCGGGACTCGGAAGGTCAAGGCGACCTCGTAGGACTTGAACCATTGTTGGATGTCATCGTTTTTGTAATATTCTTTGACCACATCTTTGGGGATGTGGACCTTCTGCTCCGCCGGTGGTGGCGCCCCCCGGTTCTCCGGGGGTCGAGCTTCTTCGCTCCTTGCCTTGAGTTTGATTTCTTTGAAGCTGCGTTCGTGCTCCAGTTGAAGTCTTCGTCCTTCGTGCTCTCGTTGGAGTTTCTTCTCTTCCAGTTCGCCTTGTACTCGCATCTGTTCCACTGCCTGCTTCTTCTCAGCTAATTTCAACTCGCCCTCAATTTTCAGTTTGGCCAGTTCGAGTTCGTGATTACGACTTCTCTCTCTGTCTGTGATTTCTTCCGGGGATAGACCCCCGTCTGGTACGAAGCTTCGTACCTGGTTACTGCTGCTTTCTCTTGGGGAGAGTCCAGCTTCGTCGTGGAGCTCTACCGCTCCTTCTGGGCGGGGGGGCTCCGGATTCCACCCAAGCTTTCAGTGCCTTCTGCATATCTTCTTTGGTGTTGAGACCAGTGGTAGCGATTTTTAGTTCTTTGCAGAATTGCTTAAGTTCTTTGTGCATGTACTCTTCCAGTTGTTCCGCCTGGAACACAACACTCGCGTTGGTTTCTGTGAGACTCATGGCGTTTTCTTCTGCCGTTTTTGCCGGTAGTGCATCAGCCGCTTACGGTACGATCTCTAGCTGATGGGCCCGAATCCCGTCGCTTGCCACCAATGTTAGAAGACGACCCCAGGGGAGACAGGGAGGTTACCTGAACACCCTGAGACCTACCCTCGGGGTAACGTAGCCGGGCACTGGCAGGAGACTCCTCAGGGGAAGAGTCTCGTATCTAGGATCGCACACACGACAAAGACACCACACGGTAGGTTCTTGGGAACAGATCTTTTATCTACTCAGCTTCGTCGGATCTTTATGATCACCAAGGTGGATATGTACAAATAGAGCACGGGCTCAGTCTCGGTAGGGAAAGGGGGTAGCGGGACAGTCTTTGGGGGTCCGGATCAATGCAGGGGCGTACCCAACGCACAGCTCACAATCCTCGAGCCGGGGGATACGCTGCGGTCCAGCCGGACCGAGGGAGTCTTTAGAAGCCGCGAGTCACTCAGCAGGGCTCACGCACTAAGTCGGAGGTCTTACAATCTTCAGGGGAGCCGCGAGTCACTCAGCAGGGCTCAAGCACAAGTTCGGAGGTCTTACGATCGTCAGGGGAGCCGCGAGTCACTCAGCAGGGCTCAGAGGTTCCCAGGTTGCAAGGGAGCCGCGACCACGTCAGCAGGGCTCTCGTCGTTCCAGAGTCGAATCTGCCAGATAGTCCCAGAGCACCCCTTGTTATAGGTCAACTCCTCTTTGATGTCCGGGGTCCGTGTAGGCAGGGGTCTTAGCGCCTGGGGGCCGCTCGTTGGAGGTTCCTGCCATGTTGTCCTTTGATCCTTTCAGGGCCGGGTCGGGAGGAGTCCCAGACACCCAGCAGGCGTGGAGCCAGCCATCAGGGAGGCCGGAGGGCCGATCGAAACTGCTCCTCCCTCTCTCACTCCATGGGAGCGCGATGTTCCCCAGCCGGGGCGGCACCTCTAGGCCTGGGTTGTGCTGGGCCGGGCGGCCATCGTAGGTGCATGAAGTGGGCACGCGGGCCCTGTGGTGCTGGGAAGATGGAGGGCACGGACAGGGAAGTCTGGGTCGGGTGTGTGTGGGTCCTGATGGGCAGGACCGGCTAGGCTGTGTACTGAGGGACTGAATGAGGTGTACGGGTCAGGGGGTGTGGCTAGGGGTCAGGGATGGCATGCCACAAGGCCGGGTCTAACAGGGCTCGACCCCCGGGGGGCCAAGAACCCGCACCCCTGGGAGAGCCGAAAGTCCAGATCCCCAAGGATGTGGTCAAAGAGTACTATCGAAATGATGACATCCAGCAGTGGTTCAAAGCCTACGAGGTAGCCATGACCTCCCACCGCGTCCCACAGAAGGACTGGGGGGCCGGGTTATGGGGGCGATTCCTGAGCGAAGGACGGGACACCCTCCTCGACCTACCGGCCTCTGTGCAAACATCCTACAGCCACATGAAAGAGGGCCTCCTCACGAAATACGGCCTCACCCCCAAAATGTATCGGCAGCGGTTCCGGGACTGGCGAAAGATCCCAGGCACCACCTGGGTGGAATACGTAAACTTTTACAGCCGAGCGCTGGAAGGGTGGATCAAGGGAAGAAAGGTAACCACCTTCGAAGAACTGACCGACCTCATTGCCTGGGAACACTTGTCCACAAACTGTTTTGTAGAATGGCGCCAGCACCTGCTCGACAGCAAGCTCGCAGACCCGAGGAAGCTGGCCGTCGAGGGAGATCGCTGGGTGAACACCCGGGTCCCCCGGAACCCTACCCCCGCAGCCATCAAGGACCTCTTCGTCAGAGGGAGGGGGGGGAATCAAGGGAAACAGAGGGAGTTCCCATCCGGGCCCCCGAATAGCCCCCCAAGAAACCCACCCCCGGGGTTCCCAGCTCCTCCGCCAGGCAGTACCGCCCTCCAGAAAGACAAGGACCCCGGGTGAATATCACATGTTTCCGCTGTCAACGGCTAGGGCATTACGCCAGCGACCCTCAGTGCCCCATGGCCCAGAAACCCCCCACGACAGCTCCCCCAGCCCGACACATGGCCACCGTCACCCTAGGGGAGGAGTTTGAGGACCCCGAGGGATGGGAACCTGCAGCCATGGCCCTAGTCTCTCTAGGAGATCGAGATATGATTCCCGGGGCACCCCTACCCGCAAACACCAAGAAGTACCGTCAGCTCGTAAAGGTTAACGGCCACCCAGTGGAGGCCCTTCGTGACACCGGGGCGAGCATCACTGGTGTCCTCAGCCACTTAGTTCAGGCAGACCAGAGCATCCCAAATGTATTTTGCCCTGTGATAGCTTCCGACAACACAGAGTTTGTGTAAGATGGCCTTGGTACCATTCGAAGGGGGGGGGGGGGGGGGGGGGGGGGGGAGTAACCAGAACATTGCGGGTGGCTGTCCGAACCGCGCAACCTGTAGACTGCCTCCTGGGAAACGACCTGGAAAGTTCCCCCTGGAGACAGGTCGAGCGCAAGACCCACCTCTGGATGATGGGTCTACAAGAATGGGTGTGCGCAACCACCCGATCCATGGCGGCCCGACTTCCCCGCCGCAGGGGAGTCGAGGACGAAGCCCCCAGCACTCCCTCCGTTAAAGCCGGAGACAACCCCGTTGAGCCTCACGACCTATCCCCAGGAGGAGAGCCCCTCGCCGACGACGGACCCATCCAGCCCGACCACGCGCAGATCACGGAGTTAGGGGATCTGCCAGAGTTGGCCCAGTGGCGCCACGAAGGGGGCCCCTCCCGAGAGGAGTTCTGCCAAGAACAAGCGACCTGTCCTTCCCTGGTCGGACCCCGGCAGCAGGCCAAAGCCTAAGCTGCGGACCACCAATCGGGAACCCACTTATTATATTGGGAGAATGACCTCCTGTACAGCGAACAGCTGTCTACAGAGTTAGGGTCAGCCCGGGTGCTGGTGGTACCCCTACACTTCCGAGACTTCCTCCTGGGCTTGGCCCATGACGTACCCCTGGCCGGCCACTTGGGCCAGGACAAGACCTACCACCGCCTAGTAATGCACTTTTATTGGCCCAAAATGCGAGCCCACGTAGAGGCCCACTGCAAGTCCTGCCCCACGTGCCAGGCCAGTGGTAAGAGTGGAGGGAAGCGCAAGGCTCCCCTCCAACCCTTCCCAGTCGTCAGTACTCCCTTCGAGCGGGTCGGAATTGACATCGTGGGGCCCCTGGACCCCAGGACCGCCCAGGGTCACCGCTTTATCCTCGTCCTAGTGGACCATGCCACACGATACCCAGAGGCCAACCCCTCCGCACTGTCACGGCCCCCGTGGTGGGCCGGGCATTAATGGGGATCTTCTCCCGGGTAGGGTTCCCTCGAGAGGTCGTGAGCGACCGAGGCACCAATTTTATCTCAAAATATATGAGATCCCTGTGGCAACAATATGGAGTATCATATAAATTCACTACCCCTTACCATCCCCAAGGCAATGGCCAAGTGGAACGGTTTAACTGGACTCTGAAGGGGATGATCATGGGTCTCGAGGAGCCCCTGCGGCGTAGGTGGGACGTCCTTCTCCCCTGCCTCCTGTTCGCCTACCGGGAGGTCCCCCAGAAGTCCTTGGGATTCAGCTCGTTTGAATTACTGTATGGGCACCCCGTCAGAGGTCCCCTGAGCTTGGTCAAAGAGGGATGGGAAACGGCACCCCGGGACCCACCTCAGGATGTGTTCCGGTACCTTTTGACACTCCGAAAACAGACCCGGAAGTTCCGAGAGCTTGCCGAGGCGAACCTCGAGGCGAGCCAGGAAGAAATGAAGCGCTGGTATGACCAGAATGCCACTCTGGTCGAGTTCCAGCCAGGCCAGCAGGTCTGGGTGATGGCCCCAGTGAAGCCTTGCGCCCTCCAAGACAAATGGACCGGGCCCTTCAAAGTAGTAGAACGAAAAAGTCAGGTTACCTATGTGGTGGACGTCCAGTCCCCCCTGAACCCCCTGCGGATCCTCCACGTGAACCGCCTCAAGCCTCACTTCGTGCGGACGGAGTTGAGTTTACTCCTGGCCACAGACGACGGGGCGGAAGAGGAAACTGAGCCTCTCCCGGACCTCCTGCGGGCCAAAGAAAAGGATGGCTCCGTGGAGGGAGTGAACCTCTCCCCCTCCCTCACACCCCAACAACACGAGGACTGCCGCCACCTCTTGGGGCAGTTCTCCGACCTGTTCTCTCTCGTCCTCAAGGTCACCGACTGGTGTGTCCACGATGTGGACACCGGCGACATCCCACCGGTACGGCACCGAGCCTACCGCGTCCCCGACCGAGTCCGGGCCTGCATCCAGGCTGAGGTCTCGAAGATGGTAACTCTAGGGGTGATCGAGCCCACAGACAGTCCCTGGGCCAGCCCGGTGGTACTAATCCCGAAAGCAGCTGCCCCTGGGGTTGCCCCCGAACTACGGTTCTGCGTGGACTACCGGGGGCTCAATGCGGTGAACCGAGCCGACGCTCACCCTATCCCCCGCGCAGATGAGCTCATTGACCACCTTGGGTCTGCTCATTTTCTCAGCACCTTCGATTTGACCTGCGGATACTGGCAAATTGCGCTCACAGAAGGAGCCAAAGAGCGGTCCCACTTCTCCACCGCGGATGGGCACTATCGCTTCAGTGTGATGCCCTTCGGGATGAAAAATGCCTCGGACACCTTTCAGAGACTGGTGAATAGAGTCCTGGCCGGACTGGAAGAGTTCAGCGCCGCCTATATGGACGATATTGCGGTATTCAGTTCAGATTGGGGGGAGCACCTCCGGAGGGTCCTGAGGGCCCTGCACCAAGCTGGCCTCACAGTGAAAGCCAGCAAATGCCAGATTGGGCAAGGATCGGTGGTCTACCTGGGGCACCAGGTTGGAAGCGGGCAGGTCGCACCCCTCCAACCTAAGATTGACGCCATCCTGGCCTGGGAACCCCCGACCACCCAAACCGAGGTCCGCGCCTTCCTGGGCCTCACTGGTTACTACCGGCGGTTCATAAAAAACTACGGCAGCCTCGTTGGACCCCTCACTGAGCTCAGGTCCAAAAGACAGCCTAAGAAGGTGCAGTGGACCCCTGCCTGCCAGGAGGCGTTCGACGCGCTGAAACGCACCATGTGTACAGCCCCTGTGCGCCAAGCCCCCGATTACTCCAAAGAGTTTGTGGTGCAAACTGATGCTTCCGAGCATGGCATTGGAGCCGTCCTATCCCAGCTCAATGAGAAGGGCTTGGATCAGCCCGTGGCCTTCATTAGCCGAAGGTTACTGCCCCGAGAGCAACGATGGAGCACCATTGAACGCGAGGCGTTCGCTGTAGTCTGGGCTCTAAAGAAACTGCGGCCCTTCCTCTTCGGAACCCACTTCCGAGTCCAGTCAGATCATCGACCGTTACGGTGGATCATGCAGATGAGGGGAGAGAACCCCAAACTGCTACGATGGTCAATCTCTCTTCAGGGGATGGACTTCACAGTAGAGCATCGCCCTGGCCCTGACCACGCCAACGCTGACGGCCTCTCCAGATTCTTCCGCCTCAGCGAAGAGAACCCCCAAGAGGATGGGTAATTCTCTTCGGCCTTCAGCTGGGGGAGGGGGGGGGGGACGCATATTGGACCCGACCTCGTGGCGTGGCCCATTCCGACCCGTAGCAACACCCCACCTGATCCCCCACAGAACCCGGGGCTACCCCCGTCCTTCCTTCCATCTTCCCGACACCGGGCCCCCTCTCCCTACTCAATCGGCCTCGCGGCCTCCAGTGCCCAGGCCCTGCACCCCAGATGGCCGCCCCCGACCCAAGCGCAACCCCGGCCTAGTCACGCCATGCCGGCTGGGAGGAAAGAGAGCTCCCGGTGAGCAGGAGAGGGAGGAGCAGTTTCAATCACACCTCTGGCCTCCTCTCAAGCGATGGTTTCGATCGCCCTCCGGCCACCCTGAGGGCTGGCTCCACGCCTGCTGCGTGTCTGAGATCCCTCCCGACACCGCCTTGAAAGGATCAAAGGGCCGCGTGGCAGGAACCCCCAACAAACGACCCCCAGGGCTAAGACCCCGGCCCGTGAGGACTCCAGACATCAAAGAGGAGTCGACCTATAACAAGGGGCGCTCTGGGACTATCGGGAGATTGAATCCTGGAACAAACAGAGCCCTGCTGACGTGGTCGCGGCTAAAAGAACATCCTCACAAGATCCGACGGAACTCTTTGAACCTCGGTGAGCCCTGCAGACAGCGTCGCGGCTCCACCTGGCAGAGACGGATGTCTGCCTGAATCATCTGAGCCCTGCTGACGCCGTCGCGGATCCCCTTGCAACCTTGAGAATTCGAGCCCTGCAGACTTGGTCGCACTCAAGTGCTATCCTGGTCCGGCTGGACCCCAAAGCCCGTACCATATCCCCCGGCTCGAGGATTGAGAGCCGTGCACCGGATACACGCCTGCATTGACCCTGACCCTAAGACTGTCCCGCTACCCCTACCGAGACTCTAGGAGTCCTTGCTCTACTTGTACAGACGACTCTGCAGATCATAAAAGTCCTTATATTTCTAGATAAAGAATACGTGCTTCAGAATCTACGGCGTGGTGTCTCTGTGTTGCATGGTACTAAATCAGCGTGTACAATCCTAGATACGAGACCCAGCCCTGAGGGGGTCTCCCGCCAGTGCTCGGCTACATCTCCCGGGGAGTGTGGGTCGCAGGGCGGTCAGGTCCAAATTCTGTCCTTCCCACAGTGGGTGGGTTAAGAAGCAACCGGGAGAGAGTGGGTGGGAGGGTGGGTTAAGAAGCAACCGGGAGAGGGTGGGTTAAGAAGCAACCGGGAGAGGGTGGGTGGGTTAAGAAGCAACCGGGTGTGGGTGGGTGGGTAAGAAGCAACCGGAAGAGGGTGGGTGGGTGGGGTAAGAAGCAACCGGAAGAGGGTGGGTGGGTGGGGTAAGAAGCAACCGGAAGAGGGTGGGTGGGTGGGGTAAGAAGCAACCGGAAGAGGGTGGGTGGGTGGGGTAAGAAGCAACCGGAAGAGGGTGGGTGGGTGGGGTAAGAAGCAACCGGAAGAGGGTGGGTGGGTGGGGTAAGAAGCAACCGGAAGAGGGTGGGTGGGTGGGGTAAGAAGCAACCGGAAGAGGGTGGGTGGGTGGGGTAAGAAGCAACCGGAAGAGGGTGGGTGGGTGGGTTAAGAAGCAACCGGAAGAGGGTGGGTGGGTGGGTTAAGAAGCAACCGGAAGAGGGTGGGTGGGTGGGTTAAGAAGCAACCGGAAGAGGGTGGGTGGGTGGGTTAAGAAGCAACCGGGAGGGGGGGGTGGGTGGGTTAAGAAGCAACCGGGAGGGGGGGGTGGGTGGGTTAAGAAGCAACCGGGAGGGGGGGGTGGGTGGGTTAAGAAGCAACCGGGTGAGGGTGGGTGGGTTAAGAAGCAACCGGGTGAGGGTGGGTGGGTTAAGAAGCAACCGGGTGAGGGTGGGTGGGTTAAGAAGCAACCGGGAGAGGGTGGGTGGGTGGGTTAAGAAGCAACCGGGAGAGGGTGGGTGGGTGGGTTAAGAAGCAACCGGGAGAGGGTGGGTGGGTGGGTTAAGAAGCAACCGGGAGAGGGTGGGTGGGTGGGTTAAGAAGCAACCGGGAGAGGGTGGGTGGGTGGGTTAAGAAGCAACCGGGAGAGGGTGGGTGGGTGGGTTAAGAAGCAACCGGGAGCGGGTGGGTGGGTTAAGAAGCAACCGGGAGCGGGTGGGTGGGTGGGTTAAGAAGCAACCGGGAGCGGGTGGGTGGGTGGGTGGGTTAAGAAGCAACCGGGAGCGGGTGGGTGGGTGGGTTAAGAAGCAACCGGGAGCGGGTGGGTGGGTGGGTTAAGAAGCAACCGGGAGCGGGTGGGTGGGTGGGTTAAGAAGCAACCGGGAGCGGGTGGGTGGGTGGGTTAAGAAGCAACCGGGAGCAGGTGGGTGGGTGGGTTAAGAAGCAACTGGGAGCGGGTGGGTGGGTTAAGAAGCAACCGGGAGCGGGTGGGTGGGTGGGTGGGTTAAGAAGCAACCGGGAGCGGGTGGGTGGGTGGGTTAAGAAGCAACCGGGAGCGGGTGGGTGGGTGGGTTAAGAAGCAACCGGAAGAAGGTGGGTGGGTTAAGAAGCAACCGGGAGAGGGTGGGTGGGTTAAGAAGCAACCGGGAGAGGGTGGGTGGGTGGGTTAAGAAGCAACCGGGAGAGGGTGGGTGGGTGGGTTAAGAAGCAACCGGGAGAGGGTGGGTGGGTGGGTTTTGAAGCAACCGGGAGAGGGAGGGTGGGTGGGTTAAGAAGCAACCGGGAGAGGGAGGGTGGGTGGGTTAAGAAGCAACCGGGAGAGGGAGGGTGGGTGGGTTAAGAAGCAACCGGGAGAGGGAGGGTGGGTGGGTTAAGAAGCAACCGGGAGAGGGAGGGTGGGTGGGTTTATAAGCAACCGGGAGCGGGTGGGTGGGTTAAGAAGCAACCGGGAGAGGGTGGGTGGGTTAAGAAGCAACCGGGAGAGGGTGGGTGGGTGGGTTAAGAAGCAACCGGGAGAGGGTGGGTGGGTGGGTGGGTTAAGAAGCAACCGGGAGAGGGTGGGTGGGTGGGTTAAGAAGCAACCGGGAGAGGGTGGGTGGGAATGAGAATCCTTATTAGTTGCCCCAATGAGGAGTTTTATATTGGTTTGAAAATTAATTTTGTACATATGTCAAATGTTATCGCAGTATACCTGATGGTTGCAAGCTTATCCTCAATACAGCATGTCTGTCAATTGTCTAATTTGTATAGGTTTTTGATGACATCTTTGGCAGAGTTAATGTCACAGGAATTCAAATTGCTGTTGAAGTAATTTGTGCAGTAGGTTGTTGACCAGTTAGTGAAAAGTAGTTAGCGATGAGAAGGGAAAAAAGCAAAGTAGGGATTTAAAATAAAAAATAAACTTGCAAAAGAACCAGGGTCAATTTCCACAGAAAATCAGGTTCTGATCCCCATCATGTCGCAGGAAATAGTAAGAGGCAGTGGAATATATTTGCAAATGTGTCCAACAAGTTTGATGCATTTATGCATCAGTGCACTAAGGTATGAATTAACATGAATTGCTTTTGAAGCAATCTACAATCTTGCCCAACGGGTGGGGGTAATCACATTTTGAGGATAAGAAACACTGAAGTACCAGAGTCACCAGTCAGGGCAATATGCTTCTTGCTATATTATTGGTTTAGAGCTAGCCTCCACAATCCAGTTCTAAAGTGTGTTTAAAATTCAAGGTTCCAAAAGGTCTACCATTTCAATTCCATGGAGGTTATGTCTGCTCTCATAAGGTTCAAGTTCTTGTAGTTTGCTGTGAAGTCTAGGAATGCCCTAACCCAAATACGGGTAGTAGGAGTTAACCAGTCCATCATGGACTCGATATCTGTTTATAGCGTGCTATCTTGCGGCTTCTGAATTGGTGACCTTGGTGGACAGAATGCTACTCCTACATGGCACTTATGTCCATAGTCACATAAGCTTGAGGATGCATCTGAACATTCTGTTGAGCAGGTAAGAGATAGTTCTTACAGATAGGTAGCAGCGGTTACATTCTGACCAGCCATGTATGACAAGATTAAATAACCCTGGAAAATAGCAGAGCCTTCTACAGACCAAATAGGTAGTGCTTTGAATTGGAAGTGGCCGTCATGCTACATTGGGATTTGGCAATCTGCTTATATTCTTCAGGTAAATTTAATCAATGGGCTTATTATCTCTCCATATTGGGCGGGTGATACAGCTTAACACAAATTCAGTTCTGAAATATTAGCTTTAGGAACCCAAACCATTTCTGGGCAGGTATGTGTGAGTTCAATTTTTTGATCAACTTATTTTGCACTGCCATCGTCACACCTTCAAGTCCTAGGGTCAGAGAGAAGTATTTTGAGAGGACTACAGCAGTGACTGACAACCTGATGTTGTGATATCAGGTGGAAAGTGAGATTCATTTGAGCATCATAACACATTTCAAGTTTTATATTTCCCATCCAACATATTGTATGTTCTCATCAATCATTTGGCAACAGCTCGAAATCTAAGAATGACTAGTAAATATACTTCTATGTACTGCACATGTGTTAGAGGAACACAACTTTGCTTTGTCAGCACTCACTGTATGATGACAACAAAGAAAAAGACTCAACAACCATGTTATTAGGTTTTCAAAACATAAAAGCTGCCCATAGTGCTGGCTTTGTCCACATGCTACAGACTCAATCCATTTACACAGTTTAACAAAGTCACGTAAAAGTGTTATCACGCAATTCTTTGCAGCTACTGGATAGTCACTGGAAAACGAAATCCTGCGGACCATGTGGCATAATGTGAGATGCCGATAGTAAAGAAATATGTTCTCAAATCAAAACAAGTTATTTATTTAAACCTTTTTGCAGTCTGTATTATTCACATGAACGTCTCGTTCAATTAATTTCAGGAACAAAGTCTGAAAAAGTTCAACAAAGTCAAAACATGGAGCACACTGAAATGCCATGTCAGAAAACTTATAAGCCACATGAATAACAGGACGTGAAGATTCTCTTTCATGTGCTCCAGTCCATTCAAATTAATGTGACTAAGACACAAAAATATAATACAAGAAAGACAGGAGACAGAACTGGAGAGATATTACAAGAAAAAAAGAATAAAAAGTTGCTTTATATTACAAAACAGCCAGCCAGCCAGGAGAGAAAGGCTTTTCCATCACTGCTGACGGAAATATTTCCATGATTTATGTCTTTAAATCGTATTTTGCAGAAGACCATCACCAGCCTTGACACTCTGATAATGCGTCCACTCATCTTCTGATCGAGAGACAGAAGACAGCATCTTCTCGTTCCAGAGCTTGTACCAGAATGTAGAAACCAAAATGGATATTGCTTGAAGCTACTCTTTGAATTCCAGGAACTGTTGCAGTCTTTTCCGGTGCTCTACAGATGTCTGCACAGAACTAAAAGGCAATTTTGCAACTGTTAGAAATTGGAGAACAGGACACAATCCGTGCATGAAATCACTCTTATTAGGACCTTTTCCTAACCCAGAGCCAGTTTTACTACACAGCTTGCTGGAACTACCATCTTATGGCTAACAACGGAACAGCAGATTTGCTCCTAACCCTTCGGTCTCAACAATAAGAGTAGGACTTTGCTTTCTTACAAATATGTCTCGCCACCTTACAACCTCTTTTGCACTTCTAATATCAAGACTTATTTATTGACAATCAATGACAATTGCAAATGTATTCAAAAAACCAATTTAGAGGCACACTGTTATTCGCATCTAAATGACTTAGGTCTTCTACTACAGATTTTTCAGTTCTACCACAAGCAATAAAGGTCATCCAAAGAGCCAGGCTTTTGAACTGTGGGAAGTCATGTTCTATACATGTCACTCAAATACTGGAGAACAAAATACCAAGTCAGCAACCAGAACGTTAATGGAGAAGGCTTGCTGCGTGTAAGGATTAGAACCAGCATTGTTGTCTTTTGTGCCACCGGGAAAAATATTTGTGATGAGAGCTAAAAGTAGGTACGCCACCACACCACCTCACTTATTCATACAGATACTAACGCATACTTACTCTCTTATATAATCACTGATACAAGTACACACTCATCCATTTAGCCACTCAGAATTCTCACTCTCACATATAGTTATTTATATACACCATCACTCACACATACTGCCTTTTACATATGTAGTTACTCACATATACCACTGAGACATCCATTCACTCACCAACACACCCAGACAGTCATCCACCCATACAGCTGTTTTCACATGCACTCTTGAACCCATACACCCAGTGAGTCAACCACTCACACATCTATGCAGTCACACACCTCCAACCCACCCACACACACAGTCTCCCATACAAATACTCAGGCAAACAATGAATAACCCATATAGACACTCATGTAGCTACTGACCAACCCATGTAGCAGCTTACACAATAACAGACAGACTGATACAGACATTCACACAGTTTAGTCACTAACCCATGCATTCAGTAAGACACGTTTAATCACTCACTCAATCAGTCACACACCTGCTAAATCCTCCATCCAGACACTTATACACCCACTCATTCTTCAATATACCTAGGAATATATATAAAACATATTTTAACTTTACAGAAACACACAGTCACTGGATGATGTCATCAGTGATGTCATCTATGATGTCACTGACCATGCCATGAATGATGTAATATGTGACGTCATGAGCAGTGCATTGCGGGGGCGCGAGTTATAGTTAGCTGAACTAACTAGAACGGTGGAATTTCTCTAGTTTTGTACGAGTGAAATGTGCAGCTAATTAGAACGTCCCTGAAACCTTTGGTTTTTTCAGTGAATTTCAAAGGTTTTTTAAATATTAAACTACTATTCTTCTATTTGTCATTAGTACTGTTTTTTCTAACTTTTCCACTACATAAAAGAAAATAAACTGTAAAACTGTTGTGTAATGTAATATATTTCAGAAATTACATTTTTACTTATCAAATACAACATAATTTAACATTTTGATAACATTTTTCTCCCTTTTTCTGCTGTTATCAGATTCTACTTAACTTCACTATTCACAGTGATGTCAGTGTAGTATCATAAACAGCTGGCAACAAAAAAAAACAATCAACTAGGCACATTGACTGGGGTAGGTTTGGAAATGCTTATGAAGGACACCTTTGGACAATTGAGGATACTTTAGCCTCAAACTGTCTTTGTATATTCCCAATATATGCCAAAGGCAGAAGTGGAAATGGTCAAACCAATTTTGTCATAAGATTGAAAAATCTAGGAAGAATGTCAACAAAGCTGTGTCTGCATACCTCAGAGACCATAGAATGGGGTTGATCTACAACAACAACTTACGTTTTGATATGGCTCATATCTACAGAAGTGAAGGAGTACACTTCACAGATGAAGGAAACAGAGTTTTTCTGAATAGCCTGAAGCTGTGCATCCGCACTTACATGTAGCTCCAACTAATAAACACAAGAGCTCTTTTTAGAGCCGCCTTATAGTCACAATATTGGCTCGCAGAGTGACAACTGTGGTCCGGCTAGTAGAGGGAGACCTGCGGGCCGTCGGGCAGGCTTGCAAAGGAAGAGCTGCGGCCCGTGAGCTCGGTTCGCAGGGGGAGAGCTACGGGCCGTCAGCTCGCAAAAGCACAGCAGCGTACTGGCTGGCAGAGGGAGAGCTGTGGTCTGACTCGCTGAGGGAGACCAACAGGCCAACAGGCCTGCTAGCAAAGACACAGGTACGAGCGAACAGGCTGGCTCTCAGAGGTACAGCTGCGGGCCAGAGCTGCGACCAGATGGGCTGACTCGCAGAGGAAGAGTAACGGGCCGACGGGCCTGCTAACACAGACACAGCTACGAGCTAACGGGGTGGCTCGCAGAGGTAGAGCTGTGGGCCCGACGGCTCGCAGATGAGAGCTGCGAGCAGACGGACTTGCTTCTAAAGTCACAGCTAATGATGTGGGGAGAGGGACCGTGAAAGGGGTATCTCGCACAGACAGAGCTGCGGTATATTTTCAGTGTTGCCTCGCAGAGGTAGAACTACGAACCCGATGCCTTGTAGAGGGAGAGATGCGAGCTAATGGACTGAATCACAAAATGGCTGCCAACACTTCCTAGTTTCAGCAGTTTGCTGCCATTGAGCCGCAAGCTCGTGCTCGTAACGCCTCAGCCAATCAGATATCAGAATTCACAAATATCGATATCTGTAAAATTTGATATTTCTCAAAAACTACTGAACGGATTTACCCCATTTAAACAAAAGCGTGTTTTCTGGACCAAGACCTTTCTCCCTGCCAAATTTGGCGTAATTCCGATCAGCAGTTTTACCTATAGCCCTGTCTAAAGTTTCCTATGGAAATTGCATGGAGAAAACACGTTTTGGGACCCCCCCTTTTGTTCTCAGTCCCCCCCTTGACCAATCACCCCCAAACTTTCAAGATAGGAGCTGATCTGAAAAGAGAAAAGTTTTTGAAAATTTCGTAAAGATTTGTCAAACGACGCCAAAGTTATAAGCACATCAAAAAATGCTTTTCCTATGGAAACGTGGTCCTAACTATAACTATCTACTGGCAACTGCCAGTAGATTATATATATATAGATATATATATACATATACACATATACATATACACACACATATATATATATATATATATATATATATATACACACACATATATATATATACATATATACATTATCTACTGGCGGTCGCCAGTAGATATTTATAGTTAGGACCGCGTTTCCATAGGAAATCCGCAACATTCTATTTGGAATAACTTTGGCGCCAGTTGACGAATCCTCGCGAAATTTTCAAAACTAATGGGGCGCTACGCTACGCTCCTACCCTGAAAGTCTCGGGGGGATTCGTCAAGCGGGGGCTGAGAAAAAAGGGGGGTCCCAAAACACGTTTTCCCCATGCATTTTTCCATAGGACCTTTAGACACAGCTACAGCCCGAACGGCTGAACAGAATTACTTGAAATTTGGCAGAGACGTAGTCCTCAGGTCAAGGATGTGCCTTTTGTAGGTCTGGTGTAAATCTGTTCAGTCGGTCCTGAGAAAATAGCATTTAAATCAATATATATATCTGTAAGCGCGCTCCGTGCGCTTACCGTAAGCTTACCGTACGCGTACGGTGCCGTGCGCGAGCTCAATTCTGATTGGTGGTTACATGACTGTAAACATTCGAATCGGTCGAAATCAGGAAGTGTCGGCCGCCATTTTCTGTCTCTCGCACTGAGAAACAAAGGTGGGGGAACGTGAAAAGGGGGCAACGAAGAGAGTTGCAGACCCCCTAGTGTTTGTCAGGGGGGCCAAGAAGGACCCAAAAGTACGAAAAATAAATTTAATAATTAAAAAAAAAAATCGCGGGGTACGCGTACGGTAAGCTTACCGTATGCGCACGGCAAAATAAATAAATAAATAAATAAAGTAACAATCACATTTATTAAATAAATTAAAGGACCCACAAGGGAGAAAATAACAAATGTTACTGCGTAAAAAAAGGCGAGGCGCGCTCGGCATGGAATAGGCAACGTGGGCGCTCGGTGCGTGAAGCGCACCGTGTGCCCACAGTGCGCGCACGGTGCGCGAAGCGCACCGTGCGCGCAGGGTGTGCGCATAGTGAAAAACCAGAAAAATAAAATAAAAAATAAATACATAACTTAGCATTTAAAAAACCGTACAGGTTTCACACACGTTATAGTTAGGAATTATCATTTACAAAACCTTGCAAATTCACTTAAAAAACCATAGGTTTCACACATGTTATAGTTAGCTGTACATTTCACTCGTAAAAAAACAATGAAATTCCACGTTATAGTTAGATCAGGTAACTATAACTTGCGTGACCGCAATCCACAATGTGTAATTTCAGATGTCATCATTGATGTCATGAGTGATGTCACTGACCATGTCATGAGTGATGTACTATGTGACGTCATCAGCAGTTTATTGTGGGCGCGCAAGTTATAGTTACCTGATCTAACTATAACGTGTGATTTCATTGGTTTTTTACGAGTGAAATGTACAGCTAACTATAACATGTGTGAAACCTATGGTTTTTTAAGTGAATATATATATATATATATATATATATATATATATATATATATATATATATATATATATATATATATACACACACATTATCTACTAGCGGTCGCCAGTAGATAGTTATAGTTAGGACCGAGTTTCCATAGGAAATCTCAAAATTCTATTTTGAATAACTTTGGCGCCGATTGACGAATCTTCGCGAAATTTTCAAAACTAATGGGGCGCTCCGCTCCTACCCTGAAAGTCTCGGGGTGATTCGTCAAGCGGGGGCCGAGAAAAAGGGGGGGGTCCCAAAACACGTTTTCCCCATGGATTTTTCCATAGGGACTTTAGTCGCAGCTACAGCCCGAACGGCTGAACAGAATTACGTGAAATTTGGCAGAGAGGTAGTCATAAGGTCTGTTTGGTGCCTTTTGCAGGTTTGGTGTAAATCTGTTCAGTATTTTCTGAGAAAATAGCATTTAAATCAATATATATATCTATACGCGCGCAGCGTGCGCGCAGGGTGCGCGCACTCGGCCACCCGCGAGCGTACTTCTGATTGGTTGTTGTTACATCTTAGTAAACATTCGAATCGGTCGAAACCAGGAAGTGTCGGCCGCCATTTTGTCTCGCGCACTGAGAGGGGGGTGAAACACAAAGGAGAAAAACATGTAAAGGGGGCACGCTGGACAGTTCCTGACCCCCTAGTAGTGGTCAAGGGGTCCCAGGAGGTCCCCCAAGGGCAATTACATTTTTTTTATTTTTTTCGGTAAATCGCAGAGTGCGCGAACCGTGCGCGCACTATAGGAATGAAATAAATTCCGCGTGGTTCGCGCAGCGTGCGCGCACGGTGTAAATGCTTGTTAAAAAAATTCAAATGTCAGTCCCCCCGTGTGCACACGCTGCGCGCATCGCTTATAAGAGCTGAACAGTTTATGCCTAAACCCTTATCTACAAAGCGTATCATGTGTAAATGCTTTTTAAAAAAATTCAAATGTCAGTCCCCCCGTGTGCGCACGCTGCGCGGACCGCAGTGTGCGTGCACGGCTTATTAGTAATGAACAGTTTATGCCTAAACCCTTAACTACAAAGCGTATCATGTGTCCTCCTTGTGCGGACGGTGCGCGAAGCGCACCGTGCGTACATGGCCCATTAAGCGTAACATGGGCGTGCGGTGCGCATAGCGCACTGCCTGCCCACCGTGCGTGCACGGTGCGCAAAGTGCACCGTGCGTGCACGGCACTAACTGCGTAAAGTGGGCGAGCGGTGCGCAAAGCGCACCGCGTGCTCACCGTGCGCGCACGGAACGAACTGCGTGAAGTGGGCGCGCGGTGCGCAAAGCGCACCACGAGCCCACCGTGCGCGAAGCGCACCATGCGCGCACGGCGTAAAGTAACTTAGCATTTAAAAAACCGTACAAATTCACTGAAAAAACCATAGGTTTCACACACGTTATAGTTAGGAATTAGCATTTAAAAAACCTTGCAAATTCACTTAAAAAACCATAGGTTTCACACATGTTATAGTTAGCTGGGCATTTTCCTCGTGAAAAACCAATGAAATTCCCCCGTTATAGTTAGTGCAGGCAACTATAACTCACGCGACCGTAATCTGCTGCTGATGACGTCAGATATTACATTCGTCAAGCGGGGGCTGAGAAAAAAGGGGTGTCCCAAAACGCGTTTTCCCCATGCATTTTCCCATAGGACCTTTAGTCGAAGGTACAGCCCGAACGGCTGAACAGAATTACATGAAATTTGGCAAAGAGGTAGTCCTCAGGTCAGGGATGTGCCTTTTGCATATATGGTATCAATCTGTTCAGTAGTTTCTGAGAAAATTGCAGTTAAAAGTACATAAAAATCTATAGGCGCGCACGGTGCGCGCACGGTGCGCGAGCGTAATTCTGATTGGTGGTTAGATGTCAGTCAACATTCGAATCGGTCAAAATCAGGAAGTGTCGCACGCCATTTTGTGTGTGGCAGTGTAAAACAAAGGTGGAGAACGTGAAAAGGGGGCAGGGTAGAGAGTTCCTGACCCCCTAGCCTTTGTCACAGGGTCCCTGAAGGACCCCGAAGGGTGGAAAAAACTTTTTTTTTCAAAAAAATCGCGGGGTGCGCGCACGGTGCGCGCACGGCGGCAAAAAATTCATAAAACAAATAAGAGTTAAAAATCAAGTTTAAGTGTTTAGATGTTGGTTGGCTCTAAAAAGAGCCTTTGTGTTCATTGAGTGTTTTATGGTACCTAAAGTAAGTACCGATGCAGAGCCTTTAGTTCAAGAGGAAGACTCTGTTCCCTTCATCTGTGAAATGTACACCGTCTCCTCTATAAATGCCTTACCACTCCCCTCACTATTTCTTCTTATTTCCTGGGAAAAGGAGCTGAACAGGTATCAATTTTACTTGAAAATGGCAGAACAGCAGTCTACTTCAGGGAGTGAGGAGGAGATCTGGATGCACTCAGAAGCATTGGTTCATAGTAGTTTCTGTTCCAGAATCTTCGAAAACCACACCCACTCCCCTCACTATTTCTTCTTATTTCCTGGGACAAGGAGCTGAACAGCTATCAATTTTACTTGAAAATGGCAGAACAGCAGTCTACTTCAGGGAGTGAGGAGGGGACCTGGATGCACTCAGAAGGTGTCTTTCAGTAGAATGGCAATATGAAAAGAAAGATGGTTGTAAAATGGAGTCTTACATACTTTTTTTATAATAAAAAGAACTCATTGGCTGTTTCAGACCATTCACCACTAAAAACTAGGCTGTATGTTTACATTTTTAAAAGCATGTTTTGTATTGGTTCAGAAAAATGTGTTCCCACAGAACATTACTTTGGATTTGCGGTTAGGTTTAAAAAGTCAAGCACTCTTGCTTTTTGGATTAGAAACATTGTGTGCTGAACTTCTGGCCTCTCTGCTCACACCAGTGTTCCACGACCTGTTGCTATGCTAGCAGGCAGAAGTCATGTTTGGGGTAGGAATCATTTGGAAAGGGTTGAAATTTGCAACCAATAGAAATGTGTGTTTCCATTTGAAAAAATGTGGGAAGCAATGTGATTTGAAGTTAACATGTATATGTGTGAAAAAAGAGAGGGAAAGTTTGCCATTTACTGGTTCTGGTGAGAGGTGTACAGCTCAGAGATTCTGGCTCTGATAATCTGCTGTGTGAGTGCCACATGTCTTTCTCAACTAACTACTTTTAAAGGTGAGTTATGAATTTGAGAGGGGATGTATGTGGTGCATTTTGATATAAATAATAGAAATGTGTTTCTTCTTTTAAAGTTGTGTTTTACATTTTATGTTTTGGAAGATATTTAACTGCCTTGAACTTGTAAGATATTATGGAGTATGTCTTCACCGTAAGTTAAGGTGTACTGGTATCACTCAGGAATACTGTTTTGTGCCTAGAATCACATCATGAGTCTGTGTGCACACAGGAATTGTTGTCAGAGATTTAATTCGTGTTGCTCTTGTTCTGTAAGACTTGCACTCGCAGGAAAGGGGCAGCTTGTTTTCTTGAACTGTGATGGTTAGCATTCAGCACAAATCAATCTCTCACAAATGAGAGGCAAATGCTAACACATTTGAAATCAACATGGTAGATTTTCCTTCCACTCCTGCAATGGGTGAGGTAGTTCCTACATGTTCAAACCTCCAATTAACCCTTACCACACATGTACTCTTACATACATCTCTGCAGTCTTCATGCAGTTGTGCAAGCGTCCATGCAGATCTCTCTTGCACCTGACAATACACATTCTCCAGAAGCACACTCTTAGCACACAGGCAGCTGATTTTCCTGCACTCCCATGCTTACTAGTCAGCACTGTGTGGTATTTCAGATAGCAGTGTGTAATGCTAACACATTCAACGTCACCAAGGCTCATTTCCTTTGCTCTAGTCTAATCACTCACTCAGGTTCCACATGCTCATGGTCTCAAGTAGCTGTTAGGACATGTGCTCTTTTCTGCCTCTCTAAACTATAAGGAAAATGTGTCAGGCTGTTACAGTAATCATCACTTGCTCTGCCACAGTAGTAAATTTGCTTTGAAATTGCCAATCAAGTATCGTTTTCTACCTAGAATCACACCATGAGTCTCTGAGCTTCGAAACTAACGCAGCACGGCGCAGCAAAATTACTTGCTGCACCGTGCTGCGTTAGTTTGTTATAAATCTGCCCCTCTGTTTCTACCACTCCTCCTCTCTCCATCACTCATTTTCCATCTAGGTTAATTTTTTAACCTTCTCAGTCATTCTCCTTCCCTAACTGTCACTATCATTTACTCATAGTCACTCCTATTCTCCTACTTCACTTCCTCCTGTCTGTATCTCACACCCCTTCACCTTTTCGCATTCTTTCCTTCACTCTCCCTCACTCTGCTTTGCTCATTGAAATCCTGACTCCCTTTCTCTCACTCCAGTTTCCTAAATCCCTCCATCCCCTCACTCCCCATCTCTCACTTTCTCTTATCCAGTTTTTTTAATCCTCATACCTGTTATCTCACCAACACTCCACTTCTCTTACTTTCAATCCCTTTACCTTGCTGTACTTCATCCGCTTCGTCTGTTACTCCCTTTTCCTATCTCCGTCCCTTACTCCCCTTTTCTCACTCCCCCTCCCTCTCCATTACTCACAGCCATTCCCTTACTCATTCACTCTTCTTACCTGTATCCTCTACCCTTAGTCCTTTTGTTGCAGTCAGTCTTTCACTTCCCTTTCATGACTGATTATACTTTCCTTTTCTCACTCATTCGGTCAGTCCTTTCCTCCTCTTCACTCAGTCATGTCAATCATTCATTTATACACAACAAATTCATTCAATAAAATTACAACACAGTATATTAGGAATATAGCTCTTCTTGGAGAAGTGAAGTGAGTTCTGAAAAGAACAGTTTTTTTTGTTTATTATTTTTTTTTTAGTTTAACAATTTTGTATTTTTTTGAAACAGCAAAAAAAAAAAAAAAAAAAACAGGGAAAGAAAATCTTACACAGGAACAAAAATGAAAAATGAAAAAAATTATGGGGTGGAGCATGTGTGCTGCTGTATTTTGTTCTCTATTAAGTTAATGCTGTTCTCACCATAACAGAGAACAATATTGCACACATTACACCGTATATGAACCTTCTGGAACAGAGGGTGGATATCCAGAGGTCTTGAAGCAGGTGAATCTGCGGCCGCAGATGATGTGCTCGGCTGAGCAGCTGGAGGGTTGTCTCTTGTGGCTCTATTAGACTCACGAGCATAAGCCACAGGATGCACTGTTTGGAAGTGCCTCATCATAGAATGAATACTAAAGGAGTATTTTTTTTTTTGGATCTCCTCTAGATAAGACAACTCCACAAACAGTGCATGTGACTTTTGGGGCATTCACCTTCTTCTGGCCTTCTGGATAAGTAAAGAACTTCCATATGAATGAGTCCTTTTGTTTTCTCTGCCTTGGTGGCACAAAGGTCTCCTCTTCACTCCCTGAAGAAGTCTGCTGTTCTGCCATTTTCACGTACTGGAAAAGCTGTTCAGCTCCTTCTCCCAGGAAATAAGAAGAAATAATGAGGGGAGTGGGTGTGGTGTTTGAAGATTCTGGAACTGAAACTACTATGAACCAATGAAAAGTGTTTCGTAATCACATGACTTGCCGTGCACGCACCGTGCACGCACGGAGCACGCACGCATGCGCACACGGAGCACGCACGCATGCGCACACGGAGCACGGTGCGCGCACCGCGAAAAACCCTGAAAAAAAACAAAACAAAAAAAACACTGTTTATAAGTTTATGGAAGATATTAACTATGCTGTTCAACTTTATCCAAATTCAAAAAAAAGAGCTGAGCCATTCCATATTACAGGATACAGTCAATCTATAACTATATATATATATAGGTAGTTTATTGTAAAATAAATATATATCAAATATAATACATAAATTAGCATTTAAAAAAACTTGCACATTCAGTAAAAAAAAACATAGGTTTCACACACGTTATAGATAGGAATTAGCATTTAAAAAACCTTGCAAATTCACTGAAAAAACCATAGGTTTCACACACGTTATAGTTAGGAATTAGCATTTAAAAAACCTTGGAAATTCACTGGAAAAACCATAGGTTTCACACATGTTATAGTTAGCTGGACATTTCACTCGTACAAAACCATTGAAATTCCCCCGTTATAGTTAGTTCAGCTAACTATAACTCGCGCGCCCGCAATCCACTGCTGATGACGTCACGTATTACATCACTCATGACATGGTCAGTGACATCACTCATGACATCACTGATGACATCTCAAATGACATCACTGATGACGTCATCCATGTGATAAATTACCGCATCTTCTCACACCCTAATATAAACTTTGATACACCGACTCAAAATTTCAGAGTTTCATACTCAAAACCATAGATACTCCAATACCAATAACTACATACCCACTTATTAACTCTTAGGTCTACATACACCTCCACTCATTTACCTGTACAGTCACTCCATACAAGACTATCATATGCATTTATACACCTATATAGACACTCACACACCACCAATCATCCATAGAGGGACTCTCACACTTAGTCAGTCATACAAATAATCACACTCCCATTTACTCACCAATGCGGTTATTCACACTCAAGTTCACTTACTCATAAAAATAGTACCACATTCTTACGCTCTTATAGAATCATTGATACAAGCACACTCATCCATACAGTCACTCTCACAATCACACACTCTCACATCTACCCACTTATATACTCTTACACGCATATATACTGCCTTTCACATAAGTAGTTAGTCACAAATGTACCACTGAGATATACATTCAATCCCTACCACACCCATACATACACTCACTCAACCATACAGTTCATCACAGATGCACTCTTAAAACCATGCACCCACTGAATCACCCACTCACACATCTAGTCACAGAGTAACACACACCCTACCCACACAAACACTCAGGAACCCATACAGATACTCAGACAAGCAATCAATAACTCATATAGACACTCATATAGCTATTCACAAAACCATGCAGCCACTTATACACCAACATACAGACACATACATTCACACAGTTTAGTCACTAGTCTGCAGTAAGATACATTTAATGACTCACTTATAGAGTCAGTTACGCACCACAGAAAATCATCCATTTACACACTTGTACACCCACTTATTCTTCAACAGGCCTTTCCCTATATATATTAAACATATTAAAACTGTTCAGAAACACATACTCAATGGATGACGTCATCAGTGATGTCATTTGAGATGTCATGAGTGATGTCATGAGTGATGTCACTGACCAGGTCATGAGTGATGTAATAGGTGACATCAGCAGTGGATTGCGGGCGCGCGAGTTATAGTTAGCTGAACTAACTATAACGGGGGAATTTCAATGGTTTTGTAGAAGTGAAATGTGCAGCTAACTATAACATGTGTGAAACCTATGGTTTTTTCAGTGAATTTCCAAGGTTTTTTAAATGCCAATTCCTAACTAGAACGTGTGTGAAACCTATGGTTTTTTCAGTGAATATATATATATATATATATATATATATATATATATATATATATATATATATATATATATATATATATATATAAAATACCATGGAGAGACTAATTCGGAACATCATTTACATAGGTCATCATGAGATAAAGTTGCAAATTTGGTCAACACGTACCATGTGTATTCTTCTGTAGGTGTGGCCAAGGTTGTGCAAATCTATCAAGGGCAAAAGCATTATCATGTGCTAAATTAAGCTGTTTAAGGAATCTGCATGAAATTTAGTGTTAGCAGGTTAAGCCTAGTATAGGAATTTAAAGTTTCATGCAGATCTGACAAGGCTGGGGATGTCAAGGATGTTAATGGGATAGTTAAAAAAAGAAAATATTTTTTTAAATGCTAATTTTGCCATTGTTTTTAAGGATCTTCATGACACTCGTGAGGCAGGCACAATATTTGTGCCAGTAGGTAATAGCACCTAAAAATACAATGTCATTGAATAACTTACTCAAATCAATAAATACTAAGTTCTGATGGATATTTCTAACTGCAGATTCCTCACATTGTGAATATTCCTAGATGTCAGACTGGAGCCATACACTTTTAGAGAAGTACTCCTGTGCGCCTTTAGGTGGCATTGTGTGGCTCCATGCCTATGTTGTTACACTTCAGAAGTGACCAACTGAACGTAAGCGCCACTCATGCAAGCTGATGTCATTTCTTATCCCGTGCATGCCTTCAGACGGAGAGCCAAAGCTATAAGACCACAAAATGTCCGTCAAAATTTACAGATGTGCAAGGGAAATTATCACTGCTAAAACTACAGGGTTCAAACCATGTGAGACAGCCTCAAACAGATATCTGTGTTGGATCCTTGTAAAATATGCTAATCGTGTCTGGGGAGGAGCAGGACTCCGGGGCCTGTGATGGCTGCAGCCAGATTAACTCAGTCCATAAAAGGCCACAAAGCCAAACTTTATGTCACCAAACACAAGAAGACTCCATGACGCGACCAGTCGAAGTCAAAAGTAAGGTCCTGTTCTTGCGTCACATTACTGCAGTCAAAGCCTTCGAGTGGGTCCAAGAGAAACCATAAGAAGTCAAAGTTGGAATTGCCCCCTTCCAGCCACTCTTGGACTCCAGAGAGAACACAAGGCTGTATGGATGCCTTCCGGTCTTGGGTCTGATTTCCATTGAAGACTATCCAGGGTCTAGAGCTGGTAAGTCCTGAATTTCCATGTTGGTTAACTGTTGCAGCAAGTAGAGGCTTTCAGAGAGGCTATACTGTGCATTTTGGCAAATGACCAGCTCCCTCTGGTACACATTTATGCTCCAAGGATTTGAAGGAGTCTCTGATTGGAAATCTGCTGGTGAGTTCTTACTCTGTGCCCGCAGAACCTTTATCTGGTTTAGCACTGACTCTGGTGCTAACTTTGATCACAGCGCCATGCTCAGTGCAGGTCCTCTTGCAATGAATACATACAGCGCCAGAGTAGGATGGGCAGTCCATTGTTCTGTCCAACTCCGAGAAGAATTTACCTTAACCTTGACCGAAATCGCACCTGGCTCCAACTGGCCCACAGCCACTAGTCAGTCCTTCAGATCCTAACACTTTGCCTATACCACATGGTATGCCCAAAATTTACATAATCAGTTTGGTACCTACTCAGACAATGACAGAAGATGCTGCAAAAGAAAGCAAACAATCTAACAAACTTCTAAGCAAGGCCCTAGTGAAGACTAGACAGCCTTGAACTTGCCTCCAAAATGGAATCTTTCAAATTCCTAAGGACCAAGAACAAGAAAAAAACTGTGGTAAAGGAAGATGGGTAAATATCTACATGAGCATCAAAACTAAAGACCTAGCCAGGTTTTGGCATACAATTAATAAATCAGTATTTAACAAAGAGGCCAAGCCATACCATAAGTAACATCTCGGACGCAGGATGGATAAAGCACAGTTTCATTACAAGGACCAAGCCTCAAGCTCCGTTACCTGCCAGCACCCTAATCATAAGTCCTTATGAGAGTGGAAAAGGTGATTTGTTCAATAAAAAGGAATTGTGCCCTTGACCCTAACGGTCTGCTGGCAGCCAACTTAAAATACATCCCATCAAGTGGGCAGCCCTTTTTACCTCCTTGCTCATTCATTGCCTCTCCAGCAATAACATTCCCGATTGCTTGACATGGTCCTTGTTCGTCCCCATTCATAAAAAGAGGAACCACAGTATCCCAGTGAATTTTAGGTCCATCGCACTCTTGCACATGGAGGAGAAATTTCTTTGCTAAAATTCTCAACGAACAGCTGAAAACTTGGTCTTGTGAGAAGCGATTAATTCCGATTTTCCAGACAGGGTGCCAAAAAGGCAGCAGCATTGAAGACTACCTCTTTTACCATACCACACTCATTGTAGATTCACTGGAAAGGAGTGGGGTGGTGGGGGACACTGTACGCAGTGTTTATGGACTTCGCCACCGCCTTTGGCAGTGTTGCAAGAGATGTCTTGTGGATGAAATGACAGAACTTGGGCGTTCTACCAGACCTCTTAAGAGCAATAACTGCTCTTTAAACTAACTTTCACCCAAGTGTCAGGGTAATCAACATGGGTAACCTTAAAAAAGATTGACAATAAAAGAGGCTTGAAACAAGGCTGCATCCTTGTGCCACTATTGTTCGATCTTTACTTAACAGACCTGCAGGCCCTAGACTCAACCATGGCTTCTCCACCTAAATTTGCCAGTTACAAAATTCAGGCGCTACAACATACGGATGATACCGTTCTTTTGAATCAAACACTGGTAAGGCTGCAAAGATTATTGGAAGCGCTTGGACAGTTTTGCTATATATAAAAAAAAAAAAAAGAAAACAGAACTGAAATAAACATTGCTAAGACCAAGCCGGTGATCTTCAGCTGGAAACTAACTGAAAGGGGATCTGTGGCCTTGAACAATCTGAATCTAGAGAGAGCTCCTTCCTACAAATACTTTGGTATATAGGTGGACAAAAGAGGGTGTAAGCTCACCCACTTCAATTCTGTAAATAACATCTCTCCATCACTAGCTGGAGTCTTCCAAAAGCTATACAAGAATCTGGCTTGCTCAGATACAAGTGCAGTAAGAGAAGTGATCATGAGCAAATTAATGCCCACACTATCATATGGCGCCATTGCACTGCCAAATAGAAGGTGGAGGAGGCCAAGTGGCCGAGGACTTGGCCGTAGCCCGGGAGTCCTTAAAGCACTCCAGCGCACTATCTGCCTTGTTGCCAAAAAGGTGAATGCCATCAAAGGGCATGTCCATCAGGGTATTCTGGACATCCCCCGAAAAGCCAGTTCTCAGCCAGGTGTGACGCCTAAGCGCCACCGTCGTGGGGATTTCCACGACGATGCGTCCCAGCCAAGCGAGTCGGCGCGAGCCCAGCGAGTCGGCGGTGTCAAGCCCACAACGAATGGTGAACTTAGCCGCGTCTCTCCCAGCAGCAACAGCTTGGGTGAGGACTGACTGGACCTCTTACGGACAGCTAGGCAGCACCTGCGCAACCGTGTCCCACAGAGAGTGGGAATAACGGCCCAAGAGGCATGCGGTGTTCACCAACCGCAGCCCTAAGCTGACAGATGAAAACAGCTTCTTGCCAAGCTGCTCCTGCTTCTTGGATTCCCTATCTGGAGGTGCGGAAGGGAACGCGCTTTGGGACGCAGAGGCCTGGACAACCAAGCTCTCAGGAGTAGGGTGTTGAGAGAGGAAGAGGGGGTCGCCTGGAGCCGGGCGATGGCGTCGGGCCACGTTCCTGTCCACAGGAGCCCCCTGTGTTGGGCCTGGACTAGGTGCCCAAAAGAACGTCCAAAAGTGCATCATTAAAGGGCAGCAAGGACTCCGAAGAGGTTGCTGCCGGTTGGAGCACTTCTGTCAGGATGTTCGTCCTGAGGACCACTGTAGGGAGCTCGAGGTGGAGGGCCTGGGCTGCCCTACGCAACACCACTGCGTAACCTGCTCCCTCCTTCCTAGCCACGGTAGGAGACGACAGCATGCCAGGGTCCGGCAAAGTGTCAAGACCATTGGCTTCCCCCAAATCCTCTGCCCAGTCCGGATCATAAGCACAATTCTGTGCGAGAGGGTCCTCAGACCCCTCCCAGTCCTCCCCTTCTTCCGAAGTCTGTGGAACAGGCTGAAAATACAGAGGATGGACATAGGAACGAAATCCCATCGGTGCTGGAATCAGCGTCAATTGACGCCGATCCGGCTCCATGTTCGGATCAGGGCTGAAACCAGGGACGACGATGTCACGAGGAGCGGGCGACGTCGGAAGCGGTGCCGGTGGAGTTGACGTTGGTGGAGGCGTAACAAGGTCAACTGGCGTCGACCGGGGTCTGATCCCGGATCCCATGGAGGCCTGCGGCGCCGGGGCCGTCGGTGACGCCTGGGCGGGAGCCTGCGGCGATGGAACAGGACCCCCAGTCGTGCCCGCGGGGCCCAGAAGCGCACCGGCAGGGCCAGACGGCCCAAAGAGTAGGACCATGGCAGCAAGAAACTCTTGCACCTGGGCAGGCATCGCTGGCAGACCCTGGAAGGGCGGGTAGGCCGGCGGCGACGTCACAGGCTCCGTTGGAGCCGCAGGGGTGGCACCGCCCGCACCCTCAGCCGCGACAGGAAGCCGAAGAGAGACAACGCTTCTTCGACTTCTTTTTAGAATGCTTCGACTTATTGACCCCGACTGCGAAGACTTTGATCCAGAAGAATGATGGTGACGACTCCGCGACCGGTCCCTCTACCTCCCTCGGGACCAGGACCTTGAACGGATCGGAGCCGACTGCCGGACTTCCAGCAACTTTCGGGACCGCTCCCACTAAGTTTTCGGTACCATGGCCCGGCAGTCGGGGCACGGCTTGGAGCCGTGGTCGCGCCACAGGCAGTAGAGAGCTGGAAGCATGCCGAACTCAGCGCCCTCCTGAAGAAACCATCAGCAGACCCCGCCGACCTCAAGAACTACCGCCCCATCTCGCTCCTCCCGTTTCCTGCTAAAGTCATCGAGAAGACCGTCAACCAACAGCTTGCCGCCTTCCTCAATACGAACGGATCCCTTGACCCCTCGCAGTCCGGCTTCCGAGCCAACCACAGCACCGAGACCGCCCTCATCGCAGCCATTGACGACATCCGAGCCCTGCTAGACAACGGGGAAACAGCTGCCCTCATCCTCCTGGACCTCTCCGCAGCGTTCGACACTGTCTGCCACCGCACTCTAGCACAACGCCTCAGCAACATCGGAATCCAAGAGAAGGCTCTGGATTGGATCATCGCGTTCCTCGCCGGAAGAACCCAGAGAGTCCGCCTCCCCCCGTTCAGATCCGAGGCCACCGAAGTCATCTGCGGCGTACCACAAGGATCATCACTCAGCCCCACCCTCTTCAACATCTACATGAGCCCCCTCGCAGGCATCGCACGCCAACACAGCCTCAACATCATCTCCTACGCCGACGACACTCAGCTGATCCTCTCCCTCACCAACGACCCAGCCACCTCCAGAACCAACCTACACGAAGGGATGAAAGAAGTAGCCGAGTGGATGAAGAACAGCCGTTTGAAACTCAACTCAGACAAGACGGAAGTCCTCATCCTGGGACCATCTTCCTCCGCCTGGGACGACTCCTGTTGGCCCCCTGCCCTGGGCAGCGCACCCAAACCAACAGACCACGCATGCAACCTAGGCTTCATCCTGGACTCCTCCCTCACGATGACCAGACAAGTCAACGCCGTCTCGTCCTCTTGCTTCAACATCCTACGCATGCTCCGGAAGATCTTCCGATGGATCCCCACCGAAACCAGGAAGACGGTCACACAAGCACTCGTCACCAGCCGACTAGACTACGGAAACACCCTCTACACCGGAACCACAGCCAAACTACAAAAGAGACTCCCAACGCATCCAGAACGACTCCACACGACTCATCCTGGACATCCCCCGTCACAGCCACATCTCCGGACACCTGAGAGACCTGCACTGGCTCCCCGTCAACAAGAGAATCACGTTCCGACTCCTCACCCACGCACACAAGGCCCTCCACGACCTGGGCCCCAGGTACCTCAACAACCGCCTGACCTTCTACACTCCCACCCGCCAGCTTCGTTCAACCAGCCACGCCCTCGCCGCCGTTCCACGCATCCGAAGAGCCACCATGGGAGGAAGATCCTTCTCCTACCTGGCAGCCAAGACATGGAACTCCCTCCCCATCCACCTTCGTCAGACCCAAGACCACCTCTCCTTCAGGAAGCAACTCAAGACCTGGCTGTTCGAGCAGTAGCAGACCCCCCCCCCCCCCCCTCCCCAAGCGCCTTGAGACCCTCCGGGTGAGTAGCGCGCTACATACATTTCTTGATTGATTGATTGATTGATAGAGACACACGCGGTGTGGGTCCGTCACCGACATCATGCGGTGACAGTCTCCACAGTTCTTAAACCCAGGCATCCCTACAGCACCAGGAGTCGATCGACTCAGAACAATGGGAGACAAAAAACCTCAGTCAAAAAATGACCTGGGGGTACTAGCTCTTCCTGGATCTGCGCTTGCTGGCGCGCAAAAAGAAAGAACTGACGTCAGCGTGCATGGGTGACGTTCAAGTACTGTCCGTGACGTCATCCCGGCGATCATGGCGCCGACGACGGACGCGGAGCCGCACAACGCCACCTACCGACGCGCAGGGGTACTGCTGATGAAAACTTTCCGGATCCAGCCTGACGCCTGGGGGTAATTCTAAGGTAAGGAATCTATCACTACGTGTTTCTTTCAGAGAAAGCCTTTATTTAACAGAATCAGTATTTCCGCTCCAAAAAGCAAAGTCCTCACGCGTTTCGGAGCCAGGAGGCTCCTTCATCAGAGGGTGACACTGTTCAACCGGCAAACTCGTGGGGATACCATTCAGTGCATGCTGATATACTACCCACATGGGCCTCACAGGTGAGTCATCATTCGAGCATGTTGGGACCCGTAGTTCCATATTAGCGAAAACATTTTCCCCTCATGGGTGCAGTTCGAATACAGTGTCTTTCTTTTGAAATAACTACCCAAGTGGGCAGGAATGAAAGCACCAGATTCTGCTTACTTTCCTCAGCTGTGCCTCAAGGTCCGAACATTCAAAAACTTTTAGCCCCATATTCTGGTTCATGGTGGGGCATACTTCTCGGCCAGGCTGCCGAGTTAAATTACACCAAAAGTTGCCCTGCAGCAAGGACGCCCTTCGCAGTTGAGTGCTTCAAAAGCACAAGTTACTTACTTGTGTAAAGCTATATCTGTCAGAGACATTAGTTTGTGATAGATTCCTTACCTTACAATAGCCCCAGGCGTCAGACTGGATCCGGAAAGTTTTCGTCAGCAGTACCCCTGCACGTCGGTAGGCGTCGTCGTTCGGCTCCGCGTACGTCGCTGGCATCGTAGCCGCCGAAATGACGTCGGAGCTACTTCGACGCACCCACGCGCGCTGACGTCAGTTCTGTACACAACTTTTACGCGCCATGAGTGCAGAGCCATGCCAGAGATTGACTACTGGTGCAATAGAACTAGGGCCCTAAAAGAGAAGACCTGAACCCTAGAGAATAGTTCGCAGAACGGGGAGGATGGTGGGCGGTAAAGAATCTATCACTAACCAATGTCTCTTACAGATATATCATTACACAAGTAAGTAAATTGTGCATCTGAAAAAGACACGTTAGTGATAGATTCCTTACCTTAGAATACATATGTAGGAGAGTAGGGTCTGCAATCCTATGATCACCCAGATTTTTTGCTTTTGCTTCATTGGTTTACGACTTTCCCCGGCTGCGGGCCTGCCAATCAGACCCACAGCCTAGCTGTTCTCTCTCGAAATGAACACACATGTACATTAGGTGCATCCACTAATTGGAACTGGGCCGCCTGTTAAATGGTAGCGGCAGTTTCAGTCGATAACCTTTCAAGTATTTGCCCGGCGGTAATCGCCTCTCATACCACTCGATAATTTACCAATGAAAGAGGCAGGCGCCGGAGACTGGAAGGCAGGAAACAAAGTTTTATTCCGTCGGAGCAGAACACATCAGATCAGACAGCAAGGTATCGTCACGAGGTGCTCTAACTGCATCTCTGAGACCTGGTCTCTTATACACCGGTTTATTGCTTTATTACACATAGTACATTCTTGAGATTCTCTTGATGCATGAGAGAACATCCCCTGAAGCCCCGGCTCAGATCCGATCCCACACATAGTTACAGTAGAGGTTCCCACCTTACCCGCAGTGGGAGATGGCTATCACGCAGCAGGGAATTCCGCCAATTCCCAGGGGGTGTGTGCGACCGGCCAGGTCTCAGGGGGTAGGGGCTTTGATCCACTGTAATCCCTTTGATGTGGGGTGTTTCCCTTACAGTAGGGGCAATAAACTGCATCCGCAGGGCTAGGTGATGGCCTGGGACCAGTTCGGACAATGGGGCGCAGAGGAAGGGGGTTATCAAAGGAGCGGCATGACCATGTATGGGATGTCGGTCGGATGTGGTTCCGTAGCAGGGTCGCGCTGAAGGAGAGGGTTTATGGCCCGTGTATGAGAGAGCGGGGGTGGCCGGCGCGCGGGGGATGTTCGCAGCGCCAGGGGGAAGCGCTGGTGATCGAGAATGAGCGGGGAGAGAGTGGGGTGCCTAAAATGGCGGCCGTGCATTCGCTGTGCGTGGCGCTGGGGAGAGGCAAGATGGCGCAGATAATGTTCAGTTTGCAAGCTAAATTTCCACAGTCCTCCCTTTTAACATATCTCGCCAGCTTGCCTAGTTTGGATCTATCCCCATAATACCCCGTACTTCCACCTCATTCAGAGCTTTCATTCGCTCTGTTTCAAAGTCCAAAGTCTTAGGGCAGATGCAGTTCATAAAAAGCGAACATAAAGGTGGCAGACACTGAATCCCCAAGCAACATCCACATAGTATCACAATTGGTATGAGGATAAATGAAAACAGCCTCCATCCCCAACTTTTAATAGTGTCCCAAAACCAACTCCCCAGTGACCATTCTTCTTGCTCTTGATGGACCTCTGTGGACAGTCTGTGGAGGTGTTCAATTGCTTTGTAGACTGAGGGTGAGTTATCCGGTACGTAGGTACAACAGCTGGACCCAATGATGCGGCATGCTCCTCCACGATCAGCCAGAACCACATCTAGAACGAGGCGGTTCTGAAGAGCCACCAGGCGGACGGCCTGAAGCTCAGCGGTGTTGTTGGCGAGGGCGCCAGCTGTAATGTTCATCGCCGTCTCGACTGCCTGGGTTAAGTGGCGGATGGCACGGCTGTTTGCCATTGGACCCCAGAGTGGAACAAGGCCTTTCACTGCGTCCATGAACTGTGCCCCGGCGGAGTCGGCTTGCACAATGTCTTTGGCCCGCTTCTGTCGGTGGTGGTTTGCTGGAGCCACATATGTCGGAGGAAGGACAAAGGCGATGTAGCAGGTGCCTCCCCAACCTTTCGGAAGCCAGGTGTAGGCCTTAGTACCACAGACGAAGTACATATTCGGGGAGGCAACAAAGGAGGGTGGGTCAACTGAGTCCAATGTTTGGGTGATGAGGCAGGAGCTGTGGCCCACCAGCTGCGTCCCCAGGCCTTCGAGGCACACAAATCCAGTGATGTTGATGACGGACAGGGCCACTGTTAGGGTGGCGGCCGTCCGTTTCCGGAGGTAAGAGAAGGTGGGTCTGGCTGGGTTGTTGAACACCTGCATTTCAACTCGTTCTTTGGCAGGGATGTCCATGTGAAAGGAAGTGTTCGATCTCAGAGGGCAGAAGAGGGCAGAAGTTTTTCCAGTTTTGTTCAGCCAGAACCCATGGTAGAAGTGTGACATGGTTCTGCCGGAAGTGGCATTGTCCTTGTAGCTTTCTTGCAGGAGGATTAGCCAGGCGAGGCAGGAACCATGGACCGAAAAAGGTGAAGGGATGAAAGGGATAGAGTGTCCAGTGGCATGTGGCAGCAATCCACAGATCCAGCAATTGGTGGCGTTGGCAGCAAGATTGTGTTGGTGGAGCAACTGCACAAAAGAGTTATTCCAGAACTCCTTACGCCTTTCTCGGAGTTGGGGTGAAAGTGAGATCAGATGGTGTTCTTTCGTGGTGGTAGGTTGAACGGTGGTCAGCAATATCTTATGAGCGGGTGTGCCCTCCTCCATGATCCAGAAGGTGACCACGAGGAGAAGGCAAAAGAGAAGGGTAATGAAAAGTGCGATAGTCTTGAAGCTGTGCATTCGGTCAGTCTTTGGGTTTTTGTAGTGGATCTTCGGACGTCCGGTTGCTTCCATCATCTTCATGTCGGGCGCTTCCATCACCTTCAAGAGACTCGGTAGCGGGCAGAACCACAGACTTCGCTTAGTTTCTCTCCCGGTGGCCTTTGAGGTGACTAGGCTACCGCTCTGAGATTTCCACTTAGCCTGTGGTCTGCTTAGCCGAAGTTCTCTCCTTTCGTCGCAAGTTATACCCTTCCTTGGATGGCACGGTGGGATCAGGATATCTTACTAACTCGAGTGTCTCTGTATCTGGGCAGCGGCTCAGGGATGGTCGGTCTTTGTCCAGAAGTTCTTCTTGGGCGGTGATGTTGTCCGGGGTTGTCAGGGTCGGTGATACCTTCTTGCAGTGGTGTGCATGCAGCCAATTGCGTTTCCCCTCCACTCGAAGAGCTGTTCGGGTGGTGATCAGGACTTGCAGGGGGCCCGTCCACCGGGGCTCCAGACTCTTGGTGCGCTGGAAGTTACGCACTAAGACGAAGTCACCGGGTTGGATGTCTTGTCCCGGGCCCCTGGAAACATCGGGAATGGCGTGCAGCACCTGCTGATGGATAACAGACAACGTCTTAGTTAGGTTATACAAATAGTCAGACATGAGGACGTCCGGGACGTCGTGGATGGATGTTGGTTTTGGTGCAGTCCAAAGGTTCATGGGCCGCCCAAAGACGACCTCGTAGGGGGTTAAGTGGTGTTTGGTGGGGGTGGAACGCATTGATAGCAATGCTAGTGGGAGAGCGTCTGGCCATCTTAGTCCCGTGGTGGCGACTATTTTTGCTATCTTAAGCTTCAATGTGGCATTGTGTCGCTCAACCAGGCCTGCAGATTGGGGATGGAAGACCGCATGGAATTTCTGTTTTACACCCAACCCCTTTAAGATGAGTTGGATAACTTCGGCTACGAAGTGGGGGCCGTTGTCGCTCCACAAAATTCGACAAAGGCCGTATTGGGGGAAGAATTCCTTCAGTAGTACTTTTGCAGTAGTCATAGCGGTGTTGTCGTGGGTTAGGTAGGCTTCCACCCACTTGCTGAAGGCACACACAACGACAAGTACGTACTTCAAACCTTGGCACCTTTCTAACTGGACATAGTCCATTTGTAGGACTTCAAAAGGGTGATTGGGGACCCCGAACCCTCCCCGGGGTACAGCAGTTCCTTTCCCAGGGTTGTGTTGGAGGCATACTAGGCATTGTTGGACCAGACGTTTGGCTGAGTCTGGGATCTTGTCGTTGTGCCAGACTTTGGAGACGAGTTCGATCATGGGGGCAGACCCTATATGTGCGGGGGAGTGTGCCATGGTCAGCATGGGGATCAAGTATGAGTCTGGTAGCAACCATTTGTTCGAGTCCTTAGTCCGCCAGCAACCATCATCGTCCTTCAATCCCACCCGTGCCCATTCAGCTAACTCGTGTGGTGTACTGGCTAATTGGATGTCCCTAATAGTTTCCCCAGCATCCTTCCATTTCTCAGCTTGTGACCTGGTCACGTACATACGGGTCGTGGACCTATTCTCGGCTGTGGTTCGGGCAGTAATGTCAGCTAGTGCATTTCCCTGTCCTATAATGTCTGTCACTTTCTTGTGTGCTTGGCATTTGATCACAGCCAGCCGTGTGGGGAGGAGGACTGCTTCGGTCAGGGCAGAGACTAGATCTCCATGCAGGATGGGTGTGCCATGAGAAGTCAAGAATCCCCTCTCTTTCCATAAGAGCCCAAAGTGGTGAACTACCCCGAAGGCGTACTGACTGTCTGTGTAGATGTTTGCAGTTGTCCCTGCTGCCAGGATGCAGGCTCGTGTGAGAGCAATTAGTTCCGCCGCCTGTGCGGATCGCTGTGTGATGCGGGCTGTCTCAACAACTGTTCGGGCTGTGGTGACTGCATAGGCAGCTGAGGTGGTGCCATCGGGGAGCTTGATGCATGAGCCATCCACCCACAGTTCTCCGTCAGGGTCCGGGAAGGCAGTATCTCGGAGGTCGACCCTACTCTTGGTCTGTTCGTCGGTGAGGGTCACACAGTCGTGTATAGGGGGCGCATTGGGATCAGTGTCAGGGAGAGGTAGTAGGGTAGCTGGATTCAGAGTGGTGCATCGTTTCAATGTGATGTGGGGGGCAAGCAGAGTCAGTTCGTAACCGGTCAGTCGTGCGCTAGTCAGGTGTTGAGTCTTGGTCTGGTTCAGGAGGGTGTCAACCGCATGGGGTACCAGTACCGTGAGGGGGTTTGAGAGTACGATCCCCTCGCTTTGCCGGATAGAGATAGCCGCGGCGGCTACTGCTCGAAGGCATGCGGGCAAAGCTCTGGCTACAGGGTCAAGAGTGGCAGAGAAGTAGGCACAATGGCGTTGTTTAGGGCCTATGGACTGGGTTAGGACAGACAACGCACATCCCTCCCTTTCGTGGGTGTAGAGGGAGAAAGGTTTAGTGTAGTCTGGGGTTCCTAGGACTGGGGCCGAACAGAGGGCGTCTCGTAATTCTTTGAAGGAGGATTGACATTCGGGTGTCCAGGGGAGGGGGAAGGGGACATCTTTAGCCAGCAGGGAAAGCAGAGGTTTTACGATAAGACTGAAGTTTGGCAACCACTGTCGGCAAAAGGAGGTGAGGCCTACTAGGGACCGCACTTGCTTCTGAGTTTTGGGAACAGGGGTTTCTAGGATGGTCTGAATTCGGTCAGGGGTAAGTTTCCTCCCGTCTTTGGATAGTAGGTGGCCTAGATACGTTACTTGGGGCTGGCAGAATTGCAATTTCTTTCTGGAGACCTTGTGACCGTTCTCCGCAAGGAAGCGGAGGAGGTGAATGGTGGCTGTGACGGCAAGTGGAGTGGTGTCGGCCGCCAAAAGAATGTCATCGACGTACTGTATCAACACCACTCCATCGGGTAGTTGGACTGCATCTAGCTGTCTCTTGAGGGCTTGGCTATAAATGCTGGGACTCTCAGTGTAGCCTTGGGGTGCCCTACAGAATCTGTATGAACGGGCTTTTAGGGTGAAGCCGAAGAGGTAACGGCTGTCTGGGTGGATGGGGATGGAGAAGAATGCGTTTTTGAGATCAATAACAGTAAAGGTGGTGGCAGTGGATGGAATCAGGGTGAGGATGGTGGTGATGTCTGAGACCACGGGGTACTGGGGTATGACTACTTTGTTAACCTCTCGCAAATCAACAATGAAACGGTAGGCTTTCTCATCTCCCTCGCCTTGCTTCTTTACAATGGGTAGGATAGGGCTGTTGCAAACATTACTGACTACTTCTTCTACCACTCCTGCCTCGACTAGGGACTCGATGATTTCCACCAATGCCTTCTCGCCTTCGGGTGATATCCGATACTGTGGAAGCTTTGGGAGCACTGCGTCTGGTCGGACGGTTATGTGTACTGGGTCAATCACCATGCGCCCTACATCTGAGTCGGTTTTAGCCCATAGATGTGAAGGTAATGTATCGAGTAGGGACATGTCAGCATCGGTTATAGAGAGCATACGCCGTGTGTGACAGGGTCTGGACAGATCTGGGTTATCGTGTAGGATGACTCGAACTCCGTCTGGGGAGCATCTGATGGTAGCTCGAAAATGTTTTAGCAAATCAAGTCCCATAATAGCATCGGGGGTGTTGGAGGAGAGCAGAAAGGTCGTGTCAGTGGTGTTATCTTCTAAGTCAAAGGAGATTGGTGCTGATAAGGGGTTAGTGGAGGGCGTTCCATCGAAGCCTATTGAGGTTACATGTGAGCCAGACAAGGGTGCCCTAGGGATCAGTCGTTTGGATAACGCACTACGTGTCGCCCCAGTGTCTACCAGGAATGGAGATTTTGTGCCCAAGACCTTAGCAGTGACGTAAGGACCTTGCTGGTCAACACGGAGTTCGACTGGATCCCTCCCTTGCCCCTGGCGGTCCTATGCGAAGTCATGGGTGCTTTCGTAGTCGGACTGCTGACACTGGTTTTGTCGGGGGCGATCAAAGGTGTTTGGTTTGCCTGGCCTGACGTTGGTTGCGTCGTTCGTGTGCCCTCGTCCCTGTCCTCTGTTTCTGGGGTCATATGCTGTGTCTCTGGGATCCCTATTTTTGTTTAGTTCCAGAAGGACCGGGCACTGGGATTTCCAGTGTCCGAACCCTCTACAGAACGCACATTGGTTCCCATCTAAGTCTCTCCGTCCGTTGTAGGGTGCAGGTGTATGGTCTCTAGGGGGTAGCTTTCTAGGGGCGGTTGGTTGGTAATTCTCTTTCGGGGGTTCCCTTCCTATGGTCACCCCTTGCAACTGCGCTATCATTACCCTCTCCTTCAGTTCCTTTTTCTTCTTCTCTGACGCCCTATCGTTCTCGTTTTTCTGATTTTCGTAGTATTGGGCCATCTGGAGAATTGCTGCGGGTTTGGAGGCTGCCCAACTACTCTCGCTGGTCTGTAGTTTCTGGGAAATTTCTTGTGACAGACCCTTCACATAATTCTGGACAAAGAGGTGATGTCCGGTTGCGGTGGTCATGTCTTGGCCACTGTAATCGGAAAACACAGTCTCGAATCGGGAGAAGTATTCAGACACATCCTCCTGGGGTTTCTGGCGGCAAGCCGTCACTATCGACCAGTCTACCTTTCTTTCTGGGATTAGAGTCTTCAGCTTTAGTACAATCTTGTCTGGGAGCTCTAATATGGCTTTCGGGGGTTTCTGTCCTGGTTCTCGCTGCTTATCTATGGTATCGAGTTGTACCCAGGTATATCCGAACGGCTCAGCGTGGTCAACTTTCCGGATTTGTTTCCACACATCAGCCGGCAGACATAGCCCAAAGAACAAGTCGATATCTGCTAAAGTCATAATCGTAGAACCTAAGGCTGTACCCAGTTCAGTGTAGGGTTCTTTCTCAAGTCGGGTAGAGTTTTTCTAAAGGTCAAAATATCTTGCCGGTCCCACGGCTGGTAGACCCAGTTATATACAACCCTCCCCTTCGCATCTTGGTGGTTGATGTCGTCATGTGTTCCCTGACCTCGTGGGGGGACCCAGTAGGGGGCAGCTTCTTTGATGGGCATCATGGCATCAGCCCTTCCTTCCTGGGGCTTAGTCGCTATGGGGGTTTCTGCTTTGGTGGTCTGCCTATGTTCTTTAAGGTGTCGGTAGACCTCGAGTGTACGAGTAAAGAGGTTCGTCACGTCGCCCTCTCTTTCTTCTCCGATGTCTACCTTCCTATATAGGGCCGCTAAGCCTTCGGGACCTTTATCGTGGTAGTATATTACGAGAGGGTAACTGTCTATCCTCATATGCATTCAGGGCGTGATAACAGAGCCGTACGACAAAGTGTCGTCTGCGGCTGTCGGCATACGAGTTATACACGTCTGTTATATACTCCTCACTTTCTTTTCGCTCCACCAGTGTCCCTACTATCTTATCAATTCCTGCTCGTTCATCCTTCGTTAATCGAATTATTCTGGTGGAATCTTTCTTTCCCATCTCATGGTCATCTAGCGTTATTGCCGATGTTGTGTTCAGCACAGGAGGCTCGGCCGGCGCGGAGGCCGTGATGACCGAGGCCCCTGTACTGCTTTCGCTCGTGTTCGGGGGTTGTGGGTGTTGCACCACTAACTGGGAGGGTGCATATGGAGGGGGCATGTAAATGGTCGGGGGACCCAACAGCAATTTGTCATTCGTTCGCTGCTTGGAGGACAACTCAGGGTAGAGCAAAGAAGGGGTCCTAACAGCGTACTGGCCTGATGTTTCGGGCTCCTGTCTTAGTTTAGTTTCCCTTCTCTCCTTTATTTCTTCTTCTAACTTTCTAGCGGCAAGGTGAGCTGCCTTTCGTAATTCCTTTTCTGCTTTTACTTCTTCCCTCTTTTTCCGTTGCGTTGCTTCTTTGCGCCACATGCCAATACTGTCAAGCATAGTAGGCGTCTTATTGCTACGCAGGGCTATTTCTAGCACTTCTATCTTATGTTCGTCGAAGGATCCCATCAGTGGCCACTGACTCTCGGGGTCCTTCTTTGTATATTTATGCCATAGCTTGGTATAAGCTACGGCGACTAGTCCATATTTAGTGAACATGTCCTTATTAGGGGTGCCCTCCAGTGGAGCCGGATGGTTCACCTCTAATAAGCGGTCCGGGCAGAACCAACTACCAATCAGTGGGGAGAAGATAGGCATGACGGGTTTCAACGGGGACAAAAGTCAGCACTACCTATCTTTTCACTGCTTGCAAAGACTAGACAGAATATCTCTATTCTTCGTTATTTGTAAGCAGAGAATACCTCCAAAGAACCAATATCGAACAACTAGTGTTCGGACAATCAATCAATCAATCAATCAATGGGAGATAAAGATAGGCATGACGGGTTTCAACGGGGACAAAAGTCAGCATTACCTACCCTTCACTATTTGCAAAGACTAGACAGAATATTTCTATTCTACGTTATTTGCAAACAGAGAATATCTCAAAGAGCACTATTCTTCAAAACAATCAATGTTTGGACAATCAATCAGTGGGGAGATAAAGATAGGCACGACGGGTTTCAACGGGGACAAAAGTCTGCGTTACCTACCCTTCACTATCTGCAAAGAGAGAGAGAGAGTATTTCTACTCCTCCCCGTTTGTAGACAGCGAATATCTCAAAGAGAACAATCAATGAGCACAATCAATGAGCAATACTAGTATTCAAAAGCTTCGGACAATCAATCAATTATTTCGCAATTTGTCGTGTATCACGACCTTACCCGGACCGCGTGGACAGTTTCTCGTCTTCCGCCTCCAGCGCCCGATCGTCCTCTACTCTCCGTATTTGCCGCGGCACTCCTGATGGTTCCCAGTCAGGACCGTAGATCACTCGAGAGAGGTCTGCTCGGAACCAGTGAAGTTCGGATGATCGGCTGCCAGACGAGGGTCTATTGGGCAGGAGCTCTCCCGATCGTTGCAGTCGTTCACTCTGTCGTCGGGACCTCTCCCACTGGATCCACGTGTCGCTGATGGGCCCCACGTTTGGGACGCCAATTGTTAAATGGTAGCGGCAGTTTCAGTCGATAACCTTTCAAGTATTTGCCCGGCGGTAATCGCCTCTCATACCACTCGATAATTTACCAATGAAAGAGGCAGGCGCCGGAGACTGGAAGGCAGGAAACAAAGTTTTATTCCGTCGGAGCAGAACACATCAGATCAGACAGCAAGGTATCGTCACCAGGTGCTCTAACTGCATCTCTGAGACCTGGTCTCTTATACACCGGTTTATTGCTTTATTACACATAGTACATTCTTGAGATTCTCTTGATGCATGAGAGAACATCCCCTGAAGCCCCGGCTCAGATCCGATCCCACACATAGTTACAGTAGAGGTTCCCACCTTACCCGCAGTGGGAGATGGCTATCGCGCAGCAGGGAATTCCGCCAATTCCCGGGGGTGTGTGCGACCGGCCGGGTCTCAGGGGGTAGGGGCTTTGATCCACTGTAATCCCCTTGATGTGGGGTGTTTCCCTTACAGTAGGGGCAATAAACTGCATCCGCAGGGCTAGGTGATGGCCTGGGACCAGTTCGGACAATGGGGCGCAGAGGAAGGGGGTTATCAAAGGAGCGGCATGACCATGTATGGGATGTCGGTCGGATGTGGTTCCGTAGCAGGGTCGCGCTGAAGGAGAGGGTTTATGGCCCGTGTATGAGAGAGCGGGGGTGGCCGGCGCGCGGGGGATGTTCGCAGCGCCAGGGGGAAGCGCTGGTGATCGAGAATGAGCGGGGAGAGAGTGGGGTGCCTAAAATGGCGGCCGTGCATTCGCTGTGCGTGGCGCTGGGGAGAGGCAAGATGGCGCAGATAATGTTCAGTTTGCAAGCTAAATTTCCACACGCCTTATCAGTCCCTGTATCAGCATACCACAGGTATCCAGGGCATCGGTGTACCCAGGGCCTACCAGGGGCTGCAGCATGTATTGTGCCACCCCTGGATGGCCGCCCAAATCTGACACAACTGGCTGCACGACAGCTGGGGCAAGGTGGTGTAATCACCCGTCGCTGTAGGTGTAGTATTCCTATACCTAACCCTAAAATGGACGCATGGATTCCTGTCAGTCACTCCTATGGCAGGCCTTATCAATCCTGAAGGCAGAGTGCTGGGAATCATGTGAGATGGTGCTCTGGCGCGAGCTGAGCCCGTCGACGGCTTGCGGAGCCAAATCCTAATAGCCGTTCCATGGTGACGCGGGCCAACTACCTTAAAGTGCATTATAATCCTCGCGGTTATTTGCTAACTTTGGCATCGCATCACCCAAACATGTCGAGTAAGGTGTCATACGAATTGGAATACGAACCCCTCGCCAGTTCTGGCGATGGGGTTAGCATTCCACCCTTCTAGAGGGACACGACATGGAAGTAACCTTGAACCCCGGTTAAAGTTGACTCAAGCCTCAGCATCACAAAATGGATGCTGCCACCAGACACAAGTCTGACCTCCTGCTGCTGGGAGACCTTCCAGCGAGGGGAGCTTGGACAAAGGGTTTCCTGTCGAGGGCGGTGTCAGCACCATCCCAGACAGGGTTTGTGTATCCCAGGTAGGCAGGGCTGAAAGGAAGGTGATTGCAAGTAGCACCCCGGTGCTCACTGTGCATAGCCCGGCTCAAACCAGTTCGGGGGCAACCCTGCCCCTGAGCTGGGGCGAAACCGGACAAAGGATAGGGGTGTAACCACCCCCCTCCTGGCCCCACCCATAGGTAGGACCTAGTCACGGGCCAGCCCCTTTTCTTAGAATAAAGGTAGGAGCGAGTCCCCTTCCCAAATTGGATAATTCTGAATCTTGAACTACTTTCCACGAAAGGAACTCTTGACTATTTCTGAAGACTCTCCCTTGTGGCTAAGGAGTAGCCACCCTGCACCAGCAGGCACCACCTAAGCGCTTGCGGTTTGCTGCACGTCTCTCCAACGGATCAAGACTGCCCAGTTCGACGAGACCCGGGTTCCCTGCCATCTCTGACCTCTACCTACATCATCGGCTCAGCTGAGATTCGTAGGTGTGACGAGACCTGCGGGGCCGGCCATCTTCAGAACCTGCACGACGCTTATCTAGCACGCCCACCGAGGGACCCTCGAGTGAGTGCACCTAGGGTTTGAGAAGCCCTAACCCTGAGCGGCTACAGCACCGAAGTCTGCCTCCCCAGCATCCACGAGATCTGCGTGGGGGCCCTTCTGCTCCTTGCTGCTCACCGCGTTGTCCGACCACTCGCCGACCGGCTTGTGGCCCTCTTCACGACGCACCACGACAGACTTTCATCACTGGTCTGGTTGCTCCAGACTGGCTCTTGCTCCCCTTCAACAGAGGAGTACCTCGGACCCTCCTGGTCCACTCCCGACGCCATCTTGACTCCACCGCGTGGGTTTGCCACTACCAAGACCTGCTGTCCCATTCTTGGGCCCAGCATCATCGACAGCAGACACCTTCGTGGGACAGCTCGCCCTCCCTCCGGGTCGCCGCCGCGCCTCCTGGTCCAAGGAACAGCCGAGTCCGACGTCATCCACTCACCTGGTCGAGGTGACTTCAGCCGGTACCTTGCTGGTACCCACACGATCGCTGGCTAGCGGTTGAGAACTGAGTCCCCTCTGCTTTCAGGTTTCCTTCATCACCGATCCAGGCTTGGATCTCTCTGAACATCGACACTGGTCGCCTGCCAGCAACTTCTTCTTTCAGGCTCCTGAGACTACAACGAGGACTCCCGACATCTTGCTGAACCCCACGCAGCCGCAGCCTCTGGGCTAGGTAACTCGAGCATCTCGGTGCTCCACCGTAGGTTCACTCTACAAGTGTCCAGTTCCTTTTTCGTCTAGTCCCACTGATCGGATTCCTCCGGAATCAGTAACTTTAAACTATCTAACCTTTCCCATTCCACTTGGTGTATATGGTTTCGTGCCCTCCGGGCACTTGTGTAAATTGTGCAACCAGAAGTATTTTCATAAGAGTTTTGTAGTGTGCTTAGCTCTCTGACTCGTAAAGAGCCAGGGTAGTCTTGTTATAAATAAATATCCTTTATTTTCATAACAGCTTGTGTTTTGTCCTTTCACTGGGTGTTCAAGGGGTATATGTGATGGTAAACAGCTGGCTTAACACGCCCTCTAGAGTTTAGCCTAAAGACTGCTCGTATCCACGCTACTAGGATAGCTGGTCTATAAGGTTGACTTACAACCAATCATCAATAAGGGTCGTTTGGAATGATACACAGTGATCACTAGAATAGTGAGCACTACATATCAGGCCAACTTCTCACAACATACCCAAGCAATACCAACCCCGGTGGTGGGTCTGCGGAGTGAGATTACACCAGAAAGTCACGGAGAACCGAACGGCCAAAGAAGCCGTCTCTCCGGACCAGACTGTCAAGGCGATAGTGCTTAGTGAAAGTATGCAACGGGGCCCAAGTGGCTGCCTGACAGATGTCTTGCAGGGGGACACCGCATCCTAATGATGTAGTAGCTGCAGTCGCCCTGGTAGAATGGGCGCGCAGCCCAACCAGAGGTTCCTTTTTAGCCAGAGAGTAACAGGCTTTAATTCACAAGACAACCCATCGGGAGATAGTTCGCTTGAGCACAGCCCGGCATTTCTTGGCACCCACGTAGCCAACAAAGAGCTAGTCATCTACCCGGAACAGTTGAGAAAGCGCACGTTTTGGGTCCAGACGGTGGAGCCTCTCCTCTTCTCTTCTCTTGAAGGGTGCGGAGGCGGAAAGAAAGTGGGCAGAGTGACAGTTTGCCAAGATGAAAGGCAGAGACTACCTTTGGTAGAAAGGAGGGACGCGGCCGAAACACAACCTTGTCCGGATGAATCGCCAGGAAAGGAGGTTTACAGGAGAGAGATTGGAGCTCACTCACCCGCCGAGCGGAGGAAATGGCCACCAGGAAGACAGTTTTCAAAGTTAATAACCGCAAAGGACAGTTATGAAGAGGTTCAAAGGGAGCGCACATCAAGTATGTGAGAACCAGGTTCAAGTCCCATTGAGACATCACAAAAGGAATAGGAGGGAAAAGGTGAGTAATGCCTTTGAGAAGTTTATTGACAACTGGGGACTTGAAAAGAGAGGGCTGATCAGGCAGCATAAGAAAGGCTGAAAGAGCAGAAAGGTAGCCCTTGATAGTGCCCAGAGCAGAGCCCAGCTGGGCCAAAGAGAGAAGGAATAATATGACCTCAGAAAGAGGGGCAGAAAGAGGCTCAACAGCTTTCGCTGTGCATTATGCCACAATTTTTTTCCACCGACAGGCGTATACCGTTTTAGTGGAGGGACGCCCGGCTGCCAGAATCAAATTACAGCCTTCAGGAGGCAAGTCAAATGGAATCAGCTGTCACCGCTCAATCTCCACGCAAGGAGGTGGAAGCTGGACAGGTTCGGGTGGAGGACCGTCCCTTGTTGCTGCGACAGGAGATCCTCCAGAAAATGCAGTTGGATCGGGGGATACCAAACTTTGAGCCCAGTTCGGTGCCACAAGACTGACTTGGGCCCGGTCGCATCTGATCTTCAGCACTCTGGGCAGAAGTGGCGGAAAGGCATACAACAGACCGCAACTCCACTCGCGACGAAAAGCGTCGCCTAGCGAGTGCCCCCTTGGAAATTCCAACGCGCAAAACTGCTGACATTACGCGTTCTCTTCGGTGGCGAATAGATCTAATCAAGGTTCTCCCCAGTGCTGAAAGAGACCTTGTGCCACCTCTGAGTGAAGACGCCATTCGTGAGCAAACATGCACCTGCGGCTGAGTTTGTCCGCCCTGGCGTTCAGGGTACCTGCCAGGTGTTTAACCAGCAAGGAAATGCCTTGACGTTCCAGCCACGTCCAGAGACAGAGCCTCCTGACATAGGGTCCACGACCCCACCCCGCTCTGCTTGTTGCAGTACCACATGGCGGTGGTGTTGTCAGTGAACACCTGCACTACTCTCCCCTTGACAGAGGGAAGGAATGCTTTCAGTGCAAGTAGGATCGGCCGAAGCTCCAGAAGATTGATATGGAGCTTGTACTCGACTGGAGACCAGAGGCCTCTTGTTGGACTTGGCACTTTTTGTAGGGTCATCCCTGAACTTTTTGCCTTCCTCCTGTATTTTTTCTGACCTGTTGGCTGTTTTAGGACTCTGGGCACTTCACCACTGCTGATCAGTGCTAAAGTGCATATGCTCTTGCTATGGTAAATTGATGTATTGATTAGTGATTCCATGATTGACTGATTTGGTTTACTTGTCAGACCCTAGTATAGTGCCCAGGACTTGTAAATCACAAATGCTGCTGGTGGGCTTGCAGCACTGGCTGTGCCACCCACAGAAGCAGCCTTGTAAAATGTGTATAAGGTCTGCCATTGCAGAGCCTGCGTGCAGTCTGGTATTGTCATGCTGACTGGGCAAGTGCACCCACTTGCCAGTCCCTAAACCTTACCTTTTCTTCATATCAGACATCCCTATGGTAGGCCCAAGGGCAGGGTGCATTGTAAGTATAAGGTAGGACACGCCCTGATGTGTGTGGCATGTCCGGATAGTGAATTACAGCCATTTTCGTTTTTCACTATTGCATGGCTACCTGTTCTCCATAGGCCGAAATGGGCTGTTAGATTATTACATATTTATAATCTCAAATGAATCAGAGAACACAGTAGAAATTCGAGTTCAGTATGCCTGAACTCAGAATGATAAAATACACCTTTTAGTGAAGGTGGTTTTAACATTCTGTGTTTGAAAATACCACTTTTAGAAAGTAGGTATTTTCTTGCCTAACCTTTCAAGCCTGCCTCTGCTAGGTTGTTTTATTCCTTGTCTGGAGTTTGAGTGACAGGGCTGGGGAATTCCAAGAGACCAGGTGAGGCCGCCCGGTGGTGAACAGAGACATCTGCATCTAGATGGGAGGGAGGAGTTGCACCTGGGACCTGAATAGGACTGTGCCTGCCCCCCACAGTGCTGGCTCCACCCCCTGTGGTGCTTCTGATGTCTCTGCCCTGCACTGTGAAAGGAGAAAAGGAATCATGTCAACAAAGTGCTCCAGGGCTGGTCTTTCCCTCCACAATGCTGGCTCCACCTCCTGTGGGGCGTCTGATGTTTCTGCCCTGCACTGTGAAAGGAAAGAAGGAGTCATGTCAACAGAGTGCTCCAGAACTGGTTTGTACTGGGCAAAGGCCCCTCTGCCCTCAGAGGACAAAGGATTTTGGGGTATAAGTAGTGGGACCCTGATCCCAAGAATTTAGATCACTTTTGGAACAAGAAGAAACCTTTACTGAGGAGCGGAACCTGAAGAAACTGAGGAGAGACTACCCCTAAGCCGAAGTGCTGCTTGGGGGGGATTAGCCTCCAGTGGTTTGCCTGACTGCCAAAGGAAGGAGAAGAGAATGTGTGCTTATTTCAACTTGTAAGGATCTCCAAGGGCTTGGAACAGAGCTTGCCTCCTGCTGAAGTCTCAGGGCCAACAGACTTCAACCCCCAGCTCCCCAGAGTTCTTTGGAAGTGCCTGCTGCTTTTTTGGGCCTTCTGAGGGACTGCGTGTCGCAAGGAGCTGGAAGCTTGACTCAACGAAGCCGAAGCGTGTCGCCGTCGCTGCTGCCGCCGTCGCACTTCTGAACAAGGGTGTCGCCGCTGGAGTTGTCGCACTGCACCGCATCAAGAGAAGGGTCTCGCAACGAGGAAGAAGCGTGTCGCCATCGCTGCCGTCGCACTTCTGAACAAGGGTGTCGCCGCCGGAACTGTTGCATTGCACCGCATCGGAGAAAGGGCCTCGCATCCCTAAGAAGCGTGCCGCCGTCGAGGCTGCTGCCGTCGCATTTCTGAACAAGGATGTCGTCACTGTAGTTGTCGCATCGTGCGGAAGCTTCACGCATCGTGAGAGAAGAGTGTCGCAGTTGGACCAGTTGCCGTCGCATTTCTGAACAAGGGTGTCGCCGCTGCAGTCCATGGATCAAACAGAGAACTTCTCACATCCCCGGAGAAGCGTGCCGCGTCTGGAAGATCTTCACGTCTTTATTTCTTTGCACCAGAACTTTGCTGCGACATTACCTGTCGTGGAAGCGCAACGCATCGTAAGGTACATTGACTCAAAGTGTCGCATCTTAAGAACGGAACGGAACTAAGCTAAAAACTACCATCTTAAAGTCATAGTATTGTGTATTTTTGTCGTTTATGGTCTTGTGGTAAATCTATATAAAGTATACTTATTTTTTTTATATAAAACCTGTGTGGTGTTCATTTGTAGTGTTGTCACTGGATTACTGTATGCGGTCACAAATGCTTTACACACTGCCTCTGAGATAAGCCTGTCTGCTCGTGCCAAGCTACCAAGGGGGTGAGCAGGGGTCATTTTAGGAGTGTACCCCTTTACCCTGACTAGAGGCAAGGGTCCCTATTTGTCACAAGTGCATACCTGTGCCAACTAGAGACCCCCAAATCTAACACCTCTGATCTCCGCCTCTCCCATGTGGCCACCCCATCCCAGGAGGGACGCGTCTGTCGCCACTGTAAACTCCTGTTGGGGAAGGGAGAGGGATCTGCCGCTGACCCAACGCTGGTTTGTGAGCCACCATTGCAAGTCCTGTGCAATGCCCTCCGAGATCTGGACATAGTCGGACAGGTTTACCCGATGCTGCGTCCACTGGATCTTCAGGTCCCACTGCAGAGCCCGCTTATGCCATCTGGCATGATAGATCAGCAGGATGCAGGAGGCCATGAGGCCCAGCACCCTGAGGGTCTTCCTGACCGAAACCCAGGACCAGGGACAAAAGATCAGAATCATAGTCTGAATGTCCCGGACTCGCAGTTCGGGAGGATAAACCCGAAACCGCTCCGATGAAGGGGAGCGTCTGAGAGGGAATCAGGTGCGGCTTCGGCACTTTGATGGAAAACCCCAGCAAATGCAGGAGGTCAGCCATAGTCTGGAGGTGGGAGACGACTGCCTGGGGTGAGCCCGCCTTCAACAGCCAGTCGTCGAGATAGGGGAAGACTGAAACCCCGGATCTTCGCAGATGAGCTGCGTCCACCTCCAGCACTTTTAGGGAACACCTGAGGGGCGCTGGTAAGGCCCAAAGGGGAGCCCGGGGAACTTGAAGTGCTCGTGGCCAGAAGTGACCCCGGGTAACGGCAGTGGGGCGGCAGGACGTGAAAGTAGGCTTCCTGCAAATGTAACGCTACCATTCAGTCTTGCAGATCTAGGAAACGATTGATGTTCCGAAGGTCTAAAACACGCTTGATGGCCCCCTATGCCAAGGGTGCCGCAACTTCTTGTTTGCAAAGTGTCAAGTGATCCCCGACATGCGATGGTACTGACATGGCAGAGCAGGAGGAGTAGTCTCGAATGGGGAGGAGTAGCCCCTTTGGGCTGTTTACAGAACCCACCTGTGGAAAGTGATGGCGTGCCAGTGGGGGAGGTGATGGCGAATTCAGCCACCCCCTGGCGTGCGGTGGGCCTGAAACAGTGGACTGAAACAGCAGCCTAGGAAGGTTTTGAGCCAGCGGTGGTAGGGGAGGCGGTTGACTGATCTGCCTGCTAGCCCTGGGACCCACCCTGCGGTTATACAAATTGCTCTGCCCATGGAGGATGCGGGGTCAAGAGCATAATGGATGGTGAATCCCGCCGCATCTTTGCCCTCAGCAATTGCTTGAGAGAGCACCTTCCAAGCCTCCGCTAGACACTGTGGCAGCACCTAGTAAGGCCGAATGGGAGCATGGTGAACTTTAAGTGCTCGTGGCCCACCATGAACCAAAGGCAACGCCGGTGGGCTGGCAGGATGGGGATATGAAAATAAGCATCCTGCAAGTCTAACGCTACCAGCCAGTCTTGCGGGTCTAGGGCAGACAAGACCTGAGCAAGCATGAGCATCTTGAACTTCTCCTTCCGGAGGAAGCGATTGTTCCGGAGGTCTAAGATAGGGCGCAGACCTTTGTCCTTCTTTGGAACCAAGAAGTAGTGGGAGTAACAACCACGACCTACTTCTGGCGTTGGATCGCGCTCGATGGCCCCCTTGGCCAAGAGGGCCGCAACTTCCTGCTGGAGAAGTGCCAAGTGATCCCCCGACATGCGGTGGTACTGAGGTGGCATGACTGGAGGGGTAGACTCGCAGAGAGGGAGTAGCCCCTTCAGACTATTTGCAGAACCCACCTGTCCGAAGTGATGGTGCGCCAGTGGGGAAGGTGATGGCGAATCCTGCCGCCCACTAGCGTCCGGTGGGTCGGAAACACTGGACTAGGTTTTGAGGCGGCGGTAGGAGCGTTGGTGGATTGACCTGCTCGCTGGCCTCGGGACCCACCACGTCGGGTCCCACGTCCGCTGCTGCACTGAGACTGCGGCTGCGCAGGCCTGTGGGACTGAAAGGAACACGATTGGGCGCCTCGACCCTGACCTCGAAAGAAGCGAAAAGCAGGACCCGAGGGAGTACACGTGGTGGCGAGACCCAAGAACTGGGCCGTAGCCTGAGAGTCCTTACAGCGTTCCAGGGTGCTATCCGCCTGGTCACCAAAGAGGCATGTGCCATCAAAGGGCATGTCCAACAAAAGGTTCTGAACATCCCCGGAGAAGCCAGTTGTTCTGAGCTAGGCAAAACGGCAGAGCGCCACCGTTGAGGAAAGTGCTCTGCCGAGTGAATCGGCCGTGTCAAGTCCACAACGGATAGTGAATTTAGCAGCATCTCTCCCCTCAGTAATGGCCTGGGAGAGCACAGCTGGAGCTTTCACAGGGCACTGAGGCAGCACCTGTGCCACTGTGTCCCACACAGAATGTGAATAGCGGCCCAACAGGCAGGCAGTATTCACCGCCCGCAAACCTGAACTGGCAGAAGTGCAAATCTTTTTCTCAAACTGCTCCAGATTCTTAGATTCTTTGTCTGGAGGGGCAGAAAGGCAAACTGTGTATTTTCTTATATTCTCCCCCCCTCTCCCCCCCTCTCCCCCCCCCCCCCCCTCCCCCCCCTCCCCCCCTCCCCCCCTCCCCTCCCCCCCCCCCTCCCCTCCCCTTCCCCCTCTCCCCCTCTCCCCCTCTCCCCCCTCTCCCCCTCTCCCCCTCTCCTCCCCTCCCCCTCCCCCCCCTCCCCCCCTCTCCTCTTCCCCCCCTCTCCTCTTCCCCCCCTCTCCTCTTCCCCCCCTCTCCTCTTCCCCCCCCTCTCCCCCCCTCTCCTCTTCCCCCCTCTCCCCCCCTCTCTTCCCCCCCCCCTCCTCCCCCTCTCCCCCCCTCCCCTCCCCTCCCCTCCCCCTCTCCCCCCCTCCTCCCCTCCCCCTCTCCCCCCCTCCCCCTCTCCCCCCCTCCTCCCCTCCCCCTCTCCCCCCCTCCCTCTCCCCTCCCCTCCCCCTCCCCCTCCTCTTCCCCCCCTCTCCTCTTCCCCCTCTTCCCCCCCTCTCCTCTTCCCCCTCTTCCCCCCCTCTCCTCTTCCCCCTCTCCCCCCCTCTCTTCCCCCCCCCTCTCTTCCCCCCCCCCCCCCCCCCTCCCCTCCCCTCCCCCCCTCCTCCCCTCCCCCCTCTTCCCCCCCTCTCCTCTTCCCCCCTCTCCCCCCCCCTCTTCCCCCCCCTCCTCCCCCTCTCCCCCCCTCCCCCCTCCCCCCTCCCCTCCCCTCCCCTCCCCCCCTCCCCCCTCCCCTCCCCTCCCCCCCTCCCCCTCTCCCCTCCTCCCCTCCCCCTCTCCCCTCCCCTCCCCTCCCTCTCCCTCTCCCCCCCTCCCTCTCCCCTCCCCCTCTCCCCTCCCCCTCCCCTCCCCCTCCCCCTCTCCCTCTCCCCTCCCCTCCCCCCCTCCTCCTCCCCTCCCCCTCCCCCTCTCCCTCTCCCCTCCCCTCCCCCCCTCCTTCCCAGGCAGCCATCTTGTGCCTCGGATGGAGAGAAATAAAAAGGTGAGAAAAAAGATTTTTTTTAAAAAGTATATATATATATATATATATATACACACACATACATATATATACATACACACACACGTTTATAATTGGTATATTTGGTGAGAATGTTCAGCAAGATAGGAGTACAATCGATTTTTCTGCTAAGTCTGATCTTAAAATATTGGTGTAAAGAACAAGTTACTTACCTTCGGTAACAATATATCTGTAAGAAACATTAGTTAGATTCATTACCTTAGATTATCCCCAGGTGTCAGGCTGGATCCGGAAAGATTTTTCGTCAGCAATACCCTTGCGCGTCGCTAGGCATCGTCTGCAGCTCCGCGTCAGTCGGAGTACTTGGACGCCGCCCTCGCGCGCTGACGTCAGTTCTTGTACATAGCTTTACGCACCAGGAACGCAGAGCCATGCAAGAAACCGACACCGGTTCCATGAATCTAGGGCCCTGAAAGGGATGACCTTAACCCTAGATGTCGCAGAACGAGGAGGATGGGTGGGGCAGTAAGGAATCTAATTAACTAATGTTTCTTACAGATATATCTTTACCGAAGTTAAGTAACTTGTTCATGTGAAAGAAACACGTTAGTTAGATTCCATACCTTAGAATAGATACCACAGCAATACCAACCCCGGTGGTGGGTCTGCGAACCAAGATCACACCAGGAAGTCCTGGGGAACAGAACGGCCTAAGAAGCCATCTCTCCGGACTTGGCTGTCCAGGCAGTAATGCTTAGCAAACGTGTGCAGCGAGGCCCACGTTGATGCCTGACAAATGTCCTGCAGAGGGACTCCCCATCCCAGGGCAGTAGTAGCCGCCGTGGCCCGAGTGGAATGGGCCCTCAGCTCCACAGGAGGTTCCTTCTTAGCCAAGGAATAACGGGCCTTAATGCACAAAACGACCCACCGAGAAATGGTCTGCTTGTGCACTGCCCGCCCCTTCTTAGCACCCACGTAGCCAACGAAGAGTTGGTCGTCCACCCAGAACTGTTTTGTGCAGTCCAGATAGAAGGAGAGCGCACATTTTGGGTCCAGACGGTGGAGCCTCTCTTCCTCTTTCAAGGGATGCGGAGGCGGAAAGAAGGTGGACAATGTAACAGACTGGCCGATGTGAAAGGCAGTTACCACCTTAGGGAGAAAGGAAGGACGAGTCCTGAGAACAACCTTGTCCGGATGGACAGAGAGGAAAGGAGGTTTAGAAGAAAGAGCCTGGAGCTCACTCACCCTTCTGGCAGAGGTGATGGCAACCAGGAAAGCAGTCTTAAGAGTCAGAAGAAGGGGGGCGGAGTCAAGATGGCGGCGGAGTAGGACGTTCTCCTCGGTCCCTCCGGCGCCAATCCTACACAGCATTGCTATAGCAGCCTCCCGTGGACCCCTGAGACCTGTCTGGGGTGGTGCTGGGCCTCCTGCAACGGCGAGGGGACTTCTGCATCGCCGTCGGCCCCCCCCCCCCCCCCCCCCCGGAGCCCTAGCTGACCCGTTCGAATTGAGGCCTGTGGAGCGGCTTGCGGTGAAGCCGGGACCTCGATTACCGCTTGGGCCGGAGCTGTGGAGCCCGGCCTCCCATCAGGGGCGGAGTCAACTGCCGGAGATGGCCGCGGAGTGAATTTGCCATAATCGCAGGGGCCTTCGCTGGCGGACGGGCCCAATGGTGCACACTGGGGAGCACTGAAGTCGTTCCGACTGAGGGGGCGAGGCCCGGACGGGAGCACCGCAGCGCCGGAGATTGGGCCTGCTGGACGGCCCTGGAGAAGCGAGTGCGGGACCCGGAGGCCTCTGGACACCCGTGAGGCAGTGAGCGGGCGCTTGGAGCGGTAGTGCAACTGCGGGGGCTCTGGGGGACTGGAGTGACGGAGATGCGGGGGCTGGGGGAGCTTTGAGTGTGCTCCGCCCGCGTTGGCACTGGAGAGCCTGCGGTCCCGTAACTCGCTTGGAACCTGCTTTGGTCTTCGGCTGGAGGAGCTGGGGCTCCGGGGGCGCCCCTCCTCGAGCTTCGAGGGGGCCCGGTGAACTGCGCTAGGGGCCAGTCCTGGGGGCGATCCTTCTGTGGGCCCCCGCTGGTGACCGCTGTGGGGCCGCGCTGCTCCACTGCCCATTTCACTCGGCCTGGGTCCACGCGGTGGTGAGCGACCTGAGCCCTGAAGCGGCGAGGGAGAGCACGGCATCGCCCTGCTAACGGCTGTGTGGCCCCTCATCGAACTAGCTGGCCTGCTCCGTGCCTGCCTGTGCCTTCCCCCACTCCACGCTTGACACGGCCCGGGGCGTGGGGCCAATCCGGAGACCAGCCGACCCAGCTCGGATAGTCACACAGTACGGCAGAACCGGGTGGCTGACGACGTGGTGTTACCCCTGCCTGGGACGCGATGTCTGGCAAATCCCGAGGGGGCAAGACAGGACGGGAGGGTACGCAGCGAGGTGCCACTCCTACGACGCCGGGCGCTAGTCCCCTCTGCCAAGCCTCCTGATGACGATGCGCCTGCCACTAAGGCGTTCATGCTGGAACTGTTCACCGCCATCAAAGAGGATATCACCAGCCTCCGCTCCCAGCTGGCCTCTGACCTACGGGAGGTGCGTCGCGAAGTGGATGGTATTGGGGAGAGGGTGGCGACCCTGGAAGAGCACGATTTGGGACTTGCCGGGGATGTCCATCAGCTACAGCAGGATGTCTTGCGCCTTACGGAGCAGAACTTGGACCTCCAGGCCCATGCAGAGGACTATGAAAATCGGTCCCGACGGAACAAAATCCGCATTCCAGCGGTGCCTTGGGATGGGGAAGCTGGGGGATCTGCGGGGCTACGTGGAGGGCCTGATCTTGCAAATCCTGGGGGAGAATGAGCTCCACGAGATCAAGATGGATAGGGTGCACCGCGTGGGGCTGCCAAGAGGATCCGGGGCTCCTCCCCCTGATGTTCTGGTGTGCGTCCACGACTATCAACTTAAAGAACGGATTCTTCGTAAGGCGAGGGGGCTAACATCGCTGCTGTACCGGGACCACCGTCCCCAGCTATTTCAGGACCTGGCGGCGTCGACGCTGCAGAAGCGCCGTAACTTTCGCCCCGTGACGTCCTTCTTGCGGGAACGGAATATCTCCTACTCATGGGGCCATCCGTTCCGGCTTGTTTTCCGATGGCACAACAGGCTGGTTCAGGTCCGCTCTCTGCAGGCTGCCAAGTCTCTCCTGGGTTTGGAGGACGGATCCCCCCCGGTGGGGGTCGGGGACTCGCCGGCGAGGCGACGTCGACGCTCCTCATCATGGCAGCGGGTGGGGCGCCCTCTTGGCCCGGACCCAGTGACCAGCGTCCAGGAGCGAGATGCCGCGGTTGCCTCGGTGGCGGCTGTGACGGAGACTGCTCCACAGGACTCTTCCTCGCCTCAGTTTGCTTGTCGCCGGAGGGCCACCCTCCCTTCAGGTACCACAGGGTTTTTGATGTACTTTGTGAGGAGACACCCTGGGCCTGAGCCATGGAACAGTGAGGGCGTGGACTCTGATTTGTGGACTTCGGGGTCACCTACAGTGGTCCCTGTCTTGGGGCTGTTGGTATTTTTTCACTATTGTTGTTTCTTTCTTGGTGCGGTTTTGGTTGGTGTAGTTTCCGGAGCGGGTAGGGGGGGGAGGGGGGTTGGTTTGGTTTGGGGACGGGGGGGTCCAGTGGTGGCGGCTGGGGGTGGCGAATGAGTGTGGTGCAAGGGTTGTTTGTGGTGAGGGAGATGAAGGGAGGGCTGGAGATGAGTGACTGTGCGCGATTCGGCTTTCGATGGGGCGGTGTGGGGAGGAGATGGCCGGGGTCCTTATTCTACTGGCTGGAGCGGGGCGCGAGGCGCCACCTGGGTGGCGAGACGGCTGGGGCGTATGACAAGATTGGATGGAGAAGTGTGAGGGGAGCACTGTGATATGCCTGTTACCATAGGTACTTGGAATGTGAAGGGGCTGAACTCTCCCCAGAAGCGCCAAAAGGTCTGGAAATACATCCTGGACCATCACCTAGATGTGGTAGGGCTTCAGGAGACACACCTGGCCCGGCGAGACGAGTCGCGCCTCAAGCAAAGGCAATTCCCTCTTATCTATCGATCTTCGGCGATATCGAAACACAGGGGAGTAGCCCTGATGTTTCGTGCAACTCTCCAGTTTCAGCCTCTTGGGGTGCGTGGCGATAGGGAGGGCAGATGGCTCATCGTTAAGGGAGTACTTCTTGGCCGCACGTGCACATTCCTAGTGCTATATGCTCCCAACACAGGGCAAAATAGGTTCCTCTTGGAATTGTTGCGCTCAGTGGAGGACTTTGTGGAAGGCGGCCTCTTCATCATGGGCGATTTCAATTTGGTCTGGGATGGGGATCTGGACTGTTCTCACCAGCGGAGAGCCGAGGCCGGCCTCTTCTCGGAGGAGACCCGGCTGAGATTTGGGGAGCTCGGATTATTGGACGGATGGCGCTCTTTGCACCCCGTCTCCCGTGACTATACCTTCTTTTCCCATGTGCATAACTCTTACTCTCGCCTTGATCATATCTTTTATAGCCAGTCACTCCAGAGGTCCCTGCGGGAAGCGAAAATGTTTCCCCTCTCCGTTTCTGATCATAGCTTACTGGCGCTAGGCCTCCAATGGGCGCCGGATGGGACGGTGCCGCGGAGATGGTTTTTCCCGGCGTCACTGGTGCGGGACGAGTCCTCTTGCACCGCTCTTCGGAAGGCGATCCGCGACTTCTTTCAGCTCAACCCAGTGCGGGACACCTCGATTTTTAATACCTGGCTTTTAACCGGCAACGGAGGGCGGACCGGGAGGCGTTAAGAGAGTGAGCTGTTAATATCGGAGCAGGCACATAAGGCTAACCCGTCTAGACAGACGTCGCGCTCTCTTACTGCTCTCAGAGGCAAGCTGCGGGCCCACTATAACAACAGGGCAGAGTTCACTCTCCTGAAGCTCCGTCATCTTTCTTACTCCCAGGGGAATAAAGTGGGGAGGCATCTGGCCCGTCAACTACGCCGTAAGCGGGAGAGGGAGTACATAGGGGGCGTGCGAGATACCGCTGGCATGCTACAGCACAATGACGCGACCAAGGCAGAACTCTTTGGGGACTTCTATGCGACACTGTACTCGGGGGACGCCCTGGACCCTACGGCTCAGGAGGAATATTTACGCGCTCTCCCGCTCCCCCGCGTGTCTCCCGAGTGGAATGAGCTACTCTCGGCCCCCATCACTAGGGAGGAAATACTGGATGCTATTAAGTCTCTGAAGCCCCGCAAGGCACCTGGGGCAGATGGGTTCACGGCCCTTTTCTATCAGACCTTTGCGGCGGATGTATGTGAGTTCTTGGTCCGTCTCTTTAACGGTATGGCTACCGCGGGGGTATCCTCGTCCTCCATGGCAGAAGCGGTTATTTCGTTGATCCCCAAACCCGGCAAGGATCCCTCGGTCTGCTAGTCCTTTCGGCCGATAGCCCTGCTCAATCTAGATGCTAAACTCTACTCGTCAATACTGGCGTCGCGCCTACAGGACTTGATGCCAGTTCTGATCCATCCTGACCAGTCGGGCTTCATCAAAGGACGGCAGACTCATGATATCACCAGAAGGGTGGTCCACCTTATCGAGAAGGCCAATCGATTTCGCATCCCGGAGGTGCTGATTGGGCTAGACGCCGAGAAGGCGTTTGACCGGGTGGACTGGCAGTTTTTGTTCCGCACTCTTCTGGCCTTTGGATTCTCGGACAGATTTGTGACCGTGCTTAAAGCCAACTATAGCGGTCCTCGATCCAGAGTCACGGTCAATGGGTACCTGTCCTCCTTTTTCTCGCACTCGCGGGGTACACGGCAGGGCTGTCCTCTTTCCCCCTTGCTGTTTGCCTTGAGTATCGAGCCTTTAGCAATAGCGATTCGGGAACACCCGGACATCCGGGGACTGCCCTTCACGGGGGAACAACGTAAGATTTCTCTGTTCGCGGACGATGTCCTCCTTGCCCTTGCGGATCCGGCGCATTCTCTGCCCCATGTTCAGACGGCCCTTGCGTGCTTGGAGGGGGTCGCGGGCTTTCGGGTCAATTATGGCAAATCTTATATTCTCAATCTCACGCTCTTGTCGGCGGAAGTGGACCGGCTCCGACCGCTCTCGCCTCTATCGTGGTCCCAATCCTCACTATTGTACCTAGGGGTCTGCCTGACCCCCACGGTGGGCAAATTGTACTCGGCTAACTTCCCTCCCCTCCTGGCGAGTATCCAGGCCGATTTGCAGCGTTGGAAGCCGCTGTTTATCTCCTGGTTAGGCAGGATCCATGCGATCAAGATGACGCTCCTACCGAAACTCCTGTATCTCTTTCAGGCTCTCCCTATTGTTCTGGACGGGGACTTTTTTCGCCGCATAAAGACGCTCAATATTCCGCTTCGTGTGGAAAGGGGGCAGGGCTCGTTTTTCCTTTACCGCTCTTCGGCGGCCGTGGGCGGAGGGGGGTGGGCCTCCCCGACATACAGCTCAACTATAAAGCGGCGCAACTGAGGGTCTTGGTGGAGTGGACCCAGCCACTCTCGGAGAAGCATTGGCTCCACATGGATTGGAGTGTGGCGGGTCGCACGATCTGGGACCTAGTGTGGAAATCGAAGAGAGATAGGCCCAAGAATGCCTACCTTAGTACCCCCACTGGCACCACTCTTAAGGTTTGGGATACGGTCGCAGGCGACGAACGCTGGACCACTTTTCCATCGCCCTTCACTCCCATTCATTTCAATCCGGCCTTCCCGCCTGCACTACGCGAGGGCCCCTTTGACGCTTGGAGGGAGGGAGGCTGCCTAGCCCTCACGCACTTGTTCCATGGCACTGTCCCGCTGACCTTTCCGAATTGTGGACGAGACTATGGCATAGCCGAGACGGAGAGGTTTTATCATGGCCAGTTGCTGCACTGGGCCCTTACTCCGTCTGTACGTGAGGCGGCGACCCAGCCGCCTACCCCCTTTGAAGCCTTTCTCTCCCGCACTTCCGCTATGCGGGGGGCTATCTCTTTCATCTATAGCCATCTCCTGGCTACGGCTGTCTCGCCTAGGCCACGGTATATGGGCCAGTGGGAGAGCCTCGTTGGGCGTACCATCACGGATGGAAAGTGGTCCCACCTGTGGCCGGACCTGGCCAGACACAATCACTCGTTGGATCTCCGAGAGGCACATATTAAAACTATGATGGATTGGTACCTCCCCCCTGCCAAGCTCCATCGTATTTTCCCTAGCTCCTCGGATAGATGCTGGCGGGGTTGTGGTTTACTGGGGGACTTCCGCCATATTTGGTGGGACTGCCCGGTTATCCGGCCCTAATGGGAAGAGATTTTATCTCATATTAAGGCCATCCTGGGATACCCGATCGGGAACTCCCTGGAACATGTGCTGTTGGGCCTTCGGGACCCGCTTTTAGAACACCAGACGCGAGCAGACAAAAATATCTTCTGGCTCTGCGTAGGAGCGGCTAAAGTCACTTTGGCGGCGGCCTGGAAAAAGAGGGAGGCCCCGGCGATAGCGGATATATTTCTGGGGGACTTAAAAAAAATTGTTTTCCGCTGGGGTACGTTGGTGCGCTTCCTTTCTCAGGGGCTTCCAGCTGCGGTATGCCCGCCGTCGATCCGAGCCCTACAGCTCTTTCAAGTGTGATTTTTGTTGGTAGTCTGCTGTAGTATGGTGTGTGTAGCCACCACTGGAGGGGGGAGGGGGGGTTAGTTAGGAATGGGGGAGGTTCTTTTGGTTTCTTTATCGTTTGTTGGAATACGGTGACAGCCCTTACCGTCGAGAGGGGAGTTCCTACAACTATGGGATTGGCTGGTCCGTCCCTGTTAACTTGCATATGATTGATTGTTTTGGTTGGGTGGCCCCCAAGCGCTTCGATAGCCTCGGTGTTGGCGCCCGGGATTTGGTCCCTCTTCCTTTTCCTTAGTTAGTAGCCCAGCTGGGCCGGACAACAGGACTATTGCCAGTCATGGCGACTCGCCTCCCCTTATGCATCTCCCCTGCGTGGGAACCTTGGCGGGACTGCCGCATGTTTTCTCTTTCTTTTTTTTTTTTTTTTTTCTTACTGAAAAATAAAAAACATCTTTGACAAAGAGTCAGAAGAAGAAGAGGGCAATTATGAAGTGGCTGAAAAGAAGCGCACATCAGATAGGTTAACACCAGGTTCAAGTCCCACTGAGGCATTACAAAAGGGATAGGAGGAAACATATGAGTAATGCCTTTAAAGAATCTAGCAACAACAGGGGACTTGAAAAGAGAAGGCTGAACAGGAAGCTGTAAGAAGGCAGAAAAAGCTGAAAGATAGCGCCAGGACACCTGCGGGTAGCAGAGCGCTTTAGAAATCTTTTTAACATAACATAACATATCCCTTGAGGGTGCTCAGAGCAGAGCCCTGCTGGGCCAGGGAAAGAAGAAAGAGGAGAACTTCAGAAAGAGGGGCGGAAAGGGGATCCACAGCCTTTGCTGTGCACCATGCCACAAATTTGTTCCACCTGCAGGCATATACCGTTTTAGTGGAGGGTCGCCTGGCTGCCAGAATGACATCACAGACTTCAGGAGGCAAGACAAATGTCATCAACTGTCGCCGCTCAATCTCCACGCGTGGAGGCTGGACAGGTTCGGGTGGAGGACTGTCCCCTGCTGCTGGGACAGAAGGTCCTCCTGAAGAGGCAGTCGAATCGGGGGATCGATTGACAGACTGAGTAGCTCGGGATACCAGTCTCTTCATGCCCAATCCGGTGCCACAAGTATGATGTGGGCCCGGTCGCGCCTGATCTTCAGCACTCTGGGCAGAAGTGGTATAGGTGGAAAGGCGTACAACAGACCGCAACTCCACTCGTGACGAAAAGCGTCTCCGAGCGAGTGCCGCCTTGGAAATTCCAACACGCAGAACTGATGACATTGCGCGTTCTGTTCGGTGGCGAATAGATCTAACCAAGGCTCTCCCCATTGTCGAAAGAGGCCTTGCGCCACATCAGAGTTCAGATGCCATTCGTGATCCATCATGCACCGGCGGCTGAGTTCGCCCGCCCTGGTGTTCGGAGAGCCCGCCAGGTGTTGAACCACCAGGGTGATGCCCTGATGTTCCGGCCATGTCCAGAGGCGCAGAGCCTCCTGACAAAGGGTCCACGACCCCACCCCGCCCTGTTTGTTGCGGTGGTGTTGTCCGTGAACACCTGCTCTGCACTTCCTGTACAGAGGGAAGGAATGCCTTCAGTGTAAGCCGGATCGCCCGCAGCTCCAATAGGTTGATATGGAGCCGGGACTCCGCCGGAGACCAGAGGCCTCTGATCTCCGCCTCTCACATGTGGCCCCCCCCATCCCAGGAGGGACGCATCCGTCACCACCACATGCTCCGGTTGGGGTAGGGAGAGGGATCTGCCACTGACCCAATCGCGGTCCGTGAGCCACCACTGCAACTGTCTTGCAGTGCCCTCCGAGATCAGGACGTGGTCGGACAGGTTGCCCCGATGTTGAGCCCACTGGAACTACAGGTCCCACTGCAGAGCCCGCATTCGCCACCTGGCATGATGTACCAGCAGGATGCAGTAGGCCATCAGACCCAGCAGCCGCAGCACCAACCTGACCGAAACTCTGGATAAAGGCTGAAAGATCGGAATCCGAGCCTGAATATCCCGAACCCGCTGTTCCGGAGGATAGACCCGAAACTGCGCCGAGTCCAGAACCGCTCTGATGAAAAGGAGCTTCTGGGAGGGACTCAGATGCGACTTCAGCACGTTGATGGAGAACCCCAGCAAATGCAGGAGGTCAGCCGTAGGCTGGCGGTGGGAGACAACTGCCTGGGGCGAGCCCGCCTTCAACAACCAGTCGTCGAGATAGGGGAAGACTGGAACCCCTAATCTGCGCAGATGAGCTGCGACCACCGCCATCACTTTCGTGAACACCCGAGGGGCACTGGTGAGGCCGAAGGGGAGCATGGTAAACTGAAAGTGCTCGTGGCCTACCGTGAACCACAGGTAACGCCAGTGGGCCGGCAGAACGGGAATGTGGAAATATGCGTCCTGCAAGTCCAACGCTACCAACCAGTCTCCAGGGTCTAGGGCAGCCAGAACCTGAGCTAAGGTGAGCATCTTGAACTTCTCCTTCCAGAGGAAGGCGTTGACGCGCCTGAGGTCCAAGATAGGGCTTAGGCCCCCTTTGCCCTTCTTGGGAACCAGAAAGTAGTGGGAGTAACAACCCCAACCTACTTCTGGGCCAGGAACGCGCTCGATGGCCCCCTTGGCCAAGAGGGCCGTAACTTCCTCCTGCAGAAGTTGCAAGTGATCCCCTGACATGCGGTGGTACTGCGGTGGCATGGCTGGAGGGGTCGCCTCGAAGGGGAGGGAGTAGCCCCTTCGGACGATTTGCAGCATCCACCTTTCTGAAGTGATGGTACGCCAGTGGAGCAGGTGAGGGCGAACTGCCTCCCACTGGCGTGGAATGGGCCTGAAAGGTCGGACTAGGAAGGGTTTGAGGCAGATGCTGCTGGGGCAGATGTGGGCTGACCGGCTCTCTGTCCACCTGCTCCGCCTCGGCAGAATCCACGTCCGCGTTGAGGCTGGTTCTGCGGCCTGTGGCTAGACGGACGTGTGGGGGCGCCCCTTCCTTGGCCACGAAAGGGGAAAAAAGCGGAAGTTTGCGGGCGCGGGGCTGAGAGGGCCAAGGACTTGGCCGTAGCCCTGAAGTCCTTAAAGCGCTCCAGCGCACTATCCGCTTTGTCGCCAAAAAGGAGACTGCCATCGAAGGGCATGTCCAAGAGGGTGCTCTGGACATTCCCAGAGAAATTCATGGATCTCAGCCAGGCGTGGTGACGAATCGCCACAGTCGTCACAATCGCCCTACCTAGCGAGTCCGTGGTGTCAAGCCCACATCGAATAGAGTACCGTGCTGCATCCCGCGCCTCAGCAAGAGCCTGGGCGAGCCGTGACTGGGCCTTCTCCGGACACTGGGGCAGCACGTCCGCCACCTTATCCTACAAGGAGTGGGTGTAACGATCCAAAAGGCACTCGGTGTTGATAGACCGCAACCCCAAACTGAGGGAGGAAAACAGCTTCTTCCCAAACTGTTCCAACCTTTTGGATTCCCGATCCGGAGGAGTGGACAGGAAGGCGGTCTGGGACGTAGAGGCCTGGATAACCAAGCTCTCAGGGGTGGGGTACACCGACAGAAAGCTGGGGTCACCCGGTGCAGGGCGGTGGCGCCGGGCCACGTTCCGGTCCACAGCAGTGACTGTGGAGGGCTTGGACCAGATGCCCATCATAATGTCAGTCAGTGCTTCATTGAACTGCAGCAGAGGCTCCGAAGAGCTTACTGGCGGTTGAAGCACTTCAGTGAGGAGGTTAGTCCTCACGGCCACTGCAGGGAGCTCCAGATGAAGGGCTTTGGCAGCCCTGCGCAGCACCACAGAATAGGTTGCACCCTCCTCCGTAGCCACGGAGGGAGGAGAGATGAAGCCAGTGGCAGGGGAGGTGTCGAGACCACTGGCAACCCCCAGCTCTTCTGCCCAGTCCTGATCAAACTGGCACTGTTGTACCAGAGGGTCCTCAGACTCCTCCCAGTCGTCCCCATCATCAGACTCCTGGTAGACAGGTTGAAAGGACGGAGCCCGGCGGTAGATTAATTGCTCATCCATCGGCGCCGGAGCCGGCGCTGGGCGGCGCCGCTCCGACGCCGGACCGAAACTGGGGACGACGTCGTCCGAAGACTGCGCCGGGGAAGGCACCATAGGGGGCTGGCGCCGGCGGAGGGGTCGTAAGGTCAACCGGCGTCGACCAGGATCCAGGCCTCCCACGGGTGCCTGCGGCGTCGGGACCAAATTCTGCGACGGCGCTGGAGCCGCCAGTTCGCTAGGCTTCCCAGTTGGACCTGCGGGGCCAGAAGGCGCGCCGGCAGGCCTCGACGGCGCAGCGAGACTCCTCATGGCCATGAGGAAGACCCAGATCTCGCCCGGAGTCGCATTAGCCCAGGGACCGGAGGGTATGGGGCCGGATGCGACGGGTGGTGCCACTGAACCCTCAGCCGAGTCGCGCGACCAGCAAGGGGAGTCAGAAGAGCGATGTCGCTTCTTCGACCTTTTTTACTGTGCCTCGACTTACCTCAATGCGAGGAATTCGACGAGCGGTGATGGCTGCGACTGGTCCCTCGACCACCTCCTCGACCGGGACCTCGAGCGGCACGGAGCAGACTGCCGGACCTCGAGGAGCTTGCGGGACCGCTCCTGCCTAGCCTTCGAGGTCAAGGCCCGGCAGTCGGGGCACGACTCGGCATCATGGTCGGCCCCAAGGCAGTAGAGACACCGACGGTGGTGATCCGTAACCAACATCAGTCGGTGACAGGCGTCGCACGCCTTGAAACCGGGCATACCTACCGGCACCAGGAGTCTAGGTCGACTCGAAAGATGAACCAAAAAAGTTTAGTCAAAAAGTGACTAAAGGGTATGCTCTTCCCGGATCTGCGCTTACTGGCGCGGAAAATAGAAGAACTGATGTCAGCACGCGAGGGCGGCATCTAAGTACTCTGACAACGTTATCCCGCGATCACGACGCCGACGACGGACGCGGAGTCGCAGACGACGCCTAGCGACGCGCAAGGGTATTGCTGACGAAAAATCTTTCCGCATCCAGCCGGACGCCTGGGGATATTCTAAGGAAGGAATCTAACTAACGTGTTTCTTTCAGATGCATGGATAACTTCCTTATTTACGAATTGTAAATCTCTATTCCCAAATGTAAAAATATTCTTATGTAAAATGATTTTCTATTCAGTTATAAGTGTGCTGGTAGGAGGATAATAATGAATATGCTACTTACCAGTATGCATCTGTTCTTGGCATGTAGGGCTGCTGACATTCATATCTGTGCATAGATCGCCGCCTAGTGTTGGGTCCGGATGTTTGCACGTTGTTGTCCTGGAAGAGTCTTCGAAGTATCCTGGGATAGGTGACTCCTCCCCTGGACTACAGTGCGCATGGGCATCCTCTCCATCCTCAGATTGTTTTTCGCCATTGTGGCAGTGATGGAGTAGATACAGAAAGTGATGACCATGCTTACAGTAATTCTGAGAGCTGCAGCTGCTACAGGCGCCGGGGAGGAGGGAGGGCGATATGAATGTCAGCAGCCCTACATGCCAAGAACAGATGCATACTGGTAAGTAGCATATTCAGTTCGAGCCATGGGGGCTGCTGAATTCATATCTGTGCATAGAATACATAGCAGTGCCCTCTATTAGCGGCGGCTACCAGTGCCAGCTGCAGCGGTCTGAAAAAGAGTTTTGAGAACAGCCTGTCCTACAGCTGCCTGCTGTTTTGATTGCACATCTACACAATAGTGTTTGGTAAATGTATGTGTAGTGGACCAGGTGGCTGCTCTACATATATCATGCAGGGGAATGTTTCCTAGGAAAGCCATGGAGGCCCCTAACTTACGTGTTGAGTGGGCTCGTGGGGGAATCGTTAGTGCGTTTAGCCTTTTGATAGCAAATTTGAATACATTTAACGATCCATCTGGCTATACCTGCTTTGGAGATAGCATTACCTTTGTGTTGTGGCGCAAAGGCAACGAAAAGTTGTTTTGTCTTCCTAAAGATCTTAGTCCTGTCGATATAATACATGAGGGCTCTCTCTGCGACAGTTTGTGGGTTTTGAAAGAAAACAGGCAGTTCAATAGTTTGATTCATGTGGAACTGCGATACCACCTTGGGCATGAATTTGGGGTTGGTACGTAGTACGACCCTGTTGGCGTGGACCTGTATAAATGGCTCTTGAACGGTTAGTGCCTGGAGTTCACTAACTCTTCTTAAAGAAGTGATCGCTACTAGGAAAGCTACTTTCCAGGTAAGAAATTGAAGCTCGCATGAGTGTAGAGGTTCAAAGGGTGGACCCATCAGGCGTGTGAGGACCAAGTTGAGGTTCCACATTGGAGCCGGTGGGTGGCTTGGTGGAATGACTCGTTTGAGTCCTTCCAAGAATGCTTTGATGGCAGGCACTCTGAATAGAGAGAGGTGCTGCCTGGTCTGCAGATAGGCTGATATTGCGGTCAAATGGACACGTATAGAGGTGTACGCCAGATTGCATCGGTATAGGTGTAAGAGGTAACAAATTATGTTTTGTATGGATGCGTCTAGCGGGTTAATGTCATTATTAGTACAATAAATGACGAACCTTTTCCATTTGGCTGCATAGCAAGCTCTGGTAGTGGGTCTCCTGGCCTCCTTAATGATGTCCATACAGTCAGGTGGCAGGTTTAGGTAGCCAAACTCTAGGACTTCAGGAGCCAGATCGCCAGGTTCAGCTGTTGCGGATCTGGGTGCTGAATCTCTCCATGGTTCTGCGTCAAATGCGCGGGTTTGATCCGCAGCCTTTGATGCGGCACCACGGAAAGTTCGAGAAAGGTGGTGTACCACGGCTGGCGTGCCCACGTTGGAGCAACCAGGACGAGTGTCAGTGAGTGTTGTCTGAGTTTGCGTGCCACCAGCGGTATCAGTGGTGCTGGGGGAAAAGCGTACGCAAATCTGCCGGACCAGTTCATCCATATCGCATTGCCCTGCGACTGCGGATGTGGGAACCTGGCGGCAAAGCTTTGGCATTTTCGCTTGTGGCGAATAGGTCTATCTCTGGATGACCCCACTGCTGGAAGTACGGTTGGAGTACTGATGGGTGTAACTCCCACTCGTGCATCTGGTGGCTGTGTCTGCTGAGCAGATCCGCCATCTGGTTGTCCTTGCCGGGGAGGTTTTCTGCCATGAGGAACATGTTCCTCTGAATGGCCCACTTCCACATGCTCTGAGCCAGATGCGACAACTGTGGAGAGTGTGTTCCTCCTTGCTTCTGTATGTAGTACATGGCGGTCATGTTGTCCGTTCGGATCAACACGACTTTGTTGCACAAGTGTACTTTGAATGCCTTCATTGCCAGGAAGATTGCCATCAGTTTCAGAAGGTTGATGTGCATCTTCTTCTGTTGTGTTGTCCATAGTCCCTGCACTGTGTAGTGGAGTACATGAGCTCCCCATCCCTGGAGAGACGCGTCCGCTGTCAGTATTATTTGTGGAACAGGCTCTTGGAACGGTCGGCCCTTGCAAAGGTTTTGTGGATTCCACCAATGCAGAGAGTTGTATGCCCGACCGCTCACCAACACTAGGTCTTTCAGCTGTTCTTGAGCCTGATTCCACTGACGTGCTAAGCACTCCTGAAGCGGGCGCATATGTAGTCTCGCGTGTGGGACTATGAAAATGCAGGAGGCCATCATGCCTATCAACTGCATGAACACTCGCGCAGGAAGGGAGTGTTGGGGTTTGAACTTGGAAATCAGCATTTGCATGCTGTTGATCCTCACTAAATTTGGCTGAGCTGTGGCCGCCAGAGTGCTATAGTCGCACCTAGGTACTGTTGTACGTGTGCGGGCTGGAGATGGGATTTTGGGTAATTTAGTGAGAATCCCAGACTGTGAAGGAGGTGAATGGTGCGGGACATGTGGCTGGCACATTGCTGGGCTGACTTTGCTTGAACGAGCCAGTCGTCCAGGTAAGGGTAGACGTGTATGTGCTGCCTCCGTAGATGTGCCACCACAGTAGCTAGGCACTTTGTGAAAACTCTGGGTGCTGTTGTCACGCCGAAGGGAAGGACTTTGAATTGGTAGTGCTGCCCCTGAACAGTGAACCTGAGGTATTTTTTGTGTGAGGGGTGAATGGGTATGTGGAAATACGCATCCTTGAGGTCCAGTGTGGCCAGGAAGTCTCCCTGTTTGAGCAGCGGGAGGACTTGCTGTAAAGTGAGCATGTGAAAATGCTCGGAGAGAATGTAGCGGTTCAGGGGTCTACGGTCTAATATAGGTCTGAGTGACCCGTCCTTTTTTGGTATTAAAAAGTACAGGGAGTACACCCCCGTACCTTGCTCGTGGACGGGTACGACCTCTATTGCGCCTTTTAGTAGCATGCTTAGCACCTCCTGCTGTAAGAGCGTTAAGTGCTCTGAGGACATAGGACGGTGTTTTGGAGGTATTGTGGGTGGAGTGGAGGTTAATTCTAGGCAGTAACCGTATTTGACAATGTCTTTGACCCACCTGTCCGTGGTGATGGAGTTCCACGTGGGCAGGAACCTTTGTAGCCTTCCCCCGACAGGTGTTATGTGGTCGGGAGGAAGGGAGAGGGCGTCACTGTTTGTTCTTGGGGGAGGACCTGGTGTTGCCGTAACCGCGTCCTCTGCCCTTTGTGCTTGAGCCACGATAACCACCCCGGGTGTTTTTATCGTAGGTGCTTTGTGTGTTGCCTTTGTTGTAGGTTTGCTGTGACCCCTGTCCTCTACCTGCTCCTCTATTGCCGGGGCGACGAAAGGAGCCGCTCCGAAAGGACTGCGTTTGAAGAGCCCCCATGGACTTTGCAGTGTCCGTGTCCTTTTTTATTTTCTCTAGGGTGGTGTCAACCTCCGGCCCGAATAAGTAGTCGGGGTTGACAGGCTGGTTGAGGATGTTATTTTGTACCTCAGGTTTGAATCCGGAGATTCGCAACCAGGCGTGTCGTCGCAACATGACGCTAGTGTTTATGGCTCTGGCAGCTGTATCTGCGGCATCCAGTGCACACTTGATGGATGCGTTTGTGAGGAGTTGTCCCTCCCTGATGAGGATCTCTGCACCTTCTTTGAATTGGTCAGGGAGATGTTGGAGTAATTGTTCTAGTGTGTCGTAGTGTGCTCGATCGTAGTGGGCGAGGAGCGCCTGAGTATTGGCAATGCGCCATATATTAGCTGCCTGGGCCGCAACCCGTTTGCCGGAGGTCTCTAGCACCTTGGACTCTTTGTCCGGGGGAGGAGCATCACCTGTTGTTTGCGAGTGTGCCCGTTTGCGAGCATTCGCAACTACGATGGAATCTAGAGGTAACTGGCCTCTAATGTAGGTAGGGTCCCCAGGCGCCGACCTGTATTTCTTGTCGATTCTGGGGTTTATTACTCTTGCCCTGGTGGGTTCTTTGAAGATGTCCTTTGCTGGTTTGAGGACACCCTTTAACATGGGTAGAGTTTTTATATTCCTTTGAGGATGCGAAAGTATCCATGAGAAAGTCGTCTTCCATGGTGTCAGAGTGGAGTTGCACCCCATGATTGGCTGCAGCACGTTCAATTAGGGCGTTGAATGCGGCAGTGTCCTCTGTGGGAGATGTTTTTGCTCCATAGAGTTGCGGGTCCTGTGTATCCATAGGTGCACCCGAGTCTACAGGGTCATCCCAAGCTTGCTCAGGGTCCTGTTGGCCTTCAGGGTTCATCTCTCCGGGGTAGGGGACGTGGTCACCCATGTAGTCCTCCAAAACGTCAGTGTCGGAGTGTGTGCGAGAGAAGGACTGTGGATCCTGGTAAAAGGAGTGGAGAGGTTCGGAAAGAACTGGTTCCGAAGTCACAGGCAGCTTTTTCTTAAGCGGGATCCGGTAGGAGTCCAAAGCTGACTCTGAAGTTATTCTCCTTTTGTGGAGCACCATCCTGCCGGTGTCGGCGTCGATGACATGTGACGGAGACGACTCCGCAGGAGAGCGTTCAGCAGGCGTGAACGTGGTGTGGGTGACCCGTGTTCTGATCTGGAACAGTTTTGGGGCCGTGGATGGCGGCAGGCCAAAAGTGATATTGGTCGGTGCCGAAGAGGCCGTTGGAGCTTTTATCGGCTCGGAGCCTGACGTGTCCTGGAGGACTGCTTTGTGTTTGGTGCGTTGCGCAGCCACGGTCCGCACCTGGAGTGCCATCGAGTCCTTTGTGCCGGTCGTTTCTGAAGAGGCGGGCGTGGACTTCTTCGGTGCCGGCGAGTCATCGAGTCGAGGGGCGGCAATGGCCGTCGACGTCTTTGATGAGTGTGCCTTTGGTGGTGCTGTCGAAGCGGGGTGCGACGCAGCAGGCAGTTTGACCTTTGGGGTCGGAGCAGATTGTGTCGGTGCCGGTAGCCGAGGAGGTTTGGTGGCACCGAAGCTCTTTTTCCGTGTGTCGGCGCCGACGTCGGCTGCTGCAAGCTCAGCACCGAAATCTCGTTTGGTGCGGTCGGCGCCGACGGGTTTTGCTGGCGTCGAAGGTGTGGTGGGCCTCGATCCGACCAGCGTTACTTTCGGTTTCGGTTTCTGGTGAACCAATACAGCTTTCGGTTTCGAAGAAGGGAAACCAGCCTTTTTGGGTAGTAATGGCTGCCGCTGAATGTCCGAGGCCGGGCCAGAGGGCGGGGCCGAAGAACTGCGGGATAGGTCTTGGGTAAGGCCCGAAGGCAATCCCTCGACCGGATCCATAGACTGGCTCACTGGGATATCCTCAGTCTGTACGGGTAGGCCTTGCTCGTCACCGGAGCTACTCTCTTCGGCCCCTAAGGCCTCATTGTAGTCTCCTACCTCGGTGTCGGCTTCATCTCTGGAAAAGAGTTGTTCTTCGACGTCTTCCGATACGGAGTCGTGTTCGGAAGCGGGGCTGGAGGGTAGGTTCTCCACGTCTTCGACATCTTTGTCTTCGGCGCTGAAGATGTTGGCTGGGGCCGGTGCCGCTTGCTGCGCTTCGAGTCTTGCTGCTCGTCGATTCCGAAGAGTCTTCTTGGATCGGAATCGGGCACAGGCCATACATGTAGATTCGTCGTGATCCGGTGAAAGGCATTTGTTGCACACCGGATGGACGTCGATATGGGGATATTTCGCATTGCATACAGGACACCGCTTGAATGGTGTCCTCGATTCCATCGTCGATGAAGGGTCGAGGGTCGGGGAAAATGCGAAAAAGTTGGTTCTGGAAGTTAGTAAACTAACAATATACTATCGATACCGATCGGGAACAGTACCGACGCGAACTAAAGGCCTTTTGGCCTGTAAAAAGTTTTTCCTAACTTGAGTCAAGATAAGCACATCCGAACCCAATGGCGGAAAAAAACAACCTGAGGATTGAGAGGATGCCCATGCGCACTGTAGTCCAGGGGAGGAGTCACCTATCCCAGGATACTTCGAAGACTCTTCCAGGACAACAACGTGCAAACATCCGGACCCAACACTAGGCGGCGATCTATGCACAGATATGAATTCAGCAGCCCACATGCCTCAAACTGGGCATCTATAGGTGTAAATGGTAGAATTGGCATTTGAGCTTTCAGTGTGTCAGTTTCAGTGCCTAGGAGTTTAGCTTTTCAAACACCTGAAGATTAAAACAGTGTTGACCATGGGGCAGAAAGGAAGGATAAGTTACTTGCCTGTAATCAGTTCTCTTAGAGAGGTATCCTCATCAAAGTCATAAGCATTGAATATTCCCCCATGCGTGGGGACCACGGAGTACATAAATACATTTATATATACATACATACACCTATACAAACACACACACACAAACATACGTATTATTTTTCCACAAGCCACTGCAGACTTCAAGAAAAGCAAGGCTAACCAATGCCTCAGTAATCTATTTTTGCATCAATAGACGTATACTCTGTTTTTAATTCTTTAATACACACACATAGGAAGAAAAAACATAAGGACATAGACACCTGAACTCTTTTTAATGAACTGCAGAAGCTGCAATGTAACATAGCAGGCATTGTTAGCCCATAGGCTGCATTGGAAACATAACATAGAAAATGAAAGAACACTGGCACTGTGCCTTTAAGGGAGCCATGACCCCCAGCTTCCCATCATGCCTCAGGGGTGACAGTTGGGTCAGTTGTTCTTTGCAGAAACCCGAAAATCAGGGCACAAAGAGACGAACTAATTGCTCATCATTTGTCCAGGGAGGTGGGTAGGTTGCTTATGACTTTGATGAGGATAGCTCTGGAAGAGTACTAGGATTACAGGTAAGTAACTTATCCTTCTGTTCAAGTGGATCCTCATCAATGGTCATAAGCACTGAATCGAATAGCAAGCCCATCCTCTACCTCTGAGGACAAATGATTTAGATTGAAGAGCAGCTGGTCTCAGCATTGGAATACATTTCTCAAAGAGGCCTGGCCTACTTGAGCGTCTGCTGTCGTATCTGAATCCAGACAATAATGTCTAGTGAATGTATGTACTGACCTCCAAGTGGCTGCTTTGTAGATCCCAGAGATGGGGACACTGTGCAACAACCCCACAGTAGCTTCCTTTTCCCTGGAATGAGCTTTAGCAGTAGCCACAAGGAGCTTATTAGACAACTGGCAAGCCAGCTTGATACATGACACTATCCATCTGGAGATGCAACGTTTAGAGTCTTGGAAACCTGTTCTGATGGAACCGTAATTTAAAAACAAGCGATCAAACTTCCTAATAGCCTTAGACTTGTCTAGGTAGAACTTTAAGACTCTTTTTAGGTCTATAGAATGGAGAGACCTTTCAGCTGGTGTGATGGGATTAGGAAAGAAAGTGGGTAGCGAAACGGACTGATTAATGTGAAAGTCAGACACCACCTTAGGTAGGAACGAAGGGTGAGTTCTCATTACTACCCTGTTGTGAAAAACTGTATGGCTCTTAAGAGCAGAGAGCTTGGATCTCGCTCACCCTCTGAGCAGAAGTGATTGTCACCAAGAATGCAGCCTTCCATGTGAGGTGTTGCAGGGTCGCTTTGTGAATCAGTTCAAAGAGGGGCACCCTTGAGCTTGGAAAGAACCAAATTGAGCTCCCAGGGAGGAGAAGGGGAGTGAATTGGGGGGGAGGGGGACAAACTTTCTTTCACCCTTGCAAAAAATCCTTAACCACCTGAAGCTGGAAGAAGGATGGTTGGGAGGGTGACTTTCTATATGCCGTAATGGCTGCAGGATGCACTTTTATGGAAGCAAACTGCAAACCTGAATTGGCCAAATGCAGGAGATGTGGTAAGATTACCTCCTCTTGCCCTTGCGTCGGCTGGAACCCTTTTTGCACAGACCATATACAGAATCTCTTCCATTTAAATGTATAAAAACGCCTCGTGGAAGTCCTCTTTGATTCTTTTAAAATGTTCATGCACTCCTGAGGGAGTCCTACATGGCCATTCTGAAGGGCCCCAGGAGCCATGCAGCCACGTTCAGCAAGGGAGGGTTGGTAAGGTCCCCGCCCAGACGTAATTAGTTTTGGCAAATATAATATACCGGTGGCACATAGTACATTCAAATACCTAGGTATCCATATATATGGATCATACGCGGATCAGCTTGATGGCAATTAGTGCAGTACGATCAAGAGTGACATTCTGGTCGTCACTGCCGCTATCGGTGATGGGGCGAGTAGCTATTTCCAAAATGGTGTTACTCCCCCGCTTATTATATTATTTTGCAAACTTGCCAATACTAGTCCCACCATCCATATTTCGCGCCATAGACACACTATTGTTGGATATTCTCTGGGGGGCCGGCCGTCAGAGGGAGAGTCTTAAAAAATTGCAGTTAGAGCCGCTTAGGGGAGAGCTGGGGGTGCCAGACTTTCGGGCATACTATTATGCCTGTCAGCTACAATGGCTTTCCTACTGGACTGCGGGTAGAAACCTACAAGAAATAGGCTACACAACAAAAGACATCGATCGAGGATTGCTCCACACATTGCTGCTGCCAAAAAGCCAGCTCCCCCCACTTGCACTACCACTATTCAAGACGGCCCTTCAGTGTTGGAAAAAAGTGCTGCTCTACACACCCCGCGCTATTCCCTACGCTGGGAACATCCCACTGCTGGGGATACCAACTCCTTGTGGCAGACTCGCAAAGAATAGACTACAGGCCTGAGTGGAAGTGGGAGTAGAGAGAGTAGGCACTTTGTTTAGCTACAACACCCTTCTAGACCATGAAAACTTCATGCAAGTCACAGGGGCACCAGGTCACCTCTACTTAACACATGCCATGGTGTCACATTATGTTAAAAAGAACTGGCCCCCAAACTACTAGAGCCTCTGCCGCACAAACTAGTTTGTACATTATACGACATGGACGAGGGACGACATTTCATCAAATGGCTGTACATTGGTATCCGCGCCCTGCCGTCTGTCCCGCTCACTGACTTGAGAACTAAATGGTCGGAAGCTATCGACCGTGACCTATCCGATAAAGCGTGGGCAACACCCCAAACGAGTGTCTCGAAATGCCAAATTCAAATGTATGGTCCTGCATAGATCCTATCTAACCCCGCGCCGACTCCACCGAATGTTCCCAGACACTAAACACTTCTGTCCTCGCTGTAAGTCTGAAGAGGCGGGTTTTGTACATATGCTATGGGCTTGCCCTCACCTTAGCGACTATTGGGAGGGGGTGCGTGGTGCTGTTAGGGAGGTTACGCACTTGCAGATTGAAGACAATATAACTGAATGTTTGCTAGAACTCCACAAACACACGGGCGTCCAGAGAGTCCAGCTTCACTTCCTAGACCTTGCCTTTATACTAGCTATACGAGCTATAACGATGAGGCTGAAGTCTACGAGACCCCCTGCGATATCCACATGTTATGATGAACTTGTGCGCTGGAGTGGCGCAGAAAGTGCGGCAATCAGGCAAGAAGAGGCTCGGGGGTTGCGCAAACACCCAATCTCAATGGAATGGGATACCACACTGGAGAGTTTTAAAGCACTAGACATCTTTCCACACCATGTAACCCCAACCCTACCGTAGCTGCTAACCAATGCTACATTGGACAGAGTGACTGGCTGGAGAAAAGAAGACACTTATACCCGCGCAGTGAATAATGGAATGTAGAGCGATACTCACCTGCGCAATTACCATGCCAGACAAATAGACCTGGCGGGCCAGAACGAGGGAGGGCTCTTGGGGAACCGTTAATAGTTACGTTGATAGCCTACTCAAACTAATGGATCTTTATTACAATTGTATCATGCATACTGCTTTTGTATTAATAATGTAACTGATGTGCCTGTGTGCACATACTGCAACACTCCTACTAGTATATGCAAGCTGTGCAATAATGAAAAATACCTCAGTGAAATGTTTTGTAACAATCGGATAATACTTTATGGTAAATCAATAAAGTTTGTTTAAAAAAAAAAAAGCAAGGGAAGGTTGGGATGACGGATTCTCCCGTTCGGTTTGGAAAAGAGATCCGGCCTGCACAGGAGCCTCCTGTGTGGACGATGCGAGAGATGTAGAAGGTCGGGGTACCACCACTGCCGTGGCCATTCTGGCGCGATCAGGAACAACCTTGCTCTGGAGTGGTAGAGCTTGGTTCTGAACCTCGGGATGAGAGAAAGTGGCGGAAAAGCGTACAAAAAGTTCCCTAAACGATCAAAAGGGCATTCCCTTTCGTCCCTGGCAGGTGATATCTTGACGCAAAGTCTTGGCATTTTTTGATGGTGTCATCCACGAAGAGATCGATACTTGGATGACCCCATTCTCGGGAAGATTTCTGCCACCACCTCGTCTTGCAGAACCCAGTCTTGCTGTTCTGCGAAGTGACGACTTAGAGAACCTGCTTGAGCGTTTTGTTCTCCTGGTAGGTGCACTGCTGTAACTGAAAGTTGTCTGGCAAGAAGCCAATGCCAGATCGCCTGAACCTCCAAGGGGGCGAGATCGGGTCCCTTCCTGCTTGTTTAGATAGTATATTGGGGTCGAATTGTCTGTTTGGACTAATATGGAGCTGGTTTGGATGGAGGGGTAGATGGCCGTGAGGGCTACATGCACGGTCCGTAGCTCCAGCATATTGATGTGATATACTTGCTCTTTAATCAACCACAGAACCGGAGTTTGAAGAGGGCCCATGTGGGCTCCCAAAGCCTGGAGGGAAGCATCCGTGATCAGAGATTGCTTTGGAGGTCAGATGGAATAGGAGTCCCACCAAGAGATTTTTTCGACGAGTCCACCACAGGATGGAAGATTTCGCAGCCTGGGTAACATGGACCTTGTCGTCCCATCGAGCCGTCCACTGATCCCATTTGTCCTCCAGATCCTGCTGCAAGTGTCGCATCCTCAGCCTGGCATTGGAAACTAGGAAGATGCAAGATGCCGTCGACCCTAGGAGGGAGGCAACCTGCCGACTGACGGTTAAAGAGTGCGAAGAAGCTGGTTGAACTTCAGAGTGATAGATTAGTGTCTACTACGAAAGAGACTTTTCCTGCGTTGGAGTCTAGTGTCGCATCCAGATAGTGTATCCTTTGAGTAGGTTGATTAACTGACTTTTCCAAATTGACAGGTCCGGTATTGGACAGGTCCGGTATTGGATCCTTACACACTTGGGAGATGAACTCTTCAGGAGCAAGTCATTTAGGTGAGGATAAATGAACAGTCCCTGGTGGCGTAGAGCAGCTGCTACTACTGCCATGCATTTGGTAAACACTCGAGGGGCAGACTTCAATCCGAAAGGGAGGACTTTGCACTGTAAGTGTTTAGCCCCTACCATGAAGTTCAGAGCTGACTGGTACATGGAAATAAGCCTCCTGCAGATCTATTGAGCACATCCAGTCTCCTTGTTGGAGGGAAGGATATATTTGATGGAGAGCCAGCATGCAAAGTTTTTTTTTTCTTCTGGACTTGTTCAGAATGCATAGATCTAATATAGGACTGAATTCTGCTTTGCGACCTTTCTTTAGCACCAGAAGGTTCCTTGAATATACTCCTTTCCCTCGTTGAGAGGGAGGAACTTCAGCTATGGCAGATTTTTGTAGGGGAGTGGCTACTTCTGGCTGCAGTAGTTGCAGCTGGTGGCATGTGGTTTTTACCGGAGGGATTGCTGGAGGTGGATAGCAAGACCATAGACAGTACCATTCTGCAGCATACTCAATACCCACTGATCTCTTGCAGATGATTGGCGATACTCCCACCTGACACCCCCCCACCAATGGAGTGGGTAACGGCGACGGGGGAAGAGACTGCTCACTGCTTTGTTGGGAGTCTTTGTCGAGGAAGGGACTGGCGTGGGGCACATCTACCACAGGAAGCGCGACGTACTTGGTAGTGTGTTCTGGGCTGCTGTTGCCTTTGAGACCACTGAGGTGTTTGAGGAAATGGCCTGAGGTCATACGGCCTGTATCTACGACAAAACTCCTTTCTCTTTTCAAGACCTACAGCCTTTAGAGGATCAAGTTCTGTCCTCATCCTGGCCATTTAATCGTCCGTGTGTGTGCCAAAGAGACCTTCTGGAAAAGGGCAGGTTTAGAATACGCTGCTGGCTTCCGGTTTCCATGCGGTAAGTCGGAGCCAGGATGATTGCCTAGCTCATATTCCATGCACATAAGAATGAGTAGCCAGAGTTTCCCCATCCGCTGCAGCGCTAATCATCTGGTTCGCCACCAAGCCCCTTCTTGGAGAACTTCCTCGAAGTCTTGACAATCCTCGTTTGGCAACTTGTCTTTGAATCTCTCCAAAAAATGCCATAGGTCCCGATCATAGTGATACCTTCAAAAAGTAAGTTGAGGTGAAAAAAAGTTTCTTTCCCCAAGAGTCCTGGGCTCTGCTCTCTTTGTCAGGAGGCACTGCTGAAGAGGACGCCACTGCATGAGTCTTATTTGCAGCTGCAACAATTATAGAATCCGGAAGAGGATCAGCCCTCAGTAACAGCGATCTTGCTCTGGGGGCTTGTACTTCAAGATCCTCCCAGGAGCTGTCTTGAGTGATGCAGGCGTGAGGAAGGTGTCCATGACTGGTTGAAGGAGCCCAAGTATCAAAGGTAGCAATGGTCTTGCAGCTGACCTTTGGTGCAAAGTCTCAAAAATAACAGAGGATGACGTTTGAGGAGTGGGCATACCAACACTCAACTTATGTGCCCTTCTAGCCAGCACCTCATGGAAGGTATTAATATTATCCTCCGTGGAGTTTCATGAAAGTGGACTATCCGTGAAGGTGTGAGAATAGTCCCTTTTCAAAGAATGCATGGAGGATGAGGACCACGAAGGTGATCTATGTCTTTTACTATGGCTACGTGCAGGGGACCTCCTTCGTAGTGGTGGAGTTGCTGTCTGAGCACGTTCCCAACATCCAGGAGAATTAGTAGAATAAAGGTCTACTGTCTGTACCAAGCGAGCCAGAGGTAAGCTGTGCAGAGGACTAGAGTAGTCCAGAGGTTGACGCACTTGCATTGTAGAAGACTTCTGCCAGTGATGCACTGGTAACATCCATCTCGGAGATAGGTGCACAGAAGGTGATCTCTGTCCTCTCTTCTCTTGCTGTGCAGGAGGATTCGCCGTCTGCAGTGCCTCCTTTGGTGTCTGCCTAACAGGAGACAGAGAAATAGAGCTGGTCGATGTCGACAGAGGCACCAGAGGTGATCTCGACTGCGATCCGGTAGATGCTGAGCGCCCCTTCGACGCTGAGCGGATAGACTTCGAGCGCCTTTCCGATGGAGATTGGTGTGTCGATGCCGAAAGCGACGAGTGCCTCGAAGTCGAATCACCGAGACATCTTGAGCCGGCGTCGAGTGCTGGGAAGACACTGATGGCGTTCAAATTCTCTACGTTGGGAAAGATGTCGTTGACGGAGACTGGTTTGTTGACGTCAGGTGAGACGCCTCCAGTGGGGCTTGGTCTTCGACATCAAACAAGGACCCGATTTTTTAAAATTCAGCAACCAACAGCAAACAAACGCGTTTCGGCGAAAAGCCTTCTTCGGTGTTCATGACACATCGACGGAGGCATGTTTAAAAGGCATTCTAATGGAGCACTGAAATCAAGAAGGGACAAGCACTCTTACTAACGTGAGTGCCATTTTGAAGTTGTGTATACATATACAGTTCTCATAGAAATTCATTGACAATATACTTCCTTCTTTACATGATTATAATCCAAATTAATATTTGTAAATCAAATTGTCGCTAATTTAGCCGTGTATCGGCTATTCTGTATTATACCGCATAACATCATACTGAATCTAGCCGTGGATCGGCATACGTCCCTTCCTATCAAACTCCATGTTTACGCGCTATACATTTTGAATCACATATATTATCATCAAAGGTTCAGAAAACAATCTACATTCTGATATTTGTTAACTCAAGAAACTCCTATCATATAAGATACCAGACACAGGGAGAACACCCCCCCCCCCCCACGAGTGCGGTATTTCTTTACGACTGAGGAAATAGAGCGAAATATATATATATATATATATATATATATATATATATATATATATATATATATATATATATATATATATATATATATACACACACACACACATACATACATACATACATATATATACTTGAAGATGAAGGATCACAAGAAAACAACAGCCAGCCAGGGCAAAAATCTGGATCCCAAAGGATACAATGAGTCACAAAGAAATAAAATATCCAAGAAAGAAGTGACTCAAACAGATCGATTCACCAAAGAACAAAAATATATTTCCACTACAACGTTTCAGCTTCCGCCTTCCTCAGGTAGTACAAGATGGTTTGCTCTGTGGCTGCACAGATGACAGCTGAATTTTCAAAAAGCATCATGAGTGAAGATTCCATTTGGAATGTGGTATCAATGCAGTCCTGAGAGCTCTTGAGATATGCAGTAATCCGGTTGTGTTGTCAGTAATGTTCAGTCCATCTGGATGCAGTGATTTTAAACGGTACATCCAGAAGTTTTCCCTGGAGTCCAGTAGTTCTTCCATTGAAACATGTTCCACGGGGAAAATCTTCAAATCTGATAGTGAATGATCCACAAGGTTAATATGATTGGCTACAGGCTGGTCAATTTTCTTATTAATTATTGCAGATTTGTGGTTCCTGAATCGTGTACGGAGGTCATTCACTGTTTGGCCTACATATTGCTTTTTACAGCTTTGCCGTTGGCACTGAATCACATAAATAATACATGTTGAGCGACATGTAAGATGCTGCCTTATTGCATAGGTCCTTCTCGTAACAGAGATGATGTTTGTAAAAGATATTCACACGTGATGCACCTTTTAGAGTCACAGCAATGAACCCCTGCATTTGTTACAGCTTGCTTGAGTTCAGTTCTCACAATAAGAGATCGTAAATTTGGAGCTCTGCGGTAAGCAATGACTGGTGGTTTTGGAAAAACCTTTTGCCATTTTTCACAAGTGGACAGTAAGGGAAATGTTTTTTGCATTATATTTCTGTAGTTAGGAGCTGATGGATGATAATCAACTACAAATGGAGTTCTGTCACTTTTGTTTCTGCCGTTGGTATTCCAAATAAATGCTTCTCTGGGTAACTGCAAAGACTTGTCAATTTGTTGCTGCATGATATGCAGAGGATAGCCTCGCCTTTTAAATAATGTAGCAAAGCTCCTGTAGATGGTCTTTACAGGTTTCCTCATTGCTGCAGATGCGTCTTATTCTGAGTGCTTGGCTGTAGATGATGCTCAGTTTAGTGTGGTGTGGGTGACATGAAGTCCAGTTTAGATACAAATGAGCATCTGTAGGCTTGTGGTACAGATCAGTTGTAATTTTGTGTTCATGAATGGTGAGTAGCACATCCAGAAAAGGGAGATGAGGATTCTGTTTAGTATTGCTGCTGGTAAATTTGATGGTAGGATGGATATTGTTGATATAAGCTGTAAATTGTTCCAATGTTCTACTTCCTGAATTCCATATTATAAATATGTCATCAATGTATCGTAGCCATACCAGTGGTTTGATGCTAGAAGTAGCAAGTATACAGTTCTCTAGTTTGCCCATGAAGATATTTGCATAGGATGGAGCCATCCGAGTACCCATGGAAGTCCCTTGTATCTGCAGATAGTGTTTACCATTGAATGTAAAATTGTTGGATTTAAGGATAACTCTTGAAAAAGTTGGTAAGCACATTTGTTGATGGCTTTTTCACAGTTCTTTTATTAAGATCTTCAGATAATGCCATAAGCCCATCCTCATGTGGTATATTGGTGTATAATGATGTAACATCAAATGTAGCCAGAAGAGTATCATCATCAAATGTGTAGGTTTGGTTTAATTTTTCAATAATCTGAAGGAAGTGACTGGTATCTTTAACAAATGATGGAAGTTCCTGTACAATGGGCTGGAGGTGCAGGTCGACAAATAAAGATAGTCTCTCTGTGGCTGTGTCATTGCCAGAGATGATGTATATATATATATGTGATCAAGACCGCTGTGTCGGTCGAAACGCGTCTGAACCTATCCTTTGTTTAAAATAAATCGAGCATGAAAATCTGAACCAGCATTTGAGTGTCCGTGTCTTTTGGGAGTACCGGCTGGTGCTTCGGAAGGAGGATTCGAGATATATATATATATATATATATACACATACACACACACCCTTTTAATGTACTCATTACGGGGTCGCCACACATGGGCGGGAATATGCAGTGCTTATGACTATTGATGAGGATCCCCTGGTAGAGATTATTCACTTCCGAGAATTCTTATGGCATCTCCACCACTCTTCACAGCAGGGGTCTGCCGATCTATTCAAGCATGTGCTAGCCTAGGACGTGCTAGCATGTGCATGATTCAGGACTGCCTGTGGATTCATAAGCGCACACTTCTGGTATGACTGGGATCCATACCCCAAACACAAGAGAGACAACTTGTGGTAATGTGCCAGGCATTTGCTTGCAACAGTCCCGATAATGCATACTATACCCTGGAGTTTTAGGAGGGGCAATGTTCCTCTGCCACTGCAAAAGAATTCTGAGAAACTACTTGCCAACTGATGTGGGGGAAAAAGTTACGAGCTAGCTCTGGATCCATATACGAGAGCATTTGTAGGTGGCTCAGATGGTCACTTCCAGTGCAGGTGGAGGCCAACACAGAGCCACAAGACCCTGCTTACCAGCGCACAAACACTTCTCTGTGGAGGGGCGGCTGGAGTTGTGAAAGTCTTCTACACTTAGTCGGGTGCCTGGGGATGTTCTAGAGGTAAGGAATCTGCAATTGGAAGTATCCATCAGAATGATAGTTACCCAAGGAGCAGGAATTTTAGAACTGGTTATAGATTTATTAAAAAAATCTTATATAGCGCAGATGCATTAAGCATTATTATCATACATTACATCAGTGATACTCACAGTACGGCCTGGGGGCGCATGCGGCCCTCCTGGCCTTTACATGTGGCCCCTGATGAACAACAGCACTGGGCTGCTGTTCACTCGTCTCAGCAACAACATTAAAAAGATTTTAAATATACAGACAAGACTAACTTCAATTAAGCTTAAATAAAGAAATAAAGTAACTAGGTCATCCTGCACCCCTTAACTTTAGGAACACCTTCATTTTCAATGACCTCTTGTGGAAAAATATGATGAGGTCTCTTCAAAATTCAAAGTGTATTTCATTAACATACAGAACCATTTCACCTTAGTAGATCAGATTATATCAGTGCTTTGAGAAGTCGTTTTTTTAACTGATAGTTTTCAAATATGAATTTAGAAACATTCATTCCCCCTGGACACTGACAACAATGTCAATAGTGAAATATGAAGCAAGTCAGTTATTATGTGCACTCTTAGGGTGGCCTAGGATACTATTATACATGAACTGCATTATAGTTCAATACATCAAACAGTAGAAGGTTTTGTACAGCACACATCTTGAAGTCATATTGTTCGAGGTCCTCTTATATGTAATAATAAAAGAAAAAGGAGGGAAAGTGAAATAAAACAATTGCCTACGATCACACAATTTAGTCAAGTGGAAAAGGTGGGATTAATCCCAGATTGTCTGATTTGACATTGTGCAATTCAGTCACTAAATGTATATGCATCACTTCTCCTATATCCATCTTACCCCTTCCCCCCCACTCCTCAGGTCGCCACACTGCTGCCATCGATGAGGCCCTTTGGCAATTCACAACCCAAACTTTGTGGCCCTTGGGAAAATGTTTGCGAGTATCCATGCTTTACATGAAAACCGCAATGCATAGAGCCATTAAACACACAAAATTTTAGTGTGAACTTATAAAATATGTTCTGTCCTCTCATTTTCATAAGATCTGTTTCATAAACACTGGAAAGAAAAGTCAAGACTTCTGAAGGCTCATTACATTTAAGCTTCAAGTACAAACAGTTCAGTTTTTTGTGTGCAAAGTTAAGAGTTATTTTTCCTTTGTGGCCATGGCTTTGGACCCTGGGAAAAGAGTAAGAAAATAGTACGAGGTGCACTCCACGAGTGCCTTGGCTTTGATGGCTTCTAGCGCACTTGAACTTTTAGTTTGCCATCACCAGTCCTTCTGCGATAAGATGGGATCTTTCTTGCAAGATCTACTGCAAGGAAGGTTTTGCAGCAAACAATGTGGTATTGAGTTTCCTTTTACCATGATTCACACCAGTGCCTCACTAGTTCGAGGCCTGATGTGCAGTTAACAGTTTTTGGAGTGCAGTCAAGTGGGCCAATAAAGTAGAAATTAATCACGCTAATCTTACAATAGACCATGGACCAAAGGGACAGACAAATAAGCAGCCTGGGTATCAGCATCTCTCATAATAGTAAGAAGGGACTGTTCCACCATCAGCAGCCATGGTGGGGAGACACCCTGCTAGCCTTCCAAGTCATTGGCTTCAGTATATGCATCATGGTTTCAGATTTTTGCTGTGGGAGAACTTTGGTCAAAAATGGTTTGGGGGCTTTTAATTTTCCTCAGGCTTTGAGAGAATTAGAGTCCGATGTTTGGGTGACTTCCCTCCTCCAGTGCTTATTTACCTTACAGTAGTGAGTAACCACCTTGTATAAAAAGTAGGTGAGATAAAGTGCCTAATTATATGGAGAAAAGGAAACTACTGGACTGTTTTAAACTTTCTAATGTTAATTTTATTTTGTTTATGCTAGTTTGACCTAATGGTTAAAACTCCACTTTGGACGTTTTGATAAATTTTATGAATTTAATATTTGTATGTATTTATTGCATTCATGATTGTTTCCTAATAATCAAATAAAGCTATGATGATGGTGAGTAGGAGACCTGGAAAAAACACAGAGGATATGGCTAACTGGACAATGATGATTCAGAGGCCATCTGTCCCAATGATGTGAAGCCACATAGGACGATGGACAAACGTGTCCCCTGGGGCCATGAGAGTATTGGTTACAGAATGTGAGGTATCCCGAAGATAGAAGGTAAAATAAAATAAATGAACAGGAGGTTGGATACAAATATGGACAGGAAAATTACCTAATGGTGGATACAAGAGCAAATAAGGCCAGGTATGTAAAATGTAAGAGCCGATATAAGAAGGGTTAGTGTCTCCAGAGATATTACAGACACAAACAATTTGTAGTTTAGGCATACTGAGGGCAGATTACTAGATCAAACGGTGACACAAGTTGAGTTTTAAAAGTAACTTTGTTCACTCACTCCTACTCAAACCTAATGCCCAAAATGAAAATCAAATCTTTAAAAAATAAAGTCAACAAAAAGTTGCAGTTGAAGAGATTGACTTTAGCAGATATTTGTGTTTTCCAGAAAGATGATTGGCTTTGTATGAGGTACATGATGCCTATTTTCAAATTCAGTTAACCTTCTCACAGAAGGGGTCTCAGTTTTAATTTGGGGATTATATCTGATTAGTTCAGTCTTTCTATGAAGTGATCTCCAAGTGCATGCATCGTAGCTGTAAATTTCTGGATACAGGAGATATTAGTTTCCTTTATTTTGCTGACTGGCTGGTGAGGTCTTTGTCGAGTCAAAAAAACTTTATTTTGGCTATAGAGCCATAAAAGCGCAAAGCATATTACAATCCGAAAAATATAATTGATTATTCTTACAAAAGTGATGAAGTTGAGTAGAAATATTCAAAACATCAATGAATTAATAAAGAATAGTATAAAACATTCTTATTATAATACTGGCTATCGCCACCTAATCTACCCGACCCCCCAAGAAAGACATACATAATTATCAGAATATTTCAAGTCACCTTAATGGGAATTATAGAAGTATTAAAGCCAGGAGGTTGTTTTTTTTTTTTTTTAAAGAAAAACATTAAAATTGTTTTACCTTAACAAAAATGTTATTACAATTCTCTAGATGGGGCTATATGGAACATAGGACAGTTACTTTATTAGCAAATAAGCATCATCTAGATACGCCCCAGCTCTTTCCCCTTTAAGATACCTCCACGTATGCACCACATCGCAAATAGAAATTTCGAGGTAGCAACTACATATAAAGGAAGTATTTCATATTTAAGTAGCCTAAAGACCTCGACATCGTTTCTAAGCCCAAGGTTCCTACAAAGTTGGAGGATCCACTTCGATCCGGGCCTAATATAAGCAGGACAAGAGCGTAACGTAGAGTTCTGTTTCTTCGGAGTCAGAGCAACCAGGGCAATCAGCCTTGGTTGCACCCTTCCATCTATTCGTAAATGCACGGAGTGGTAACGTGCCGTTCCTAAATTGTAAATACAGTTTTTTAGCCATGAACGGTTGGATGCTATCCAGGGCCAATTCTAGTTTGTACTGCTGCTTAAGATCCAAAAACCTTGATGTCAGACAGCATGAATTCGTACTCTGGATCAACAAGGCTAATTTGTGTTCTTTAAAAGCAAGGACTAGGGACTTTTTCGGGATACTGGGACATGTCTCTTCTGGAGTGAGCCACATATTTGCCCACCCCATAGAGTGGCATAAATTCCTAACATAAGACAGCCATGGTAAGTTGGCTGCTCCCAGTATGGACATAACATCCCTCAATTCCTCCCTATAGCTGACCAACTCGGGCGTGCTCCATATAAGATGCCAAAAAAGGAGAGGATGCAGGGCAATTAAATCAGCTATAGGGCCAATACCAAAGTCCATCCTCAATGGGATTAGGGGCGTACTTCTTGGTAGTCCCAGCAACTGCCTAATAAAAATATTCTCTGTAACCGACAGAGTAAGATGGGCTATGTCCCCAGAGTTCAGCTCCATATAAAGAGGCTCCCCTCGCTTGGATTTTATAGATTTCTGCCGGGGGACCAACCACTTTCTGGGTGCAGTTTTTGTAAACTTTCAATATACCACCCATTGACAGTGTTAATTTCAGATTGGCCTTCTTAATTTGAGTCCCCCAATCCATCTTGTCATTAAGTGTAATACCCAGGTAGTCAAATATTGATACTCTCTCTAGGGACCTACCCTCCATTTGGGGATGCGGACAATTAATGGTTTTGGCGTGGAAAACCATATATTTCGTTTTCTGAACATTTATCTCCAAATTCCTATTCCTGCAGAATGCACTAAACTCATCCAATACACGCTGCATACCCATTGATTTAGACAGGAGCAGCGTGACATCAGCAAACATTAAGGCCGGTATTTCACGATTAGCAAGTCTTGGTGAGTCTATATCCTTTACTGCCAAGAGGGTCTTGATTAAGCCACTTAAAAAGAGGGAAAAAAGGGTTGGCCCTAACATGCATCCCTGCCTTACCCCCTTCTCCACAGGAAAAGGAGCAGTCAATTCTCCTTTCTTACCGAATCTTACCCTCGCATAAGTGCCTTCATGTAGGCGCTTCAATAATTGGCAAAGGTAGACCGGTGCACCCATATCGTGGAGAAGACCCCATAACTGGTCACGCCGAACCATATCAAAGGCGGACTTGAGGTCCACAAAGGTTAAATAAAGGCTACCCCCATCCAGAGTTACTGTTTTCCAGTGGATTAATTGCAATCTAAAAATCTGATCGATGGTCGAGGTTTTAGACCTAAATCCCGCTTGTAGCGGGGTTAAAACATTCATCTCGTCCATCCAAGATTGCAATCGCCCCAGGAGAACAAATATCTTTTGTGAAACATAAATGAGGCTTATTGGCCGATAATTTGCTAGGTTTAGTGGGGAGCCTTTTTTAAAAATTGGGATAATTTCCGCACCAGCCCAAGTCGAAGGGAGTTCCATACCCTGAATGATAGCATTGAATAATATCTGTAGATAAGGAGCCCACACCACCTGTTCATTTCTGAACAGGTCACCAGGAATTCAGTCCAAACCGGGTGCCTTATTAAGAAGTAATTTTCCCAGCGCCATATTAATTTCCAAAATTGTACAAAGTGGTGGGTCGATATTTGGGGGAATTTGATCTAGGTCAACTGACCCATGTGCTGCAGCTTCATCTAGAGGCATAGAATATAAAACTTTAAAATGTGATCTCCACACTTCTTCCGCCAGATTTGGTTCAATGGCTGAGTTGCCTTTGGATTGGCCAGTTTTAACCAAATTCCAAAAGCCTCTCATTTCTAGTGTCCAGAGCTATCTTAATTGCTTCCCATTTTTCTTTCTCCCAAGCTGCTTTTGCTTCAGCAATGGTATTTTTATAGTGCGACCTGTCAATTCTGGTACGTATAGGGTCCTTATTCTTAAACCCAAGTACTAGTGTACGTTTTGCTTCCCTACACGCTTTATTAAACCAAGGGTGTTTAGGATCGTAATTATGACTTCCATGATTATAAAAAAACTCTGCTAACTTTAAAAACATGATTTTCGGACACACAAAAAGCAGTTTCTAAATAAGGAAGATTGTGGGTACTAAGAGGCCATTTTTTCATTAGATGTAGCAAAACTACCCCAACGTACTCTTCTGCCACCTTCTATTGCGATTAGGTTTGGGGGAGGTTGAATTAACAAACCCTGATCTCTCATGAGTTCGGGGTAAGCTATCACAAGTACCAGTGGATTGTGGTCACTTTCACATCGTGGATAGACCACATAATCCTTGATTCTAGACCAGTTCTCAACATCTACCAAAATATAATCAATTATGGAAGCCTGCCCCAATTTATTAAAAGTTGAGTTTCCCGGACTGTCTGAGGGAAACCTACCATTACAGGCCCTTAACGAATAAGTAAGGGAAAGTGAAGTCACTTGTAGAACAAGCGGTGTCCACCCCCTTGTTGGGTAGATATTGCAGTCCGGAATTGACCACACAGAATCTTCTTCACTTGTAATGTTGACATTTAAACCGTTAAGAAGTTCAAAGTGACAATTCAAATCCCCCCCCAACTAGTGTATGGACAGATTATGGTAGCGTAAGAAGAAAAGAGGCCAATGTATCTAAGGTTTGTGAAGTTTGCCCCAACCTCACTGGGCGAGAAAATACATTGATAACAGCCAACTTAAATATATCAAAGAAAAGGAGAATGCACTTGATATCCAGAGATTCCGTTATCTAGAACTTTAATTGTACAGCCCAAATGAGTAGCCACCCCAATGCAGAGGCCCCCCCGAGGGTCTCCCTCTAGGCCCCTGCAAGGCTGGAATACAATATGCGGCATATCCTATCCTATACAGTGGTTCAATAGACCACGTCTCTTGGAAGAGACAAAGCTCATGGGTATCAATGTATTCCCCCCCAAGCAGGGAGTTCCAGCTTGGAAGTAAGACCGGCTATATTCCAAGATAGAACCCTTGTATTCTGCGGGTCTTTTATTTTATCAATCTGTATGAGCAGGGGTTCCAGCTCCTGCTGTAGCACCTGACACAGGATCCTCCCCCTTTCCTGTTCTTTTCCCATAGCCTCCCCAGATGCTTTTAGCGGAGCACCCGAGTTTCCAGGGGCCACTGCAAAGTCAAGATTATTCCTAAGAGGGTAGTCCCCTACCTCAGAGCTATCAGAGTTTTGAGGCACAACTGGCTGGGTATCTATATCTTCAATTAATACAGCTGAAGGATCCAGTCAGTTGACTAGATCTAAACTGCTGTATACGTTACTGACTGGAATATTAAAGAACGGGATTATTTCAGAATCTCTGCCCATATTTGGCAGGGTACCAGTCTGGGCTCTCATTTCCCATTTTTTATAAACTCCTCCCATTCTTTCAATCAGGGGACTGGGGGGGATAAAAATAACCCAGCGAGAGCGTCTGAATGCCGCCAATCTCCCTGGGTTGACCCCAATTCAACATATATTGAACCACCCTAGTGTCCCTAAAATTAATCATGACAATTCCCTGGAATATCTTTCCGCCTCTGTCCCAACCAACTAACCCGCCTAAAAAATAGAATTTCACACTGTATTAGGGGTGGGAGCGGTCTAGGTTTGTTTAGCCAAAAAGTAACTTTATTTTTTTAATTCTGAATGAGTCTCCCCTCTACCTTTTTCTAGATCTAGTACTCCAGATAGAATAACAGTGTAGGGGGTCGAGGGCGGGGGTAGATCGATACATGTCTGACTAGGTTTTATTAAACTACTATTGGGTTGCCGATTATTCCCAGGATCACTTCTACAATTAATGTAAGGGTTTGGTTCCACTTGCGGTCCTAAGATTGCTGGCACGGTCATAGGACCACAGGCAGGATCCCCCTCCTTAGATGCCCCATGATGTAACACAACTGGATCTACAGTTTGTTGAGTAGGGGGCCTAGGTTCCATTAAGATTTTAGAAGCTGGGAGGGCAGTGGAGGCAGGTATATTAGCATGATTGCTTTGGTGTGTGGGAGCCTGGTCAGATATGTTAGTTATCCATGATGTTAGAAATACTAGCTATTTTACTCTCCCATATATCAACCAGCGATGTAATCTTCTCAATTTGGCTCTTAACGACCTCTAACTCAGATCGTACAAGGGTTTCAAAATGAGTTTTAAGTTCTTTAGCCAAATTTGAAGCCCACGTTGGGGGCTCCACTGCAATTAAGCTATTTCCACCAGTATTGTAGCCCTCTGTCTGGGTCTTTGATGTTATTCTCGAAGGGCTATTCACTTGCTTCCCCCCTTTATGAGCTTTTTGTTTCTTCTGGCCACCTTTCCTGATTTTCCCCCCCGTATCATGTTTATTTGAATTTCCAGGAATTACTTTTTCAGGTGAGGGCCTTAAATCAGGAGTGGTCGAAGGATTTGCTATTTGAGACGAATCAAGGTCTTCGATTTCTAAGGTTATTAGGGAGTTTGGGATCCTAGGTGTTAGGGACAGCCGTCTTTCAGTGCGCTCTCATTAGAGACCGCCCCAACTGCCTGTCGTAACATTTTATCAATGGCAGTCGGTTTCACAATGGGCATAAACACAGTGGCTTTCTGACGAATGTTAGGCCTTGTAGGTGGAGAAGTACTGTCCCCCATACTAAATTGCAGCTATGCCTCCTTTAAATGGGAGTAGAACAAGAATGGTTATTCAAAAGGATCAAAATAACACACTCCCTACTACTATACTAGTACTATAAGCCCAGACCATCACTCTTTGCAAAACCCCTAGCCAAAAGTCCAAAGCTCAACAACAATACCCCAAATTCCAAACTTTTATCGTGTAAACTCACGTAACCCAGGAGAATGGCCCAGCCCAGCTCCATCAGTCTTGGACGGGCTCAGACGGGCCAGCCCTTGGCCTGGCACGTTGGGAGATTAAGTCCATAGAGTGGTTAGAACGGTCATGCAGCGAGCAGCAGCAAAGGGCACGTCCAGGAAAAGTGTTGGGAGGTGTCGGATCCCGCAGCCAGATTCCACTCAAACGCCGGTAGGAGGGCAGAGAAACAGTTATAGGGAACAGGGAGGTCTTTGAGAAAGTGGAGTATTAGTTGAAGTGGATGGAAGTCCTCTTTAAGTAGTAAATGACACTATTCCAGACTAGATCCTGTTAGGTGTCAATTATATAAATTTGAGATGGACCCTTTGTAGCTGTACCACTGAGCAGACAAGCTTACCTTAGGAGAAATGGGTAAAAGTCAAAAGTTAGGACCTACCGCAATGGAGGGTAGGTCGGTTACAGGGACCAGGTTTATCCTGCTGAAAACTTTACTTTTTGGCTTAGTGTTAGAAGGGCCAGCCTCAGGGAAGTACAGAATGTGGACCTTACCGCCCTGCGACCCACCCTCCCCGGGAGATGTAGCCGAGCACTGGCGGGAGACCCCCTCAGGGCTGGGTCTCGTATCTAGGATCGTACACGCTGATTTAGTACCATGCAACACAGACACCACACCGTAGATTCTGAAGCACGTATTCTTTATCTAGAAATATCAGGACCTTTATGATCCACAGAGTCGTCTGTACAAGTAGAGCAAGGGCTCCTAGAGTCTCGGTTGGGGTAGGGGTAGCGGGACAGTCTTAGGGTCAGGGTCAATGTAGGTGCGTATCCGGCGCACGGCTCTCAATCCTCGAGCCGGGGGATACGGTACGGTCTTTGGGGTCCAGCCGGACCAGGATAGCACTTGAGTGCGATCAAGTCTGCAGGGCTCGAATTCTCAAGGTTGCAAGGGGAGCCGAGAAGGCGTCAGCAGGGCTCAGATGATTCAGGCAGAAGTCAGTCTCTGCCAGGTGGAGCCGCGACGCTGTCTGCAGGGCTCACCGAGGTTCCAAGAGTTCCGTCGGATCTTGTGAGGATGTTCTTTTAGCCGCGACCACGTCAGCAGGGCTCTCTTCGTTCCAGGATTCAATCTGCCGATAGTCCCAGAGCGCCCCTTGTTATAGGTCGACTCCTCTTTGATGTCCGGAGTCCTCACGGGCCGGGGTCTTAGCCCTGGGGGTCATTTGCTGGGGGTTCCTACCACGCGGCCCTTTGATCCTTTCAGGGCGGTGTCGGGAGGGATGCCGGACACGCAGCAGGCGTGGAGCCAGCCCTCAGGGTGGCCGGAGGGCGATCGAAACCATCGCTTGAGAGGAGGCCAGAGGTGTGAGTGAAACTGCTCCTCCTTCTCCTGCTCACTGGGAGCTCTCTCTCCTCCCAGCCGGCATGGCGCGACTAGGCCGGGGTTGCGCTTGGGTCGGGGGCGGCCATCTGGGGTGCAGGGCCTGGGCACTGGAAGCCGCGAGGCCGATGGAGTAGGGAGGGGGCCCGGTGTCGGGAAGATGGAAGGAAGGACGGGGGTAGCCCCGGGTTCTGTGGGGGATCAGGTGTTGTGTTGCTACAGGTCGGAATGGGCCACGCCACGAGGCCGGGTCCAACATGCGTCCCCCCCAGCTGAAGGCCGAAGAGAATTACCCATCCTCTTGGGGGTTCTCTTCGCTGAGGCGGAAGATTCTGGAGAGGCCGTCAGCGTTGGCGTGGTCAGGGCCAGGGCGATGCTCTACTGTGAAGTCCATCCCCTGAAGAAAGACTGACCATCGTAGCAGTTTGGGGTTCTCTCCCCTCATCTGCATGAGCCACCGTAACGGTCAATGATCTGTCTGGACTCGGAAGTGGGTTCCGAAGAAGTAGGGCCACAGTTTCTTTAGAGCCCAGACTACGGCGAACGCCTCGCGTTCAATGGTGCTCCATCGTTGCTCTCGGGGCAGTAACCTTCGGCTAATGAAGGCCACGGGCTGATCCAGGCCCTTCTCATTGAGCTGGGATAGGACGGCTCCAATGCCATGCTCGGAAGCATCAGTTTGCACCACAAACTCTTTGGAGTAATCGGGGGCTTGGAGCACAGGGGCTGTACACATGGCGCGTTTCAGCGCGTCGAACGCCTCCTGGCAGGCAGGGGTCCACTGCACCTTCTTAGGCTGTCTTTTGAACGTGAGCTCAGTGAGGGGTCCTACGAGGCTGCCGTAGTTTTGGATGAACCGCCGGTAGTAACCAGTGAGGCCCAGGAAGGCGCGGACCTCGGTTTGGGTGGTTGGGGGTTCCCAGGCCAGGATGGCGTCAATCTTAGGTTGGAGGGGTGCGACCTGCCCGCTTCAGACCTGGTGCCCCAGGTAGACCACCGATCCTTGCCCAATCTGGCATTTGCTGGCTTTCACTGGGAGGCCGGCTTGGCGCAGGGCCCTCAGGACCCTCCGGAGGTGCTCCCCCCCATTCGGAACTGAATACCGCAATATCGTCCAGATAGGCGGCGCTGAACTCTTCCAGTCCGGCCAGGACTCTATTCACCAGTCTCTGAAAGGTGGCCGGGGCATTTTTCATCCCGAAGGGCATCACTCTGAAGCGATAGTGCCCATCCGGGGTGGAGAAGGCGGGCCGCTCTTTGGCTCCTTCTGTGAGCGCAATTTGCCAGTATCCGCAGGTCAAATCGAAGGTGCTGAGAAAATGAGCAGACCCAAGGCGGTCAATGAGCTCATCTGCGCGGGGGATAGGGTGAGCGTCGGCTCGGGTGACCGCATTGAGCCCCCGGTAGTCCACACAGAACCGTAGTTCGGGGGCAACCCCAGGGGCAGCTGCTTTCGGGACTAGTACCAACGGGCTGGCCCAGGGACTGTCTGTGGGCTCGATCACCCCTAGAGTTAACATCTTCGAGACCTCAGCCTGGATGCAGGCCCAGACTCGGTCGGGGACGCGGTAGGCTCGGTGCCGTACCAGTGGGCTGTCGCCGGTGTCCACATCGTGGACACACCAGTCGGTGACCTTGGGGACGAGAGAGAACAGGTCGGAGAACTGCCCCAAGAGCTGGCGGCAGTCCTCGTGTGGTTGGGGTGTGAGGGAGGGGGAGAGGTTCACTCCCTCCACGGAGCCATCCTTTTCTTTGGCCCGCAGGAGGTCAGGGAGAGGCTCTGTTTCCTCTTCCGTCCCGTCGTCTGTGGCCAGGAGTAAACTCAACTCCGTCCGCACGAAGTGAGGCTTGAGGCGGTTCACGTGGAGGACCCGCAGGGGGTTCCGGGGGGACTGGACGTCCACCACGTAGGTAACCTGACTTTTTCATTCTACTACTTTGAAGGGCCCGGTCCATTTGTCTTGGAGGGCGCAAGGCTTTACTGGGGCCATCCCCCAGACCTGCTGGCCTGGCTGGAACTCGACCAGAGTGGCATTCTGGTCATACCAGCGCTTCATTTCTTCCTGGCTCGCCTCGAGGGTTGCCTCGGCCAGCTCTCTGAACTTCCCGGTCTGATTTCGGAGCGTCAAAAGGTACCGGAACACATCCTGAGGTTGGACCAGGGGTGCCGTTTTCCATCCCTCTTTGACCAAGCTCAGGGGACCTCTGACGGGGTGCCCATACAGTAATTCAAACGGGCTGAATCCCAAGGACTTCTGGGGGACCTCCCGGTAGGCGAACAGGAGGCAGGGGAGAAGGACGTCCCACTTACACCGCAGGGGCTCCTCGAGACCCATGATCATCCCCTTCAAAGTCCAGTTAAACCGTTCCACTAGGCCATTGCCTTGGGGATGGTAAGGGGTAGTGAATTTATATGATACTCCACAGGGATCTCATATTTTGAGATAAAATTGGTGCCTCGGTCGCTCACGGCCTCTCGGGGGAACCCTACCGGGAGAAGATCCCCATTAATGCCCGGCCCACCACGGGGGCCGTGACAGTGCGGAGGGGGATGGCCTCCGGGTATCGTGTGCCATGGTCCACTAGGACAAGGATAAAGCGGTGACCCTGGGCGGTCTTGGGGTCCAGAGGCCCCACGATGTCAATTCCGACCAGCTCGAAGGGAGTACTAACGACTGGGAAGGGTTGGAGGGGAGCCTTGCGCTTCCCTCCGCTTTTACCACTGGCCTGGCACGTGGGGCAGGACTTGCAGTGGGCCTCTACGTGGGCTCGCATTTTCGGCCAATAAGGTAAATGCTACTTACCAGTATGCATCTGTTCTTGGCATGTTGCACGTTGTTGTCTTGGAAGAGTCTTCGAGATCTCACGAGATAGGTGACTCCTCCCCTGGACTACAGTGCGCATGGACAGCTCCTCCATCATCAGATTGTTTTTGCCCCATTGTGGCAAAGATGGAGGATAGTAATAGAAAAGAAAGGTGTCCATGTAAATGTATCTAAATAAGATAGTACTGCAACTGTGCTCGGCACCAGGGAGGAGGGTGGGCATGTGACTTCAGCAGCTCTACATGCTAAGAACAGATGCATACTGGTAAGTAGCATTTACCGTTCGAGGCATATGAGCTGCTGCAGTCACATTATTGCATACTGTATAGCAGTTCCTCCTCTAGTGGTGGTTACCGGTGGCAGTTGCAGTAGTTTGGAAAAGTGTTTTAAGGACAGCCTGACCTACAGAAGCTTGTTGTTTGGCTTGCACATCAACTCAATAGTGTTTAGTGAAGGTATGTATGTTAGACCGTGTAGCTGCCTTACAAATGTGTTCTAAGGGGATATTCCCTAGAAAAGCCATGGATGCCCCCATTTTGCGCGTGGAATGTGCTCTTGGAGGAATAGTTAATGTGCGTTTAGCTTTTTGATAACATATTTGTATGCACTTAACTATCCATCTGGCTATCCCTGCCTTTGAGATAGGGTTACCCTTATGAGTTTGACAGAAAGACACAAACAACTGTTTTGTCTTCCTAAATGGTTTAGTTCTGTCTATGTAGTAGAGTAGAGCCCTTCTGACATCCAGTGTGTGGAGTGCTCTTTCAGCTACTGACTGTGGTTTTTGAAAAAAGACAGGTAACTCAATTGATTGGTTAATGTGAAAACTAGTTATGACCTTTGGTAGGAATTTAGGGTTTGTTCTGAGAACTACCTTATTTTGGTGTATTTGCATGAAAGGTTCTTGAATTGTTAGTGCCTGCAATTCACTTGCTCTTCTGAGTGAAGTAATTGCTATTAGAAATGCCACCTTCCATGTTAGGAACTGTAATTGGCAAGAATGTAGAGGCTCAAAGGGTGGACCCATAAGTCTAGTAAGTGCAATGTTAAGATTTCAGACTGGGGAAGGTGGAGCTCTTGGAGGGATTACTCTTTTGAACCCTTCCATAAATGCCTTAATAGGTGGTATGCGGAAAAGAGACACGTGTTGTCTGTTCTGGAGGTATGCTGCAATAGCAGCTAGGTGTAATCTTATAGATGAATATGCTAGATTACATCTTTGTAAGTGTAGCAGATAACAAATTATGTTTTGGACAGAAGCGTGTAGTGGATTGATTTGATTATTTTGGCAGTAAATAACAAATCTTTTCCATTTGTTTGCGTAACAGGCTCTGGTAGTGGGACGTCTTGCCTCTTTGATGATATTCATACAATCAGGAGGCAGGTTAAGGTATCCGAACTCTAAGACTTCAGGAGCCAGATTGCTAGGTTCATTTGATTGGGGTCTGGGTGTTGTATCTCTCCATGGTTCTGTGTGAGTTGTTTTGGAGAGAGGTGTAGTCGTTGATGAGGGACGACCGAGAGTTCTAGGAGTGTTGTGTACCATGGTTGTCGTGCCCATGTGGGAGCGACTAGGATCATCGTAAGTGTTTGTTGCTTTAGTTTGCGTACCACTAATGGAATGAGTGGGGTTGGCGGAAAAGCGTATGCAAATCTGCCTGACCAGTTCATCCATATCGCATTGCCCTTCGACTGCGGGTGTGGGAACCTGGCGGCGAAGGATGGGCATTTTGCGTTTTCTTTTGTGGCGAACAGATCTATGTCTGGGTGTCCCCATGCTTGAAAGAATGGGAGTAGGACTTCTGGGTGAATTTCCCATTCGTGGATCTGTTGACTGTGTCTGCTCAATAGGTCTGCAATCTGGTTGTTTACTCCTGGGAGATGTTCTGCTAGAAGATGGATGTTTTGTAGAATGGCCCATCTCCATATCCTTTGCGCTAGGTGTGATAGCTGCAGAGAGTGTCCCCCCCCTGTTTCTGTATATATAACATTGCTGTCATATTGTCCGTCCGGACTAGGACAGTCTTGTTGGCTATGTGTTTTTGAAAAGCCTTCATTGCTTGAAAGATTGCCAGTAGTTCTAGGTAGTTTATGTGGTGTATTTTTTGGTGCGGTGTCCATAGACCTTGCACTGTATGTTGAAGTAGATGGGCTCCCCACCCTGTGAGTGATGCGTCTTGTCAACACCACCTGTGGAACTGGCTCTTGGAACAGTCGTCCTTTTGAAAGGTTTTGTGTGTTCCACCACTGCAGAGAGCGATGGGTACGACTTGTCTACCAACACTAGGTCCTTTAGTTTCCCTTGAGCCTGGTTCCATTGTGTTGCTAGGCATTCTTGTATGGGATGCATTTGTAGCCGAGCATGTGGGACTATGAATATGCAAGATGCCATCATGCCTATGAGTTGCATAAACACTCTTGCTGTCAAAAGAGTCTGAGGTTGGAACTTTAGGATCATTGCTTGAATGTTCTGTATCCTGGCTGGAGCTGGGCAAGCCTTTGCTACTGTGGAGTCTATCGTTGCTCCCAGATACTGCTGTATATGGGAGGGTTGCAGATGGGATTTTGGGTAGTTGAGGGAAAATCCCAGATTGTGTAATAGATGGATTGTGGTCACAGTGTGCTGCAGGCATTGGTGATGTGATTTGGCTTTTATCAGCCAATCGTCTAGGTATGGAAACACATGAATATGTTGTCTCCTTAGATGTGCTGCCACTACTGCTAAGCATTTTGTGAACACCCTTGGTGCTGTTACCCCGAAGGGTATGACTTTGAATTGGTAGTGCTGTCCCTGCACTACAAATCTGAGGTATTTCCTGTGTGCGGGATGAATAGGTATGTGAAAATATGCATCTTTTAGATCTAGCGTGGCGAGAAAATCGCCTTGCTGTAGTAGTGGTAGTACTTGTTGGAGTGTGATCATGTGAAAATGATCGGAGTGTATATAGTGATTGAGGGGACGAAGGTCGAGAATGGGCCTGAGTGAGCCGTCTTTTTGGGGGAATTAGGAAATAGAGAGAGTAAACTCCCTTTCCTTGTTGCTGCAGGGGAACTGGTTCTATAGCGTGCTTTTGTAGCATTGCTAAGACCTCCTGTTGCAATAGTATGGTATGTTCCTCTGACATTGGTCTGTGTTTGGGTGGTATGTTGGGTGGGGTAGATGCAAGTTCTAGACAGTAACCAGAATGGATAATTTGCTTCACCCACCTGTCTGTTGTGATGGATTCCCAGACACGTAGGAACTGTGATAATCTGCCTCCGACTGGTGTTAAGTGGTCTGGAGGCAGGTGTAAGAGGTCACTGTTTGGGAGTGGTGGAGGTACGGTTGTTGTCGTTACCTCTACCTCTGCCTTTAGTATTGTTTCCTCTATATCCTCCTCTGCCTCTGTGAAATGTGTTTTGAGAGGTAGTTTGGAAAGGTTGAGAGGTTTGTGTATTATTCCCTCTCCCTGTACCTCTATAGGAGGATCTACGAAAGGAACGTTTGGATTGTTAAAACTGCAGTGCACCCATAGATTTAGCGGTGTCAGTATCCTTTTTCATTTTGTCTAGTAGGACATCTGTTTCAGGCCCGAACAGGAAATCTTGGTTAAGGGGTTGATTGAGAATAGTGGTTTGCTCCTCAGGTTTGAATCCTGATATGCGAAGCCATGCGTGTCTCCTTAACATCACGCTTGTATTGACTGTTCTAGAAGCTGTGTCAGCTGCATCTAGAGCACACTTTGAGGCATTAGTGATGAACTTTCCTTCTTGGATAAGATCATTTGCCTGTTGTTTATATGGGTCAGGGAGATGTTGTAGCAGCTCCTCTAATTTGTCATAGTGTGCCCTGTCATATCTAGCTAACAATGCTTGTGTGTTAGCTATTCTCCAGGTGTTGGCTGCTTGTAAAGCCACCATTTTCCCTGATGCCTCCAGTAGTTTGTACTCTTTTTCTGGTGGTGCAGCATCGCCAGTGGTTTGTGAGTTAGCCCTTTTTCATGCATTGGCGACTACTAAAGAGTCCAGCTGTAGTTGACCCCTGATGTATGTAGGGTCGGAGGGTGCTGCTCTATATTTCTTTTCCAGTCTAGGGTTGAGTATTCTAGCCCTAATGGGGTCTTTGAATATTTCTGGTGCAGGTTTTAAAACCCCTTTGAGCATGGGTAAAGTGCGGACACTTCTTTCTGTGGTTGGGAAGGTGTCCAGCAAGAAATCCTCTTCCAGAGGGTCAGCATGCATATCTACCCCGTGGAAACTAGCAGCCCTGTCTACTAACTGATGGAATGCAATGGTGTCGTCAGGAGGGGATGGTTTTGAAGGATATGATGTGGGGTCTAGAAGAGGTGTGTTATTGTCTGGTGAATATGGGTCTCCCCATGTGTCCAGGTTGGGATTTGTGTCATCAGGATCGTCATAAGGGTCTTGTGGATCATTATCTATGTCCTCATCTGGGTCCCCAACAGGCTGTTGAGGCATGGGGGTGTGTATGGCACATAAGGCAGAATAGGAGAGAGAGGAGGAGGGGTAACAGGCCTAATAGGAGAAGTAGCAATGTCCTTCCTTTTTTGAAGAATAGGAGAGGGTAAGGCAGGATGAATTTTCCTCTTGTGGAGCACCACATGACCTGTGTTAGGGTCTATGATGATTCCTTTCTGTTTTGGATTGACAGGATCCGGAAAAAACAGCTCCTCCTCTGTATTTGGTGGTTTCGGCACCGAAGATTTTTGGTGTTTTTTACTGGGAGTCGAAGGATTTGTAGGCTTTGGCTTCGACTTATTTGGCTCGGGAACCTTGTTTTTGTTCGGTTCGGGAGCTTTCTTGACTTAGACGTCCTTTTTCGGATCGACCGTTTTCTTGGGTTCGATCTGTTTTTTAGGCTCGGTGACCTTTTTGGAGTCGTTAGTCTTTTTCGGGTCGATTAACTTTTTCGGGTCGATATTTTTCTTGGGATCGACCGTTTTCGGCTCGATGTTTTTGGGAACGGTCGAGTCTTTCGGAGCCGGAGTTGGTGCCGTATGTGTTTTTCTCGGCGCCGAAGGCATTTTTGGTGTAGGGAGATACGGTTTGCTCGGTCCCGAGCTACCGGAAGGCTTTTCTATTATCTTCGGAACCGGGCCCGAGGGTGGGGCTTCCGAAGGGATATTTCGATCGTGACGAAGGCCTTGTGGCGATGTCTTGACCGGAGCCTTATGTGGGGTGATTGGGACAGGGGCATCGGTACTCACGTGCTGCCCCGCTGGGATTGGGTCATCAGAGTCCGATTCTTCGACTGTGACGAGCTGTAGGTCGTCAGAGTCCTCGGCATCCGAGGGGTCGTCGAAGATATCGTCCGGTGCTGCTGCTTGTCGATGCATCGCTTGTCGATGGGCCCTTCGGTTCCTGATTGTCTATTTGGAACAGAAGAGTGCGCAGGCTGAGCAGTCTTCTTCTTTATGCTCCGGAGATAGACATCTGTTGCACACCGGGTGATGATCCGTATGTGGGTATTTAGCACCACACTGGGGGCATTTTTTGAAGGGGGTCCTTTCCATGGGCCCAAGGCCCGAGTGGCGTCGATAGGCCCGGAGGCCTGCGTCAATGAAAATATGAGAAATAAAGTCCTGTAAAGTTGTAGGGTATCGACCGGAGAGCAATCCCGTCGAGATAACTTTGATTTGCTGTGAATAAAGTTGAAAACTTCGGAGTCGAAGTTGGCGTCGCAGAAGTACATCCGAACCCGATGGCGGAAAAAAACAATCTGACGATGGAGGAGCTGTCCATGCGCACTGTAGTCCAGGGGAGGAGTCACCTATCTCGTGAGATCTCGAAGACTCTTCCAAGACATCAACGTGCAACATCCGGACCCAACACTAGGCGGCGATCTAATGCAATAACGTGACTGCAGCAGCTCATATGCCTCGAACAAGTGCGTTACTAAGCGGTCGTAGGTCTTGTCCTGGCCCAAGTGGCCTGCCAGGGGTACATCATGGGCCAAGCCCAGGAGGAAGTCCCGAAACGCAGGGGTACCACCAGCACCCGGGCTGACCCTAGCTCGGCAGACCGCTGTTCGTTGTACAGGAGGTCATTCTCCCAATATAGTAAGTGGGTTCCCGATTGGTCGCCCGCGGCTTGGGCTTCGGCCTGCTGCTGGGGTCCGACCAGGGAAGGACAGGTCGCTTGTTCTTGGCAGAATTCCTCTCGGGGGGGAGGGGCCTCCTTTGTGGCGCCACTGGGCCAACTCGGGCAGATCCCCTAACTCCGTGATCTGCGCGGGGTCGGGATGGACGGGTCCGTCGTCGGCGAGGGGCTCTCCTCCTGGGGATAGGTCGTGGGGTTCAACGGGGTCGTCCCCGGCTTTGTCAACGGAGGGGGTGCTGGGGGCGTCGTCCTCGACTCCCCTGCGGGGGGGTAGTCGGGCCGCCATGGATCGGGTGGTTGCAAACACCCATTCTGGTAGACCCATCATCCCGAGGTGAGTCTTGCGCTCCACCTGTCTCCAGGGAACTTTCCAGGTCGCTTCCCAGGAGGCAGTCGACAGGTTGTGCGTTTCGGATAGCCACCCGCAATGTTCCGGTTACTCCCCCCCATTCGAATGGTACCAAGGCCACCTTACACAAACTCTCAGTGTTGTCGGAAGCTATCACAGGGCAAAAGACATTGGGGATGATCTGGTCCGCCTGGACTAAGTGGCTGAGGACACCAGTGATGCTCGCCCCGGTGTCACGAAGGGCCTCCACCGGGTGGCCGTTAACCGTTACGAGCTGGTGGTACTTCTTGGTGTTTGCGGGTAGGGGTGCTCCGGGAATTATATCTCGATCTCCTAGAGAGACTAGGGCCATGGCTGCAGGTTCCCATCCCTCGGGGTCCTCAAACTCCTCCCCTAGGGTTACGGTGGCCATGTGTCGGGTTGGGGGAGCTGTCGTGGGGGGTTTCTGGGCCATGGGGCACTGAGGGTCACTGGCGTAATGCCCGAGCCGTTGACAGCGGAAACATGTGATATTCACCCGGGGCCCTTATCTACCTGGGGGGCCGGTACTGCCTAGCGGAGGAGCTGGGAAGCCCCGAGGTGGGTTTCTCGGGGGGCTACGCAGGGGCCCGGATGGGAACTCCCTCAGTTTCCCTTGATTCTCCCCCCCTCTCTGACGGGGAGGTCCTTGATGGCTGCGGGGGTAGTCCCCTATGGGGCTCCGGGGGACCCGGGTGTTAACCCAGCGATCTGCTTCGACAGCCAGCTTCTTCGGGTCGGCGAGCTTGCTGTCGAGCAGGTGCTGGCGTATTTCTACAAAACAATTTGTGGACAAGTGTTCCCAGGCATTGAGGTCGGTCAGTTCTTCGAAGGTGGTTACCTTGCTGCCCTTGATCCACCCTTCTAGCGCTCGGCTGTAAAAGTTTACGTATTCCACCCAGGTGGTGCCTAGGATCTTTCGGCAGTCCCGGAACCGCTTGCGATACATTTCGGGGGAGAGGCCGTATTTCGTGAGGAGGGCCTCCTTCATGTGGCTGTAGGAGGTTTGCGCAGAGGCCGGTAGTCCCGTCCTTCGCTCAGGAATCGACCCCACAACCCGGCCCCCCAGTCCTTCTGTGGGACGCGGTGGGAGGTCATGGCTACCTCGTAGGCTTTGAACCACTGCTGGATGTCATCATTCCGATAGTACTCTTTGACCACATCCTTGGGGATTTGGACTTTTGACTACCAGGGGGCTGGTTCTGGGCCCCCCGGGGGTCGAGCTCCCTCGCTCCTTGCTCGGAACTCTATTTCTTTCAAGCTGCGCTCGTGCTCCAGCTGAAGTTTTTTTTCCTTGTGCTCCCGTTGCAGCTTCTTTTCTTCTAGCTCTCCTTGTACTCGGAGTTGTTCCACCGCTAGCTTCTTTTCGGCTAGCCTTATCTCGCCTTCTATTTTCAATTTGGCCATTTCTAGTTCATGAGTTCGGTCCCTTTCCCTGTCTGTGACGTCTTCCGGGGACCGGCCCCAGTCTGCGGCGTTGCTTTGTGCCTGGGGTTTATTGCTGGTTCTCGGGAAGTTCCTGAGCTCGTCCGGCTGCTCTGTCTCGTCACCGACTTCGTCCAGTCAGGGAAGGGAGGCTCCGGACTCTACCCAGGCTTCCAGGGCTTGTTGCATGTCTTCCTTGGTGTTTAGACCAGTGGTAGCGATCTTCCGTTGTCTGCAAAATTGTTTCAGCTCCTTGTGCGTGTATTCACCTAACCGTTTTACACAAAACGTAGCACTCGCATCGGTTTCAGTGGTGCGCATGGTTGTTTCTTCTGCCGTCTTTGTTCGGTAGTGCGTCAGCCATTCACTGTACGAACTCTAGATTGCGGGCTCGGATCCCGTCGCCTGCCACCAATGTTAGAAGGACCAGCCTCAGGGAAGGACAGAATGTGGACCTGACCGCCCTGCGACCCACCCTCCCCGGGAGATGTAGCCGAGCACTGTCGGGAGGGATCCCAGACACGCAGCAGGCGTGGAGCCAGCCCTCAGGGTGGCCGGAGGGCGATCGAAACCATCGCTTGAGAGGAGGCCAGAGGTGCAAGTGAAACTGCTCCTCCTTCTCCTGCTCACCGGGAGCTCTCTCTCCTCCCAGCCGGCATGGCGCGACTAGGCCGGGGTTGCGCTTGGGTCGGGGGTGGCCATCTGGGGTGCAGGGCCTGGGCACTGGAGGCCGATGGAGTAGGGAGGGGGCTCGGTGTCGGGAAGATGGAAGGAAGGACGGGGGTAGCCCCGGGTTCTGTGGGGGATCAGGTGTGGTGTTGCTACGGGTCGGAATGGGCCACGCCACGAGGCCGGGTCCAGCACTTAGTAATTTTTCTGGAGAAAAATCTAGCTGACAAGGTTGTTGGGGAGTATGGCTTGTTGTTGATCTAGAGTGTAGGACCTCTGTAGGCGCCTTGGCATTGGTGGAAAGTTTGAGTCTTGTGGAGACACTGGCGGAAAAGTCCAAAGCAGGCAAAGTCTGAAGTGTATATATCCAGGAAAGTCTCATTGGTGGTTGACTGCACCTCAAAGTCTACCTTGGTGGAATCCCTCTACACTCTGCCTCAGTAACATTTCAAAATCAGACTTGACCATCAAATTGGAGTTTAAAGTCATGTGAATTTGAGACCTTGAACCATGGATCTAGCTATTCCCAAATTGAATCTATGCATTATAAGGTGCTATAAAGTAACCCAGTGCTTTTTAATGGGAAAGCCACCTTGCCACAGAGAAAAACAACTTTGGAGATTTTCCACTGCCAAGACATTTAACACAGAAAATAAAAGTCACCCATAAAGGTAGGATCTAAATGCCCACAGACAGGGCACATGGTATTTAACTAGGACATTTATAAATATAAAAACTGAAGTTTCAGATCTATTAAAAAGGAGATTTTAACATGATGAATTAGCAATTTGTGAGAAAATGGGGTTCTGTTGCAGTAGCCTCCACTTTTTACCTGGCTTTTGATGCAACTTTGACTGTAGAGTACTGGGGCCCTACTGTCCAGGTTCCCAGTACCAGTGTTCTTTCCCTAAAACTGTTCCACAATTGGCCCTTCTGGCCCTCTCCAAGTCCATGGTAAATGGTACCTGGGTACCTAGGGCATCGAGACTAAAGACGGCCCACTAGGCACCACTCACCTAGGCCATGCAGACTGCTACTGCAGCATGCATGGCTTGGTACTGACAAAACGGCAGTCAACGTGCCACACTGCCTGTGCCATGCCAACCAGCACTGCCTAAGGTATAAGTAAGTCACCCCTCTAGCAGGGTGCACTATACCACCGGTTTGGGCATATCTGCATGAGCAGATACACCCCTACAATATTTAAGTCCATTCGTGGATATTGTAAGTGCCAGAGTAGCCATAGAGTGTACATGGGCTGAAATCTCGACAACTCGATTTCCCCAGCACCATGATGGCTTCTCTGAACCCAGGAGAGTTTAGTACCAAACTACTACTCTCAATAAACACACATTAATGCCAGTGTAGGCTTTATTAAAACATGTACTCAGAGGTGCCCCCTGAAAGCTTACCAACCTTGGTGTGGCCACAGACTGGTTTTAGGCAGCCTGCCACCACCAGACAAGTTTCTGGACCCGGGGGGTCAAGAGCCTCTATTCTCTGGGACCAGAAACAATGCACATCCTGGCCAGAGGTGTCACACCTCCTCCTCTAGGATGGGCACGGTGCTCGAGATGGAAGCTTCAAAGGCCTGCCACCTTTGTAATGATCCCCAGCCTCTGCTGCCAGCAGCAGATGGCAGTCCCCCGTTTACACCCTCACTTTGGGTGGGAAAATCTAGGAAGAATATGAGGTGTGCCCGACTTTGCCAACTTCACCCCCTAAGGTGAAGTAGGCGAGATGAAGTACGCCATTCAGTCCCGACCATCTTGAAGATGGGGGCACTCCTCCAATCAGGGCTAGGACCACATTGGTAGTCATCACGCACAACTTGGAAGCACTTCCCACACAGAAACAAAAACAAAGACCACGCCACAAGCCACACACCCTACACAGCATAGCTTGCTGCCCATGTAGTGAAGCGCTTTAGTGCCTCACATAGGGGTAGTAAGCACTATACAAATTCTGCCATGCAATACAAATAGCTACACAAATGTCAATAAAAGTTTACATCTTGCATCTAACACATGAACTGCATCTGCGGTCTTCTCAGAACATAGAATACATGGGGGAAGAGGTTCTGCATCATTCCAAAGGAAATGTATAACTGCTCTGACTTTGGTTTCGTATTCACATCATCAGAATATTTATTTGTTAATAAATTTAGGTAGAGGAACAATGAAACCTACCAATAGTGCCTGGATATGAAAAAAAATCTGCTCGAGGTTGCAAACCACGTTTGTAAAACAGTGCACCTCCAGATGTAAAGAAATAGCATCTAAGACACACATCAAGAGATTTTAAAAAATTATATTGCAATTTTTTTTTTTAGAAAAAAGTAATTCCGGTTGTGCAGGACTACACAATTTCCTGGAGTATCGGCAATGATTCCAAGGTCATTGACCAAGGGTCTGAAGTTTGACTGTGAAGGAGTAGTACAAAGAAAATAATACGCAGAGTAATTACCAGTTATGAAAATAACTAATCATCTGGATGATAACCAAGTGCAAAAAAACCTAAAACAATATTTTCTCTCACATTTCATTACTCACAGATCATACGTAGTCATTGTAAAGGAAAGTGTATGATAATATATAAAACTTGCAGTAAACAACCAGTACATTTTAAAAATTCATTTGGTAGACAAGAAATATGAGTCACAATTTACAACTCTTTATACATGGAGAAAAATACAGATTATCAAAATAGATATTTCTTGCTCAGCCATTTAAAAAGCACTTCATAGGAGAAAATTGGTACTTACTTTAAATGTTCTCCGAATGTGGTAGTTATTCTGTAAATAGCCGTTTTTAATGAAGCTCTAAGTGCAAATCTCAGCGTTTTGTAGGAAGTGTCCACAAAACTTCCAGAAATCCTAGGCGGTTTACTGGATGCATGAGGCAGCTTGAAATGTTTATCCACGGCCTGAGTGATGGGAAAAGTACAACACGATGTAACAATGAGCCAATTTAATAACATATAATGCCACCAAGAAAGGAGCATATTCTACTGATAGGTAACCAGTACAAAGGAAACTAAATGGTGTGACTATCTGACAAGTAGACTGGGACTGAAAATAACATCTCTATTCAAGCCAACAATTTTCCCCACATCTTTTTTTTTTACCAGGCATACAGAATATAGAATATTCCTGCAAAATATAGCATTTGAATGAAATGTTAAGTAAAAACGGTAAACGACAAAGAATTTCAACCATCCGAAGAACATATGCTACCAACCCTCAGTACTAATCGATCCACAGTCCTAGGTTTGCCAAATATGGGTCGAAATTCTTTAAAACCAGTCCCTCACAGTGGCCAAATGATATTCCTACCATTAGAGCAGCAACTTAACTGGGGCAGCTGACGGTCACTACTACAAACTTCATCTACAAGCACAGCTGGCCAGAACTGATTCAACCACGCCTCCCTTAAAACAAACACTGGCAATTAGATAGCACATCAAATGTTACAGGTCTAACCTAGACACAAAGATGATCAAACAAAACAGCAGAAACCCATCTTCTAAGTTTCCCAGTAGATCTTACTAAAAGAAAACAAGACTTCCACTAACTTTTTACTATACCCACAAAATTGCATTTGTTTTCCTTATTATAAAATATGACCTAACCTAACATTGCGGCAGCTAAATTCCAACTCCGTCTCCCACACTTTAATATTTTCTATCAATTCGCTGATGTTTAGGTTTATCCTGCACATACAATGGGAAAGGTAACCCTTTGACCTGTAAAACACTCATACCAAGCACCATTTATTTTACACTGGATGGTCCAGAATATCGGCTTGCTTTGAGCAGCTATTGTAACCTTTGTGGTCTGATCTGGAGAAATGCACTCTGCTACTGCACAAGTATTTTAACAGAAAATCGGTCAGCAATCATCTTCAATAAATATTAAATTAAGTTTGTGCAATAGCACCAAAAAAAGACCATTTGCTTTCCTCTTAAAGTTTGCTTTCATACTCACCTCCAGAAGGATCAGAAAACTAGAAAGGATTGAAGGGAGAGTAGTTTGCACAACACCAAATGTGTCTTCTGTATATGATGCTGCTACTAAATGAGACAGACCTATTAACAGAAAGAAAAAAGTGACTTGTGACAAAACGGTTTTAGATTATAATTGACAGGTGATATTCTTACAAAAGGAAAAAATAAATAAGCCGAAAGCATGCAAAAACACACAAGGTGCCCACATCCTAAGCGTGCACTATCAGAGCAACAAAGATCTGATGTGCAGGGTAGTCTAGTTAAATTGGCATACGTTCTGAAATTCAAAATACATTTCCAGAAAAGGCATAGTGAACAACAAAAGTGTCATTTCATGTGTTTTTAACAAGACAAGCAATGCTTAGTCTAACTTGAATGTCGCACAGGAGTGAGTGTTTTGAAGTGCTACTTAACTGTAAAAGTAGCTGTGGTTTCTGGGTATACTGAACAGACTCGCTTGCTTTTGGGCAGCAGACCGCACTAGTGTTGTACGTCTCGAAAACCGGTTTGTACGACGGTACATCGCATGAAACTACTTCGCATGCCTTTTACACGCATTTTTAGCGCACATGTTTTTACCGCGAAAATGCATTTAAAACGCATGCCAAAACAATGTATTTGTGGGGGGAGACCCCCCCCCCCCCCCCCCCCCCCAAACTTACCTTAACTGCGTTGTATTGGCATGCGTTTAAATGCATATTCGCGTAAAAATTATCCATGCTAAAAAGGGCGCTGTAAAGGCTGAACAAGGAAAACACCTCGTTCTAAAGGCTGTTTACCTCGAAAACCAAACCCACAGAGACCACTTACTACCAATGAGCCACTGTCAACAGAGAGCTCAACAACAACATTTCGTCTTTAAGAGTAAAATACAACACAAACATCGGGCCTCTAGCAGCTCTAAGGAGCCACAGTAAACAAGTGTTGCTCATTCTGAGGAACTTGGATACGAGTCACCTTCATATAAGGTAGTCACAATGACAAACATCAATTTTCATTTTCTACATAAGCAATTAACCCTACAGTCAAATGCTTCTGAATCAATTACCATAGTGTTACTTACAGGGTAAGATTAACAAGTAATAAACAAGAGTGTATATTATATTTTGTTTCTGAACTTTTGCTTAAATTAAAAAATGATGGTAAGCAGCTGGTGCCTGGAGAAAACGCGCCAATCCACAAAGGTTGCAAGGGAATGAGGAATGCCGGTGTTACATGAATCACATAACCAAACAGACAAATCGCTCCCTGCTCCTTTATTCGTGAGCCACGCCCATCACAGACACTGATAAGGTCTTGTGCATTCACTTCAGTTCGTGGTTAAACTTCAAGGGCCGATGTGGGTCAAGCAACGGGATAACAGCTTAAGTGGACAAGGAGAGACATCAGGGGACAATTCAACCACAAATCAAGGAAAAGAAAAGGGGGGGCCAATCGGCCCCCACGCAGGCATGGCAGGGCCCGGCCCCTCCCATATCCCGTCCCCTTCGTGGTGGCTGTTCCCGCCCCCCCTTGCCCCGGAAGTAGTTGTGTGCTTCCGGGCCGGGGGGGGCGGGGCCGCGATCACGAAGGGGTTAAGAGCCTGGGGGGGCGCGGGAGGCGGCCTCTTTGTGCCCGCGCTCCCCAGGCTCGCTCCTCGCCCCACCGTGGGGCTCTTTATTTTCTTTTTATTCGTTTCAGGTGTACCCGGATCCGGCCAGCTGCGGAGGACGGAAGCGTAGCGGGGAGAGTTTGCCGATTCGCACGTTCGTGCAGGAAGTTTTCCCGGGCTCGTCTGGAGGCCGCTTGAGCACTGCGGGGACGTCCGCGTTGTGGCCATCACGACACGAGGTATTTTGTGGGGCGGGCGGGGGTGGGCTGCAGAGCCTCAGCGAGCGTACAGGAAAAGCCGGGCGGCAGAGGTGAACGTTTCGTTTCTGTTTCTTTTACGAGCGTGTGTAGAACGAAGTTAAGCAGGGACAGCTAGGGCAGAGGGCGGATGGGTGACCAAGAAGGTTTTTTCAGGAAGGAACGTTGTTTTTGAATTAAACAAAGGGCTAGGGTGGTTACACGTTATTCCTACAGTCTAGCAGGTATATTGTCCGACGTGTGTATTGTGTAATAGGTGAAGGATCTTCTTGTTAGACGACTGGTGCTAGAGAAGGGGCTCTGTTACAATTTTGAGCACCTATTTACAATAAATTGCAGAGGTACATGATCTGAGGTGTGTGCATAGCACACCAGTTTAGTGTCGTTTTTTGCCTTTTTCCATAAGGAAGTGACCCATTTACAAATCAATTGGGTATATGATCGGATGGTGTGTCTTACAGGGGTGGTTGGTCTGGCCTCAAGGCACACGTGAAATTGTTTAATTTTTGTTTTACGGGGGGTAGTGCTCAACTTACTTCAGACTGCCACAGTGTGAAATTTAACGCATTTTCTGTTACAGGTCAACAGGACTAGGAGCTAGGTCGGTATTCCAGCTTGGGCGCCTTTTCATTTGGGTCAGGTACGGAGCACGGTGTGCTCATAAGTATGTCTGCAAGAAGGGGGCACGCGAATGCTAGCGTGGGTTGGATGTTTCAGAAAATGATGCGCAGAATGGCGGCAATGGAGAAACGCCTGGGGAAAGTTGACAAGCTGGGTAGGACGGTAGCGGAATTGGGAGAGAAGGTAGGAGCGCAGGCCGGCCCATCGGGAAGACCTAAGCGAGCGATAGTGCCGCCCAAACCAAGGGGCGAATTTGCGACACCGCCCAAGCGGGCGAGATCTAAGAAGGTGGGGGGTCGTCCACAGGGTCCAACTCCCATGGTACCGCCGGCGGCACCTGTCCCTCCACCTCAGGCACCCGTCCCGCCACCTCAGGCACCCTTGGGCATCCCGGCACCGGTGCCCCAGCTACCAGTTGCTGTGCCAGTAGCGCCGGCAGCACCTTTAGCACCATTGGCGCCACCGCCCACCCCGGTTCCCGTGGGGGGCTCGGTACCGAGTGGGGTCCCTCCCCTCCTGCCCACGTCTGGTCCAATGCCAGCAGATTTAGCAGCCCAGGTAGCAGTCGTTCTCCCCTGGTTAGGTAAGGGCGCGTTGCCGGACATCACGAACCTCACGGCAGAACAACGAACATTAGTTGCGCAGATATTGTTGGCTAGTGGCCAGGGCAGCCCGCCACTCGCACCGGTTTCTCCCCAAACAGGTCCAGCGAACACCGGGGGCCCAGCCAAGACCGTGGAGGTGGCGTCATCCAACGACAATGGTAAGGAGGTTGCCCTGCCACTGTTGGGCGAGGGCGCGATGCCCTCCAGAGGGGAGTGCCTGGCGCAACATGTGTCACAAAGTGTGAAAGAGTTGATTTGGGCGGATAAATACGTTAATATCTTTTCATTGTTGATAGACAGCAGGGAATGGGAATATGCGAAAGCACAGAAAGATATGATGTTGCCTAGTGAATGGAGATCAAAATTGTACAAATTTAGGGTTGAAGAAACCATCCTCAATTGGGTGAGGGCCTTTGCTGTGTACAGTGCAGTAATTGGGGAACGTTTTCCAGGAATGCAATCAGTCATGAGCTGCTATCAGAGTAGGATCACAATGTACCATGATAATCATGCGGGGGATGTCTGGAAAGAGTACGATATAGCCTTCAGAAAATCTAGGGAGTTCAACAAGTCTTTGGCATGGGACAAGGTAGATTCTATTTCTTGGCATTCTCAATTTGAGAAGGGGCAGGGGGCGGGCCCTAGCTCTGACTGGAACAAAAGTTATTCTCCCAGGCCACAACAGCCATTTCAGCAGCCCTTTCGGCCAGCGCAGGGCGGGGAGACAAACCAAAAGGCTAGAAGCGGTGGAAGTGCAAAAGGGGTGTGTTGGGACTTCAACAAACGGACATGCAACAGGGCACCGGGCACCTGTAAGTTCAGGCACGCCTGCAACATATGCGGCCATCCTTCCCACCCAGAAGCGACATGCAGGAACAAGGGCAGTGGGCCTGGGAATAGGGGAAGGAAGAAACCAGAGTAACAGGATCCATCCCATTATAGCACATTCGCCCATTCTTTTGTCGGTTATGATCCCATGGCTTAACAGGTACCCCAACCACACGTCTGCTAGATTATTGCAAGAAGGGTTCACGCATGGTTTCAGAATTCCAGCTGGGGGTTATGTCGGGACACCGCAGTGCAGGAATCAGCTGTCAGTGCTCTCCAATCCCACGCTGGTGGCTAGCAAAATAGAAAAGGAGTTGCGCTTGGGTAGGGTAGCGGGTCCTTTTCATGTCATTCCTACTAAGAATTTTGTATGCTCCCCGTTGGGCATAGTGCCAAAAAAGGAGAAGGGCGAGTATAGGCTTATCCACAACTTATCTGCACCCAGGGGCCTATCCTTGAATGATGCTATTGATGAATCAATCTGCAGCGTTAAATATGCATCTTTTGATCAGGCGGCGGACATGCTGAGGGACTTAGGCGCGGGTGCACTGATGGCCAAATCAGATATTGAGTCAGCCTTTAGACTACTCCCTGTTCACCCGGAGGATCAGCGCCTCTTAGGTTTCTCCTTTGAAGGGAAGTACTACATGGATAAGTGTATGCCCATGGGCTGTTCCATTTCATGTGCATATTTCGAACAGTTCAGCTCTTTCTTGGAATGGGCCCTAAGGCAATCTACAGGGCACCAGTATGTCATGCATTATCTGGATGACTTTCTTTTCCTGGGTCCGGCGGGGTCACGGGAGTGTGCGTCAGCATTGCAGGAATTTTGCGTGCTCATGCGCTCTTTCGGGGTACCCCTGGCGCAGGGAAAAACGGTCGGGCCAGTGGCATGTTTGGAATTCTTAGGAATTGAACTGGATTCAGTGGAGGGTTGCTTTAGATTACCAATGGAGAAGATACAAAGATTCAAGAATACCCTAGGATCATGCATACAGGCTAAGAAGGTTACTCTACAAATGTTACAGCAGACAGTGGGTCAGTTAAATTTTGCATTGAGAGTAATACCCATGGCGCGCCCTTTTTCACGCTCGATTGCACAGGCCATGAAGGGTCTTCGGGAGAAGCATCACCGGACACGGCTATCTGCAGAGGTTCGCCAGGATATGCGGATATGGATTGCATTCCTGGAGGATTTCAATGGCAGAGTGCTGTGGGGTGCACCCACGTTGTCCTCGGAGGACTTGGGTTTATGGACTGATGCTGCAGGCAGTGTAGGTTTTGGGGCAATCCTTGGTAGGAAATGGGTGGCACAGAAGTGGCCCGCCTGGTGGGAGGAGAGCGGGCTGACGATGAACATTGGTTTCCTCGAGCTCTTCCCAATCTGGGTGGCACTGAAAGTGTGGCCCCAGGATCTGGCCAACCGATCAGTAATCTTCTGGTCAGATAATATGTCAGTGGTGGAATGTATCAACCAACAAGCTGCAAGGTGTCCATTCATATTGCGCCTGATGAAGGAGATTGTGCTGTGTTGCATGACATTAAACATACTTTTCAGGGCAAAACATGTCCCAGGGGTGTTGAACAATGCAGCTGATGCTCTTTCTCGCTTTAAGATGCAGGTGTTCAGGGATCACCTGCCGGACGCAGAGACCACCCCGGCCCCTTTCCCGTCGTCTCTCTGGCAGATTGGTGCCCCCAACTACATGACCTCGTGGCAGCCAGCATAGCACCCAAGACAAGAAAAGCTTATGAAGGGGCGTTCAGGTCTTACTGTCACTTTCTGGGCCAGGGCTGGGAGAGCGGGTGGTTTGTGGAGGCTAGCTTTAATAACTACATGAGCGCGTTACACAGGGAAGGGCGCACGGCCGCAACAGCCGGCAGGCACAAGGCTGCAATCTCCTTTTTTGCACGTGCGAAAGGGGTGAGGGATCCCACGAACAGTTTCTTAGCGCAGAGGGCATTGAAGGGATGGCGGCGCATGCAGGCACCGGCCACAGATACTAGGAAGCCGATAGGTTTTGAGCGCTTGTCGGCAGTGCTCCTCGCGCTGCCGGATACATGTAGCTCCGCGGCCGAGGTATGTTTGTTTAAAGCGGCATTTTCATTAGCCTTTTATGGGGCATTCAGGGTAAGCGAACTGGTGGCGGCCAACAAATGTGATAGGGTAGGCGGCCTTCAGCTACATGATGTCAGCATGAGGGGTGACACAATGTGGATTACCATCAGGAAATCAAAGACTGATCAAGAAGCCAGGGGCCAAACCTTGGCGTTACACCGGGCACGGAGCAATGTCTGCTGCCCGGTGGCACTAGTGGAGGAGCTCTTGAGACAGCGGGCGCAGGAATGTAGGGGGCCACTGCTGCTGCATGGGGACGGAACACCTTTGACTAAGTTTCAGTTCCAGAGGGTGCTGGCCATGAGTATGGCCAGGGCGGGTCTTAACCACAAAGAGTTTGGGACGCACTCCTTTCGGATAGGGGCAGCCACAGAAGCAATTGCCAGGGGGTTGAACTCAACCAGTGTGCAAAGGATTGGGAGATGGTCCTCTAATAAGTACAAAGGTTACGTGCGGTTGCACATGTTGTGAGAACAGTTGCCATTTTGAGTCTTGACACTTGTCCTTTTTTGTCTGGTTATTTACAGTTTCACGGGCCTGCGACGCAGGACGGAAACTTCCCATGGATCATCTCATCAACATCAAGGAATTGCCCAGAGGACAAAAAGAAGACAAGGGTAGTTTGGGTAATAGGACATTCATTTGTGAAGCGCGCTAACACAATTTTTCTTGCAGGTTTGGGTAGACGGAGGGCGGAGAGTGGGGGGTGCACGGTCTCCTTCCACGGCAGGGGGGGGCTTCGCCTTAGTCAGTTCAGGGATTATATGTTGGATTTACTAAGACGACATACTGCACCTCCCTCGGCGGTGATCCTTCATCTAGGGGGGAATGATCTGGCGGGCCTGGGTAGGAGGGTCCTCCTGGAAGAGATTATAGCAGCAGCAGGGTGGGTGGCAAAGCGGTTACCGGGGTCTGTGATTGTATGGTCACAATTGATACCAAGAATGCAATGGAGGGGCGGGGACTCTGTTAGCGCCCTGAATCACTCAGTAAGGAGGATTAACAACAAGCTGGACAGGTTATTTAGAACCCCGGTCTTACAGACCATACCTCATGGGTGCATCTGGGGGGAGCACTTTTACCTGCGGGACGGGGTCCATTTAACTGAGGCAGGGAATGCTCTTTTTATAAGGAATATCCTGGCGTGGGTTGAGGACTTTGGAGGTAGGTTATGACCTTTCTATAGGTAGGTGTGCGGGGGGGGGGCCAGATAGTCGGTCAACTATGCTGGCCTGTGGCGGTAAGGTCATAATCGGTGAGCAGCATTTTAAGGTCCTTAGGGGGGGGCGGGCCCAGTCACGAAAGGGGCCGCCCATCGGGAGGGGCCATTGGTCTCTCCCAGAACTTCAGGGGCAGGATATGATATCCATTACTTAGAAGGGTGCGGGGGAGGGAGTTCACGCTTTCCTCAGGCTGGTAGCCACCCCTCACAGACACTATGACGTCATCAAGGTGCGCAAGTGTGGGCCCTCCTGTTATGGTTTAATGGAGTTCAGAGCGCACGGGGTGAAACGTGCCCTGGGTTGCGCATGCGCATCTCGAACGTGAGAGCGTAGCTGTAAGGGATCTGACACCGGTTAGCGACCTTGCCGTCCGACGTAATTATTAGAGTGCTTAATTTTCAGGATGTTTAGATTCGGTTAGGAAACACGCTGTACTAGATATTTGTTAAGGTTAGCCCATCTTATAATGTCAAAAATGGATGTAATCTAATGTTCTGAAATGTGCATTCTAAAAATTGTCAAAAATGTTTATTTTATAAAATTTTTCATTTTATTTTCATATTTTAATAAATACGGCCAGGGGTCCCTTGACCCCTGCCTTCCAAAGACCCATGTGTTGACCTGCTGAATTAAGTAATGCAATTTGTGTAGTAAGGAGGGGGGTGGCCGGTAGTCCCAGCCCATGAGAAAAGGGGGGGCCAATCGGCCCCCACGCAGGCATGGCAGGGCCCGGCCCCTCCCATATCCCGTCCCCTTCGTGGTGGCTGTTCCCGCCCCCCCTTGCCCCGGAAGTAGTTGTGTGCTTCCGGGCCGGGGGGGGCGGGGCCGCGATCACGAAGGGGTTAAGAGCCTGGGGGGGCGCGGGAGGCGGCCTCTTTGTGCCCGCGCTCCCCAGGCTCGCTCCTCGCCCCACCGTGGGGCTCTTTATTTTCCCCACCCTCCGTCCCCTTGGTTAGCAAATTGGGTGATGACAATGGTAAGTATACTGTTTAATGTTGTCGCGTGATCATAAGAATGGCATGATTGCTGCCTCGGGCGTTCCCCCGCTCGCAGGGGGATATGCAGGGATATATGCTTGGTGCTTCGCTGGGTGTTAACTTATTCTTTCCTTAGGCCTTTTTCCCGTCTACAGGAGACTGTGCAGATGTAAATGTGGTGTGCTTTGCTGTGGTTTGTAACTGATTCTCTCCTTAGGCCTTTTTTCCCGTTTTACAGGAAATGTACAAATGTAGATGTTTTCGTGTGTTGCTGTGGTTTTAAGTAACTTTCTCCTTAGTTCCCTGTTTTCCCTTTTAGAATAGCAATGTCGTATTTATTATGTGGGTCTGGCGGTAAGGTCATAATCGGTGAGCAGCATTTTAAGGTCCTTAGGGGGGGGCGGGCCCAGTCACGAAAGGGGCCGCCCATCGGGAGGGGCCATTGGTCTCTCCCAGAACTTCAGGGGCAGGATATGATATCCATTACTTAGAAGGGTGCGGGGGAGGGAGTTCACGCTTTCCTCAGGCTGGTAGCCACCCCTCACAGACACTATGACGTCATCAAGGTGCGCAAGTGTGGGCCCTCCTGTTATGGTTTAATGGAGTTCAGAGCGCACGGGGTGAAACGTGCCCTGGGTTGCGCATGCGCATCTCGAACGTGAGAGCGTAGCTGTAAGGGATCTGACACCGGTTAGCGACCTTGCCGTCCGACGTAATTATTAGAGTGCTTAATTTTCAGGATGTTTAGATTCGGTTAGGAAACACGCTGTACTAGATATTTGTTAAGGTTAGCCCATCTTATAATGTCAAAAATGGATGTAATCTAATGTTCTGAAATGTGCATTCTAAAAATTGTCAAAAATGTTTATTTTATAAAATTTTTCATTTTATTTTCATATTTTAATAAATACGGCCAGGGGTCCCTTGACCCCTGCCTTCCAAAGACCCATGTGTTGACCTGCTGAATTAAGTAATGCAATTTGTGTAGTAAGGAGGGGGGTGGCCGGTAGTCCCAGCCCATGAGAAAAGGGGGGGCCAATCGGCCCCCACGCAGGCATGGCAGGGCCCGGCCCCTCCCATATCCCGTCCCCTTCGTGGTGGCTGTTCCCGCCCCCCCTTGCCCCGGAAGTAGTTGTGTGCTTCCGGGCCGGGGGGGGCGGGGCCGCGATCACGAAGGGGTTAAGAGCCTGGGGGGGCGCGGGAGGCGGCCTCTTTGTGCCCGCGCTCCCCAGGCTCGCTCCTCGCCCCACCGTGGGGCTCTTTATTTTCCCCACCCTCCGTCCCCTTGGTTAGCAAATTGGGTGATGACAATGGTAAGTATACTGTTTAATGTTGTCGCGTGATCATAAGAATGGCATGATTGCTGCCTCGGGCGTTCCCCCGCTCGCAGGGGGATATGCAGGGATATATGCTTGGTGCTTCGCTGGGTGTTAACTTATTCTTTCCTTAGGCCTTTTTCCCGTCTACAGGAGACTGTGCAGATGTAAATGTGGTGTGCTTTGCTGTGGTTTGTAACTGATTCTCTCCTTAGGCCTTTTTTCCCGTTTTACAGGAAATGTACAAATGTAGATGTTTTCGTGTGTTGCTGTGGTTTTAAGTAACTTTCTCCTTAGTTCCCTGTTTTCCCTTTTAGAATAGCAATGTCGTATTTATTATGTGGGTCTGGCGGTAAGGTCATAATCGGTGAGCAGCATTTTAAGGTCCTTAGGGGGGGGCGGGCCCAGTCACGAAAGGGGCCGCCCATCGGGAGGGGCCATTGGTCTCTCCCAGAACTTCAGGGGCAGGATATGATATCCATTACTTAGAAGGGTGCGGGGGAGGGAGTTCACGCTTTCCTCAGGCTGGTAGCCACCCCTCACAGACACTATGACGTCATCAAGGTGCGCAAGTGTGGGCCCTCCTGTTATGGTTTAATGGAGTTCAGAGCGCACGGGGTGAAACGTGCCCTGGGTTGCGCATGCGCATCTCGAACGTGAGAGCGTAGCTGTAAGGGATCTGACACCGGTTAGCGACCTTGCCGTCCGACGTAATTATTAGAGTGCTTAATTTTCAGGATGTTTAGATTCGGTTAGGAAACACGCTGTACTAGATATTTGTTAAGGTTAGCCCATCTTATAATGTCAAAAATGGATGTAATCTAATGTTCTGAAATGTGCATTCTAAAAATTGTCAAAAATGTTTATTTTATAAAATTTTTCATTTTATTTTCATATTTTAATAAATACGGCCAGGGGTCCCTTGACCCCTGCCTTCCAAAGACCCATGTGTTGACCTGCTGAATTAAGTAATGCAATTTGTGTAGTAAGGAGGGGGGTGGCCGGTAGTCCCAGCCCATGCTATGCTTAAGGTCCTGTGGAACAGCCCTTGAGATACAGCAAGAGACAGCATTTGAAAGATCGTCCTAGTGGAGGTAAGCCCTAAAAGCAGGCACTGAATTGGTGGCTAGATCTGTGCAATTATAAAGTACTAACAATAAACTTTTGAGGTGGGATAACGGTAAGGACACAAAATGGAAAGTAAGCAACCTAACTATGGGGCATTCACATAATCAAGACCAGAACCATAAGGAACTTGGGACCTTGGCCTCTTTAGGCCCTCCTCAGCAACAGTAGGTCATCAATTGAAAATATCACAGATAAACGCTCATGAGAACAGATCGGCTGATACAATTACGCAGTCAGGATGCTAGGTGACATTCTGGTGGCAGTCATTTGGATAGCACCGAACCCCTGCCGCAAACTAAGACATTAATAAAAACTAAAATTAATAGCCATCAGAAAGTCATCTGCTAGATTACAGCAGTGCTGCTACTGTCTTGATAGGGTAGTTACTGCTTGCAGCCATCAAACGCAATGGTTCCTGCAACAAAGTAAACTAAAGAAAAATCTGGCACTTATTAGCAAATTTCGCCAAACTACGACACATGGACAGAATGACAAAAGGCGAGTAGGACTCTGAAAGACAGGTCATCCAATTGTAAAATCATGGCAAAATAAGGCCCAATTACTAAGGCCAACCTGCAACGTTTTGAAAGTTTTTATAAATGAGAGACATCATTCATCAAGAAATTGGTGATGACCTGAAAAACAGTACTTTAGAGGTCAAAAGAGACCTGGCAGGTCTGGGTGGCAATATACACACTTGTAAGAAAGAAATCAAAGACACAGCATTGAAAGGTCCAATTCATACGGCAGGACTGGAGAACGGCTCCCTTACAGGATAGATGATTCTGCAAATTAAAAGTTTTAGCAGAGGAGGTAAACACCAATCAGAGCATTTTCAAAGCTTCTCAAACAACTTGGACCATGAAAATGGGAACTTCTATAGATTACACTATATCGGAAGATCCCAATCTGCAGATGGAAAACGTTTTGGAGATATATTTATAGCAGTAACTTAGGGATAAACATTACCTTTCACCACCATCTTTTGCAATCATGAATTCTGCACTGGGGCTGGGAATTAGGAGTTTAAAGTGTGGAAGAGTGGTGGGTGCCTTAAGGTGAGGGAAGGTTTCATAAAGAAAATATTAATCATTTCCTGTAATGAAAAATTGATTTTGGTTCCAATCAACACATGCTATTCAGAAAATCTAAAATAAGGCCCTAGGTGAGATATGATGTTAGAGATGAACGAGAAGGCTCACTAAATAAAATATTGACATCTAAGAAAAAGGAGTCGAAGAGCACATATTATTTGCTCTACATGACTGTGTCCTGCAGCTAATGTTTGTAAATACCAAGAAAAGGGCTAAAGACCTGCAGATATTATCGACCCAAGGGATGAAGAGTGGGAATATTGTAGTGAAGACAGGGGTTTGCCTGCACACATTGCTATGTTAGCATAAGCGTTTTAGATGTTAACGCCATCTTGCCACTTTGCTGCTTTTGCACACAACACTACAGGTAGCTGTTATTATAAGAAACTGCTTGCTTGCTTTTTCTTCACATGAGAACGGTCTGTTTTTCACATCCCTAGACGTGCATAGCGACCTTAGTCTGAACACTGTGTGCAGAAGCCGTCAAGGTCAAATAATGTATGCTGTTGAATTCAGGTTGATCGGCCCACGCTCTAGACACAAGCACAGAGCTGCAAATATCTGAAACTTAGGTGCCTTTAATATTGCATTGCATGCATGAGGCTGACACACTGGAACAAAACCTTTCCAGATACAGAGAGCAGTGCTGATCCTGTGATGTGATTCACCAAAGCTGATCTTTGAGGTATGGGGTTCTCCATTCAAACCTAGAGACCTTCTATTATTATAAAACTAGCTTACTAGCCAGGGGAGGGTGGTACACAAGGTATTATAGGACCTGTTTCCACTTTCATTGTAATATGATTTCTCCCTTTGTTTTTTATGGTATTGTAACAATGCTGATGGTTTTATTTCTAATAATTTGTTTGCTTAGGTTAGTCAAAGTACTGCATCTTAGCGCACGTAGTTAAAAATGAACATTTTAAACTTATCTGTGTTTCTGATTACTCACGTTGTGGACTGATATGAGAACAATAAGGAAAAGGGGTTCTTGATTCCCACGATTCCTGAGAGTATTCTAAGTCGCTTGTTCTGGGTTTTCTAATCATTGGTAGCTTCGATATGATACGGAGAACGAATGAGACACTGATGCTAGTCGGATACGGGTTTAAGGAACTGAGGTGAGTTTTTTGGCACACCACAATTCACTGAGGTCCTGGTTTCCGGCGCATAGTTCTGTGCATGAGAAGAATCCCCGCAACAACAACAAGTTTCATTAGTTAACTCCAGACTCCCGCAGCAAGGAGTGTGATGCCAGGAGTCATCTCATCCACATATTATGGTGATGCCCCAAACCTATTTCTATTGCGTTCTGTGTCCTCAATTAAATGGCAGTAACAATATTTTAAATTTAACAAGTACATTAAAAAGGTTCTATAGGAAAGTAAAAGGTATTTCTGAAAATTTTACAATTATACCCAATAATTAGCAGAATTGGACAGTTAGGCAACAGTCTCACAGGGGTGAAAACAAGCATTTGCAATGTAATAGGTCTTGCATTTGCGAGAGTTTGATCTATTGGCATTGTAAATGGCAATGCCTTTTATGTATGTGTTGGTTTTGAAAACAGATAAGTAAAAGACATGGTCATTTACAATGCCAATACTTTAACTCTTGCAAATGCGAGACCTACTGCACTGCAAATGCTGCTTAGTCATGCGGCTCTGCAGGCTGACGTCACACGCCGCCAGGGTGCACTCCCTTCAGGCTGAGGTGAAAAAGTACTGATTACTGTCTACAAACCATGATTTTAAAACAAGTCTTTCAGGGCAGGCTCCCTGTGAAATTAGTGTGCCCTGAGAAGCGGGGGTATTAAAAATGCACACGTCTGTAAACGCAGTTACTCCTCGGGCTCTCGGTTTATGTTGCCACGCAGCTAAGACCCCCAGAAGTCACGCCGTGGCCCTACATTGTGTCAGGGTGTTTTGTTGTGCTGCGGTGGATGTTCGGAGCCCCCGTCTCTGAAGCCTGCAGTTCATTTCTGGACCACCTCATGACCCAAGTTGAGAAGCCAAAAAGCGGGTTTGTTCTGCAGCTCAGGTTTCCTGCGCGCGGCCGCTGCACGGGGACAGTTTTCGGCCCACACAGAGGTTCCCCAGTTAGGTTCATTTGCAGCATTCCACTTAACAAAGAAGCGTGCCCCTTTATCGTGGGTAGTCGTCCAATGCCCTGCACGTGCAGGCCATATAAGGACACATTTTCTGAAAATGAAAAAAATGCTGGATTTCATAATATTTATGGAGACAGTCAGAACCCTACAGCTTCTTTACAATGGTTTCTCATTTTTATTTGGAGTTAAATTTTCCCTAAAGTTGTAGCATTGTTCTAATTTTATTATGAAGCTTCATATTTCCGTGCAGGTGCAGACATTTAGCGTGGAAAGTGAATTAGCTACAGTAAAACCTTTGAATGGGATAACCGACATGTCGCCTGCTTTAAACAAAGAGTGAGGGGGAAGAAGGGAGGGGGGAGTGAGAGCGGAGAGCATGGTGGAGGAAACAATAAAACCATTAACAGCGCGGCGCTCGTAAAAGGGCACCGTGCTGATTATGTATGCATGTGCGTGTGTGATGCTCGACCTAAAAAGACAAAAAGCTTCCAGCGCTGCTGGAAAGGGGAAGGTTGCACGCGCATGTCAATGCGCAGTATTTTTTTTAAAAACAATTACGCTGTGTAAGGGTAAGGACACTGAAGTAAGGCGGTGCTGCTTCCGGAATAAACAGAAGTGACTCATCGGAAGCACAGCCATTAATAGTCAAGTCAAGAACATTTGTATCGCCACAAATCACTCATATGAGTCTCATGGCGCTTGCAGCCAGCTCTGAAAGGACAAACTAGATCTAATTTCCAAAGAGCCAGGTCTTCAACTTTTTGCGAAAACTGCTGTGTTCTGGCATACTGCGAAGATAGTAGGGCATTTTATTCCAGGATGCTGGAGCCAAAGAAGAAAATGCGTGGCACCCTTGCCTAGCAGTGTGGATTCTAAGGGGGGTCAGCAGGGCCGTATCACTAGAGCGCAGTGTCCTGGATGGTTGATACCAACGTAACTTTGACAGCCAATATTTTGGGCCGATTCCATACATATGTTTATGGGTTAGACATAGCATTTTAAAAAGGGTTCGTTTTTTCACTGAGAGCCAGTGAAGAATATTTAGACATGCTACTGACGGAGATCTGTATGGGTGATCAAGGACTAATCTAGCAGCCGTGTTCTGTAGAATCTGAAGTCTATTTATGAGATCTACGTTTATTGACCGCAATAAGGCGTTGCCGTAGTCCATTCTGTTAATAATCAGTCCTTGTATTAAGGGTCTTCGTGCCTCTAGGGGAAGCCATTTAAAAACCTTTCGTAGGCTACGCATAACACCGAAACAGGTACCGACGACATGATTAACATGACCCCGCATGTTTAAACAATTGTCCAAGTAGAATCCTAGATTACGGACCACGTTCTTATGGGCAGGACACAGGCCCAGCCTGGGTGGCCACCAGTCATGCGTCCAATGGTCAATAGCTTTGCCAAAGAGCATGATCTCGGACTTGCCCCCGTTAAGCTGGAGATGGTTAGATCTCATCCATTTATCAACATGGATCATGCAGTTTTTAAAACGTTGCTTAGTATCATTAGGGTCTGGGCCTGAGGTGACCAGAATCTGCGTGTCATCTGTGTAGGATATGACATCGAAACCATATAGTCTGATCACCGCAGCTAAAGGGGTCATGTAAAGATTGAAAAGAGTGGGGCTCAAGATAGAGCCCTGTGGGACACCCATCTTTACTGGTCTCTCACAGGAGGTAGTGTTTCCCATCTGGACGGTAGTTATACGCTCTGATAGGTAGCTGCTGAACCATTTAAGAGCCTTCCCGCTGACACCAACCTCCCAAAGTCGCTGTTCAAGAATCTTATGGGAGATGGTGTCAAAGGCAGCCGACAGAACGAGCAGAATGAGGATAACTGATTGTTGATTGTCTAGAGCTAGTCTAATATTATCAGTAACCTCGATCAGCACAGTCTCCGTACTGTGCGCTGTTCTAAAGCCGGACAGAGAGGAGTCTAAAAGTCTGTGGCTTTCAAGATGGTTTACCAGCTGTTGATTCACAAGAGACTCCAGCATATTCCCAAAATAGGGCAGTAGGGAGATGGGTCGATAGTTTAAGAGTACCTTTGGGTCGGCCGACGGCTTCTTTAGAATTGGCCTGATTCTAGCTGCCTTCCAAATTGAGGGAAAGTCAGCTTCCGCAAAGGACTTATTAAATAGGTCGGTCAATCCATCTAAAACTGTAGGTACCATGATAGAGAAAAATTTTGAAGGAAAAGGGTCAGCGGGAGAGCCTGATTTTATCTTTAACATGACCGAGGTAACAGACTTGCGGTCACATTCCATAAATTCATTTAAAATACAAGGAGGGTCAGGTAAAGAGCAAGAAGGTTCTTCAAAATGGGTGCAGTTGGGTGTGGGAGGGAAGGTCCGATGAATATTCATAATTTTTTCCTCAAAGAATTCAGATCGAGAATCAGTCCAATTTTGAGAAACAGACACTATGGGCTGATTTATAGGAACGGTGAATTCTTTGAGAATCTGATGGAGTACCCCGGAGGAATTTTCTACCATTTTTATCCGGTTGATCAAATAGAATTTTTTTGCCAATTTTATTTCGTTCATGTAGCCATGGTGCAGTTTCTTGTAATTTTCGCAATCTACAGAGTTTTTAGTTTTTCGTCATAGTTTTTCGCCATAGTTTTTCGGTGGTTCTACACAAACTTTGTGATTTTTCGTTGATCAGTGAACCAGGGAGCAGTTCTGATCTTAAACTTAATGTTCCGTACAGGGGCGATTAAGTCCAATGTGGTCAGGATAGCTTTATTAAATTGTAGAGCTACCTGGTTAACACTAGCTTCAGGGTCTATCGGGTCGGGACAGAAATTGTTTTGAAGTAGAGACGGGGTTACTTTGCGCCAGGGTCTGCGCAATACGAGTTCGCCATCTAAATTAGTTTTTTCTTTTAAGCTAGTCGGAATAGCAAATTTCAGTAGGTAATGATCAGTCCATAATTGCGGTTCACGGGATTCAACGATCATTTCTGATACATTTGTGAAAAGAAGGTCAAGTGTATGGCCTGCACAGTGGGTGGACCCAACCACAATCTGAGCGAGACCAAGGGTACTCATGTTAGAAAATAATTTGTCAGTGTCAGGATTTGATAACATTTCTGCATAATGGTTAAAATCTCCAATCAGGAGAAAATAATCAGAAGCTAAAACATGGGGAGCGATAATTTCTAGTAGCTGGTCAGAGAAATCTCCCTTTATACGGGGGGGTCGATAGACCCGGGCCCCTCTCCAAGACCCATTGGAAAGGCCAGTAATCTTAAAAGTGCATATTTCTATTTGACTGCGCAATACATTTTCCAAGGCAGTAATTGTTAAAACATGTTTATAGGCAATTAATAAGCCTCCCCCTCTTTTCTCATTCCCATCAATTCGAATAATTTTATATTGAGGGGGGAGGGCGATCTGTAGATCCGGAGAGGCATATTCCTGTAGCCAAGTTTCCGTGATGAAACATATGTCAGGATCTATTTGATCTAATAAGCTCCATATCTCTATCGAATGTTTGGAGATGGAGCGTGCATTAAAATAAATATCTCTAAGTAGTGTGGAAGGAGCATTATGCTGATTTAACTCCAGGGAGCTAACAGGTGCATTTGGGTTCGTTAAAACTGAAGAACGCCTGATTTCTGGGAACCGAGACAAGTCAGTTTCCCATGTGCCTGAGCATTTTGTCGAGGGGGCATTTAAATCTTTTAATTGTTTACTCGTATATCGGATAAAACCCATTTTCCACGGGCAAACTAAGGGAAATGACCAGACATACAGTGAGAAAAAGGAAAATACCTAAGTCTGAGAGAGGGACCAAAACAAGTCCGAGGTCCTGGCTTCTGGCTGCGGCCGGGCGCAGACGGGCTTGCCTTTGGCGCGCCTTCGGCGCTCCGCCGGCGCGCGTCCGTGCCCTGCTAAATAGAGAACGACGAAAAAAGACAAGAATGCTAACCTAAGCTTCCGATTATAAACCGGAAGCTATGATAGCCCCAGGCGACCCGCCATACAATCGGCACAAGCCGTGACGGACCGGGGTCAGAGGCAACTATCGATCTGGAGAAGATGTTTAAAACAATATGGTGAGTGTCTAATACATTTAAAATGAGTTAAAAATAAATGTGCAAAATACGCAGTTATGCTTGAACAGAGACACTTGCTATATCAGAAAGTACCGGATAGTGTCATTCGTTAGTAATTTCAGCAGTAGCTACCGTTAAACAAGAGCAGCGCTGCGCACCCTTCTAAATAGAGAAGGACGAAAAAAGACTAGAATGCTAACCTAAGGTTCCGATTACTCACCGGAAGCTATGATAGCCCTAGGCGACCCTCCGTACAACCGGCACACGCCGTGACGGACCGGGGTCAGAGGCATAATAAGTAATAAGCATGGTAACAAAAGAAATACCCGAGTTAACTAATGCCACGCGGCAGGACAAATTACCCAGCAACAGGTGGAGTTTCACCCATGATATAGATTACTTAATGTCTCGGAGCGACAGCGCATGCGCACTGCCTAGGCGAGACCTAACTAGTGTCAATTCAAGGGAACTAGACTGGCCATCTTCCCAAACACAGTACAGTGGCACTGGAAAGGCTGCTGATTTAGACAGCCTTGTGTAAGAAGTAGGTTTGCATTCCAGACTCATGTACATTACAGTGGATTACTGGGAGACAGGAGTGTTGCTTATACATTCAAACAAGAGACCTACGGTGTGAAGCTACAATTACAACTAAGCAACTTGCTTCTCTATGATGAATCTTGAATGATATTCGTACACTTGAAAGAAAAGAAAGCTAATCCCAAACAACAGAAAGTAGGTAAACCCCGAGAATAGCATAGGAGGGAGCAGGAAAAATATTTCCAGAACAGATTTATCGGAGAAGTTTGGCCCACTTGGAAATTCACCCTGGAGTTCGGGTCTAAATAGCAGTGTCTTGCAAATGTATGGATTCACAGTCAGTTAGCTGCTACTTGTGCAGGGGTCTCCAACCTTTCATTAGAAAGAGCTATGCATGTTCAATGAAACACTTTAAATTTTGGTAGACCGATATTATTTCAACCAAGCATAACCTTCTTACTTAGTAAGTTGAGATGCACACAGGGAGAGCTACTTTTGGGTAGCTGCAGAGCTACCAGTAGCTCACGTGCTACTAGTTGCAGAAGCCTTCTTTAGTGAAATGGCCTGCTAGCATCTGGTAACATTTATACAAAGTGAAATCCGTCATTCTGTGGATTGTTCAAATGTTGCTAAGCATGTGTGGTTAGCAACAAAATTGATTAAACTTTCTCAAAATAAATCAAGCAAGAGCCTTTTTGAAAGTAGGGAACAAAGGAAACTCTTCTGGGGAAGATGGATTAGAAGTCATAACTAATTTCCATGAAAATACAATCTCACTTTCATGAGGAGAGAACAATGGAGTCTTAAAGCAACTTCACTCATATGGAATGAGAATACAAGTTTAGTATCTCACTAACCGAAGGGACCTATGGACCAATTAGCATGGAGAGGAAAGTATTCATATCCAATCTACTGATGGATACAATTTTTCGAATACCTTCAATGAAACGCTGTATGACTGAAATTATGAAGAAAAAAAAGCTTCAGAAGGATTTCCCTGTAATCTTTGATGGCTGTGTGAACTGACAGGCGAAATCATCAATTCAGATGTTGTCAAATAGGATATATAGAAACTATATTGATTCATCTTCTCATGACATGGTGTTGATACTAGTTTCGAAACTAGATGCAAAATGTCTAACTTGCAAGATTAAGAGAATCTCATAAAAACTGGCGCCTTCAAAATGCGCAAGCATTGGGGAACCAATTTCAACTGTCTATAATTGAGGTCTAGAAGAGCGAGGTCTCAGATACTTAAAATCTTGCCTTGGGTCCTGGATAGAAGATCAGAACTGTGAAGAAATCTTCCATGTGGGTCTTCTGAGAGTTAAGTGGGTGCAGGAACCACAAGCAAACCTTGATGCAATCAAGTAATCCGAATCTTAAAACGTGATCAGTAACACTGACATTCATTCAATTGTTAGAAGAGCGTAAAGAATTATGTCTGATTAGCTTATGTGCATAAATGACACTAACCCACCCGGTCTTTTCCCATCTGAACACAAAGATTGAATGTCACTTTCTTCACTTTAATGAAAAGCAGGCATTTTACGAAAAAAAAAAAACCATCAACAAACTACCATTCCCTTGAAACTTTGGGAATGTCACAGAAAACAACAAGTCTAATAGGCACTGTCTCATGAGCTTCAGCCACTCAAGGCGATCCAGTCCAGCTCCTTAGTCCATCATCGGTGTCCGCTCTCTCTCTTTCTTCGCAGCTTGCAGCAGAGATAAGTGGCTTTTTCCCTTCTCTCCATGATGTGGTATTTCTTTATTGTATTGCAAAAATGACTGTTAATAGCTTGCACTATTTAAATCCTGACTCTTCTTTAACTAACCGCCTCACGAGCGCGGTGCTCCTCACGGACGTGTGGGAAACGGCCACTACAACGCGGCAGTTTCTACGCATACACTTAACCACGCATGATTTACAAAGCATGCGTGGTTACCAAGATCCATTACCTGTGGGGACAGGATCCCGGGCTGTCCACATTTGACTCCAGGCTGACACCCAGTCTCTATTGTACTGCACCACCCATGCTGTACCTTGCTAGCCCCCAGCGCTGAGAAGGCGGTGTGCACTTGACTCCCACACTGCCTCTGACCACTACATTGGGGTTTTCCTGGGGGTCGGAGGGGGGGCAGTAATTAGCCTATAATCTCCCAAGGGATGGAGCCTTTTGAAGAAGGCCAGGGGGAGGAAGACCCGCTGGCGGCACTACTTCTATGATGCCGCTGATGCATCAATTTACCACACGGTATCAGAGGTCATGGGTCCATTTGAGGAGCGACTCTCCCTCAAGATAGCGCAGGCATGCGCAAAGATTGTGGGGGCTGCATCAGGACCCGCCTCCCCCTCCGTGCTGGATGGGGGTTCCCCAACCCCCTGTACAGGGCCTGGTACCAGCAAGGCGCCCCCTGTGAAGCTGGTGTGGACGTTGATGTCTTTGACAGGCTAGAACAGACGTTCCTGGCCATCAATGCCCTGCCCCTCCCTTCTTGGGATACCACTGGGTTATTTAGGGAGCCCCCTGCACCCTGGACCAATGCCCCTCTGGCCGATGATGGCCATAGGAACACCGATGATGAAGGCCCATCCTGCCCCTGGCTGCCCACCTACAACCCACCCCCCTGCCCTGCCTCGGATGCCATGGGGACCTACGCTGACATGCTTGACCCGGATGAGATCCTCCACCTGAGGTCTTCCAAATGGGCCCTGACAGAGAAAGTGGTGACCTATGTGGCAGGATGCATTCGGAAGGCCTTGGAGAAGAAATCCCGTAACTGCCCGAGGAAGGCCGGCACCCCTCCCAATAAGGTAAAGTGGCCATTACACCGGAGACTGACCCATGAATGCAACCTTTTTGCAGAAGGTTGTCAAGGATCCAGAAAGTGGATCAATAGATCCTGGTGGGCGTGCCAGGATAAGCTCTTGGACACCCTGGGACCCTTGACTGAGCTCTTAGACATGGCTGAGGCATCGGGTCACTAATCTCCCGACACACTTTCTGCCTGGGAACAGCGGGCAGTCATATTATAGGGAATGCAAACTGTGCGTTGTCTACAGAGCAGAGGCGCTCCCTGTTGATTAAAGTGGACCCTAAACTTGGGGATTTGGCTGACTCCTAAGACGAGCCCATAGCTCAGGGAGGGCTTTTCGGGGAACAGTTTATTAAAGAATTAGGGTGATTTGTCAACACCTTCACTTCCCTGGACAAAGCTCAGGCCTCAATCAAGGTGGTCTTTCCCTACCGGGTTTTCAACTGGGCCGTTTGAGGTAGGGGCCGCTCGACCCACTGTCCCAATGCTCAGTACCCTGACATAGGGCAAGGCTCCCGCCAAGGCCATTTCCAGGACAGATTTGCCAATTTTTAGCCTACCAGAGGGAGGTGTGGCAGAGAAGCCAAAGGTGCAGGAGCCTCCAACAACTCCGGTGAGTGTTTTCCCTTCTTTTGTTGTAAGAGTAGGGGACTGGCTGGCTAATATTTTCCAGGCTTGGATTTCCATCACAAGGGATGCCTGGGCTCTTCAGAGTGCGGGGGTTTCAAAAAGAATTTTATAGTACCCCCTGGCAGGCCGTGACCCCATGATCGCTCCACTTATCGGCCCTGGTGGACAAGAATGTGACCTTCCTCTTAGCCTAGGGGGCCATCGCCCACTACGCCCCTCATCCCCGGCAACATCTTCCTGGTCGCCAAGGCAGATGGAGGCCAACGACCAATTATCAATGTCCACAAATGTAATGTGTGGTTTGTCTACCGCCACTTCAAGATGGAGGGGATTCACCTCCCACGGGATGTTCTACGACCAAGATTGGATAGTGCTCTGGATCTCAAGGACACCCATCTCTTAATCCCAATTTCTCCCCCCTCATTGGCAGTTAATACAATTTCTGTAGCAGGGCCAGACCTACAAGTTCACCACTCTGCCTTTGGTCCGCTCCGTGGTGTTTCACGAACGTTCTTAGGCCAGTCGTGGACCACATACGGGCGCGAGGAATCTGGCTAATCATCTACCTAGACGACATCCTGATAATGGGGCACTGTTCGCACAGGCTGTCATGTCAGCTTCAGACCACGGTAAACCCTTTACAGAGCTTGGGCTTCGTTGTCAACGAGACCAAATCCCTCCTGATCCCCTCTCAGAAGGGTACTTTGCTGTGTTTCTTGGTAGACACCGTTGATGCTACTTGCTTCAAGAGATCCTGCGCCAAAAGTCTCCTTGAAGAAACTCCCAAGACAGACTCAGAGCCTGCTGAGGACAAAGAAAACCGATGCCTGGTACCACCACTGCACCAGACGCCTATGCCCCGAATCAGGGTGGCCCACCAGTTCCAGCGAGGTCCCCCAGCGCTCCGGGGTCGGAGTCCACCATGGACTGACACCTCCAGGACTCTCAGACGTCACCTACACCCTCTGCACAGAGACCCCCCCGCCCCCAACCACAAGTGGCCCGGTAAGGTGAAATCTGACCTCAAAAGACCCCTGCATCCAGCCGCCCTGCGCCCTGGAGAAGAGAATCCGAGGTGCACCTACGTTCCAGAGCCTTCCAACTTACCTGTCCAGCAGTTTGTTCCTCCCGGAAGTCTTCCCGGACCGAGCCTGCATAAATTGTTTTAACATAAGTGTGGAGTTGGTTTGTATGAAAACTTGAAAAACTGAAAATTTACCAAAATTGAATTACTTAACTTTTGTCTAGGAAATGTCGCAGTGTGATATCTAGGCATATCATACTGATTAGCAAAAGAAACTTAAAAAGTAATCAAAGAAGTAACGAGTACTGTAATCTACAAAGTAACAAACGTAATTCTGATTATTTACTTAACTGTATATCAACCAACTGCATTTGAACCTGTATTCAACTGTAAATTATTGCATTAGTATTGCAAAGTATTATTTGACTCATCTGCACCAGGCCTGGCTTGGTTCTAGAAATAAAATAACTAAATAATATTTGTATACAAACAAATTGGTCTGAGTTCAGTCTGAGTTTGTGACATCATTACTTGCCTGAGTTGGTACAATAAATGCTTAACCCTGCCCTATGATAAAGCCTTACTGCTCACCCACACTACCACAAATAGAGAGTAAGGTGCTATCTACTATTACCTCTGCCTACCTTTGGGGCCCCACTTGACTGTGCACAATATACCTTACTTTGGTATAGTATATACAGAGCCAGCTTCCTACACATGGGTTGTGGCTAAACCGTGTCCTTTGATTGTAGGGAAGGATACGAGTAAACAAGATTTGTGAAACAGCTGATGTGGCTCTCATGCATCGAAAGAGGCAGAGCGGACACAGATGAATGACTAAGGAGCTGGACTTGATCGCCCTGATTGAGTTTCAGCCAGAGTGTGCCTATTGGACTGGTTTTGACATTCCCAAGATTTCATGGTAATGGTAGTTTGTTGTTTTTTTTTGTTTGTAAAAGGGCTATTCATTAAAATAAAGAAAGGATAGCATAATCCTCGCCTCACAGTCCTTAATAAATTGAAACTTTCCATTACGCTAGGAACTTTTTCATTCTACATTTAGTGTGCTCCGTACCATATTTTGTGATGTTGGTTCAGTCAGTCTGCCAGTACAGTTTCTCCTCTCTTCGAGTATGTGCTGTCTATCAGCTTTATCTTCATTTCTCCATTACAGTAAGACCTTTAAATCACTATTTAAGAGTTTAAACCTTTTGAAAACCCATTTTAAATGACAACTGGCATTAATGTCTGTCAATAGACAGTCAAAAGTTAGAGAGCCCGGGACCGCAAAAATAGATGCGGATATTCAGTGCTTACAAAAAAAGGTCATTTAAATTTAATTGGCGAATAAAAACGACAATGAACAATTTGCTCTGTAAGTAGTACACATCCTTCAAACTAGTGTCTTATGATGGCCCTGAAGGATATGCCAGAGAAAAATGAAATACTTCAAGGAAATGAGGTGTGAACAGACATGCCATCAAAACGTATGCTTGTACCGCATATTATTCCTCCACTCCCACAATCCCCTGCATTCATTTCCACCTAATAGGGTGGTGTACATGCATTGGTACTGAACAAGGAGGATGGCAGGCGAGTAGTGATTAAGAAAACAAAGTTACTTTCCTGTAACCACAAAGAAGTAGCCAAGGTATTTTAATAGATTCAAATGATGTGCATAGTTACGACAGCTGCTGGTTTGCACTAATAACTGTGAATGAATGGATCTGCCGCAAATCAGGTATTCTAGCTTGTTACACTCAGCCTCTTTCAAACACTGATATTTACCACCCCGTCAAGCCCTGGCGTTATTCCTGAATAAGAGGCAAATAGCAACGGATATGATCTCAGACCTCTCTTTATAGTCATGATATCACAGACCACGAGGGAGGAACTTGCAACCAGGAAGTGATACATATATTCAACCTGAGGTATACTCAAGACCCAATGGGCTTCGCCCAGGAGGCAGATTTTGATTGATAAAGCACCATAATTTATCCAATTCCATCCAACACCACTATATCAAGTATGTTAGTTCAGAGAACTTGTAGGCGATGTGCCCCTATAACAGCTGACTAGAATGCTTAACATATCTTCTAGTTCAGTCTCGGGGGTTTTCCTCCTCACAAGAAACAGGCGTTACAGATTCCTGTAGGGTCTTAATGTCACTACAGTTCATAGGTAGCAGACGTTCTAAGACGCACAAAATTCTTGGGAGGAACGTCATTTCTAAATCTGGCTATACTCATATAGCCCGTCCTAATCAGGGCTGCATACTTTCAACAGTATAGACTAATAAGTTTGGGTTAACTTAATATCCAGGTAATGAACGGCAGAATCGTTGAGATGATATCAAGAGCTAGACTTACTATTTTGGGCAGAAAAGGACCCAAAGGAGAGCCAGATTTTATTTGAGAGATAAGGGATGACATTTTAGATGGAGAAAAGAGAAAGGAGGAGGACAGCGATCCAGGGTCATAATCTTTGTTCAGTAATAGCTCACTGGGAGAAGGCATGACAAGGGCGGGGGAGGGGGGCAGGGGTTCAGTGGGAGCATACGAGGCTACTGCAACAGGATCGATGGGCTGAATTATTGTTGAAACCATGGCCAGCTTAGTAGAAAAATGGTTGAATACCGCGTTAACTTTGTCAGAAAATGCTGTCGCTAGAGAATTACAGAATTCCTGGCTGATGTGGTTGTTTGAATAACATTTTAACTGTAGAGAAAACGTCTTTAGATTAGTTTTTTGCAGGGTTAATCATATTGGTGTAATATAAAATGTTCTCCTTAATGATCTGTTCTTTGTAGTGGGCAAGGGCTGACTTATGACCCTTCAGACAAGAAACTCTATATTTGATACTACATTTCCTTTCAAGCCTGCAACAGGATTGTTTCTGACAGCGAAGGGTTCAGAGAACAAGGGGTACGAAGTGGAGGATCTGCTGCTGTAGATGCTCTTGAGTGGGGATTTTAGGTTCAAGGCCAAAGAAATCCAGGTGTGGTAGGTTCTAGTACCGATATCAATGTCAGCTGAGACTGTCAGGTGGAAGGAGGGTGGCTAGGGTCAGATTTAGTTGCTTAGGGTTAATGCTATGCCAGGAGGACCTGGTTGGTTGTTACTGCTTGATAGAGGGGGCCAAACTAAGATTAAATATAACTGCCATGTGGTCTGACCAGGCCAGTGGGAGATAAGATCGGAATTGTAAAAATGGATTGTCAGAAAAAATAGCATCAAGTTGGTGGCCGGCAATGAGGGTGGATCCCTGTACTCCTTCAAGACCCATGCTCATAAAAACATCAATAAAGTGGGCAGAGACGCTGTTAGAGAGATTGTCAAAGTGGAGGTTAAGATCTCCCAGTAAAATAAAATCCACAGAGACAATTTTTGTGTCAACTATCTGAGAGAGCTTGAAAATAGGAGCTGCCTTGGAGCCCGGGGAACGATAGACCAAGACACCGTAAAAAGAATAATGCTTGGACAGCTCTTTTTTTAAAAACAGCTTCTGGTTCATGGGAGTCTTCAAGTTCAGTAAATGAGTATCTGAGCGAGTTCCGATAGATAACGGATAGTCTCCCTCCTTTTTTTCCACTCTTTCTCTCTTCTTAAAGAGTGGTTAGTAGGCAGAGCTATAACGAACTCAGGCCCAGAACCGGTGTCGGCACAGGTCTAAGCTATGAAAATAATATCGATCGTTTGAGACTCCATGAAATCTGAAAATTCTAAGGGCATGTTCAACTAAAGAGCGAGCATTAATAAGGGTACAGCGGTAAATGAGACCAGAGCTAAGGAAGCTGGAATTAGTGTTTACAGAAGGTCTGAGATCAGTTCTGGATAGATCAGTGACAGCATGCATTTGGGACAGGCTTGACCTTCATGTAAGGATAAGGGAGAGAGAATCAGGCCTGTGCAGTGCTTATCCCTTTTGTTAAACATGAGTAGATTGTCTCTGGTGTAACACTGGGTGACTGTAGGCTGGGTGTCTGCGTCGGCATATTGGCTGGCAATAAGCAGGGTCCCGGTGCAGACTGGCTTGCCTTTGGAGCGTCTTCGGCGAGTCCGCGTCACCTGGTTTAAGTAGTCCTTCATCCAAGGGGGTGGGGGAGGGGGGCTGCCTAGATGCCAGTGCCGGAGCGCGGTGAAGGTTTAACAAGAAACAGTGTGGAAAATAAAAGGGGCTTGCAAACTGGGGTCCAGCAACCCCAGCAGGTCCCACAGGCTTTCCTGTGGGTGCCTGCTTACTGGTAAACTAAATCAAACCAGCAAAAAAAAAAAATTCAAACACAAAAGTATTAAAAACGGGAGATAGACTCCCTCAAATATGGCACCCACTTTGTAAATGGAGCCAGGCACCTCCACTAGCACAGATTGCTTACATGGAAAATAAAGAAGCACTACATTTTTGTCTGCAACGCTCGCACTATGTAAAACTGCCAAAAATAAAATGTGGATTCTGCCCGTCACCATACGCTAATCTCCTTCCAAGAAGAAAGCCAAAAGCATTAACTATTGTTCTCAGAAAGAGATATCCATCTACTGAGTGAGTTGCACAGAGTGCAACTAGGAAATATGGGATCAATCCTCGCTTCCTTGCTCGACCAAAGTGATCCTAGGCCAATAGCTTGTCACAAAGAATTCTTTTTTTTCGTTATTACATAACAGAGTGCCTTGAAGTAAGTGATGTGCGCTGTACAAACATCTGGTTTTTCAATGTAATAAATTATATGTGTATAATGAGAATCTAGGCTACATATAGTGTACATGTAACACCTGATTGGCCTCATTGGGCACTAAAAGCACGGTGCTCACGACGGGGACAGGAATGTTTCCAAATTTCTGTTAAAAAACCATCACTTTTAATAAACACTTCTCCATTCACTCAGTTGTACTAAGATGAAGCTCTTCTGCATGTTAAATGTTATATTTTTAATTTTGAAGACACCTTTCCATATTGTAGCATTATGTTCCCTGCATGATTTCCATGCCAAATATTTCCAGGGCTTGGCTCGTGTAAGGGCTCTTACAGCCACAGCCAACCTTTGGCTCGGCTCTCGCCATTTATTTGTTGGCTCGCCCAATTCTATGTCATGACCGGAGGCTCAGATTATGCTCCTCTTTCTACGCTTTATTTTTCCAGCAGCCAATCAAATGTTAAAACTTAAAACACTACATTTCCCATGAGTATCCACAGTCACATGCACCAATCTGAGCCCACCGCCCTATAGAACCCCAAAACGCCATCTCGTGTCTTCTTACTTTGCTGCTTTGCAGCCAGTTAGCTTTCTTTTCATTTACGTATATTATACTTGTATTGCTTAAGGCTGTTACATACCACATTATATTAGACAGTAGGCGAGCGCCCATATTCTATTCTTGTATAGTGGATTGTGATTCCATATACCACTGGCTTAGTCTGCAGGCATACGCCCAATAGGTTTTTCCCTTGTCAGTAGTACTAACGCAATGATTGTTATTACTCAAGAGTCATTGTGCAACTTTCTCATTCACAACTTTTGCGAAAGGGAGCGATGCTGCCTCCCGACTGCACGTCATTTTCAGGAACGTCCCTTTACGTGCAGTGGGAAGCGAGGACGTGTGGGCAGAGGCGTCCACAGTCCTCTATTTCTCACGGGTGTGTTAAACGCGCATGCATGTTTTCTCCCCCAAGCGGCTGGCTCAGAGCAATGCCGCCGATTCAACGCATAGGAGGAGCGTTAAACCTCTCCGGTACAGATTGTCGCGTGAGCTTCCTATTTAAACAACAGGGGTGAAATATTTCATGAGATTTTTATGACCTAGAGTCCTGCAGGCTGCTCCCTCCACATCTTAAACTTGTTACTGCCTGCCTGGGGTCCAGAGATTTATGATGTGCACTCCCCTCTTGAGATTTTTCTTTAAGAAGCCAGAGATATATTCCTTCTGAATCGCATATTGGTCTGCTTGGCAGTCTTAACCATGCAGGATCCTTTTGAGGGGGAGATGGATTAAAACTATGATGACCCTCAATGATCCTTAGAACACGACTTGGTGGTAACATTGGATGCTGATGTACACCAGTCGGTTAATAAAGCCTTAGTCAGGGCTCTAGGTCCTATTACCCAGCATCTCCGGGGGCTATGCTAGTAAGCACGGCTGGATTACCCCCCGGCCTCCCACTTTTCAACAGGGATGAAGCTACTTCCCGCAAGCTTGCCAAGACCAAAGGAAAGCGCTCCACAGATTTCCATTTTGCCACATCTGAAAAGCTTGTGAACTCCCTGGTGGGAGATAATGCATATAGTGCCCTGCCTGATGGGGCCTCCTTCCCTTCTCATACTCTTGGGGATACAGATTCCTCTAATTCAGATAGCTCTGGTGACGATGACGAGCCTGGCCCCAGCAAGCGTAAGCGCAAAACACTTCAAGAAGAGTCCCTGAAACTTCCTAAAGTACTGGATTTCGAACCGAGAAAGTACACCTCGTGGCTTCCGGCAATTTACAAAAATCTTCCTCCTACGGTTTAAACACTATTGGTGGTTCATCCAAGATGCATATAAAGTTGTCCCACAATATCCAAGTTTACAGTGGAGTTTTTGTAATATTTTTTTATCAAGTGTAACAAACATTTTTGAAAAAATATATACAATTTATTTTCCTTATTCTCAACAAAAGCATATATAATCAATTTTCATTAGCACAAATATAAGCATTAAACAAACCTAGGCCCACTATGACAAATAAAGAGAACATAAAAAGTACACATGCCATACATATAACCAATTATCACAAAACAAGGGGAATTGCAACACATTAACAATTGTCAGTACAGAATTGAAATAATATAGTTTATACACCAAATCATAAAAACAAACAAAAAAGACAAAACGTTGACGCGTGTTTTGGAACAATACAACATATAAATAGTTCCTTCTTCAGGGTGTAGACAATGAGTACGTTCAATTTTGGGGGGCCTTCTGTATGGAGTGAGCAAACCACCGGATATGTGGTATGAGGGCTCACAGGGTACAAAGATTAAATCTGTGGGAACAACAATTATAAAGCTTAATTGAAAAGACTATGGTCAGAGCTTGACACTGTCAGGGATTAGTCAACAGTGAAAGAGACGTAAACCATCTACCAGTGAAACATGAACCAGAGTTTATGAGACCTGAGTATCCATAGTCTGTCACCTGCCAGTTTATCCTTGAATGTCTGGCTATTGTACTCCAAGACAACTACTTTGAATTCAATGGTTCCATCTTTAAACAAATACAAGGTGTTAGCTACATTGGGGGCACAGGCTGCGCTCATGCTAACATCTTTATGGGTTCCTTTGCGGAACAGTTCATTTCCAATGAGGTTGCACCTTTTTCTGAAAGTATTCACCATTTGAACCCATTCATTGACGATATTTTTTTCATCTAGCGGGACTTAGATGAACACCTCACTGAGTTCCTCCTGTGGATTAATTTGTGTAATCCTCACCTCAAATTTACCCCTAACATCAGCAAGGAGAAAATTGAGTTTCTTGATATCTGGATCCAAGCCACTGATCAGGGCATAGAAGTATCTTTGCACACCAAACCCACCGCCCAGAACACCCTCCTCCACTATGAAAGCTATCATCCGCGGTCCCAAAAAGATAGCATACCTTTCAGTCAGTTCCTCAGAATTCGGAGGAACTGCACCACCATCAGGGAATTTGAGGCCCATGCGGAACTTTTGAAAAAACAAACTTCTCGAACGGGGGTATCCTAATAGGGTTATTAGGGATGCCTTCAAGAGGGCGAAATACTACAACAGATGTCCTTCTTTAAACTAGACTCCAGACGAAAGATACAAAACTAGTTTGCATTACGAGACACTCTAACGTCAACAACAAACTTCGCCAAATCATTATGTCCCAGTGGCACATACTTAACTGTGGACAGGGTACCCCACTTCCCAGACCAGTCTTTGCGTTTCATCGCAATAAGAATCTGCGCAATACTCTTGTCAAAATCTATGTGCAAGCCAGAACGAGAGTTTGTTCAAAAATCCGATTACAGGTAGCAATCCTGTCCTGGGTACACACAAATGCGGTAACTGCCATGCTTGCAGTTCTGCTATGGTCACTTCGGAACTACAATGGGAGAAGAACAAATTTGTCTTCAAACAAATGAATAATTGTAGAACATCCAACGTTATCTACCTGATTCTCGGTCCCTGTAACCAAGGGTATGTCGGAGAAACTAGCAGATAATTCAGAGTAAGACTCAGTGAACATAAGTCCGGCATAAGGAACAGACGGATTGGACACCCCTTGTTGAACATTGGAGTAGTAACCAACATTCCGAACAAGACCTTAAATGGATGATACTGAAGAAAGTAGCTAATCCCAAGGATGGTAATATAGATGGACTCAGGCGAAAAAGAGAGGTATATTGGATATACACTCTCCAAACAGTAAACTCGGTGCTTAATGACGACTTGCCGTGGGAGAATGCCCTATTATGAACTCACTAGGGTACTAGGTCCTTTCGTTCCCCGCTTATTTTCAACTGCTACTTTGGTTTATTGGACTAAATGACTTATTTATCTATGTTGGTTTTTACTGTTCAACTTCGCTAGTGGACCCTTTCATCTCCTCTGGCCGTTTTTGACCAATTGGACTGGTCTAAATTCTTTTTAAATATTTTTTCCCATTTTGTATATCTTTTGTTCACCATACTCGCTTTGTTCCTCTTAACTGTCCTTGCCTTGCTAGGCATCCAAGATGGCGTCCAAATTCACCTTCTTACTATGTCTGCGCGTTCCATGCTTGCTGGGACCTTGTCTATGTTTAGGTCTCCAGTTTATCCCACCCCTCTCATTCCGGCACCCAGCTGCATATCTTTGACATCCACTCGTCTTGCTGTCATTACGTCCGGAGTACGAGTGCAATTCCACACGTATCCTTGATCGCTGTGTGCCCATCAAGGTAAGCGTTGACCCATACTATATTTTTGTTTAACAGGTTTCACCCGCTTACCTCGTGTGGTCGGAATCCCTTGGGCGAATCATGCTCTATGTGCTTTCTTTTTTCAGAGTGAGACTGTTTGGCTACGAAGCACTTCTTGCTCGTGTCTACCCTGATTTATCCTTGCAAATATGTTCACCGGATGTAGATTTCCTCACTCCTTGAGTCGCGGTAAGTACAGACCATGTCCCTTACTTATACCAGATCCGCCTACTGACAATATCGTTTTTCTCACCTTTTAATATACTTTATCTTCTCCAGCTCTCTCACGTCCCGTGTTATTTGGGACATGTTAGTTAAAATTCCAAGTGTGATCGCCTTTATGATTACCCTGTAGAACTCGCAGGCAATAGTATGTTTGCTAATGTTCGTTGATAGAACGTGTTTGAAGTAATTTGATCTCTTTATCTTAGCGTGTTCCTCTGACCTACGTATTCACCCCTAGTTGTGCAGCCGGTCACTATGGATTACAGTGTTTATTTAGATTTTTTATTATTTTGTTGTTGTTGCCCTTTATTCTTCCAGTATTCGCATGTAATCTCTGGACCTCTTGAGGTTTTGCATCGTCTTTCTACTGGAAGTTTTCTTTACCAGTGAACTTGGACAGACCCCCCCGCCCGCCACGATGCTTGGTATAAAACTCTTAATATTTTTTTTTCATTGTACAGACCTTTATTCTATTTATTAGTTTTCTTCCCGGGAGATGTGTTTAATTCCTCCTATGTATATATATGCTCCTGTGTAGATACATTCTGAACCTATCATCATGAGTATCAGATGACGTCAAGGGCAGGAATATTCGCTTTTTTCACAAACTTCTTCAAATTTGAGTAGGTTAGTTATCGTATATAAAATTTGGTATTTGCTCTTTCTATCCGGGAGTCCTGTTGTCTTTTTTTACCTACCTTATCGACTCTCTACTTAATTGTCTCACTCTATGAGGTGTCCTCTTACACTGGTGACAGATTATGGATACTCGGGTCTCATACACTCTGGTTCATGTTTCACTGGTAGATGGTTTACGTATCTTTCACTGTTGACTAATCCCTGACCATGTCAAGCTCTGACCATAGTCTTTTTAATTAAGCTTTATAATGTTTTAATTTTTTCCTTGTTGTTCCCACGGATGTAATCTTTGTACCCTGTGAGCCCTCATACCACATATCCGGTGGTTTGCTCACTCCATACAGAAAGCCCCCCAAAATTGAATGTACTCATTGTCTACGCCCTGAGGAAGGAACTATATGTTGTATTATTCCGAAACACGCATCGGCGTTTTGTCTTTTTGTTTGTGTTTCTGATTTGGTGTATAAACTATATTATTTCAATTCTGTACTGTCAATTGTTAATGTATTGCAATTCCCCTTGTTTTGTGATAATTGGTTATATGTATTGCATGTGTACTTTTTAATGTTCTCTTTATTTGTCATGGTGAGCTTAGGTTTGTTTAATGCTTATATTTGTGCTAATGAAAATTGATTATATATGCTTTTGTTGAGAATAAGGAAAATAAAAATTGTATATATTTCTTTAAAAAAAACTGTTTCACTTGATAAAAAAAATATTTTAAAAACTCCACTGTAAACTTCGATATTGTGGGACAACTTTATATGCATCTTGGATGAACCACCAATATTGTTTAAACCGTAGGAGGAAGATTTTTGTTATTTGCCTGTAGTTATTTCCCTGCTCTCTTCCTCCCCATTAAGATTTCAGGGACCCTCTGTTTACTTGTTGCACCTCCTGGCTTGCCCCACAAGAAATGGCAGACTATGTCCAGTACCATATTGACTAGGTTTTCGACAGACGTCAGAGCGCAACTTCGGTCGGAATGCCCCAGACCGGATCTCCCTGGCACAGTGACTAAAACACCTGGAAGTAGATCTCACTATGGTTACTTTTATTGAACAAATTTTCTTGAGATCCCAAAAGGGACTTGACCGTGCCCGGCACAACTGCCAAGATAAGTTGCTCGACGTTTCAAGCCCTCTCACAAAGATCCCGGGGTTGGCCTTATAGGCCAAGGACTCCAGAACCCCAATCGATCCAGAAGTCTTAGTGGGATGGGCCCAATGGGATGTGTAAGAACTTGGCAACGCAAACTGTGCAATATCTGAGCGCTGTCGCTCCTTCCTTTTTATAAAATAAAATAAAATAAAAAATAGATCCTAATCTGAATGAGCTGGCTTCTGATTCAGGACCAGTGGCACAAGATCTCCTGTTAGGGACCCAGTTCATATAGGAACCCTCCACATTTGTCTCCACATACAGTTCTCTTGACAAGGACCAAGCGTTCCCTATAGAAATTGTTTCGCCAATCCCTTTTTGATAGGGCTGGACGTTTTAGGGGGGAGAGCGTTCGGCCGGGTTTATCACCAAAGCCGGCAGCAAAGCTATTACCAACGTGGCAGAGGAAGCAGACAGGACTCCCTTTATAACTCCACCTTCTATCTTTCCCGAAATCATGTCAGCAGAAATAACTACAGGAAAGGGTGTTACAGGGAAGCACAAGGAGTCTCCCAGGAATTTGGAGCTGCAGGTGAGAATTATTCCTCTCTCAGAAGTCTCTTTTAGGGGATGGGAGCAGAATTGGTATATTCCTGCACAACTGGCAAAGGATAACCCGAGACGCACGAGTACTCTAGTCAGTACAGGGCTTCAAGAGGGAGTTTTACAACCACTGCTTCCAAGAATCACATCCCCATGTGAAGTTTTTTCCCCAACAAGAGTGAGATTTATTTTCCTCAAGATTCAGACTCTCCTTGAGAAAGGGGCTAAAGTGTTGACTTCTCACTTGTCTGGGTTCCTCAGTACCATCCATCTAGTGGAGAAGAAAGGGGGTGGATCGTGTCTGGTGCCCAACCTGAAAGACATCAATGCCTGGTTAGTTTACTAGCACTTCAAGATGGAGGGCAGCCATCGTTTACAAGACATCCGTCAAGAGGGAGAATGGGTGGTTCATCTCAATTTGAAAGACTCTTAGCTCACTATCCCGATTTTCGCCCCTCATCGTTGCTTTTTTCAATTTCTGTGGCTGGACCATTGTTACAAGTTTAAAGTCCTTTCCTCTGACCTTTCTTCACTCCGTGGCGCTTCACAAAGATAATGAGGCCAGTGGTAAGGTACTCTTAATTGCTAACCTGGACAACATCATTATTATGGCTAAGAGCCCTCAAACAGTTTTGCCTCAATTAGGGTGGACGATTCCCGTTCAAGATCTGGGTTTCATTACCAATGTCCAGAAGTCGATCCTTGTCCCATCTCAACACCTTGAATTCTTGTGTTTTCAGGTGGATTCTGTCCTGACAGACTGTCCTGCCGCCTCAGAAGGTCCAGAATATCAAGGAGTGGAGGTCTGCATTATGCAAACAGACAACCTGGCGGTCGATAACACGTCTTGCAAGACTTCAAACTTTTTTGATTCAAGCCATCTTCCTGGGTCCCCTCCACTACCGGGCCCTTCAGCGACTCAAGATCCAACACCTTCACAAGGTTCTAAGTTATTCTGAGCATGTGAGTCTGGCGGAGGAAGCCAAGATGGAAATGTCATGGTGGCTAGACAACATGGAAGCGTGAAACAGCAGAGCAATTTTTGGCTCGGCTCCAGGGATGATTATAGAATCAGACGCCAACTGGTGGGCCTGGGGAGCGCATTGTAGCACGGTCTCCACAGGGGGGCATTAGTTCAAGTCGGAACAGTCTCTTCACATCAATTGCTGAGAACTCATGACGGGGTCTTTTGCGATACAGAGTTGCTCCACGGACAAAACAGATTGTTGCATCCTTCTACGGATGGTCAACGTCTCTGCGGTTCAGTATGTGAACAAGTTGGGCGGGACCAAATCTCATCTTCTTGCAGCGATAGTCAAAAATAGTTGGCACTTTTGCCTTTAACATCGCTTTTTGGTGGTAGCGGAGTATCTCCTGGACCAGCGCAATATGGTAGCGGACTGGCACTCCCATCACCTATAGGATTTCAGCGACTGGAGACTTCACCCTAAGATCTTTCAGACTTCATTACCGGTGGGGCCCTTGTGTGGTGGACTTGTTCGCCTCTCACCTCATCCGACAACTTCTGACCTTTTGCAGTTTGTGCCCTGATCCGGAGGACACGGATGCCTTCCTTCAGGACTGGTCCCTCTCTCTGAGTAACGCGTTTCCTCCTTGAATGAAGATTCCCAGGGTTCTTTCCCAGGTGAGGCGGCAAGAAAGCAGAGATGATTCCAACGACTCCATTTTAGAAAGGCCAAGCATGGTTTCCGGTAATCCTCAAATTGGCATGTGCTTGTCCGATCTTTATTCCATTCTGTTGGCACCTGTTGCTGGATCCAGTAGGACAGCCAAAACCTCTGATCCGCTTGGGACACCTCTCGCTGTTGGCACTGAAAATTTCGGGGAGAGATGGAATCTCTCCGGCAATTCACAGGATGCTGCGGCCTTCATCAGACAGGCATGGTCCTTAGGTACCCATAAACGATAAGTCTCTGCCTGGCGCTATTGGTGTGGTTGGTGCCATGAGCGGCGTGCAGATACCTTTGGAGCAGATTGTTATTTAGTTGGTAATTTCTTTATCTTCTTTAGCATCTGTTGGTATGGCCTATCGGTCAGTTAACAACTTTGGGTCAGCAATTTCTGCAGTACACCTCTCTGCAGATGGTAAGCCCATTGGTTAACATCAGATTGTATTCAAACTCTTCGAATATCCGAATGTCCAAGCCTCCTCAACTGAAATATTTGGTTCTTTGGGACGTCAATATTGTTACACAGTTTTTAGAGAACTGGCTGGACAACTAGTTTCTATCACACAAGCAGCTGTCTGTGAAATTAACAATGCTGTTAGGTTTGATTTCGTACAAACGAGTATCTGAGGTTCGAGCTCTGGGTGTTTCTGGCAGAATGTTCTCTCCAGAAGGCGTCTCCTTTACTTTTACCAGGACGACGAAAACTAATTGCAGGTCTGTTTCATGTCCTGCGTTCTCTGATAACCGTAAGCTTTGTATGGTACAATGTTTGAAGGCTTATGAGGTAAGTACCAGAGAATTCCGTTCTGATATGGGAGGTCCGTTGTGGATTGCTTTGGAAAAACCTTTCAAACTTTTGGCTGCTGCTACATTGGCTAAGTGGCTACGTTAGTTGTTATCTGATGTTGGTATTGATACTTTCATATTTGGAGCACATTCAGTCGGGGGGCACCCATTGAAGACTTGTTCGTGAGGCGTTCTTTATTTTGATAGAAAGAAACTCTTACTGGGATGTCTTGTTGGGTGAGAGGATGACATAGGGCTGTCCTATGGGCTATGTCGCTGTTGATAGGCTCTCCAATCATCTTTAAATCAGAAAGTGCAAAACTGAATTATTCTTTATTTTACACTGACCAGCAAGCTGCTGAACAGAGGGTTTATTGAAGCCAGAAAGAAGCAGTCAAATTTAGTAAAGAAATAGGAGCTTTATCGCATTATCTTCTTTCTGAGGAATAAATAAAACTGTAAGCTGTACTTGCTTCGGTGATAAACTGAGAAAAAGACAGACTGGAAACTATCAAAGGAGTGCAGTTATAAAGAATAAAAAAGTAAGCTAGCACCATAAATTAATTTAAGTACTAGGTATAGAAAGACGGCATTGAGACAGTAGGCAGAACAGCTAAATGAGTGAAGCACAATCATCAAGATGGGGGAAGATAATGCAGTGTTTGGGCATAGTAAGTGAAGCCTGTAATTGTTTTCTAAAACTATAACACAACACTCCAAATATCCGAGTTGAATGAGGAGAGCAAAGAAAGACGGATGGATAGAGAAGGCCCAGCATATAGGTTAGCAGATTAAAAGAACCGTATTATTTTTTGATGGTGTGAAAGTTATCAAATGACCTCCCAGCATTAATGTAGGACGGGAGAGACGAGATGTTTTTGACAGGAAGAGACTAATACTAGTTGGACTACCAATACACAAAGCTGCAACTGGATTAAAAGATAAAACCTTGCAGTGCGACATCACATGGCTTCAATTTAGCATGGATTTGTTGTTGGAGAGGTGTGTCCTGATAGATAACCCTAAATTATTTAATATGTCCTGTAGTTTTCAGGTTTGACCAAATGAATTCAGCAGTGGATCCACCAAACCTGGCCAACACTTGTGTTTTGTTCCCACTGAAAAATGCCCTTTCTCCTCCAGGCACTCCAGCACCGTCGGAATGGGACATGTAAATGAGGTATTGTTCCTGGAGTTCTTTCTGATTAAATCCCCTCTGCTAAAACGACCGGTTGTTCTCCTTCAAACAGAAATGACTTGAGCCAATTCAAACTTGCTCCTGAGATTCACATTAATTACCAGGACAGTGACCAACCGTGCACGGCGGACAGTATAAAAATGTTTTTTTTTTTTTTTAAGAGAATTAAATCTGTTAGAAGATCTAAACATCGCATTACTTTAACACTGCTTTCTACCCCCCATAAAAATACATCACTGAGCAAGAAGCGGTTTAGAGACAGGGCAAGCATTAAGTTTGCTGCCGTTTTGTGAGAGGAAAAAACGGAAACTATTCAAGAGGACTGCTTTCCAAGTTCTCTAAAGGGTTTTTAACATTATCCATCAATACAGTTTGGGGAAATCATTAAGTAAGAAATTGCCTGGAAGAGGCGTTGGTGATTGGTAGGCTAGCTTTTGAGAGCATCAAAATGTAACAGTTACGAAAATGGGTAGGCACAGATCTCATGTGGAAGCTGGTTCCTCACCATCCTCTTGTTTTAATATGCCTATTTCATTATAAATAGTAAAAACTGACTGTGGCTGCCTGGATGGCAGATCCCAAGATATGAAAGTACCAACAGTATTCCAAAACTCTCACACTGGGATTCTCCTTAATAGAAAACAAACCCTTTACAAGGGTAAGGAATGAAATAAGGGGAAGGCATGAAGACAGGTACACAAATACTTCCGATTTCTACAATGAGCCTTATTTTTACTGTACAGTGCACTAACCTTCTAAGGCCCATATGTGGGTTTGTGCATCGGAAAACAAATCTTGGCTGGAGGCTTCTGGATGCTAAAAGGCAAAAAATGACATTCTTAATCTAGGTGTAAAAGGGTACACTTCACAAATTAAACACTAATAACATCCCATCAATTGAGCTACGATTTGGATCGCTGCCTTCTAAATCAAAGCTCACACTAAATGTGTTTTGACTCTACGTACTATGCCTCTGCAGACTGGAAGGTAATGCAACACTGCCCATTTTCAATAGGACCAGTGCGTTTATTTTCATCATTTTGAGGTCATCCACCGTGGAGGTACAGATAATGTTTTGGAGACTCAACACAAACTGCTACATTAATACATTTACAGCTCAGTAAAGTGCATTCACGCTCCTTGCTGAGCGCCATGGAGAAGGCCACTGCCTAGCAAAATGCAGCCTCCAAAATTCTTTCTTGTAAACAGTACACCCAATGGCTGTGGCAGGAGTTTGGTAATAAATGTTGCCTACGATTTAAAATGAAGTAGCTCTTTTTGATAAATAAGACTATTAAGCAATCCAACCTTATTACTGTATTGACTTTGGTAAGATTAAATTTAACCTTGTTGCAATTCGAACCGTGACCTACACATTATGCACATCTTTGTATCAGGGACTCAACTGCTGAGTCAAGAGTCATGAAATTAATAGTACCAGAGCAACTACACACGAGAACATTGGCTCATGCCTCTTCAAGCAAATATGTTGCAGGTAACTGCTTCATCACCAAATCCACCAAGGACTGCTTGTTGCAGATTTTATCCTATGGAAGACTGCTTTTATATCTATCTTCTTATCAGCCTTGTAAGTGCAACCAAATGGGCAACATCCTGCCCAGCACTCACTGGAACAACAAAACCAGTGTGTCTATGTGCTTCGAAAAGTGCTATTACTTAATGGATTACATGCATTCAATCAGACAGAAAAGAAAATGAAATGGTTACTTACCAGTAGGAGTAGTTTTGCAGCTTGAAGAGTTTTCTGGATTCACATGCATTATTCCGCCATCTAGTGGTTGTGTCTCCTCTTTTTTAGGTCTCGCCTACGCAGCGCACATGCGCTGCATAGGAGGAGACCTTTAACCATCGGTTCCCTTTTTCGCCCAAAAACGTGCACGCGTTCCATTGCCTTCAATGGCAACGCGTGCACGTGTGGCGATTCCCTTGCGGGAGCGAGCAGCAGCGCCATATGGCATCAATTATCACGCCTTGCCACTCACTCCCGCAAAGGAATCGCCCAGGCCCCCCTGCAGCCGCGCGAGGCGCGCGCGCTTTTGCTTGTTTTTAAATGTATTTATTCTCAAACAGAACCTCTTTCTATGCGCGAGGCTACCCGTGGACATCATGCCCAGTCCTCCACGCCTGTATGAACCTGCCTGAGACCGCCGGGGTAGAGGCCAATGCGCTGTCTAACTAAATAATTTAATGTGTATTTTGTTTTTTAACGTTTATGCTAAACATTGCGTATGCTTCTTTTAAACCGTGTCCAGATTGTTGGGCTTGTACTTCTTTTGGCCTTTTCTAAGTAGCCCATGAAGGCTGAGGTGGGTGATTCAGTGACTGCTCTGTAGCTTGGACATGAGCGCAAGACCTAGTGATCAGACGGCCCACACAGGTACGGCGCACACAGCGGCATGGGCGGAATTCAAATACGTTAGCTCACACACTGACTGTGCTTGGTAACTATCGGTACTGGTAAAATAAAGCCATCACTGACTCATCAACTCTTGCTCACTTCACTACCCCAGAAAATTACCACCATGAAAGCAAAGTGCACGTACTGGGTGTTTAGTGTTACATTTTATGTTACTCCACTTAGGTGTATGTTTGTGTGTGTGACATTGTCTTCTTTTATGTCTGTCGGGAATACATACACAAATTCCTGACAGACGAACCTTTTTACTTTTACAAAAGTGTTTATAATTACACAAGAATTTCGCAAAGGAAAGAGAGTGGGTAGCGTAAGGTGTGATTTTGCCTGGTGTACATGTTTTTTTTTTTTTTTAGGAGCCTAGGCTGCAGAGCCAGTGCTGCCAATTGCTGGGAATGACGAACTTCAAGGCTGCCTAGTTTTTATTTCACCCCACGCCTCTTTCTTCTAACTTGCTGTCTCTGTACCTCACTCTTGAATGTTTTATGTCATCCCTGTTTTCCCTGCCACACACCCAATAACTGGGAGGATCCACTTCAAAGGGCAAAGAACGATGCCACTCTGGGGCATATTTCAGCATATCTTTCTTCCGGATGGTAATACACACAAAATTAAGGGGTTCTGTTTAAACTTAAACCTGCTTCTTTAAACTATATGACAATGTAAAACAGAAACGTACCTTTTAAACTCAATTTGGGTGTAAAAAAGGACACTTTATTTAGTCAGAACTGTTTCCCGATCTATGTAAAATATTTCAATTTCATTAAAGATCTTTACTCTCAAATTACAATGCTTTATGTGCCATTCATTATTTTGTAATAGTGCACTAATTTTTGTCCTCCAGCAAAAGCAAGGGTATTTCTAGCCCCCAATTTAGAGCCTGAAGTGAGCAGAAGCACTTTCAGGAGATGGCCTCCCTTTATGGTGTTTGCCAGACAGGACAGAAAAAGGCAAATGTATATTTTATTGTTTTATGGCCTCTACAGCCGGGGAGCGAGCCATAGGAGTCACATCTCAGACATCAAGAGTCCTTAAGCCTTGGAAAGTGACAAATGTTTCCGAGGAAAGCCGGGGAGGGGGCAAGCATATATTACTGTATCTGACTGCATGTCCCAGTGTATAGTAATTGTATAGCTATTCAATCCCTGGCGGCACCGTAACCAGGATAATGTACTGCATTGCTAAACACTTTTCAGGCCCCAAAGGCCACTGCACTGCAAAGCACTTAGGTTAAATATATTGTCATTTGCACTGCCAATAGATCCAACTCTTGCACATGCGAGACCTATTGCATTGAAAATGCTTGTTTGTTTTGGTCGCTGTCGACCACCATTTGGTGTCAGGTACGTCGCCTGAGTGACGTCAGACGGTATCCTGGAGGTCCACTTGCGTGGTAGCCATCTTCGGATTCTTTTTTCTGTGTTACTTTGAAATCCTGCTGATGGTCCTTAATAAACACTGATATAGTCCTTTTCTTCTCCACCTGTTTGCTGCCTTTGCAGGGGTAGGCTGGGTGGGTCGCATGTGAATCCAGAAAACTCAAGCTGCAAAACTACTCCTACTGGTAAGTAACCATTTGGTTTTGCAGCATGAATCCTTTTCTGGATTCACATGCTGTGCATTAGATTATGTAGCGGTTTCTCCCGCCTTGGATGGGCTGTGGTGCAAGGAAGACTTTGCAAACAGGTGTTGGAGCACCTTCTGTCCAATTTGAGCTTCCTTATTCATTTGTATGCCCACACAGTAATGTCTTGTGAAGGTGTGTGGTGATGCCCATGTTGCTGCAGCGCAGAAGGCATCGATGGGTACGTTGGCCATAAATGCTAGCGTTGCTCCTTTCTTTCTAGTGGTGTGCGCTGTAGATTACATTGTTAGTTCTTTGTTGGCCTTTTTGTAACATAGTTGAATAGTTTGTACTATCCATCTTGCAATTGTTGCTTTTGTGCTTGCAGATCCTGTGTTGATGTGCAAGTAAGCCACAAACAATTGTTTCGTTTTCCTTATTCTTTCTGTTTTTTGCAGATAGTATAGTAACGCTCTACTTACATCCAAGGTATGGAGGCTTTTCTCTGCTTTAGTTTGTGGATTTTTAAAGAAAACTGGTAGCAGGATGTTTTGATTTAAGTGATACTTAGATACCACCTTTGGTAGAAACCGTTCGTTGGTCTTTAAGATTACTTTATCCTAGTGGATTTGTAAGTAGGGATCCTGTATTGTTAAAGCTTGAAATTCACTCACTCTGCGTAGTGATGTAATCGCTATCAGGAAAACAGTTTTTATGGTGGTATGCTTGATGTCTGCTGTATGCATGGGCTCAAAAAGGTCCTTTCATCTGTTGGGAAAGTACGGAATTTAATATCCATGTCGGTACTGGTGCGGCTCTTGGTGGAGCTATCCTTTTTGCTCCCTCTAGGAATCTTTTTATGACTGGTCTTGAGAAAAAACTCTTGCATGATTCTCCTCTTGTGTATGCCACTATGGCAGCCAGGTGCACCTTTAGGTTTGAGAAATTTATACCGCTGTTCAAGAGGTAAGTTAGATATTTGATAACTGTTTCTTGCGTATTTATGGTACTTGTTTTGTTGTTGGCGATGCACCATGTGGTACATCGCTTCCACTTTGCTGTATAGCATTTTCTTGTGAATTGCTTTCTTGCTTCTTGGAGTATCTCCATGGTTCGTGATGGTAGTTTGAGATGACCAAATTCTATGTATTCAGGCGCCAGGCTGCTAGTTGTAGCGTTGCTGGCTCCAGGTGACAGATTTGACCCTGTTGCAATGTCAGTAGGTCTTTTTCAGGTTTGATCCTGATCATTTGTCCCTTGAATATTTCCAGGAGGGCTGAATACCATGTTTGCCTTGGAAAATGAGGGGCCATGAAAATTATGTTTGTCCCTGGTTCTTTTGCCCTTTGCAGCACCCTTTGTATTAGGGGTATTGGTGGAAAGGAGTAAACAAATGTCTGAGACCAGTTTAGTGAAAGCGCATTTCCGTTTGACAGGAGGTGTGGAAACCTCGACGCAAAGTATTGCATTTCTTGTTCTGTATTGTTGAAAATAGGTCCAACACTGGTGTTCCCCAGAATAGGTACTGGATTATTGTTTGCTTCAGCTCCCATTCGTGAGAGCAGTTGTTCTGTCTGCTCAGTTGGTCCACTGTGATGTTGTCTACTTCTGCTAGATGTATAGTTTGCAGATGTATGTCCTGAGGTATTGCCCAATACCATATTTCCTGTGCTAGTTTGCTCAGAGAAAAATACTTTGTCCCTCCTTGCTTATTGAGGTAGAACATTTTGGTAGTATTGTCTGTATCAGAATTGCTTTCTTCTGAATAGGTTTCTGGAATGCCTTGATTGCCAGAAAAACAGGTTAACTCCAGGTAGTTGATGGGTTTCGTGGAGTCCTATTCGCTCCATTTTCCATGTACTTTTAGCTTGTTGAGAACTGCTCCCCATCCATTGAGGGACGCATCTGTTGTGATTGACACAGATGGAGTTGGGTCCCTGAAAGGTCTATCCTGTGCTATGTTGTTGGATGCCCACCATTTTGTCTGGGCTTGCACCCCTTGTGTAACAACCACTAGATCCTCCCAACTCCCTGTGGCTTGCGACCAACTGTTGGTGAGCCATTCCTGGAATGGGCGTATGTGTAGGCAAGCATGGGGGATGAGTGGGATGCATGATGCCATCATGCCCATTAGCTTCATCACTTTCCTCACTGTCAGACTGTCCCTTGTGGTAAAGGGTTGCTTCGTTGTGGATTGCTTGTATTCTCTCCTGTGTGGGATAAACCTTTGCGTCTTTTGTATTTAGTCTTACTCTTAGAAATGTTTTCTCTTTTTCCGGGGTTTGACGATTCCTTGTGATTTATTGAGAAACCCAGCTTTTCCAGTGTTTGAATTGTCTTTTGGACGTGAAGGAGGCATATTTGTTTTGTGCGTCTCCTTATTAGCCAATCGCCCAAGTAGGGGCATACGCGTTATGATCCCTTTCCACTGACTGTGGTAAAGGAATAATCTTCCCCCCCCACCGGTGTCTTGTGTGGGTCCCCTCTTGTGTTGGGAGTCAGTTCGAGCCATTCCCTCTCCCTCTGGAGGTTTGTTCTCTTCCTCTCCCATTACCTCGCCCTCGAAAGGGCTGCTTCTGCTGCCATTCCTGGTAGCTAGATTGCTGACTCGTTTGCTGGTTAGGGTTTTGCCCCTGGCCTTGTTGCGGTGGCTGTTGGCTTTGGCTGAAGCTGCCTCTTCCAGTGGTCTCTGTTAGAGAAGCCTCCTCTTTGAAAGTATATCTTTGTTGCAGAGCCCCCATTGCCCTTGCTGTCTTGTTGTCTTTCTTAATTTGTTGAAGTGATTCGTCCACCTCTTTTCCAAATAGCTCCTGTCTGCTAAAGGGCCTATTTATTATTGATGTCTTAACTTCTTGCTTGAATCCAGAGATCCTGAGCCAGATGGTTCCTGTGCACATTTTCCTGCTTGCGGTATCTGCTGAGTCTAGTGAATATTTTAGGCATGTGTTCACTGTTTTTTTACCCTCTTGGATGACTGCCTTTGCTCTTTTCATGTCATTCTCTGGGAGTTTGTTGATAAACTCCTCCATTTCGTCCCACTGTTGTTGGTGGCCATACTTATTGAACAAGGCATTTGAGTTGGCAATGCGCCACTGCGTTGCTGCCTCCTTTTACATTCTTCTCCCCACTAGGTCCATCCTTTTTCTCTCCTTCTCTGGTGGAGGTCCTGTGTTGGAGACTGCATTTGCTCTCCTCATGGCTGTTGTTACGATGATTGAATCTGCTGTAACGTTCCCCTGTATGTATTTAGGGTCTTTTGTCGAAGGTTTGTATTTCTACTCAACTCTAGGAGTCATCCCTTTGATGGAAGCTGGTTCTTTGAACGCCTCCTTGCCTTGGTCCAAAATACATGGGAGCATGGGGAGGTATTGTGTGCCTTTTGTTGTAGGTGCCAGTGTTTCCAGCAGGAAACATGTATTCCCTTTTTCTACCTCCAGGGGCAACCCAAACTGGTTTGCTGCCCTCTTCACCACTTCGTTGTAGAAAGCGATGTCATCTGGGGGGGATGCTTGAGGGATAGTTGCAGATTTCCTCCTCTGGACTCAGTGTCGAGATCATTCCAGTAGTCTTCAAAGTTTCCTTCGTTCTAGTCATCCTCCGGTAAGTTTCCGTATTCCTTGGGACTTTTGTTTCGAGGTTCCGGTGTTGGTGGGGAGTTTAAGATCGTCTCTTCCTCCCCTTCTGCCTCTTCGGCGTCAATGTTCTACGGTTCTGCTTCCGGTGCTTTGGGGATTCGGAATTGTTTTTAAAGATTTGTCGAATTCCCTCTTCCTTGGTAAGAGCGTAGCCATCTCTTCCTCGAGTCTTCTTTTGTTTTGAACTTAGAGGGCCCTCTTGGTGTTGGAGGCCAGGGACTTTCTCTTTTCGGCGTCGACGGTTGTTTTCAGCGGCGCGCCTTTTTTGGAGGGTTCGCAGTCGACCCTTGGTTTTGGCGGCTTGTGTAATTTTCCCATCATCGGTAACCTTGGCTCCCGTGGGTTTCCTTCATTCGCGGCTGACCCTCGATCGCCTTTTTGTTCGGCGTCGGGGCTGCCTTCGGTTCCGACGGATCTTTGTTTCTTACCTTCTCTGTCTTCTTTTTCGACTCCTTCGCCTTCTTATCAGGGTGTCTCTTTTCGGCGTCCTTTTCTATAAGTTCGACGTCCGAACCTTCATGTGTCGATTCGGCTGGAGCTGCGAGTTCCTCCTTGTCGCTGGAGAACCCCATTTCGCTCATGGTAGGTCTCTTCGTGGCCTGCAACATCGTGGTGTAGTGGGACTGTCTCTGGTTCCGGCGCGTCCTGAGAATCTTCGGCAGGAACGCTAAACAGGTCTCACAGTCTTCGTCTTGGTGATCTAACAGCAGGCAGAGGTTGAACACGGTGTGTGTACTTGTGGTGACACCTCGGACAAAATTTGAAAGGGGTCTTCTCCATGGCCCCTACCTCGCCATTTGTGTCCTGTAGTGGTCATCAGGTGTTCCCAATTTTTGGCGCTCTGCCTCTGCACACGATCGTGTGTTAGTCGACGACGTTCCGTTGAACTTTCGGTGATTATCTTTTCTTGAACTTTTTTCGGGAAAAAACACAAACTTCGTGCTTCCATACCCAAACACAGAAAAAAGAATCTGAAGATTTCTACCACACATGTCGACCTCCAGGATACTGTCCGACGTCACTCAGCACCAAATGGTGGTGGACAGCGACCAAAACAAAAAAGAGAATAGAGACAATTCTCTTCGGCGGCGGCGGAATAATGCACAGCATGTGAATCCAGAAAAGGATTCACGCTGCAAAACCATCGTTACTGAGGCATCCAACACAGCATGGATAAACCGGAGCCTCAAAAAAGGCACCAGGACATATTGTTTGGTCCATAAGGAGACCCAAGCAGAAGGTGGTGTGCATGGGCATTCAAAAGCAGAATAGAGCCTGCTCCAGGAAGGAAGCTGTAGTTAGCTAGTCTTCCATAGAGGGAAATGCCAGAAACCTCATTAACGCACTGAAAGGCATAGTTGTACACTACGGACTGATGCAGTCCATTGACCCTCCATGCTCATGTAGAGAATGTGCGCATCCTTGATCTCAAGAGAGAATGCAATCCTTTGATTGCAGCACAAACATCTCCAGTGAAATTACTATGTAGCTGAGGCTCTTGAAAGATCAACGAGTCTCGAAATTTGGAATGGAGTCTTTGAAGACCAGATTTTCAGAACTATGCACAAATAAACAGACATACCCTCATTTGTGGAATATGCAGCATCCTAAAATTGTGGCATCAATACAGCTCTCCAGGACTAACGACCGCTCCGTCTAAAAATGTCAGTCAAACCTCTTCTTCACCTAAAGTCACATAGTTCATTAAAAAAAAACTTGACCTTGAATTTGGAAGTGGTTGAAAAGGGGCCACATACAGGTCTGCCTTATGGGAAAATCACTGACTATATAAATGATTCCCATGTATCCGTACAGTCTACCTGGCACTATTGTAGACAGCCCTGCTGCTGGGCGCCTATAGTGACTACTGCGCTTGTCCCTAATTGGAAGTGCAGGCCACGTCTGCTGAATACTCAACGGCGGTCACAGTGATATATCCAGCCCTGCTGGTGGCTTGAAGGCACTTGGACACGACTATTTCTTGATCTGCTGGGGAGGGTGCAGCTACTTGCGTCCATACCCTACTCTTAAACAAGGACTGTTCGATACAGGAGCACATAGCTTTGGAATAAGATAGTGAGCACAGACAAATCGCAATCTAAACTGCAGTTTGAACCCTGTAAAACGCCTAAGCGGCAGGAGGTGGATAGGAACGCCTCGGAATCTGGCTCTGAAGTGGGTGATTATTGCTGAGTCGGAACTGAAACCCATACTGTCGGCAATGCAACGCGAGCAAAATTGATGGTAAAATCGACGCACCAACATTTTGTATGGACAGGATGTCGGAACGCCTCGACAAGCACACGGAACGACTCGATGCAGTAGAAAAGAGGGTCTCCGATGCAGAAGTTGTGGTGTCATCAAACTCGCTCACCAGGCCAAAGCAGACAAGATCCTCCAAGTGGTGCAAAGTAAGACGGAGCTTTTGGAGGCACGATCAAGGGGCAACATCAGACTGCTTGGTATTGCAGAGTCCACCAACATTCCAAATATGGAACAATTTGTGGAGCATCTTTTAGACGCCCTCTTTGGCAGGGAAACTTTTTCGACTGTTCATTGTAGAGCGGGCCCACAGATCCTTGGCTCACAGACAAGTCCTGGGGTCCCCTCAAAGATCAATCAGAGCCAAACTCCTTAATTACAGGGATCAGGATGTGGGCCATCCCAAGACAGGGAGCTTCAGGAGTTACGATACGAAGGCATGACCATCTCATTATACTCAGATTTTACACAAGTCCAGGACGCTCGTCGACAATTTCTGCCCATCAAGAAGAAGTTGCGGGACCTAAACCTAGACTACAACATGATGTACCCCACTAAGCTGCGCATTCAAGCAGATGGGAAATCGCATATTTTTACAGACCCAAAGCAAGTAATGCATTTCCTCAAGAAACTGGAGCAGAGTAAATCGCGTAAGAGTAAAATGCACTCAGCAGGGGCCACTGGAGGAACGGATTCAGACAGCAATGGTCAGTAATCCAGATAACCACACTGTTTACTACGAGTTGCTACGACTCCCCTTTTCGTTCTAATAGACATAACCTCTCTGTTGTTTGTAAATGGGCTGTCTGCCCTGCTCTCTATAGCGGCCTGACTAGGTAACAATGTGAGCAAAGCTGCTACAGACTGGGATCTGTCCAGCACTTCTCATTATGAAGATGTTTTAAATGTAGCTTGCCAATGACAATACATGTTTGCAGGTTTACTCGATGTTGACGGTAGTGTCACAATACCAGGAAATACTGTGCCCTATTGTATTACGCCTACTTAATCCCAGATTATGGTCCGGTCTTCGGCTATTTTGGTGCCTTTTTTACTCCTCAGTGCTTATGTTACTGTGTTAAAACGTTAAGGCTGGATCACATCTTTCCGCACTACAGGGTGGGTGCTGGCGGTATGGAGCAATAGCCACTGGTAACATTCGCCCCTGTTTGTTACTCACTTCAGACCAAGATTCGTGGTTTTCTTTGTAGGATCTTCTCCACCCACCACCCTCTTTTTTTCTGTTCCTGTTTTCTGATGGCAGTAATCAGGGTAAAGTTCCATCATTGGTGGGAGGGTAATGTATCGCCTATGCCAAGTTGGGGTGTGCATGGCATGGGTGGGGGTATTGTTTGATGTTTACTTTGCAGTGTACAAACGGTATAGACATAAAGCTCGGACTTGGCCGAAGTCGCATAGGGAGTGGTGGGTGATACTGATGAGATGGCATGCTATATTGAAGCTAACACAATAGCTCATGACTCGTGTGGGAAGATTCGGTTCCTGGCCTGAAACGTTAGGGGCCTTAACTTTAGGAAGGCTCGCAAAGTAATGGCATATCATAAGTGACATGCGCTGGATGTAGCACTTATTCAAGAAACACACTTACCACCCAATAATAACATGTTAACACATAAGCGCCTGCAGGGTCACTTCTATGCAGCAGGAGTCCTTCCATGGGTGAACCCAAAGCGTGGTATCAGACTGGATTAGAAATCGATCCTAATGGAAGATATGTGGTTACCTGATGCCATGGGCAAGGCATAAATGGGCACTTACTCAACATTTATGGCCCAAACTACGATGACCCACATTTTTATCATTCACTGGCTGCGTGACTGTTGACACTATCGGACATACCACAGATATGGGGGAGGGGGCGATTTTAACTGCACCCTGGATCCACTCTTGGATTGCTCAAGGGGTCCTCCCTGCCGACTATCGGCAGCTGTTAGGGTTATCGGGGACATTAATGCACAACTAGGCCTTAAAGACGTATGGCGCTCTAGATCCCCCGACGAAGGGGGTTTCACCCATTACTCTGCACCACATGACATCCACACCATAATAGATTACTGTTTGATATCCAGATCACTCAGGCCTCGGGTGGTGTCCTGTAGTCCGCTCCCTCGCTCATTCTCGGACCACTCGCCGGTGTTGCTGGATAACATCATTTCCCACGCCCCCCCCCAAAAATGCTCCTTTTACGTGGAGGCTCCCCCCATATTCCTTCTGTGGAAAAATTTGAAGTATTTATCAGAGGAGTTACTATTTCTAAACATGCCGGTGTACTCCACTCGTTGAGGAGTAGATTGACATTACTCGAGGGAAGTTTGGCTCAGATGGAGCTGCTTCTGCTGAAAGGAAGAGAGACACATTTCAGAAGAGCAAAAGAAAACTCTAGAAGAATATCATGAAATCGCAGACAGCGAGGTGAAGCACATGGCAAGTACGCCAGGGTGTATGGTGAGGGTGAGCGACCTGGCTCAGTTCTCGCTGCTCTGCAGAGGCGCCGCAGAGTCTAGCTCGATAACAGATGTGGCGAGGATGGGGATCTGCTGCGTGACCCTCTGGAGATCGCAGACAGATTCGGCAGATATTATGCAGAGCTTTACAGCTCCAAAATTGTCCCAGACAGAGCTGCTGCACAGGACTACCTTGAGCACATACAAATGTGTGGCTCACTAACACTCAGAGAGCACCTCATGGGCCCTCTGTATCCCACTGAAATCTGCACAGTTCTCCATTCTATGCGAGACGGTAGCGCCCCTGGCCAAGATGGGCTCACAGCGTCCTTCTATAAAGCGTATCAAGACTGGCTCATACCACATTTAGTCACCTTATTTGAAGAAATGGTAGAGGATGGAGTAATGCCCGCTCGATGAGAGAGGCGATGATTGTGACATTACTGAAGCCGGAGAAACTTCATTTAATGCTTGTCCTATAGGCCTCTGTCACTGCTAAGCGTGGACATCAAACTATTTGCCAAAGTGTAAGCGAACAGACCCGCTCCACTGGTCTCATATTTGGTGGGCCCGGAGCAATCAGATTTTGTTCCGGGGCGCACATTGACCAATAATTTGAGAACTTTATTTGGTGCCATACAAATCCAGAAGTCAAGGCCGCCGCTATCTCCCTAGACACGGAGAAGGCTTTTGATTCGGTTAAATGGGCGTTTATGAAAGCAGTGCTACTCTGGGTCGGGTGGGAGGCGTTTTTCTTAAATTGGTCACACTCTTATATAACTCACCGGTTGCCAGAGTCAAGGTCGGTGATGCGGTCACATCTTCCATTGCAATCTCAAGTGGAAAGAGGCAGGGTTGCCCACTCTCTCCACTATTGTACGCCATAGCAGCTGAGCCATTGGCGTGCGCCCTTAGGGAGTACCATGGGCATAGGGTATTTGTTTCCCTATATATACTCTCATCCTGTCGGCATATGCGGATGACATTTTATACATCCGTGAGCCAGGCAATAATTTAACTCCAGTACTTAATGAGGTAATTCGATTTGGGGCCACGTCTGGGCTCAAAGTTAATTGGGCCAAATCCGTTATTTTACCTCTAACCTCCTCTATGTCACTGATAACATTAGATTTTCCATTGCAATGGACCACCGATCCTGTCCGCTATTTAGGTATACAAGTTCATACAAACTCTGACTTAGTGCTCAGGGAGAACTATGGGAAAGCAATCTCCAGGCTTGAAGAGGATATCAGTTGTTGGATTCGACTCCCATTGTCACTAATAGGCAGCATTTCTCTTATGGAAATGGTTGTCCTTTCAAGGTTTCTGTTTTTATTTTTAAACATTCCAATAATTCTCCTGAAACATATGTTAAAAGTGTGTCCGCACATAGCTAATTAAACTTGCCTGGGCAGGGAAGCAGCCTAGAGTTAAATTGAGCACCCTCACATTACCCTACTCCATGGGGGGTCTCAATGCTCCCGAACTAGAACTATATTGTAGAGCTGCACAGTGCACCCACGCATATTATTGGATTCACAACCCACAAAATCTCCATCATTTACAGATCAAGCGAGTTGCTGCAGACCCTCTTACTCTTCGGCAAAGGCTGTTTATACCTCCCCAATTGGAGAACTGGTACACTGGACTCCATTAATTCCACTGTTCACGCATGGCATGAGTTCTTAAACAGGCAAGCGGGAGCACTTATGTACTCTACCCTGACACCTATGGAGTGGTGCCACTGGCTCTCAGTATGTAAGGACAGAGAAGCCATACAAGCTATGGCGAAGCTGGGCATTCACAAGATAAGGGACTTATTTACAGATGGTGGAATGCGCGGTTGCGACTGAGGGACTGGATACCACTCCACTTACACAATACCACTATTACAGAGTACGGCATTCTTTACACGAGTTACTTGAAGACTCGCAGGAACCCCCAGAATTACTATCCCTGACTTTTGGGCTGCGCTCAGCCTCCCCTTTCAAGAATAATTCCACCATTTACGATTTAATGCAGTAGTCAAAGAGGACTCAGTACACTAAAGCCAGACTAGAATGACAAGGCGAGCTGGGGATAGTGTTGGATGACAGCACTTGGGAGGCATTGTTGTGAGGCGACAAAACATGTCTCTCTCAATGGCAAATCTCGCCTTATACACTTTAAGCTATGGAGGCAATGGTGATGAGAAAGAGGGGGTGTGCCTCAGGTAATTGCCGAAGTAGAATTTATCTTGTATGTATCGTGTGTGTGTGTGTGTGTGTGTGTGTGTGTGTGTGTGTGTGTGTGTATACACATATACATATACACATACATACACATACACACACACACATGTATATATATATGTATTGCTGTCTGACTATGGAGAACCACTACACAGACTTATGTGCATGCTATGTCAAAATCTGCTATGTATTGATGCAACTAACTGCCATTATTGTTGTATACTGTCATGTACTAATGATATACTGTAAAAACCTTAAATAAAATAATCAAAAAAAATTTTCCTATGTATATTTTCTACATGCAGCATCTCTTTAAAGATCACGCTTGAGGAAACCACAAACTTAAAAAGTGGGGTCTTGAATAAAAGCTTAAAAAAACAAAAAAAAGACTGTAAATTGGAAACCATACCACACACAATACCCCATTTGCAGTCGTATAACACTTACCTTACTAAATAAATACATGACCAGCATTCGCCTAGACAAGAAAGCTTTAACCTAAAAGTGAAGAAAAAAAAAATTGTAAACTTACTCTTAAAGTAGAAATCATTTTCTATTCTTCTATTAATACTTTTATACAGATTTAGATATTAAATATGTAATTGCGTTAATTTCTACCATTCAAATGCAAGCACAACACAATTCTCTGAAAGTGCAGTCTAAATGCTGTTGCTTTCCTATATAGTTAATGTGTGAGCGTGCATGAGAGTACATACGTTTATGAAAGTCAAAGGAATAAAGACTCGCCTACGAACAGATTACATTACCAATTAGTAGTACTTAGTACCATTTCGGTAGGCAAGACTACTAAGTGTGTCTTAGCAGTTTAGAGTGTGAGGACAAGAGGTGCAAAGTTCACCTCACTCCAAGTCCCACACAAATGTCACCTTAAACTCCTCATTCCTTATTTCAGTACATGCACGGTTAGTGGGGCAGTATGGCAGTAGCATAACCACTTAAAAAAATGCAGCAAAAGTGATCTTACTCGTAAGTTTTGAGCTAAATGCTCTAGTCCTCCGCAACTCTTGCAAAATGCAGGTCAGAGTAGGCTTACATGTTTTTGTCCGACCAGGTGTATGGTTCAAAGTTATACTTGAAACGAATAACAACACCTCCAGACAAAAAGAGCATTACTGCACAAGAGCCCCAATTTTTTCCCCCCTTAAAAAAACGTAAAGAGAAAAACCTTGCTATTGTGAGTAAAAATAAGCACTCGTTTGTCTAGAACTAGTAGGAAATCTTATAGAACAACGAATGCCTATGAGCTCTTTTAATATGAAGTGGAGAATAAAGGCCAATGACTACCTTTTATACCTAAAGACTATGCAGTCAATGCAACTATTATGATCTGGAGCATAGGACCCTTCACATCCAACATGGTTGTGACTAGGATTTTCCCTCACTTATGGGGAAGGTATCAGCTCTACCTTGTAGTATCAAAATGACTGGATTAGCAAAACACAAGCCAAATGGGGATTTTTACTCACAAACATTTTAAATCTGTTTTTAACAAATATAAAACTTCATTGGTTGAGCAAGAAGGTCAGGTAATTTATTTTTGAGTGCCCGTATTGGAGTAGTTGAAACACATCTTGAGCACGTTTTGCACCAAAGATACAAAACAAGTATATATGACAGATAGTGCTGGTAAAACAGTTACATATTGAATTGAAATGTGCTACAATTTAGAAACCATACATAATTTCAGGGTATGGATAAATAAAATGTTGAACAATGTAAAGCTTTCACAGACTTTTCTGTTTGCACTGACAACTGTGAATTTATTGTTATATTTGCTTAAAACACACTAAATTGATAAATGAATTATTGCACATTTTAAATGCACTACCATTTTATTATTCCATGTTGTACAATTAGCTTAATGTAGCCTTGTGCTGAATTTGGCACAACAAAGCAAGTGCTGCAGATTCAGTCAAGCCATCCTTTGTTAGTAGCACATTCACCTCACTGAAAAAATATAAAAAAAATTCAGCCAATGAGGTGAGTGTCCTTAGTCACACCCCTCCCTGAGGCCATCGCACATCTATCAGAAGTGTGGGATGTATGACAAGAGCAACAAAGTAATCCGAGTGAGCCTCTATTCGAGTAGGGCAGTCAGATGCATGGGACTCTATGAAATACAGTAATGCTGGAGAACTATAGTTAAGAACATTTTTTCTTCTCCAGCAATAGACTTTTCATAGATCCACATACTTGTATCAGAGTAGCAGGAAGCATTGACAATTCATGCAATCACAATGTGGAAGGTGTGATGAAATAGGCTCATATAATGCAAGGCAGAAGTGCTTTGTGAAGGTGTGTCTATTCCTCTATGTAGCTGCACAGCAGATATCCTCTGGACTTACTAAAGCGTAAAAAGCAGTCCTAGTGCCATGAATCTTGTAGAGCGGGCCCTGTCTGTACTTCTAAGTGGTCTTCTTGCTAAAGTATGGCATAACACATTTGTTGCCGCGACTCATCTGGAAACTGGAAAGCCATTACTCAGATCAGCGAACATAACTAGTAACTGGTTTAACTTTCTGAATGGTTTTGTTTTGTCCAGGTTAGATGTGAGGTATTCATACACATCCAGTGACTGCAGCTCTCTGTTGTATCAGATAGGTTTGGAAAAAAGCCTTAAGGACTATGGATTCATTAAGGATACAATCTGTACTATTGGTATAAACGGATGCTTAGTTCTTAAAACTCTTATCTTTACTGAACTGCAAGTAAGGCTCTATGATTGTAAATGCTTGAATCTCACAGAATCTTCCAGCGGAAGAGAGATAAAAGTATTTTTCAGTGCAAGGTATTTTATATTTTAGGTGTGCTTTGTGAATTGGCTCAAATGGACTTCTCATTACTTGTCATAAACACTGCTTTGAGTTCCCACTTTAATGGAGAATTTTACTGTCGTGGGGAAGCTCTGAAGAGAAACTTTTTTGTGGACACACAGATGGTTCTCCTGGAGATAGTACGTATCTCCATATAGCACAACCATGAACTTTTATGGCTGTTTGCTTCAGTCCAGAGCAAACTCTAACAAATAAGGTGGTGGGGTTAAAAATGAACTGGTGCAGCCCTTTTGAAGAACACCAGACATATCCATTTTGACAAATAGGTAGTTAGTAGAATGTGCCCTGGCTTACGCCAGGATATTTCAGAAGTGCACCAGGATGACAAAGCGCCTGGCCCAGATCATGTCCCAGCGGATATTTATAAGTATAATCCCAATTTTTGGGCTAAGATACTGGTTAACGTTTTCAATGCTGTGGCTTTGATTGGGCCTCCTGCATCTTGGTGTCACTCAACTATTATACCAATTTTTAAAAAGGGTCAGCGGAGTGAACCAAGGTGTTATAGACCAATATCCTTGATTGATTCAGTTGTCAAAATACTAGGTAAAGTTATATTAGGCAAGATCACAGATTGGGCAGATGAAAAGAAAATAATAAGTAACTTACAATATGGATTCCGTAAAGGCCAAAGCACCATGGACCAATGTTTGAACCTTTTTTTGTTAATAGGAAAATATACTATGGCGAAGGAGGGTTCGCTGAAGCTGGCCTTTATGGACCTGACTTCAGCTTTCGACCTGGTTAACAGGTCGAAGCTGTGGACTATTTTGTTGGAAATGGGTCTGGATTCGGCTTTGGTTTATTTTTTAGCAGATCTTCACCGTGACCTTACTGCTTCAATTAGGCTGTCTCAGGATGGTAGGTGCTCTAAATCTTTTAAATCCAGGAGAGGGGTACGACAGGGGTGCATAATGGCGCCCCTGCTTTTCACCTTATACATTAATGCCTTAGATAAAACCCTGGTTAAAGCGAGTTTTGACATCCCGCGTGTAGGTGATACTTTAATCCCAGTTCTCCTGTACGCGGATGACGCTGTACTACTGGCTAGAACGGCGGTAGGTTTACAGCGTCTTTTAGATGCGTTTGGAGCATTTATGTTGTCCCTGGACTTGGTAGTAAATATTGGTAAATCGCATATTCTGTCTACAGGTTGTAAAGTTACAAAAGCAAAATCTTTTTACTATAATGGGGGTCTAGTGTCCACTGTTCCCTCCTTTACCTATCTAGGGGTAGTCTTTGATGAAAGGAGTTCTTGGGTCCCACAGCAAAAATCGAAAGAAAATGCAGTAATTAGATCAACCTCTGCTGTATTAGGGTTTGCTAAACGTCTGGGGGCAAGACCAGTGGAGGCTATTATTAAAATATATAAATCTAAGTGTCTGGCTATAGCAGGTTATGGCTCCGCTATATGGGGTTATACACCCCAGTTAGAACTACAGATAGCGGAAAATAGATTTTTGCGGAACCTTCTTTCAGTACCGCAATCTACCCCTAGTTTTTCTTTACATCAGGAACTGGGGTTGCGTTTTTTATCTGACAGTCTGAGCTTGGCACCGTTACTTTGCTGGCTCAGAGTGTGGCTTAACTCTGATCTAACCCTGAACCAACAGATAATGCGGGATTGTGTTAAGTTGGACAAAGCGAGCAATATTATGTGGTTAGTTCATGTTGAATCAATGCTTTTTAAATTAGGACGCCAGGAACTATATGATCACCCTGAGAAAATTAGGAAGGATGATTTGAAATGGGTTAAAAATAACTTTATAAAAATGATGATGGCGGAACGGGAAGGGCATGGGCTGCAGAAACCTCTAGTTAGGGCCCATTCTTTGATAAAAACAACATTGTCGACAGAACCTTATCTGCTAATTGTTACCAAGCCGTTTCATCGTTGGCTCCTGACCAGATTTCGATTCAACTTGATACATCTGTCCTTGGGGGACTTTGTGGGCTGGTCTAAACCTGAGGATGCAGGATTATGTACTTGTGATAATTACTCCATTCAAGATACCCTACACTTCCTACTGTTTTGTAAATACTATGCTGCTATTCGGAAGAAGTTTTTGGTTCCTTTACTTCGTAAGAGGGGCTTTATACAGGCCAAACCTGCTTTACTTTATTTGCAAATGTTATCTGACAAGTGGGAAATTTTTAACATTGCTTCTTTCTTAGTGGCCGCTGTTAGGATCAGGGGGAAAATTATAGATAGTTGATATTTGGAACCTATACCAGATAGAATAAACATCAATTTTCGGTTCCTTATGTATCTTTACAACCTGCTTAAATTCCTACTGGTTAAATTGATTGACGTCCTAGTTAAGTAATTCTTAAATTTTGTTGGTCTGTGGTGGGCTGGTAACTTATTAGTAAGCACGTTTCTGTATGCACTTTAGCCTCGATGGTTATGAAATAATTTTTAAGGATATATTTATGATTGAGTATAACATTGCTATTTATTTATTTTTGTATTTGCTCTTGTGTATGAATGTAATTGTTGTCTTGTACTTTTATGATTTTAATTAATCGAATAAAGTGGATTGAATTGAATTGAATTGACAAAGTTGTAGTAATCACTGAATTCAGGAGCCAGGTTGATAAACTCAGATTCTTGTCTCAGATGTATGATCTGCAGCTGGCACCTGGAGAGGATATCAGAGTTAAATCCCAGCGGAATAAGAAGTCTTTCTGCTAAAAGTAGGAGGTTCATGAACCAGTATAGTCCCAACCAAGTTTGCGCAATCTCTATTATTCTTAAAGTCTCTCATTTAATCTTATAATGACAAAAAATACTCCAATAGACCACAAAGTGGTCTGTGGTGCTAGAGAACTAGCTATACCCGAGGTGGGGGATCAAAAGAATTGAGGGGAAGGGGACTCTAGTGAAAGGTTGTACCTAACCCAACCATGAATGTGGGGGAAACAGCTGTTTTTCTTTTCATTACCCTCACACCCCCTAGTGGTGTCATGCTTCATCATTGGGTCACCCCGACCCCTATAAGTCAGCGTTGGCTCAACCATAGTGTTGGGAGCTCTTTTGATATATAACAAACAAGGGGGTTTAGAGATAAGATACCTCAGGCAGATAGCCGGTTTCCCTTTATTCTTGGATCTGTCTGGGTAATTAAAAGAAATCTAAAAATTGGTCTTTTTTGGAGTGTTATGGTCCTAAGACCCTAGTGCCGACATGTTTCAGTCCGTAGTGGCCGTAAGGTCCAGGACTTTCTTCAGGGCAAGGCTAACCCCCTATGTGAGTGAAATAACAGGGTGGGAGGTCCCTCTCCTGTCAGTAAAGTGGGGGCAGAGTAGCTGCTTCTCGTGAATTGTTAAAAGTGTGTGTCATCTGCCAGACTCCATCTGAAAAGATAAACAACGACAAACATGTAAAACATCACAAGCAGAGTTGCTGCTGTGCATACTGCCCCATTGGGCTACAGTGGAATCCGCTTCGGTTTGCATGCCTGAATTTTGTGCATGCTTTTATGTAGAGGAATCTCCCCTCAATGTACCACTCAAATTGATATCACTGTAACATATAGGTTGTATGTGACAGGTATAGTGATGAAGTGGCGAATTTAATCGCATGCTAGCGTAATCAGCGTGAACGTCTGATTTCTAAAAACAGTGTCCACCATGTGAAGTCGATCTCAATTGCACCATATAGCGTCAAAACTCCTCGAACTGTATCTTTTAATAAAGGAAGTAAGTAACAAACTGTGGGTATTAACATACAGGCATACATGCATCTAATGCACACCATCTGTTGTAATCATACTTTACCCAATTTGGGGAGGTTGACTGTTTCATACAGGACCAGAATGGTAATTAGGGCGATCCTGGGGGTGGTGTGAAAGGAAAAGATGTATCTACTTAGTGGGCGAAATGCGCACAAGTATCAACTATGGTGACCGAAAGAGGTAAAAAATGGAAAAAAACCAGGAAAAAAACACCCCGTATTATGGAACTGAAGGAAGAGACATCTAGAGTTGCTAGTGATGTTGTCATGATGTATTGTAAATCATGAAACGTCCCCGTTAAATTTGGAGAGAAACGAGGAGAGAGAGACTAGCGCCAGTGTCGGGAAAAGGCACTTAGTTCAATTAGAGCAATGGCCCAGTATGCACACCTATTCAGGTTCCGGTCCTCGGCTTGTGCAGCCTGAGCTGCCGGTCAGGGGTTTAAATTAAGTGTTCGCGCTGAAACCCGGAAGGGAATAAGTCCCGCCCCCGAAGGAAGAGACGTATTTTTTTTGGGCAGAGTTTTATATAGCGCAAACTTGACCCGAATCCAATCAGGTATCGGAGCGCTTTGCATTGCACCAGTTACGTTACATGAGGACACACATTCATTTTTTGTTAGGCACGGGGAGATTAAGTGATTTGCCCAGAATCACAGGATGTTCAGCGACATTATCGAGACTCGAACCCAGTTCCCTAGGTCCAAGGTCGAGCACCCTAGATGTTAGGCCAACTCCTCTCCCTTCCTCTATTGCGTAACTATGGGATACACGTTGTCAGCGTGGAAAGGATGAGGGTTGTAGTTCATTGACAAATGAGTTGGTAATTTTAGAGCGAGACGCTTGTATGTGAAATATGAGCACTGTAGACTCCTACAGGCGTGTGTGAATGGCCCAAAAGGAGTGGATAACAAAGATATGCGTGCGTTTGTAAGCGTGTATAAAAAATAAAAAATAAAAAGTGAACGAATGCATTCAGTAAGGCCAAGATGGAGGTAAATTCAAAGGACCTGTAGATAATAATTATATTTCAATGGGGCACAAGAACGAAGGTGCAGAGATTACAGGCCCCAGTAGATGTAATGAAAATAAAGTATGTTGCTGTTGGTTGTTTGATTGAGTGATTTAAAAATGGGTTCCACAAGCCAATCTTGGCGAGCGGCAAAAATCATTTAATACTTATAAGGAAACGGGCCTAAATCGAGATGTAAAGGCTCGTTATCCCAAGTGTGCAGATATTTTGTGGCACAATTGATGCGTATTGATTTCTGCAGGGATATGAGATGTTGTTTATACTTTAAGTCGTCATGGACGGGACTAGTAATTGAAAAGGGCCATAATGGCTATCGAGAGACTGGTAAGCTCTATGTTCATTTTTTGAGTTGGCTCCATGGTATACCGTCATTGAGTCCCTTCTCATGGGTTTTCAAACGGTATACCAAGCGTTGTTCCCTGTCTAGTAGTCTCTTCTGCAGGTTCCCGGTACCTTGAATTTTCTCAATCACTGTCCATCACATATCTGTGTCTCTGTGCTGCTTCTCCTTGTAATGTGATGTTAATCTACTGGCTGTGACTGCACGTCTGATTGTGCTTCTGTGCTCACTTATCCGTATTTTAACTTTAAGGCTGGTCATGCCCACATAAGATAATTCACAGGGGCACTTAATGAGATAGATCAGTGCTTCTGAATTACAGTTCGTATGTGACCTTTGTTCCCAAGGAGTACGTAAGCCCAATTCAAGAGTCTTAGTGTGTTCAATAAATTCACAAGCTACACATGGATAATGCCCAGTTACAGGCGGAGTGTTCCACAGTGTCAATTGATTGTCACCTTTCGGTCTGTATATGTTTGTGTGGACAAGAGCGTCTCTCAGACTTTGATTTCTTTTAAAGGACAACATAGGTTGTTCAAATGTTAACTTATTTGATGCAAGTATGGGACACTTTTTATTAGTTATTTTCTTGAAATCATTTGAGGATGAATTTAATGTGGTGACACAAATCATTTGTTGTGGTTGTGTCCTTTCTTGAGTTTCGAGGAGAGCTTCTCGGGGAGTATTTCGTGCCCTCTTAGCTTTTTCAATGATTTTGACAGGGTAATTCTTTTCTTTTAGTTTGTCTGCGAGTACTTGTGCTTCTTTTTTATAATCTTGAAGTTCGGAAAAGTTCCTACATATTCGTAGGAATTGTCCCACCGGTAAGATTTCCCTAAGGGCCCGTGGGTGTGCGCTGTTGAATCTCAGACTATTTTTGTCGGTCGATTTGGTATACAGGGGACTACTCAGTGTACCGTCCTTTGTAGTGATATGGACGTCTAGAAATGGAATTGTTTCTCCATCTTTGTTCATAGTGAATCGTAGGTATGGGTTTAACCCATTGATCCAGTTAGTGAAGTTCAAAATACTCTGATCATAACCGTTCAAGACCACAAAGATGTCGTCAATGTATCGGTACCACTTACAAATGTTGTTGGTATATGGATTCGTGGTCCATATGTGTTGGTCCTCAAAATGGCTCATATACAGGCATGAAATGCTAGGAGCAAATGTGCTGCCCATTGATGTACCGTGCACTTGTAAATATAGTTGGTTTTCGAATTAAAAAAAAATTCTCAGTAAGTGCCAATCGCATCAGAGTGATAACCCAGTGAATTAGGGCAGTCCACTGACAATCTTCATTTTTGAGAAGTTCCTCAATGACTTCAATGCTTTCCACCTGGGGTATACTGGTATATAACGCCTCAACATCTAGACATACCAAACAATAATCAGTTGGATCATATTCGATGTTTATCAGGAGTATGAGAAGATGTTTAGTGTCCTGTGCATACGATGTTATCTGTCTGACCAATGGGCGTATAAACCAGTCTGTGTATTGGGACAGAGGTTCGAAGATTGACCCTATCCCGGAGACAATGGGTCTTCCTGGAGGTGGTGTTTTGCCTTTATGGATTTTAGGGATGGTATAGAACAGAGGTGTTCGTGGGTTCTCCTGATTTAGAAACCCATGTTCTTTGTTCGTAATCCATTCTCTCCCTAGGGCATCTGTTCTCAGTTTAGATATGACTTTAAGTCGTTGTGGCAGGTCTTGATTTTTTTGTAATATTTGTCAGCCAAAAGAGTGAGACATGCTGTCCTGTAGGCATCTGTACTTTGAATTACTGTTGCTCCCCCTTTGTCAGCAGGTTTAACTATTAGTTCTGACCTGTTCTTTAATTTCGCAAGGGCTGTGCGTTCTTTGTTGCTTAAGTTGTTAAGGTGTTCTTCCGGGGTTGGAGTTCTTTCTACTTCTTTTGTAACTGCTTCTTCAAAAGCGAGTACCTCTGGAGGCATCATGCATGATGGTGGGTAAAACGTTGATTTTGGTCGTAAGACAGTGTATTCGCCTTCTTCTACAGTTTCTTCTTTGTAGTGGAAGAACGTTTTGAGTCTGATTTTTCTAAAAAATTCCCCCAGTTCGCATCGTAACTGGAACTGGTCTAGGTGGGTAGTTGGAACAAATCCAAGGCCCTTTTGCAAGACTGCCATCTCATCAGTAGTGAGGGTTATATCCGTAAGATTAACTACTAGTCCCACATTGTGCCTGTCCCTGGTTGTTGTTGACCTCTGGAATTGCTCCTCGTGTTCAGCCCTGGTCTGTCTTCCTCTCTCTTTTGCCTCTCCTTCCGCCTCTCCTTCCGCCCTGACCTAAAAAATGTTGATTAAATTCAGGTTGGAAGTAAGGACCTGTCGGGTATTGTGGTGGGCCTAGGAAGGGGACCGGACCAAATGGACCAGGCCATGGGTACATCTGTGGATGTCAATATCTCTGGTTATAGCCACCTCGTCGTGGTCTTGTTGGTTCGTTGTGGCAACTCCTGTAAGAACCATCACTGGACCAGTCATCTTGCTCTGAGTCCGATGATCCGGATTGGCCACTTCGTGACGATCCGGTATCTGAATTTCCTTGTCCTTTATAATCGTCCTTTATGTAAGGGTATATTTTCTCGTGACTAAACTTTTTAAGGTCTTTGTAGTTTGGAAATTTTGTTCTGCATGAGATAGTCTGTGTTCCATGATCACTTTATTCACTTCAAGTTTCTTTTTATAAAGTGTCAATTTAATTTCTGTTAGTAAATGGTCCTCGCTGGTTTTAATTTTGATTAGTATGGCATCTGATAGGCGCTTGGCAGTATTGATTATTAGGATTAGCCAATCCCTGGAGCAACGCCATGTGATCAGCGACCATTCCTTTTTGAATTGGGGGTCATCCAGCAATATCCTGGGTGCATTTGTGACCAACAGGCCTGTTGGTGCTGCATTGCCCTGGAGATATTCTGTCATGATGGCTCCATGTAGGAGAATTCTCATCTGACAGCGCTTAAGAGGTGACCCTTATGTGGTCATTGGAAAAAAAACTTTCGCTTAAGACCAGGGATTGCCCAATTCTTCTTTGATCAGTTGCAATGTCAATGGACAGAATAGTAATAAGTCTACTCAAAGATATCATTTTAACAAAGCGTTTCAGAAGACATGCTTAAACATGAAATTACTTCTTTAGTTGTTTTGCCAATGTTCTGCGAGCAGTTGGTCTGTCCCGCAAAGGCTATGCTTTTTTGCTCTGGAAGTATCTATTAAAGCACCCAGAAACGTAATTGTTTTGTATTGGTTGCAAGAAGGATTTGCTCTGGAGGATCAGAGGTTAAATGGGAGCATGTTGAATTGAAAATGGGGACAAGACACTTCTGAAGAATTGAGGTTTGCGGTATAGGAAAATGAATCCTTGAGATCCATGTATGCCATGTACTCTTTAAGAGGTAGCATCAGTAACTCTAGTAAGGTCTCAATTTTGAATCACTGTTTTCTTAGGAAGACATTGCGATGGCACCAGTCTAGAATGGACCTCCATTGAGTTGGGTAACAAGAAACATCTGTTATTCAGCGCCAAGATGCCTCAGAGTGAACGTGCGCTTGTTATGTTACTCTACTTTCTTCAAAAGAATCTGCAGTAAAATGCCAAATTCCGATGCTGCTTTAGAGCCGAGTCTATATCTTTTCCTCCATAGCATGAGAAACCCTGCATTCAACAAGTAGAGATGTCTGTGCTTGAACCTGGTGTTGGCGCAGAGTGCTGATGAAATCCCAAAGCATGCATTTATCGTAGTAGAAAGTGGAGTCTGCCAACTACGGAGGTAGAGCCCTGGAGTTGATTGGGGTGGGTGCCCGTGCAGGAGAATAGTCAATGGGTGTCTAATGTTACATACTGTCCTGCTCCTCCTCCTCTACATTTGGTTGATGTTTGTCACTGTGGGTTGTTGTTGGTATGAGGTTTAAAATTAGCAATAAGACTGATTGGTAGGACTAGTAAGTGCCACCGTATGATAGGGCTCTTCCTCTAGCTTCCTGAAAGTGCTGAGGCGGTCATCGCGGTATTACTCTATGCAATCTTTCTGGATCAGTGTCTGCTTTATGGCTTGGAGTGCATTATCTACATGCTTCCAAACAGTGAGACTCCATAAAAAGGCATGATTAGAATTCTATTTTGCAACTGGGGTTTAAAAGGAAGGGGTCTATCTTAACCAGTTTAGTTTGTCAGTAGACTAGATTAGCAACATCCACCACAGAGTGAATGAGCACTGCGAGCGCTATATCTTCATTGTGATGTAATGCCTTTACTTCTTGTTTTTTTGTCTATCGGCAATAGATCTAGATATTTAGCTATGTCCCACCACTTCTGCATTATCCTGCCCAGGATTGCCGTAGCGTTGGCTGCTTTGATTGCCATAACTGCCATAGATGAAACTCTTGTCCAACCGATTTGTTCGTTCTCTGTGTCCTAAGTCCTTCTCTATTGGATGGTGTGCTACATGGCTTCCAGCATTTCTTGATCTTCAGTGTGGCCTGCATCATGGCAAAATGTGCACTGTGGTTGCCAATCCAGCATGCCACGTTCTTTGGCAGTTTGTATTTCTTATCAAACCTGGGTTTCACAGCTGCACATTCACTGGAGTTTGCACCTTTTCGAAACCCTCTTTCCAGAGGTGGTCTAGGATTGGAATTGTGTTCACAGATTTCCTTGCCAGTTCTTTGAAACTTTAGAGAAAACAATCAGTTTCTCGGTTCGTTACCAGAAGATCTTAGCAGCTTTCTCGACCAGTCTGCAACCTCACAATGTCATCCAGCAGACAAGGAAGGAGGAAGGGGAGGGGATTTGGTTGCCAGAAGGATTTAGTCATCCCACTCATCCCCTCTTGACAAAGTTCTGGCAGTTCTCCTTCCTCTATATCACAGTATTTGTTGTTGTCCAATGTGTATCAGTAAGAAGCTGGCCAAGATGACGTGGTGTTGTAGGCGATAGTGGCTCTGTATAAGATTGATCAGGAGGTACAGGTCTTTGTCATCATTCCTGTCAAGACCCAGGAACATTTTGTAGTATTCTTACATGATGTTTTATTCCCCATGTTTCTCTGCTCTAGCTGCTCAGCCTGTGTGTGTGTCTTCTGTATGGAATGTTGGTGAGTGGACCTGGAGTAGAATGCCTGGGTGACTGGATGAGGAGTGACAGTTGGTGAGAGGGGCTGAGCAGCTAGCAGGCTGCTCCTCGTGGGGCTGTTATGTACCACCTACAGGCTGCCCTGCAGGACTTCTTTACCTATTAATGATGACCTACCTGTCAATAAGGACTTACTGATACTACCTGTGAATAAACCTACTTGGATTGCAACTTACCAGTGTGTCATCATTACTACACATTTTTAGTTGGAAATAGAGTTATTGGCAGGTTTCAGAACTGTATGAAATGGTGTGTAGTAATCATCATTCATGTGGCGCAACACCTTAATGAGGGATATAGATACCCTCATCTTAGAAAATTCTAGATAGTCTTCATAAGATACCTCATAAAGATCATAGTTGCCATCACAGTCAGCATAGTTATTTATTCGCCCATTCCTGCTCCTAATAATTTGGGTGGTAAACATCAGAATCGCACTAAGGTAAATACCCCAATTCTTCCTTAGTGTCCTGGTATTTTATTTAACCAGTCCTAGACTTTATGCAGTCTCATATTGGTTGTCAGGATCCAAATATTCTTCTGCTTTGACTAGATGAGATATGTTCCAGACAGATTTCCGCAGAGTTGTCTTTTGGACATTTGGATTCTCATCATCTGTATCTTTGTCGAAGGGTCTTCCATCAATTATTCCTCCATCAATTATTCCTCCATCAATGGGGCTGGTGGTGGTGTCACACATGGTGAAGCTGTCAACCGCGCTGGGGTAGACAGCGGTCAATGGCTTAAAACAAAGGCAAGTAACTGATGGGGTTTCCATCTCCTCCTTTCCTGCTGAACAGGCATCGTCGACAAAAGATCTACTGTTGACTAAGCCAATTTTACCATTTGACACCTGAGGAGATCGAGGCTTTGGCATGGCTGGTGATTGCTTTCTCTTTCTTTTCTGCTGGTCAGAAGACGACCTCACGTTTTTAATGAGTGTTTGGACAGAAAGCCCCTCATATGTTGACAGACGTGCTGATTTTAGTCCTGGGTGAACACGGATAATGTGTATGCACCATGACACGCTTGTCTCACGGATTGCAGTTTTGTTGGAACAGGAGGGGCGTCTACCATAGTGATTAAAGGCTAATGTCTTTACTAGGGTTAAGTAGCATGAGCACCGTTGTAACAGCATACTGTGTATGCATCAATAGGCGTGAACATGCCTTTTTAGCTGTGTAACTGTAAAGTTCCACCGATGTGTGTTTAACTCACCTTTAGTCTACATCTAGTTAGTATGTAGTGCTGAACAGTGCGCATGTGGATGAATAGATGTGCTGGGTGTATGTGTGCGGTACAATACATGGAATACTCTGGGTTCCGTTTCGGGAGCCCTCGGGTTGACAGGAGGAGCATAGGGCGGTAGGGGATTACGTACAGACCGATCTGTGGATTGCTGCATTCATGAGATCTGGGTGGGACACACACTGGAGGAGGGAAGAAGCAGGCTCTTCTGTACACTTGAAAGGGTGCTCTGATTCTGAGAGAGGTCACTCGAAACGGGGCCTGGCCACATCTTCAAAGGAGATGGGGCTGATGAGAGAATCTTAAGAAGCATGGTTGGTGTCTTGGGGTAACCTTTTGATGCACATATTACTGTGGCCTACATACAGATGTGACCCTCTAGTCACTCCCACAGCCTGTGGTGTGGGGCTATCAGATATGGAGCTGCTCCTGCTGTGACAGACTACTTTTAGACGGAGGGCAGAACAGAGGAGTAGGCACTTCAAAATGAAGCAGACCCCCAGTGCAAACATCCAAGACTCAGACCCTAAATCACATTCTGGTGTCTGGAAATGGACTATAAGAAGGGGAGCCGGAGGCCCCCAAAATTGGCAACTGTCAAGCTAATTGGGCTATATGTTGAGGAGGAGAAGTTCTGCAAGACTTATACATCGCCATCGCACCCCAACTACGGAAGGTCATCAACATCTCCTTCAAAAAAGCAAAATTTCCGGAAAGCTGTAAGCACGCTGAAATCAACACCCTCCTTAAAAAGCCCAAGGCGGACCCCAAGAACTTCCGACCCATCTCTCTGCTCCCGTTCCCGGCAAAGGTCGTCGAGAAAATCGTCAACATTCAACTGACCCGCCACCTCGAAGACAACAACATCCTGGACCCGTCCCAATCCGGATTCAGACGTAACCACAGCACCGAGACAGACCTCATCGCCGCCACAGACGACATCAGACACCAACTGGACAACGGCGAAACATCAGCCCTCATCCTCCTGGACCTGTCGGCCGCATTCGACACGGTCTGCAACCGCACCCTACAGACACGCCTCCAATAAGCCGGAATCCAAGAGAAGGCCCTTGACTGGACCACGTCCTTCCTCTCCGGCAGAACACAGAGCGTCCGCCTCCCACCTTTCCGGTCAAAAGCCACCGACATCATCTGCAGCGTCCCCCAGGGCTCATCCCTCAGCCCGACGCTGTTCAACATCTACATGGCCCCCCTCGCACAAGTGGCCCGCCACCACAACCTCAACATCTCCTACACCGACGACACCCAGCTCATCTTCTCCCTCACCAAGGACCCTCACACCACCAAAACCAACATTCACGAGGGCATGAAGCCATCGCCGACTGGATGAGGAGCAGCCGTCTGAAACTGAACTCGGACAAGACGGAGGTCCTCATACTCGGACCCACCCCCTCAGCCTGGGACGACTCCTGGTGGCCGACCGCCCTGTGGACAGCACCGATACCAACCAACCACATCAATGTCCAAGCAAGTCAATGCCGTCTCCTCCTCCTGCTACAACACTCTACGCATGCTCCGCCGGATCTACAAATGGATCCGGACCGAAACAAGAACAGTGACACAGGCCCTCGTCAGCAGCAGACTGGACTACGGCAACTCACTGTACGCAGGAATCCCAGCCAAACACCAACAGCGGCTACAACGCATCCAAAACGCCTCCGCCCGACTGATCGTCAACGCCCCCCAACGCAGCCACATCACCCCCGTCCTGAGAGACCTGCACTGGCTCCCCATCGACAAGAGGATCACCTTCAAGGCCCTCACCCACGCACACAAAGCACTCCACAACGCCGGACCAGCCTACCTGAACAGCAGACTCAGCTTCTACACCCCCACCCGCCAGCTCCGCTCCGCCAACCTCGCCGATGTCCCCCGCATCCAACGTACGACCGCCGGCGGCCAAAACCTGGAACACCCTTCCAACCCACCTACGACAGACCCAAGACCTACTCACCTTCAGAAGACTCCTCAAGACCTGGCTCTTCGAGCAGTAGCGGCACCCACCACCATCCCCCCACCACCCGTCAGCGCTTTGGGACCCTCACGGGTAAGTAGCACGCTTTACAAGTACCCTGATTGATTGATTGATTGATACATTTGTCCAGGACTCAGGGCAAAGGTCTTCCAGTCTCCCAGCTGCGTGAGGGGACATCACCCAGGGAAATTCAAGACCATCTGCCCTGGAGGCCCAGTGTCTGACTGTTTGCCAAGACCAGTGTGCCCGGTGACAAAGAGGAGAGCGTGTGGAGGGGGCATGGTCAAGTGGGGGATCCTGGTGAGTGAATCCACACAGCGAGGTGTGAGAATGTGGCAGCTGCATCGATCGGGTCACTGCCCTGGACACTGTCCTTGCTCAGATTCAGTTCAGCCACCATGAAGTTAGCAGTGTCTGCACTGAACGGGCAGCACCCTGTGTGCAAGTAAAAAGCAGCAACCCCATATGCCAGAGGGGGCTGCTGTGAAGAGTGCATTACTGCCCAGTGAAGCAAGCCATAGAGCTGCGAGGTAAAAGTCGGTGACACCCCCCTTTCCCCCTCAAACCCCTCACTGAGAAGCCTTGGACTGCTCAACCCACACTACCACTGAGAGTCAAGTGCCAAGTATCTCAGGACCCATAGTAGATCAGGACCTGTAGTGGGTAGGGCCTGGAGGTAAAGGCCTCACACCCTACCGTGGGGCCCAATAGGTCCTGCTTGCCCCATGGCCCTCTGAAAGGGTTCTGACAATGAGCTTTTCTTGGGGCTCAAAAGAGGTTGAGGCTGCCTCCTTTGCAGGAATTTTGGATTCCGAAGCCACAGATGTTTTTAATTGGTGCATTTCTCTCTGGTTGGCTGTGAACTTGACCAAAACTCATCCCCTAAAGAGGAGCTCTCTGTAGCCTTGTTTTTTCTGAACCCACCTCAAAAACCTCCCCTAACAGTTACTGAGGGGTTTTGCCAGCAGTGTCCTGTTAAATCTTGCAGTTCTTTGCCATATGATCTGGCTAGGCACATCTTGTGCAGATCATCTCTAAAGACTTGGTTTGCCGCAGAAGTTACATGCCTTAAAAAAGAAAAAATGTAAAGACTTGTTGATGCTTTTTTCATGTCCAATCAAATTATACACACATGCACACAATCAAAGGAGAGACTCAGAATGAATATTCGGAGGTAAAATTAAGACATATCTACTTAAAGTGAGAGCACTACCCATGCAACATGCGGTAAAAATGTCAAGTAAGACAGCCTCTGGGTGGGGTGAGGATAATGGCACACTCATGTCATTGCCTAAAGTTTCGTTCTTTTAAAATAAGGTGAAAGTGCTCGTAAAATGGTAGTGATTAGAGGTTTCAAGGCAGACGGTCTCATGTACTGCTATTGTAAATTTACAGTGGTACTCTCACCTCAAATGACAGGGAATGACTCCAGCATACGACTCTAGGAAAGATCTCATGCTGGAGAAAGTCCTGATTAGAGTTTCTAGAAATGGACAGTTTCAACACTGTAAACTGTATACTAAAGTTCATCCTCATAAATACTACTCACCAGGCCTACCTTCCTGAACAGTTATAAGCAGAGCTAAAATTGGAGAAATACAGTACACATTTGCTGCTTATGCATTACACTAACTGCTCCTAGTATGCAAACAAATGGAAAATAATGATGCACTAAATAATCCAGTAGAGATAATACAGGCTCTAATACCAGAGAGTCCTCAGCAATCCAATATATACAATGTGTGAAGAGGAATAACAGAGGGGAGGGGGGGGGGGGGGGGGTTCCTATATTTTCTTTTCACTTCATTTGAAATAACAATGATTTATTCTCTGTGGTTATCAAATATACTCAAATAAGAAGCCAAATGAAAGAGGCATGGCTCTCTTACAATTCTCTGCACAAACATAAAAACCCTTGCTAGCTAGCAAAAATGTAGCAACACACATACCTGTTCCTTTTTGTTCTGAAACCACAAGTACATTGCACTTGGACGTTCTGTTTTCTGAACAGTCATGACTCTCACAGGCGAGAATTCTGATGTTTTTGAGCCATTCATTTGCATATCTGAAAGAAAACAGTTACTCCCAATAAAATCAGTATTTAAAAAAAAATCTATTATGATTACTAAGGTTTAACAATTACTTTACTCAAGGTCTTCAAATAAAGCTAACTCAACTTCTTAAGTTCTTGCAATTTTAAGTCTTCGGGTGTTTTCCTCCATGAAACTATTCTGTGACCACTTGTATACCAATGGAGGCGGTTCTGCAGCAGAAGGCAATGCCACTTAATTTTCTAGTCTGTGGTGCAGAGTCTAATATAGTCCATACACCTTTAGGACAGCGAAGAGATTGAACAGCTGCTGCGAAATGGGTCTTTGTTTGCATTGTCCCTTTCAATGCATCGGATGCCAGTGCTGTGGTACATTACTTTAAAATTTTAGGATTGTGATTTCCTGTACAATATACTTTCTTGCTAGAGATGCACAGAGGGTCTTCTGCCTTAAGAAGTTTTTTAAAAAGTCAGATTTATAGAGGGGAATCATCGCAAATTAGTGGTGCGGCACTTGGTATAAACTCATAAAACATCAGTTTCCAAGTCTCTACAGTGGCATGTCTCATTCACCATATTGAGGAATTGGTGGTATACCATGGAGATTTCGAATTATGTTTAGCTTTTTAGGTCTGGTTTGACAGAGCAGCTGTATGCAAGATCTATTAATAAAATGTCTTTAAAATATACCGACACGAGGGCATGGTCTAGCCAAGATGGACGTGTAGTCAAGTCACTCTGCTCTGGCTGCATGTGAATGAATGAATGAAATTCTATTTGTATAGCGCATGGCTACCCTAAGACCTCCCAGCGCTGTTCAATAGAGGAACAGCGAAAAAGAACAGAGGCCGTGCTGCTACGGAAGCATCTTGAAGAGATGGGTTTTTAAGAGCCTCCGTAAAGCCAAGAGATTATTCTCTCGAAGAGTGAGGGGGAGAGTGCTCTCGATTTTAAAATGAGCGACCACCCCATCTAGATCTTTGTATTGTCTGGGGGGTGGCCAAGCACAAGGAGCTGGAACGCACGGCTCTGTGGGGTAAGATAGGGGGTGACCAGGGAATGCATGATGACCGGACCAGTCTTCCAGATGGCTTTGTGAGCCAGGCACATAGCTTTAAACTGTATCCTTTCCGGAATAGGCAGCCAATGAAGATTCCTCAGTGCTGGTTTTGCAGACTGCCACCGCGGCGTCTGGAAGAGCATGCGCGCTGCACAGTTCTGCGTTACTGTTTTTGTTTTAGCAACAGTCGCACAGAATCAACAGGTCTTGATGTAAGAATATGAAACGCAGTATTTGTATATTATACGCACTTAGTGGAAAATAAAAATCTACTTCAAAAAGTTGAAAAGCTTATTTATGGTGACAGAGGTAACATCTTTTGTTAACAGTTCTGCGTTACTTGCAGTTTGTGGATGGTAAATTGGGGAGCCCCGAGATAAAGAGCATCCCATAGTCAAGGCGAGAGAGAATAAGGGCCTGCACCCTAATTCTCGCCTGAAAGGGAAGGAGGGGGATGATTTTCCGCAACATTCTCATCAGTCCATAGCAGGTGGCTGAGAGCTTGATGGCCTGGTGGTTGAAATCAAGAGAGCTGTCAAGCCACATACCAAGGCTCTTAATCAGTCTTTGGAGGTGGAGCAGGGCCCAAGCAGACCGGCCACAGCAGAGCAGGGGATGGCGCAGGGCCCAAGCAGACCGGCCACAGCAGAGCAGGGGATGGCGGATTACCCAGGAACATAATCTCAGTTTTGTCCCCATTGAGCCTGAGGCAGGAGAGTTCCATCCACTCGGCCACCGCCTCTAGGCAAGGGCCTAGGGTGCTAGATGACCCCTCAGAGTGATTTAGTGCTACCACGGAGTGTCGTCTGCGTAGGTGATGATCTTAATGCCGAATGGATGGACAACCTCCGCCAGAGGACTCGTGTATATATTAAAAAGCGTGGGGCTCAGGGCAGAGCCCTGTGGAAGCCCTACAGCTGAGAGGTAGCCGGGAGGACACCACATCTCCCTCAAAGACCTGAAAGCAACGGTCACTGAGAAAGGACTGGAACCAAGTCAGTGCCGTGCCTGACACTCCCATATTTTCATGTCAATGGGCCAGCATTTTGTGGTTAACCGTGTCAAACGCGGCACTGAGGTCCAGGAGGATGATTGCAGCTGTTCCTCCTCGGTCCAGCAGCCTCCTCCGTCACTGCAAGCAGGGCCGTTTCCGTCCCATGCTTGGGACGAAATCCTGTCTGAGAGTCACATAACAGGTTGTTGGATTCTAAATAATCAACCAGTATGGTGTTAATGTGTCTCTCAAGCAGTTTGCTCAGCCAAGGGAGGAGGGAAATTGGGTGATAGTTGCCCAGATTGGACTGGTCCAGGCTGGGCTTCTTCAAGAGGGCCCTAACCATCGCGCATTTCCATGCTGTGGGAACCATACCAGAGGGGATCGAGGAATTCAGAACATCAAGGATGACTGGGTGAGTGGATTTAATGACCAAGTTAAGATGTCGTGGGGGAGCAGGATCCAATGGGGAGCCTGAGATTACTTTAGAGATGACCCAGTCCAGTTCAAAGAGACAGGCTCAGTGTGTGGGAGACCCCAGAAAGCAGAGAGGTCACACTGGTAATGAGAAGAGCAGCAGGCAATGAACTGAGCAGAGCTGCTGTGGAGGCCAGGCGACATGAAATGGAAAACAAGACTACACCTGCTGTACTGAGTGAGCCACGGGGAATGGATGATAAACAGCGGCCCTTGATGGAAGCACCCATTCACCTACTCTCCGGATATACCCTTTTCACTTTTAGAAGTAATACCACATGGAGGGAGCTGTCAAATTGGATAATAGCTGGCGCGACAAAATTTGGAGATCTTTAGGAGACTGAGGTGCTCTTCCCCTTTGAAGAGTTTCGTGGTGCACATGACCTGGCCCGGAGTCATTTGCTTCTTCACAGAGCAGTGACGTATGCAGTCCGTCGACACTGGGAACTGGTCTATTTGAACCTTCTGATTCTAAATGCTGCCAATACGGTGTCACCTCTTCAGGGATTTTAAGGCAGTCACCTGCCTATGCAAACGAATTACAAGAGATGTGATACTACCCTGAGCGCTCTTAGAGCCCTCTGGGAGGAGGACCTAGAGATCCTCATACCAGAGGAAGATAACAGAAAGGACCCCCAGAGCGAGGAATGCTGGGTTTAAGCTCATTAACTTTTACATTCTACATAGAGCGCACCTTACCTGTGGCAGAATAAATAGGCAGTTTACAATAGGAGAGGCATACTGTCCAAGGTGCGTGGAAATGGGGGAAGAGTTTCTGCATATGTTCTGGAGCTGCCTAGAGCTTAGGGACTATTGGGGAGAAATCACTCTAGTACTAACTGAGGTAATACATAGATAGATTCCATTTATGCCCAAGTATTGCTTACTAAGCTGGTTTCAGTATACAGCCAAAATGAAATATATAAGCAAATTCCAGGACTTAGCATTTGTTCTAGCGAAGCGAAAAATTACTAGAAATCGGAAGGCCCCAACAGGTCACCGGGCAGCAACTTCGAGAAGGGAACTCGAGGGACGGGCAGGCTATGAGAGCATAATCCTACTCCGTGAAACCAGGTGCAGACAAGGCTCCATAGACATGGCAAGAGCTTCTTCTTTAACACATTCTGGCCCTCTTAACCAGAGGAAGCACCAGTCACCCCTAGACCCATTAACCTTCTACAAGATTAACCCGTCATTGAGCAAAGATGGAAGAGATGGCTCTGTGTGGAACCCCGTGCAGACACGCAATTCGACCTACAGGGAAAGTGAAATACTCACTTCCAGAGCCACCCATACATGCCTATGGGGCAGTCACTAGAGCTCAGGGCACACACAGGGAAGGGAGTGGGGAGATAGGTGAGAATGTATGCTTATGAATGGCTGCTTTGCCGATGACATGATTTTAATAATTTCAGTCGAACTAATTCATATACTATTTTGTACCAGCAATTTTATTTTAACACTTAATATCACTAAAATATGTTTACAAAGAGAAGATGAAGCAACCATCTGAGGAGGAGAGGAGAGGGCCATGTAACTGCCTGCCCCTCAACAGTAAACTGAGAGCGCAGACTAAGCAGCAAATAGGGGCTAGAACTCAACAGACAAATAGGAGAGGACAAGGACCTACACAGAAACTTGCCCATGGTAAACTGAGGCCTTTGAGGTGGGGCCAGTCAGAACCCATTATAGCATTGACAGAAGAAAGGTGCTGACTGGGTAGTGCTGGTGAGGCAAGCACTGACAAAGGGACGGTTCAAGATAGAGTATGGGCTAATTGCTCTAGGTACAAGTGAGATGCGGGTCATGGCCTGACAAACCTAGGAAATTACGCATTGTCCGCAGATCCAACAGCATATAGAATTACTGCCTCAAATGCCCGGGGAATTGGGCGTTTGAGACAACCACTTTCTATGGAGTAGACTTAACTGACCATCTTCACATGTCTTAGTAAATACCTCCCCTGGAGCCTGTGGAAAGTGTGGACCCAATTCAGAGGATGAAAGACTAACAAAAAGTTTTATGACAGTTTCTTTCGGAGATCAAAGCTGTGTTAGGCGTGGTACGCACTGACCAGGAATAAAACCTAGCTGAGATAATGAAAGATGTTGATAATCTGGGCAACAGAGTGACCTCCTTGGAGGCTACACAGGATGAAAGGAGCCTAGAGCTGGAAGAACACAGAGCCTGTCTGATCACCCTGAAGGAGCAGTTTATCATTCGCCAAGAAAAGCAAGGCTACTTGGATAATCACTCATTGCTGCAGGATTCGTATAAGAGGAGTACTAAAGGTTATGGAGGGTTCTAACATAACAAAATGTGCACAAGACCTCATTGAGGTGGTCCTCAAAGATAATGAGAAGGCCCCTACTCGAACAGATATGGCTCACAGAACAAAGGGGTGTGGGAGACAAAGAAACCAGCAGACATTCTCATCCGTGTGCACCATTTTGAAAACAAGGAAGAAATCATGAGAACAATGTGAAAGGGAGGGCCTATCTGCTACAATGGTGTAGATACTCAGACTTACTAAGACCTATCTCCCATCACACTCCTTAAATAGGCTTTTAGACATGCAACTACCTTCCTCAGAGACAAAGGTATTATATATAGATGGGGTCACCTCTTTCAGCTCCGCTTTGAGTGGCAGGATAAGAAATAAGCCATGAAGTCCTTGATGGTGGCATCCCACTTACTAAGTCTGTGTCAGCTAAGAAAGACCAAGAGACAACCCACCAAAGGGGCCTACCCAACCTAAAAGCCCACAATGGTGTAAAGTATTAAACCGAAGAGGTAAACATAGTCCAAAGAAGAAATCAAGGCAAAACAGTGTGACGCTAGAACACCTTCAAAAGGTCAGCAACACCCACCCTCAAAGCAATGATGGCCCTGAAGAGATAAGGGGACCCAAAGAAAAAAGTAGGCAAAGATGGCCAAAGGAATAGAAGAGAATATACATGAGCAACTGCATAATAGGAGGTTGTCAAGTTGAGCAATTTACGGAGACTTTACTAGCGGCTGAGCAGGCGAATCGGAGACTTCAACATAGACCAGCACGCTGGATATACTTGGTGCGTGCACATTCAGAGTTCAATGGTCCTGGGTCCACGGACAATCTGTTACGGAAGTTATTAAATGCTCACTTTAATGCTACTGGAGGGTATACTCCAAATGTTTTTAAGAGGAAAGGGTTAACATGGGGAATGTGGATGGCTACTCACAAACATAACGCCACACAATATCTCTGCAGCACTATTCAGAGAGAAAAGGATAGTACACACTTTCACAAACCACAAAGTGACTTCATTAAACATTACTACTTACAATGTTCGAGGTCTAAACAATCCTGAAAAAGGATTATATAAAAGCTCCTGCTGTTGAATACAGACGTAGGGCTGCTCTAAAAGACCCACTATTTGCAACAGGATAAGGAATATGCTACTTACCAGTATGCATCTGTTCTTGGCATGTAGAGCTGCAGAGTTGTACACTTAGCATAGGTCGCCATCTGGTGTTGGGCCCGGATGTTTGCAGTTTGTTTTTCTTCTTGGACCGTCTTTGGAAGTCACGAGTTTGGTGACTCCTCCTTCGGTCCGTACTGCGCATGGGCTTCGGCTCCATCCTCAGATTGTTTTTCGCCAACAGGGAAATGATGGAGCGTAGTAATAACAGTGAGAAACCCATGTGTGTTGTATCTAAATAAGATGGACTGGAACGGATACAGGTAGCCGGGGAGGCGGGTGGGCGTGTACAACTCTGCAGCTCTACATGCCAAGAACAGATGCATACTGGTAAGTAGCATATTCCGTTCGAGGCATATGAGCTGCAGATTGTACACTTAGCATAGATTATATAGCAGTACCCAACCTTAGCGGCGACCACCGGTATCCGTTGCAGCTGTTTGAAAGAGTGTTTTTAGTACAGCCTGGCCCACCCTAGCTTGCTGCTGGGAATGCACATCTACACAGTAGTGTTTTGTGAATGTGTGCGGTGTAGACCATGTGGCTGCCTTGCATATGTCATCTAAGGGTATATTCCCTAGAAAAGCCATAGAAGCCCCTAACTTTCTTGTAGAGTGGGCTTTAGGGGGAACAGATAATGTTCTCTTTGCCTTCTGATAGCAAATTTGTATGCATTTTACAATCCACCTAGCTATCCCTGATTTTGAGATGGGGTTGCCTTTATGTGGTGGAGAAAAGGAGACGAACAACTGTTTGGTCTTCCTGAAGGGTTGCGTTCTTTGTATGTAATATAGCAACGCTCTTTTCACATCTAGTGTGTGTAAGGCCCTTTCCGCAACAGATTGGGGTTGCGAAAAGAAGACAGGTAATTCCACTGATTGATTGAGGTGGAAGGGGGTAATGACTTTGGGCAGGAACTTCGGATTAGTTCGAAGTATGACCTTGCTGTGATGCATTTGTATGTAAGGTTCCTGTATGGTGAACGCTTGTATTTCACCAACCCTTCTAAGGGAAGTGATAGCTACAAGGAAAGCTGTTTTCCAGGTGAGAAATTGTAGCTCACATTTGTGCATTGGTTCGAAGGGCGGACCCATTAGTCGTGTAAGGACCAAATTTAGATTCCATACAGGGGAGGGTGGTGCCCTGGGAGGAATTACTCGTTTGAGGCCTTCCATGAAGGCTTTAATAGCGGGCACTCTGAAGAGTGACAAATGCTGTCTGTTTTGTAGATAGGCAGCGATCGCTGCTAGGTGTAGGCGTATGGATGAATACGCCAGGTTACACCTGTGAAGATGGAGCAGATAGCATATGATGTGTTGTATGGATGCATCTAGAGGGTTGATTGTATTGTTACGGCAGTACATTACAAATCTTTTCCACTTTGCGGCATAGCATGCTCTAGTGGTAGGACGTCTGGCTTCCATGATGATGTTCATGCAATCAGGGGGAAGGTTAAGGTACCCGAATTCTAAGATTTCAGGAGCCAGATCGCCAGGTTGAGCTGAGCTGGGTCCGGGTGCCTGATTTCTCCATGGTTCTGGGTTAGGAGGCATGGGGAAAGGTGCAGTTTTTGATGTGGTACCACTGATAGTTGTAGTAGCGTGGTGTACCACGGCTGTCTGGCCCACGTCGGAGCTACCAGAATGAGTGTGAGGGAGTGCTGTTGTAGTTTCCTGACCACTAATGGAATTAGTGGGAGAGGTGGAAAGGCGTATGCAAATCTGCCTGACCAGTTCATCCATATCGCATTGCCCTTGGACAATGGGTGTGGGTATCTGGCGGCGAAGCTTGGGCATTTTTTGTTTTCGTGGGTGGCGAAGAGGTCTATTTGAGGATGCCCCCACTGTCGGAAGAATGGGTGAAGAACTTGTGGATGCAGTTCCCATTCGTGTAGTTGTTGAGTCTGTCTGCTGAGCAGATCTGCTATGGTGTTTTGTACGCCTGGAACATGTTGTGCCAGGAGAAAAATGTTTTGGGGAATTGCCCATCTCCATATGCTCTGGGCTAAGCGGGAGAGCTGGGGAGAGTGTGTCCCCCCCTGTTTCTGTATATAATACATCGCAGTCATGTTGTCTGTGCGAATGAGGACTGCTTTGCCTGAAATCTGCTTTTGGAAAGATTTTAGGGCTAGAAAGATCGCCAAAAGCTCCAGATGGTTGATGTGGAGCGTTTTTTGCTGTGGCGTCCATAGACCTTGCATTGTGAGGTGTAAGAGGTGCGCTCCCCAGCCGGAGAGCGATGCGTCCGCTGTTAGAGTCACTTGGGGAACCGGGTCCAGGAACGGCCGTCCCTTGGAAAGGTTTGTGGTGTTCCACCACTGCAGAGAGTGATGTGTGCGGCCGTCCACCAACACCAGATCCGTCAGCTGACCCTGGGCCTGGTTCCACTGTTGTGCTAGGCACTCCTGAAGTGGACACATGTGGAGTCTTGCATGGGGCACTATGAAGATGCAAGACGCCATCATCCCTATGAGCTTCATAAACACTCTTGCTGGTAGAGAGTGTTGAGGAAGGAATATTTTGCGTAAGGCTAGAATGCTTGTGATTCTGGCTGAGTTTGGATAGGCAATACCTTTTGAGGTGTCTATGGTGGCCCCGAGATATTGCTTTGTGTGAGATGGTATGAGGTGGGACTTTTGGTAGTTCACCGTGAAGCCTAGCTGATGAAGCAGTTGGATGGTGCTGTTTGTATGTTGCACGCATTGGTGGTAGGACGCGGCTTTTATGAGCCAGTCGTCTAAGTAAGGGAAGACGTGAACATGTTGACGTCTGAGGTGTGCTGCTACTACTGCTAGGCATTTGGTAAACACCCGTGGTGCAGTGGTGACCCCGAAGGGGAGAACCTTGAATTGGTAATGTTGCCCGTCCACCACGAACCTGAGGTATTTTCTGTGAGAGGGGTGTATTGGAATGTGAAAGTACGCGTCTTTCAGATCCAGTGTTGTGAGAAAGTCTCCCTGGCAGAGGAGTGGGAGGACTTGTTGTAAGGTGACCATGTGAAAGTGGTCTGAATGTATGTAGGCATTTAGAGGCCGGAGATCCAGAATGGGTCTGAGGGTCTCGTCTTTCTTTGGGATTAAGAAATATAGGGAGTAGACCCCTAGATTTCGTTGATTGTCGGGTACCTGCTCTATGGCGTGTTTCTGGAGGAGCGAGAGTACCTCTTGTTTGAGCAGTGTGGAATGCTCTTGGGACATTGGACGGTGCCTTGGTGGGATATTGGGTGGGGTAGATGTTAGCTCGAGGCAGTACCCTGACCGAATGATTTGGGTCACCCATTTGTCCGATGTTATGGACTCCCATACGTGGATAAAATCTTGTAGTCTGCCCCCGACCGGAGTGGAATGGTCTGGGGGGAGCGAAGGGGAGTCATTGTGCGGGTGGGGTGGCAGAACGGGTATTGTTGGTTTTGCCCCTGCCCTTATTGTTGTTGCCTCTGTAACCACCTCTTTGGTTGCCCTTTGAAAAGGTATTTTGAGGAGGGGATTTGTAGGAGGTAGAGGCATTATCGGTGGAGGAGCCTCTACCTGTGCCACGAAAGGACGAGCGTCGAAAGGAACGCTTAGAGGCTTGGGTCTGGAGCGCTCCCATAGACTTCGCTGTGTCTGTATCTTTCTTCATTTTTTCGAGCGCTTCGTCTACCTTTGGGCCAAAGAGTGTTTGCTGGTCAAAGGTGTGATTAAGTATTGATGTCTGGACCTCAGGCTTGAACCCTGATATCCTGAGCCAGGCATGGCGTCGAAGCAGGACACTGGTGTTTATGGCTCTAGAAGCAGTGTCTGCTGCATCGAGGGCACACTTAATGGAGGTGTTTGTGATTAGTTTGCCCTCCTGTATCAGGTCATGAGCTTGGCGTTTGTATTTCTCTGGAAGGTGCTGCATAAGAGCCTCTAATTCATCATAGTGTGCTCTATCATATCGCGCAAGCAGTGCTTGTGTATTTGCAATGCGCCACATGTTTGCAGCCTGGTAGGCGGTGCGTTTACCAGACGCGTCCAGAAGTTTAGATTCCTTGTCTGGTGGTGGGGCATCTCCTGAGGATTGGGAGTTAGCCCTCTTTCTAGCTGTGGAGACAACTAGGGAATCTAGAGGAGCAGGGCCCTTGATGTATGCAGGGTCTGTGGGTGCCGCCTTGTACTTCTTCTCTATTCTAGGGTTTAGTACTCTGGCTCTGACAGGGTCTTTGAATACCTCTGTAGCGTGCTTGGTGACACCCTTAAGCATGGGTAAAATAGCAGTGGAACGATCTTGTAAATCAAATGTATCCAGTAGGAAGTCTTCTTCCACTGGTTCCGTGTGCATGTCCACCCCATGGTAGTGTGCTGCTCTCTGCACTAAATGGTGAAACCCTAAAGAGTCCTCTGGAGGAGACGGCCTTGATGGGTATAGGTCGTCTTGAGGTACATTGGGTACATCAGGGTTATTATAATCCTCCCATGGATCTGGGGTCCCTGGTGGAGTGGGATCCATTGGGGCGTCCCCTGGGTCATTGTCCGGGTCCCCGTCATCCGGGTCTGGGGATGGGGCCGGATCGTAGTGAGGTAAAGGTGGAGGGGGTGGTGGTGGGAGGGGGGGTGGCAGTAGGGAGGGTACTCTAAGGGGAGAAGTAGCTGAGTCCCTCTTTTTGGGTGGAGGAGGAGGAGCCGGAGCCTCAAGGCGACGCTTCTTAGTAATCACAGTCAAAAGGCCAGTCTTTGGATCTCTGGACAAAGTCTTTTGTAAAGGGTCTGGTGTAAACAGAGCCAATGGCGCCGAGTCGTCTGTCGGCACCGGCGATTTCGGAACCGGAGGTTTCGATGTTCTGTGTACGCCCTGCTTTTTGGAGGTCTCCGTGTGTTTCGGCGTCGAATGCTGTTTCGGCGCCGGAGCGTCGGTGCCGACCGATTTCTGTTTGTGTTTGGTCGGCGCCGAGTGTCCAGGCTTCGGCACCGGTGGTTTCGGAGTCGAGCTGGATTTTGCAGGCTTCGGTGCCGAGTGGTATTTATCGGCACCGGGCGTCGGCTGGCTCGATCCCGAGCTGCCGTGAGACTTTGAGTGCTTCGACACCGGGCCCGAAGGTGGGGTGATCGAGGCTTTGGTTTTGGTTTTGCCCAGGCCGGCAGGCGAGGGAGTAACCGGAGTCTCTTTGGTTTTCGGTGCGGGGCTGGGAGGGGGCATTGTACTCACGGCCCGCTGTCCTGGTGTTACGTCCTCCAGGTCGGAGTCGTCGGCCTCGGAAGCGCTGACGATGTCTTCTCCCAGTTCGGTGTGTGTCTGCCCCGAAGCTTCGGCGTCGTCTCCGAAGATGTCCGGTGGAACTGTCGAGGATGAGTGCGCCATGGTGCGTCGAGCCTTTCGATCTCGGATCGTTTTCTTCGATCGAAAAGACTTGCAGGCGGGGCAGTCTCGAGCCTCGTGTTCCGGAGAGAGGCAAAGGTTACACACCTGATGGAGGTCGGTGTGGGGAAATTTAGACCCACATTTTGGGCACTTTTTAAACGGAGTCCTTTCCATCGGCCGGGACCGGAGTCGCGGAGGGCCCGAAGGCCGGTGTCGATGTACGGGATGGAAAAAGTGCCGCTTCGAGAGATGAAGATGATGAAGGAACTCGAAGAATCGAGGATTTTCCGTCGAGGCTGGAACCGTAGAAGTTCGAAGCCGGAGTACGAAGGATCACATCCGAGCCCGATGGCGGAAAAAAACAATCTGAGGATGGAGCCGAAGCCCATGCGCAGTACGGACCGAAGGAGGAGTCACCAAACTCGTGACTTCCAAAGACGGTCCAAGAAGAAAAACAAACTGCAAACATCCGGGCCCAACACCAGATGGCGACCTATGCTAAGTGTACAATCTGCAGCTCATATGCCTCGAACACAACTTTCCAATCTGATACTTCTCCTCTGGTGGAAAGTAAATAGTAGGAATGGGTATCTTGATACATTGGAACTGTCCCATACAGAAAGACTGGTGTCTGAAGGACACCGGGTCAATGGACAGCAGCTATTAGAGGGGTCCACAACAGGGGCTCACTGGTGCTGGAATCAATGTATGGAACCATTCAGAGCTAAAAGGGGTCCCCAAGACAAATGGTCCAAAATATATTGGTCTGGGCCTCTGGACCTATAGTAATTGAAGGGGATTTAAACATTTTCCTAGATGGCACGATGGGCAAACCCAGGACAAGACTAGGGACAGTTTCGTCATTCCTCCAGCTGGCAGAACGCAGTTGGATGTCCCGGGGTTGGTAGGTGCATGGTAGGCTATACCCTCGCTGAGCATTTACCTTTTGCACTACATAGCACCACTGAGGTTTGTTGGACTGGGGGTGTGATATCAATTTTAAAACGCGGGCCAAAGATTAGATCTCCTTGGATAAAAATGAATGGAATGATAGCTTGATCCAAACAAACTTCACCACTCCCGCAGGTAGGTAGGAGATAATTATGAAATTACTCCACAGATGGCAATACATACCCTTCAAGGCTAGCACTAATGTAGAATTCGAAAGGGGAAGAATATTGGAGGGGTTGTGGTGAGAGGGGAACCCTCACACATTGTTTTGGTCCTGTTCCCAGGCACAACTATTTAGGAGGAAGGTTTTACAAGCGATGAAAAAAAGAATCACAGGTTCAGACTAGCCAGAATTGAGAATGCTCAGCAGACAGACGATAGAGGTATATCACCTACAGAGGAGGAAGAGGGAGGGAAAAATTATTTCTCACTAGCTACCAGTGCCAAAACAAACTTTTAGCCTACTGGGGCCAGCCGATGGCACCCAATGAAAACAAACTAGTCAGACAAGTTTAGAAAACAGGTTAGCCAGACTCATTTGAACAGTAAATGTAACCAGTAAACAGTAGCATTCAAACCGCCAAAGGACGGCTTGCAGGGAACATATTTGGGGACGTGGAGGTTAATATAATGGCAGATTCAGGTTGGCCCATCACAATTTTGTCGAGTGTATATTTTAGAAAACTATCTCCCATGGAAGTAAATCCCAAAGCCTTTGTTGACTTCAAGATTGGAATATTGGGATTTTTTTTAATAGATAGATTGTAGGTTATGGGATGCGAGATTTTTAAATTAAAGAAGGGGGGAGAAAAGACTTAGTGGCAAGATGAATATATTCCAGATGCAATACAGAGACCGAAAACAGAGGATCCCTTTTGTTTGAATTTAAATTGGCAAGCTGAAATCAGGTTAGTAGAAATAAAAAGCTTCTAATAATAGTGAATTGATAATAATCAAGTCACCTGAATAGAAAACGAGAGGGATCTATATTTCCACATCAGAACTGTAAGACAGGCCAACAGAAAATGTTTGCATGTTTACTGTAGCAGAATTGAGGGAAGATCTAGATAAGGCTTTAACAGTAGGTGGTATTCAATTTGCCATTAAAGTCATGTCAACAGGAAGTACTCTGTAGCAGACTGGTTTTTGACTGAATTCTACTTGATGAACAAACCCAAAATGACCTGAACCTTGAATACATTCTTTTAGGAAGTCATCTCTGCCCATAATTAATAGTGTACGCAACATGATAATAGCCATACCTGGGAAAGCCTCCCCTGCCTAATAGAGATATTAAGATACTGGCCAAAGTCTTGGTCAACAGAAGGAGAAAAACAATACCTAAATGTATTCACCCCTCAAAGTTGGATCTGTGTCAGGACTTTTCTCTAGTGATATGTAAACTCTCTTGCATCTCTGCTGACTAGTCCATAATGATCCATTTGAGAACAATGTCCACTCCCTGGATGCGAAAAACGTTTTTGATTGTGATAAGTGGAACTACTTCTGCACAATGGAGCACGCAAGTAGAGTCACCGGCTTCATAGGGAAAGGAAATTGGCTTTATGAGGGTTCCGTCCCTTGAATTACCTGCAGGGGATTTTTATTGGAAGATTATCCCCATATAACAGGGCATGAGATAGGGTTGCCTTCTCTCACCTCTCTTGTTTTCTTGTTCTTGCTTACAGTCGAAGCCCTGATGGTGGCTATAAAGTATGCCATAGGGGTGGAGGGCATAGTGACACCGGCTAGCTCGCTGAGACTGTATCAAGACGATATTCTCCTCACACTGTTGAAATCGGTCCTTCTCATTCTGAAATCTTTTCTCGATCATAACAGAATCCTCATCTTTTACGCTGTTAAAGCAAAAACAAACAAAAACACTGGGGCAAACGGGGTCTTACCCCTCAGTGTTAATATCAAGAAAGATTCAACATGTTTGCTCCCATTTAAATGGGTCCCAAAAAACCTCAAATATTTGGGTGTGATGATCAACAGAGGGCTACAAGAAATGGCACAAGAACGTTAGGCTGCTTATGTAGAGGGCCTCAGTAGATTTCCTGAGATGGTTCTCCCTTAATCTGTCACTGTGGGGTAGAGTACAAGTCATGAAAATGAACACTGCACTCAGACTTAACTATTTTCTCCATGTTGGCGCTAGTTATACTGAGATCCCTAACGGAGAAATCGACCTTATCAAGGCTCGAAACATCTTAAAAATATTACTACAGGTCTAGTACCTTGAAAATCTACTCGAATAAACTAATGTACTTGACTTCTGTCTCTGAAAGCCAAGCAAATGTGACAAGATAAGATTTAAAGGCATCTTTATTGTTCATTCACATTGTGAGCACCCAAAATGCCTTTAAATCTTGACACATTTGCTCCGCTTTCAGAGACATAGGTCAAAAGCTTGTTTGTCTTCCTAATCGCCAGAAAGGGCGAGTAGGCCCTAAAAATAGCTCGTCCTGAATAAACCTGGCTCGTTATAGCGAGCGGGCAAGTAGATATTGAGCCCTGCCCTGCTTATGTGAAAGACGTTTATCTGGGGCGCAGCGACAACCAGACATTAGATGTGTATACTTTATGCAACTGTTGGTATTCATGGACTTATTTGGTTTTTCATGTCCTGGTTGTGAAAAGCTCAAATTCGTTTTTCACTACTGCAAGGCCTTCCTCTCCCATAGGAGAACACTGGAGTTACCGTATTACATTTTCATAACTTCTTATTTCATAACTTCTAACTTACTAAACAGGAGCAGGTAACCAGTTAATGTTTGTGCTCTTTGGAATTGTAGTGAAGAATCCGCTCTTATGGTAAAGACGGATTTCAAATTACAATTTTGAAAATGTGCCTGCAGCCTGTCTCTGGGTCACTTGACTGGGTGCAGTTGACTGTTGGGCATTGTGTATTCCTCCTAGACAGCCACACAAAATAGAGAGCTTGGATAGGCCATTACTGACAGGATGGTAAGGCGGAGCTGGGCACTGTCCGCCTCCTGCCTCCACACAAAGGGCTTCATACTCCCTATAGTTAGCCTGCAACTGGGCAGGGAATGCAGGAAGCCTATGCACGTCAAAGGGAAATCTCTAGAAGCTTCTCCCACTTCAGAGGAAGCCCAGATATAAATAATGGTCCTCAGACACCAACCTCCAGTAAACGTTTGGATCCGTGGATACTCTAACAGGAATAAAGACAGCTATGCTGCTGAAAGGACTGCCACTTTGCTGCTGTAAAGGTCTGCTGCCCTGCTGTCCTATTGCCTGAGTGAGAAGGACTGGATGTGCATCTGTTGAACCCAGGATCTCAGAGTGACTACAAGAGACCCCGCAACTAGAGCCTCAGGGACAGAGGGCTCCAACAACCTTGAACCTAGCCCCTGCACTCTGCCAGCTTCGAGTCCTACCCTGTCAAGTGGTGCCACCCCAGTCCTGGACCTTTGGAAGTGGGCCTTCAGGTGTTCTGTCTGCCCATCTGTGGATCCAGCAAAACAGACAAATCGCCTCTGCTGTGAGGCTTCACTCAGGATAAGGAGACTGCATCAACCTCATAGCCATCATCGGAACCACCCGTGTGAAGTTTCCCCTACGCAGAACTTCGCATCACAGTATAGCAACTCCTTGGAACCTAAATCACTTTGGCTGTGTGAAGCACCCTCAGCGCTGGACCTCCGCAACCAAGATTTTAGGAACTTTGGGCTTGGATGCCTAACTAGGTCCCGGTATCCAGCCTACACTCCATTGCAGTTGGCTTGAACTTGTGACTTTGTTCCAGTCAAAACAGATATCCTCAGTTGGCGCCTTGTGCTTTTTGGCGCTATTTTTAATGAAATCTTTAAAACGGCTTACCTCATGACTAGGTTCTGGTTGTTTTATTTATTAAAGAGTAATATATTTTTCTTTATCTGGTGTGGGATCCTTTTGTGGTGTGGTTTCACTTTATTACTGTTTGAAGTGTTGCACAAATATTCTACATATTGACTCAGTTAAGCCTGACTGCTTTGTACCAAGCTACCAGAGAGCTGAGCAAAGGCTAATTTAGGGTTTGCTTGCAACTTCACCCTGACAAGGATGGTGGTTTCTACTTGAGTAGGATTTCACATCCCCTCTCAACCAGCAACCTATCTGCTGCTAAAGTACTCCTGCTGCCTAGAACAAGCATCTGAGGAAGCCGAGTCTTCGCCCACCCGTCTCCCGCCGCCTGACCCTTGTTCCATCTGTGGGTCGGACCGCTGAGCGGAGCGCGGTGCTGCGGCTTGCCAAAACTACATTTCCCAGCATTCCCGGCGACGCTGACCGCGTCAATCGAGCGCCAGGAGGCGCATAAAATTGTTGTCACCCCGGTCGAGTGGGGAACCTTTCAGAAACCTATCTGCTGCTAAAGTACTCCTGCTGCCTAGAACAAGCATCTGAGGAAGCAGAGTCTTCGCCCACCCGTCTCCCGCCGCCTGACCCTTGTTCCATCTGTGGGTCGGACCGCTGAGCGGAGCGCGGTGCTGCGGCTTGCCAAAACTACATTTCCCAGCATTCCCGGCGACGCTAACCGCGTCAATCGAGCGCCAGGAGGCGCATAAAATTGTTGTCACCCCGGTCGAGTGGGGAACCTTTCAGAAACCTATCTGCTGCTAAAGTACTCCTGCTGCCTAGAACAAGCATCTGAGGAAGCCGAGTCTTCGCCCACCCGTCTCCCGCCGCCTGACCCTTGTTCCATCTGTGGGTCGGACCGCTGAGCGGAGCGCGGTGCTGCGGCTTGCCAAAACTACATTTCCCAGCATTCCCGGCGACGCTGACCGCGTCAATCGAGCGCCAGGAGGCGCATAAAATTGTTGTCACCCCGGTCGAGTGGGGAACCTTTCAGAAACCTATCTGCTGCTAAAGTACTCCTGCTGCCTAGAACAAGCATCTGAGGAAGCCAAGTCTTCGCCCACCCGTCTCCCGCCGCCTGACCCCTGTTCCATCTGTGGGTCGGACCGCTGAGCGGAGCGCGGTGCTGCGGCTTGCCAAAACTACATTTCCCAGCATTCCCGGCGACGCTGACCGCGTCAATCGAGCGCCAGGAGGCGCATAAAATTGTTGTCACCCCGGTCGAGTGGGGAACCTTTCAGAAACCTATCTGCTGCTAAAGTACTCCTGCTGCCTAGAACAAGCATCTGAGGAAGCCAAGTCTTCGCCCACCCGTCTCCCGCCGCCTGACCCTTGTTCCATCTGTGGGTCGGACCGCTGAGCGGAGCGCGGTGCTGCGGCTTGCCAAAACTACATTTCCCAGCATTCCCGGCGACGCTGACCGCGTCAATCGAGCGCCAGGAGGCGCATAAAATTGTTGTCACCCCCGTCTCGCGGGACGCGAGCGGGACGCCGGGCGAAGCCCGGGCCCGTTTTAGCCCGTTCTAGACTGTGAGAGACTGGACTGGGCCAGCCCTCTGTCCCCTAACCTCAAATTCACCTGTGGTAAGACGATATATATTCATATTCAAAGTGTAATTGACTTATTATATTTACCATCAGGGCATTTCTGCTCAGGTGTGACTGATCATAATGTCGAGACAAAAAACACCTGTCACCCTGGCAAACACAATGGACAATTATTTGGTCCAGGTAGTGGCAAAGATTAATAATGATCGGAGGTCTTCCCTGGGACTTATGGATTCCCCACCTTGTGCCCAAATTAACCAATCAGGGATATTCCAGTCTGCTAGAGATGAAATCACCACCATCGACCCGATTGAGGACCCCTATGATTCTTCCACAATAAATGTATCCACGGCTCCTATTGTCCAACAACTTGATCCCTTTGTTGATGTACTCATCCTAGAAGAGCCAAATAAATCTGACACAATTGTGGAGCTAGATCCAGAGAGCAACACTCCTCCCACTCCTGTCCCTGCACCAAGAGCTAAAAAAGGGATTACTAAGGTACCTCCTAGAAGAGGTGGCCTACGTTCCTGTAAAACTAAATCTGTAACCCCACCAAGAAGAGCAAAGAAAAGGGTGGAAGAAGGGATAAGGAAAGAAGAGAACGAAAGTGTAGATTGGGAGGATACCTTTTTAAATAAGCTCATGGGAACACTGGAGTCCAAATTATCAGGGTTAATGAAACCTCTTATATCAAAAGTAGACCAATTAGCTAATAAAGTTAATAAATTAGAGACCCTCCTAAGAAAAACCAATGAGGGGGTGGGGGAAATATCAAACCTAATAATAACCAAATTTGAACATATAGAGGCTGCAGGGAAAACACTTGGGGGAATTATAAATACAGGCCTACAAATTCCACCTGATCATATTCATCAAGCCTGCTCTGGACATGGTGAGACTCCTAATACCGCCTCAACATTAGAAACAGTACAACCAGTAGGCAATACTGCCTCTGAGACTCTTAATCCAGAAACTGGCCCAGTTGAATTAATCGTTGAAGCTTCCCCCTTGATTCTAGTACTTGCAAACACACCAACGCTGAAAATAGGGCAGATCGAGTCCTCGGACTCCTTACGAAATAAGGCTTTGCAGTGGCTTAGCAATAACATGCACATATCCCCCTGGGGTAAGGAAAAATTATCTGATGATCTGCTCATAGCAAGAAGGGTTAAGTGGATAGGCACTAAGGCAAAGAAATTTCAAGGGGATTGTGTGGTTTTGAATTTTAAGGGCCCTGAAGTTTTATCTGATGTCCTACGGAACATCTTCCCTCCACAACTTAGAACAGCAGAAATAATACCACTGACACTGGATTTCTTCTATAGTAGAAGAGGACTAGTAGCTAAACCTAGCATATTGAGAACAAAGTGGACAGTTGTGGGAAATAGAAGGGCCAGGACTGACCCATTATACGAGTGGGGGTTAAGGTTGGATAACCACTACTCCGCGCTATCTGACCTAAACGAGTGTGATTGACTCGCATGTGCTTTTCCTGTCGCTCCTGAAATCCAGCTGCACCAGGGACATGATAGGACTCTTATTTCTAATGAGCCTGTATTAGATAAATTGACCCCGGGCTCTAAGGCATCCCCCACTCCCTCCCCAGAGGATCTAAGTAGAGTTTGGATGGGGAAAAAAAGAACACTAGAGGTAATTGAGAATCCACCAATATTGAATGGTGACTTAGCGCCAGGTATAGAACTCGAAGATCGAATATACACTTCTGATATTGATCAGATTCAGCACCAACTGGACATATTGCCATTATCTATTATTTCTTGGAATATAGCTGGCATTACAAACAAGCTAAACATCCCAGATTGGGTCGATTTTATCGACCTTTACGATATAATAATGTTGCAAGAAACTTGGGCGCTCACCCCAATTTTCCGGCAAGGGTGTTTGAACTTTCATGTCCCAGCCATAAGAAACCGAGTGGGTCGACACTCTGGGGGCCTGTTAATTTGGGTACGTCAAACATTGAATTGCTCAGTTAAACAAAGGTCTATACCCTCTAATGATATTATAGCTCTTGACATTAGTTGGCAAAATGGTCAACAACTAGCCCTGTTCAATCTCTATTCCAGGGGAGTTGGTAGGGGTAAACCATCAGAGACCCTAACGACCCTCGAGCATTATATTGAAATGCTACCAGTGCTACCCCATGTAATAATAGGCGGGGATTTTAACACCACCTTCGAACCTTTGGGCGAAGAGGATAGGACCCTGGCCGAAGATGAGAATACCAAGTGGAGAATTCCCCAACTGGATATCCCAGCAATTAGAAAATGGAGCACAGTAGCAATCCAACTGAAGAGTCTTTGTCTATCAAGAGGGCTCAGAGCAGTAAATGGACGGGCATCCTCTGATTTAATGGGGAAAAATACATTCGATAACGGTCGAGCAGCCAGCAGAATAGATTATATACTACTGGACGTAAGGGCTTGGGATAAATTGGTGGATATGGAAGTGAAAGACAAAATAGAAAGTGATCACAATCCACTGTGCCTGACACTCCATCCCTACCATGAAATGTCCGATCTTCCAAGAGGGAACCAAATGGTGACGCAAGATCTTGTAAGCTCAAACAATCTTCGCCACCTGAAGTGGAGTATGCTCTTAGAAGATGTTGTCAATCTAGAGACTCTAAAGGAATTAGTGGTGACCGAGGTATTCAAGATTAAGTGCCATTATGGGAGGACTGATTTTACAGACTACATGATGGCTGCCCACGAGAAACTATTTTCGAAAATTCAAAGTTTCTTTGTCAAAACAGTAGCCTCAAATAAAAAGAAAAAAGTCCAAGAGAGTAAAGGGTGGTATGACAGGAGTTGCAGGATAGCACGAGATAACCTTAGCGTGGAACTGAGAACAGGAAATGCAACAGCAGTAAGGTTGGCGAGAAACCAGTATAGACAGGTCCAAAAACTGGCAAAGAAGCGTTGGGATGAGGAATGTTGGCGCGAACTCAAGGAGGCGTGTGCCTTCAAGGATTCTAAGCGCTTCTGGACCACAGTAAAATGGGAAAAGGCTGGCACAGCACTCCATCCTACGAACCATGTTTCGAAAAGCAATTGGGTGGAATACTTCCAACCACAGTATGCTTGTAATCCCATATTTATCATTGGTTGTCCGCCTCCACAAGTCTTCTACAAATCTCCAATATTTGTTGAAAAGGATGTGAGTATTGTACTGGATTGTGTGGCTGGGGGCAAAGCTCCAGGCATGGATGGAATTCCGGCTGATATATTTTTATCGGATCGTAATTCCTGGTGTACCTATTTTGCAATGCTGGCTAATGCGGTGGCAATGGGAGGTAAAGTGCCTGCCTCATGGAAGGGAGCCGAAATTATTCCCATATTCAAGAAAGGTGATAGAACCCTGGCCAAAAATTATAGACCCATTAGTCTGATTGATACAGCACAAAAACTAATGGGCCGATTAGTCCAAAATAAACTGCAGCAATGGATCAACGAAAATAATATCTTGTCATCTTATCAAGCTGGATTTCGCCCTCTAACTAGCAGCGTTGATCAAGTCCTCCACTTTTTAACCATCTACTGGAGAAACGTTACTCTAAAGAAGGGGACATTGTATTCAGTTTTTGTGGACCTAAAAGCCGCTTTCGACTTGGTCCCCAGAGAAAAACTCTGGCAGACCTTGGCGGACGTGGGCTTAAGCCAGGAATTGCTTACACTCCTTGTTCGTCTCCACGAAAATAATTTTGCAAGAATAAGGTGGGGCAAGCAAGGAGAAGTAACTGATCCCTTTCCGGTAGAACGTGGGGTGAGGCAAGGGTGTGTCCTAGCACCGACTCTCTTCTCAATTTATATAAATGGCATCGTTGAGCATCTAGAGAAGATTGCTAGTGACGCCCCAGTAATCGCAGGCTCTCGTGTACCTGTCCTCATGTTCGCGGATGACACGCTCTTACTTTCCCGCACCCCCAGTGGGCTTCAAAAAGTGGTTGATGCCTTTGGTATATTTTGTGACGAGAGGGGCCTTGAACTGAACACCTCTAAAACAAAATTCATGTGCCTCAACCAGCAGTCCACCTTCAAAGGTGTAATAAAATATAAAGGTACACCCTTAGAAAGGGTGGACTCTTTCTCTTACCTAGGTATCACTCTACAAGGAAAAATTAGTTGGAAACCACACATAACCACAACCTTACTAAAGTTTAGGCAGCTAGCAGGCGCAATTACCCTAAAACACCGCTCCTCGCTGACAAAGCCAGTAAATTGTGTGTTGGAAATATATTCTATGAAAGTACTGGGGGCTTGCTTATATGGCTCTGAATTATGGGGGTTTTCTAATTTGAGAGAACTGGGCTGAGCAGAAAACAGGTTTTTACGAGGGATTGTGATGGTCCCCCAAAGCACACCCACAATCCCACTAAAATTGGATATGGGAAGAAAAGGAATAGAGGACATAGCGAGGCTACGCCCTCTTCTATATTGGAGACGGATTATGGTGACCCCAGAATTAAGCCATTATGCGGCGGCACTGACGGACGTTATTAAATTCGACCGTTTCCATACTATCCCATGGCTAAGGGAGCTCCGGGGACTCCTTATAAAATTGAACTTGAATCATCTATGGGACACCAAAGACACAACCTGCTTTCCTACGAAGGCAAAGCTGAAAGATCTATATTGGGAAATGGTATATCTTACAATGTTTAGTGACGGCACAAGCACAAGCCTAACATCTCGCTTCTTAGACATAAAAATGTACCCTTCTTGCGAAATTTTTTGGGATATTATTGAAAAACCCTAGGATAGAAAACTTTATTTTCAATTTCGCATAGGTACACTCCCGGTGAATGCGTTTAAGAAGCACTTGTCCCCAGCATGGGATGAACATTGCCACCACTGTAATGAACAAATTGAGCACATTTCCCATCTTTTGTTCTGTTGCCCATTGTACTCGTCCCCCAGACGGAAATGGTTAAAACCTGTGTGCTCTAGTTTGGGAACCCGCAGCCAATCCGTAGCCCTAAGGATACTTGAAACAGATTGTTCCATATTGCTTGGGGTAGCAAAATTTCTGGCTTGGTCATGGTTAATTCGTACTCGTTCACTTATGGCAATTGCATCGTAATGAAATTATGTATATTCCTAATCTTGCACTTTGCCATATGGATTATTGTATTTTATTTATAGAAAAATCTATATTTTAAGAAATCTGATAAATTGAAGTACTTGTATTCTTATTATGTATTTATTCGACATTTCATGTTTAATATGTATTTTTAGAAGTATTTTTTATATGTAGTATTTATTGTATTAGGGATAGGGGAATGCTTTTATGACAAATGTCGAATAAAGCTTTAAAACCGACAGTACTTCTATCTGCATCAGAAGGGTTTGGCTTGCTTTAGAACTTAAATCCACAGACCCGATGAGTCATTAACTCAATTACATCCTCTACCTGGGAAATAAGAAGACTAGTACATAAATAACTTGAAATGTTTACACGCTTACATGCTGATGCGTTCCTATGAAAAAATATTGAGGTTAGAGTTGGTGGTTTCCCATTTGTCTAGGATGGGTGATCATGGATAGGTATGTAAAAGATCAGTGACATCTTAACTGTACAGTGCTCAGCTGCCTTTTAGCTAGGTCTGAGCTACACAAGTACCTTATACATACTTGCATATATTAGAATAAAGATTTTTCTCCCTCTTTCAGGGGGATTTGAAGAGCAGTTTTATAAGGATTGTTTTTCAGGAAGGGGGTGTCTGTGCGTCTGTGTGCATGTGCCAACTTGGGTACATGAACCACTTAAGCAGGAGCACCTTTATCAGAAAGACATAAGACAGAAGCGCAAGAATAAGACTGGGAATAAAGGAAACCAGGAGTACATGAGGGCACTGAAAATTAGAAAAGAGGGGCTAAGACTGAGGTTGCTATCACAGAGAAGGTGCTCAGTGCGGATGCAAACTGAAACGAGGCATTTAAGGAATTTTAACAATATTTTCAATTGCGTTAGAAAAAGAAAATCAACAACATTTGCTACCCTAATAAGGAGAGCATAAAAAGTGAGGAATATGTACAAAATTATTTTTGTGCAGCACATGCTACGCATCCATGATTAATCAATAGTGAAACAGAAGCTAGCAAGTTAAGAAGGTATATACAAAAAAATGTGCTGATGGCAAAGAGATTCTCAACACCAACGTTTCTACAATTGGATAACACTTGTTATCTCAAGTAAGGCAACTAAAAGGTGGACTGAGGCTTCATACCAAGACAGAAGTACAACATACAAGTTAATTATCATGGAAAATGCTTTTTCTTCATGATACTCTATCCAACCACAGATTGCTCACCTTAATAGATACCATAGCTGTAACATCAGTGAGTGGGGCCAGACTAGAAAGTCTTGCAGGACCAAGGGAGCAAAAACACCTTGTTGTCAGACCAGTCCATCAAGACAGTCATGTTTCGTGCACGAGAGCAACAATGCAATGTTGCAGCCTGACAGATGTCCAGAACCGGTACCTCCATTGCTAATGCGGTCATAGCAGCCTTAGAGGAATCCGGTCATTCAGGTGGGTTGTTTCTTGGCCAGCACTTAACAGATTTTAATGCAGAGGACTATCTATGTTAGCAAAGACATTTTCTTCACTGCCTTCCCTTTGTGCTCCACAGAACCCCAGAAAAAGCTTGACAACCATACGATGGACCCTTGTTAAATCAATGAAAAAGATCAGCACCCTTTTAGGTCAAGCCAAAGGGATCTCTTTTTCTCCTTCGAAAGGTGAGGTGGATTGAAAAACATTGGTAAACAGATATATTGGGAACATAGAAAGGCATTACAACTTTTTGTACGAAGGCCACCTGGGTCTTCAGTAGGTCCTCTTGAAGTGGTAGCTGGATCAAAGCGCAAATGCTCATGCTCAGCTGCTCTGGGAACCAAACTCTCCTGACCCAATCCAGGGCAATTAAGATGCCTTGGGCCCAGTCTGCCCTGGCTTTCTCATAACTTGTGGCAGAAGAATCCAGTGGCAGGAACGCTTCACAGTCAAAGTAAGACAGTCAGTGACTTTGCTGGAGGAAACTATAGTGTGCAGTAGAGATGAGACAGAGTTCTTGCCGGAGGCAAACAAATTTAACCTGGACAAGCTCCATTGATCGAACATGTCCCTTGCCATCTCGGGGGGAGATGGTACTCATGATCGACAAGCCGACGCATGGTCAGCTCAACCGCTGTGGCATTTATAGATACTGTTAGATGGTTAGCTATCAGAAAGATGTTCTATTGGTCCAGCCACCTCCACAGACCTAGGGCCTTCTAGCACAAGACCGGGAATCCTGTTCCGGCCTACTTTTTGGTGGTACTGTTGCCTGTAAGGACCTGTACAAGTCTCAACTAGATAGATGGCAGGAATTTGTGGCCAAACTGATCGCTTGGTGTTCCAAAAAGCTGATTTAGAGGTTGCAGTCTACTGTAGACCAGAGGCCTGTGTTCGACACCTCTCTGAAATTACAATTCCACTTCAGCAATAATCAGTCTATCACATCTGTGATGACTGTGTTCGGAAGGGAGAGTGGCATGCCACAAGTCAGGATGACATTGTTTGCCACCACAGAAGATCCTCAAAGATCTGAATAGAGTTAGAGAGACAGCCCTTACGCTGGACCCGCTAAGCAGATGTTCCACTGAAGAGTCTGCACATGCCCCCTTGTGTTCAAGACCAGGAGGATGCACAATCCTAAAACTCCAAAAAGCCTCAGAGAAGTCCTCACTGAGACCCAGGATTGAGCCGGAAACTTGGGGATCCTATCCTGAATGTCTCGAAATCGCTGCAGGGGTGGAAAAGTCATGAGCGGCACCATGTCCAGGACAGCTCCAAAGAAGGTCCTGCCAGACCAGGGACACCGTCCAGTCTCATGGGTTGAGAGTAGATAGAATCTGAGACAGGGTGAGGATCTTGAATTTGACTTTCTGCCTACTAGATACATTTCTCTGGAGGTCCAATATTGGCATGAGGCTTCAGTCTTTCGGTATTATCTGTATTATGCAGTCGCGAGAAAAGCACTCCTCTTCACTCTCCAGACACTGCACCCACTTTATAGCAGCCTTTGCCAGCACAAGGGTAAACTCCCTGCAGCAAGATAGTGGATTGAGCGGGGCTGGGGAAGCTGTCAAGAGAGGAAACAAAGGCCGGGAAGAAATAAAAGACATGGTGCAGCCCCTTCGAATGATTTGCAAAACCAATCGGTGTGTTGTGATGGTAGTCCAGCCGGCACACCACTTACAAGGATCTTAAGGCCAAACTAATCAAAAAGAACATTCCCTTTCCTAAGGCATCAATAAATTTCAACCCTCTATCCAGAGGACTGGTTGAAAGGTAATTAGGCTGTAAGGCGTAGGGTGCCTTGTCACACAACTAGAATCATCTAGGATCATCAGAGGTCAGCCTACGTCACCTGGCAACAAAAAGACTGACCAGAGGGCTTGAGCACAGCTAGGGCCAAGCGGCCATAATGGTGTTTGTATGAGCCTCTTTAAAGGACAACAATAGTAGACACTGGACCTAGTTGAAGAATCTCCGTTAACGGGTTTGCCTTAGTTTCAACAATAGGCAACTGTAAAAAAGTACATGGTTCAAGCTCGGGGTTCTATCCTCCAGACTCCGGTCCACTCTGGTGTTATTAATCCCAAACTTAAATCAAGATGAAGGAGGCATATAGTACGTCACTTTAAGAATTCATTGAACATAGTCCATTAAACCACACTAGTCAGTTGTGATTACATTTCCATTTAATTTATTCATTATTACTTTATTAAAATCTTCATTTTGACCACAATTGGCCTCTTTTACATCTACCTCCATTATGGCAAATTGGCAGAATGCCCATCACATGTGTATATACAGCCAACATGCATTTTGCAGTAACCCGCTTACATAAGTTTTTGCTCAGTCGTTAATGTATTCATTTGTCTGCCCACTGAGGGTCTTTGTCTCAATTTAGATCATAAGTGTGTCCTTTTCTCAACATATGTCCTGTTAAAACTCAATCCACACCCCTTCTTTACTTTTTGTGCGCATTGGTAACACATGGGTTCACATGAGCAAAATGGATTCCTCCTGGAACTAAACACTGGTCATGTGGGAACCAGTAGACAAATCACGATTCAGTGCAGAATTGTTCAGCCAGTGCCATCACCCAAGGAATTTGCTTTTGCATTGGCATCTAACACAAAATTTACTGGTCAATTACAGCTCTTCGATATTGCCTTGTAAAAGTACCAGGAATTTACAACCCAGATCAATAGGCGCAAAACAGCAAAACCACAATCAAGGGAACAATCATGATAGCAGTAACACCATTTATTTCACATCTTATCCAACCATATTCACTATCATCGGGTAAATCAAAAAAACCTGGGACCTATGGAATGTGTGTAACATAAACCTGGTTTGAATTCTGCTTTCTGAAAAAATATTTAAATTATCTTATTTTCAACTTTCCTTTCTCTTTAACCAGTTATTCAAAGACCTGTGTGGCAACTCGCTGCACCAGTGGATGGAAAGTAAATGTCCTTCTGTAACTCAAAGTATAATTCTATTTTTTCTCCAGATAATCTCTTTCTTATTTAGAGGGAAAATATGCCAATCTTATCAGACACAGCCTGTATTACCTACTTGAATAGGCCTTTTACTTACTCAATTTTAATAAACCAACTGTGTTTAAGGGCACAACAGGCTAGTGTCATTTAACTGTGGTTATATGGACTGTTTTAACAACTTAAATGGCTGGGGCACAAGAATACTAGTAAAAACAACATTCAAAAGAGAAACATCAGTAAAGGACACTGGCTAAAGCATTGTTATCACTGTGAGATAGAGTGATGAGTTGTGTGGGAAGACATTCACAGTGCTGTAAAGAAAGTAGGATCAGACTGTCAGGGAACTGTCAACAATGCAGCAGAGAAGTTAATAAAGTGATAGTAGGCTGGACAATGAGCTGTAAGAAAATAAATGTAAAGGGTGTCAGTCATACTAGCAGAAAGGGCCCTTTTGTGAAGTGAACTTAAAATAAAAATAGCTAAGTGACAGTATTTGAAACTTATTTGATTAAAAGAAAACTTACCACAATCGGATGACCACAATTTCGGACCTCTCCTCATTACATGAGGACTCTGGATTGACCCATGCCACGGAGAATTTTGATCCAGCAATCCACCCAAACGAATTATTGCCGGTGAACCAAAAGGGCTCCCCAGATCATACATGGTGGACTTTAAGTTGGAAGGTAATTTCGTCACTATTGGCACAGGAGTGCTGGGATCCCTCTGTATCTGAGAAGATGCTTCTTCTGTAAAAGAAACACCTGACAGAGGGAAAAAAATGATAAAGTATCTTTGCTTTCGCAATAGCATAGCATTCAATCTTAGCAGTATGGTTAATGAAGAAGGAAATGTTACTTATTTGTAATCCTAGTTCTACATCATAGCTATCTTCACTAAAGTCATAAAAGCAGAATAACCCACCTGCATGCAGAGACCCCAGGACCCCTTTTTTTTATCCATTCAGTACCAAAAGCATGAACTGGAGGTCAACGCTACAAACTTCCAAAAACAGGTGCCACCTCCATAGTTAAAAACAGTCAGCTTTTACTTATTTTTTTTCCTGGAAATGACCAATGTTGTGTAACACAAAGACAGCATTGCAGCACCTTGCTGAAAATGTGCTACAGAAGTAACAGGAACCTCTAGTAAACCTCTACACCATAGAAAGAAAAATGTAGGCAAAGGCACCTATTAAGTTAAGAGATCACAAAGTTTCAAAAGCTACACTGCTCCTTTAAGGAGTCCACAGGTTCCATGGCATAGCATGCACTGTACTGGCTGCTTGCCTCACAGCCTTAGTTCTTTTTTCAAGAAGATAACTAACCTGCTTGAGAGAAAATTGCAGTTCAAAGTATTGACAATTGGGGAGGAGGCAGATTTGTTTAGGACTTCAGTAAAAATACCTACGGTGCAGAACTAAGGTTGCAATTAACATTTCCTTCTACTTTGTAGGATGCTCTCTCCTAGTCAAACACAGAATAGAGTAGTAAGCTTCTCTCTCAAATCGTGGTTATCAAATCAACAGGGAAGAAAAGAAAGCTGAAACAAATCTTAGTAAAAAAGGTGTGCGACCAACTAAAGTGTCAGTTGTGGCATCCTCATCGAAAAGGTAATGCTTAGTGCAAATATGAATAGAGCGCTCTGTGTGTCTGACTTGCATAGCTATACTAATATGAGCTTTCTTAACCAGGCAGTAGCAGCTGCCTTCTCGCATTCAGAACGCGCTCTAGGTCTGCCAAGTAGGGGTCTGTTGGCTATCTGGTAACCAGCAATGCGTTGTTCTGAAGACACCATGCTGGTATAGAAATGCCTATAATTGCCGAAGAGATAAGGAATATGCTACTTACCAGTATGCATCTGTTCTTGGCATGTAGAGCTGCAGAGTTGTACACTTAGCATAGGTCGCCATCTGGTGTTGGGCCCGGATGTTTGCAGTTTGTTTTTCTTCTTGGACCGTCTTTGGAAGTCACGAGTTTGGTGACTCCTCCTTCGGTCCGTACTGCGCATGGGCTTCGGCTCCATCCTCAGATTGTTTTTCGCCAACAGGGAAATGATGGAGCGTAGTAATAACAGTGAGAAACCCATGTGTGTTGTATCTAAATAAGATGGACTGGAACGGATACAGGTAGCCGGGGAGGCGGGTGGGCGTGTACAACTCTGCAGCTCTACATGCCAAGAACAGATGCATACTGGTAAGTAGCATATTCCGTTCGAGGCATATGAGCTGCAGATTGTACACTTAGCATAGATTATATAGCAGTACCCAACCTTAGCGGCGACCACCGGTATCCGTTGCAGCTGTTTGAAAGAGTGTTTTTAGTACAGCCTGGCCCACCCTAGCTTGCTGCTGGGAATGCACATCTACACAGTAGTGTTTTGTGAATGTGTGCGGTGTAGACCATGTGGCTGCCTTGCATATGTCATCTAAGGGTATATTCCCTAGAAAAGCCATAGAAGCCCCTAACTTTCTTGTAGAGTGGGCTTTAGGGGGAACAGATAATGTTCTCTTTGCCTTCTGATAGCAAATTTGTATGCATTTTACAATCCACCTAGCTATCCCTGATTTTGAGATGGGGTTGCCTTTATGTGGTGGAGAAAAGGAGACGAACAACTGTTTGGTCTTCCTGAAGGGTTGCGTTCTTTGTATGTAATATAGCAACGCTCTTTTCACATCTAGTGTGTGTAAGGCCCTTTCCGCAACAGATTGGGGTTGCGAAAAGAAGACAGGTAATTCCACTGATTGATTGAGGTGGAAGGGGGTAATGACTTTGGGCAGGAACTTCGGATTAGTTCGAAGTATGACCTTGCTGTGATGCATTTGTATGTAAGGTTCCTGTATGGTGAACGCTTGTATTTCACCAACCCTTCTAAGGGAAGTGATAGCTACAAGGAAAGCTGTTTTCCAGGTGAGAAATTGTAGCTCACATTTGTGCATTGGTTCGAAGGGCGGACCCATTAGTCGTGTAAGGACCAAATTTAGATTCCATACAGGGGAGGGTGGTGCCCTGGGAGGAATTACTCGTTTGAGGCCTTCCATGAAGGCTTTAATAGCGGGCACTCTGAAGAGTGACAAATGCTGTCTGTTTTGTAGATAGGCAGCGATCGCTGCTAGGTGTAGGCGTATGGATGAATACGCCAGGTTACACCTGTGAAGATGGAGCAGATAGCATATGATGTGTTGTATGGATGCATCTAGAGGGTTGATTGTATAGTTACGGCAGTACATTACAAATCTTTTCCACTTTGCGGCATAGCATGCTCTAGTGGTAGGACGTCTGGCTTCCATGATGATGTTCATGCAATCAGGGGGAAGGTTAAGGTACCCGAATTCTAAGATTTCAGGAGCCAGATCGCCAGGTTGAGCTGAGCTGGGTCCGGGTGCCTGATTTCTCCATGGTTCTGGGTTAGGAGGCATGGGGAAAGGTGCAGTTTTTGATGTGGTACCACTGATAGTTGTAGTAGCGTGGTGTACCACGGCTGTCTGGCCCACGTCGGAGCTACCAGAATGAGTGTGAGGGAGTGCTGTTGTAGTTTCCTGACCACTAATGGAATTAGTGGGAGAGGTGGAAAGGCGTATGCAAATCTGCCTGACCAGTTCATCCATATCGCATTGCCCTTGGACAATGGGTGTGGGTATCTGGCGGCGAAGCTTGGGCATTTTTTGTTTTCGTGGGTGGCGAAGAGGTCTATTTGAGGATGCCCCCACTGTCGGAAGAATGGGTGAAGAACTTGTGGATGCAGTTCCCATTCGTGTAGTTGTTGAGTCTGTCTGCTGAGCAGATCTGCTATGGTGTTTTGTACGCCTGGAACATGTTGTGCCAGGAGAAAAATGTTTTGGGGAATTGCCCATCTCCATATGCTCTGGGCTAAGCGGGAGAGCTGGGGAGAGTGTGTCCCCCCCTGTTTCTGTATATAATACATCGCAGTCATGTTGTCTGTGCGAATGAGGACTGCTTTGCCTGAAATCTGCTTTTGGAAAGATTTTAGGGCTAGAAAGATCGCCAAAAGCTCCAGATGGTTGATGTGGAGCGTTTTTTGCTGTGGCGTCCATAGACCTTGCATTGTGAGGTGTAAGAGGTGCGCTCCCCAGCCGGAGAGCGATGCGTCCGCTGTTAGAGTCACTTGGGGAACCGGGTCCAGGAACGGCCGTCCCTTGGAAAGGTTTGTGGTGTTCCACCACTGCAGAGAGTGATGTGTGCGGCCGTCCACCAACACCAGATCCGTCAGCTGACCCTGGGCCTGGTTCCACTGTTGTGCTAGGCACTCCTGAAGTGGACGCATGTGGAGTCTTGCATGGGGCACTATGAAGATGCAAGACGCCATCATCCCTATGAGCTTCATAAACACTCTTGCTGGTAGAGAGTGTTGAGGAAGGAATATTTTGCGTAAGGCTAGAATGCTTGTGATTCTGGCTGAGTTTGGATAGGCAATACCTTTTGAGGTGTCTATGGTGGCCCCGAGATATTGCTTTGTGTGAGATGGTATGAGGTGGGACTTTTGGTAGTTCACCGTGAAGCCTAGCTGATGAAGCAGTTGGATGGTGCTGTTTGTATGTTGCACGCATTGGTGGTAGGACGCGGCTTTTATGAGCCAGTCGTCTAAGTAAGGGAAGACGTGAACATGTTGACGTCTGAGGTGTGCTGCTACTACTGCTAGGCATTTGGTAAACACCCGTGGTGCAGTGGTGACCCCGAAGGGGAGAACCTTGAATTGGTAATGTTGCCCGTCCACCACGAACCTGAGGTATTTTCTGTGAGAGGGGTGTATTGGAATGTGAAAGTACGCGTCTTTCAGATCCAGTGTTGTGAGAAAGTCTCCCTGGCAGAGGAGTGGGAGGACTTGTTGTAAGGTGACCATGTGAAAGTGGTCTGAATGTATGTAGGCATTTAGAGGCCGGAGATCCAGAATGGGTCTGAGGGTCTCGTCTTTCTTTGGGATTAAGAAATATAGGGAGTAGACCCCTAGATTTCGTTGATTGTCGGGTACCTGCTCTATGGCGTGTTTCTGGAGGAGCGAGAGTACCTCTTGTTTGAGCAGTGTGGAATGCTCTTGGGACATTGGACGGTGCCTTGGTGGGATATTGGGTGGGGTAGATGTTAGCTCGAGGCAGTACCCTGACCGAATGATTTGGGTCACCCATTTGTCCGATGTTATGGACTCCCATACGTGGATAAAATCTTGTAGTCTGCCCCCGACCGGAGTGGAATGGTCTGGGGGGAGCGAAGGGGAGTCATTGTGCGGGTGGGGTGGCAGAACGGGTATTGTTGGTTTTGCCCCTGCCCTTATTGTTGTTGCCTCTGTAACCACCTCTTTGGTTGCCCTTTGAAAAGGTATTTTGAGGAGGGGATTTGTAGGAGGTAGAGGCATTATCGGTGGAGGAGCCTCTACCTGTGCCACGAAAGGACGAGCGTCGAAAGGAACGCTTAGAGGCTTGGGTCTGGAGCGCTCCCATAGACTTCGCTGTGTCTGTATCTTTCTTCATTTTTTCGAGCGCTTCGTCTACCTTTGGGCCAAAGAGTGTTTGCTGGTCAAAGGTGTGATTAAGTATTGATGTCTGGACCTCAGGCTTGAACCCTGATATCCTGAGCCAGGCATGGCGTCGAAGCAGGACACTGGTGTTTATGGCTCTAGAAGCAGTGTCTGCTGCATCGAGGGCACACTTAATGGAGGTGTTTGTGATTAGTTTGCCCTCCTGTATCAGGTCATGAGCTTGGCGTTTGTATTTCTCTGGAAGGTGCTGCATAAGAGCCTCTAATTCATCATAGTGTGCTCTATCATATCGCGCAAGCAGTGCTTGTGTATTTGCAATGCGCCACATGTTTGCAGCCTGGTAGGCGGTGCGTTTACCAGACGCGTCCAGAAGTTTAGATTCCTTGTCTGGTGGTGGGGCATCTCCTGAGGATTGGGAGTTAGCCCTCTTTCTAGCTGTGGAGACAACTAGGGAATCTAGAGGAGCAGGGCCCTTGATGTATGCAGGGTCTGTGGGTGCCGCCTTGTACTTCTTCTCTATTCTAGGGTTTAGTACTCTGGCTCTGACAGGGTCTTTGAATACCTCTGTAGCGTGCTTGGTGACACCCTTAAGCATGGGTAAAATAGCAGTGGAACGATCTTGTAAATCAAATGTATCCAGTAGGAAGTCTTCTTCCACTGGTTCCGTGTGCATGTCCACCCCATGGTAGTGTGCTGCTCTCTGCACTAAATGGTGAAACCCTAAAGAGTCCTCTGGAGGAGACGGCCTTGATGGGTATAGGTCGTCTTGAGGTACATTGGGTACATCAGGGTTATTATAATCCTCCCATGGATCTGGGGTCCCTGGTGGAGTGGGATCCATTGGGGCGTCCCCTGGGTCATTGTCCGGGTCCCCGTCATCCGGGTCTGGGGATGGGGCCGGATCGTAGTGAGGTAAAGGTGGAGGGGGTGGTGGTGGGAGGGGGGGTGGCAGTGGGGAGGGTACTCTAAGGGGAGAAGTAGCTGAGTCCCTCTTTTTGGGTGGAGGAGGAGGAGCCGGAGCCTCAAGGCGACGCTTCTTAGTAATCACAGTCAAAAGGCCAGTCTTTGGATCTCTGGACAAAGTCTTTTGTAAAGGGTCTGGTGTAAACAGAGCCAATGGCGCCGAGTCGTCTGTCGGCACCGGCGATTTCGGAACCGGAGGTTTCGATGTTCTGTGTACGCCCTGCTTTTTGGAGGTCTCCGTGTGTTTCGGCGTCGAATGCTGTTTCGGCGCCGGAGCGTCGGTGCCGACCGATTTCTGTTTGTGTTTGGTCGGCGCCGAGTGTCCAGGCTTCGGCACCGGTGGTTTCGGAGTCGAGCTGGATTTTGCAGGCTTCGGTGCCGAGTGGTGTTTATCGGCACCGGGCGTCGGCTGGCTCGATCCCGAGCTGCCGTGAGACTTTGAGTGCTTCGACACCGGGCCCGAAGGTGGGGTGATCGAGGCTTTGGTTTTGGTTTTGCCCAGGCCGGCAGGCGAGGGAGTAACCGGAGTCTCTTTGGTTTTCGGTGCGGGGCTGGGAGGGGGCATTGTACTCACGGCCCGCTGTCCTGGTGTTACGTCCTCCAGGTCGGAGTCGTCGGCCTCGGAAGCGCTGACGATGTCTTCTCCCAGTTCGGTGTGTGTCTGCCCCGAAGCTTCGGCGTCGTCTCCGAAGATGTCCGGTGGAACTGTCGAGGATGAGTGCGCCATGGTGCGTCGAGCCTTTCGATCTCGGATCGTTTTCTTCGATCGAAAAGACTTGCAGGCGGGGCAGTCTCGAGCCTCGTGTTCCGGAGAGAGGCAAAGGTTACACACCTGATGGAGGTCGGTGTGGGGAAATTTAGACCCACATTTTGGGCACTTTTTAAACGGAGTCCTTTCCATCGGCCGGGACCGGAGTCGCGGAGGGCCCGAAGGCCGGTGTCGATGTACGGGATGGAAAAAGTGCCGCTTCGAGAGATGAAGATGATGAAGGAACTCGAAGAATCGAGGATTTTCCGTCGAGGCTGGAACCGTAGAAGTTCGAAGCCGGAGTACGAAGGATCACATCCGAGCCCGATGGCGGAAAAAAACAATCTGAGGATGGAGCCGAAGCCCATGCGCAGTACGGACCGAAGGAGGAGTCACCAAACTCGTGACTTCCAAAGACGGTCCAAGAAGAAAAACAAACTGCAAACATCCGGGCCCAACACCAGATGGCGACCTATGCTAAGTGTACAATCTGCAGCTCATATGCCTCGAACCTAATTTTAAGATGAACTTTTGTCTTGGCTCAATAGAATCAGAATATGTTTCTGATATCACCCAAGTGAAGATATTTCTCTGCATGGTAAAGGGATCGCTAAAAAAAAACGGAAGAGACATAGTATGATTTACGCGATGTAAGACACGATTTTAAGCAGAAAAGCAGGATGTGTCCTTAAAAGTACCTTGTTATGATAGAAAACTGTAGGGTTCTACTGCCAAAAGAGCCTGAAGCTTACGATCCCTATTTATTGATGCAACTGCCTATAAAGTCTCTCTACTGATCCACAGGCTCAGTAGAGGGATGCCCCACTAGCTTTCTTGCAATGTATTTTTCTCCCCTCTTCTACCCAGAGGTATTCAAGCTTTCGCTTAGGCAAAATCCCTTGCGATCTATGGATTTGTTAATAAAAAAAAACCAACACATTCTTTTACTGAGTGTGAGGAGGGTAAACAGAACGTACACACGGAGTGGGTCAGGTGCAGAGATTTTCATCCCGCAGAAGAGGCACTTCACAAATGCCTTCACTTTTTGTGAAGAAATTGCCATTTAAAGAGGGTGAAAGCAAAAAAGGACAGAAAGGCTTTCCTAGACACGTTAAATGTGGAATGATGGTGAAATGTTCTGAAATCCTTTCAGTACAAGTCAGAGAAAATAACGGAGGCTGTGAAGCAAATTGCCAGTGCACTGCATGCTGGGAGATGTAACGTGATGGTTTCTTAAACAAGCAGTATATTTTTCAACTCTGTACATTCTTGACCCCGGCTGGCACCGTTTCCTTCTATTTTCTCTCCATAACAGGATTTTATAGGATCCTTCTACCTATTTAGCACACATTTTTCAGCTAGGTGAGGCAAAGTTGTATTTGTATTGAGTAAAACTGGCAATATCTAGAAAGGACAAAGAAAGAAATCAGTAAATGCTGATGTTTTCCCCTTTGGATACAACGCCTATTTTTGGAAGTTTGTAGTAATGACCACTAGTTCAAGTTTTACTCACACTGCATCGATAAAGTTTCCTGGTCTCCCACCTGCTGGAGGAAATAGTCAAAATATATGGTGATCAGTGAGGATCCTACGACCCAGAATCAATGTCATTACACTGTGGGAATGCAGTCTAGTATGAACCTAATCTGTGGACTGCCTGTCCATACTGTTAGTCTTTGCTCAGGGGATTCCTCCATGCTGCACATTTCCAAAAATTCAAAGAACAAACGTATGTCTATGCTTTGGGTAGTGAAGTAAAAACAAGGGGACTGAAAAGGCAATTTGCCACACACAAATAGAGAAAGCTAGGGTACCTGAACTGGAGGAGGACGTCCTGGAATCTGCCGATGAGGAAGGTATTTTCACTCTTCCATTTGTGGCTGCAGCTTCCTGGTGAGCAACCAGTTTACACGTCAGATTGGTTAATAGATTTAAACACTCTCTCGATATTGCAGTCCAATTGTGAGGATGACCACCTTTTAAAGAAAGAATTTAATGTGAATTTGTTTTTGGTACTTTGTGTTAAGATGGTTTCAGAGTTATTCTTGCATTGAAAGTGTATAGAAAACGTGCTTTAAAACAATAAAATGCTGTGGGCATTAATGAAACATAGCATCTCATTTTGTAAGCTACGAAGCTTAATGCCCTTGGTAGGACTGGGAAGAAGCAGGTGTAAAACTCATCAGATCTGCCTTTCATATAGGACTTTCCAGTACTTGAGAATATAGGACTCAAGGCACGTTCTTACTCTTCCCTGCAGCCTGCCAGCACATTACAGGGGCCCTCGGGCTATCTGCCTGCAGCACGCCATCCATTCCTTCGCGGAAAAAAGCCTGTCACCCCCATACAACCTACTAGTGAAAACAGGCCTGAAAGCACAGGCGAGAACAATGACAAAGTGGTGGAATCATGGAGGACGCTTGTGGAATTTTGGCTTGAGGCTATAAATATTTGAGAGTAATAACAGCGACAAGTAAAATTTCACTTTTGCTCATTGTCCTTTACACTTTTAAATGGTCTTTATTATTCCCCTCATTGCATTCAATTGGATAACCTCTTTGGAATCTTCACTCAGCAAGTCCTCATAACTTTGGAAAAAGAGGGGGATTACTAAGGAAATACAATGTTATGGTTATTACTTTTCTGTACAGCTATAGTTGTACTGTACCTTGGTGCAGACTTCACACAGTTTCTTACATTTTCTGATGGAAAAAAGGGAACTCAATCATATGTGAGGAATAAAGTCACGAAGAGTTAATAAAAGGTATCTTCATAGAGCAAACGCCATATACACGCAACAGGTCTCCAACTGCTGCAGGGACATTCAGCAAACAGAGCACAGAGGCACCTTATGAACTACAATCATCTCAATGGGGCAAAAAGCACTGCAATAAGGTAGCCCAGACAATTGGGCAAAGGAAATGGAAACCGGTCAGCCAGGTTTGGTCACCCAGCATTACAATGACCGATGTACCATTTCAAAAAGTAGATGCAAAACAGAACATTAAAAAAGATCCAATTTGTAGATGCCTCAAACATCAGAACAACAAATACGATATTAGATTTGGGGGTCAACAGACTGTACCTACTAGATATAAAGGAACAGCTGAGGCTAGGATTGAACTTAACCTGTAAAGAGGACAAATACAATCACAGACTAGGAACAGTCAGTCAAACATACAGGCATAATCAACAGTACAATTATTATAGGTCCTCTGGAGCAACATTTCTGCACCACTGGTCTGGTATGGTTAATAGGGCAACTGACGTTTTCACTATTTTACTCCTTGCCTAATAGAATATCTAGAAGACATATTAGTCCAGTCTTGCTGCAGATGGATTTCTTACTGCTCATAAATCTTAGATGCGCAATACAGTGTTTAAGAAAGAACTGTTTGTACCATGCACTGCCGATGAGCAAAAACATTTTTTAAATTTTAAGCCAAAATTGTTAGCACAGTTTTGTATATAAGTTGACAGAAAAAGAACACACGGCAGACCAGGGTCAAGCACATCCAACCCATGCGTACATACCATTAGTGAGTGGTGCAATCACTTCCTGCACCCGCCGTCCGGAGATGCCAATAGTAGCCAAATGTTGAAGAAAAATGGAAGGTGCACTCGTTGCGGAGTCAATCGAGCAAGCCAAATTCACTCCAAAGTTACTTATTTTATGTAATCAATCTTTAAAACTGGCACACAGCCAACGAGTTTCGTTCCAAATTTGCCAGAGGGAACTTTGTCAGGGCTATTCAGTATCCAACTGATTAGTAGATATGATTAATATGATGAGTTGGTGTGGACCTCAGAGGGCACAGTAAGCCTCAAAAATGAAAACACGTGTGATGAAATCTAACACCCAAGAAATTTGAAAGATCCAAATATCCAGACTAAATATTAGTAATCAAGCAAGGTCCAAGTCACCACTATCACTTCAAGCAACTTTTTAACTCACAGGTCCTCATGTGCGACCTTTAATACAGCAAAATAATGCATAACAGCATGGTAACCTGCAGTTTTGTATATAATCAGCAGCAAAACATGTACAAACAGGTTGCCTCAGTTCAAACATTTGACCTCCATATAGGGGAGGTGGAGGTGCAGGACCTCAGGAGCCCAGCGAATCACTGTGCAAAAGAAACAATTGATGGATGGAATGCTGGACAATGCAAACATTCACCCCAGTCACAAGGATCTGAGTTTAATCCATCATTTTTTGCTCACCACACCACCCCAGTTTGGACCCAGCCATATGCAAATCAGTCTTGACCCTGTTCCTTGTGGGAACAGTCCAGCCCGAACTGCAAAGCCAGGTCCTCCCTGGACCAGAAACAGGCATCCAGGGACCGGTTTCAGGGCATCACCCTTCATCAGCCAGACTAGCTTGAATCCAGTGGTGTAGTGAGCACGGGATCCATGTCTGGGCATACCCTTCCCACTTAGGGCGACATATGCAAAAAACAATTGATGGATGGAATGCTGGACAATGCAAACATTCACCCCCAGTCACAAGGATCAGAGTTTAATCCATCATTATTTTGCTCACCACACCACCCCAGTTTGGACCCAGCCATATGCAAATCAGTCTTGAATCACTGTAGCACAAGAAGTGTTCTCCTCTGTTGATGGTCCATGGGAAGAGACTAGTCCAGTATAGGGTGATGGGTTTAATCCATTGGCCTTTTGCAAGTCCATATACCAGTCATCAGTATCATGGGAAGGGGCAAAACCTTCCCCACTCCCTCCATCATCCTGGCTGTAATTTGGGCTAGGATAACTTTGTGAGTCAAACAGTTGGTGCTAACTATGTGCATAGCTGCTTGGTAAATTGAGAGTGTCCAATGGCTGTACAATGGGAGGTATGTTAAGTTCATGGCGTGGCCTCCGCTGATGTTCAGCACACTCTGCCTTAGAGTCAGACAGCACAACAGGCCCCTGGCACAAGCAGCATCACAGTCGGCATCGAAGAAAGAAGGACTGGTTGCTGGAGGAGGCTCAAAGCTCAATGCCAGTTCAGAACCCAAGGATGGTTTGTAAGGTGCCATGGGCAAACCCACCAGCGGAAACCAAGTTGAAGGCCCTTACAAGTGTGCACACCAAACATACACAGCATACCCTCTCGAAAGACAGAACTGGAAATTCAGGGTGCATTGTGGCCAGAGAAGTAATCTGCTCCTCTGATCAGGACTAAAGCAAAGAGACCGCAACACCTTTCTAGCCTTCTTCAGAGAGTGAAGGGAAAGAGCAGAATCCAGTTTGGATTTAAGCTTTTTCTTAGGCTTATCTGAAAATTTCGACCGCAAGGAAGATCAGCTGAAGGAGTGGATCCGTGCTCTTGACGTGGAACCTTTCAATATTTTGCCACCTAGATTTTCACCTCTAGATCACTCGTGGCTTTTTGGTTCATCTGGGCATAAATGTCACAGGCATTTAGAATTATGTGACAAACCAAGCATTGAGAGGCACACCCCATGGGGATCAGTCGCAGACATTTGTAAGTGGCAGCCCCACCAAGGATTAAATCCGGTCTTCTTCAGTGGTGACATGCCTTGGGGAGAAAAATCTCTCTTCAAAATAGGACCAGAACTCCAGATCTGCGTCTGAAGGCATGGAAATAAAGGAACTGATATCAGCATGCGGCAGTGGCACTTGTACACGGCTCTGCTCGTCATTTCCAGAGTGGAATGACATTGATACAGAGTTGCATGGCATGACCTACCAGCGCACCGGAGCACTGCTTTCTATCTGGTGTCTGGGGATATTCTAAAGGAGAGGAATCTGTGGTTACTAACCATCAAAAGAAACTAATATTTTGAAAGCATACACATTGTCAAATACAAAAAACAAATAATTGCCTGAGTTGCAGTGTCTACATTGTTGAATCACACTTTTTTTCTTCCAGTTTTATATAGCGCAAACTCGACCCGAAGGTATTGGAGCACTTTACATGAGCACCAGTTACATTACACAAGAACACATTTATTTTTGGTAGGCAAAGGGAGATTAAGTGATATTGCACAGAATCACAGGGTGTTGAGCAAAACGTTGCAGCTCCCAGACCGTTTTCTGGAAGACAACAGACATCCCCCTCTTATTGTGAGCAATACGTTTTTACATATGCAAGAAAAATACGCCTGCACATGGGCAAAAGAAGGAGCCGTCCATATAGGTAACAAGTATTTCTTGTAATATGATTGGTTGCTTGTACAATAATTATATAAACTAAGAACCCCTATATAGTATTCAGGTGGAAGAAGATAGGGACAGCTACACAGCACACTATTCTCACAGATTCTCATCAGGAAGAGATGCAACTTTTGGGAACCAGATTTGAATCCATTCCTCGACTCAACATCCAGTAATTCTGGGCAAATCACTTCATCTGCCTGCGATAAAAAACGTGTAAAGTGCTCCAATGCAATGCCCAGGTTTACACTATAAATAGCAAAAAAGAAAAAACTCACAGAAAACACTAAAATAAAAACTGGATAAACCAATGGGTGTAACGGCCATTCCATTTGAAACAAAAACTATCCTTCCTTCTATAACAGTAGACCTCAGAAGGTTTCATTTTCTCACACCACATCACCATCTTTCTCTGAACAGACATGAGCAGTTTGTATTTTTGTGGACACAGGACCAAGCACACTTTTGCCTCACTTGTAACAATCAGTCCAAGATTGTCAAAATCTCAAGGTCCCCTAATACAAAATGTAGGAGAGTAGGATCTGCTTCTTATGGTTACCCCCACTTTTTGCTGCTGTAAAACTGTTTTTTGACTTTAGACTGGCTGGAGCCCTGCTATTCAGGACCCCAGCCTAGCTGCTTCCTCTCTAAAATGATTCCTAGTACCTTAGGTACACAACAGATTGGATTCTGAGGGGCCCTTATAAGTCCCTAGTATATGGTATACTATGTACCCCAGAGCCTACCAGGGGCTGAAGCATGTATTATGCCACCCCTGGGAAACCCTCCAAAATGACACCACAGGTCTGCTACTGCAGCCTGGGTAAGGTGGTGCATGCACCTCTTACAGAGATATAGGTTCACTATATCTCACCTATCACTGCACATAGAAACCTATCAGTCACCCCTATGGCAGGCCTCATCAATCCTGAAGGCAGGGTGCTTGGTTTTGTGTGAGAGGGTGCCTATGCATGAGCAGAGCCCCTCTGCAGCCTTCGGAATCTCTTCGCCGGGGTAGTCTGTGATGAAGCCTGACCATATACTCTTAAGTGCATTATAACCAAACGGTAAATGCTAACTTTGGACTGGCTGCACAGAAATGTTGTGTTTGGTGTCAAACACCAGTAACTGGTGTGAGAGTATGATCCCACCCTTCTAGAGGGAAAGAAATGACAGCACCGGTATACCCGGTAGCAGCTTAAAAGAGCCTGGGCATCACAAAATGGATGCTGCAGCCACAGACACGAGTCTGGCCTCCTGCTGCTGACCGAAACTCTGCAGGGGAGGCCTGGACAATAGGTTTCCTGTCACAGGGATGTGTTACCACCTCCCAGACAGGGCTTAGTGGATTAGGGCTGGGTGGGAACACTTCAGGAGTGCTTTGAAGTCCTGCACTGGGGGCACATTAGGTGTCCCTGTGCATAATCCAGCTCAAACCAGTTGCAGGGGCTACCAGCCCCTGCTCTGGCGTGAAACTGGACAAAGGAAATGGGTGTAGCCACCCCTCTTTCCAAACCCTCCCATAGGTGGGTCCCCTGAGTTAGTCCAACCCCTTCCTTGGGTATAAAGAAGGAACCTCTGTAACCAGAACCTTAGATATCCCTGGACGAAGCTCTGAAACTGAATCCTGGAACTTAGATGTGTTCAACGCCAGATGACTGAAGAATCTCCCTTAGAGTAAAGGAGTTACTCCCCTCCTTGGCAGGCACCAAAGACACATCTGTCCGGTCTGCATCTCTGAAGCTCCCGCCGGACGCTGAAGACTTTGCATCACCAGAGGTGGATTTCCAGACTTCCGAGAGGCCGAACCGAGTCCCCAGCAAAGCTGAGACCCGTAAACCTCGTGGGTACCGTGGAACCGGAACCCCTGGACACCGTGCACATTTGCAAGTGCATCAGCTTCCCGACGACTCTCGAGGCTGTGCATTGGGTTACTTGTAGCCCAGACCCCGAGCACCTTTTGCACCGAAGATTATGGGCCTACACTCCACGAGTGTTCCGTGAGCCCACTCCTTGCATTCCCGCTCGAGGTCCCTTCGCGATCCCTGGTCCGTCAACTGGTGGGTCCCTGTGAAGGTAACTGACTTTCCTTGGGCTTTCCCTGGTCGCTCCAGACGTGCCCTCACTCCTCCTAGCTGGGGGAGTCCTTTGGACCTTGCTGGTCCGAACTGAAGCATCTTTCTCCTTTGTGTGGGTTGCTGTTGCCAAGGCTTGTTGTGTCCAATTCGGGCACCGACGCTGCAGCACTCTACATCCTTCGTGGGAAAGCTTGAATCCAGCTCCTGGTCGTCTTCGATGCCTCTTGGTCCTCGTGGCTGAAGAGTCAAGCTTCACCTTCACCTGAAACACCCAACATCGGTGGGCATTTGTCTATCGTGCCACTGGTCACTGGCAAGTGACCCAGACTCTGTACCCTCTGCTTTCAGGTTCTTCACATCTCCGATCCAAGCTTGGTTCTCTTCGGACACTTCGTATCTTCCAGGCAGCAGCACTTCTTCACCAGCGGCCAATGAAAATGACGACGCAACCAGACACCATTTGACACCTATGCACCCGGCTTCCCTGGGTGAGGTAACTAGAGTATTCTGGTGCTCCCGTGGGTGTTGACCCTAGAACTGTATAAGTCCAAGAGGGTTTGGTCCTAGTCCATTCCAAAGTGTCCTTTAACTCTAAAAATCTAACCACGACTTTCCACATAGAAGCTAATGGTAGCTCACAGCTGTGTTCTCACACTGCCCCCGTGGGTCCCCTGTGTCACTACCTTGGGTGGTTCCTTGGGGTCCAAGGGATTCTACAGGCTCTAGGCCTAGTGTCTAGTTAAGTCGTGGTTCTTATACAACTATTTTAGTATATAGTTTGGTCCGCCCCTAGAGCCTAACGTGTATTGTGCTACTTTACTGTAATATTTTGAAGTGTAACTTATGTGCTTTTGGCTCTAGCCTCATAAAGAGACTAGAGGGGCGTGTTTAGTAATAAATACATATATTTTATATATACCTGGTGTGGTCTCCTTTCATTTAGCCACTCAAGAGATTATAGACTGGTAAAACAAGCTGCTTTACATTCCTTCAAAACTTAGCCTGAAGGCTGCTCTCCATAGCTACCACTGGGATAGCTTTCAACAAAGGTTGTCTTTAACCTATTGTCAATAAGGGGTTGTTTGGACTGGTGCAAGGTGCCCACTATAACTAGTGGACAGCATATACCAGGCCAACTTCTCACACAAAAGATTTAAAAAAGGAGAAAGATAACTGCTGTTCAAGGGAACATATATTTCCTATTCTTATTTCCTATTCAGTGGATGAGAAGATGTTTGCAATGGAGCTTTATAAATACAATAAGCTTATTGACACCAAGTCTTTGAGAACACACACAAGGGAGAAAAGATAGAGTATGGTATAAAAAACACTAGCATAACCTTTCCATTTATAGGCCTTAGAAACGTGAACGCTACTTCGCGGTTAAGGGCATTTGCGCACCAAAAACACACACCAACTAACCTGTAACATGGAGTCAATATAATATGATGCCATCAGGTTCTGTACACAAGGATCATGCAAATATACATTAAACTTTAATCCCACAAGGCACTATTTATGCAAAGACCACTTTAAACAATGTTTACAATCATAGACAAACTATCAACTTTTAAAGTGGCATTATTAAAAAATTATTCAAAATCATAGGACATTTTGTTTGGCCCTAATGGACTGAAAGCCCAAACACAGCAATTAAATAAAAAAAATAATACCAAATGAATGTTCAATTCTCAATTATTCTGACACGGTTCACAAAGCAACAAGAATGAAATACCCAAGGCCCATAAAAAAAAAAAAAAAAAAAACACAATTGTAGCTTTTTTTCTGACCCAGAAGCATCTTACCTGGCTGGCTTAGACTGAAGACTTCTTGCCGTCGAGAGGGAGAATACTGCGAAAGCAGCCTTAAATCTTGCAATGCCAGGTACTAGATGGGAAAAAACGGATTTAAGCAATTGCTTTCTACAGGTTTTCTACATTACAGGAGTTTCTGTATGCTGCATCAGAACCACAAATTTCTAATAAAAACAGAAACAATTTACAATATTCCTGATAAACCCATTCCCCCCTCGCTCCACCAGGAGAACTAAAATCCTCCTTCCTTGGCCCCACGCTGATCTAGGACCCTAAATTCAACAAAATAAACACAGACTATCCCATAGCAGACCTGCAGCACAGGCACAATGTCCAAATACTGACATATGGTTTTGATAACAATACATACAAAACAAATTGGTGAATGTTAGCATCGCCCAGTTTTGTGTGTTGAGTGCACGAGAGGGCCCAAGGAGACTGGCCTGTTCTATGATAAAGTTTGCTTGTCAGTATTATGCAGACATATTAAATGCAATCGATGTCTGCACATTTTTTCTGTCTTTTACAATAAATGATTACATGAATGGATTTTTTTCATTCTCTGCAGTATTTAGCATAACACAGAAGCTAGGGGTCTGCTTTCCTAAAATATATGAACCTCTTTAGTTCTGCATCAGAGAAACGGTGAGACAAAACAAGCTACAGCTTCTATATAAATGTGTAACCCAGAACGAGGCCCTGCTTAACTACCCTGTACAATATGTAGAGAAGACTAGAAGAGAGAGGGCCCTCCACAATCCACAGACCACCATATTTGACACATGAAAAAGCTATAGGATACTGCTGATTGGGGCAAGGCAGAGTAGTATCTCGATTGATGCAAACAGATGGATCTCAGATTTCAGGTCTAACGATAAAGGTATGCAAGGGGCTTCAGTACATAATTCGGTATACAGAAACTTAGGCAGAAACGTGTGCTGGAATAGAATTCTATTTAGAATCCACCGTTCTAGCCACTTTATGTGCCAAATTGTTGATAGTTATTATAGTAGCTCTTATCCACATGATTTGAAGAGGACTGGTACATAACAAAAAGTAGTTGACTGCAAAATAGCAATCCAGGAGTGTGTACTGATTTCGGGGCTACTCAAAATCATCTACAGATGAGAAATCTCTGGCAAGATTTGTCTGACTCCTAATACTCCTATCCATGATGTAGCGTAAGTAACCACTTTAGTGCAACTCTACAAGGGGTGCCTTCCCAACCACAGGTGAACTTGGTTCAATGCACCAGTGATGTATGTGAAAGACCAGTTATTGTAGCTCCGCAAACACTATTCAATGTGTAATGGATATAGAGGTTTTGGGTTACTAACAATACCATAAAGGGGTCAGATGCACTGTATAAACAGCAACAAACCTTATTTGGTTAATCACAGTATCAGACACACTGTACTAGAAAGAATGAATACTTACATTTTAAAGTATTTATTATTACAGGAGCAATCTGTTTCTCAGTACATATAAAACAACTACACAGAATATCAGAAAAACAGCAATGAAACAGGTTATAAATAACGAGAATAAAATGAAAATTTTGAGCATTGTTAAAATGTGCTCTAGAACATATCACCATAATGGCTACTTTTATGCGCTATACTATGAAAGCATAAAACGCAAAGCAACTTACAGTATACAGTTTTAGGCATAAGAGACACACTGCATAACATGTTGACAGCAAAGGCCGTCTTTATCAGCTGAGGCATGAAGACCCAGTTCCCCGCAAAGGGCAAACACCCACTGCTGTAGCAGTCAGCCTGTCTTTCTCCGGTACTCTGCTTTATCAACTTCAGTCGAGATGCATCATCTGCGAAGTGTGAAGTGTGCTGGCAGCAGGTGAGACAGTCTTTGGCAGAATCTTGGATGATAATATGGGCGAAGTACCTCTCCTGACAAGTGGTCATGTGACAGTCCTTATATCCTAAATCTTATCAGAGATTGCAATTTCTGACATAAGTTTAGAAATGTCTGACACAGACTATGTGAATCAAGGTATGCGTTTCAGACGTCTCCTTCTAGACATATGAGGTAAAAGGATGCCAATTCGGACTACATTATTTTGGTTATAGGTCTGTGTGTTCTTATTCAACCTTGACCTGGTGAGAAGACATCTGTCCCAGACAAATGTCACCTTAGATGTTGTATTTATGTCATTAATCAAAGTACTTGACAATACCACATTTCCTAGAAAGATATGGTCTGGCGACATCTGCGTTAAAAGGCAGACATGACAATGATTCTGCAGAATATGGCGGCTTACATTATCCATGTTAAGGAAGAGGACTGTCTCCACAAACCAAGATGGGGTAGAGGACTACATAAGATTGAGTCAGCCCTTAGGGACTTTGTCAATGAAAGCAAGTGAGACGGGTAAGAGACAACTGCCAGTTTTCCTTTTCTCTGAAAAGGTCATATCTGCTTGGTGCTCAGAAAATCAATTAGGTTTTGGAGAAAACAAACAAGCCACCGAAAATAGGAGCTGACACCTCAGTCGCTTACTCCAAATATTTGTTCCACAGAAACTAAACCAGTGATGTCTGGTGGTGTTTTAGACCCATCTCAGACAAAGGAAAAGTGTCCATTAGTGCAGACAAGGTTTGTTGGGCGCATAAAAGTTCTAAAAGACAGACCAGAATTGTTAGTACCAGTTTTCAAGTCTTTGTAAGAAATATCTATGGAGAAAGAAGTGAAAATATAAACAGTGGATAGATGCACCTAAAATGGTACACCATGCCCTTACTGCACATTTGAGAGCAGGAGCGTTCTTACTAATGTGGGTGTTAAATTACACTGTTTGTCAGAGTAACACTTTGAATAGCACAAAAGAAATCTATTGGTGGACTTAAACAGAAGCTAAGGATGCAGGAGGGCCAACCATTAGATATGCTTTAATAGATCCTCCAATGCATTGTGAATTACTGAAATACAATCAAAGTACACAAAACATATGCCTTTGTTCCAAGGGAGTTGCCACCTGCAACAGACAGAATGTCTGAGACCTTTACCTTAACCGACAGCACGGCCTGGATTAGCTACATTTACACCTGGTCCAGTTAAACATTAATAGGACTAGAAAAATATTGATGCAGATAATAAGGGCATACAACAGCTCGAACATGACATACTACAAAAGTGAGGAACTATGATGACGTGCACTAAGTGGACACCTGCCATTCGTTTGCACCGTATTAATGCAATAATAGGGTGTTGTCCCAGCAAACTGAATGAGATTTCATTTTGCTAGTCATGAGGAAACATATTTGCCACTCTGTATTCTACCACACATGGTATTCTATTGGAGTACTATGTGATGTATTTTAGCAAATTCAGGCAGAGCATGGTACTTTTCCTGTGGCAGAACTTAGTATGAACTCAAAAGGGAATATAGGCACTGTGGCTGAGCTTGTTCTCGGTGAGACACGGAGCAACTCAACATTCTGGTCAAATACCAATGAGATGTACCTACTATGCATGATCCGAGTTGATAAGGATTATCGGCAAGGTATGTCTCTATGGGAAGTGGCACTCCAGAAAATAAACAAAATCTAGAAATTAAATCTGAAACAGAAAATACAGAGATCCCAGAGAGATAATTCAAAAACTGGGGTGGGCGACGGCTCGGGGGACATTCCATATAAAGAAGTTTCAGTTCTACCATAAAGATGTAGAACAGCACAGAGGATATAACACGACCTGTGTAAAAAAAAAAAAAAAAAAAAAAAATTAACAGAGCTCCAGAGAGATATCAATCCTTTGAGGAGCAGGATTCTCACCCTTCACAATGTTGTGGACATAGGAGACCTGATCCGCACAAGGGTGCCTGCTCCTCTTATGAACCCAAAAAGGTCAAAGCCTATCGGCAAAGAAGAGGACAGAAAAGGATCAGGACAAAAGTAACACTACAGACAGAAAAATAAACTAGCTGAAACAAAGACATGATGCCTTGCAAAAAGATGATCCTGCTGAAGAACAGGAAGAGGGCAACAGCAATTTTCGAGTGTGGTAGGAATCACAACATTAAACCCAAAATTCAAGACCCTCTTGAACAAGGAAACTAATGGCAATATCCAATCTGAAACACCAGATAGACATTTAAGTGAACCAGATATAGTTTTCAATTGTATTGAGGGATATACTAACCAAAAGACCTCTACGATTTTCTAGACTCATTTGACAAACTTATGAAATGATACAAGATGAAAAAGACTGACTTCCGCAAGTTGTGAGCAACACACAAATTAAAGAAGCAGTAAAAAAAATGCACAGTACTGAATTACTGATACAGCTCCCAAAAATGTATATAAAAGCACCACTGATCGATTATTCACCCAACAGATTGTATGGTATTGTATTGGTATTTGTATATAGGGATTGCAACCCCGACAAGGTCCTGCCGTGCTATGTGGATGGGTATCACGCTACTCCATTTAATGCTTTTACCATTAGAAACTTCATTATGCACAAGGAACTACAGTCCAATGTTGGTTATCACATAGTTATGTTGTTTCTTTTCGCTGTCACACCAATTTGTTGTGCATTTGATAATGTGTTTGTCATGCTAGAATATCACAGTTCTTGTGTGGGTTAAAGCAGCCCATTACAAGATAAGAGAACATTAGTAAAGCGCAAACGTTTGCCCAAAAGGGCATCTTGGCACTGGCTGCAAGAACTGTAGTGGTTAAAAACAGAACAGAGGAAAGAGTAAGAAACCACAACTAGTAACGATGAGAAGAAAGCAAGGTTTTTAACTGTTTCCTAGAAATGGGCAAATTTGCCTGAAATCTGAGGTGATGTGGCATTTGGTTCCACAGCTTGTCTGTTTCATGTACGTAGCTTCTGCAACCCCAAGAAGTTTTAGGAATCCTTGGCATTATCATGGTCTTAGATGAAGCTCAACATAGACATCTATAGGGAGAATACCATCTGATTTTGTTTTGCAAGTACTCGGGGCCGGTTCCGTGAAGGGCATTACGTGCCGCACAGAGATTTAAATGCAATTCTGCTCTTAACTTACAGCCAAATGAAGCTCTTTGAGCGCATTTATTGCAGTTGTGTGTTTTTCTGTATTTTCAAGAGCCGAACAGCAGCAAATTGCAGTTTCTGGAGCTTTTTTAATAGGCCTTGTTGGGCAGCCAAGTAGATGGCATTGGAATAATCCAACCATGGTAGCACCAGAGAGATTACTACACTAACTTGCAGCTCGTTCAGGATGGAAGCTATAATTTGTTTTCAACAAGAAGAAACAGGATGAGATCAGATGATTTATCTGATCTTTGAATGTGAGATTTCTGTCAAAGATCACACCAAGGATTTTAACCTTGGGGACCGGCAAAAGGTATAGCCTAGAAGGCCACCAGGATGGATTCCAGAAAGAAGGGTTGGAGCCAAAAAGGAGTACTTCCGTCTTGTTGGAATTTAACTTTAAGCAATGGTAGCCCATCCAGTTGACTATTGCGGTGATGGAGTTATTGAATCTCCTAGCAACCTCCTAGATATTGGAATGGATAGAGACGATAATCTGTGTTGTTAGTGTAGGATATTGTACTGATACACATTACACACACACATACCACACAAAATCACAGTCTACATGATTGTTACAGCTCTGTTGAGTGAAGATCAGCAGCAATTTGAACAAGCTGCTATTGATGTGCATCCTTGCAATAGGTATTGTGGTGCCATAGTACTCCGACAATTTGAAGTCCCTTTAAATCCCAATGAGTGCTGAATGGTGTCCACGCAGAAGGGACAGAAGGGCAACCCAATGGATGCACTGTTTAGGCACTAAAAGGAGTTAACCCAGGTGCGACAAAGAGCCCATTGAAGGCACTTAACCACTAAAAGGAGTGCTATATTTATGCTATATATTTTAGATGTTAGGGGTCTACCTTAATCTCACTTATTTGAAGACAAGTTTTTATTAAGGCCCTTGAAAAGAAGCAGGAATAACGGATGGTTTGAATATCTACAATAAACCTTGAATGCTTGACCACCACAACTAGTCAATGGTGCTAAATCATTTGAACTGCACCTTGGCACAAGCTTCAGATTAATATCTTGCTGTTTTAGAAAGTGACTGCTAATCTGCTCCATAATCAGACTTAAGATCTGTTGTCCCATTGCAACAGATAAAGTGTTAACCAGCATCAGCGTATCACCTAATTTCTCACTCCCACAAAAGAGTGTGTTCAATGGTGTTTACAGTTTAGTTCAAAGACTAAAAAATATTTGAGAGAGGACATTTGCTCCCTTTACCTGCCCAAGTCATATTCCAAGAGTGCTGTGACATAGTCAAGGTGGTGCTCAGGCACCCACAGTGACTGGCAAACATCTCAAAGGCTGCAAACAGGAACCTCGGGCCCCAACAGGCCTTATCTGCTTGCTGGGACACTAGTTCTCTTCATACAGAACACTGCCACTGTTGTTGCATGCAGGTGAAAAGCAAGACCTGTGCAGGCTCCTTTTTGTTGTAAGATAGTTTAGCTAGAGCCAAGGGAGAGGTTGAAGAACAAATCCAGGGAAATCCTTAATTAAGGTTACGTTGCAATTCTCTCTAATATTTGGATTCATTAGCTGCTACTGTTTCCACTATTCTATTTGTTTTATAGTCACAACTATAGAATATTGTATGCACTAGAATGAGATTTTGATTTTAATAAAAGTCATATCCTTAGTGTATGTTCATGAGTCTGTCTATTTATGGCGAAAGGAAGTTCGGAATATACTAACAAGTAATCCTGTGAGTCTGACAGGTATGATAGTTGTCCAGAGCGCACCATCCTCATGTAATGTGCAGATGGTTTGTGAGCTACAGTCCATTGCGTTCTCTGCCTCAAATTAGTATGTGACAAAGTCTGTGCAGCCAGACTATCTAGAGATCCCAAAGCTCGGGCTATGGTCTGAATAAGTTTCAGAAAAAGAGTGACTAAACGCAAGCCTTCTCATTTTATGCTACAATTCAGCTGTTTCAGGTTCCAACCCTCAATCATTATCTAACTTCACATTCATGGGGACACAAAACGGATTCACTAAATTACCACAGTGGTAGAAAAATAGCACAAGGGACCTCTTAGCAAGAATACCTGAATTGCACCAAGAAGTAATTTGTAGTGCCTGATGTAGATAATATTTAATAGATAGGCTAGAACAGGACCTTTGACAGGTAAACATGATATTTACAATACCTACAAGAACAGGCTGCATAGTCAATTTCCAAAAATCAATATTCTGTTATTTGAACAATTTTCTGGGCTATCAACTGTCCAGTTAAGAGAACGGACTCCCTCTTTAGTACGAAGAAAAGTGAGGAACACTAGAATCTTGAAATGTACTAAAGAAGCATCAAGAGATAATGTGTTTAATTTTGACCTAACATACCTTCCATAGTATGCAGAGCTTTATGAAAAATAAATCTATTGATAGGGTGTCAAAATCTACTTTGGAACTTTATTATGATGCCTGCGAATCCACTCCACATAACGGTGAGGTGGGAAGAAAATGAGAATCTGCGGATAGAGTATCTAACACAAAGAGCACCACCAAAGGTGAATAACTCGTTCTTCTGATGGGTACGTCTAACTGCAGATTCCTCACCTTAACAACAGATGTAGCAGAACCTCCAAAGGGCGTGATGTCTAGAAAGTTGACTCCGATCACAAAGTCCTGCAGGACCGACCAGACAAAAAGGCCTTTCTGTTGTATCTGGCTGGCGAGGCAGAAGTGTTTCATGACAGCATGCAGAGATGGGCTACAACTTGGCCCGAAAGGGAAGGAGCAGGAGTGCAAAGCACGTGTTGGAACTACCAACTCAAAAGGTAAGGAGGAGCAGAGTGCTGAAAAATAAAATGATAATAGTGTCTTAAAAACTACCTACTTAGGGGTCACAACTGTATTCCTCCTACCTAGGTGGTAGTGATTAAAATGCAGGTGAATACAGGGTTATGGATATATACCCTCATAAATGATCAACGTGTTTCTGCCATGGTGACGAAAAGGTTCAAGGCATTCATCAGGATCAATAGAAGTCACTCTGCTAAATGTAGTGTAAAAATAAAATAAAGTGATACTTAGGCCTCTAATCCTTGACCATCATGCTTAAGTATTGATCGATATAATCGGTCGGGGGGCTCTGTAAAACAACAAAATGCCCAATTTAGTAACCCCATTCTACTAAATCAGTCTTTCTCAAAAAAATTATTATAAATCTCTATAAAGAGCTTATCTAAGTGTAGGATGTGTATTTCAACTCAACCTCCTACCAAGTATCTTGACATGTCGGTTAATCTGGTAGAGGGTTAAAAATCATAGTAATGTCAAGCCTACGTCAAGACAAAATGAAAACACCACAACTAAAACATAGCCAAACTGGGGAATAGATGTGTGTCCATTTGAAACATATGGTAACCTATAAGATCAAGTGTAAAATCCCATTTTGACCTCAAACGATGTTATGCAAATGGCACAAAAATCTATCTAACTCTCGTAACTAAATATAATATATAGATAGATCGCCACATAATCGTAGTAGAAATTAAAAAACGGGGTCTGAATAAGATAGCCCGACCTGTAACTAGGATATCATGGAAATGCTAAACCCAAACTGCATTCTGGCCACAAACGACATCTAAAAAAGCCACGTAATACGAGATTAAGGGACCAGTCCCATATACACCCCCAAGCAGTGTTAGACAATAAGGTATGGCTACAGAAGGCATAAACTGCATGCTATTGTAAAGTGAGCAATGAGTTACACATACTAACGTAAATTGCTCACCTTATGAAACCGCGCTGTCTCCTCTTTAACACTCGGGAGGGAGCGGCGGCACCTACTTGGTAAGCCGATAAATACGGAAGTCAAAATGCAACTTACAAGACGTGTTGTATACGTCACACGTCTCCGCTCAACGTGTAGACATGGAAACGGCGTGACGCTCTCTGTATACCACCAGTACCAGTTTCGCCGTGTAGTTTATCTATTGCGTCCGTAGTATCCGTACTGTTAGCTGACGATATATCATCAGATTATGTGTACAACTCAATAATCTAGATCCAGTATTCAACGCACAATATATTGATACAGCGTATGCACCCTATAAGAGTACCGCTATAAACAACGGAAAACAGTCACCAGCTCAATATGAAAAGCCAAACAAGACATCCAGAGGGGCAAAAATTGCTGTAACTCATTTACTCAAGAGACAAAATGTCTAATATCTATGTAAATTGGTATACCGATTAATGACTTGGAGCTCTAGCTAGATCATGTAGTTTAAAATATAAAGATGTCCATTGATTATATCTATAGATATTCTGTGAATGTTACGCTCTCCTATAAATTGGTAGCATAAGGTCAGTAATGCCTAGTCTTCACAAGACAGGATGTAATAGCAGTCCTGTATAGATAAACTACAAGCTTGCAGTATCTAAATAGATCAGTTATCTCTAATTAGTGCGTTGGTACTCAAATCATTACCAACAACTCCTAAAGCATGTGGTGTGGATTACTAAACTATACCAAAACATAGTATAGGTATTGTTGTATATCTTAAAGCGAACCTACAGCAAACCAGGGTATATCGTCATTAAGTCCAGTATGATGACTCGCCAACCTGAACACCCATCTTTGTTCTCTACGGAACAACAGACTCCAGGGGTCCCATATCCCTATGGTAATGGGGCTTGTCCAAAACTACCCAACTGAGATCTCTCTCTGTGTGCCCCATATCAAGGAAGTGTCTTGTGAGTTTAGTATTGGATTTCTTCCGTTTGATTGAGCTTTTATGTTCAATCATCCTTGTTTTGACTTTACGGGTTGTCATCCCTACATAGAATAACTTACAGGGGCACTGTATGAGATATATCAATGCTTCAGAATTGCAATTGGTATGGCTCTGTAGTATCCAAGGGTTTTTTAAACCCAAGTCAAGTTCAAGAGTACGTTTGGTCAGGTGACAAACTACACAGTGACCACACAGGAAATGGCCCTGAACTGATGTGCCAGTGTCAATGGTCCGTATTAGATTGGTTACTTGTGGCAATCTCGGCCGAGAGTGAACAAGTATATTACCAAGATTCTTACTGCGTTTAAAGGCAAAAAGGGGCCGCTCATTCGTTTTATTGCCTTTATTCAAGATATGAGAATTTGAATTAATGGCTTTCTTGATTGTGGTGCTGAGATGGCTGAAAGTGCTAACGCACACCAAACGATTCGAGGGAGGTTTCTCATAGGTTTCCAGGAGTGCCTCTCGATTGTTATTTGAGGTTCTCTTCTTTGCCGTTTGTATTAATCGTGACGGATATTGTCGGGTGCGAAGATGGGTACTCAACGTAGTAGCATGTTTCTGATACATCCGAAGTTCTGTACAATTTCTCCTCAACCGTAGGAATTGTCCTATGGGGAGATTGTCACAGAGGGCCCGAGGATGAAAGCTTGTATAATTCAATAGTGCATTACATGCCATGGGTTTCTGATATAGTTCTGTAAATATCTTTCCCTCTTGGGGATACAATCTCAAATCCAAGAAAGGTAAGGTCTCATTACTTGCCTCACAAGTGAAATTCATGTATATTCAGAGTATTAAGCCATCTAGAAAATTCCAGTAGAGAATCGTGATCACCTTCCCAAATGACTAAGATATCATCTATGTAACGCTTCCACAGCAATCATTTGCTGTGGAAGGGATTGTCGTCTGGGTAGATGTAGGTGTCTTCAAACCAATGCATGAAGAGATTGGCCATGCTGGGTGCACAGGTACTGCCCATCGAAGTGCCCATCACTTGCCAATATAGCTGATCTTCATAGGAAAAGAAATTCTCTCTCATTACTAGATTGGCACATTTCATAACAAATGATGTAGGTGTCTGATCGCTCCGGGGAGTTTCTTCTAACAGATGCTGTATAGTCCGAAGTGTTTCTTCTTGGGGTATATTTGTGTACAGTGCTTCTACAACAAAAGAAGCCATGAGATGTATAGTTGGATCGTAATGAATGGTGGTCAAATAGGACAAGACATGTTTGGTGTCCTGCAAATATGATGGCATATTGGCCACCAAAGGACGAAGAAACCAATCGACAAATTGGGATAATGGTTCAAGTAAAGAACCAATCCCAGCAACTACAGGGTGACCTGGAGGGGGCCTCTGATTTTTGTGTATTTTAGGCAAGATGTAAAATGCCGGAATCTTCGGATGAGTGGGAGTCAAAAAAACCGCTTCATTACGGGTAATCCATCCTGCTTCCCGTGCTTCTTTGACAAGAATACTAATGGTGTTCTGCAGTCGCTTAGTTTGGATCTCGCATGATAGGTATGTAATACTTAGTATTTTGTAGTTGTCGTAAGCATTTAGTACGATAAGTTAGTATGTCCATCACTACGGTTGCACCTCCCTTGTCTGCTTGTTTAATTACGATCGATGGATCAGAACCTAGTTCGAGAGCACAACATTCTTCAGCTTTGGTCAAATTGAAAAAAGGCTTCTTTGCCTTATTTTTTTCTGCCTCAAAGGATTGTAGGACAGCTTTTTCAAAAGTAGCTACCTCAGAGGGTACTTGTTGGACGGAAGGTTGACTTATTTCGTAGGCCAGTATTGTCAGAATTATCTGGTCTGATGTCCAATTTATTGTCAAAAAAGAAAGCCAAACAGATTTTCCGAAAGAAAGCAAAAATTCTATATAGGTCTTAAAATCATCTCCCATATTTGTAGGGACAAACCCTAGTCCTTTATTAAGTATAGACGTTTCCAATGGGCTAAGGGTTTTCTGGCTCAGATTGACTATCAGATTGTTATTGCACTGGTCGATGCACCCGACATGCTCCATGTGATTCGTTGGTCCAACGATGGGTCCCACTGAACCTGCGGTCTCTGTTGATCTGGACGTGGTTCCGATTGTTGGTTTCTGTTGTATCTTCGTCTTCCTCTGCGTCCCCTGCCTTGCCTTAAAAAAGGCCCCTGAAAAGCGGGTGCCTGATTGGGAAAAGGTTGAAAAGGAGGTGCCTGGAACTCACTAACTTGAAGAGGCAACATAAATACGAACAGCCTTACATGCTGCCATACTCACAGAACATCTGAGAGCGAATATAGCACCCCAGGGTTTGGTGGTAACTAATGCCCCCAAACTGTTTCTAGAAAATAAATTTTTAAAAATCAATTGGTCCAAGATTGCGTGGAAGTGCTCTAGAGACTGGCTGATTCTGCTGATTCCACCGCCAAAGAAACTTCTGACCTGCTGTTAATAGAGATCAAGACATTGGAAAATCAACTTAAAAGTCCGTTGCAGATCACTTTTTACAAGAAATGTTTAGAAGAAATCACCAAGACTATAAACGAAACTAAGGATGAACTAATAAAATATAAAGTGAACAAACTAAAGAAGGATATGGACAGATTCACCTTAGAGAAGATCTACCCATATACGAGTGACGACTACACTACATTACCGAACAAGAAGAACAATCGAAGAGGAGCACGGGGATGGCGCAAGAACACTGATGAATGGACATCCAATTCAGATGAATGGAGTCAATCAGAAGATTCAGGTTCCAGTGACACTGAGAATACCTATTTTTCTACACAATCGAGAGGACGGGGCAATTACGTTCATAGACCTCCCACTCAGGCCTGGTGGCCACCACATCTTTGGCAGTTTCAACCACCTCCGTTCCAAGCACCTCCTTTTCAACCTTTTCCCTATCAGGGACCCGCTTTTCAGGGGCCTTTTTTAGGGCAAGGCAGGGGACGCAGACGAAGATACAACAGAAACCAACAATCAGAACCACGTCCAGATCAACAGAGACCGCAGGTTCAGTGGGACCCATCGTTGGAACAACGAATCACACGGAGCATGTCGGGTGCATCGACCAGTGCAATAACAATCTGATAGTCAATCTGAGCCAGAAAACCCTTAGCCCATTGGAAACATCTATACTTAATAAAGGACTAGGGTTTGTCCCTACATATATGGGAGATGATTTTAAGACCTATCAAGAATTTCCAAGCACCTCCTTTTCAACCTTTTCCCTATCAGGGACCCGCTTTTCAGGGGCCTTTTTTAGGGCAAGGCAGGGGACGCAGACGAAGATACAACAGAAACCAACAATCAGAACCACGTCCAGATCAACAGAGACCGCAGGTTCAGTGGGACCCATCGTTGGAACAACGAATCACACGGAGCATGTCGGTGCATCGACCAGTGCAATAACAATCTGATAGTCAATCTGAGCCAGAAAACCCTTAGCCCATTGGAAACATCTATACTTAATAAAGGACTAGGGTTTGTCCCTACATATATGGGAGATGATTTTAAGACCTATCAAGAATTTTTTGCTTTCTTTCGGAAAATCCGTTTGGCTTTCTTTTTTGACAATAAATTGGACATCAGACCAGATAATTCTGACAATACTGGCCTACGAAATAAGTCGACCTTCCTGCCTACGCTCCAACAAGTACCCTCTGAGGTAGCTACTTTTGAAAAAGCTGTCCTACAATCCTTTGAGGCAGAAAAAAAGAAAGCTAAGAAGCCTTTTTTCAATTTGACCAAAGCTGAAGAATGTTGTGCTCTCGAACTAGGTTCTGATCCATCGATCGTAATTAAACAAGCAGACAAGGGAGGTGCAACCGTAGTGATGGACATACTAACTTATCGGACTGAATGCTTACGGCAACTACAAAATACTAAGTATTACATACCTATCATGCGAGATCCAACTAAGCGACTGCAGAACACCATTAGTATTCTTGTCAAAGAAGCACGGGAAGCAGGATGGATTACCCGTAATGAAGCGGATTTTAGGACTCCCACTCATCCGAAGATTCTGGCATTTTACATCTTAGCTAAAATACACAAAAATCAGAGGCCCCCTCCAGGTCGCCCTATAGTTGCTGGGATTGGTTCTTTACTTGAACCATTATCCCAATTTGTCGATTGGTTTCCTTGTCCTTTGGTGGCCAATATTCCATCAAATTTGCAAGACACCAAACATGTCTTGTCCTATTTGACCACCATTCATTACGATCCAACTATACATCTCATGGCTTCTTTTGATGTAGAAGCACTGTACACAAAAATACCCCAAGAAGAAACACTTCGGACTATACAGCATCTGTTAGAAGAAACTCCTCGGAGCGATCAGACACCTACATCATTTGTTATGAAATGTGCCAATCTAGTAATGAGAGAGAATTTATTTTCCTATGAAGATCAACTATATTGGCAAGTGATGGGCACTTCGATGGGCAGTACCTGTGCACCCAGCATGGCCAATCTCTTCATGCATTGGTTTGAAGACACCTACATCTACCCAGACGACAATCCCTTCCACAGCAAATGATTGTTGTGGAAGCGTTACATAGATGATATCTTAGTCATTTGGGAAGGTGATCACTATTCTCTACTGGAATTTTCTAGATGGCTTAATACTCTGAATATACATCTGAATTTCACTTGTGAGGCAAGTAACGAGACCTTACCTTTCTTGGATTTGAGACTGTATCCCAAAGAGGGAAAGATATTTACAGAACTATATCAGAAACCCATGGTATGTAATGCACTATTGAATTATACAAGCTTTCATCCTCTGGCCCTCCATGACAATCTCCCCATAGGACAATTCCTACGGTTGAGGAGAAATTGTACAGAACTTCGGATGTATCAGAAACATGCTACTACGTTGAGTACCCATCTTCGCACCCGACAATATCCGTCACGATTAATACAAATGGCAAAGAAGAGAGCCTCAAATAACAATCGAGAGGCACTCCTGGAAACCTATGAGAAATCTCCCTCGAATCGTTTGGTGTGTGTCAGATGTCTTTCAGACATCTCAGCACCACAATCAAGAAAGCCATTAATTAAAATTGGCATATCTTGAATAAAGGCAATAAAACGAATGAGAGGCCCCTTTTTGCCTTTAAATGCAGTAAGAATCTTGGTAATATACCTGTTCACGCTCGGCCGAGATTGCCAGAAGTAACCAATCTAATACGGACCATTGACACTGGCACATCAGTTCAGGGCCATTTCCCGTGTGGTCAGTGTGTAGTTTGTCACCTGACCAAACGTACTCTTGAACTTGACTTGGGTTTAAAAAACCCTTGGATACTACAGAGCCATACTAATTGCAATTTTGAAGCATTGATTTATCTCATACAGTGCCCCTGTAAGTTATTCTATGTAGGGATGACAAACCGTAAAGTCAAAACAAGGATGATTGAACATAAAAGCTCAATCAAACGGAAGAAATCCAATACTAAACTCAAAAGACACTTCCTTGATATGGGACACACAGAGAGAGATCTCAGTTGGGTAGTTTTGGACAAGCCCCATTACCATAGGGATATGGGACCCCTGGAGTCGGTGTTTTTTCGTAGAGAACAAAGATGGGTGTTCAGGTTGGCGAGTCATCATACTGGACTTAATGACGATATACCCTGGTTTGCTGTAGGTTCGCTTTAAGATATAAAACAATACCTATACTATGTTTTGGTATAGTTTGCTAATCCACACCACATGCTTTAGGAGTTGTTGGTAATGACTCGAGTACCAACGCACTAATTAGAGATAACTGATCTATTTAGATACTGCAAGCTTGTAGTTTATCTATACATGACTGCTATTACATCCGGTCTTGTGAAGACTAGGCATTACTGACCTTATGCAACCAATTTATAGGAGAGCGTAACATTCCCAGAATATCTATAGATATAATTAATGGACAGCTTTATATTTTAAACTACATGAGCTAGCTAGTGGTCTAAGTCATTAATCAGTATACCAATTTACATAGATATTAGACATTTTGTCTCTTGAGTAAATGAGTTACAGCAATTTTTGTCCCTCTGGACGTCGTTTGGCTTTTCATATTGAGCTGGTGACTGTTTTCCGTTGTACTCTTATAGGGTGCATACGCTGTATCAATATATTGTGCGTTGAATACTGGATCTAGATTATTGAGTTGTACACATGATCTGATGATATATCATCAGCTAACAGTACGGATACTACGGACGCAATAGATAAACTACACGGCGAAACTGGTACCGGTGGTATACAGAGAGCGCCACACCGTTTCCATGACTACAAGTTGAGCGTAGACGTGTGACGTATACAACACGTCTTGTACGTTGCATTTTGACTTCCATATTTATCGGCTTACTAAGTAGGTGCCGCCGCTCCCTCCCGAGTGTTGAAGAGGAGACCGTGCGGTTTCAGAAGGTGAGCAATTTACGATAGTATGTGTAACTCATTGCTCACTTTACAATAGCATGCAGTTTATGCCTTCGGTAGCCAAACCTTATTGTATAACACTGCTTGGGGGTATATATGGGACTGGTCCCTTACTCTCGTATTGCGTGGCTTTTTTAGATGTCGTTTGTGGCCAGAAGGCAGTTTGGTTTTAGCATTTCCATGATATCGTAGTTACGGGTCGGGCTATCTTATTCAGACCCCGTTTTTTAATTTCTACTACGATTATGTGGCGATCCATCTATATATTATATTTAGTTACGAGAGTTAGATAGATTTTTGTGCCACTTGCATAAGGGTAACATCGTTTGAGGTCAAAATGGGATTTTGCACTTGATCTTATAAGTTACCATATGTTTCAAATGGACACACATCTATTCCCCAGTTTGGCTATGTTTTAGTTGTGGTGTTTGCATTTTGTCTTGACGTAGGCTTGACATTACTATGATTTTAACCCTCTACCAGATTAACCGACATGTCAAGATACTTGGTAGGAGGTTGAGTTGAAATACACATCCTACACTTAGGTAAGCTCTTTATAGAGATTTATAATAATTTTTTTGAGAAAGACTGATTTAGTAGAATGGGGTTACTAAATTGGGCATTTTGTTGTTGTTTTACAGAGCCCCCTGACCGATCATATCAATCTGTACTAAAGCATGATGGTCAAGGATTAGAGGCCTAAGTATCACTTTATTTTATATTATTGTTACACTACATTTAGCAGAGTGACTTCTATTGATCCTGATGAATGCCTTGAACCTTTTCGTCACCATGGCAGAAACATGTTGATCATTTATGAGGGTATATATCCATAACCCTGTATTCACTTGCATTTTAATCACTACCACCTAGGTAGGAGGAATAAAGTTGTGACCCCTAAGTAGGTAGTTTTTAAGACACTATTATCATTTATTTTTCAGCACTCTGGGTGCTGGTCTATCTCAGGAGGGATTTCTGTTCAAATGTAGAGAACAGAAGTTCTTCAAAATGGTTAGGCTAAAAGTCCTGCTGGGTGATGGCTCGAACATGGGCTAGTATTAAACAGCACACTTGTCTAAACTATTTCTCAAGTCGGGCCCCCCTGTGGGACTCCCCAGGTGTACCAGACTGCCTGAAAGACAGGCTAGCATTACCACTTAGAGCAGAGGGGCTTAAGGGGGGGGAGGGAAAGGGGGGGGGGGGCTCGCTTCTGTGGGTTCACCTTTACCATGGCACAACACAATAGGCTAGAAGAGGGCATGTCTAAGTTTAAATATATTCAGATGCAGAGTTGGTCCCTAAATCTAAAAAAAACCTATAGGATTAGGAAACGCCCTTGAGGAACAGCTAGTGGTAAGACCATCGAGCAGGAAGGAGGTTTCTTTACTTTATTGGACCATTGAGGAGGCTATCAATGGAGATTTTAAACTGGCTGAACAGTGGGGGGGAGGGGTCTCCTTGCCAAACTAACAGTGGGAATATTTGTGGCACACACCCTTTAACACCTTGTTTGCCGCTGTAAAACCAGCTTGGATGAGGAGGAACCACTTATTTACCGTTCATAGGGCTTATTTATCTCCGTTGAGATTGACCAAAATGTCGAATGGGCCTCCAGTCAGCTGTAAAAAAAATGTGATTTAGAGAGTGCCTCTGACATACATATGTTTAAGGAATACCCGGCAATAGCAGAATTTTGGGATTAAGTAGGAACAACCATTGCCGATATTTTAGGACTTCCAATCAAAATCAATCTTGCCCTTATAATTTTTGGTATATCTACTGAAATTATGGGCCCGCTAGGTTGTTTCTTTTCTATGCAATACTGTTGGCTAGGAGGGAAATTTGTAAGAGATGGGTAGAAGTTGCACCTCCTTCACATTCTGAGTGGCTGTCTTCTTTATTTACAACATCCAGGACAGATCTGTGTAGAGTAGTAAAAAGAACACTATGGGATTTCTTATTAACATGGTCAAATGCTTAGTTTTAGGGATTTATAATTTAGTGTCATTAATGACTTAAGTTTTCACCAACAAAGAAATCTGGATCCTTGACTGTGTTGGGCCTCTCAGCCCTTCCCTCTATAGGCCAACATTAACAGTCACCGGGTCTACTTGAACCGGAGGGGAGTGTGACCACCCCTTTCCATCTTGAGGCCAGTGTCATCTTAAGACTGTTGTGTACCGGTAGGCAGGGCGCTTCCTCCTGGTCCCCATCCAGTAGCCTACGTCTCTTTAATATTGAGTAACGGTATGGACAGCTTATTGTGTCTACTGGAGTTTGAGGCGAATGAGGATGAAATAAATAAATTTTAAAAAGATGATAGTCATATCATGAATATCCTCAGAACTCTAAGCAGGAGAGGTAATGGTAGAGGTAATGGTAGGAATGCGTACAGTAAACCCGTGACACATTGCAGTTGCACAGATTCTCCTACTGACTTTACATGAAGGAAATTTCAGCTTACAGTACAGTTGACAATGAGCGTTATCACCAATGGTAAATCAATCTAGCCAAGGCATATCCCACTGGTCAAAGATGCCCCTTACCACATCTGATTGGAGATGCCACACATGATCTGCCAACCCACACCTACACAGCTTATATGCTGTGGGCGCTTAAGACCATTTCAGATACCTAGCAACAAGAAAATTGCTCTGATGGTCCAGCCACGTACACAGTCAAAGAGCCTCCTAGCACATGGCCAGAGATGACACGTCGTCCTTCTTTAGCAGTTTCACATGGCAGTCATGTTGTCTGCAAGGATCTGCATTTGCCTCCCGTAAATGGATGGCAGGAAGGGTTTCAGGGTCTAATGCTTCGCCTGAAGTTCCAAAAGTCAGATGTGGAGCACGTTACAAGTTGGAGACAAGAGGCTTTCGAATACCACGTCCCCTAGGTGTCAGCGCCCTCAAAACCCACCAGTTACACATGAGGCACAATAGTGATTTATTGGCAGGGGAAAGGATAATGAATTGAAAACTGGACAGGGAGGATATGAAAGGCAGGGTGTAGCCCCTTTGAGTGATTTGTAAGACGCATATGTTTAACATGATAGTTCTCCCACCGGGGAGGAAATGTCATACCCTGCCTCCGAATGAGCATGGAACAGTGAGAGAAAATGTAAGCGTCTTGGCAACTGTTGCACCGGGGGAGGAGGGAGGTAAGAGGTGCGTTATGTTGAGTGTACTTTTAAAGCACGCATCTCACCCTGGAAAGTATTCTGGCGCCGGTGAGAAGGTGAAAATGCTGCTTGGCTCGGGCCTATGTGAAGAGCCAAGTTTTAAATGTCTTCCTGGTTTCAAGACTGAGCTGGTGGCCCTAATATGAAGATAACGTTTGTTCCAGGGTTTAGGAGCCAGATATGAGAAGGTACAGATGCCGGCTCTGGCTCTTCTGATGTGAAGGGCAGCAGCAGGGATCAAGAGGCTGGCTTAGTGGAAGTGTGGAAGCTGATGCAACAGTACAGGCTAGTGTGGCCTAAACTGTGCTGTGATTTGCAAGTGAGAGTGAGTAATTTGAACAGTGCACACTTGTGTATGAGGAGCCAGTGAAAGTCTCAAAGGTGAGCGGAAATCTTACTGTGTGCAGAGAGGTTGAGTATGAGTCTAGCTGCTGCATTCTGAATGATCTAGAGACGCTCAGTGAGTTGGGGGAAATTCAGGGGACAGTGCATTTTCGCAGTCTAGCTTGCTGGTGATGGGTGCCTGAATTAATGTTCGGCACATGATCAGAGGAAGCCACCTCAAGATTTTCCTCAGTGTCTTTAGGGTGTGGAAGCAGGAAGAGGTAATAGAATTCACTTGGCTGGACATGGATAGTTTGCTGTTGACCATGATTTCCCATGTTACTGGATTGGCTGGACGGGGTTGGTGAGGGTAAGCGGTCGGATGGCCTCGAGGCCAAATACCAGATTACAGGAGAGCTCTCTTTGTTGATGCGGACTGCCTTGTATGCCACCACAACCTCTACCTTGAAAGTAATGGCCCAGCTGCTGCTGCACAGGTTGGGAAGGCTGGTGTTTGTAGGATAGCCACCCTAGATTAACCCCTAAACATCTTGTACAGCTGGTAGAACTGCTTGGCAAGAGACAAGATTCCGAAGGATCATGCCTTGGCTCAACTTTAATGAATGAATGAATGAATAAAAATTTATATTGCGCAACTAAACCCGAACAATTAAATAATTTTAGTGCCAAATCACTGTTCACCATAAAAACTATCTGGAGCCATTGAAGGACATGGCCATAAGAGATACCTGGACATCCTGTGAAAACAAAGAGGATCGCATATAGGTGTGCTTGTACTAGAATGATGCCAATAGCTCTGCTCTCACAGTCCAGGAAATCCAAACCAGCAATCAAGACATACTTCACTGCATTAAGTCCATTATGTATTGTTTAAACCAGCGAGGCACAGAGGTCTTCTAGGATGGCTTACACGATTTCAATGGCCATTTATTATAAAGTATAGGTGTAAGAAGGCGCACTGAGTTCAAGAATCTTTAGGCCAAACTGGCCCAAGAAAAGAACCTCTTTCCAAAGGCATCAACTCATTTTGACTCTCTAGTCGGAGGATTGGTCAGAAAGGCATCAGGAGTCACTTTACTTGTATCACCAGGCTTTCAGGGGCATGCCTTGTCAGAAAATTGAGGTTCCTGGGTGGGTGGCCTGTCATCGGGCAACAGGTCGATTGACTAAAGGTGGCCATCAGGGGGTATCTCAGTTAACAAGTTTACCTTGGATTCAACAGAAGGCAACTGTAAATCAAGCACTTCTTTTGCCTTTCATAACTACTACGAAAAAGGCAATTTTGTCCACTGGTGGCCCCTGTGGTGAATCTAATTCAATCCTGGAGGATGTATCTAGCCCACTCGCATTTCGTAAATCTAGCTATAGACCATCATCACAATAGTGAGGAGGAGTACGTTGGCCATCTACTTGCTTCCATACAAGGTGTCCAGCCCCTGATTGTACCAGCATCTAGACAGATGTCGAGGTTAAGAGTCTAGTTGCAAAGTGGCTGGTTGCACTTTTGTGATCTCATAGCTTGACGTAGGCCTGAAGCAAGCAGAGGATCAGATACCAGCACGGAGATCAGGTCCTGGGCTAGTGAAGTCAGTTTAGGCACTGAAAGGACTGGTGTGGACCAGAAGGGGATTAGGCTCATATCCCATGGGGGTGACTTTGCGCAGTGGGAGGGCCAGGCAGAAGTCCAACTGTAACCCCACCTCCCCACAGATTTGAGGGGCCCGAAGATTTATTAGAGGGAGTCAAAATGGTCTGACAAAGCTGCAGGATGGGCTCATTTAAGGCAGCAGTTTTCTGAGGTTTCATGATGGCTGGGAAGTTCAGGAGCGTTGGGACCAACTTCTGGACTGGTTTAGAGTCAGAAGACGCTTGTGGGGTATGACCCAATTACTTCATCATGCCTTTTTTCCTGAGTTAGAGTAGTAGAATGTAGTTGTGTTCCGCCTCGCCTTCTTGTGCTCAAAGCAAGACTTTCAGCAGGAACTGGACTCACTCTTGAATGGATCACAAATGGACCTGCAACTTGGAGTGAGGTCTATCTTTTGACTGCGACCTCTTTTTCCATTTAGCAAATCAGAGTTTAACCTTTCACAACCAGATTGAATTGTGATAAATGCACCTGAAGACTGAGTCCTGACCAGAGCCCAAGCAACAAAAGCACATGTCGTAC